>NC_092335.1:154815000-156072500 GCF_046630445.1 Rutidosis leptorrhynchoides | reverse complement strand
TATGTATTATCTGTCTCTATCTGTATCTATCTATAACTGTTCCTCAAGTTTTCCATTTATATATAGACATATAGATATAGATATATATATAGATATAGATATAGACTAGGCCGGCCGTTGAATTTCCGTCTCCCCCTTTTTGAAACCCTAATTCTCAACTTCTATTTTCAGATCAGTTTTTTTTTTTGAAAGACAAGCAATTTTATAGATAAAAATAAAATACAACTAGCAAGAAGCTAGAAAAGGCACCCACGATAAGAACACACCTACAAAATACAAACTATCTAACCAACAAACACCACAAAAAACTAAACACGAAAAACCACGACAAATCAACTCAAATGACCCCAATAAAACAATCACATAACCCAAAACAAAATGAAACGTGAACACGAATGAGAGTTAGACTCATAGAGCCAATCACACAACACGTAGACCTTAAACCATAGCTTCTACGCTTCCGAGTCCGAGGATGAAACCGAATCGCAATCGTAATCGCGATCGTCATCGCAATCACAATCACAGTCACAATCGCAATTGCAATCGTCATCGTCCTCATCGGAGTTCTTCATTAAATCATCGATAATAATCCTTTCATACCAATTACGCTTTTCACGACATCTTTTGCGCTTCAATTGTTTTCTTCCGTGTACATACTTAATAAAATGATTGTTAATCAAAGGCCTAAATTTTCGCTTCTTATATCGAAAACGAACTACCGAGCTACACCCTTCTATTGAAACACCATTCATAAGTCTTGGGCCACTAGAAAATTCACTAGATATAGAACCATCATCTACTGGCCCATTATATATTACTCTAGGTTCTTTAGTAAGCCCATCAATAGAAACAAATGGTCCTTTAAGCTCATCGTTGGAACCTACAGTGTAATCACGTGATATATCTCTGACATTTAAATCATTATGTAGTTTTGTCTCCTTGAAAACTGGTTCACAATGCTCTTCATTTGTTTGAAATTCAAATGTACCGCCGTTTGTATTGAAAACATCACAATCACTTTTGACATTTGTATCACTTTTGACATTTGTATCGAGACCTTCACAATCATGTTTGAGATCCGAGTAGGTATAACCAGAATCAAACCTTCGAGATTCACGATCATCCTCAACCTTCAACTCCTCGACGGCACCCTTGGCCGGAACTTTTTCCGGCGAAATTGAAACTTGATTCTCGAGCACTAGAGGAACTTCATTCTCGAATTGACTACAATTAGATGTGCTTTTTAATGGATCACCAATGACATCGAAAGATTTCTCACAACCAAGGGTAGAACCATAGGTAGCCGAAATAGGGGTCGTGTGAACCGGTGTAGATACATGACCAGAGCTTTCCATCTCCTTCATTGAACTAGTAATATTTTCAGATCAGTTAAGTCATATATGAATCTCACGCAGAGTCCATTTTCTTCTTCTTCAGATGATGACGCTGGTACCATGACTACCACACAACAGGTAGTTAATTTTTTGTTTTATTATTCATTTCTGTTAAATTAACAATGTATACATATAGATAGATATATGTAAAATGCATTGTTGCTTTGATCATAACTGCGGCCCACTTAAATCTGTTACTAATTGATCTCAATTAAGAACTTATTTTTATATTTATGGTAATCCGAGTGTTAAACTGCATATTGATCCGTTTAATTTTGTTTCTTTTTTGTCAAATTTGATCACTCAAGTAATTTTGTGTCAATGAAGTGTATATATACTGTTAGTGATCACAATTGATTATAAACATTCACAATTAATTAATCAACTAATATAACTGATAGTGAGGTGAATATGAATTGCAGAGTGCAGGGAGAAGTCAATTAAGTGGAGATAGTGGTAACTCGTTATCAATGGGGCCCACTGGAGGTTCGCGCCATTGGCGGGATGTTTTTTGGCTTGGGGTATTTCTTTTGCATTTGATCATAGTCGGATTTGCTCTTGGGCTAATTGGATATAACAATTTTAGGAAGAAAGATAGACTTAACATAGAACACCACATGTTTTTTGAGATTCACGTTGAGATACAAGATTTAACCGAGGATTACTGGCGACTGTATGCTATTGCTGCTGCAAGTAGTACCGCTATTGGTTGGATTTGGTTATTATTGCTTGGTTCATATTCAGATCTTATGATGAGAGTCTCTGTACATATATTGACTACATACCTTGCGGTTCTTAGCGTTTTGTGTTTTTGGAGAAAGTCGGTTTTCTTGGGTGTCACTTTTGCTATTGGCTCTGGTTTGCAGTTCTTATATATCATATCAGTCATAGATAGGTAATTATTTCCAAGGTTGCAAAAATCGGTACTCGGGGAACACACGATCGGGGGCATTTCAGGGAGTAATTGGATTGGATTTTTTAAACATTTAAATGATAATTTTGAAAATT
The DNA here is from genome assembly GCF_046630445.1 of Rutidosis leptorrhynchoides. Lineage (NCBI taxonomy): Eukaryota > Viridiplantae > Streptophyta > Magnoliopsida > Asterales > Asteraceae > Rutidosis > Rutidosis leptorrhynchoides. Next base: position 156,070,098 of record NC_092335.1, on the reverse strand, counting down.
ATATTTGTAAATATTTACAAAAAAATTCATAAACATAAACGTTAATATAATTGTCTGGAAACATAAACATAATATTCATTTGTTCAAGAACTTTAAAATTCTAATTAAATTCATATTAAAATGTTTAACGATATTAACTTTGCCCGATATTGACTGATTAATCCAACTTTGACCAACTAAATTTGATTTTTAACCATTGACCGATCGGAGAGTTTTACAACACTGATTATATCCAGTTGTAAACGACGTCCGTTGCGGCGCCTGTTGCGGCATTTTGGTGACAAGCCCGTCTCAACCTCGTCGAGTCTTCTAATAAGTTGGTCAACGATCAAAAGTCGGGTCAAATGCAGGAAAGGTCGGGTCAACACCGGTCATAAGTCAAAAAATTTGATTAAAGTTGGTTAAAAGTCGGTCAAATTGATCAAAGTTAATGGACTTTAGTGTTACTTTTTTGTATTATATTAACGATAATAGCGATTATATGTACAAGCTGGTCAACGAAGGTTTTTTGGCTTTAAAATATGTGTATATATATTTATAGATATAAAACTATAAAAGTAAACATCAGTCAACATCCATCTCGACCCCGTCTCGCGTATTTTTCAACATGGATTATATCACTAGACTGTCACTCGCATATATACCCAAATAATGATAAATTTTGTGGATTTTGATTAACTTGTTGCACGTTATTTATTTAGACTACCATTTACAATGCTGGTCCTTCAACGAGCAGTGAAAATGGTATGGAAGCTTCCAGAAGTTACGAGAATAGCATGTGCGTTTATGCTAGCCATGCTCTTATGGCTCGCATTATGGTCTTTTGGTGCTGCCGGTGTCGTGGCTTCCGGCACCGGTGACGGTGGGCAATGGTGGTATCTTGTGGTGAGGTGGCTAATTTTTCTTATGAGTTAATAATTTTTTAGTATTAAAAATGTGATAATGAGTTAAAGTACTATGATATTACATGCAGGTTTTTTCTGTTAGTTTATTTTGGACAGGAGCAGTTTTATGTAACACTGTTCATGTTATAGTATCAGGCATGGTGTTTCTCGTACTTATTAACGATGGTCGAGAGTCAACATCAATGCCTCGGGACCCGCTTCTTCAAACATTAAGATATGCTGTAACGACTTCTTTTGGAAGTATCTGTTATGGTTCTCTGTTCACAGCTGCTATTCGAACGCTTCGGTGGGAGGTAAATAACATCGTTTTATGTTTCTAAACATGTACTACGTATTATTCTTGGACTTGGTCTCTGATTTACTGATTATAATAATGTTTTGTATTTCAGATTAGGGGATTAAGGTCAAAAATTGGGAATAACGAGTGTTTATTATGCTGTGTTGATTTTCTATTTCATCTTGTTGAGACTCTTGTTCGTTTCTTCAACAAGTATGCATATGTTCAGGTGCTTAACTTTTTTTTGATATGGTAAATCAGTTTTTTACGTTGATTTGTTACATTGAATCCACTGTCGAAGAACTCGGAAAAACTCGCGGAGTAATCGGTTCAAACTCGGGATTACTCGAAAACGGTCAAATTGGTCAAAACTCAGGTCCTGTTTGTTTTTTAAGACTGAAGATATGCGGACCATGTCTGTAAAGAAGGTGTGGTCTAAAGATCTGTATGCTGAAATACTGAAGACTGTTTGTTTTTATGTCTGCAATTTAACTCAATCTTGTTTGCAGCAATTAGAAACACATTTTTAAGTCTGTGAAATTGCAGACAGAATAAGACATTATTTTATCTTATGTCTTAAGAAAAACAAACAGTCTGCATTAAAAACGTCTGCGAGCGCGCATACATAAGACATAATAAGGTCTACAGACCTAAAAACAAACGACACCTCAGTCAACAGCGGTCAAAGTCAAACTTGGTCAACATCTGATTACTCCCCGAGTTTCCGGTTACTCACTAAAAATTCCTGACCGAGTACTCCTCGAGTAGCGATTTTTTGAAACCTTGATTGAATCAGCTATTCTTTTTTACTTTTAGATTGCAGTTTATGGAAAAAACTTTAACAACTCAGCAAGAGATGCATGGGAGTTGTTTCAATCGACAGGTGTAGAAACACTTGTTGCGTACGATTGCTCAGGTGCGGTTTTACTAATGGGTACACTTTTGGGCGGGCTTATTACTGGAACATGTGCTGTCGTTTTAACAGAAATTGCACGTTCAGACAGAGATATAATGATTGGGTCAACTGCTATATTAATGGGCATGGTTTTGGTATGCACATCTGAAATTTTCAAACATGTTTTTATTATTCTTTTCACCTGTTTTATGTTTTATGTTTTTTTTTTTTTTTTTCTTTCTAATATGTACATTATGGTGTTGATAGGTTGGATTGGCGATGGTAGTGGTAGAAAGTGCAGTTACATCGATATATATTTGTTATGCGGAAGATCCATTGTTGATACAGAGGTGGGACCCAGAATTTTTTACCCAAATGTCGGAAATGTTACATCAGCGTCTTCAATATAGAAGTGCACGAGTAAGGGAAGGATTGAATCAAAATCGGCTTTCTGATTACAATCAAGAAAATATAATACCCATTTGATTGTATATAACTTTATTTTGAAAACGTAATGTTTTGTTGGGTCTGATCTAAGATTGGATTCCTTATAGTGGTGGAACTTGAACCTGATCATGTGAATTTTATGACATGGGGTAAACACAAAAAAAAAAAAAAAAAAAAAAAACCTTACTTTTTTTAGTAAAAAAAGAGAAAGTGATTTAGTGTTTTTTTTTTTTTTTATCCATATGGACCATATGGGGTGAGCACCCCCTCCTACTATGCCTAAGTTCTGCCCCTGAATCCTTGCATGTAAATTATGTATAAGCAACAATATGAGTCCATTTTTATGATAGAAATTAAAGAAATGCATCCCCATATATTCTCGTTTTTCCGTAATACTTGATAAAAGTTATATGATATTACGTCAGATCTAGATCAAGACCGCGCATTATTATAATACTACAAGATATAATACTATATACAAAATAATCAAATGACGAGTTCTAACAAGGTAGTACTGATCCTATGATAATCAAGCTTGAATCTTTTGCCCACTTGATTGATGTATTCTTCCTCCATTATTGTTTTTTCGTGATCTACGGTGTCTTCTTCTACCAGATTTGGCGGCAGCCACCAAACGAGGTATGAACACACCAGTTCCACCGCCATTATTTGCCCATAAATTCTCCATCCAATTCGGGACCTCCAAACTTCTTCCGCCCTCTAACCACCCAAAATACTTCTCGGGTATCACCTTTTCACCGTTAACTACTCGCCTTTCTGTCATTTTGTTTGTATATATATCGACGTCTTCGTCCATAAGATTCAAAATCTGCCTTGTAAGTTCAGCGTAAAATTCGGTATCTTCAGCGTCTTGTGCATCCATGTTTGGTGTCTGATGAATGTAGTTCATGTTCATGTTCATGTTGTTTGAAGAAAATAATGGTGTTGAAATTATGTTATGTTGATTGTTGAGTGAGTATTGGTTGTGTATTTATAGTCACAACAAGTGAATGAATCTTTCAATCATGTTGAGGTTTTACATGGTCCACATGCATTCCACTTGAGTACTTGAAATAATCAACAGAAAGATTCAAGCTGTGAAACATAATTTAATACTACCAGATAGTAACAAGCTGGTTCCTTATAGTTAACGTGTTAGTAATTGTTTGTAATTAGTCAAAAGTGTCAAGTAGGCTACTTGTTAAAAGAGTGGATTACGGCCTGCAAATTGAGAATAGTACAAAAAAGGAGTTTAATCAAGGATAATATAAAGAACAATGGATCTAGTCAATGAACCCAAGAATTTGGAAGATTTCATGTCGGCTGCCTGCCATTAACTATTTGGCTTGCAGTTTATAGGTCAGTAATATTTTTTTTTTTTTTAACGGCGAGATTGCATTAGTCCGGACCCAAGTCTAGTCAGTAATATTAAATTATATATAAAATAAATTTATCATATTTTTATGTGTCATAACTTTTTCTTATATCATTATATACATGCATGGGTGCTAAATAACCATCACCACCAAGTCTGCAGTGACGGATCTTAGCACAAATATTGGTGGGACCAATAATAATATACATAGTGTGACATATCATATGTAGAATATTGTACTTCATTCGTCCCATATTAATAGTTCAATATTCTATTTTGGATTGTCTCAAATTAATAGTCCACTTTCATATACAGATAAGATATAAGGTAAAGTTCTATTATGCCCTTAATATATGTGAATAGGATTAAAAGAAAAAAAAAAGATAAGGGTAAAACTAGAAAGTAAACAGAAAATACAGTACTTCTATGACATTTTCTTAAAATGTGTATTTTTTATCTGTAGACTATTAACATTGGACGAATGGAGTAATTCATTAATCAGAATCATAATTTAATACTATAATAAAATAAATATTGTATAACAATCTCAATAAAAAGATGGTGGTAAAATAATTTTGTGAACTATTAACATTGGACGGATGGAGTAATTCATTATTCAGAATCATAATTTAATACTGTAATAAAATAAATATTGTATAACAATTTCAATAAAAAGATGGTGGTAAAATAATGTAGATAACCAAAACCAAAAAGTAGTTGAGAAAAGCTGTAAAAAAAATCAGAAAGAGAAAAGGCTCGAACTTGCACCTTCTGAGGTTAGAATTTGTTTGAAGACCATTTGACCATCCAACTTTTCAATTATGAATCACTAAAATATTACCTATAACCAAAACTTTTGGGAGGGCCTTGGCCCATCCCTATTACCCCAATAATCCGCCAGTGCCAACACCATCATCATCATCATAAGCATAAACATATTTATATTATATTATTATATTATTATATTATATTATATTATAAATTATAAATAATTACAATAATAATAATAATAATAATAATAATAATAATAATAATAATAATAATAATAATTGTGGCAATTAAGTGTAATAATAATAATAATAATAATAATAATAATAATAATAATAATAATAATAATTATTATTATTATTATTATTATTATTATTATTATAATTATTATTATTATTATTATTATTATTATTATTATTATTATTATTATTATTATTATTATTATTATTATTAGAGAAAATTGCGCGGATAGTCCCTGTGGTTTGTACCAGCCAGCATAGATAGACAAAGTTGCTGTTTTGAGTGTGGATACCTTGTGACTTAAAAGTGGAGCAAGGATAGTCGAGTTCACTAACACTGTTAACTTTTTTCGTTAAAGATAGTCATATGCCAAGCATGTGAGGGTATAATTGTCATTTAACTTTTAGATCTAAACTGAAACTTATTCTAATTCAATATTGTAGCGATCCGACAAAATCGTCATTGACGACGCCGCTAACTTAGGTCCCGTTACGTGGTCGTAGTCCCTATATGAGACTCGTTTGACCAAAATTATGTCGCATTCATTTGAATCGCACAAGACTTGCAAAGTTTAGTTTACCAAACGGTTCGACAACAAGTTTAAGTTTACAAAAGTATAAAGTATAAATGAAATAACTTGCGACATAATAAGTTTAAAATCACGGTTGCTATAAATAGTGTATGTATGTAGACAAAAGTTTGAATCCAAAGGTGCTATCACTAGCGTATGTATGTATGTATGTATGCTTGACCCCAAGCAAGAAATCAGAGTGTATGCAAGTATGCTTGACCCCAATCAAGTATGAGTGTACGCGGAAGCATGTATCAAATAGCCAAGTATGAACCTGAGAAACATATAGAAAACTGTCAACGAAAAACGTTGGTGAAATCATAGGTGTTTGTAAACGTTGTATTTGAACCACAAGATTTAATATAAGATGATTATCAAAATCATTTGCATTCCAAAGTTGTTGTTTGTATCGCGGGCACCCAATTATCAAACTTAACTGTTTTGTACCCTGTTACGTAGTGTTAGAACATACACTATACTCGAAAATATATTTCATCCGCTAACGGTAGCGAACCGTCCGAATGAGGCTCGTCAAGCCCATGTGATCACATAATATAAGTTCTCGTTTACACCCTGCAAGTGTAACTAATGATAATTGAATTGAGGATTTTTGTTCAAACCCGTACGTGAAATGTTCGTTTTCGTACTTGTGTTCAAAGTGTAAAAGTATGATACGTATATGTTTCTCATCCCATAGTTTAAAGCATAAAAGTTGTTTGAAAGATGGGACTATGATCTCACCTTGTGTGCACGAGTAATAAGTACTTCAACAAGTAACGTGTGCAAAGAACAATGCTAGTCTTGACCTAAACAAATAGGTCGTATCAATAACGGTAAACACGATATGTCAAAGATGTTCAATTAGTCCTATGGCTCGTTACGACTCGATTATGTAGCATGTGAATCAAATTGTCAAGTTCCATGCAAGAATCAAGTATAAAATACGATTAAAACGATTGCATAAGTGTTTGGTTAAGTTTGACTAAAAGTCAAACTTGGTCAAAGTCAAAGTCAAAGTCAAAGTCAACGGGGTCGGGTCGGGTATCCGAAAATTTTCTCATGATTTAAAAGTATATATAAACATGTTTGCCAAGTTTCATGTTAATCGGAGTTACGAGTAAGCGGGGGTGAAAACGTGAAAAACAAAAAGTAGTTGGGACAGACCCAAATGGCGCGCCACTCCATACTTGGCGTGCCGCTCCATTTAACTGATCAGCAAGTCTGACAGTTTTCACACTCAAGCACGAATCCAACTTCAAATACACATAAATCATAAACCGTAAACATCCAAAACAAGTATCTTATATCGTTGGAAAGGTATTTTGACAAGGAATACAACTAACCACTTTTCATCAAGTAAAAACATCATTTACAATAGCCGAAATCTCGTCAAGTGATCATTAAATGTTCAAAATCATCGTTTCAAGTTTACAAAATGCATTTCTTGACTCGGGAATCCAATTCACACATATGATATGCCGTTTTGAAGGTAATGAAACATACATTATAACTAAACACTTACTAATAACATTTCATGGTATTCAAACATCAAAAGTTCGTTTTAAGTCTATCAAACCCTAACCAAAATTCACAAAAATCAATAATCATGTGTTTGAAGTTATTCTTACTCAACCTACGCATCAAAACGAAGCTAGTGATACTAGTAACACAATTAAAACATGAACTTTAACAATTTAACAACATTAACTCATCCAAAATCAAAGATTAAGCACACCCATTTTAAATGTTCAAACTAGTTACTCAAAACAACGAATCGAGCAAACAAAACATATATTCATGTTACACACGAGCCATAGACACTAACTAACACCATTTCAAGTATATAAAACGAATTTAGAGAAATCTAGTGTTTTAGAAATGTTACCCAAACGAGATGAAATTGGTACCAAAATGTAGAGGATGAAGAGAGGGTCACGAAAATGTAATTTGTTTTTATGTTTGCTTCTTGATTCGAATTTAGATGATGATTTTGTGAGTTGGGTGTTTGAGTTCATAAAATGGAAGTAGAGAGAAAATGGGGAGGTGGAGGATGGAGTGAATGAATGGTGGAGAGCGGGGTTTGACTAGTTGACCTAGTCAACTAGTTTGGCCCCTTTGCAACTTTGGTCCCTCAGGTTTGAAAGCGGGTGAGGGAATTAACCAAACGAATATTTTAAAAATGCTCGAGTAAACGAGTGATATTATAATTAAATAACGGGAATATTATGTGAAAGGACCCGTTCATATACATTATAAACGATTCACAATAGTTGATTACATCGCGAGGTATTTGACCTCTATATGATACATTTTACAAACTTTGCATTCATTTTTAAAAGACAAACTTTCTTTACATCTAAATTTGACGGCATGCATACCATTTCATAATACATCCAACTATAATTGACTTAATAATAATCTTGATGAACTCAATGACTCGAATGCAACGTCTTTCGAAATATGCCATGAATGACTCCAAGTAATATCCTTAAAATGAGCTAATGCATAGCAGAAGATTTCTTTAATACCTGAGAATAAACATGCTTTAAAGTGTCAACCAAAAGGTTGGTGAGTTCATTAGTTTATCATAATCATTCATCTCCATCATTTTAATAGACCACAAGATTTCATATATTTAATTGTACACGTAACCCAAGTACAAAATAATATGCGTAACCCGCGAATTAAAAATCATTCATATGGATTGAACACCTGGTAACCGACGTTAACTTTAATGCATAGAATATCCCCAAACAGAACCTCTCGTCTGTATACAAATAATCTCGAAGTACTAAAGCATTCGTACCCCGAATGGGACTTGTCAAGGTCCATAGATCTATCTTTAGGATTCGCGTCAATCAGGGGCCATTTTCCTAAATTCTTAGGTTACCAGACTTGAAGGGCGATATTCAGTTTAATAATCCAACCATAGAATGTAATTTTAAGTACTTGTGTCTATTCCGTAAAACAGTTATAAAAGCAGCGCATGTATTCTCAGTCCCAAAAATATATATTGCAAAAGCATTTAAAAAGGGAGCAAATGAAACTCACAATACTGTATTTTGTAGTAAAAATACATATGACGTCATTGAACAAGTGCAAGGTTGGCCTTGGATTCACGAACCTATATTAATTATATATAATTATGTGTTGGTCAATATTTGTTTAATAAATTAGGTCAAGTCATAGTGTACCACAATCCTAATGCTCGAGACTAATATGCAGAAGTCAACAAAAGTCATTTTGACTCAAAATGATTTCCAAAATTTATACATGATTATTATATATTTTAAATATCGTCGTTTTATATTTTTAAATATTTTTAAAAGATTTTATTAGAGTAAATGATATAATTCTGTTATTAATAAATATAATTTTATATAAAAATATACTTTTATATATCTTAAGTAATAAAATTTATAAAGTTCATAAAAATATTTTGATAGGTTTCATTAAGGTAATTACATTATTTGTATTACTTATTTATTTGATAAATTAACATTGGTAATAATAGTAAGTAAAAGTTGTAGTACTTAATAATAATAATTATTGTTATAAAAATATAAATTTTTATATTTAAAAATGAAATTATGATAAAACGATGAAAATAAAATTTTTGATTAACAATGATATTCCTCTTAAAAATAATAATTTTCATAAAAATGATATTTTTAATATTAATAATACTTTTAATAATAATAGTGATAAAAATAATGAAAAACGATAATATTATCTAAATCAATTTCTTACAATATTTTAAATTTCATCATGATACCCATAATCATTATTTCCTAATTGATTTGATAGTAACTTTTAAATCGTCTTTTATATCGCGTTCATTTTAATGATAATAATAGTGGTTATAATAATTAAGTGTTACTTAATATTATAATACTAATAATAATAAATGTTATGATAATGATATTACTAATAACTATTTTAATGATTAATAATAATAATAATAATAATACTAATTATAACTTTAACAATAGTAATAATAATAAAAATAACAATTTTTAATGATAATACTTTTTATTGATAATAATAATAATAATAATAATAATAATAATAATAATAATAATAATAATAATAATAATAATAATAAAAATAATAATAATAATAATAATAATAATAATAATTTGATAAAAACTGGAACGACGATAATAACGACGATGATAATAATCGTTTTTAATAATAATATCAAAAATTCAATTGACTATAACTTCTAATCCGTTCATCGAATCCATTCGTCATCTAAAAGAAAAGTTCTTAATTTTTCGCTAGCTTTTCAAAGACATGCATATCTTATACCTTATCTCAACCGCAGGTGTAACTAATTTAAGATTCAACATAACCTATCTAAGGGCAATATCAAAAATAAAAGCATGCATAATCCTATATTCTCGAGCACTAGTCTGGGATACACTATTAGTATGTAAAAAATTATTTACGAGTACTCACGAATCAATATTGAGATTCAATATTGCAGGAAAGGTACGTAGAAGCAACGGAGATGATAAACACTAAATTGACCTCACGAGCATACCCATGAACCATACCCAATCACCTCCATAGCTATAACCCATAATTTTCTTAGCCCTATCCCACTCACAGAACGTGTTTTGAAATAACTCTCGCGTACCTCTTGTCGTAGTATTTTATGTATAATACTAATAATAATAATACTACTAATAACCATAATAATAATAATAATCTTAATAATAGTAATAATAATAATAATTTAAATAAAAAAATGATATACGGAGTATATATCTTATATAGAGGGATTGAGTGATATATGATGGATGAATCTAGCCGAATAATTTGAGTTTTATAGACCTGATCCGGAACCCACACCTCCGTAATTTCGGAGGTTTGATGAGTAATTGGTCCGTAATTTGCGGAGTCCTTAATAAAGCTCATTCCTACTTGATTTTCTGCCAATGGTTTTATGTTTTATATATATATATATATATATGTTTATATTTATTTATTATATAATATATTTAATCTTTAGAATTAATTAAATATTATATTATATTCTCGTTCATGGTAAAAATATAATTTTTACTTAAATGACTCGTACGTTGTCACTCAACTCATGTACCACTTTCGGTTTTTCGAGTGCACTTTCGTATGTTTAGAAAACTAGCCTTTTACGTTACGCGACGTGTACCCTTATTAATAATTTGACTTTCTCATCAACAAATACTTTATAAAAAATGTGACTTATATAGTTGAGTGTTGTGGTCATTTGCTTCTATAAATCAGTGGTTCGTTGTTTGTCAAAATATTTTATTTTAAATCAGGACGTTTTATGACTAAGTTAAAAATATATAAAAATTGTAAATTTATACAATATATATATATATATATATATATATATATATATATATATATATATATATATATATATATATATATATATATATATATATATATATATATATATATATATATATATATATATATATATATATATGAAATATTCATCAAATGATTTAGTCTTTCAAAACTAATTACATTTCAAAGTTCGGTTGATATAATTTAACTCGTCCTTAAGTAATAGTAGTTATTTTACAATTTAATATTTTTAATATAAAAACTAATTAGTTGATTATCAAGGGACGCGAGCTAATCAAAGTGAGGTACATTTTTGAAATTTAAACGGAGATGATTACTAACTTTTGACTAACTCTCGTAAATGACGCTTTTGTAAACTACTTTTACCAAATATTCCGGATACCGTTAAAGAGAAAAAGTTTTCTAAATTAAAGTGGACCTCTCATCAGGGTTTAATAATCATAATTCAATGTATCTGATAATTCAACTTATCTTTTAGTTTCGTCAATAATTATTTTTAAAATATATTCTGAAACAAATATGTTTATATAACGTATTATACGTCTAATGCCTTGTTAACGTTTTCAAGCTATAACATATACACATATACATATAAAATCATGCCTATTCGTATAATGGTTCGTGAATCATTAGAATTTGGTCGAGGTTTAATTGAATGTATGAACACAAATTTAAAATTCTTGAGATTTAACTTAACAAACTTTGCTTATCGTGTCGGAATAATATAAAGATAAAGTTTAAATTTGGTTAGAAATTTCCGGGTTGTCACAGTACCTACCCGCTAAAGAAATTTCGTCCCGAAATTTGAATGGGATGGTCATAGCTGAATATAAGTATGTTTTCATGACGTATACGAGTTGGAAATTAGAGTTTTATTATCATCAAGTAATATAGATAAAGCAATTTGATTTTTGTGAAGAGTACGAGTGAAGTTATCACAAAAGAATGAAATGAGTAAATGCACGTTCTTTTTAACCAATGACATAGTCACGGTTGATTTCTGAAATTCAAGGAATTTAGAGAAAATCTTCGTAATAAGATTTGGTTAAGGAAATTAGGATCTGCTTTAAATGCGATCATCCATTTTGATTGCTCTGTCAGAGGTTTTCCTATAAATCATCCTCCTCCGTTTCCTTACAACTCACACCTTCTATTCTTTCTCCCTCAACTCATATTTTAAAGTATTCGTCAATATGCTCCATCCAGTTCTGATTCTCGATATACTTCTAACTTTCATATTGGTCATTTTTCTTTTTCATTTACCGCCGGAAGAATCTATTTACTTCTACTATACTCTTGGGTTTATAGTGTTTCTAGTTATCCCGTGTCTTTATATTGCTATATGTATTGATATATACGATTTATAATTTCTGGGTGGTTGTTGGATTTTATATCTTCTCTTATATTTCGATGTCCCTGCTTCTGTCTTCCATAATCATTGTCATCTCTAGTTAATGCTTTCTTTTATTTGCTGCGATTTATACCCCAATTTCTGTTTCAGAGTTTTGTCCTTTCGTTTCTTCTTCTTGTGAGTAAGTACCACTTATAATGGTCCATACTTTGCAGATATGAATTTCGGAATGAACATTGTTAATGTTGTAAGAAGGAAATTGTAATGGCACGATCTTGACTTGTCAAATTACCAGAATACCTCGAAAAAAGCCGAATCATCAAGAAATATTTTCTTGATATTTTAGAGGTTAAATAGAATACAAGAGTCGTATAACATGGCACATGATGATGTTATGATCTGTGAATCATCACGTTCCATTTAGAAACTCAGCATGAACTACTGTAATATAATCACGTTGATCAAGTGTCATTATATTATACTTACTCATGCTTCAGTTTCCAACACTACTTCAAAAACATTCTTATTTTAAACTCAAAGGTTTATAAGTATAGGAACTAAACAGTTTCCTTTTTGATGTAATACAGATAGCGCAAAGAGATAAATGATTCCAGATAAGAATAGTTATGGAAATATCTTCAGAAATATGGAGGATATTTATAATGAAAGATACGATGATATCTTAGAATTTCTATTATCAGAGGATGATGAAGAATATTTTCTGTAAGGGTTTAGTGTCAGGAGCAAAGTATTCGTTAATGACTTCAGCAGACACTAAATCATTTGGATTCTTTGAAGGCAGGTTCAGTCTTTGTGATTTGTCCATAGTCTTCTTCATACTTTGCTCAATCCGTTTTCCAGTTCCAAAACTTCTCTTTTTCTGAGCTTTGCTAATACACTAATCTTTATCATCAAACTTTTTACTGCTAAGGCCATTTTTAGTTTTTGTTGCTTCATCAGCATTTCGAGAACTAGTTCGCAGTTCAGAGTGTTTTTCAGAAACTTCACATTCGAAGTATGTAAGCCTTGGAAATAGACGTTATGTATAACTGTTGGCGTCAACATGCTGTGAGATTTCAAAATACTGATTGCTAATTCCCAATTCTTATGGAAATTCTCGTTACAAGAGACAGATGGGTAAATGATGGGGTTTTGATAAATATAATGACTTTTCGGAAAATCTCAAATCATTACGGTTGCTGATAAGTTTAGTGCTAATGTGGCGAGATATGAAAGGTTCCCCGGTAACAATGGCGAAAGGGCAACATATATATCAAGATTATGATAAGGCTACTCCGAATGAAAAATCGAAGTTGTCTTGCTGGAGTTGTGATAGAATTTGCTACTTTGAAAAGAAATTGCAAAGTTATTTTTGCTAATAAATGCCAAAGGATCTGACACAGATATGTGTTGAATTATGACTTTGGTTTCGAGAGCTTTTACGTACATAACTGTGGGTAATATGTGGTTGAATCATCATCTCGATTGCTCATTATTTGAAGTGTCTTCAGAAATTTCGAAGGGTTTTGAACACAGATTGTAATCGTTAATATACATATGATGTCCTAACACAGTTTTGAAGTCAAAGTATAGCTTGTGAAAGATGTAAGGATCTAAGAGTGATGATTTTGGTCATATCTCGAGTTGAATTCTGAGATTTTAAAATCAGAATATGTAATTAAATTTTGATTGAGTATGGTTTTTTTAATTTCTATAAAAGAATGTATATTATTGTGAAAGTAGGGAGTATAATGGATGATTTGCTGAATCAGATTTGAAGAATGTAACATATTAATTGTGAATTTATATATCTCTCGGACCTACCCGTTAAAAAAAAAATTTCACAATTAATATTTTGTACAAAAGAATTTTATTACAGTCTTTATGAAAATATATATATGTATATTTCCTTCAGATGTAACATAGATTTAATGAGTTAGTGTTAAATTAAACTCATATGATTTACAGTTGAAACTAGAATTGAATAATCCCTAAAGGCTTTAAAAATTACATAACTTTTACGGAGTATTTCTTTAATGACATTGAAATTATGAATCAATACTTCGTTAATTGTTGATGTATGATGTTAGGTTCGTGGAATTCTTGTGAATTTCGCAAAGTACGAATGATGTTATTTGAAAAGTTTCGAGTACATCGATGATGAAAGTGTAAAATCAAACATATATTTGAATAATACACTTGATTTATTATGAGATGAAATTTATTGAATTAAAACAGAGATTGTAGTTAACGATGGTTAAGTTGTTAAGGAAGGATGTACATCTTAGCATATTAGTAATATGAATTTAATCGAGTAGTATCTACCCTTATTTAATTCATACATAATAGCTTAGTACGAAAGATTTATTTTAATCTCAAAATTTTTATATATATAATATACATATAATTTCTTCAGAGGGAATGCGTTAATACTTCATAACTCGTTGATACAATATACGCGTTATTGATTCTTAATGATGTCCACGGTGACTCTTGAACTGACGGAGTTTGTGATGTTATAGGTGCTGCTGATTCTGATGACACTGACGGCACTGACTGTGATGGTGATGCTACGGTACTGTTGATGCTGTTGGTAAAACAAGTCTAACTTATAAATCACGCATCATTCTTGTCAGGGTTTCTACTCTTCCTTCTATCATTTCGATTCACTCATCTGATTTATGATTAGGGTTAGAATAGATAATCTCTAAGACTTTAGAGATTACATAATCGCCACGGAGTGTTTCTCTAATAAAGTTATGAATCAACACTTCATCGTTTGTTATTGTTGGTATTCCTTGGTATCTACAGGGCGTATGACATTGGTACTCGTAGGACAGATTGTAAAGTTGAGGTTTATGACGCGTTTGTTTTTGGGGGTGGTAATGGTACTGTTGGCGTTGATGATGGTAGTACTAGTTATGCTGCTGGTGCTGCTGCTGGTGTTTGTAATCTTTGAACCATAATCTCCAAAGCCACTACCCGAGCGCGAAGCTCATTGATTTCTTCTATTACACCAGGGTGATTGTCGGTTCGAATGAGCGGATAAATAAAATCTAGAATTTGATGTAATATATAATCGTGACAAGATACTCTGGAAATGAGAGAGAAAATGGTGTTTCGGACAGGTTCGCCGGTAAGTGCTTCAGGTTCTTCGCCAAGAGGGCAATGTGGTGGATGGAAAGGATCGCCTTCTTCTTGTCTCCAATGATTGAAAAGGCTACGAACCCATCCCCAATTCATCTAAAATAAATGATGGCTGATTGGTTGATCCATTCCAGTTACACTGCTTTCGAAGCTTGAGTGGGATTCCATATCGAAATTCGAGGGACTTGAACTAATGACGAATTCCATTTCATTCAATTGAATAAAGGATTTTTCGATATGAAATGATTTTTTGATTATTGGGTGGTATTCTAATTACATAGAATATCTATATATATAGTGCAAAAGATTTCGTAGATTACGGAGGAATTTACGGAATATGTCAGGAAAAGTTTACAGTAACAGATACTCTAAGATATGAATTTTGTCTATACACTATTCATGCAATAAATGCAGTAAGACGTGTCTAGACTAAGAATGATAAGCAGACAATTTCTAACAAAAATGATAAGCAAAACTTTTGACAATGCAGACACGATCGAAGTCCAGACTCACTAATGCATCCTAACGACTATCAATTAGACACACTAATGCAGACCTGGTTCGCTAAGATCACCGCTCTGATACCAACTGAAAGGACCCGTTCATATACATTATAAACGATTCACAATAGTTGATTACATCGCGAGGTATTTGACCTCTATATGATACATTTTACAAACTTTGCATTCATTTTTAAAAGACAAACTTTCTTTACATCTAAAGTTGATGGCATGCATACCATTTCATAATACATCCAACTATAATTGACTTAATAATAATCTTGATGAACTCAATGACTCGAATGCAACGTCTTTTGAAATATGCCATGAATGACTCCAAGTAATATCCTTAAAATGAGCTAATGCACAGCGGAAGATTTCTTTAATACCTGAGAATAAACATGCTTTAAAGTGTCAACCAAAAGGTTGGTGAGTTCATTAGTTTATTATAATCATTCATTTCCATCATTTTAATAGACCACAAGATTTCATACATTTAATTGTACACGTAACCCGAGTACAAAATAATACGCGTAACCCGCGAATTAAAAATCATTCATATGGACTGAACACCTGGTAACTGACGTTAACTTTAATGCATAGAATATCCCCAAACAGAACCTCTCGTCTGCATAAAAATAATCTCGAAGTACTAAAGCATTCGTACCCCGAATGGGACTTGTCAAGGTCCATAAATCTATCTTTAGGATTTGCGTCAATCAGGGGCCATTTCCCTAAATTCTTAGGTTACCAGACGTAAAGGGTGATATTCGGTTTAATAATCCAACCATAGAATGTAATTTTAAGTACTTGTATCTATTCCATAAAATAGTTATAAAAGCAGCGCATGTATTCTCAGTCCCAAAAATATATATTGCAAAAGCATTTAAAAAGGGAGCAAATGAAACACACAATACTGTATTTTGTAGTAAAAATACATATGACGTCATTGAACAAGTGCAAGGTTGGCCTTTGATTCACGAACCTATATTAATTATATATAATTATGTGTTGGTCAATATTTGTTTAATAAATTAGGTCAAGTCATAGTGTACCACAATCCTAATGCTCGAGACTAATATGCAGAAGTCAACAAAAGTCAATTTGACTCAAAATGATTTCCAAAATTTATACATGATTATTATATATTTTAAATATCGTCGTTTTATATTTTTAAATATTTTTAAAAGATTTTACTAGAGTAAATGATATAATTCTTTTATTAATAAATATAATTTTATATAAAAATATACTTTTATATATCTTAAGTAATAAAATTTATAAAGTTCATAAAAATATTTTGATAGGTTTCATTAAGGTAATTACATTATTTGTATTACTTATTTATTTGATAAATTAACATTGGTAATAATAGTAAGTAAAAGTTATAGTACTTAATAATAATAATTATTGTT
Organism: Rutidosis leptorrhynchoides; assembly: GCF_046630445.1. Lineage (NCBI taxonomy): Eukaryota > Viridiplantae > Streptophyta > Magnoliopsida > Asterales > Asteraceae > Rutidosis > Rutidosis leptorrhynchoides. The sequence continues at coordinate 156,052,843 of NC_092335.1, read as the reverse complement.
ATAAAAATATTAATTTTTATATTTAAAAATGAAATTATGATAAAACGATAAAAATAAAATTTTTGATTAACAATGATATTCCTCTTAAAAATAATAATTTTCATAAAAATGATATTTTTAATATTAATAATACTTTTAATAATAATAGTGATAAAAATAATGAAAAACGATAATATTATCTAAATCAATTTCTTACAATATTTTAAATTTCATCATGATACCCATAATCATTATTTCCTAATTGATTTGATAGTAACTTTTAAATCGTCTTTTATATCGCGTTCATTTTAATGATAATAATAGTGGTTATAATAATTAAGTGTTACTTAATATTATAATACTAATAATAATAAATGTTATGATAATGATATTACTAATAACTATTTTAATGATTAATAATAATAATAATACTAATTATAACGTTAACAATAGTAATAATAATAAAAATAACAATTTTTAATGATAATACTTTTTATTGATAATAATAATAATAATAATAATAATAATAATAATAATAATAATAATAATAATAATAATAATAATAATAATTTGATAAAAACTGGAACGACGATAATAACGATGATGATAATAATCGTTTTTAATAATAATATCAAAAATTCAATTGACTATAACTTCTAATCCGTTCATCGAATCCATTCGTCATCTAAAGGAAAAGTTCTTAATTTTTCGCTAGCTTTCCAAGGAAATGCATATCTTATACCTTATCTCAACCGCAGGTGTAACTAATTCAAGATTCAACATAACCTATCTAAGGGCAATATCAAAAATACAAGCATGCATAATCCTATATTCTCGAGCACTAGCCAGGGATACACTATTAGTATGTAAAAATTTATTTACGAGTACTCACGAATCAATATTGAGATTCAATATTGCAGGAAAGGTACGTAGATGCAACGGAGATGATAAATACTAAATTGACCTCACGAGCATACCCATGAACCATACCCAATCACCTCCATAGCTATAACCCATAATTTCCTTAGCCCTATCCCACTCACAGAACGTGTTTTGAAATAACTCTCGCGTACCTCTTGTCGTAGTATTTTATGTATAATACTAATAATAATAATACTACTAATAACCATAATAATAATAATAATCTTAATAATAGTAGTAATAATAATAATTTTAATAAAATAAATGATATACGGAGTATATATCTTATATAGAGGGATTGAGTGATATATGATGGATGAATCTAGCCGAATAATTTGAGTTTTATAGACCCGATCCGGAATCCACACCTCCGTAATTTCGGAGGTTTGATGAGTAATTGGTCCGTAATTTGTGGAGTCCTTAATACAGCTCATTCCTACTTGATTTTCTGCCAGCGGTTTTATGTTTTATATATATATATATATATATATATATATATATATATATATATATATATATATGTTTATATTTATTTATTATATAATATATTTAATCTTTAGAATTAATTAAATATTATATTATATTCTCGTTCATGGAAAAAATATAAATTTTACTTAAATGACTCGTACGTTGTCACTCAACTCATGTACCACTTTCGATTTTTCGAGCGCACTTTCGTATGTTTAGAAAACTAGCCTTTTACGTTACGCGACGTGTACTCTTATTAATAATTTGACTTTCTCATCAACAAATACTTTATAAAAAATGTGACTTATATAGTTGAGTGTTGTGGTCATTTGCTTCTATAAATCAGTGATTCGTTATTTGTCAAAATATTTTATTTTAAATCAGGACGTTTTATGACTAAGTTAAAAATATATAAAAATTGTAAATTTATACAATATATATATATATATATATATATATATATATATATATATATATATATATATATATATATATATATATATATATATATATATGAAATATTCATCAAATGATTTAGTCTTTCAAAACTAATTACATTTCAAAGTTCGGTTGATATAATTTAACTCGTCCTTAAGTAATAGTAGTTATTTTACAATTTAATGTTTTTAATATAAAAACTAATTAGTTGATTATCAAGGGACGCGAGCTAATCAAAGTGAGGTACACTTTTGAAATTTAAACGGAGATGATTACTAACTTTTGACTAACTCTCGTAAATGACGCTTTTGTAAACTACTTTTACCAAATATTCCGGATACCGTTAAAAAGAAAAAAGTTTTCTAAATCAAAGTGAACCTCTCATCAGTGTCTAATAATCATAATTCAATGTATCTGATAATTCAACTTATCTTTTAGTTTCGTCAATAATTATTTTTAAAATATATTCTGAAACAAATATGTTTATGTAACGTATTATACGTCTAATGCCATGTTAACGTTTTCAAGCTATAACATATACACATATACATATAAAATCATGCCTATTCATATAATGGTTCGTGAATCATTGGAATTTGGTCGAGGTTTAATTGAATATATGAACACAAATTTAAAATTCTTGAGATTTAACTTAACAAACTTTGCTTATCGTGTCGGAATAATATAAAGATAAAGTTTAAATTTGGTTAGAAATTTTCGGGTTGTCACATTATGAACGTTAGCCAACGGAGACTACGAATTTAAATAACGAAAGGTATTATTTAAAAAAAGACGGCATTAAAATAAATTTAACGGAAAAACGCAGGATGTTACAAATATTCCAAATCACAAAAACAATTCAACATCATTCAGATTCACTTCACATTTAAACAGAAAATTAAATTTTCAGAATTTCATGATTCATTCACTAGTTCATCAAGCTTAAAATTGCATCATCATCATTTGATGTTATTCACAACGAATTGAAATCAGAATCATGAATCCTAACCAAAACCTAAGCTTCGTGCATCATCAATTTAGAGAAACTGCAACAGATTTGTGATTAATTGGATCGAGTTCTTCATTATTTGAAAAGTCAAACGGACTAGCTCTCTGGATCAATCTGTTATGACTTGATGAAAAGTAAAAGTTCAATTACATCTCAATTCATCTCGTGAAGCTATTTGTTAATTTACAGATCCTAACTCCTTGAATCGTGATCGAATTCGACAGTCAAACTTCATGAGAAAAAGTCAAACGAACGGTGAATGATCAAATTCGAAATCTATGTTGTGTTTCAAGTTGGATTGATGATCAACGAGTGTTAGGGATGTGATTTGCAACAGATTTCATGTGGATATCGAGACACAAAATACATCAAATCGAGATTTTCTTTTTCAAGGTGTTCATGATGTTTTTGCTCGTGTTCATCACTGATTTAAGGTTTGAAGAATTTTTCGATCTCGATTCTTCACAAACAATTCAAATTGCTGCTCTAGGATAATTTTTCAACGAATTTTAAGGATCAATTTCATCAATTTCGGAATTCACAAATTTGTGTGTTCATGTGGATCCACAACAGCGCCGGGAAACCAGCCATATTTAGATGGAGCCGTCTTCTCTGGTGGCGGCGGCCCGAGACCGGTCGACGTTGGTGGCTAAACCAACTACCGGTGACGGATCCAGTGAAGTGAAGTGGTGTTGCTACATTTGTAGAACTCCAACATCTCCGTCGTCTTTAGTTCGCTTCTTCAAACACTAAAAAACTAAAGGACGGCTGGTGATGGCGGTGGCCGTGGCGGTGGGTGGTGATGAATGAAGAAAGAAGAGAGTGGTAGCTGCAGGTGGGTGGTGATGAATGAAGAATGAACAATATAAATATAAATAATTATATAAAATAAAGTATATAAATATGAGTATACGAAAATACCCTCACATGCTTGGCACATGATTCATTTTTAACAGAAAATTTAACGATGTTAGTGAACTGGGCTATCATTGCTCCACTTTTAAGTCACAAGGACTATCCACACTCAAATCACCAACTTTGTCTATCCACGCTGGGTGCTACAAACTACAGGGACTATCCGCGCAATTTTATATTATTATTATTATTATTATTATTATTATTATTATTATTATTATTATTATTATTATAATTGAATTATTATTATTATTATTATTATTATTATTATTATTATTATTATTATTATTATTATTATTATTATTATTATTATTATTATTATTATTATTATAATTGAAATACTTGTGGCAATTAAGTGTGTATGAGATAAAGTACCGATTTATGCAAATTACAAAGTATTTAGAAAGTATTTTGGGTTAACGAATATAAAAAGATCAAGTCATAAGTGCAGAAAATGTATATACCTAGGTATGCATTATAGTATTCGATGTCAACAACTTACATTTAAAAAAAAATATACTCAATATAACATACACAAGAAAACGAATCTAGTTCACCATTCTATTCTTCGTAAGTTTGTAATTTACAAATGAGAAATTCCATGTTATCCTAATCCTAATTATTATTATAACAACTCTAACAATTCATTGTTCAATCATAATATTATGAAAACTATACAATTATGTATGGAGAACAAAATGTCGAACAATTTACATGCACGAAACACTAAGCAGTGACAAAATAAAAAAACTCAATGAGATCTCAATTTTTTTTCTTTTCAAAGTTAATTATATTTTAATGACACTTTCGTGGTTGTTTGCCAAAAAAGAAAACATAAATTTTGAAAATATATGAGGTGCTATAGATAAATTTAGTGACTTCTTATATAATTTATAATTTGAAGAGTAAATTGTATAAAAAATTTCACGTTTTATGCTCTACATTCGCCTTTGAACACAATGTGAGAATTCAAAGAGAACTAATTTTAGAAAAGATCTTATAGAACTCTTCTTCATATGTATGAGTTTGTGTTAAGAGTACGAGTCCATGTAATTAGTATATAGTAGTTTTATGAAAAGAGATTTTGAAGTAGTTTTATTTGCATCCTCCCCTTTTTAAGTTAGTTAGAATTTCTAATAAGATTTTGTTTGTGTCTGCGACTATCTGAGGAGTATATGTGTCGACACTTTTGACACATTGAAGTATGGCTGTATGGTTTCTGTACTCATTCAATATTTTTAACCTCTAAATATATGTCCCACTTCATTCATATTAGAGAGTGAGGAATATTCATTTGAGTCCATAAATTAAGTTGAGATTCAAGGGATCAATGAGAGCGCGACACGTGTCGCGAAAATCACATGTGATTGAAAAAAAATTCAAAATTTTTTTTTTGAAAAATAAATTTTTAAATTTTTTTTCGAAATTTAAAAAAAAAAAAATTTTAATTTTTTTTTTTTTACAATCACATGTGATTGAATTGTACAATCACATGTGATTGGATTTGCCATGCATAATCACATGTGATTGGGTTTACAATCACATGTGATTGACATGCATAATCACATATGATTTTTTTTTAAAAAAAATTTCGAAAAAAAATCTTCGGGAAAAAAATTTGAAAAAAAAGTTTTTCGAAAAAAAAATTTAAAAAAAAAAGTTTTTCAATTTTTTTTTTCAATCACATGTGATTTTCGCGCCACATGTCGCCATCTTATTGATCCCTTTGTTTTCAAGCAAATTTATGGATGCAAGTGATTACAACTCATTAGACAGTATTGTTAGTTGTTTACTACGGAGTACGTTCTATGAAAGTTTTACCGTTATTAGTAAAAAAAAAAAATGAGAGTATTATGACATGTTTACTACATTCTATGAATGTTTTACCGTTATTAATAAAAAAAGCATTATTACATATAAGATTCTACCCAATCTTATTATTTACTAACAATTCTTCCAAATCTTATTATTACATTCTAATTCTTCCAAATCTATAGTCATTTTTAACAATTCAAAAGAAGAGGAAAATATGATTTTTTTATGATTTTTTTTTTTTTTTGAAAAAAAAGAATACCATATTACGGAGTACTAGGGATTAATATTGTTAATTTTCAAATCTCAAATGTAACAATCGTCTTATCATTCAAATCTTCGGTAAAAAGTTGAGGAAAATATGGTCCCTGGAGTCGATGTGGGTTCAGTGGCGAATTCATGATGAACGCGGTCTTAATTTTCTTTTTCAAAGTTAATTATATTTGTAGAGTACTTAATGTTAGAAACGATTAGATGAGTCCCAACAAGACTTGATAACACTAGATTACCAAACTCACTAACAATAAACAGATTAAAGTAAACAAACACGAAAAAGGAACGCAAGAACGTAAAAAATGCAAGAATATAATGCGGTTATATACAATCAATGAGATTGCTTTAATTCACGGCCAACTAAAGAGATTTCTTTTATTAATTTTATAAGTCTAATCTACAGGTTACATATGAGGGTATTTATAATACAAAAGAGATAAACGAATCCAATATGAATTAAGAATCCTAGTTGAAAACCAATTAATCTCGCAACCGCGAGCCTAATCTCGCAACTGCGAGATCCATGCTAAAACTTACCACTCTTCTAACGTGCTTAACCTCGCAACCACGAGCATAATCTCGCAACAGCAAGATCTATGTACCAGCAACAACTTTCGTTTAACTCACCTCCGCACCCAACAATCTCCCACCTAAAGGAAACGTTAAACAACACCCATCTTCCACCTGTTTCTTCCCACAACAACATCTAACCCGCATATTACGACTCCTTTTGATACTGTCGGATGAGACACCCGAATCACGCCGCACTTCACTCGTTAACCTACAAGTAAGTGTGTAGTGACCCGAACTTTTCCATGATTATATATTAAATGAAAACTATATTTACATGATTAAATGTTTCCAACATGTTAAGCAATCAAACTCGTTAAGACTTGATTAATTGAAATAGGTTTCATGTAGACAATTGACCACCCAAGTTGACCGGCGATTCACGAACGTTAAAAACTTGTAAAAACTACATGTTGATATATATATATATATATATATATATATATATATATATATATATATATATATATATATATATATATATATATATATATATATATATATATATATATATATGGAAATATATATAGTTAACATGAGATTATGATAAGTAAGTATCTCACTAAGTATATTAACAATGAGTTATATACATAAAAATGAGACTAGTGAACTAAGAAACTCGAAACGATATATATAACGATTATCATTATAACAACGTCTTACTAAATACATATGAATCATATTAAGATATTGATACACTATGTTTAACATGATAAAATGATAATTAAATATATCATTAAGTGTATTAACAATGAACTACATATATAAAACAAGACTACTAACTCAAGGATTTCAAAACAAGTTATGTATGTAACGATTATCGTTGTAACGACGTTTTAATATATATATATATATATATATATATATATATATATATATATATATATATATATATATATATATATATATATATATATATATATATTCATTCACCATGTTATCATAATAATATGATAATTTAACATCTCATTAGATATAATAAACAATGGGTTAACTACATTAAATGAGATCGTTAACTTAAAAGTTTCAAAACAACACTTACATGTAACGACTAACGATGACTTAACGACTCAGTTAAAATGAATATACATGTAGTGTATTAAGATGTATTAATATACTTTTGGAAGACTTCAAGACACATATCAAAACACTCATACTTATCAAAGTTGGTCACAATTACATTCTCATTCGTTTCATCAACAATTCTACTCATATTCATTCGTATTCGTACTCGTACAATACCTAGCTTCTAGATGTATTTACTATTGCTATATACACTTCAATGATTAGCTCTTAGCAGCCTTAGTGAGTCACCTAAACATGTGAGAACCATCATTTGTCAACTAGCATGAAATATCTAACAAAACAACAAACTAATGGAGCCTATATGGACTCCCTCCATTCACGTGATTCTTCACAACCATAAACACATTTCAATTCCAACTTTTATGCATCAAACTCATCTCTCTCAAGTTTTCTCTCATTGTTCTAAGTGTTCTTCATCCTTTCCTTCATAATCAAGCTCAATCTAGCTCAATGTAGCTAACCTAGATCAACTTACAAAACAACTACTCAAGAACACATCAAGAACACTTTCAAGTTTACTAGTTTACTTCCAAGCTTTCTAATCCATTCCAAATAATCATCCAAGATGAAGAAACCTTTGTTAATTACAGTAGGTTATCTCTCTAATTCAAGGTAATACTCATATTCAAATTTTGATTCAATTTCTATAACTATAACAATCTTAGTTCGAGTAAAAATCTTACTTGAAGTTGTTTTCGTGTCATGATTCTACTTCAAGAACTTTCAAGCCATCCAAGAATCCTTTGAAGCTAGATCATTTCTTGTCACTTTCAGTAGGTTTACCTACTAAACTTAAGGTAGTAATGATGTTCATAACATCATTCGATTCATATATATATATATATAACTATCTTATTCGAAGATTTAAACTTGTAATCACTAGAACATAGTTTAGTTAATTCTAAACTTGTTCGCAAACAAAGTTAATCCTTCTAACTTAATTTTTAAAATCAACTAAACACATGTTATATATCTATATGATATGCTAACTTAATGATATAAAACCTGGAAATACGAAGAACACCGTAAAACCGGACACACGTCGTCGTAGTGAAACCGGGGGCTGTTTTGGGTTAGATAATTAAAAACTATGATAAACTTTGATTTAAAAGTTGTTCTTCTGGAAAAATGATTTTTCTTATGAAAATGAAACTATATCCAAAAATCATGATTAAACTCAAAGTGGAAGTATGTTTTTCAAAATGGTCATCTAGACGTCGTTCTTTCGACTGAAATGACTACCTCTTACAATAACGACTTGTAACTTGTAATTTCGACTATAAACCTATACTTTTTCTGTTTATATTATTAATCTTTGGTTCGATATGTAACCATAGCAATTGGATTCACTCAAAACGGATTTAAAACGAAGAAATTATGGGTAAAACAAAATCGGATAATTTTGCTTGTTTTAGCTACGTGAAACTTTGTAACAAATCTATACTAACCATAACTTAACTATCTCATATTGTATTATACATGTATTCTAACATATATTATATAATCTTGATAGACCATAGACACGTATACAATGTTTTGACATATCATATCGACGTCATCTATATATATTATTTGGAACAACCATAGACACTCTATATGCGGTAATGATCGAGTTAACTATACAGGGTTGAGGTTGATTCCAAAATAATATATATACATTGAGTTGTGATCGAGTCTGAGACTTGTATACACTGGGTCGTGGATTGATTCGAGATAATATATATTGATTTATTTCTGTACTGCTAATTGTGGACAACTAATTGTGGACTACTAACGCTGGACTGTTAACTTAACAAACTTAAATCGTTAAAACGTAATAAAATATGGTATGAATATATTTCTATCATACTTTGATATATGTATATATTTGTTATAGGTTCGTGAATCAACTCGTGGTCAAGTCTTATTTTCCGACGAAGTGAAAATACGTGAAAGTGAGTTATAGTCCCATTTTTACCATCTAATATTTCAGGATGAGAATACATGCAGTTTATGAAAGTATTTTACAAAATAGACACAAGTACTTGAACTACATTCTATGATTGATTTATTATATCGTGTATCCCTTTTTGTTTAGCTTCGTAACCTAAGAATTAGTGAACCAGTCCACTAATTGGCGCGAATCCTAAAGATAGATCTATGGGCCTTAACAAGCCTCAGTCAGAAAATTTGAACTGCTTTAGTACTTCGAGGTTTATATGTTTGGGGATATGCTAGATGCATTTTTGTTAATGTCGGTTACCAGGTGATCATCATATGAATGATTTTTATCTCTATGGAAGAGATGTATATTTATGAGAAATGGAAATGAAATCTTGTGGTCTATTATTACAATTTGATATATATAGGTGATAGTGCTCCAAATGAACATATATTTAGTCACAATATCACACCAATATGTAAAGTTTTTAGTTGTATTTATTCTATTTTTAAGTTATATCGTTTAAATAAATAAACGTGAAGACGAAGCACGAAGATTAAAGAATTGAAGAAAAGTGCCACTAAAGCCATAGTGCACTCAAAAGTGCCACTAAAAGTGAGTTAAAGACTTGCGCGGATTTTGGGAGTTAAGGAAAATAATGTTTTGTTCAAATTACAAATTGCGAAACGCAAAGTACAAGATATCTACATGTACGAAAGGACTTTCGAAAATCCAGAACCGAGACATAAACTGAGCATCAACGCACGAGACAACGGACCTAAAATTACGAGTCAACTATGCAATAAAATATAATATAATATATATAATTAATATAAATTATATATATATTATATATATAAAAAAATACGTCGACAAAGAAGAAAACAAAAGATTGTGAGCTGTCCAAGGCTACAGTAATTCGAAATATGCCTATAAAAGGCGATGCAGTCTGCTCGATGAAATACATAATATCAATATCTCTCTGTCTCTTAATATATATATATATATATATATATATATATATATATATATATATATATATATATATTAGTTTAGTTTTATATTAGTTAGTTTGGGTATTGTAACTGTTATTTTACGGGTTTTAAAGTCGGAACTCTGTCCCTGTAACACTACGCGATTAATAATCACTGTAAGCTAAATTCTCCCTTTTTAATTATGTATCGTACTTAAGATATTATTATGCTTATTTGAGTTGAAGTAATCGTAATGTTGGGCTAAATTTAAAAAGACGGGGTTATTGGGCTTTGGACCATAATTGGGGTTTGGACAAAAGACCGACACTTGTGGAAATGGGACTATGGGTTATTAATGGACTTTATATTTGATTAATATAGAGATTTACAATTTGACGTATTTATAAATAGCCACATACGTTCGATCGAATATGATGGGCGGGATATTTATAAATACTAATAATTGTTCATTTGACCGGACACGGGGATGGATTAATAGTCAATGGACTCATTAAAATAGGGGTGGATTACATTCAAGGGAAATTGGTGTAATTGTTAATAAAGTATTAAAACCTTGGATTACACGGAGTCGATAACCTGGTGTAATCATTAACAATGTATTAAGACCTTATTACGGTTTAAATCCCCAATTAGTTGGAATATTTGACTTCGGGTATAAGGTTAATTTGGCGAAGACCCTCGCATTTTATAATTATGATCGATGGACTATTATGGACAAAACCAAATGGACTTATCAAATAATCCAGGACAAAGGACAATTAACCCAGGGTAATAAATTAAAATCAAAACGTCAAACATTATGATTACGGAAGTTTAAATAAGCATAATTATTTTATTTCATATTTTATCGCAATTTTATATATCGTCATTTAAATATCGTTATTTATTTTATACTTTGAATCAAGTTATATATAATATTTTGCATTAGATTTTAACTGTGATATAAAATATAAAATTGACAAACCAGTCATTAAACGGTAAAACCCCCCTTTTATAATAATAATAATTGTAATATATATATTTTGTACAAATATAGTTATATAAAAAATATAGTGTAAAATAAGCCGTCTCCCTGTGAAACGAACCGGACTTACTAAAAACTACACTACTCTACGATTAGGTACACTGCCTATAGTGTTGTAGCAAGGTTTAGGTATATCCCATCTGTAAATAAATTAAATAAAACTTGTGTAATATTTCTTCATATTTCGTAATAAAATTAATAGTATTTCGTACACCTCTGCTATCACATCAAGTTTTTGGCGCCGCTGCCGAGGACTCGGCGAAACGCTATATTTTTTTATATTTGTAAAATTATAATTAATAAAATAGAAAAAAATATATAAAACATTAAAAAGAAAAAAAAATATATTTTTAAGAGTTTGTTTAAAATATATAAAATATATAAAATTATAAAGTATTTCTATTTCTGTTTTAGTTTTTAAAATATAAGTTTTTTTATATTATATAAATATTTTATATAAATCAGAAAAAAATAATTAAAATTAAAAATTGGGCTTCCGTCGAAGCCCAAAATCATTTCTGGAATCAAGGCCCATGCGATCGCATGAGCCGGATGTCTTAAAACCATGCGGTCGCATGGTGTAGTCTGACAGGCTGAAACCCTAGCATTAATTACGGAGTAGGGTTTATTATTATTATTTATTATTAATTAGGGTTTTAATTTAATAATAATTTTTATTAGTTTTAATAAATTTAGTTTTAATTAAGTTTTTATATTTGTAGTTTAATACTTTTATAAAATATAATATAAAAATAATATTTTTATAAAATTTGTATTTTTATCATTATAGTTATAATTTGTATTTGTATCGTTTATTTTATATATTTATCGTTCATAATTAGTTTTATATTTAGTTTTGCCGTAGTTATTTTATATTTCTAGATTTTTAGGCTTTGCCGTAAAATCCATTAAGTGCTTTTTCTTTAGATTAAGATTTAGGCGCTTTAGCATTTTGCGATGCAGTTTATAAATTTTAGTACTAATTAAGTTATTGCCGTTTTGGATATAGAATTCCTTTAAGCTTTAATACCTTTAGACGCAACTTTTTAGATTTAATTTTTAGACTTTTAAGTTTCGACGTTTTTCTTTCTTATTTTTATTTTTCGACGTTTTTTGACGCGCTTTTTCTTTTTCATTTCTACACTCTAGTTTTTAGGACATAGAATTTTCTTTATTTTTTTTAAATTCCGACGAAAAATTATTTTAAGCAATTAAATTGATAGACATCCAAATTTTCTGGTTCGTAGTAATAGTTGGATTTGTTAGTGGCGAGTTGTGGGCTTCCGATTTAAAGGATCCTGACTACCTGCTGCATCTATTGGCTATTCGAAACGTGGGCAAAAGCAGAAAAGTCTATTAATTTGATAACTTATATAATTTTTGTTTTGAAACTAATAAGAATAATTAGTAAATGCACCACATTGTAGCTAAAATTTGGTAATAAGCGCATTATGGAAAATTTCGAAAATATTTTGGAAATATTCTCTGACATACGAAATCAATTAAATCAATACTCTCAAACGAGTGTAGATGACAATTCGTTCGGTCAATCTTGGATCACGAATAACGAAACAGTAACTGGTTGTGAAATATGTGGAGATTATCACTCAACATGGGAATGTTATTATTACGTTCCTATGAAAAATTATGCACCCATGGAACCTGAATGGAATGATTATGAGAAATACAATTCAAATTGGGATTATTCCCAAGAATATATCCAAACTCAACAACCAGAGGACGAGGAAAATTATGTGTCTAAAAATTTATTAGATTATATGAAAATCAAACTCGAAGAATTTGACGCTCAAAATGAACAAATGAGAGAGTTTGCAAATTGGCAAGCTGAAATTCTATCAGACTACACACCTGTTGATCTGAGGAGTCGTGTGCAAGAAAATCTCATATCATCAAATTTTGATGAATTCGAGAGCTCCGAAATCACCAACTATCCCGATGATACTTTTTATTCAGTTTTACCAATTTCAGAACATATCGACACATTAGCCTTGATAATGCTAAAAACGAACATATATTTCATAGCATTATTCCTCAAGAAAGACAAGCTTTTAGTTGCAATTGTTCTATTTACAAGAGATATTCGTTTAAATAATAAAAGGTGAAGACAAAAGGCAAATTCGACAAATTGAAGACAAAAAGGTCCAAAGAGCTAAAAAGTACAAGATACAATTAAAAAGGTTCAAAATATTGATGAGGAACGTCTCAAAATGACAAGAGTACAAGTTACAAGACGCAAAGTACGCGATTTAAAATAATACGCGAGGACGTCCGAAAATCCGGAACCGGGACCTGAGCCAAGAAGAAACGCCCGACGCAACGGACCAAAAATATCTAGTCTACTATGCACAAGAATATAATATAATATATATATAATTATATATAATTATATATTATATATATTATTATTATTATATTACGTCGGCAAGAAGAAAACAAATCAATTTGGCTGGATCCAGGGTGGCCATGCGACTCGCATGGCCAGAGGCACAAATCCATGCGAGTCGCATGGAGTGAGATTGCTGGTCAGGTCCTATATAAAGCCAGTTTTGTGCCGAGTTTTAAACATCTTTTTTCTCTTCCTCTTCATACGTAAATATATTTATATTTATAATTTATATTTTAATTTTAATTATAATTCTAATAATAAGGGTATGTTAGCGAATGTTGTAAGGGTGTAAGTCGAAATTCTGTCCGTGTAACGCTACGCTATTTTTAATCATTGTAAGTTATGTTCAACCTTTTTATATTAATGTCTCGTAGCTAAGTTATTATTATGCTTATTTAAAACGAAGTAATCATGATGTTGGGCTAATTACTAAAATTGGGTAATTGGGCTTTGTACCATAATTGGGGTTTGGACAAAAGAACGACACTTGTGGAAATTAGACTATGGGCTATTAATGGGCTTTATATTTGTTTAACTAAATGAAAGTTTGTTAATGTTAATATAAAGATTTACAATTGGGCGTCCCTATAAATTACCATATACACTCGATCGGACACGATGGGCGGGGTATTTATATGTACGAATAATCGTTCATTTAACCGGACACGGGAATGGATTAATAGCCACTAGGATAATCAAAACAGGGGTGAAATTACATTCAAGGGTAATTGGTGTAATTGTTAACAAAGTAGTAAAACCTTGGTCTACACGCAGTCGATAACCTGGTGTATTCATTAAACAAAGTATTAAAACCTTGTTACAATTCGAATCCCCAATTAGTTGGAATATTTATCTTCGGGTATAATAATAATTTGACAAGGACACTTGCAATTTATATTTATGACTGATGGACTGTTATGGACAAAAACCAGACGGACATATTGAATAATCCAGGACAAAGGACAATTAACCCATGGGCATAAAACTAAAATCAACACGTCAAACATCATGATTACGGAAGTTTAAATAAGCATAATTCTTTTATTTCATATTTAATTTCCTTTATTTTATATTTAATTGCACTTCTAATTATCGCACTTTTATTTATTGTTATTTAATCGCACTTTTAATTATCGTACTTTTTAATTATCGCAATTTTATTTTATCGCATTTTTATTATTCGCAATTTCATTATCATTATTTACTTTACACTTTAATTTAAGTCTTGTATTTATTTTATATTTTACATTAGGTTTTAACTGCGACTAAAATCTTAAAATCGACAAACCGGTCATTAAACGGTAAAAACCCCCCTTTATAATAATAATATTACTTATATATATATATTTGTATTTTTATAAAAGTAAACTAATATAGCGTTGAGCTTTGTTCAAAGATCTCCCTGTGGAACGAACCGGACTTACTAAAAACTACACTACTGTACGATTAGGTACACTGCCTATAAGTGTTGTAGCAAGGTTTAAGTATATCCATTCTATAAATAAATAAATATCTTGTGTAAAATTGTATCGTATTTAATAGTTTTTCTAGTAAAATAATAACTATTTTATATACACCTCGTTCGACACCAAAGTATTTTTGGCGCCGCTGCCGGGGAACGCCGAAGCGAAACGCCATATTTTTAATTTTTAAGTTATAATTAGTTTTTGTAAAATTTATATTTTTGTTTAAAAAAAAAAAACCAAAAAAAAAAAAAGCTTTTAAAATCGAAAAAAAAAAAAATATTGTAAGTATATTTTTTAAGTTTTTCTTTTATTTTTACAAAATTATAAAGTATTTTAAGTTTATTTTTAGTTTTTAAAATTAAGTTTTATTTTAATTATATATATATTTATATTTTAAATATAAAACAGAAAAAAGAAAATAAATATTAAATATTACGTGACCTGTCAAATTGAACCTGTCAATTGAACCGGTCCAGTTCAGTCATGCGACTCGCATGACCCACCCTCTTAAATCATGCGACTCGCATGAGGGGTCTGACAGGGCCACAAACAAACCCTAATAACGCATTTATTACGGAGTATAATATATTATTATTATAATTAAACCCTAATTGATTTTATTATTCTTAATTAAGTTTTTAGTTTAATTAATTACTTTTAATTAGTTTTATTATATTTAAAACTTAATACTTTAATATAATTAATATAAAAATAATATTTTAATAAAAATTGTATTTTTTTTATCACTTTTTATTTCTTTTAATATTTTGTCTTTTTTTTAATCGTTGTAGCGTAATATTTGTATTTTTCGCTCATATTTAATTTTAAACTTAGTTTTTGCTATAGTTATTTTTACTCCTAGATTTTTAGGCTTTGCCGTAGAATTCCTTAAGTGCTTTTTCTTTAGACTAAGATTTAGGTGCTTTAGAATTTTGCGACGCCTTTTTAAGTTTTAGTTTCTTTTTAAGTTATTTCCATTTGGGATTTAGTTTTTCCTTGTAAGCTTTAATATTTTTAGACCTTTTACTATGTATCAATTATCATTCCAATTAGTAATTTCAATTTGCGATTATAATTTTAAGTTAGTTGTAGTAATAAGGTTAGGTTAGTTAAGTATTTTTAAGTTTTGATAAGTTTCTTTTATTTTTCCGTCACCTTTTATTTTTCAACCATTTTTCTTTTTCGACCTTTTTCGACGAACTCTTTTTCTCTCTTATTTCTCGCTATTCTAGTTTTTAGGACTTAGAATTTTTTCTACTTCTTATCTAAATTTCTTAAAATTATTTTAAGTAGTTAAATTAATAGACATCAAAATTTTCTGGTTCGTAGTAATAGTTGGATTTGTACGTGGACCGGGTTATTGGAGCCAAACAGTCCTCAATTATATTGAGACCAAACGAATCCTGCCCCTCTGCTGCATCTTTTGGCTATTCGAAACGTGGGCAAAATCAGAAAAGTCTATTGATTGGATAACTTATTATAATTTTTCTTTCCTTTTAAAAACTAATAGGATATTCAGTGAATGCACCGAGCAAGACGTTCATCACCTTTTGTACGTTCACCACCTGTAACTCGATCAAGACATCGTTTAACAAATATAACCGCCGTTGATTTTTCTTTAGAATCGTCATCCAGTCGACCAAGTACTTCAACTCAAATTTCCGATAATCCAGTTTTTGAAACAAACCTCACAATTGAGAATCCAGAAAATATTCAGGAACGGTTCATAGATCCTGAACCATTAAACTTTCCTCCGGAACCACCAATCATTCAAACAGAGATTGTTGAGGAACGAACTATTAAATCAGAATCATCTATTGATACCGATTCAACAAATTCAATTATGGAGAATCTGGAACCTTTAAGTATGGAAGACCGAATGAGAGCTAAACGCACTGGCCAAGGTCACGCAATTACTCATCCAGACATTAATGCGCCAGATTATGAAATCAAAGGACAAATTCTACACATGGTGACTAATCAATGCCAATTTAGTGGTGCGCCGAAGGAAGATCCAAATGAACATCTACGTACCTTTAATAGGATCTGCACACTATTTAAAATCCGAGAAGTGGAGGATGAACAGATATATCTCATGTTATTTCCCTGGACTTTAAAGGGAGAAGCCAAAGATTGGTTGGAATCGTTACCTGAAGGGGCGATTGATACATGGGACGTTTTAGTTGACAAATTTCTTAAACAATTTTTTCCTGCATCTAAAGCCGTAAGACTTCAAGCAGAAATTGTTACGTTCACACAGAAGCCAAATGAAACTCTATATGAGGCGTGGACAAGATATGGAAAGTTACTAAGAGGATGTCCGCAACATGGTTTAGACACCTGTCAAATAGTACAAATATTCTACCGAGGATGCGACATCACTACAAGAAAAGACATAGATATAGCAGCTGGTGGTTCTATTATGAAGAAAACCGAAACTGATGCTTACAAAATTATTGATAACACTGCTTCCCACTCGCATGAGTGGCACCAAGAAAAAGACATCATTAGATCATCTAAAGCAGCTAGAGCCGATTCTAGCCATGACTTAGATTCCATTTCCGCAAAGATAGATGCTTTCGAGAGACGAATGGAAAAGATGACTAAAGATATTCATGCTATACGAATTAGTTGTGAGCAGTGTGGAGGACCACATTTGACAAAAGATTGTCTCAGTATTGAATTAACAATGGAACAAAGAGAGAATATTTCATACATAAACCAAAGGCCTGGAAATAATTATCAGAATAATTATCAACCGCCAAGACCGATTTACAATCAAAACCAGAATTATAACCGAAATATTCCATACAACAACCAACAAGGTCCTAGCAATCAACAAGTATCCAATAATACTTACAATCAGCAAAGACCGAATTTTCAAAACAAACCACCACAACAAACCGATGATAAAAAGCCGAATTTAGAAGATATGATGACGAAGCTAGTTGAAACTCAAACGCAGTTTTTCACATCTCAAAAACAAACCAATGAACAAAATGCTCAAGCATTTAGAAATCAACAAGCTTCTATTCAAAATCTGGAACAAGAAGTAAGTAACCTAGCAAGGTTAATAGGTGAAAGAAAACCGGGAAGTTTACCAAGCGATACAAATGCTAACCCCCGGAATGAAACAGCTAAAGCTATTACCACAAGAAGTGGTACAACACTTAAACCACCTGAAATACCTGTAACTTCTGATGAAACTATTCCTACTCCACAAGAACCACAACCTGATCAAGATAAGGAAAAAGAACCGGTAGTTGAAAAGGTTAATGAAGATAACACAGTTAAGGATAAACCTTATGTTAAACCATACCAACCACCTCTTCCTTATCCGAGTAAAATGAAGAAAGAGAAACTTGAAGCCGAGCAATCCAAATTCTTGGATATGTTTAAACAGATAAATGTAAATCTTCCTTTCATTGATGTGATTTCAGGAATGCCAAGATATGCTAAATTCTTGAAAGATCTAATCACGAATAGAAAGAAAATGGAAGAACTCTCGGCTGTTACTATGAATGCTAATTGTTCAGCAGTGCTGTTGAATAAGATACCAGAAAAACTATCTGATCCAGGAAGTTTCACAATTCCATGTTTTCTGGGTAGTCTTAGTTCAATAGAAGCATTAGCAGATTTAGGTGCTAGTATAAATCTAATGCCGTATTCACTATACGCTAAACTAGACCTCGGAGAATTAAAACCAACCAGAATAAGCATACAACTAGCCGATAGATCAATAAAATATCCTAGAGGGATAATGGAGAACATGCTAGTTAAAGTTGGTACTTTAGTATTTCCAGTAGATTTTGTTGTTTTGGACATGGAAGAAGATTCTCAAGTTCCTCTCATATTAGGAAGACCATTCTTAAACACGGCTAAAGCAATGATAGACGTGTTCGGTAAGAAACTGACCCTAAGTATAGAGGATGAGAGTGTTACCTTTTCAGTTGATAGAGCAATGCAACAACCACAATCTGCAGATGATACATGTTATTATATTCAAACTATAGATGCACATGCAGAATTATTAGAAGAATTTCCAGAATTACAAGGAACGGGAGAATGTTCTTTAGGAGAAGGTAATGAACCAATTGATGAAGCTGAAATGTTAGCTACACTTATAGCTAATGGATATGAACCAACAACAGAAGAAATTCAAATGCTAAAAGAAGAAGACAGATATCGATATAAATCATCGATAGAAGAACCTCCGAAATTAGAGTTAAAGCCACTTCCAAACCATTTGGAATACGGTTATTTACATGGTGAATCTGAATTACCTGTAATAATATCGTCTTCTCTTACTGAAAATGAGAAATCACAACTCATTTCTGTGTTGAAAGCTCATAAACCAGCTATTGCATGGAAGATTCATGATATTAAAGGAATAAGTCCTTCGTATTGCACACATAAAATCCTTATGGAAGAAGGTCATAAAACGTATGTGCAACGCCAACGAAGACTAAATCCTAATATGCAAGATGTAGTTAAGAAAGAGATTATTAAGCTGCTAGATGCAGGTTTAATTTATCCAATCTCTGATAGTCCATGGGTAAGCCCAGTTCAATGCGTACCTAAGAAGGGTGGCATGACTGTCATCACAAATGAGAAAAATGAGCTTATTCCTACTAGGACTGTAACAGGATGGCGTGTATGTATTGATTATAGAAAATTAAATGACGCCACCAGAAAAGATCACTTTCCCTTACCTTTCATAGATCAAATGTTGGAAAGATTAGCCGGAAATAGTTACTATTGTTTTCTAGATGGATTTTCCGGATATTTTCAAATTCCAATAGCACCCGAAGATCAAGAGAAAACCACATTCACGTGCCCTTATGGTACTTTTGCTTACAAACGCATGCCATTTGGACTTTGTAACGCCCCTGCAACCTTTCAAAGGTGTATGATGGCGATTTTTCATGACATGATAGAAGAATGCATGGAAGTATTCATGGATGACTTTTCAGTCTTCGGTGATACATTTAAATCATGTCTAGTTAATCTGGAACGAATGCTAATTAGATGCGAAAAATCAAATCTAGTACTTAATTGGGAGAAATGCCATTTCATGGTTAAAGAAGGCATCGTTCTTGGACATAAAATTTCAAAAGAAGGAATTGAAGTGGATAGAGCTAAAGTAGATGTAATTGCTAAACTTCCACATCCCACCAATGTTAGAGGAGTTAGGAGTTTTCTAGGGCATGCCGGTTTTTACCGACGTTTTATAAAAGATTTTTCTAAAATTGCCACTCCTATGAATAAACTCCTAGAAAAGGATGCGCCATTCATCTTTTCAGATGAATGTATCAAATCTTTTAATATTCTCAAAGAAAAACTCACTAATGCACCGATCATGATAACACCAAATTGGAATCTACCATTTGAACTAATGTGCGATGCAAGTGATTTTGCAATGGGAGCCGTTTTAGGACAAAGGATTGAAAAACGATTTCAACCTATATATTATGCTAGTAAGACGTTACAAGGAGAACAAACGAACTATACAACTACTGAAAAAGAACTCCTTGCTATTGTCTTTGCTTTTGACAAATTTCGATCATATCTCGTTCTAGCAAAAACGGTGGTCTATACCGACCATTCTGCTCTTAGATACCTATTTTCAAAACAAGATGCTAAACCAAGATTAATCCGTTGGATCTTACTCTTACAAGAGTTTGATATTGAAATCCGAGATAAAAAAGGAGCAGAAAATCTCGCCGCTGATCATCTTTCTCGTCTTGAAAATCCCGAATTAGAAGTTCTGAATGAATCGGCCATACAAGACAACTTTCCTGATGAATATCTATTGAAGATAGATTATAAAGAAATCCCATGGTTTGCAGACTATGCAAACTACTTAGTTTGTGGATTCCTTGAAAAAGGATTATCGTACCAAAGACGAAAGAAATTCTTCAGTAATATAAAACACTATTTCTGGGAAGATCCACATCTGTTTAAAAGTTGTCCCGATGGAATAATACGCCGATGTGTATTTGGAGATGAAGCTAGTAAAATTTTAAACCATTGTCACACAGGACCAACAGGAGGGCATTATGGGCCTCAACTAACAGCAAGAAAAGTTTATGAAGCTGGATTCTATTGGCCTACAATTTACAAAGACTCACACCTTCTTTGCAAATCCTGTGATGCATGTCAAAGGGCCGGAAAAATAAGTCAACGTGATGAAATGCCACAAAATGTCATCCAAGTATGTGAAGTATTTGACATTTGGGGTATTGACTTTATGGGTCCATTTCCAAAATCTCATAATAATCTATATATACTCGTAGCCATTGATTATGTATCTAAATGGGCGGAAGCACAAGCTCTCCCAACTAACGATACACGAGTTGTAGTCAACTTTTTAAAACGTCTTTTTGCAAGGTTTGGAACACCGAAAGCTTTAATAAGTGATCGGGGTACTCATTTCTGTAATAATCAACTTGAGAAAGTTCTTAAAAGATATGGAGTAACTCATAAAATCTCCACCGCATATCATCCACAAACAAGTGGACAAGTTGAAAATACCAACCGAGCTTTAAAACGTATTTTAGAGAAAACCGTAGGATCAAATCCGAAGGAATGGTCCATTAAATTGGAGGATGCACTCTGGGCTTTTAGAACAGCCTACAAAACTCCAATTGGAACCACACCTTTTAGACTTGTTTATGGAAAAGCATGTCATCTTCCAGTAGAAATTGAACACAAAGCATTTTGGGCTTTGAAGACATGTAATCTTGATTTACATGAAGCCGGACGTCTACGATTAAGTCAACTAAACGAATTAGAAGAATTAAGACATGAAGCATACGAAAATTCGTTAATCTATAAAGAAAGAACGAAGAAATGGCATGATAAAAGAATCAGAAGTTCAAAAGAATTTAAAGAAGGAGACAGAGTTCTTCTTTTCAATTCACGATTCAAGCTATTTCCTGGAAAATTGAAATCAAGATGGTCTGGACCATTCATAGTCAAAAGAGTTTTCCCATACGGAACGATAGAATTAATAAATTCAAATGGGATTGAATTTAAAGTTAATGGTCACAGAGTTAAACATTACATACATGGTCCGATGGAAGTCGACAACGAAGTTAATCACAATTTCGATACCACAGCTAACTAAGTGTGGGGAGAATAAAGTCTTTAAAGGATAATATGTATTTCTGTTAGAGTTAGATTGTCTGTTTTCGTGTAGTTCTCGAAAATGGAACACGTATGGTCTTTCTCTAGCAGACCCTAAAGAACTAGTCTTCTCCCCCCATTCTGAATTTTTATTTTTTTTAGGTTTTTACGAAATGAAGACTGCCTGTGAACTAAACCATGGTCTAATGCTACACGCTTTGATCACTAAACGTAATAATGACATACTACCGAGTGAATTAGTATCAGTAATCAGAGAAAGAATGGACGGAGTTAGAAAAGGATCCAGATGCGAAGATAATAAGTTACAATTTGGTAAAGGAAAATCAAAATCCGCAGCGAAAAGAAGAGCACGACACCTAGAAAGATGTCACAAATGCGGAAAATGGTCACATGGAGGTAAATGTTCAAATAATCAAACCTATTCAAATACCGAATTTGTTACTTTATGCAGAGACGGACCGTTCATGTGTTTAGAAGAAAAGACAATGAATGCTCGAGGTTACGCCTATGCAGCCATGGAAAATCAATTAAACCGACTATCTTATGAATATAATAGATCATATAACTAAGAAATCTATTCCACAGGTATGTCTGTATAGTTTTTATTTTTATTTTTATTTTTAACCTTTTGATAATAAACGCTAATTTGTTCGCTAAAAAGTATTAAATTGGTATTAAATAAAATTAGGTTTGGCGACCGAAATTATTGATATCATTCAAAAATTTATTACATCACTGCGGAATTTAACGTTTATTCTTAAGGTATAAATATCTTTAATCAATCAACCCAAAATATTTCAAAAATTCGTCATGAGTTAAATTAGGTCTTGGAACCGAAATTACTTTACCGAAAAGAGGGGCGCATATTTTTGATAATATTTGATTGATGAAAGTGGGATAAAAATACAAAAAGATTTTTAAATTTATTTTTACCATGTTTTTAAAATTAATATTTAAATCTTAAGTTAATATTGTAAACTTTGTAAAAACAATATATTTAAAATTGTAAATATTTGAAAAATTAATATAAGTTTGGTGTGAATTTTTAATATTAATTTTGAATTTTATATTTAAATTGTGTGAATTTAAAAACAAAAATTTACTTTATCTCAGTAAGTTAAGAATATGATTTTTAAAATTCGTCGTAAGTTGAAGACTAGGTCTTTGAACCGAAATTGCTTTACCCGAGGGAGGGACGAGAACTTTTATTATCATTATTTTTAATCTTATTGATTTAAAGTATGCCAAAAACATTAAAAAAAAAAAAAAAAAAAAAAACCCAAAAATCTTAGCTTTTAAAACAATCGCTACAAAAAGACAAATTTTAAAATTTTGTCGAGGGACGGACTAGGGCATCGTCCCGAAACAACCTCGTCCTAAAAAGAAACAAAATTTTTAAAATTTTATTAAATTTTATGTTTTAAAAGTATAAGGTTATTATAAAAAAAAAAAAAAAAAAAAAAAAAAAAGAATATAAAAAACCTGGAAAATACCCCCATGCGACTCGCATGGGGGTAAGAGTAAAGTCATGCGACTCGCATGACAGATAAAAACTGGACAGGATCAAATTATCCAGCGAGCTGCTCTTTTTCACAACACACACACATATACACGAACCATCTCCAAAACCCTCTCAAAAATTCATCATTTTTCATCAAATTTCTTGCAAAACTTCACAATAATCATGCCTAGATTCAGTAGTCTCAACCCCTTCGGGGATGAAATCGGGGAGTATTATAGGTGGTGGTATTTTCATTACTCTCATTGGAGAGTATTTAGGTGTAGATAAGCACCAAGGGGGTCCAATGAACGAAATAGAGGACGGAGGTGAAACTATAAGTTCAAACCTTTATCACGGTGCAAGGGTATTATTGATGAGACGTGGTCGGGTATATCGATACGAGGGACCTCAGCGACAGGTAGAGAGAGGTTCGGATGACGAGATGGAGGAGGCGAACAACATTATAGGAGTTGTTCGGGAGACTGCTCTTGATTTAGGCGTTCGTATGGAGGATGAATACATGACGAACTATGATAGGCATATGCAGTACGAGGCATGGCAACGTCGGAATGACTACGAGCATTCCCGGCAACGAGAGCATGGCCGATGGGATTATCATCAGCGCCAAATTATAAGCCAGTTGCAGCCTGGCGAGATGTATTATCCGACCCGACCCGCATACTATCCCGCACATCAGCCAGAAATGAGACCACCCTATGATTCATATGATTATGACGCAGCATACCAGTTCACCTATAATCAGCCATGGAACCCGGACGCGAACATGAATTGGGATCCATATCCTAATTTTCCTCCTAACCCACCTCCTGATCAGTAGAGATAAGTTGGTAATTTTTATTTTTATTTTAAACACTTAACATTTTATTACGTTTATGTAATGTTTGATATTTCTATTATTATTGTGTACTAATATTTTTCTTATAGTTTGAAAGTGGGATGCCAAAGTTCCATTTCAAATTACATGTATGATTATATTTGTATTGTATGTATTCTATTTTATGCACAAAACAGGGTAAAACAACGCGTTTTCAAAGACTGGCATTAAGTTCAGCAAAAGCAAGTAATTTTGACGACAATGATGCAAAATGTATGTGAAATAACAACAAGACGGAATGAACAAATGACGTGCACCATTTATCATTCAGCAAACAAACGCCAATATATTTGGAAACTTTGGTAAAAATTTAATCATTTTCACACAAATCACCCTCAATAATTTAAATTGTTACTGATTTCTTGCAAATGAGGGCATTGCAAGATCTTAAGTGTGGGAAGGGGTTAAATTCTTTCGGATTTTAAAATTTTTATATTAAACACTTGGTTACCATTAAAAATACTAGTAAAGCAGTAGTTGTATTAGAATCTAGTGCTCTCTGATAAAAAAGAACAGCCCTAGTCTTATATACTGACTACCCAATTCTAGTAAAATTTTTCAAAATTTTCAATTAAATGAACTAAAAATCATGTTTATACATATTTATGAACGATAAAACTAGGTTTTAACACCGAAATTATTGTTACCTCAAAAAGGACATAAATTGAGAAACAAACTAAAATGTCAAAATTCATTTAAAATGGAATAGAGGACGATAAAAAGAAAAATAAAAAGCCAAGTGTGGGAAAATTTATCAAGTTATTTTAAACATATGTCACATATATTTGTAACAAATAACTGAAAATACTTTTGCTTTGGACTAAACTAAACTGTTTTACCCAATAAAAGAAAAGAAGAGATGGATCTACACGATGAATCAATTCCATCATTAAAAGGAAGTAAAGTCTTCCGAAAAAGACACGCGCTTCTTGATTTAGGTCATGAAGTTGTCGTTCAGACCAGCTGTAGGTTGACGAAAAATCTAGAGAAGTCATCACTAAAATCAGCAGGAAATCCACGGACCTCAGCATTAAACAGGGTCGCCATGTGGTCAGATTTATCCTAACCATGAGAAGGATTTATCTCGTACAATGGGGGGGCACCATGCAAATTAGCTGGATAAGACTAATGAATCAGATCCCCAGAAAGGATAATCTCCTTAAAGATTAAAAATCAGCTTTTAAGACTGATATTACTCAATCCTAGAGATTGACCTTAAAGATTGAGAATTACAAACTCATGGAATTCGATGATATCTAAACTCGAGCTTGAACGAGAAAATATTTTGATCAAAAATACAAACCGATTTGTTTTCTGAAAACCCAATTTTCAATGTGTTCATTACCATTGAACGTAAAATCCTAGGAATTCACCTGGAATTCACTAGGTCACCTGAACTAAATCGGGTGTCAACCGTAAGAACGGTGGTTGCATAGCATGGTCAAAGACAGGACCTTGTGCCAGACCGAAAAATTATAAGGGTGAGCTTTACTATTGCTCCTACCAAGGATAGTAATTGCGTCCGACACGTTATAGACCATAATCAAAAGCATGTCACGGGACATTGCCTTAACAGTTGCTTGTTCAACGCTTTCCTTTACAACCGGACGGTAATTTGCCGAAAGGTAATATACGGAACAAGTAAACTGGACGTGTTGCTTTCCAAATACAAGGTTAGCAAGTGGGTGACACAAAACCGCAAGTTTTGAGCTAAAATTTTCAAATCTGAAACCCACCAAACCCACAAAAATATTTTGCAAACTCCGGTAAAGGGTTATTCCGGAAAACTTATCTAGGGTAAAAACTAGATTTAATTTTCGAAAGATCAAATGTTTTCATAAAGATCCAATTTCCTTAATGGATCTAAATTTTTATAGTCATGTGGGACTGTAAACCATATCGTTACTACCATTGTTTATACCGCCGTATAGAAATCACTGATGTACAAAGTGTGAAGAATAAAGAAGTGATTCTAGTATTTCAATACGATATTGCTTGAGGACAAGCAACGCTCAAGTGTGGGAATATTTGATAATGCTAAAAACGAACATATATTTCATAGCATTATTCCTCAAGAAAGACAAGCTTTTAGTTGCAATTGTTCTATTTACAAGAGATATTCGTTTAAATAATAAAAGGTGAAGACAAAAGGCAGATTCGACAAATTGAAGACAAAAAGGTCCAAAGAGCTAAAAAGTACAAGATACAATTAAAAAGGTTCAAAATATTGATGAGGAACGTCTCAAAATGACAAGAGTACAAGTTACTAGACGCAAAGTACGCGATTTAAAATAATACGCGAGGACGTCCGAAAATCCGGAACCGGGACCTGAGCCAAGAAGAAACGCCCGACGCAACGGACCAAAAATATCTAGTCTACTATGCACAAGAATATAATATAATATATATATAATTATATATAATTATATATTATATATATTATTATTATTATATTACGTCGGCAAGAAGAAAACAAATCAATTTGGCTGGATCCAGGGTGGCCATGCGACTCGCATGGCCAGAGGCACAAATCCATGCGAGTCGCATGGAGTGAGATTGCTGGTCAGGTCCTATATAAAGCCAGTTTTGTGCCGAGTTTTAAACATCTTTTTTTTCTTCCTCTTCATACGTAAATATATTTATATTTATAATTTATATTTTAATTTTAATTATAATTCTAATAATAAGGGTATGTTAGCGAATGTTGTAAGGGTGTAAGTCGAAATTCTGTCCGTGTAACGCTACGCTATTTTTAATCATTGTAAGTTATGTTCAACCTTTTTATATTAATGTCTCGTAGCTAAGTTATTATTATGCTTATTTAAAACGAAGTAATCATGATGTTGGGCTAATTACTAAAATTGGGTAATTGGGCTTTGTACCATAATTGGGGTTTGGACAAAAGAACGACACTTGTGGAAATTAGACTATGGGCTATTAATGGGCTTTATATTTGTTTAACTAAATGAAAGTTTGTTAATGTTAATATAAAGATTTACAATTGGGCGTCCCTATAAATTACCATATACACTCGATCGGACACGATGGGCGGGGTATTTATATGTACGAATAATCGTTCATTTAACCGGACACGGGAATGGATTAATAGCCACTAGGATAATCAAAACAGGGGTGAAATTACATTCAAGGGTAATTGGTGTAATTGTTAACAAAGTAGTAAAACCTTGGTCTACACGCAGTCGATAACCTGGTGTATTCATTAAACAAAGTATTAAAACCTTGTTACAATTCGAATCCCCAATTAGTTGGAATATTTATCTTCGGGTATAATAATAATTTGACAAGGACACTTGCAATTTATATTTATGACTGATGGACTGTTATGGACAAAAACCAGACGGACATATTGAATAATCCAGGACAAAGGACAATTAACCCATGGGCATAAAACTAAAATCAACACATCAAACATCATGATTACGGAAGTTTAAATAAGCATAATTCTTTTATTTCATATTTAATTTCCTTTATTTTATATTTAATTGCACTTCTAATTATCGCACTTTTATTTATTGTTATTTAATCGCACTTTTAATTATCGTACTTTTTAATTATCGCAATTTTATTTTATCGCATTTTTATTATTCGCAATTTCATTATCATTATTTACTTTACACTTTAATTTAAGTCTTGTATTTATTTTATATTTTACATTAGGTTTTAACTGCGACTAAAATCTTAAAATCGACAAACCGGTCATTAAACGGTAAAAACCCCCCTTTATAATAATAATATTACTTATATATATATATTTGTATTTTTATAAAAGTAAACTAATATAGCGTTGAGCTTTGTTCAAAGATCTCCCTGTGGAACGAACCGGACTTACTAAAAACTACACTACTGTACGATTAGGTACACTGCCTATAAGTGTTGTAGCAAGGTTTAAGTATATCCATTCTATAAATAAATAAATATCTTGTGTAAAATTGTATCGTATTTAATAGTTTTTCTAGTAAAATAATAACTATTTTATATACACCTCGTTCGACATCAAGCCTCTACCGACAAAATCATCGATCCATCAATGGATGAAGAAGAAGTAAGGGTGACAAACTGGTACTCTTGGGAAAATGATAACGTTGAAAATTTTACCCCCGAGACCAAAGTGGTGGGACCGATAAAGACCGTTAATGAAGAAGAATTTGCTTCGATCCCGAAATTCACAATTCCACAACCTTCCAACCCAATATTCTCAATAGACGAGTCATCTATCAAAGATGAACTACGAGCTGTAATAGATAATGACCCCTCGGATTTCACTCAATTGGGTAATAGAGGTGAAACCTTTGATCCCGAGAATGAACAGAAGGAAATGTTAGGAATTGTCCACCCTATAGTAATATGTATGTCGGTGTATATTGATCCATTTGACCAAGAACCAGAAAAGAGACATATCCATTTACTAAAAGCTACACTTAAAAAAGAACTAAGTAGTGACAATCGGGTGAGTCTAAACTTTAAACCCATTGATATATTATACACTACCCGAGATGTAAATAACTGGCTCACTATTTTAATTCGTGGAACTTATTCTACTGACTTCACATGTCATCAGATAAGTGTGGGGAAGTCTAACCCCACTTAACGTTAAATTAGGGGTTCGGGTTAGTGCATAACTCGTTAATAAAAATGCACAATGAGTAAGGGTAAAAGACGCATTTTCAAAAATTAGCAAACAGTTCAGAAAAGCAACCGTTTTTGAAGAAAAACACGTGTGATAAAATAACGAAAGTAATGAACGATGAGACGTCATCTATTATTCGACGAGATTTGTAATTACAAACTGGGTATTTTTAATCACTTTTCTACACTAATCACCCTCATGAATTTATAACTATAGTCTGATTTCATGCAAATGAGGACATTGCATGATCTTAAGTGTGGGGAAGAGTTATAAATTCTCTCATGTTTACACTTGGTTTAATTGCCAAAATTTGTGAAAATTTGAAAAATTTTCAACTGAATGAATTCAAAATTATGTTTATACATATTTATGAATGATAAAATTAGGTAATAATACCGAAATTATTGTTACCTCAGAGAGAACATAAATTGAGAAACAACCCAAAACATTTGAATTCATTTAAAATGGAATAAAAGAGAATAAAAAGGCAAAGAAAAGAATAAATAAAAGCTAAGTGTGGGAAGAATTTACCAAGTTCTTTAAAACATATATCAGATATTTTGTACAAGATTATTGCAGGTACTTTTGCTTTGGACTAAACTAATCAGTTTTACCCGATTTACTATAATATATTTGAAAGAAAGATGGATCTACATGATGAATCAATTCCATCATTAAAAGGAAGTAAAGTCTTCCGAAAAAGAAATGCGCTTCTTGATTTAGGTCAGGAAATTGTCATCCAGACCAGTTGTAGAGTCTATGAAAAACCTTGAAATGTTTTCTGATGAATCGGATCCCGACGAGGATTCTGATGATGTTATAGAAATTACCCCGACCCAATTTAAGAAAGCAAAAGAAAATAATAAGGGAAAATGCATCAAAATAGAGAAACCTGATTCCAACCCCGATGAACTTTATGTGTATCGTAAACACCCGTATTTCTTAAATTTTAACTATAACCCGGGAACATCTAGGCCACCAGGATTTTCTAAACCATTTATGAAATCGACAGCTCGTATTAGAGGAGCACCATATATCCCTAGGAAGTTAGCAAAATGAAACTAATCCTCGTCTATTTTACATTATAAAAACATAAAATGGATGTTAAGAATAGACGACCAAATATTTTAGAAGACCTACCAGGGGATATGATTGATGAAATCTTGTCTAAAGTTGGTCAGAATTCATCGGCACAATTATTTACGGCGAGATTAGCCTGTAGAACATTTGAAAGATGTTCCAAGCATGCCTTACTTTATAAAAGGCTTTCCTTCGATAGATGGTGTATATCACATTGGGGAGACCCTAAGTTACGCCGTGTTTTCTTTAAGGCATTGAGTGTGGGAAACCCAAATGCAATTTTACGCTACGGGTTGAGAGCCTATTTTGACTCCACATATCTCAACATAGGACTTCGTGCATTAGAAAGAGCTTCAAACATGCAATTTAAAGAAGCATGTTATGCTTACAGATTAGTAATGTTCGCTTCTCACCAAGTTGAGAAAAAGAACATCGGGTTGCAACTTCTGAATAAAACATTCCCACAGGTGACGGATTCAGTAGTTGGGGTAAGAAATAAGATTTTTAGATTGTTACGGGGCTGTTGGGCATTACATAACCCTCGTCCTTTTGACGACGTTACAACATGCTGCCTAGCCAACGGCCACAACAGTTATGTTCCACAAGACCAAGGATGGAAAATAGTATTAGTACAACCTGAATGCATGACTTGTTTCTGGACCTATGAAGTACGTGTCTTTATTGCCTTTGTGAACGACTTGTAATAAACTAGAATTGTCTTCGCAACTGTCTTGTATCAAAGTTATTGGGTGCTATATTTCATGCTATATGTAAAATAGCGGTATTGTAAGTTTGTAAAATATTGTATAAAAGTTTGAACGCGAAATATTATTGTAATCAGTTTTTTATATAGAATTGTCGTAGTTAAATTGTATATTAGCTACTAAGTATGAAATTAACGGGTAGGTACTACCCGAATTAAAACTTATAAAACGCTAATATGAAGAAAAAGCTTTTATAAATGAGTTCATATTATGCTACGAAATACTATTGACTACTCTTAATATTCTATATGATTAACTTAATTCTTTTGGCTATTTTTGAAGGAAATGGCACCGACTACTCGACATACCCTGAACATGAGCGAGGAAGACTTCCATGTTTTCGTTGCTGCGAACGTAGCCGTAGTACAGGCTGCAATGAAAAATAACAACAATAACTCTGAAACTAGCAATGGATCTAATGCCACTAGAAATCGTGTTGGGTGCTCCTACAAAGAATTCACTGCCTGCAAACCTTTGGAATTCGATGGAACCGAGGGTCCAATCTGATTGAAACGGTGGACCGAGAAGGTCGAATCGGTGTTTGCCATAAGTAAATGTACCGAAGAAGACAAAGTAAAGTACGCTACGCATACCTTCACAGGTACTGCGTTAACATGGTGGAACACCTATCTCGAGCAGGTGTGACAAGATACTGCATACGCACTACCGTGGTCAGCATTCAAACACATGATGACTGAGCAGGATCGTCCCAGAAACGAGGTCAATAAGCTCAAGGCAGAGCTTAGAGGATTACGAGCGCAAGGATTCGATATTACCACTTACGAACGACGATTCATAGAGTTGTGCCTATTGTGTCCAAGAGTGTTCGAAGATTAAGAAGAGAAGATCGACGCATTTGTAAAAGGGTTACCAGAAAGGATTCAAGAAGATGTGAGTTCACACGAGCCCGCCTCCATACAAAAGGCAAGTCGAATGGCTTACAAACTCATAAATCAGATTGAGGGAAGAATTAAAGAGCAGGCGGCCGAAAAAGCCAACATGAAATAAGTCAAGAGAAAGTGGGAGGAAAACAGTGACAAGAGTCACCAATACAACAACAACAACAATCACAACCACAATCGCAACAACTATCACAACAACCACAACATCAATTGCAACAACAATCGCAGTCCCAACAATAATTACAACAAACGTCCCAACAACAACAACAACTACAACCATCGTCCCAACAACAATAACATTCACAACAACAACAATCCCAACAACAACCTCAATTACAACAATGGCAACAAAAACCAGAAAATCCCATGTCTAAGGTGTGAAGGGTATCATCTGGATAGGTTCTGTACGGTAGTATGCACCAAGTGTAGCAGAAGTGGTTATAGTGCAACGAAGTGTGACACCTATGGACCAAGGGTCAATAGGAATTACAAAACAAATGATTCTATTGTTTGTTACGGATGCGGAAAGCCGGGTCATTTTAGAAGAACATGCCCAAACCAAGGGAATAATAATGGGCAAGGCCGTGGAAGAGTCTTCAACATTAATACGGTCGAAGTGCAAGAAGACCCGAAGCTTGTTACGAGTACGTTTCTTATTGACGATAAATCTGCTTATGTTTTATTTGATTCGGGTGCGGATAGAAGCTATATGAGTAGAGATTTTTGTGCTAAATTAAGTTGCCCATTGATGCCTTTGGATAATAAATTTTTACTCGAATTAGCAAACGGTAAATTATTTACAGCAGATAATATATGTCGGAATCGAGAAATTAAACTGGTTAACCAAACGTTTAAGATTGATTTGATACTAGTAGAGTTAGGGAGTTTTGATGTGATAATTGGCATGCACTGGTTGAAAGATGTGAAAGCAGAGATTGTTTGTTACAAAAATGCGATACGCATTATGCGCGAGAAGAGAAAACCCTTAATGGTGTACGGAGAAAAGGCAACACGAAGTTAAATCTTATTAGTAATTTGAAGGTACAAAAACTAATAAGAAAAGGTTTCTATGCTGTTCTAGCACACGTCGATAAAGTCAGTTCCGAAGAAAAGAACATCAATGATGTTCCCGTCGCAAAAGAATTTTTCGATGTATTTTCGAAAGAATTACCGGGACTACCTCCACACCGATCCGTTGAATTTCAAATAGATCTTGTACCAGGAGCTGAACCAATTGCTCGTGCTCCTTACAGACTTGCACCCAGCGAAATGAAAGAATTACAAAGTCAATTACAAGAACTTTTAGAGCGTGGTTTCATTCGACCAAGTACATCACTGTGGGGAGCTCCTATTTTGTTTGTCAAAAAGAAAGATGGTACATTCAGGTTATGTGTCGACTACAGAGATTTGAACAAACTTACCATCAAGAACCGTTATCCACTACCGAGAATCGACAACTTATTTGATCAACTACAAGGCTCGTCGGTTTATTTGAAGATCGATTTACGTTCCGGGTATCATCAAATGCGGGTGAAGGAGGATGATATCCCAAAGACTGCTTTCAGGACGCGTTACGGTCATTATGAGTTTATGGCTATGCCGTTTGGATTGAATAACGCACCAGCCTTGTTCGTGGACCTCATGAACCGTATGTATGAACCATATCTTGACAAGTTTGTCATTGTCTTCATCGATGACATGCTTATTTACTCAAAGAATGATCAAGAGCACGAAGAACATTTGAGAAAAGTGCTAGAGTTGTTGAGGAAAGAAAAATTGTATGCTAAGTTTTCAAAGTGTGCATTTTGGTTAGAAGAAGTTCAATTCCTCGGTCATGTAGTTAACAAAGAAGGTATTCAGGTGGATCCGGCAAAGATTGAAACCGTTAAAAACTGGGAAACGCCGAAAACTCTGAAGCATATACGCCAATTTTTAGGATTGGCTGGTTACTACAGAAGATTCATCCAAGATTTTTTCAAAATAGCAAAACCCTTGACTGCATTAACGCATAAAGGGAAGAAATTTGAACGGAAAGATGAACAAGAGAAATTCAATTGTTGAAGAAAAAGTTAACTACGGCACCTATATTGTCATTGCCTGAAGGGAATGATGATTTTGTGATATATTGAGACGCCTCAAAGCAAGGTCTCGGTTGTGTATTAATGCAACGAACGAAGGTAATTGCTTATGCGCCCAGACAATTGAAGATTCACGAGCAAAATTATACGACTCACGATTTCGAATTGGGCGCTGTTGTTTTTGCATTAAAGACTTGGAGGCACTACTTATATGGGGTCAAAAGTATTATATATACAAACCACAAATGTCTCCAACATATATTTGATCAAAAACAACTGAACATGAGGCAGCGTAGGTGGATTAAGTTGTTAAATGATTACGACTTTAAGATTCGTTACTATCTGGGGAAGGCAAATGTGGTAGCTGACGCCTTGAGCAGAACGGACAGGGAACCTATTCGAGTAAAAGCTATGAATATAATTATTCATACTATCCTTACTACTCAAATAAAAGAGGTGCAACAGGGAGTTTTAAAAGAGGGAAATTTGAAGAATGAAATACCCAAAGGATCGGAGAAAAATATTAATATTCAGGAATACGGAACTCGATTTAGGGCTGAAAGAATTTGGGTACCGAAGTTTAGGGATGTGAGAGAAATGGTACTTAGGGAAGCACATAAAACCAGATACTCAATACATCCCAGAGCGGGAAAGATGTACCGAGATCTCAAGAAACATTTTTGGTGGCCGGGTATGAAAGCTGATATTGCAAATACGTAGGAGAATTTTTGACTTGTTCTAAAGTAAAAGCTGAACATCAAAAACCATCAGGTCTACTTCAACAACCCGAAATCCTGGAATGAAAATGAGAAAACATTACCATGGATTTCATCACTAAATTGTCAAGGACTGCAAGTGGTTATGATACTATTTGGGTAATAGTCGATCGTCTCACCAAGTCAGCAAACTTTCTGCCATTGAGAGCAGATGATAAAATGGAAAAGTTGGTGCGATTATACTTGAAGGAAGTTGTCTCCAGACACGGAATACCAATCTCTATTATCTCTGATAGGGATGGCAGATTTGTTTCAAGGTTTTGTCAGACATTACAGCAAGCATTGGGAACTCGTCTAGACATGAGTACTGCCTATCATCCACAAACCGATGGGTAGAGCGAAAGGACGATACAGACTCTTGAAGACATGCTACGAGCATGTGTTATTGATTTTGGAAACAGTTGGGATCGACATCTATCGTTAGCAGAATTTTCCTACAACAACAGTTACCACTCGAGTATTGAGATGGCACCGTTTGAGGCACTTTATGGTAGAAAGTGCAGGTCTCCGATTTGTTGGAGCGAGGTGGAGGATAGACAAATTACGGCTCTAGAATTATCCAAAAAACTACCGAGAAGATCATCCAAATTCAACAACGGTTGAAAACCGCTCAGAATCGGCAAAAGAGCTACGCAGACATTAGAAGAAAGGATTTAGAAATTGAAATTGGTGACATGGTCATGCTTAAGTTATCACCTTGGAAAGGTGTTGTTCATTTTGGAAAATGGGGAAAACTAAACCCAAGATACATTGGGCCATTCAAGATTATTGATCGTGTTGGACCGGTAACTTATCGACTTTAATTACCTCAACAATTAGCCGGCGTACATAATACCTTTCACGTCTCGAATCTGAAGAAATGCTTAGCTAAATAAGATCTCACTATTCCTTTAGATGAAATTAAAATCAACGAAAAACTACAATTCGTTGAAGAACCCGTCGAGATAATGGATCGTGAGGTTAAAAGACTCAAGCAAAACAAGATACCGATTGTTAAAGTTCGATGGAATTCTCATAGAGGACCCGAGTTTACCTGGAAGCGTGAAGATAAGATGAAACTGAAATACCCGTACCTATTTCCAGAAGATGCGTCAACACCTTCAATAGCTTAAAATTTCGGGACAAAATTTATTTAACGGGTAGGTACTGTAGTGACCCGAACTTTTCCATGATTATATATTAAATGAAAACAATATTTACATGATTAAATGTTTCCAACATGTTAAGCAATCAAACTCATTAAGACTTGATTAATTGAAATAGGTTTCATGTAGTCAATTGATCATCCAAATTGACCAGCGATTCACGAACGTTAAAAACTTGTAAAAACTACAAGATGATATATATATGGAAATATATATATTTAACATGAGATTATAATAAGTAAGTATCTCACTAAGTATATTAACAATGAGTTATATACATAAAAATGAGACTAGTGAACTAAGAAACTCGAAATGATAGATATAACGATTATCGTTATAACAACGTCTTACTAAATACATATGAATCATATTAAGATATTGATAAGCTATGTTTAACATGATAAAATGATAATTAAATATATCATTAAGTGTATTAACAATGAGCTACATATGTAAAATAAGACTACTAACTCAAGGATTTCAAAACCAGTTATATATGTAACGATTATCGTTGTAACGATGTTTTAATATATATATATATATATATATATATATATATATATATATATATATATATATATATATATATATATATATATATATATATATATATATATATATATATATATATATATCGTATTAAAATATATTCATTCACCATGTTATCATGATAATATGATAATTTAACATCTCATTAGATATAATAAACAATGGGTTAACTACATTAAATGAGATCGTTAACTTAAAAGTTTCAAAACAACACTTACATGTAACGACTAACGATGACTTAACGACTCAGTTAAAATGAATATACATGTAGTGTATTAAGATGTATTAATATACTTTTGTAAGACTTCAAGACACATATCAAAACACTCATACTTATCAAAGTTGGTCAAAATTACATTCTCATTCGTTTTCATCAACAATTCTACTCGTATTCATACTCGTACAATACCCAGCTTCTAGATGTATTTACTATTGGTATATACATTTTAATAATCAGATCTTAGCAGCCTTAGTGAGTCATCTAAACATGTGGGAACCATCATTTAGCAACTAGCATGAAATATCTAACAAAACAACAAACTAATGGATCCTATATGGACTCCCTCCATTCACGTGATTCTTCAACCATAAACACATTTCAATTCCAACTTTTATGCATCAAACTCATCTCTCTTAAGTTTTCTCTCATTGTTCTAAGTGTTCTTCATCCTTTCCTTCATAATCTAGCTCAATCTAGCTAACCTAGATCAACTTACAAAACAACTACTCAAGAACACATCAAGAACACTTTCAAGTTTACTAGTTTACTTCCAAGCTTTCTAATCCATTCCAAGTAATCATCCAAGATCAAGAAACCTTTGTTAATTACAATAGGTTTCTCTCTAATTCAAGGTAATACTCATATTCAAACTTTGATTCAATTTCTATAACTATAACAATCTTAATTCGAGTAGAAATCTTACTTGAATTTGTTTTCGTGTCATGATTCTACTTCAAGAACTTTCAAGCAATCCAAGAATCCTTTGAAGCTAGATCATTTCTTGTCACTTCCAGTAGGTTTACCTACTAAACTTGAGGTAGTAATGATGTTCATAACATCATTCGATATATATATATATATATATATATATATATATATATATATATATATATATATATATATATATATATATATATATATATATATATATATATATATATATATATATATATATATATATATATATATATATATATATATATATAACTATCTTATTCGAAGATTTAAACTTGTAATCACTAGAACATAGCTTAGTTAATTCTAAACTTGTTCGCAAACAAAGTTAATCCTTCTAACTTAACTTTTAAAATCAACTAAACACATGTTCTATATCTATATGATATGCTAACTTAATGATTTAAAACCCGAAAACACGAAGAACACCGTAAAACTGGACATACGCCGTCGTAGTGAAACCGAGGACTGTTTTGGGTTAGATAATTAAAAACTATGATAAAATTTGATTTAAAAGTTGTTCTTCTGGGAAAATTATTTTTCTTATAAACATGAAACTATATCCAAAAATCATGATTAAACTCAAAGTGGAAGTATGTTTTTCAAAATGGTCATCTAGACGTCGATCTTTCGACTGAAATGACTACCTCTTATAAAAACGACTTGTAACTTATATTTCTGACTATAAACCTATACTTTTTATGTTTATATTATTAATCTTTGGTTCGATATGAAATCATAGCAATTGGATTCACTCAAAACGGATTTAAAACGAAGAAATTATGGGTAAAACAAAATAATATAATTTTGCTTGTTTTAGCTACGTGAAACTTTGTAATAAATCTATACTAACCATAACTTAAATAACTTATATTGTATTATACATGTATTCTAACATATATTATGTAATCTTGATAGACCATAGACACTGATGTGTGCGAGGTGTAGTACGAAATAGATTATATTTTGCTACGAAATACTATTAAATACGATACAATTTTACACAAGTTATTTATTTATTTATTGAATGGATATACCTAAACCTTGCTACAACACTTATAGACAGTGTACCTAATCGTAGAGTAGTGTAGTTTTTAGTAAGTCCGGTTTGTTCCACATGGAGCTAGCTGAGTTTAACGCTATATTTATTTTAAACTATATATATATAAGTAATATTATTATTATTATAAAAGGGGGTTTTTACCGTTTAGTGATCGGTTTGTCGATTTTAGAACTTAAGTAACAATTAAAACCTAATGTTAAATATTAAATATAAATACAACTTAATTTAAAGCGTAAAGTAAATGACGATAAATAAAAGTGCGATAATTAAATGTGCGATAATTAAAATGATGATAAATAAAAGTGCGATTAGATATAAAATAAAGGAATTATGCTTATTTAAACTTCCGTAATCATGATGTTTGACGTGTTGGTGTTTACTTATTACCATGGGTTAATTGTCTTTTATCCTGGATTATTCGATATGTCTATCTGGTTTTTGTCCATAACAGTCCATCGATCATAAATATAAAGTGCGAGTGTCCTCGTCAAATTATCCTTATACCTGAAGTCAAATATTCCAACTAATTGGGGACTTAAACTGTAACAAGATCTTAATAATGATTACACCAGGTTATCGACTGCGTGTAATCCAAGGTTTTAATACTTTATTAACAATTACACCAAGTGTCCTTGTATGTAATCCACCCCTGTTTTAATGAGTCCATTGACTATTAATCCATTTCCGTGTCTGGTCAAATGAACGATTATTAGTATTTATAAATAACCCGCCCATCGTGTTCGATCGAGTGTATGTGGTTATTTATAGATACGTCAAATTGTAAATATATATATTAAATTAACGAACTATCATTCATTTAAACAAATATAAAGCCCATTAATAGCCCATAGTCCAATTTCCACAAGTGTCGGTCTTTTGTTCAAACTCCAATTATGGTCCAAAGCCCAATAACCCAATCTTAATATTTAGTCCAACATCACGATTACTTCGGCTTAAATAAGCATAATTTAAAAAGGTTGAACATAACTTACAATGAGTATTAATCGCGTAGTGTTACACGGACAGAATTTCAACTTACAAACTTAAAACATTCGCCACTATAACCTTATTATTATTAACTTAATATTAAAATTATAATTATAAAATATAAATATAAATATAATTAAGAGAATGAGAAAGATCAGTGAATGAAGGTGTAAATAACTCATCGCCCAAACTTGCAATTTATAGCACTTGGCCTGACTTTTCACTCCATGCGATCACATAGAGTTTGTTCCTCCAGGCCATGCGATCGCATGGCCACCTGGGACAGCTCACATCCTTTTGTTTTCTTGTTTCCCGACAGTTTTTAATAATATAATATATATAATTTTATATAATTATATATATTATATTATATTCATGTGCATAGTTGACTTGTACTTTCAGTTCCATTGAGTCGCACGTTGATAGTTGGTTCATGTCCCGGTTTTGGATTTTCGAACATCCTTTCCTACGATTTAATATCTTGTACTTTGCGTTTTTCGGCTTGTACTCTTGTAATTCTTAGATGTTTCTCACCAATAATTTGAACCACTTGGATTGTACTTTGTACTTTTTAGCATTTTGGTCGTTTGCGTTGAAATGTCCCGTTCTTATTGATTAAAAACGTTCCATATTAATTGATTTCGTTGCGAGGTTTTGACCTCTATATGAGACGTTTTTCAAAGACTGCATTCATTTTAAAACAAACCATAACCTTTATTTCATCAATAAAGGTTTAAAAAGCTTTACGTAGATTATCAAATAATGATAATCTAAAATATCCTGTTTACACACGACCATTACATAATGGTTTACAATACAAATATGTTACAACAAAATAAGTTTCTTGAATGCAGTTTTTACACAATATCATACAAGCATGGACTCCAAATCTCGTCCTTATTTAAGTATGCGACAGCGGAAGCTCTTAATAATCACCTGAGAATAAACATGCTTAAAACGTCAACAAAAATGTTGGTGAGTTATAGGTTTAACCTATATATATCAAATCATAATAATAGACCACAAGATTTCATATTTCAATACACATCCCATACATAGAGATAAAAATCATTCATATAGTGAACACCTGGTAACCGACATTAACAAGATGCATATATAAGAATATCCCCATCATTCCGGGACACCCTTCGGATATGATATAAATTTCGAAGTACTAAAGCATCCGGTTCTTTGGATGGGGTTTGTTAGGCCCAATAGATCTATCTTTAGGTTTCGCGTCAATTAGGGTGTCTGTTCCCTAATTCTTAGATTACCAGACTTAATAAAAAGGGGCATATTCGATTTCGATAATTCAACCATAGAATGTAGTTTCACGTACTTGTGTCTACTTTGTAAATCATTTATAAAACCTGCATGTATTCTCATCCCAAAAATATTAGATTTTAAAACTGGGACTATAACTCACTTTCACAGATTTTTACTTCGTCGGGAAGTAAGACTTGGCCACTGGTTGATTCACGAACCTATAACAATATATACATATATATCAAAGTATGTTCAAAATATATTTACAACACTTTTAATATATTTTGATGTTTTAAGTTTATTAAGTCAGCTGTCCTCGTTAGTAACCTACAACTAGTTGTCCACAGTTAGATGTACAGAAATAAATCGATAAATATTATCTTGAATCAATCCACGACCCAGTGTATACGTATCTCAGTATTGATCACAACTCAAACTATATATATTTTGGAATCAACCTCAACCCTGTATAGCTAACTCCAACATTCACATATAGAGTGTCTATGGTTGTTCCGAAATATATATAGATGTGTCGACATGATAGGTCGAAACATTGTATACGTGTCTATGGTATCTCAAGATTACATAATATACAATACAAGTTGATTAAGTTATGGTTGGAATAGATTTGTTACCAATTTTCACGTAGCTAAAATGAGAAAAATTATCCAATCTTGTTTTACCCATAACTTCTTCATTTTAAATCCGTTTTGAGTGAATCAAATTGCTATGGTTTCATATTGAACTCTATTTTATGAATCTAAACAGAAAAAGTATAGGTTTATAGTCAGAAAAATAAGTTACAAGTCGTTTTTGTAAAGGTAGTCATTTCAGTCGAAAGAACGACGTCTAGATGACCATTTTAGAAAACATACTTCCACTTTGAGTTTAACCATAATTTTTGGATATAGTTTCATGTTCATAATAAAAATCATTTTCTCAGAATAACAACTTTTAAATCAAAGTTTATCATAGTTTTTAATTAACTAACCCAAAACAGCCCGCGGTGTTACTACGACGGCGTAAATCCGGTTTTACGGTGTTTTTCGTGTTTCCAGGTTTTAAATCATTAAGTTAGCATATCATACAGATATAGAACATGTGTTTAGTTGATTTTAAAAGTCAAGTTAGAAGGATTAACTTTTGTTTGCGAACAAGTTTAGAATTAACTAAACTATGTTCTAGTGATTACAAGTTTAAACCTTCGAATAAGATAGCTTTATATGTATGAATCGAATGATGTTATGAACATCATTACTACCTTAAGTTCCTTGGATAAACCTACTGGAAAAGAGAAAAATAGATCTAGCTTTAATGGATCCTTGGATGGCTCGAAGTTCTTGAAGCAGAATCATGACACGAAAACAAGTTCAAGTAAGATCATCACTTGAAATAAGATTGTTATAGTTATAGAAATTGAACCAAAGTTTGAATATGATTATTACCTTGTATTAGAATGATAACCTACTGTAAGAAACAAAGATTTCTTGAGGTTGGATGATCACCTTACAAGATTGGAAGTGAGCTAGCAAACTTGAAAGTATTCTTGATTTTATGAAACTAGAACTTTTGGAATTTATGAAGAACACTTAGAACTTGAAGATAGAACTTGAGAGAGATCAATTAGATGAAGAAAATTGAAGAATGAAAGTGTTTGTAGGTGTTTTTGGTCGTTGGTGTATGGATTAGATACAAAGGATATGTAATTTTGTTTTCATGTAAATAAGTCATGAATGATTACTCATATTTTTGTAATTTTATGAGATATTTCATGCTAGTTGCCAAATGATGGTTCCCACATGTGTTAGGTGACTCACATGGGCTGCTAAGAGCTGATCATTGGAGTGTATATACCAATAGTACATACATCTAAAAGCTGTGTATTGTACGAGTACGAATACGGGTGCATACGAGTAGAATTGTTGATGAAACTGAACGAGGATGTAATTGTAAGCATTTTTATTAAGTAGAAGTATTTTGATAAGTGTCTTGAAGTCTTTCAAAAGTGTATGAATA
Source organism: Rutidosis leptorrhynchoides (assembly GCF_046630445.1). NCBI lineage: Eukaryota > Viridiplantae > Streptophyta > Magnoliopsida > Asterales > Asteraceae > Rutidosis > Rutidosis leptorrhynchoides. The sequence continues at coordinate 156,009,785 of NC_092335.1, read as the reverse complement.
CATATTAAAACACTACATGTATATACATTTTAACTGAGTCGTTAAGTCATCGTTAGTCGTTACATGTAAATGTTGTTTTGAAACCTTTAGGTTAACGATCTTGTTAAATGTTGTTAACCCAATGTTTATAATATCAAAAGAGATTTTAAATTATTATATTATCATGATATTATGATGTACGAATATCTGTTAATATGATATATATATACATTAAATGTCGTTACAACGATAATCGTTACATATATGTCTCGTTTCAAAATCATTAAGTTAGTAGTCTTGTTTTTACATATGTAGTTCATTGTTAATATACTTAATGATATGTTTACTTATCATAATATCATGTTAACTATATATATAACCATATATATGTCGTCATATAGTTTTTACAAGTTTTAACGTTCGTGAATCACCGGTCAACTTGGGTAGTCAATTGTCTATATGAAACCTATTTCAATTAATCAAGTCTTAACAAGTTTGATTGCTTAATATGTTGGAAACATTTAATCATGTAAATATCAATCTCAATTAATATATATAAACATGGAAAAGTTCGGGTCACTACAGTACCTACCCGTTAAATAAATTTCGTCCCAAAATTTTAAGCTGTTGAAGGTGTTGACGAATCTTCTGGAAAGAGATGCGGGTATTTCTTCTTCATCTGATCTTCACGCTCCCAGGTGAACTCGGGTCCTCTACGAGCATTCCATCGAACCTTAACAATTGGTATCTTGTTTTGCTTAAGTCTTTTAACCTCACGATCCATTATTTCGACGGGTTCTTCGATGAATTGAAGTTTTTCGTTGATTTGGATTTCATCTAACGGAATAGTGAGATCTTCTTTAGCAAAACATTTCTTCAAATTCAAGACGTGGAAAGTGTTATGTACAGCCGCGAGTTGTTGAGGTAACTCAAGTCGGTAAGCTACTGGTCCGACACGATCAATAATCTTGAATGGTCCAATATACCTTGGATTTAATTTCTCTCGTTTACCAAATCGAACAACGCCTTTCCAAGGTGCAACTTTAAGCATGACCATCTCTCCAATTTCAAATTCTATATCTTTTCTTTTAATGTCAGCGTAGCTCTTTTGTCGACTTTGGGCGGTTTTCAACCGTTGTTGAATTTGGATGATCTTCTCGGTAGTTTCTTGTATAATCTCCGGACCCGTAATCTGTCTATCCCCCACTTCACTCCAACAAATCGGAGACCTGCACTTTCTACCATAAAGTGCTTCAAACGGCGCCATCTCAATGCTTGAATGGTAGCTGTTGTTGTAGGAAAATTCTGCTAACGGTAGATGTCGATCCCAACTGTTTCCGAAATCAATAACACATGCTCGTAGCATGTCTTCAAGCGTTTGTATCGTCCTTTCGCTCTGCCCATCAGTTTGTGGATGATAGGCAGTACTCATGTCTAGACGAGTTCCTAATGCTTGCTGTAATGTCTGCCAGAATCTTGAAATAAATCTGCCATCCCTATCAGAGATAATAGAGATTGGTATTCCATGTCTGGAGATGACTTCCTTCAAATACAGTCGTGCTAACTTCTCTATCTTGTCATCTTCTCTTATTGGCAGGAAGTGTGCTGATTTGGTGAGACGATCAACTATTACCCAAATAGTATCAAAACCACTTGCAGTCCTTGGCAATTTAGTGATGAAATCCATGGTAATGTTTTCCCATTTCCATTCTGGGATTTCGGGTTGTTGAAGTAGACCTGATGGTTTCTGATGCTCAGCTTTGACCTTAGAACACGTCAAACATTCTCCTACGTATTTAGCAACATCGGCTTTCATACACGGCCACCAAAAATGTTTCTTGAGATCCTTGTACATCTTCCCCGTTCCAGGATGTATTGAGTATCTGGTTTTATGAGCTTCTCTAAGTACCATTTCTCTCATATCTCCAAATTTTGGTACCCAAATCCTTTCAGCCCTATACCGGGTTCCGTCTTTCCGAATATTAAGATGCTTCTCCGATCCTTTGGGTATTTCATCCTTTAAATTTCCCTCTTTTAAAACTCCTTGTTGCGCCTCCTTTATTTGAGTAGTAAGGTTATTATGAATCAATATATTCATAGATTTTACTCGAATGGGTTCTCTGTCCTTCCTGCTCAAGGCATCGGCTACCACATTTGCCTTCCCCGGGTGGTAAGGAATCTCAAAGTCGTAATCATTCAATAATTCAATCCACCTACGCTGCCTCATATTCAGTTGTTTCTGATTAAATATGTGTTGAAGACTTTTGTGGTCGGTATATATAATACTTTTGACCCCATATAAGTAGTGCCTCCAAGTCTTTAATGCAAAAACAACCGCGCCTAATTCCAAATCATGCGTCGTATAATTTTGTTCGTGAATCTTCAATTGTCTAGACGCATAAGCAATCACCTTCATTCGTTGCATTAATACACAACCGAGACCTTGCTTTGATGCGTCACAATAAATCACAAAATCATCATTCCCTTCAGGCAATGACAATATAGGTGCCGTAGTTAGCTTTTTCTTCAATAACTGAAACGCTTTCTCTTGTTCATCATTCCATTCAAATTTCTCCCCTTTATGCGTTAATGCAGTCAAGGGTTTTGCTATTCTGGAAAAGTCTTGGATGAACCTTCTGTAGTAACCAGCTAGTCCTAAAAACTGGCGTATGTGTTTCGGAGTTTTTGGGGTTTCCCACTTTTCAACAGTTTCTATCTTTGCCGGATCCACCTTAATACCTTCTTTGTTCACTATGTGACCGAGGAATTGAACTTCTTCCAACCAAAATGCACACTTTGAAAACTTAGCGTACAATTCTTCCTTCCTCAATACTTCTAACACCTTTCTCAAATGTTCACCGTGTTCTTGGTCATTCTTTGAGTAAATAAGTATGTCATCAATGAAAACAATGACAAACTTGTCAAGGTATGGTCCACACACTCGGTTCATAAGGTCCATGAACATAGCTGGTGCATTAGTTAAACCAAACGGCATGACCATAAACTCGTAATGACCGTAACGTGTTCTGAAAGCAGTCTTTGGAATATCATCTTCTTTAACCCGCATTTGATGATACCCGGAACGTAAGTCAATCTTTGAATAAACAGACGAGCCTTGTAGTTGATCAAATAAGTCATCGATTCTCGGTAGTGGGTAGCGATTCTTGATGGTAAGTTTGTTCAACTCTCGGTAGTCGATACACAACCTGAATGTACCATCTTTCTTCTTGACAAACAAAACAGGAGCTCCCCACGGTGATGTGCTTGGTCGAATGAAACCACGCTCTAAAAGTTCTTGTAATTGGCTTTGCAGTTCTTTCATTTCGCTGGGTGCGAGTCTGTAAGGAGCACGAGCTATTGGTGCAGCTCCTGGTACAAGATCTATTTGAAATTCAACGGATCGATGTGGGGGTAATCCCGGTAATTCTTTCGGAAATACATCGGGAAATTCTTTTGCAATGGGAACATCATTGATGCTCTTTTCTTCAGTTTGTACTTTCTCGACGTGTGCTAGAACAGCATAGCAACCTTTTCTTATTAGTTTTTGTGCCTTCAAATTACTAATAAGATGTAGCTTCGTGTTGCCCTTTTCTCCGTACACCATTAAGGGTTTTCCTTTTTCTCGTATAATGCGAATTGCATTTTTGTAACAGACGATCTCTGCTTTCACTTCTTTCAACCAGTCCATACCGATTATCACATCAAAACTCCCTAACTCTACTGGTATCAAATCAATCTTAAATGTTTCGCTAACCAGTTTAATTTCTCGATTCCGACATATATTATCTGCTGAAATTAATTTACCATTTGCTAATTCGAGTAAAAATTTACTATCCAAAGGCGTCAATGGACAACTTAATTTAGCACAAAAATCTCTACTCATATAGCTTCTATCCACACCCGAATCAAATAAAACGTAAGCAGATTTATTGTCAATAAGAAACGTACCCGTAACAAGCTTCGGGTCTTCCTGTGCCTCTGCCGCATTAATATTGAAAACTCTTCCGCGGCCTTGTCCATTCGTGTTCTCCTGGTTCGGGCAATTTCTAATAATGTGGCCCGGTTTTCCACATTTATAACAAACTACATTGGCATAACTTGCTCCGACACTACTTGCTCCGCCATTACTCGTTCCGACACCATTTGTTCCTTTCGTTCTATTAACCCCTGGTCCGTAAACCTCACACTTCGCCGCGCTATGACCATTTCTTTTACACTTGTTGCAAAATTTGGTGCAGAACCCCGAGTGATACTTTTCACACCTTTGGCATAGCTGCTTCTGATTGTTATTGTTGTTGCGGTTATTATTGTTGTTGGGATGATTGTTGTAGTTGCTGTTGTTGTTGTTGTTGTTGTTGTTGTTGTTGTTGTTGGGCCGTTTGTTGTAGTTGCGATTGATGTTGCGATTGTTGGGATAATTTTTGCGATTATTGTTGTAATTGCTGTTGTTGTTGTATTGGTGATTCTTATCACCGTTATCCTCCCACTTTCTTTTGACTTGCTTCACATTGGCCTCTTCAGCAGTCTGTTCTTTAATTCTTTCTTCAATCTGGTTCACTAGTTTGTGAGCCATTCTACATGCCTGTTGTATAGAGGCGGGCTCGTGTGAACTTATATCTTCTTGGATTCTTTCCGGTAATCCTTTCACAAATGCGTCGATCTTCTCTTCCTCATCTTCGAATGCTCCCGGACACAATAGGCACAATTCTGTGAATCGTCTTTCGTACGTGGTAATATCAAATCCTTGGGTTCGTAACCCTCTAAGTTCTGTCTTGAGCTTATTGACCTCGGTTCTGGGACGGTACTTCTCGTTCATCAAGTGCTTGAATGCTGACCACGGTAGTGCGTACGCATCGTCTTGTCCCACTTGCTCTAGATAGGTATTCCACCATGTTAACGCAGAACCTGTGAAGGTATGCGTAGCGTACTTCACTTTGTCCTCTTCAGTACACTTACTTATGGCAAACACCGATTCGACCTTCTCGGTCCACCGTTTCAATCCGATCGGTCCTTCGGTTCCATCAAATTCCAAAGGTTTGCAGGCAGTGAATTCTTTGTAGGTGCATCCTACACGATTTCCTGTACTGCTAGATCCAAGGTTATTGTTGGTATGTAGCGCAGCCTGTACTGCGGCTATGTTTGAAGCTAGAAAAGTACGGAATTCCTCTTCATTCATATTCACGGTGTGTCGAGTAGTCGGTGCCATTTCCTTCAAAATAGTCAAATGGAACAAGTTAATCATATAGAATATTAAGAGTAGTTAATAGTATTTCGTAGCATAATATGAACTCATTTATAAAAGCTTTTTCTTCATATTAGCGTTTTATAAGTTTAAATTCGGGTAGTACCTACCCGTTAAGTTCATACTTAGTAGCTAATATACAATTCAACTACTACAATTCTATATGAAAAACTGATTATAATAATATTTCGCGTTCAAACTTTTATACAATATTTTACAAACTTACAATACCGCTTATTTTACATAAAGCATGAAATATAGCACACAATAACTTTGATACAAGATAGTTGTGAAGATAATTCTAGCTAGTACACAAGTCGTTCAGCAAAGGCAATAAAGACACGTAATTCATACGTCCAGAAACAAGTCATGCATTCTGGTTTTACTAGGACTACTTCCCATCCTTGGTCTTGTGGAACATAACCGTTATGGCCGTTGATAAGACAGCGTGTTGTAACGTCGTCAAAGGGACGAGGGTTACGTAATGTCCAACAGTCCCGTAACAATCTAAAAACCTCATTTCTTACCCCAATTACCGACTCCGTCACTTGTGGAAACATTTTGTTTAATAGTTGTAACCCGATGTTCTTGTTCTCACTTTGGTGAGAAGCGAACATTACTAATCCGTAAGCATAACATGCTTCTTTATGTTGCATGTTAGCCGCTTTTTCTAAATCACGAAGTCCAATATTCGGATATATTGAGTCAAAATAATTTCTTAACCCGTTGCGTAAAATAGCATTTGGGTTCCCCGCAATATATGCGTCAAAGTAAACACATCGTAACTTATGGGTTTCCCAATGTGCTATCCCCCATCTTTCAAACGAAAGTCTCTTATAAACCAAGACATTCTTGGAACGTTCTTCGAATGTCATACAAACTGATCTCGCCTTAAATAGTTGTGCCGAGGAATTCTGGCCGACTCTAGACAAGATTTCATCAATCATGTCTCCGGGTAGGTCTCTTAAAATATTGGGTTGTCTATCCATTTTGTGTTTTTAAACTGTAAAATAGACAAGAGTTAGATTCATAAAAAAATACTTATTAATACAAGCAATTTTTACATATATCATAAAGCATAAGAACACTATATTACATATATTACACCACACGAATACAACTATCTTATTCCGACTCGCTCGTTTCTTCTTCTTCTTCGGTTTTGGTTCGTTTTGCCAAGTTTCTAGGGATATATGATGTTCCCCTAATACGAGCCGTCGTTGTCCACATTGGTTTAGAAAAACCTGGTGGTTTAGAGGTTCCCGGGTCATTGTTACAACTTAAGGACTTCGGGGGTTGACGATACATATAAAGTTCATCGGGATTGGAATTAGATTTCTCTATTTTTATGCCCTTTCCCTTATTATTTTCTTTTGCCTTTTTAAATTCAGTTGGGGTAATTTCTATAACATCATTGGAATTCTCGTCGGAATCCGATTCATCGGAGAATTGGTAATCCTCCCAATATTTTGCTTCCTTGGCGGAAACACCATTGACCATAATTAACCTTGGTCGGTTGGTTGAGGATTCTCTTTTACTTAACCGTTTTATTATTTCCCCCACCGGTTCCGATTCTTCTTCCGGTTCCGATTCTTCTTCCGGTTCCGACTCTTCTTCCGGTTCCTCTTCGGGAACTTGTGAATCAGTCCACGAATCATTCCAATTTACATTTGACTCTTCATTATTATTAGGTGAGTCAATGGGACTTGTTCTAGAGGTAGACATCTATCATATAATATCAAACACGTTAAGAGATTAATATATCACATAATATTCATATGTTAAAAATATATAGTTTCCAACAAAAATGTTAAGCAATCATTTTTAAAGAAAACACGGTCGAAGTCCAGAATCACTAATGCATCCTAACAAACTCGATAAGACACACTAATGCAAATTTTCTGGTTCTCTAAGACCAACGCTCGGATACCAACTGAAATGTCCCGTTCTTATTGATTAAAAACGTTCCATATTAATTGATTTCGTTGCGAGGTTTTGACCTCTATATGAGACGTTTTTCAAAGACTGCATTCATTTTAAAACAAACCATAACCTTTATTTCATCAATAAAGGTTTAAAAAGCTTTACGTAGATTATCAAATAATGATAATCTAAAATATCCTGTTTACACACGACCATTACATAATGGTTTACAATACAAATATGTTACAACAAAATAAGTTTCTTGAATGCAGTTTTTACACAATATCATACAAGCATGGACTCCAAATCTCGTCCTTATTTAAGTATGCGACAGCGGAAGCTCTTAATAATCACCTAAGAATAAACATGCTTAAAACGTCAACAAAAATGTTGGTGAGTTATAGGTTTAACCTATATATATCAAATCATAATAATAGACCACAAGATTTCATATTTCAATACACATCCCATACATAGAGATAAAAATCATTCATATGGTGAACACCTGGTAATCGACATTAACAAGATGCATATATAAGAATATCCCCATCATTCCGGGACACCCTTCGGATATGATATAAATTTCGAAGTACTAAAGCATCCGGTTCTTTGGATGGGGTTTGTTAGGCCCAATAGATCTATCTTTAGGTTTCGCGTCAATTAGGGTGTCTGTTCCCTAATTCTTAGATTACCAGACTTAATAAAAAGGGGCATATTCGATTTCGATAATTCAACCATAGAATGTAGTTTCACGTACTTGTGTCTACTTTGTAAATCATTTATAAAACCTGCATGTATTCTCATCCCAAAAATATTAGATTTTAAAAGTGGGACTATAACTCACTTTCACAGATTTTTACTTCGTCGGGAAGTAAGACTTGGCCACTGGTTGATTCACGAACCTATAACAATATATACATATATATCAAAGTATGTTCAAAATATATTTACAACACTTTTAATATATTTTGATGTTTTAAGTTTATTAAGTCAGCTGTCCTCGTTAGTAACCTACAACTAGTTGTCCACAGTTAGATGTACAGAAATAAATCGATAAATATTATCTTGAATCAATCCACGACCCAGTGTATACGTATCTCAGTATTGATCACAACTCAAACTATATATATTTTGGAATCAACCTCAACCCTGTATAGCTAACTCCAACATTCACATATAGAGTGTCTATGGTTGTTCCGAAATATATATAGATGTGTCGACATGATAGGTCGAAACATTGTATACGTGTCTATGGTATCTCAAGATTACATAATATACAATACAAGTTGATTAAGTTATGGTTGGAATAGATTTGTTACCAATTTTCACGTAGCTAAAATGAGAAAAATTATCCAATCTTGTTTTACCCATAACTTCTTCATTTTAAATCCGTTTTGAGTGAATCAAATTGCTATGGTTTCATATTGAACTCTATTTTATGAATCTAAACAGAAAAAGTATAGGTTTATAGTCGGAAAAATAAGTTACAAGTCGTTTTTGTAAAGGTAGTCATTTCAGTCGAAAGAACGACGTCTAGATGACCATTTTAGAAAACATACTTCCACTTTGAGTTTAACCATAATTTTTGGATATAGTTTCATGTTCATAATAAAAATCATTTTCTCAGAATAACAACTTTTAAATCAAAGTTTATCATAGTTTTTAATTAACTAACCCAAAACAGCCCGCGGTGTTACTACGACGGCGTAAATCCGGTTTTACGGTGTTTTTCGTGTTTCCAGGTTTTAAATCATTAAGTTAGCATATCATACAGATATAGAACATGTGTTTAGTTGATTTTAAAAGTCAAGTTAGAAGGATTAACTTTTGTTTGCGAACAAGTTTAGAATTAACTAAACTATGTTCTAGTGATTACAAGTTTAAACCTTCGAATAAGATAGCTTTATATGTATGAATCGAATGATGTTATGAACATCATTACTACCTTAAGTTCCTTGGATAAACCTACTGGAAAATAGAAAAATAGATCTAGCTTTAATGGATCCTTGGATGGCTCGAAGTTCTTGAAGCAGAATCATGACACGAAAACAAGTTCAAGTAAGATCATCACTTGAAATAAGATTGTTATAGTTATAGAAATTGAACCAAAGTTTGAATATGATTATTACCTTGTATTAGAATGATAACCTACTGTAAGAAACAAAGATTTCTTGAGGTTGGATGATCACCTTACAAGATTGGAAGTGAGCTAGCAAACTTGAAAGTATTCTTGATTTTATGAAACTAGAACTTTTGGAATTTATGAAGAACACTTAGAACTTGAAGATAGAACTTGAGAGAGATCAATTAGATGAAGAAAATTGAAGAATGAAAGTGTTTGTAGGTATTTTTGGTCGTTGGTGTATGGATTAGATATAAAGGATATGTAATTTTGTTTTCATGTAAATAAGTCATGAATGATTACTCATATTTTTGTAATTTTATGAGATATTTCATGCTAGTTGCCAAATGATGGTTCCCACATGTGTTAGGTGACTCACATGGGCTGCTAAGAGCTGATCATTGGAGTGTATATACCAATAGTACATACATCTAAAAGCTGTGTATTGTACGAGTACGAATACGGGTGCATACGAGTAGAATTGTTGATGAAACTGAACGAGGATGTAATTGTAAGCATTTTTGTTAAGTAGAAGTATTTTGATAAGTGTCTTGAAGTCTTTCAAAAGTGTATGAATACATATTAAAACACTACATGTATATACATTTTAACTGAGTCGTTAAGTCATCGTTAGTCGTTACATGTAAATGTTGTTTTGAAACCTTTAGGTTAACGATCTTGTTAAATGTTGTTAACCCAATGTTTATAATATCAAAAGAGATTTTAAATTATTATATTATCATGATATTATGATGTACGAATATCTCTTAATATAATATATATATACATTAAATGTCGTTACAACGATAATCGTTACATATATGTCTCGTTTCAAAATCATTAAGTTAGTAGTCTTGTTTTTACATATGTAGTTCATTGTTAATATACTTAATGATATGTTTACTTATCATAATATCATGTTAACTATATATATAACCATATATATGTCGTCATATAGTTTTTACAAGTTTTAACGTTCGTGAATCACCGGTCAACTTGGGTAGTCAATTGTCTATATGAAACCTATTTCAATTAATCAAGTCTTAACAAGTTTGATTGCTTAATATGTTGGAAACATTTAATCATGTAAATATAAATCTCAATTAATATATATAAACATGGAAAAGTTCGGGTCACTACATGCGTCTTCAAATCATCGAATCTGTCTTTTGTCTTCACCTTTTATTATTTAAACGAATATCACTTGTAAATAGAACAATTGCAACTAAAAGCTTGTCTTTCTTGAAGGATAATGCTATGAAATATATGTTCGTTTTTAGCATTATCAAATATTCCCACACTTGAGCGTTGCTTGTCCTCAAGCAATATATGTAGTGACCCGAACTTTTCCGAACCTTTCTATGATTATATGTTTAATGAAAACTATATTTACATGATTAAATGTTTCCAACATGTTAAGCAATCAAACTTGTTAAGACTTGGTTAATTGAAACGGAAATTTTGTAAACGTCTGATTACCCAGTTTGACCAATGATTCACGAACGCTATAAGTTGTATATGACATGATGATACATAAATGAATAAATATATATGTTTAACATGATATAATGATCATCAAGTATCTCATTGAAAATAGTAACAATAAGTTATATACTTAAAAAGGAGACTATTGACGTATGAAACTCGAAACGATACATATAACGATTATCGTTATAACCACGTCTTACTAAATATATATGAATCATATTAATACATTGTTATATTATATATAACATGATAATATGATAATTAAGTATATCATTAAGTGTATTAACAATGAACTACATAAGTAAAAAGAAGACTACTAACTTAAGGATTTCGAAACGAGACATATATGTAACGATTATAGTTGTAACGACATTTAAATGTATATATCATATTAAGATATATTAATATATCATAATATCATGATAATATAATAATTTAAAATCTCATTTGATATTATAAACATTGGGTTAACAACATTTAACATGATCGTTAACCTAAAGGTTTCAAAACAACACTTACATGTAACGACTAACGATGACTTAACGACTCAGTTAAAATGTATATACATGTAGTGTTTTAATATGTATTCATACACTTTTGAAAGACTTCAAGACACTTATCAAAATACTTCTACTTAACAAAAATGCTTACAATTACATCCTCGTTCAATTTCATCAACAATTCTACTCGTATGCACCCGTATTGGTACTCGTACAATACACAGCTTTTAGATGTATGTACTATTGGTATATACACTTCAATGATCAGCTTTTAGCAGTCCATGTGAGTCACCTAACACATGTGGGAACCATCATTTGGCAACTAGCATGAAATATCTCATAAAATTACAAAAATATGAGTAATCATTCATGACTTATTTACATGAAAACAAAATTACATATCCTTTATATCTAATCCATACACCAATGACCAAAAACACCTACAAACACTTTCATTCTTCAATTTTCTTCATCTAATTGATCTCTCGCAAGTTCTAACTTCAAGTTCTAAGTGTTCTTCATAAATTCTACAAGTTCTAGTTACATAAAATCAAGAATACTTTCAAGTTTGCTAGCTCACTTCCAATCTTGTAAGGTGATCATCCAACCTCAAGAAATCTTTGTTTCTTACAGTAGGTTATCATTCTAATACAAGGTAATAATCATATTCAAACTTTGGTTCAATTTCTATAACTATAACAATCTTATTTCAAGTGATGATCTTACTTGAACTTGTTTTCGTGTCATGATTCTGCTTCAAGAACTTCGAGCCATCCAAGGATCCGTTGAAGCTAGATCTATTTTTCTCTTTTCCAGTAGGTTTATCCAAGGAACTTAAGGTAGTAATGATGTTCATAACATCATTCGATTCATACATAAAAAGCTATCATATTCGAAGTGGTAAATTAGTAATCACTAGAACATAGTTTAGTTAATTCTAAACTTGTTCGCAAATAAAGTTAATCCTTCTAACTACACTTTTAAAATCAAATATACACATGATCTATATCTATATGATATGCTAACTTAATGATTTAAAACCTGGAAACACGATAAACACCATAAAACCGGATTTACGCCGTCGTAGTTACAACCGGGGGCTGTTTTGGTTTGGATAATTAAAAACAATGAAAAACTTTGATTTAAAAGCTATACTTCTGGGAAAATGATTTTTCTTATGAACATGACACCATATCCAAAAATCATGGTTAAACTCAAAGTGAAAGTATGTTTTTCAAAACAGTCATCAAGATGTCGTTCTTTCGACGAAAATGACTACCTCTTTTAAAAACAACTTGTAACTTGTATTTATGACTATAAACCTATACCTTTTCTGTTTAGTTTCATAAATTCAAGTTCAATACAAAACCGTGACCGCTTAAATCACTCAAAACGGATTAGAAACGAAGAAATGGCGAGCAAAACAAAATTGGTAAAAACTACTCATTTTAGCTACATGAAAATTGGAAACAAATCTATTCCAACCATAACTTAATCAACTTGTATTGTATATTATGTAATCTTGAGATACCATAGACACGTATACAATGTTTCGACCTATCATGTCGACACATCTATATATATTTCGGAACAACCATAGACACTCTATATGTGAATGTTGGAGTTAGCTATACAGGGTTGAGGTTGATTCCAAAATATATATAGTTTGAGTTGTGATCAATACTGAGATATGTATACACTGGGTCGTGGATTGATTCAAGATAATATATATCGATTTATTTTTGTACATCTAACTGTGGACAACTAGTTGTAGGTTACTAACGAGGACAGCTGACTTAATAAACTTAAAACATCAAAATGTATTAAAATTGTTGTAAATATATTTTGAACATACTTTGATATATATGTACATATTTGTTATAGGTTCGTGAATCGACCAGTGGCCAAGTGTTACTTCCCGACGAAGTAAAAAAATCTGTGAAAGTGAGTTATAGTCCCACTTTTAAAATCTAATATTTTTGGGATGAGAATACATGGAGGTTTTATAAATAATTTACAAAATAGACACAAGTACGTGAAACTACATTCTATGGTTGAATTATCGAAATCAAATATGCCCCTTTTTATTAAGTCTGATAATCTAAGAATTAGGGAACAGACACCCTAATTGACGCGAATCCTAAAGATAGATCTATTGGGCCTAACAAACCCCATCCAAAGCACCGGATGCTTTAGTACTTCGAAATTTATATCATATCCGAAGGGTGTCCTGGAATGATGGGGATATTCTTAAATATGCATCTTGTTAATGTCGGTTACCCGATGTTCACCATATGAATGATTTTTATCTTTATGTATGGGATGTGTATTGAAATATGAAATCTTGTGGTCTATTATTATGATTTGATAATATATAGGTTAAACCTATAACTCACCAATATTTTTGTTGACGTTTTAAGCATGTTTATTCTCAGGTGATTATTAAGAGCTTCTGCTGTCGCATACTTAAATAAGGACGAGATTTGGAGTCCATGCTTGTATGATATTGTGTAAAAATTGTATTCAAGAAACTTATTTCCTTGTAACATATTTGTATTGTAAACCATTATGTAATGGTCGCGTGTAAACAGGATATTTTAGATTATCATTATTTGATATCTACGTAAAGCTTTTTAAACCTTTATTGATGAAATAAAGGTTATGGTTTGTTTTAAAATGAATGCAGTCTTTGAAAAACGTCTCATATAGAGGTCAAAACCTCGCAACGAAATCAATTAATATGGAACGTTTTTAATCAATAAGAACGGGACATTTCAGTTGGTATCTGAGCGTTGGTCTTAGAGAACCAGAATTTTACATTAGTGTGTCTTATCAAGTTTGTTAGGATGCATTAGTGAGTCTGGACTTCGACCGTGTTTACTTGAAAAATGATTGCTTAACAAATTTTGTTGGAAACTATATATTTTTAACATGTGAATATTAGGTGATATATTAATCTCTTAACGCGTTTGATATTATGTGATAGATGTTTACCTCTAGAACAAATCCCACTGACTCACCTAATAATAATGAAGAGTCAAATGTAAATTGGAATAATTCGTGGACTGATTCACAAGTTCCCGAAGAGGAACCGGAAGAAGAGTCAGAACCGGAAGAAGAATCGGAACCGGAAGAAGAATCAGAACCGGAAGAAGAAATAGAACCAGTGGGGGAAATAATAAAATGGTTAAGTAGAAGAAAATCCTCAACCAACCGACCAAAGTTAATTATGGTCAATGGTGTTTCCGCCAAGGAAGCAAAGTATTGGGAGGATTACCAATTCTCCGATGAATCGGATCCCGACAAGGATTCCGATGATGTTATAGAAATTACCCCAACACAATTTAATAAGGCAAAAGAGAACAATAAGGGAAAGGGCATAAAAATAGATAAATTTGATTCCAAACCCGATGAACTTTATATGTATCGTCAACACCCGTATTTCTTAAGTTGTGACAATAACCCGAGAACCTCTAAACCACAGGTTTTTCTAAACCAATGTGGAAAACGACGGCTCGTATTAGGGGAACATCATATATCCCTAGAAACTTGGCAAAACGAACCAAAACCGAAGAAGAAGAAACGAGCGAGTCGGAATAAGATAGTTGTATTCATGCGGTGTAATATATGTAATATAGTGTGCTTATGCTTTATGATATATGTAAAAATTGCTTGTATTAATAAGTATTTTTTTTATGAATCTAACTCTTGTCTATTTTACAGTATAAAAACACAAAATGGATAGACAACCCAATATTTTAAGAGACCTACCCGGAGACATGATTGATGAAATCTTGTCTAGAGTCGGTCAGAATTCCTCGGCACAACTATTTAAGGCGAGATCAGTTTGTAAGACATTCGAAGAACGTTCCAAGAATGCCTTGGTTTATAAAAGGCTTTCGTTCAAAAGATGGGGGATATCACATTGGGAAATCCATAAGTTACGATGTGTTTACTTTGACGCATATATTGCGGGGAACCCAAATGCTATTTTACGCAACGGGTTAAGAAATTATTTTGACTCAATATATCCGAATATAGGACTTCGTGATTTAGAAAAAGCGGCTAACATGCAACATAAAGAAGCATGTTATGCTTACGGGTTAGTAATGTTCGCTTCTCACCAAAGTGAGAACAAGAACCTCGGGCTACAACTATTAAACAAAACGTTCCCACAAGTGACGGACTCAGTAGTTGGGGTGAGAAACAAGGTTTTTATATTGTTACGGGACTGTTGGACATTATGTAACCCTCGTCCCTTTGACGACGTTACAACACGCTGTCTTATCAATGGCCATAACGGTTATTTTCCACAAGACCAAGGATGGGAAGTAGTCATAGTAAAACCAGAATGCATGACTTGTTTCTGGACGTATGAATTAGGTGTCTTAATTGCCTTTGCTGAAAGACATGTGTACTAGCTAGAATTATCTTCACAACTATCTTGTATCAAAGTCATTGGTGCTATATTTCATATTATATGTAAAATAAGCGGTATTGTAAGTTTGTAAAATATTGTGAAAAAGTTTGAACGCGAAATATTATTATAATCAGTTTTTCATATAGAATTGTAGTAGTTGAATTGTATATTAGCTACTAAGTATGAACTTAACGGGTAGGTACTACCCGAATTTAAACTTATAAAATGCTAATATGAAGAAAAAGCTTTTATAAATGAGTTCATATTATGCTACGAGATACTATTGACTACTCTTAATATTCTGTATGATTAACTTGTTTCATTTGACTATTTGAAGGAAATGGCACCGACTACTCGACAAACCATGAATATGAGCGAAGAGGAATTTCGTACCTTTCTTGCTGCTAACATAGCCGCAGTACAGGCTGCGCTACATACCAACAATAACATTGGATCTAGCAGTACAGGAAATCGTGTAGGATGCACCTACAAAGAATTCACTGCCTGCAAACCTTTGGAATTTGATGGAACCGAAGGACCGATCGGATTGAAATGGTGGACCGAGAAGGTCGAATCGGTGTTTGCCATAAGTAAGTGTACTGAAGAGGAGAAAGTGAAGTACGCTACGCATACCTTCACAGGTACTGCGTTAACATGGTGGAATACCTATCTAGAGCAAGTGGGACAAGATGATGCTTACGCACTACCGTTGTCAGCATTCAAGCACTTGATGAACGAGAAGTACCGTCCCAGAACCGAGGTCAATAAGCTCTAGACAGAACTTAGAGGGTTACGAACCCAAGGATTTGATATTACCACGTATGAAAGACGATTCACAGAATTTTGCCTATTGTGTCCGGGAGCGTTCGAAGATGAGGAAGAGAAGATCGACGCGTTTGTGAAAGGATTACCGGAAAGAATCCAAGAAGATATAAGTTCACACGAGCCCGCCTCCATACAACATGCATGTAGAATGGATCACAAACTAGTGAACCAGATTGAGGAAAGAATTAAAGAATAGGCGGCTGAAGAGGCCAATGTGAAGCAAGTCAAAAGAAAGTGGGAGGAAAACGGTGATAAGAATCACCAATACAACAACAACAGCAATTACAACAATAATCGCAACAACTATCCCAACAATCGCAACATCAATTGCAACTACAACAAACGGCCCAACAACAACAACAACAACTATAACAATCAACCCAACAACAATAACAACCGCAACAACAACAATAATCAGAAGCAGCTATGCCAAAGGTGTGAAAAGTATCACTCGGGGTTTGCACCAAATTTTGCAACAAGTGTAAAAGAAATGGTCATAGCGCGGCGAAGTGTGAGGTCTATGGACCAGGGGTTAACAGAACGAAAGGAACAAATGGTGTCGGAACGAGTAATGGTGGATCAAGTAGTGTCGGAGCAAGTTATGCTAATGTAGTTTGTTATAAATGTGGAAAACCGGGCCACATTATTAGAAATTGCCCGAACCAGGAGAACACGAATGGACAAGGCCGCGGAAGAGTTTTCAATATTAATGCGGCAGAGGCACAGGAAGACCCAGAGCTTGTTACGGGTACGTTTCTTCTTGACGATAAATCTGCTTATATTTTATTTGATTCGGGTGCGGATAGAAGCTTTATGAGTAGAGAATTTTGTGCTAAATTAAGTTGCCCATTGGCGCCCGTGGATAGTAAATTTTTACTCGAATTAGCAAATGGTAAATTAATTGTAGCAGATAATATATGTCGGAATCGAGAAATTAAACTGGTTAGCGAAACATTTAAGATTGACTTGATACCAGTAGAGTTAGGGAGTTTTGATGTGATAATCGGTATGGACTGGTTGAGAGAAGTGAAAGCAGAGATCGTTTGTTACAAAAATGTAATTCGCATTATACGAGAAAAAGGAAAACCCTTAATGGTGTACGGAGAAAAGAGCAACGCGAAGTTAAATCTTATTAGTAACCTGAAGGCACAAAAACTAATAAGAAAAGGTTGCTATGCTGTACTAGCACACGTCAAGAAAGTGAATTCCGAAGAAAATAACATCAATGATATTCCCGTCGCAAAAGAATTTCTCGATGTATTTCTGAAAGAATTACCGGGACTACCTCCACACCGATCCGTTGAATTTCAAATAGACCTTGTACCGGGAGCTGCACCAATAGCTCGTGCTCCATACAGACTCGCACCTAGCGAAATGAAGGAACTTCAGAGCCAATTACAAGAACTTTTAGAGCGTGGTTTCATTCGACCAAGCACATCACCGTGGGGAGCTCCTGTTTTGTTTGTCAAGAAGAAAGATGGTACATTCAGGTTGTGTATCGACTACCGAGAGTTGAACAAATTTACCATCAAGAACCGCTACCCACTACCGAGAATCGACGACTTATTTGATCAACTACAAGGCTCGTCTGTTTATTCGAAGATCGATTTACGTTCTGGATATCATCAAATGCGGGTGAAGGAGGATGATATTCCAAAGACTGATTTTAGGACGCGTTACGGTCATTACGAGTTTATGGTTATGCCGTTTGGATTGACTAACGCACCAGCTGTGTTCATGGACCTCATGAACCGAGTGTGTGGGCCATATCTTGACAAGTTTGTCATTGTTTTCATCGATGACATACTTATTTACTCGAAGAATGATCAAGAGCACGAAGAACATTTGAGAAAAGTGCTAGAGTTGCTGAGAAAAGAAAAACTGTACGCTAAGTTTTCAAAGTGTGCATTTTGGTTGGAAGAAGTTCAATTCCTCGGTCACATAGTGAACAAAGAAGGTATTCAGGTGGATCCAGCAAAGATCGAAACCGTTGAAAAGTGGGAAACCCCGAAAACTCTGAAACACATACGCCAGTTTTTAGGACTAGCGGGTTACTACAGAAGGTTCATCCAAGACTTTTCTAGAATAACAAAACCCTTGACTGCATTAACGCATAAAGGGAAGAAATTTGAATGGAAAGATGAACAAGAGAAAGCGTTTCAATTGTTAAAGAAAAAGTTAACTACGGTACCTATATTGTCATTACCTGAAGGGAATGATGATTTTGTGATATATTGTGACGCCTCAAAGCAAGGTCTCGGTTGTGTATTAATGCAACGAATGAAAGTAATTGCTTATGCATCTAGACAATTGAAGATTCACGAACAGAATTATAAGACGCATGATTTGGAATTAGGCGCAGTTGTTTTTGCATTAAAGACTTGGAGGCACTACTTATATGGGGTCAAAAGTATTATATATACCGACCACAAAAGTCTTCAACACATATTTAATCAGAAACAACTGAATATGAGGCAGCGTAGGTGGATTGAATTGTTGAATGATTACGACTTTGAGATTCATTACCACCCGGGGAAGGCAAATGTGGTAGCCGACGCCTTGAGCAGGAAGGACAGAGAACCCATTCGAGTAAAATCTATGAATATTATGATTCACAATAACCTTACTACTCAAATAAAGGAGGCACAACAAGGAGTTTTAAAAGAGGGAAATTTAAAGGACGAAATACCCAAAGGATCGGAGAAGCATCTTAATATTCGGGAAGATGGAACCCGGTATAGGGCTGAAAGGATTTGGGCACCAAAATTTGGAAATATGAGAGAAATGGTACTTAGAGAAGCTCATAAAACCAAATACTCAATACATCCTGGAACGGGGAAGATGTACAAGGATCTCAAGAAACATTTTTGGTGGCCGGGTATGAAAGCCGATGTTGCTAAATACGTAGGAGAATGTTTGACGTGTTCTAAGGTCAAAGCTGAGCATCAGAAACCATCAGGTCTACTTCAACAACCCAAAATCCCGTAATGGAAATGGGAAAACATTACCATGGATTTCATTACTAAATTGCCAAGGACTGCAAGTGGTTTTGATACTATTTGGGTAATAGTTGATCGTCTCACCAAATCAGCACATTTCCTGCCAATAAGAGAAAATGACAAGATGGAGAAGTTAGCACGACTGTATTTGAAGGAAGTCGTCTCCAGACATGGAATACCAATCTCTATTATATCTTATAGGGATGGCAGATTTATTTCAAGATTCTGGCAGACATTACAGCAAGCATTAGGAACTCGTCTAGACATGAGTACTGCCTATCATCCACAAACTGATGGGCAAAGTGAAAGGACAATACAAACGCTTGAAGACATGCTACGAGCATGTGTTATTGATTTCGGAAACAGTTAGGATCGACATCTACCATTAGCAGAATTTTCCTACAACAATAGCTACCATTCAAGCATTGAGATGGCTCCGTTTGAAGCACTTTATGGTAGAAAGTGCAGGTCTCCGATTTGTTGGAGTGAAGTGGGGGATAGACAGATTAGGGGTCCGGAGATAATACAAGAAACTATTGAGAAGATCATCCAAATTCAACAACGGTTGAAAATCGCCCAAAGTCGGCAAAAGAGCTACACCGACATTAAAAGAAAAGATATAGAATTTGAAATTGGAGAGATGGTCATGCTTAAGGTTGCACCTTGTAAAGGTGTTGTTCGATTTGGTAAACGAGGGAAATTAAATCCAAGGTATATTGGACCATTCAAGATTATTGATCGTGTCGGACCAGTAGCTTACCGACTTGAGTTACCTCAACAACTCGCGGCTGTACATAACACTTTTCACATCTCGAATTTGAAGAAATGTTTTGCTAAAGAAGATCTCACTATTCCGTTGGACGAAATCCAAATCAATGAAAAACTTCAATTCATTGAAGAACCCGTTGAAATAATGGATCGTGAGGTTAAGAGACTTAAACAAAACAAGATACCGATTGTTAAGGTTCGATGGAATGCTCGTAGAGGACCCGAGTTCACCTGGGAATAAGAAGATCAGATAAAGAAGAAGTACCCGCACTTATTTCCAGAAGATGAGCCAACACCTCCAATCGCTTAAAATTTCGGGACGAAATTTATTTAACGGGTAGGTACTGTAGTGACCCGAACTTTTCCGAACCTTTCTATGATTATATGTTTAATGAAAACTATATTTACATGATTAAATGTTTCCAACATGTTAAGCAATCAAACTTGTTAAGACTTGGTTAATTGAAACGGAAATTTTGTAAACGTCTGATTACCCAGTTTGACCAATGTTTCACGAACGCTATAAGTTGTATATGACATGATGATACATAAATGAATAAATATATATGTTTAACATGATATAATGATCATCAAGTATCTCATTAAAAATAGTAACAATAAGTTATATACTTAAAAAGGAGACTATTGACGTATGAAACTCGAAACGATACATATAACGATTATCGTTATAACCACGTCTTACTAAATATATATGAAGCATATTAATACATTGTTATATTATATATAACATGATAATATGATAATTAAATATATCATTAAATGTATTAACAATGAACTACATAAGTAAAAACAAGACTACTAACTTAAGGATTTCGAAACGAGACATATATGTAACGATTATCGTTGTAACGACATTTAAATGTATATATCATATTAAGATATATTAATATATCATAATATCATGATAATATAATAATTTAAAATCTCATTTGATATTATAAACATTGGGTTAACAACATTTAACAAGATCATTAACCTAAAGGTTTCAAAACAACACTTACATGTAACGACTAACGATGACTTAACGATTCAGTTAAAATGTATATACATGTAGTGTTTTAATATGTATTCATACACTTTTGAAAGAGTTCAAGACACTTATCAAAATACTTCTACTTAACAAAAATGCTTACAATTACATCCTCGTTCAGTTTCATCAACAATTCTACTCGTATGCACTCGTATTCGTACTCGTACAATACAAAGCTTTTAGATGTATATACTATTGGTATATACACTCCAATTATCAGCTTTTAGCAGTCCATGTGAGTCACCTAACACATGTGGGAACCATCATTTGGCAACTAGCATGAAATATCTCATAAAATTATAAAAATATGAGTAATCATTCATGACTTCTTTACATGAAAACAAAATTACATATCCTTTATATCTAATCCATACACCAACGACCAAAAACACCTACAAACACTTTCATTCTTCAATTTTCTTCATCTAATTGATCTCTCTCAAGTTCTAACTTCAAGTTCTAAGCGTTCTTCATAAATTCTACAAGTTCTAGTTACATAAAATCAAGAATACTTTCAAGTTTGCTAGCTCACTTCCAATCTTGTAAGGTGATCATCCAACCTCAAGAAATCTTTGTTTTTTACAGTAGGTTATCATTCTAATACAAGGTAATAATCATATTCAAACTTTGGTTCAATTTCTATAACTATAACAATCTTATTTCAAGTGATGATCTTACTTGAACTTGTTTTCGTGTCATGATTCTGCTTCAAGAACTTCGAGCCATCCAAGGATCCGTTGAAGCTAGATCCATTTTTTTCTTTTCCAGTAGGTTTATCCAAGGAACTTAAGGTAGTAATGATGTTCATAACATCATTCGATTCATACATAAAAAGCTATCATATTCGAAGTGGTAAACTAGTAATCACTAGAACATAGTTTAGTTAATTCTAAACTTGTTCGCAAATAAAGTTAATCCTTATAACTACACTTTTAAAATCAAATATACACATGATCTATATCTATATGATATGCTAACTTAATGATTTAGAACCCGAAAACACGATAAACACCATAAAATCGGATTTACGCCGTCGTAGTTACAACCGGGGGCTGTTTTGGTTTGGATAATTAAAAACTATGAAAAACTTTGATTTAAAAGCTATACTTCTGGGAAAATGATTTTTCTTATGAACATGAAACCATATCCAAAAATCATGGTTAAACTCAAAGTGAAAGTAGTTTTTTCAAAACAGTCATCAAGATGTCGTTCTTTCGACGGAAATGACTACCTCTTTCAAAAACGACTTGTAACTTGTATTTCCGACTATAAACCTATACCTTTTCTATTTAGTTTCATAAAGTCAAGTTCAATACGAAACCGTGGCCGCTTAAATAACTCAAAACGGATTAGAAATGAAGAAATGGCGAGCAAAACAAAATTGGTAAAAACTGCTCATTTTAGCTACGTGAAAATTGGTAACAAATCTATTTCAACCATAAATTAATCAACTTGTATTGTATATTATGTAATCTTGAGATACCATAGACACGTATACAATGTTTCGACCTATCATGTCGACACATCTATATATATTTCGGAACAACCATAGACACTCTATATGTGAATGTTGGAGTTAGCTATACAGGGTTGAGGTTGATTCCAAAATATATATAGTTTGAGTTGTGATCAATACTGAGATATGTATACACTGGGTCGTGGATTGATTCAAGATAATATATATCGATTTATTTCTGTACATCTAACTGTGGACAACTAGTTGTAGGTTACTAACGAGGACAACTGACTTAATAAACTTAAAACATCAAAATGTATTAAAATTGTTGTTAATATATTTTGAACATACTTTGATATATATGTACATATTTGTTATAGGTTCGTGAATCGACCAGTGGCCAAGTCTTACTTCCCGGCGAAGTAAAAAAATCTGTGAAAGTGAGTTATAGTCCCACTTTTAAAATCTAATATTTTTGGTATGAGAATACATGCAGGTTTTATAAATGATTTACAAAATAGACACAAGTACGTGAAACTACATTCTATGGTTGAATTATCGAAATCAAATATGCCCCTTTTTATTAAGTCTGGTAATCTAAGAATTAGGGAACAGACACCCTAATTGACACGAATCCTAAAGATAGATCTATTGGGCCTAACAAACCCCATCCAAAGTACCGGATGCTTTAGTACTTCAAAATTTATATCATATCCGAAGGGTGTCCTGGAATGATGGGGATATTCTTAAATATGCATCTTGTTAATGTCGGTTACCAGGTGTTCACCATATGAATGATTTTTATCTCTATGTATGGGATGTGTATTGAAATATGAAATCTTGTGGTATATTATTATGATTTGATAATATATAGGTTAAACCTATAACTCACCAACATTTTTGTTGACGTTTTAAGCATGTTTATTCTTAGGTGATTATTAAGAGCTTTCGCTGTCGCATACTTAAATAAGGACGAGATTTGGAGTCCATGCTTGTATGATATTGTGTAAAAACTGCATTCAAGAAACTTATTTCGTTGTAACATATTTGTATTGTAAACCATTATGTAATGGTCGCGTGTAAACATGATATTTTAGATTATCATTATTTGATAATCTACGTAAAGCTTTTTAAACCTTTATTGATGAAATAAAGGTTATGGTTTGTTTTAAAATGAATGCAGTCTTTGAAAACGTCTCATATAGAGGTCAAAACCTAGCAACGAAATCAATTAATATGGAACGTTTTTAATCAATAAGAACGGGACATTTCAATATAGAACTTGAATATAACTTTAATGGAATCACTTCTTTATTCTTCACACTATGTACATCAGTGATTTTAATACGGCGGTATGAACAATGGTAGTAACGATGTGGTTTACAGTCCCACATGACTATAAAAATTTAGATCCTTTAGGAAATTGGATCTTTATGAAAACATTTGATATTTTGAAAATTCATTCTAGCTTTTACCTTAGATAAGTTTTCCGGAATAACCCTTCACCGGTGTTTACAAAATATTTTTGTGGGTTTTGTGGGTTTCAGATTTGAAAATTTTAGCTCAAAACTTGCAGTTTTGTGTCACCCACTTGCTAACCTTGTATTGGGAAAGCAACACGTCCAGTTTACTTTCTCCGTATATTACCTTTCGAAAACTACCGTCCGGTTGTAAAGGAAAGCGTTGAATAAGCAACTGTTAAGGCAATATGTAATGACATGCTTTTGATTATGGTCCACAACGTGTCGGATGCAATTACTATCCTTTGTAGGAGCAATAGTAAAGATCACCCTATAGTTTTTCGGTCTGGCACAAGGTCCTGTCTTCAACTATGCTATGCAACCACCGTTCTTATGGTTGACACCCGATTTGGTTCAGATGACCTAATGAATTCCAGGTGAATTCCTAGGATTTTACGTTCAATGGTAATGAACACATTGAAAATGGGTTTTTAGAAAATAAATCGGTTTTAATTTGATCAAAATATTTGCTCGTTCAAGTTAGAGTTTAGATATCATTGAATTCCATGACTTTGAATTCTCAATCTTTAATGTCAATCTCAAGGATTGAGTAATATCAGGCTTAAAAGCTGATTTTTGATCTTTTAAGGAGATTAACCTTTCTGGGGATCTGATTCATTAGTCTTATAAGCTAATTTGCACGGTGCCCACCATTGTACGAGACAGATCTTCTCATGGTTAGGATAAGTCTGACCACTTGGCGACCCTGTTTGATGCTGAGGTCCTTGGATTTCCAGCTGATTTTCGAGAAAACTTTTCAAGGTTTTTCGTAGACTCTACAACTGGTCTGCACGACAACTTCCTGACCTAAATCAAGAAGCGCGTGTCTTTTTCTTGGAAGACTTTTCTTCCTTTTAAATTCCATTTATATTACAATAAACTGGGTAAAACTGATTAATATCGTCCAAAACAAAAGTATCTTCAATTATTTGTACAAAAATATGTGATATATGTTCTAAATAACTTGGTAAATTTTTCCCACACTTGGCTTTTATTTTTCTTTCTTTGCCTTTTTATTCTCTTCTATTCCATTTTAAATGAATCCAAGCGTTTTAGGTCGTTTCTCAATTTATGTCCTTTTCGAGGTAACAATAATTTCGATGTTAACACCTAGTTTTATCGTTCATAAATATGTATAAACATGATTTTGAGTTCATTCAGTTGAAATTTTTTTAAAATTTTTACTAGAAGTGGCTAGTCAGTATATAAGACTAAGGCTGTTCTTTATTATCAGAGAGCACTAGATTCTAATACAACTACTGCGTTACTAGTAAAGTTTAACGGTGGTTATTAAACCAAGTGTATAAGTCAAAATTTTAAAACTGAAAGAATTTAATCCCTTCCCACACTTAAGATCTTACAATGCCCTCATTTGCAAGAAATCAGTAACAATTTAAATTATTGAGGGTGATTAGCGTAGAAAAATGATTAAATTTTATCAAAGTTTCTAAACATATTGTTGTTTGTTTGAATGATAAATGGTGCACATCATTTGTTCATTCATGCAGTTGTTATTTCACATATATTTTGCATCTTGTCGTCAAAATTAGTTGCTTTTGCTGAACTTAATGCCAGTCTTTGAAAATGCACTGTTTTACCCTGTTGTGTACATTAAATAAAATACATACAATACAAATATAAAAATGCATGGTATTTTGAAATGGGACTTAATATCCCACTTTCAAATTACAAAAATAAAATATTAGTACAAAATAATAAAAATGTTAAACATTACATAAAAGTATCAAAATGTTAAATGTTTAACATAAATAGATAAAAATAATAAAAGATAAGAAATCACCAATGGAACATTATTGATTTGGATAGGGATTCCAGTTCATATCATCGGTCGGGTTCCATGGTTGGTGATAGGTGTCCTGGTAGGCTTGATTGGGGTCGTACAGGTCAAAGGGTGGTCGCATGTCGGGATAATGTGGTGGATAAAAAGCAGGCCGAGTCGGGATGTAGTTATGTGGTACGTGATATGATAGCTGGCTCATGATTTGGTGCTGATGAACTTGCCAGCTATCGTGTTGGCATCGCCTGGATTGCTCATACTCATCCACGGCTCTCCATTACTCATACTGATGATGCCTAGCCTGGTTATTCATTTCCACCTCATCTACATGCTGGAAGACATCAGTACTACTATCCCTAATGACATCACTAATGTCATCTGCTTCCTCCATCTCCTCATCCGAACCCCTCTCTACCTGTGGATGGTTGCCCTAATATGGTATTGGCATATTGTGCCTCCGTTTTAATACCTTTTCACCTTGATAAACCTGCAAACCTATAGTATCGGTTTGTTCCTCAACCACCATCATTGGACCCCCGTGTTCCCTATCTATACCTAAATACTCTCCAATGAGAGTAACAAAAATTCCTCCTCCTATTATTCCCCCATCCTGTATACCTTCCACAACTTTGGACAAATAATACCCAACACAGTAGGGGATATTAACAAAGCCTCTAGTGTCTCAAATGCACTTAAGGTAGAATAAATCCTTTAGGGTCACTTTTTCCTTATTTCTACCTCTTTGTGTAATCGAATTTGCTAAAATTCTATGAATTATGCGAAGCTCTGCCTTATTAATATCTAAATAGGAGTGTCTTCCTCCCCGTGTAAACACATTAAAATTTGACATAAGCCTCCATACGGCGTTAGCATCAAAATCTCTATCTACCCTCTCACCTTGATAAATTAAAGCTGTACAATCAGGTGATAATAATTCAGCAGGGGTGTAAATCTGTAAAGCGCTAGCCATGTCTATCATAGACATCCTGTACATCCTACCCCCAAGTAAAAATCTAAGAAAAGTCTTATCGTCTAACCTATCTACATCCTTATTTAAGGCTATAGTACTCATTAGCTCAACACACCACTCCTTATATACAGGCCTACGAGTGGTAAATAAACGTTCCCAATCAGGAAAAGAAGAGTTGCCATACCTTTGGATTAGTAATAGCCTAACTGAGTTAGCTAGGTTGACCCTTTCCAAAGGCTCCCAATCTATTACCCTTGGTACTTCCACATTTTTGGTACAAAGCTTAAATTTGTTATGTTGGTACGTTGGGTAATCTCTCCAGCTTCTATCAAATCTAAGATTGGGATGTAACTCCTCTTCATGAATTCTCGAGTGTTCTATTGCATGGTGAACGGGAAATATTATGTAGGCAATAAAAAATTGTGGCTCTGGTTCATAGTATGGCACATGTTGATCATAATGTTGTTGTTCAGGTTGTGGTTCCGGTTGTGGTTCTTGATCAGGTTCTTGTTCATGTTGTCTAGACGATGATGCACCGTCCGTATCTGTATTTATCTGCAAAACACATTAAACACAAAATTTGTGCATCCAAATATACATTAATGTTAGCAAAATAACAAATTTAAACAATTACAATAACATGTTTAATCCATCTTAAACTTATACTCATTTTCATATTTTCTACAATTTTTCAAATAAGCATATATGAAAAGGTATACAAAGTTCATAAGCATTCAACTCAAATAACATGTTAAAATAACCATTACTAGCAATTAAACAAGTTTCAAATGGCATTTATATCAAAATAATCAAGTTCATGAATTTTAGACTTAAAAAGTCCACTTTGATGTTCAAAAATCATGTTTAGGATCAAAGTTTGGATCATTTAGCTACTTAAACATGTTACACTACTTAATTTAGCAATAATTCATAACAAAAATCAGCCATAACCTGTTTATATCAAAAAGCCCCAAATTGCTCAAGAACACAAACCCTAGATTTCTAAAAATTTTGAAGTTTGAGGCTTCAAATCATGACAAATAGCATCAATCTAGGTTATACATGCATAATATATGAATAATTTAACTCTAATTACACTAGAAATTATCAAAATCAAATTAGGTAAAAGTTTGCTCAAGAACACTATAATTCGAATTTAAAGAGTTTTAGGGGTGGAATCGTTATCTTCTTTGAAAAAGCTTCTGAACAAACGCATGATTAGAGCGGATTATATCAAGAAAATTGGTGAATTTTGGTGAAAAATGATGATTTTAGAGAGGATTTGGGAGTATTTTCGTATGTATGTGTATGTGTTTTGTGGAAGACAGAAGCAGGTCGCTGGGCTTTTATTCCTGATCTGTACAGGATTCCCATGTGATCGCATGGGTTCCCAGTGCAAACCCCATGCGATCGCATGAGGTGTATTCTCTCTCTCTCTCTCTCTCTCTCTCTCTCTTTTAATATAAATCTTTAACTAATAAAAACAATTAATTAATTAATTTTAAAATTTTGTGTTCCTTGATATTTAGAATGAGGTCGTTTCGGTACGTTTACCTAGTTCGTCCCTCGGCAAAATTTTAAAATTTTCAATTTCAAAGAGATTGTTTTAAAAGCAAATATTTTTGGGTTTTTTTTTAATGTTTTTGGCATACTTTAGATCAATAAAAAAAATAATGATAATAAAATTTCTCGTCCTGCCCTTGGGTAAATCAATTTCGGTTCAACGACCTTGTCTTCAACTCACGACGAATTTTAAATATCAAATTTTTAACTTAATGAAATAAAGTAAATTTTTGTTTTTAAATTTACACCAAACTTAAATTTAAAATGCATAAAATTTCATATAAATATTATTAATATTTATATACATTAATTTTACAAACTTATATTTAAAAATAATATAGTTATATATTAATTTTAAAAACAAGGTAAAAATAAAAATCTTTTTGGTCTTTTATCCCACTTTAATCAATCAAATATTTACAAAAATATACGTCCCTCTTTTGGGTAAAGTAATTTCGGCTATATTACCTAGTTTTACTCCTGACGAATTTATGAAATATTTTGAATTGATTGATTAAAGATATTTATAACTTATGAATAAACGGTAAATTTTGCAGTGATGTAATAAATTTTTGTATGATATCAATAATTTCGGTTTCGCATACCTAATTTTATTGAATATCAATTTAATACTGTATAGCGAACGATTCAGCGTTTATTATAAAAAGGTTAAAAGCAATAAATAAAAACAAATAAAAACTGTACATACTTACCTGTGAGAAAGAATTCTCAGAGACCTGCTTTAGTCGACTCATAGGAGAGTCGTTCGATTTGGTTCTCCATAGCTACATAAGCGTGACCTCAAATTTTCAATAACTTTTCTTCTAAACATATGAACTATCCTTCTCTGCATAGAGTAACGAACTCGGTATTAGAATGTGTTTGATTGTTCGAACATTTCCCTTCGTGTGACCATTTTCCGCATTTATGACATCTTTCAAGGTGTCTTGCTCTTCTTTTTGTTGCGGATTTTGATTTTCCTTTACCAAAATGTATCTTATTATGATTGTTCCTGAGTTCTTTCCTCACTTCGTCCATTTTTCCTCTTATGAATGACACCAGTTCACTCGGGAAAATGTTATTATTACGTTTAGTAATCATAGCATGTAGTAGTAGACCATGGTTCAGATAAAAGAAATTCTTCATCTCGTAAAACCTAAAAGAAATAAAAATTCAGAATGGAGGGAGAAGACTAGTTCTTTAGGGTCTACTAAAGAAACACCAATCGGATTCCATTCTCGGAAACTACACGAAAACAGAAAATCTAACCTTATACAGCATTATATTATCCTTTATAAGAATAGAATCTTCCCACACTTAGTTAGCTGTGGTGTCGAAATTGTGATTAACTTCATCTTCAACTTCCATTAGATTATCTATGTAATGTTTAACTCTGTGACCATTAACCTTAAATTCAATCCCATTTGAATTTATTAACTCTATTGTTCCGTATTGGAAAACTCTTTTGACTATGAATGATCCAGACCATCTTGATTTCAATTTACAGGAAATAGCTTGAATCGTGAATTGAAAAGAAGAACTCTGTCTCCTTAATTGAATTCTTTTGAACTTCTGATTCTTTTATCATTCTATTTCTTCATTCTTTCCTTATAGATTAACGAATTTTCATATGCATCATGTCTTAATTCTTCTAATTCGTTTAGTTGACTTAATCGTAGACGTCCAGCTTCATGTAAATCAAGATTACATGTCTTCAAAGCCTAAAATGCTTTGTGCTCAATTTCTACTGGAAGGTGACATGCTTTTTCGTAAACCAGTTTAAAAGGTGTGGTGCCAATTGGAGTTTTGTAGGCTGTTCTAAAAGTCCAGAGTGCATCCTCCAATTTCATGGACCATTCCTTTAGATTTGATCCTACAGTTTTCTCTAGAATACATTTTAAAGCTCGGTTAATATTTTCAACTTGTCCACTTGTTTATGGATGATAAGCAGTGGATATTTTATGAGTTACTCCATATCTTTTGAGAACTTTTTCAAGTTGATTATTACAATAATGAGTACCTCGATCACTTATTAAAGCTTTCGGTGTTCGGTACCTAGCAAAAAGACGTTTTAAAAAGTTGACTACAACTCGTGCATCGTTAGTTGGAAGAGCTTGTGCTTCAGCCCATTTATATACATAATCAATGGCAACGAGGATGTAGAGATTATTATGAGATTTTGGAAATGGACCCATAAAGCCAATACCCCAAACGTCAAATAATTCACATACTTGAATGACATTTTGTGGCATTTCATCACGTTGACTTATTTTTCCGGCCCTTTAACATGCATCACAGGATTTACAAAGAAGGTGTGCGTCTTTGAAAATTGTAGGCCAATAGAATCCAGCATCGTAAACTTTTCTTGCTGTGAGTTGAGGCCCATAATGCCCTCCTGTTGGTCATGTGTGATAATGGTTTAAGATTTGACTAACTTCATCCCCGAATACGCATCGGCGTATTATTCTATCGGGACAATTTTTAAATAAATGTGGATCTTCCCAAAAATAGTGTTTTATATCACTAAAGAATTTCTTTCGTTTATGGTACGACAACCCTTTTTCAAGGAATCCACATACTAATTAGTTTGCATAGTCTGTAAACCATGGAATTTCATTATAATCGATTTTCAATAGATATTCATCAGGAAAGTTGTCTTGTATGGCCGATTCATTTAGAACTTCTAATTCAGGATTTTCAAGGCGAGAAAGATGATCAGCGGCGAGATTTTCTGCTCCCTTTTTGTCTCGGATTTCAATATCAAACTCTTGTAAGAGTAAGATCCAACGGATTAATCGTGGTTTGGCATCTTGTTTTGAAAATAGGTATCTAAGAGCAGAATGGTCGGTATAGACCACAGTTTTAGCTAGAACGAGATATGAACGAAATTTGTCAAAAGCAAAGACAATAGCAAGGAGTTCTTTTTTAGTAGTTGTGTAATTCGTTTGTGCTCCTTGTAACGTCTTACTAACGTAATAGATAGGTTAAAATTGTTTTTCAATCCTTTGTCCTAAAATGGCTCCCATTGCAAAATCACTTGCATCGCACATGAGTTCAAATGGTAGATTCCAATTTGGAGTTATCATGATCGGCGCGTTAGTGAGTTTATATTTAAGAATATTAAAAGATTTGATGCATTCATCTGAAAAGATAAATGGAGCATCCTTTTCAAGGAGTTTATTCATAGGAGTGGCAATTTTAGAAAAGTCTTTTATGACACGTCGGTAAAAACCGGCATGCCCTAGAAAACTCCTAACTCCTCTAACATTGGTGGGATGTGGATCTAACGACCCGTCCTAATCCATCAGGATGAATACATTACATTTGGTTACATCGCGAGGTACTTGACCTCTATATAATACATTTTACAAACATTGCATTCGTTTTTAAAAGACAAACTTTCATTTCATCGAAAGTTGACGGCATGCATACCATTTCATAATATATCCAACTATAATTGACTTAATAATAATCTTGTTGAACTCAACGACTCGAATGCAACGTCTTTTGAAATAGGTCATGAATGACTCCAAGTAATATCTCTAAAATGAGCAAATACACAGTGAAAGATTTCTTTCATACTTGAGAATAAACATGCTTTCAAGTGTCAACCAAAAGGTTGGTGAGTTCATAGGTTTATCATAAAACAATAAAATTCATCATTTTGATAAACCACAAGATTTAAATACTGCATGGTACAAATGGGCCCGAATCCTATACCCACCTGTAATGTACATGCGATATCTTTTAAATACAATACACCTTTCTCGTGTATGAAATCATCTTTCATAAATCTTAGTAATCGTACACATATCTCGTGCACAAAAATAACATACACATAACCTGTGTATAAAATCATTCTCTCGATACATACATTTACTTTTCATTACTTTCATAGCTTGGCTTGGTAACCGACCTTAACATATAATGCGCATAATAATATCCCCAAAACAGAACATCTCGTCTGTATAATAATCATATAAACTTTGAAGTACTAAACACCACGCCCACTAGCCCTTTCGTCTAGTGAACATTCTGGGTGGGGGTGTTAAACCCGGTAGCTACCTTTAGGATTCGCGTGAATTAGGGCCATACCCGTTTCTAATTCTTAGGTTACCAAGCAATAATAATCAGGGGAAATATTCACAACAATTAGTGGCAATTATCACGTCCAACTAATTCAATAATAATCCACAGAACTTCCGTCTGCATAATAATTCATTCGAGGAATGTTTTACTTGTGGCTATCTCGTCAAACATTTATAAAAGCAGTTCATGTATTCTCAGTTCAAAATATATTTCAAAAGCATTTAGTAAAGCAGTTGTAAAAAATAGCGCATGTATTCTCAGTCCTAAAATATAAAGAGTAAAAGGGAACAAATGAACTCACACATATAAATATTGTAAAACAGTTAATAAAGCATTTGCATGTATTCTCAGCCCAAAAATGTAATGAGTAAAAAGTGAGCAAATGAACTCACCTATTGTATTTAGTAGTAAAAATACATAAGACGATATTGAACAATGCAGGGTTGGCCTCGGATTCACGAACCAATATCATATGTATTTTCATTATTACATATAATCATAATCAAACAAGTGTATACATATTATTTTATGTATTAATATTAATATTTTTATCAATACTTATATTACGTTATGATACATATTTGATATTTAATTAATGTTATTGGTTAAAACGAAATTTTTATGTAGTATTAGTATACTTTATATATTAAATATATTTATATCTATATATATTTATCTTTTGTGTTGTAAAATTATTAATTGTAGTAATTGCTAGACTAAGGATGTTAATAATAATGTTGATAGTAATAATAATAATTTTATTAAAAATGATAATTTTACTAATTATGATAAAGTACAAATATTTGTCTTTGTAAAAATAAAATTTTAATAGTAATGGTAAGTTTAATAATAATTATTATTTTAATAGAAATTTAAATGATCTTATACTTAATAATACTATAATAAATGTTAAATGGTACTCTAATACTAATATTAATGATAAAGATACTTTATGATATTCATAATAGGAATGATAATAATAACCATACATATGACATTAATGTTAATATTATTGATGATAATAACCATTTTTATGATAATACTACTAATACATAATAATTTTACATTTTAATAACTATGTTGCTAATAACATTAATTAATACTTAAAATCATACTAATAATCCTAAAATTCGTCATACTTAATAATAATACTAACAATAATGATAATACTTACTAATACTTAGTTATAGTAATAACAATAATAATAATAATAATAATAATAATAATAATAATAATAATAATAATAATAATAATTATTATTATTATTATTATAATTATAATTATAATTATAATTATAATTATAATACTAATAATAACAATAATCATATTCATAGTAAAACAATAATAATCATCATTATAATAATACAAGTAATAATAATAATAATAATAATAATAATAATAATAATAATAATAATAATAATAATAATAATAATAATAATAATAATAACAATTTTTAAAAATAATAATACCTTTAAATAAGCCTTGTGAAAAAAAATGCCTGAAGCCGGGCTCGAACCCTCGACCACTCGTTCATACACATACACCCTTACCCATGCCTCTAATCTATTTTTTTTGTATTTTATCCTAACAAAAATATATCTAACCCGTATAATATTTTGTGCTCACTTCATCTTCTTCATCAAATAGCTTAGTTGTCCTAAATCCTCTAAACCTTAATGATAGTTACCAGATCGAATTCATGATGTTAAATTGTTCCATAACGATTTATAACAGAGATTAATAAACGCGAAGAAAAAAGAAAAAAATAAATAAATATATATATATATATATATATATATATATATATATATATATATATATATATATATATATATATATATATATATATATATATACAGCTGCCCGTCACTGTTTAAAACAAAAAAAAATTGATTAATAGATTAAGATCGTTTTAGGCTTTACTTTCTTCATAAGACCTATTTTAAATCACTATTATAATACACGTAAATGATCAATTGTACTTGAAACGACTTCCAAATTCTAAATTTGATCAATTAAAATTTGTTTGACTTTTTCTTTAAATACTTTAACTTAAAAATTAATATTCGATAGAATGAATTGAAGGTTAAAAACTTATAGTCAGATTAGATGGACGATTCCTAACATTATTGCATTAATAGATTTTGACAATTCATTCAAATTCGAGTTTTTGATAAATTTGTTCAAGAACAGAGATACTAGATTGGTTTCTTCAACTTTTCATTTAATAATTTCCAAATGGTAATGAGTGGATTGTATAGGACATAATAGATTAATTGATGATGTATCATGATTTGATCAAAGTTGTATTTTAGTGATTATGAATCGACAAGAACAAAAAACTGTGACAGGAGCCGAAGAAAAAAATAAATCAAAAAGTGATTGATAATTGATTCGATTAATTTATTTATATAATATTAATAACTATTAAATATAAATACCTTATTAATAATAATGCTGTAATAACAATAAAAATAATAATAATGTTAATATTAATAATAATTATCATAGTAATAATAATAATACAATCACAAATAATAATAATAATAATAATAATAATAATAATAATAATAATAATAATAATAATAATAATAATAATAATAATAATAATAATAATAATAATAGAAATACTAATATTATTTATGATAAAAATAACTAATAACATTAATATTAACATTAATAATGATAAAAGAAATAATGATAATAATTAAAAATGATAATTTTTAGTATTCATACTAATAATGATATTATTGATAATGATAATATTAATAATATGATAATATAGTTAGTAACAATAATTATAATAATACCAATAGTAACTATAATATAGCAAATTAACATATAACAATTTCATAATATAAAATTTACTAATACTAATGATACTAATATTTATATTAATAATAACGAATGTAATAATAATAACATGTCAATTATATTATAACTTGTAGTTCTATATATATATTTATATATGTTTATATATATATTTGTATACATATATGTATTGTATTTAGTCTCATTAATTATTAAATATACTATAATAATTCTCCTTAATATTATAAATAATAATAATAACACTTTATAATAATATAATGGTAATAATAATTATATTATTGATAATAATAATATCTATAAATTTTATAACAATAATATTATTAATAATAATGATAATATTATAATAATTTAAATTCATCATACTTCATATATATATATATATATATATATATATATATATATATATATATATATATATATATATATATATATATATATATAACCACTAATACTTCTTATAGTAATAAGAGTAATATTATTGTTGTATTAATTTTTAATATATTAATATGACATGTTATCGTTTATAATTTATATTATGTAATAACTTATATTGGATAGTAATTTCTTATACATTTATATATACATATCTATTTACAAACAATTTTTCGTGAATCGTCGAAATTTGGTCGAGGTCAAAT
This sequence comes from Rutidosis leptorrhynchoides, assembly GCF_046630445.1. Taxonomy (NCBI): domain Eukaryota; kingdom Viridiplantae; phylum Streptophyta; class Magnoliopsida; order Asterales; family Asteraceae; genus Rutidosis; species Rutidosis leptorrhynchoides. The sequence goes on along the minus strand of NC_092335.1, from coordinate 155,973,602 downwards.
GATTACATGAACACAGTTCAAAATGTTTGAGATTTAACTTAACAGACTTTGCTTATCGTGTCGGAATCATGTAAAGATAAAGTTTAAATTTGGTCAAAAATTTTCGGGTCGTAACGGTACCTACCCGTTAAAGAAATTTCGTCCCGAAATTTGATTGGAATGGTCATGGCTGACAATAAATATGTTTTCATGACTCATATATGCTGATAAATAGAGTTTTATTACCATTGAGTAATAAGTATAAAATAATTCGAATATACGAAGAGTACGTGTGAAGCTATCACAAAAGAGTGAAAATGAGTAAATGCAAGTTCATCTTAACCGGTGACGTAGTCACGGTTGATTTTCGGAATTCAAGCGATTTAAAGGAATTCTTCGTAACAAGATTTTATTCTTAGATAATTAAGGAAAGTTAGGATTCTCTTTAATTAAATGCGATGATCTGTATCGATTGCTCTGTCTGATTTTTCACGATAAATCTACCCTCTTTGTGTTGGAGCTCCATACATTTGTTTTCTTTTCCTGACTTTAAGTCAAGCGAATACTGGTCCAGAATTCGTAGATACGAATTTAGAATGAACATATCTAATGTTCTGAAAGAGAAATTGTAATAGCACGATCTTGATTGGTTAAATTACCAGAATTCAAGAGAAAAGATAGAACTACCAAGAAAATATGTTCTTGATATGTCTATAGATTAGATAGAATGTAAGAGTCGTGTAACATGGCAGATGATGACGTTATAATCTGTGAATCATCACGTTCCATTAGAAACTTAGCATGACTTACTATAATATAATCACGTTGATCAAGTGTCATTATATTATACTAACTCATGCATCAATTTCCAACACAACTTTAGAAAATTCATATTTTAAATTCGAAGGTTCACATAATATAGAAACTAAAACAGTTTTCTTTTATGATATAATACATATAGCATGGAGAGATAATTAATATCGGACGAGAATATTTATGAAGATATCTTCAGAAATATTGAGGATATTTACAATGAAAGATACGATGATATCTTAGAATTTCTAATATCGAAGGATGATATAAAAGATTTGTTCGTAAAAGTGTAGAGTCAGGAGTAAGGTATTCGTTAATGACTTCAGCAGATACTGAATCATTTGGATTCTTTGAAGATAGGTTTAGTCTTTGTGATTTGTCCACAGCCACCTTCATGATTTGCTCAATCCGTTTTCCAGTTTCAACTTTTCTGAGCTTTGCCAACATACTATTCTTTATCATCAAACTTTTGACTGTTTCAGTTGTCTACAGTTTCTGCTGCTTCATTCAGCTTTTCAAAGTTCAGTGTATTGATTTGTAGGCTCGGTGCTTTTTAAAATTTCAGAATTAAAGATCATAATTCTAGTAGATAAATGTTATATGTATACATATAACTGTTGATGTAGAAATGCTGCGAGATTCAAAATACTGATTGCTAATTCTCGGTAATTGGTATGGCCATTCTCGTTATAAGATGCGGATGAGTATATGATAAGACTTCAATAGATAGATATAGTAATTTGTTGGGGAGATTTAAGCCAATGAGTAATGAAGTTACTGGTAAGTTTAATGCTGATGTGATGGAATATAAATGGTTCCTCGGTAACGATGACGAAAGGCAACTTATATATCAAGATTATAATAGAGCTTATTCGAATGAAAAGTTGAAATTGATTTGCTGAAGCAGTGACAAAACTGTCTAATTTGAAAAGGAATTGTAAAGTTATTTTCGGTAATAACAACGCCAAAGGAGCTAGCACTGATACGTGTTAAACGTTTACTCAGGTTCTGAGAGTTTTCTAGGTGCATAACTATATGCATCACTCTTTTCTTCCGTAGATGAAGTGCGGTTGGTTCATCCTCTCGATTGAGGTGTTTTCAAGAATCATGAAAGGTTTGAACGTAGATTGTAATCATTAAGATACAAATGAGGTTTAAGATGAAATCAAGTGGCAAACTTGAAGAAATATTTAGTTTCATATGTTATAATCAATATTTTAATTCATTTTAATTGTCCAATGTTATTAGTCCACAGTAGATAGTCCACAGTTAACAGTCCAATAATTTATATATAGTATAATATATAATATTCGAATTAATTAATACGTATCGTGCCCCGTGTACATGTCTCAGACTCGATCACAACTCAAAGTATATATATTATTTGAGAATCAACCTCAACCCTGTATAGCTAACTCAAGCATTACTGCATATAGAGTGTCTATGGTTATTCCAAATAATATATATAGATGCGTCGATATGATATGTCAAAACCTTATACACGTGTCTCGATATTTAAAGTGAGTAAAATAAATACAGAAATTAAATGACGATAAATAAAATTACAAGAATTTAAATTGCGATAAATAAATTGCGATAAATAAAATGTAATACGGAATTAACAGTTAGCTAGGAACAGTTAGCTAGGATTTTGTTAGCGTGGATTCTTAACAGAATTTCTCATAGTTAATTTGTTTGTTTCTAACAAATTTTATTTTGTCAAATGTTTTCTTCATTATGCCACTTGTCGGATTCTGATAAGTTAAAATCTAAATATGAAATTGAATGAAAATGGTTATTCTGTGGTGAACAGATACGTATATCGATGGATGTAAGTAGGATCGTAAATGACTGTTGAATTAGATTTGAAAGAATGTACAGTGTACTTATTAATGTGAAAACTAAATATTCCTCGGGTATTATCTACCCGTTAAAATATTTTCACCATTAACAGTTTGTACGAAAGAATTTTTAATTACAATCTTTATGAAAATATATATACATATATATTTTTCTTCAGATGTAATCATGGATTTAATAAGTCAATATGATATTAAACTCATTTGATTTACCGTTAGAACAAGAATATATAATCTCTAAAACATTAGAGATTACATAATCCCCATGTCGAACGAAGATAAATGATGTAGAACGATTCGTAGAACGATGATTATACTCAAGGAATAGGATGAGATATTGAGGCATGGATTGTTGATGGTACTGGTGCTATTTATTGATGGTACTGTTGGTGCCGGTGATGTTGCTGAGGCTGGTAAATTTTTGGCACCATATTCTCCAAATTTATTACTCGAGCGCGAAGTTCGTTGACTTCTTCTATTATTCCGGGATGATTGTAGGTCGGAATGAGTGAATGAATAAGGTTTAGAATTTTAGATAGAATATAATTGTGGCGAGGTATTCGGAAAATGAGGCTGAAAATGGTGTTTCGGATAGGTTCGCAAGTAAGTGCTTCAGGTTCTTTGCTAAGAGGGAAATTCGGTGGGTGAAAAGGATCACCTTCTTCTTGTCTCCAATGATTAAGTAGATCACAAACCCATCTCCAATTCATCCAGAATTGAAGATGACTAATCGGTTGATCCATTCTAGTTACACTGCTTTCGGAGCTCAGGTGGATATCCATATCGGAATATTTGTCGGAATCCGAGGAATTCGAACTGGTTGAGGGATCTATCTCATATGATCAGATGGAGGATTTTCGATATGAATTAGATTAAAGGATATAGATTAGTATCCTGCAAAACATAATTTACATATGCATATATAATACTAAAATCCCATAAGTTACGGAGGAATCTACGGTAGCTGTGAGGCAAAGTATACAGTAACAGATACGCTAAGATACGAATTTGGTCGATACACTATTCATGCAATCAATGCAGTAAGATGTGTCTAGACTAGGAATGATAAGCAGGTAATTTCCTAAGGATGATAAGTAGATAATTTTCGACACGAAATGATAAGCAAAACTTTTGACATGCAGACACGGTCAAAGTCCAGACTCACTAATGCATCTAAACAACTATCAGTTAGACACACTAATGTAAGACCTGGTTCGCTAAGACCACCGCTCTGATACCAACTCTAACGACCCATCCTAATCCACCAGGACGAATACATTACATTTGGTTACATCGTGAGGTACTTGACCTCTATATGATACATTTTACAAACATTGCATTCGTTTTTAAAAGATAAACTTTCATTTCATTGAAAGTTGACGGCATGCATACCATTTCATAATATATCCAACTATAATTGACTTAAAAATAATCTTGTTGAACTCAACGACTAGAATGCAACGTCTTTTGAAATAGGTCATGAATGACTCCAAGTAATATCTCTAAAATGAGCAAATGCACAGCGGAAGATTTCTTTCATACCTGAGAATAAACATGCTTTCAAGTGTCAACCAAAAGGTTGGTGAGTTCATAGGTTTATTATAAAACAATAAAATTCATCATTTTGATAGACCACAAGATTTAAATGCTGCATGGTATAAATGGGCCCGAATCCTATACCCACCTGTAATGTACATGCGATATCTTTTAAATACAGTACACCTTTCTCGTGTACGAAATCATCTTTCATAAATCTTAGTAATTGTACACATATCTCGTGCACAAAAATAACATACACATAACCTGTGTATAAAATCATTCTCTCGATACATACATTCACTTTCCATTGCTTTCATAGCTTGGCTTGGTAACCGACCTTAACATATAATGCGCATAATAATATCCCCAAAACAGAACATCTCGTCTGTATAATAATCATATAAACTTCGAAGTACTAAACACCACGCCCACTAGCCCTTTCGTCTAGTGAACATTCTGGGTGGGGGTGTTAAACCCGGTAGCTACCTTTAGGATTCGCGTGAATTAGGGCCATACCCGTTTCTAATTCTTAGGTTACCAAGCAATAATAATCAATGGAAATATTCACAACAATTAGTGGCAATTATCACGTCCAACTAATTCAATAATAATCCACAGAACTTCCGTCTGCATAATAATTTACTCGAGGAATGTTTTGCTTATGTCTATCTCGTCAAACATTTATAAAAGCAGTTCATGTATTCTCAGTTCAAAATATATTTCAAAAGCATTTAGTAAAGCAGTTGTAAAAAACAGTGCATGTATTCTCAATCCCAACATATAAAGAGTAAAAGGGAGCAAATGAACTCACACATATAAATATTGTAAAACAGTTAATAAAGCATTTGCATGTATTCTCAGCCCAAAAATGTAATGAGTAAAAAGGGAGCAAATGAACTCACCTATTGTATTTTGTAGTAAAAATACATAAGACGATATTGAACAATGCAGGGTTGGCCTCGAATTCACGAACCTATATCATATGTATTTTCATTAATACATATAATCGTAATCAAACAAGTGTATACATATTATTTTATGTATTAATATTAATATTTTTATCAATACTTATATTACGTTATTATACATATTTGATATTTAATTAATGTTATTGGTTAAAACGAAATTTTTATGTAGTATTAGTATATTTTATATAATAAATATATTTATATCTATATATATATTTATCTTTTGTGTTGTAAAATTATTAATTGTAGTAATTGCTAGACTAAGGATGTTAATAATAATGATGATAGTAATAATAATAATTTTATTAAAAATGGTAATTTTACTAATTATGATAAAGTACAAATAATAGTCTTTGTAAAAATAAAATTTTAATAGTAATGGTAAGTTTAATAATAATTATTGTTTTAATAGAAATTTAAATGATCATATACATAATAATACTATAGTAAATGTTAAATGGTACTCTAATACTAATATTAATGATAAAGATACTTTATGATATTCATAATACGAATGATAATAATAACCATACATATGACATTAATGTTAATATTATTGATGATAATAACCATTTTTATGATAATACTACTAATACATATGTTAAATGGATGTTTTTGAAGTAGTGTTGGGAATTGAAGCATGAGTTAGTATAATATAATGACATTTGATCAACATGATTATATTACAGTAAGTCATGCTGAGTTTCTAATGGAATGTGATAAAGGTTTACAGATCATACCCTCATCATGAACCATGTTACATAACTCTTTTATTCTATTTAACCTCTAAACATATCAAGAAAATATTTTTCTTGATGATTCGGTCTTTTTCGAGGTATTATGGTAATTTGACAAATCAAGATCGTGTCATTACAATTTCTTTCTTAGAACATTAACTATGTTCATTCCGAAATATATAGCTACGAATTCTGGACCATTATTCGCTTGACTTGAAGTTGGGAAGGAAAAACGAAAGCATGGAGCTCCTAAATATAAGGGAAAATATAAAGCCTGACAACAACACATATATTACAAACCGTTTATATCAATGCGTATAGCAATATAAAGACACGGAAGAATGAAAAACACTGTAACCCCAAGGTAATGGCAGAAGAAAGTAATTTTCTCTGGTGGTAGATGAAAAAGAAGAATGACAGATATGAAAGTTAGGAGTATATCAAGAATCAGAACTGGATGAAGCATTTCACAATCTTTTGAAAGTATGAAATGAGGAAGAAGATGTAGGAGTAGTGAAAATAATGAAACGGAAGAGGTCAATTTATAGCAAAATATCGGACGCAGCAATAGAGGCAGATTACGCATTTAATCAAAGAAAATCCTAATTTCCGCAAATTCCAAAAAATCAAATCTTACTTAAATTATGAAGATTTTCTATTCCTTAAAATCCGGAAATCAATCGTTACTACATCAAGAGATAAGACGCATCTCTATTCTCCATTTCACTTGATTACGATAACTTCTCTCATACGCTTCGAGTAATTGGATTATTTTATCCATATTATTCAAACATAGAAAAAACTCTATTATCAACTCATATTCGTCATTAAAACATTTTTATTGTTAGCCATGACGACCTCACTCAAATTTCGGGACGAAATTTCTTTAACGGGTAGGTACTGTGATGACCCGGAAATTTCTGACCAAATTTAAACTTAATCTTTATATGATTAACATTTCCGACACGAAAAGCAAAGTCTGTAAAATCGAATCTCAAAATTTTTGAACTATTCAAGTACCCTTCGGTTGTTCTCAACGATTCGCTAACCATTATATGTAAATAGATACATATATATACTATAACTTGAAAATGTAACAAAGTTTTAATGGTTTGATACCGTGCATTAAACTTATTGGTTTAAATATTTATTTGAATATATATGATAAGTTAGAATATTAATTATATGAATAACTTGCGACGTATATTTAAAACGTGTTTATGAATGTTGAAAATATATATTAACTTGGTCATAAAACGATTTGTTATTATATATATATTAACAAATAGCGAGACAATGATTTATAGAAGTAAATGACCAAAACACTCGAAAGTTTAAGATACACTTTGAATGATATAGTTTATTGATAATTTAAGACTATATTTTGACAAAGGTACGAGTCACAAAACGTAAATTGCGAGTTTTCTAAGCGTACGAAAATGCGTTCGAGAAACCGGAACCGGGACATAAGTCGAGTGACAACGTACGAGTCATCGGAACGAAAATTACAAGTCAACTATGCACATGAATTTAATATAATATATAATTAATTATTTAAATTATATATATTATATATATTATATAATAATATGTCGACAAACAAGAAAACAAAAATATTTTGAGCTGGATCAGGCTGCCATGCGATCGCATGGAAAATACACTAAAAACCCATGCGATCGCATAGGCATCAGATTCCAAAAAGTTGCCTATAAAAGTCCAGTTTCTGCTCAAGTTTTGTTTACTCATATTACATTCGTATATATTTATATTTATGTTATTATTATTATTATTGTTATTATTATTATTATTATTATTATTATTATTATTATTATTATTATTATTATTATTATTATTATTATTATTATTATTATTATTATCATTATTATTATTATTATTATTATTATTATTATTAAGATTAATATTATTATTATTAATCTTATTATTATTAGTAGTATTAGTACATAAAATACTACGACGAGGCCATGAGCGGGTCATTTTTGAAATGGGTTTTCAAGCAGGATAGAGCTAAGGAAATTATGGGTAATATTCGTAGGTATTATTCGCAAGTCAAACCTAGTTTTTATCATCTCCGTTGCGTCTACGTACTTTCCTACAATATTGAATCTCAATATTGATACGTAAGCACACATATTTTATCTTTTATATATTAATTGTGTATCCATGTCTAGTGCTCGAGTATATATATTTATGCATGCTTGTATGCTAAATTTCATCGTTAAACAGTTTATGATGAATCATGAATTAAATACATATATTACTGGTAAAAGGTATATGATATGCATGTTTTTGGAAAGCTGGCGAAAAATCAATGACTTTTCATTTAGATATCGAATAGTTTCGATGAACGGATTAAGAGATATGATCAACTGAATTATGATTGATGTTAATTGAAATTTCTTTTGAATCTGCAATTAAGATTTAAACAACTTGTTTACGAGATTGATAAAATGGATTTTTGAATATTACCAACCGAGTAAATGACTCCTTATATAAGGTATGTCTCGTTTTGTTGAACTATTGTCAAAATTGACTTTTTGAAACGACTTTGGATAACTTTTGTATGTCGATCTTGAGCATTAGGATTGTGATACACTATGACCAGACCTAGCTTGATAGACATTTATTGACCAACATATGTTCTATAGGTTGAGATCTACGGTTATTTGGTAATCCGAGTTTCGATCACATTTTGGTGAACGACTTTATATGCTGCTAAGGTGAGTTTCATTTGCTCCCTTTTTAATTGCTTTTGCAATCTATATTTTTGGGCTGAGAATACATGCACTTTATTTTAAACGCAATGGATACAAGTACATACTAAATTCTACACTGAGTTTAAACCGAAAATCCCTTAGCTTTGGTAACTAGTAACTGCCAGTTATAAGAACTGGTGGACGCGAGTAGTAGTATATAGATCCATAGGGCTTGATATCCCCGTTCGAGCTAGAGCACTAGCCTTTTAACGGACGTATGCTATTTGAAAAGCGTACACGTTGGTTTGCGTGTATTATTAAGATGATTATACAAAGGGTACAAATTATATATACGTTAAGTTTAGTTACCAGGGTGCTCAATCTTGTAGAACATTTTGATAAAAATTTCTGGATGAAACAACTGAAATCTTGTGATCCACCTTTATGTACAGATTATACAAAACATTAAAACTATGAACTCACCAACCTTTGTGTTGACACTTGTTAGCATGTTTATTCTCAGGTTCCTAGAAGTCTTCTGCTGTTTGCTTATATGTTAGACAAGCTATGTGCATGGAGTCTTACATGGCATGTTTATCAAGGAAACGTTGCATTCACCAAATCATCACCATGTATCTTATTTTGACTGCATTGTCAATGGAAGTACAATTGTAAACTATTATTTACGGTGATTGTCTATATGTAGAAATCATCAAATGTCGAAAACCTTTGATTTAAACATTCATTTATGGTGTGCCTTTTCAAAAGAATGCAATGTTTACAAAACGTATCATATAGAGGTCAAATACCTCGCAATGAAATCGATGAATGACGTGTTCATCCATATGGATTTGGTGCGATCATCACAATTGTACTTGAAACGACTTCCAAATTCCAAATTTGATCAATTAAAATTCGTTTAACTTTTTTTTCAAATACTTTGACTTCAAAATTAATATTCGATAGAATGAATTGAAGGTTAAAAACTTACAGTCAGATTAGATGGACGATTCCTAACATTATTGCATTAATAGATTTTGACAATTCATTCAAATTCGAGTTTTTGATAAATTTGTTCAAGAACAGAGATACTAGTTTGGTTTCTTCAACTTTTCGTTTAATAATTTCCAAATGGTAATGACTGGATTGTATAGGACATAATAGATTAATTGATGTTGTATCATGATTTGATCAAAGTTGTATTTTAGTGATTATGAATCGACAAGAACAAAAAACTGTGACAGGAGCCGAAGAAAAAAATAAATCAAAAAGTGATTGATAATTGATTCGATTAATTTATTTATATAATATTAATAACTATTAAATATAAATACCTTATTAATAATAATGCTGTCATAATAATAAAAATAATAATAATGTTAATATTAATAATAATTATCATAGTAATAATAATAATACAATCACAAATAATAATAATAATAATAATAATAATAATAATAATAATAATAATAATAATAATAATAATAATAATAATAGAAATACTAATATTATTTATGATAAAAATAACTAATAACATTAATCTTAACATTAATAATGATAAAAGTAATAATGATAATAATTAAAAATGATAATTTTTAGTATTCATACTAATAATGATATTATTGATAATGATAATATTAATAATATGATAATATAGTTAGTAACAATAATTATAATAATACCAATAGTAACTATAATATAGCAAATTTACATATAACAATTTCGTAATATAAATTTTACTAATACTAATGATACTAATATTTATATTAATAATAATGAATGTAATAATAATAACATGTCAATTATATTATAACTTGTAGCTCTATATATATATATATATATATATATATATATATATATATATATATATATATATATATATATATATATATATATATATATATATATATATATATATATATATATATGTTTATATATATTACTGTATTTAAATATATCTGTTTATATATATATATATATATATATATATATATATATATATATATATATATATATATATATATATATGTATACATATATGTATTGTATTTAGTCTCATTAATTATAAAATATACTATAATAATACTTCTTAATATTATAAATAATAATAATAACACTTTATAATAATATAATGGTAATAATAATTATATTATTGATAATAATAATATCTATAAATTTTATAACAATAATATTATTAATAATAATGATGATATTATAATAATTTAAATTCATCATACTTCATATCTATATATATATATATATATATATATATATATATATATATATATATATATATATATATATATATATATATATATATATATATATAACCACTAATACTTCTTATAGTAATAAGAGTAATATTATTGTTGTATTAATTTTTAATATATTAATATGACATGTTATCGTTTATAATTTATATTATGTAATAACTTATATTGGATAGTAATTTCTTATACATTTATATATACATATCTATTTACAAACAATTGTTCATGAATCGTCGGAATTTGGTCGAGGTCAAATGATTACATGAACACAGTTCAAAATGTTTGAGATTTAACTTAACAGACTTTTCGTATCGTGTCGGAATCATGTAAAGATAAAGTTTAAATTTGGTCGGAAATTTCTGGGTCGTCACAGTGGAAGTTTAGCAATTACATCTACTTTAGCTCTATCTACTTCAATTCCTTCCTTTGAAATTTTATGACCAAGAATGATGCCTTCTTTAACCACGAAATGACATTTCTCCCAATTAAGTACTAGATTTGATTATTCGCATCTAATAAGCATTCGCTCGAGATTAACTAGACATGTTTCAAAAGTATCACCGAAGACTGAAAAGTCATCCATGAAAACTTCCATGCATTCTTCTATCATGTGGTGAAAAATCGCCATCATGCACCTTTGAAAGGTTGCAGTGGCGTTGCATATTCCAAATGGCATGCGTTTGTAAACAAAAGTACCATAAGGGCACGTAAACGTGGTTTTCTCTTGATCCTCGGATGTGATTGGAATTTGAAAATATCCGGAGAAACCGTCAAGAAAACAATAGTAACTATTCCCAGCTAACCTTTCCAACATTTGATCAATGAAAAGTAAGGGAAAGTGATCTTTTCTGGTGGCATCATTTAATTTTCTATAATCAATACAAACATGCCATCCAGTTACAGTCCTAGTAGGAATAAGCTCATCTTTTTCATTTGTAATGACAGTAATGCCACCCTTCTTAGGTACACATTGAACTGGGCTTACCCAAGGACTATCAGAGATTAGATAAATTAAACCTGCATCAAGCAGTTTAATAATTTCTTTCTTAACAACATCTTGCATATTAGGATTTAGTCTTCGTTGGCATTGCACATATGTTTTATGACCTTCTTCCATAAGGATTTTATGTGTGTAATACGAAGGACTTATGCCTTTAATGTCATAAATCTTCCATGCAATAGCTGGTTTATGAGCTTTTAGCATAGAAATGCGTCGAGATTTTTCATTTTCCGTAAGAGAAGATGATATTATTACAGGTAATTCAGATTCACCATGTAAATAAGCGTATTCCAAATAGTTTGGAAGTGGCTTTAACTCTAATATAGGTGGTTCTTCTATCGATGATTTATATCAATATATGTCTTCCTCTTTTAGCATTTGAAGTTCTTCTGTTGTGGGTTCGTAATCATTAGCCATGAGTGTAGCTAACATTTCAGCTTCATCAATTGGTTCAGTTCCTTCTCCTAAAGAACATTCTCCTGTTCCTTGTAATTCTGGAAATTCTTGTAACAATTCTGCATGTGAATCTATGGTTTGAATATAATAACATGTATCATCTGCAGATTGCGGTTGTTGCATATCAACCGAAAAGGTAACACTCTCGTACTATATACTTAGGGTCAGTTTCTTACCAAACACATCTATTATTGCTTTAGCCGTGTTTAAGAATGGTCTTCCTAATATAAGAGGAACTCGAGAATCTTCTTCCATGTTCAGAATAACAAAGTCTACTGGAAATACTAAAGTACAAACTTTAACAACTACCGGTTCTTTTTCCTTTTCTTGATCAGGCTGTGATGCCTGTGTAGTAGGAATAGAGTCATCAGAAATTACAGGTATTTCAGGTGGTTTAAGTGTAATACCACTTCTTGTGGTAATGGCTTTAGCTGTTTCATTCCGGGGGTTAGCATTTGTATCGCTAGGTAGACTCTCCGGTTTTCTTTCACCTATCAACCTTGCTAGGTTACTTACTTCTTGTTCCAGATTTTGAATAGAAGCTTGTTGATTTCTAAATGCTTGAGCATTTTGTTCATTCGTTTGTTTCTGAGATGTGAAAAATTGAGTTTGAGATTCAACTAGCTTCGACATCATATCTTCTAAATTTGGCTTTTTATCATCGGTTTGTGGTTGTTTAATTGGAAAAATAGGTCTTTGCTGATTATAAGTATTATTAGATACTTGTTGATTGCTAGGACTTTGTTGGTTGTTGTATGAAACATTTCGATTATAATTCTGATTTTGCTTGTAGTTTGGTATTGGCGGTTGATAATTATTTCCAGGCCTTTGGTTCATGTATGAAACATTCTCTCTTTGTTCTATTGTTTGTTCAATACTGAGACAATCTTTCGTCAAATGTGGTCCTCCACACTGCTCACAACTAATTCGTATTGCGTAAATATCTTTAGTCATCTTTTCCATTCATCTCTCGAAAGCATCTAACTTTGCGGAAATGGAATCAAAGTCATGGCTAGAATCAGCTCTAGCCGCTTTAGATGATCTAACGATGTCTTTTTCTTGATGTCACTCATGTGAGTGGGAGGCTGTGTTATCAATAATTTTGTAAGCTTCAGTTGCGGTTTTCTTCATAATGGAACCACCAGCTGCTATGTCGATGTCTTTTCGTGTAGTAATGTCGCATCCTTGGTAGAATATTTGTACTATTTGATAAGTGTCTAAACCATGTTGAGGACATCCTCTCAACAACTTTCCAAATCTTGTCTACGCCTCATATAGAGTTTCATTTAGCTTTTGCGTGAACGTAACAATTTCTCCTTGATGTCTCACGACTTTAGATGCTGGAAAGAATCTTTTAAGAAATTTCTCAACTAAAACATCCCATGTATCAATCGCCCCTTCAGGTAACGATTCTAACCAATCTTTGGCTTCTCCCTTTAAAGTCCAGGGAAATAACATGAGATATATATGTTCATCCTCAACTTCTCTGATTTTGAATAGAGTACAGATCCTATTAAAGGTTCAAAGATGTTCGTTTGGATCTTCCTTCAGCGTACCACTAAATTGGCATTGATTAGTTACCATGTGTAGGATTTGTCCTTTGATTTCATAATCTGGCGCATTAATGTCTGGTTGAGTAATGGCATGACCTTGGCCAGTGCGTGTAGCTCTCATTCGATCTTCCATACTTAGAGGTTCTTGATTTTCCATGATTGAGTTTGTTGAATCTGAATCACTAGAGGATTCTAATTTAATGGTTTCTTCCTCGACAATCTTTGGATGAGTAATTTGTGGTTCAGAGGAATGATTAGTGATTCAGGATCTCTGAATTGTCCTTGAATATCCTCCGAGTTCTCAATTGTGAGGTCGGGTTTAAAAAATGGATTATCGGAAATTTGAATCGGAGTACTTGGTCGACATGATGACGATTCTAAAGAAAAATCAACGACGACAATGTTGGCTAGATATCTTGATCGAGTTACAGGTGGTGAACGTATGAAAGGTGGTGAACGTTTTGCTCGGTGCATTCACTGAATATCCTATTAGTTATAAAAATAAAAAATTATATAAGTTAACAAATTAATAAACTTTTCTGATTTTGCCCACGTTTTGAATAGCCAATAGACGCAGCAGATAGCTAGGACCCTTTAAATCGGAAGCCCACAACTCGCCACTAACAAATCCAACTATTACTACGAACCAGAAAATTTTGGATGTCTATCAATTTAACCGCTTAAAATAATTTTTCGTCGAAATTTTGAAGAAGATATAGAAAATTCTATATCCTAAAAACTAGAGCGTATAAATGAGAAAGAAAAAGAGTGCGTCGAGAAATAAGAGTCGAAAAACAAACGTCGAAAAACAAACAGTCAAAAAATAATAATAAGAAAGTAGAGCGTCGAAACTTAAAGGTCTAAAAACTAAATATTAAAACTTGCGTCTAAAGGAAATAAAGCTTAAAAGGAATTCTATATCCAAAACGGCAATAACTTAATAGGCACTAAAATCTATTAAATATTAAAGCGATAAGTGACGTCGTAAAATTCTAAAGCGCCTAAATCTTAATCTAAAGAAAAAGCACTTAAGGGATTTTACGGCAAAGCCTAAAAATCTAGAAATATAAATTAGCTACGGCAAAAACTAATATTAAAACTAATTACAAACAAAAAATATACAAATTACAAATTAAACGATTAAAAAGATACGAAATACAAAAATAAAACTTAAAGTTTATAAAAGTACAATTTTTATAAAAATGTTATTTTTATATTATTTATTTTATAAAAATATTAGTTTTACACAACTAAATAAACTTAGATTACAAAACAACTTAAATTAAAACTAAAATTAATTAATAATTTAATTAAACCCTAATCTATAATTAATTAATAATAATTATAAAAACCGTAACCCTAATCCGTACGACTAAGGATCAGAACCTGTCAGACCAGGTCATGCAGTCGCATGGGGTTAAAGGGTCAATCTCATGCGGTCGTATGGGGTTCAGGCTCAGTTCACATGCAGGTTCAAAATCGGCAGGTTCAAGTTTTGTGTATTTTTATTTTTTTTACTTTTTACTTTGATTTTTTTTATTTTCTTATTTTATACAAAATATAATATAACTAAAACTTATAAAAAAAACTTATTAGTTTTTGTAACTAAAAAAAAAACTTTTTAATTTAAACTCTTAAAAATATAGATAATATTTTTCTTTTTTATATTTTTATATTTTTGTTTCTTTTTTTTAAACTTATTATATTTTTACAAAAAAAAAATAGATTAAAAACATTTTTTATAGCGTTTTGCTTTCGGCGTTGTTGAGTTCCTCGGCAGCGGCGCCAAAAATACTTGATGTGTGCGAGGTGTAGTACGAAATAGATTATATTTTACTACTAAATACTATTAAATACGATACAATTTTACACAAGTTATTTATTTATTTATTGAATGGATATACCTAAACCTTGCTACAACACTTATAGGCAGTGTACCTAATCGTAGAGTAGTGTAGTTTTTAGTAAGTCCGGTTCATTTCACAGGGAGCTAGCTGAGTTTAACGCTATATTTATTTTAAACTATATTTGTATAAATATATATATAAGTAATATTATTATTATTATAAAAGGGGGTTTTTACCGTTTAGTGACCGGTTTGTCGATTTTAGAACTTAAGTCACAATTAAAACCTAATGTAAAATATTAAATATAAATACAACTTAATTTAAAGAGTAAAGTAAATGACGATAAATAAAAGTGTGATAATTAAAAGTGCGATAATTAAAATGACGATAAATAAAAGTGCGATGAGATATAAAATAAAGGAATTATGCTTATTTAAACTTCCGTAATCATGATGTTCGACGTGTTAATTTTAATTTATTATCATGGGTTAATTGTCCTTTGTCCTGGATTATTCGATATGTCCATCTGGTTTTTGTCCATAACACTCCATCGGTCATAAATATAAAGTGCGAGTGTCCTCGTCAAATTATCCTTATACCCGAAGTCAAATATTCCAACTAATTGGGGACTTAAACTGTAACAAGATCTTAAATGATTACACCAGGTTATCGACTGCGTGTAATCCAAGGTTTTAATACTTTATTAACAATTACACCAAGTGTCTTTGTATGTAATCCACCCCTGTTTTAATGAGTCCATTGACTATTAATCCATTCCTGTGTCCGGTCAAATGAACGATTATTAGTATTTATAAATAACCCGCCCATCGTGTCCGATCGAGTGTATGTGGTTATTTATAGATACGTCAAATTGTAAATCTATATATTAAATTAACGAACTATCATTCAGTTAAACAAATATAAAGCCCATTAATAGCCCATAGTCTAATTTCCACAAGTGTTGGTCTTTTGTCCAAACCCCAATTATGGTCCAAAGCCCAATAACCCAATCTTAATATTTAGTCCAACATCACGATTACTTCGGCTTAAATAAGCATAATTTAAAAAGGTTGAACATAACTTACAATGAGTATTAATTGCGTAGTGTTACACGAACAGAATTTCGACTTACAAACTTAAAACATTCGCCACTATAACCTTATTATTATTAACTTAATATTAAAATTATAATTATAAAATATAAATATAAATATAATTAAGAGAATGAGAAAGATCAGTGACTGAAGGTGTAAATAACTCGTCGCCCAAACTTGCAATTTATAGCACTTGGTCTGACTTTTCACTCCATGCGATCGCATGGAGTTTGTTCCTCCAGGCCATGCGATCGCATGGCCACCTGGGACAGCTCACATCCTTTTGTTTTCTTGTTTCCCGACAGTTTTTAATAATATAATATAATATATATAATTTTATATAATTATATATATTATATTATATTCATGTGCATAGTTGACTTGTACTTTCAGTTCTGTTGAGTCGCACGTTGATAGTTGGTTCATGTCCCGGTTCCGGATTTTCGAACGTCCTTTCGTACGATTTAATATCTTGTACTTTGCGTTTTGCGGCTTGTACTCTTGTAATTCTTAGACGTTTCTCACCAATAATTTGAACCACATGGATTGTACTTTGTACTTTTTAGCATTTTGGTCGTTTGTGTCTTCAAATCGTCGAATCTGTCTTTTGTCTTCACCTTTTATTATTTAAACGAATATCACTTGTAAATAGAACAATTGCAACTAAAAGATTGTCTTTCTTGAAGGATAATGCTATGAAATATATGTTCGTTTTTAGCATTATCAGACACGTATACAATGTTTTGACATATCATATCGACGTCATCTATATATATTATTTAGAACAACCATAGACATTCTATATGCGGTAATGATCGAGTTAACTATACAGGGTTGAGGTTGATTCCAAAATAATATATATACTTTGAGTTGTGATCGAGTCTGAGACTTGTATACATTGGGTCGTGGATTGATTCGAGATAATATATATTGATTTATTTCTGTACTACTAATTGTGGACAACTAATTGTGAACTACTAACGTTGGACTGTTAACTTATCAAACTTAAATCGTTAAAACGTAATAAAATATGGTATGAATATATTTATATCATACTTTGATATATGTATATATTTGTTATAGGTTCGTGAATCAACTCGTGGCCAAGTCTTATTTTTCGACGAAGTGAAAATACGTGAAAGTGAGTTATAGTCCCATTTTTACCATCTAATATTTCGGGATGAGAATACATGTAGTTTTTGAAAGTATTTTACAAAATAGACACAAGTACTTGAACTACATTCTATGATTGATTTATTATACCGCGTATCCATTTTTTGTTTAGCTTGGTAACCTAAGAATTAGTGAACCAGTCTACTAATTGACGCGAATCCTAAAGATAGATCTATGGGCCTTAACAAACCTCAGTCAGAGAATTTGAACTGCTTTAGTACTTCGAGGTTTATATGTTTGGGGATATGCTGGATGCATTTTTGTTAATGTCGGTTACCAGGTGATCATCATATGAATGATTTTTATCTCTATGGAAGAGATGTATATTTATGAGAAATGGAAATGAAATCTTGTGGTCTATTATTATAATTTGATATATATAGGTTAAACCTATAAGTCACCAACATTTTGTTGATGTTTAAAGCATGTTTATTCTCAGGTGATTATTAAGAGCTTCCGTTGTTGCATACTAAATTAAGGACAAGATTTGGAGTCCATGCTTGTATAATATTGTTTAAAAACTGCATTCGAGAGTTTACTTTGTTGTAACATATTATTGTAAACCATTATGTAATGGTCGTGTGTAAGCGTGATATTTTAGATTATCATTACTTGATAATCTAGGTTATGTCTTTTAAACCTTTATCGAAAAAAATAAAAGTTATGGTTTGTTTTTTAAAAATTGAATGCAGTCTTTGAAAAATGTCTCATATAGAGGTCAAAACCTCGCAACGAAATCAATTAATATGAAACGTTTATAATCGATATGAACGAGACATTTCAAAGTGAAGTCTTTTGACACCAAGAAATACCGTTGAGCTATAATCCAATCTATGCTACTAGCTTGAGATCAAGAACCTCTTGTTGGATACGGAACCTATTGCCTTAATTTAAGAGATAACGGGTCGGAGCCCTAGCAGAATTTTAGCAACCCCATTGAAGCAATCCACCTGTACATTATACCATCCACCCGATTTATCTATCTAACAAAGAATAAACTCTTCGGTAGAACAAACACATGGACATTACCAATCAAAGCCATGCACGTGAACACGGGCACACACTTAATCGCCTACCTTACCGTCTCTGCTTTCACCTTCGGAATGTTGACTACATACTTGAGCACAAATCTTGACAAACCGGATTTTCCACCCCCAAGCCAACTCCCACTATACGGATGTATTCTTAACCGTGACTCCTAAAAAAACCTCTTGTTCATCTTCCTCAGTCAGTCACAACAAAATTCTCATTGGAGAAGATCCACTTAAAGTAATGAAGACTCTAGTGAAACAAGTTCGACCCGAATCTCCATTAGTTTCGCTCCTCTTGAGATCTCACTAAAAAGACCCCTTAACAGTAGCGAAAAGCATTAGCCTACTAGGATTTTCAGGACCTAAAATTCCACATTGCCATTCCTTCGAAGGAACACCAACCATATATATATACATGGTTCCCGTCTTGTACCCGCGAGCAATTACATGACCACCTTCAACAATTGATCTCCAAACAAAACATGACAACTATCAACATCCAATTGCCCAATAGATATAAATCTTTTCGTGAGGTTGGGGATGAACCTCGCGTTCCTTAAGCTCCAAGAAATCCAAGTGTAAACACAAGGTCACCAATAAACGTAACATCAATTGTCTTCCCATCCGCAATTTGACCTCTAACGAAATAACATCTAAATTTCACCATCTCGTTCATGTACGGGTAGCATGATACGAGGCACCCGAATCTAAAACCTAAGATCCGTCAAGAACCTCCTCTTGGCACATCAACGCATCCTCGATCACCACGGTCGCCACACTCCACCCGAATTTAAACTTGGGCACTTCGACTTATAATGACCAACTTGTTGACAATTCCAACATGCCTCATTCTTACTCCTTGATGAACTTCATGATCTAGCTCTCCCACATCCTATACTTCAAACCGAACCCGAATTTTCACTTGAATCTTTTCTTCTATTCCCTTAACTATGAATCAAATCACAGATTCCTTCAAATGTAAGATTAGTAGTTGTTGATGAACAACTAACCGTTGTCACAGTGCGAGACCAACTATAGGGTAACGAAGATAGCAGAAACAATGCATCAAGCTCATCCTAGAATTTAACATCAACCGATTTCAACGTAGTTAAAATCAAGTTAAGCATGTTAACATGAGTCACCGCCGAAGAATCCTCCATTATCCTAGAATTCACCAATCAAAATGATCAATCTTCACATCAGTTCTATCCGTCATTGTTCCCAAAAAAAACACGAAGCGTAAGCTCTGCTACCACTTGTTAGGAACAATTAGGTGTGTAGCGACCCGTCCTAATCCACCTGGATGAAGTCATTAATATTTGGTCCCATTGTGAGGTACTGACCTAAATATGCCATGAATGACTCCAAGTAATATCTTTAAATGAACAAATGCACAACGGAAGATTTCTTTCATACCTGAGAATAAACATGCTTTAAAGTGTCAACCAAAAGGTTGGTGAGTTCATTAGTTTATCATAAACATTTATTTTCATCATTTTAATAGACCACAAGATTTCATTTTTCATATAAACATACACTCGCAAGTGTAAAAATCATTCTATCAAAATTCAACACCTGGTAACCGACATTAACAAAATGCATCTAGAATATCCCCTGCATAACACGTGCTTTGCACTCAGTATGCTCACAGCATACAAACAGGTCATCCCTTTTAAAAATGACGGTTGTATACACCTTATAACAGGTCATAGCTTTTAAAGATGGCAGTTGTATACTAAAATTCGAAGTACTAGAGCAGTTCAAATTCTCTGACTGGGGCTTGTCAAGGCCCATAGATCTATCTTTAGGATTCACGTCAACTAGTGGGAATTATAATAAACACTAATTCTTAGGTTACCAGCAAAAAGGGGGTGATATTCGGTGTACTCATATCTTGGTGGCAATTATAATAAACACCAATTCAATCGTAGAATGTTTTTATGTACTTGTGTCTATTTCGTCAAACATTTATAAAAGTGCATGTATTCTCAGTCCCAAAATATATATATTGCAAAAGCATTTAAAAAGGGAGCAAATGAAACTCACGATACGATATTTTGTAGTAAAAATATGCATACGACGGAACTGAACAATGCATGGTTGGCCTCGGATTCACGAACCTATATCAGTTTTATATATATTAAAACATATAATGAACATATAATAGCATTCAGACTAGGTTATAAATATTAATTATTTAATATATTACTTATTTAAAATAGTAATGTATTTATTATTTCCAATGTTATATACATATCTGTATATGTTATTTTTATATTAATTAGTAAATTAGATATACTTATGATATATGTAATAAATATATTTCTATATAAATATCTTTTGTTTGTAAAATAAAAATACTTATAATAATACTAAAATAATTTGTAGTAATAATAATAATAATAATATTAATATTAATAAAATAGTAATAATGATATTAATAATAATGTTAAAAATAATAATAATAAAAGAAATGATAATGTTAATACTAATACTAGTAATAATAATGATACTTTTAATAATAATAATAATTATGATAATATTAGTAATGATAATAATAATAATAATCCTAGTAGCTCCTGAAAGAATAGGCCCTTAAAAAAAATAACGCCCCTGCCCGGGCTCGAACCCGCGACCTCCCGCTTAAACACCCACATCCTTAAGCATTATTATGTCTTGTTTCTTTCTGTTTTAATACCCATCTTATACCTATATAACCCGTATCTCTATAACTTGACCCATTTTGAAGGTCCAATAACAAAATACTACGGCCCAACAGATAATAGCAGTCCATTAATTAAAATCCTTTGGCCCAACAGCAATTTCATAAGCCTTAAATTCGCTAGCCCAAATAATAAATAAGGTATACGGCCCAACTAAAAATATATGTGGTGTGCTCTCGATCAAATTTAGAAACGGCAACAGAGTCATCTTATTCATTGGTTGCAGATGAATGGTGATGAAATGAGTAAACAGAAAAGAACAGCGACAACAGCGACAACAGTGACACAAGGTGTGTTTGGTTTCGTTAGAAAAGTAGAATAAAAGCAGCGTAGCAGTAGCAATGAGATGAAGTTCGAGTGGTTTTGGGTTGTGATTGGATCAGAAGAAGAAAACTGATTGCACGGTGGTGAATGATTTAGGCCGTAACAAGAAACAATAGAAGTTGTAAGGTTCATAGGTTCGATTACTCGATTGAAACAAAAACCATAAACCGCCAAACTCATCTTTATCATTATATAATATCTCTATTAAATCAAGTGAGTTATATTAGAAGTTGTCGGCCAAACTTTAGCTGTAAACAAGTTGTACTAAATAAATGATCATGCTAGTAAAGATGCTACCATTTCAGCTGGTAAACCATTCGGTATTTTAATAATTGGAACAACACCAAAATGTAGCCAACTCACAAAACATCCCACTTCTAAGCTTTTCAATTATGTCTTTAATCTCATTATTTGTTGCTTTGGGGTTATATGAGTGGGTTTTGGTTTGCCAAAGGAAATCCCTGAATGACAGAAACATGTAGTTACAGCAAATCGTGGTTGTTTGTTGAGGTTTATGGTGGGTTTACAATGGTGACTTTGGTGTTGATCGATAGAAACAAAAGAATATATATATATATATATATATATATATATATATATATATATATATATATATATATATATATATATATATATATATATATATATATATATATATATATATATATATATATATATATATATATATATATATATATATATATATAGCAATTGTAGCAACTCACGAGTAACAGCAATTATAGTGACAACATGTTGGTGGTTTTTTGTTTTGGTTTCAACAAACAAGAAATAGGAGGGAAAGGAAGAGGGAGATAGAGATGGTGGTGGAAGCAGTTTAGGGTGGCGGATGGTGGTCCGGCAAGGTGGTGGCCGTGAGGTGATCAAACGAGTAGGTTGTGAGTAGATGAAGGTGATCGAGTAAGTGTCATTCCATTCATTTCATGTAAACGTATATGTATCCATATATAGAAGCTTATATTAAATATATTAATAATTATAATATTAAATAATAATAATAACAATAATAATATAATAATTATATCATATCAATATGCATAAATGAGATGGTTGTTTTATTGAAGATCAGAAGGCAACAACAAAATAATAATTAATATTTTAATAATAATTTCACTGTTTTGCATAGTAATTAATCACAATCATGTGAAATGAAATAGAAGGAAACACTTAGGTGGCCAGATAAAATGGATTCTGTAAGAAGTGGAGAGGAATCAAAAGTGCACAGTAATCTTAATAATAATTCACATTCACGGATTCATTTAACGAATTGAGAATTGAAATATATAATATAATAATTATTATAATATAATTTACATTTAAAACGTGTGATTAAGTTAGCCGTCATCTACTATTTCATTCACGGCCTGAAATTCGTGCTTAATTAGTGGCGGATAAAAGTCCTCCAAAGAATCCTAAATTTTTAAATTAAATGTCTTTATTTATTTAAGTCATTATTGTATAATTAACTGTTGAAATTATTAAATAAAAATTAACTCAACTGTCCGCGCTCGATCCTGGGTAAAATATAAAAAGTGTTAAAACTTATTATTTAGCTTCTAAATGTATTTTTAATGGGCCTATGATTCATATAACTCATTTTCGGATCATCGTTTATTTTAAAATTATATAAGTTTGAATTTAATTTGCTTAATATCGATCGACTGACAAACGAGTGCTATTATCGTTAAATAAATTCGAAACCATATAAATATACATTCAATATACCTTACATATATATATATATATATATATATAGATTTATTTTAATAATAATATCATATATTATTTTATTTACATAATTAAATGACTCATATAATATTTTAATTTATAATAATTAATATATATATATATATATACATATACATATATATATATACATATATATATATATACATATATATATATATACATATACATATATATATATATATATATATATATATATATATATATATATATATATATATATATATATATATATATATATATATATATATATATATATATATATATATATATATATATACATATACATATATATATACATATACATATATATATATATACATATACATATATATATATATATACATACATATATATATATATATATATATATATAATTATATATGTATCTATTTACATATAGTTGTTCGTGAATCGTCGAGAATGGTCGAAGGTCAATTGAATATATGAAACAGTTCATAATTTATGAGACTCAACCTAACAGATTTTGCTTATCGTGTCAAAAATATTAAATCGTATCGAGAGTTTAATTTAAAATTAGTCGAAATTTTTCAGGTCATCACAGTATCTACCCGTTAAAGAAATTTCGTCCCGAAATTTGACCGAGGTCGTCGTGGCTGACAATAAGAATGTTTTCATGACGAATATGAGTTGATAACTAGAGTTTTATTATCATAGAGTAATATGGATAAGACAATTCGATTACTCAGAGCGTACGAGTGAAGCTATCACAAAAGATTGAAAAGTTTCGTCTTAACTTTTGACGTAGTCATGGTGGATTTCCGGAATTTAAGGAATTTAAGGAAATCTTCTAATCAGAAAGAAAATGTAATAGCACGATTTATTAGCAACTGTTGGAATTACGGAAGAACAGAAATATCGAAGGAAATATTTCTGTGATATGCTTAGAGCTTAAGTAGAATGAAAGAGTCGTGTAACATGGCACATGATGACGGTATTGTCTGTGAAGCATCACGTTCCATTAGAAATTCAGCATGACTTACTGTAATATAATCACGTTGGCCGGACGTCATTATATTATACTAACTCATGCTTCAATTCCTAATACTTCTCAAAAACATTCATAATTTAAACTTGAAGACCATAAAAATTTAGAAACTAAAACAGTTTCCTTTATGATTTAATACAGATAGCACGAAGAGATAAATAATTTCGAACAAAGATATTTATGAAGGTATCTTCAGAAATATCGAAGATATTTATAACGAAAGATACGATGATATCTTAGAATTTAAAATATCTAGAATCAAAGGATGTTACAAAACTTTTCCGCAAGGATTTAGAATAAGTAAGGAGCAAAGTATTCGCTAAAGATTTCATTAGATACATAATCATCTGGATTCTTTGAAGGCAGATTTAGTGTTTGTGACTTGTCCACAGTCTCCTTCAGGGTTTGCTCAATTCGTTTTTCAGTACCAATTTTCTATTGAGTGTTTCCAATACTCCATTCTTTATCATCAAACTTTTAGCCATTAAGACCATCTGCAGTTTTGCTGCTTCATCAGCATTCAAAGTTATCATAACTGAATTATAGGTTATCAATCCGAGGTGTTTCAAGAATTTCGAAGGGTTTGAATGTAGATTGTAATCGTCAAGATACATAGAATGTTTAGGATGAAATCAAGTGGCAAACTTGAAGAATTATATAACTATAGAAGATGTAACTTATTGATAATATTTTAAGTCCAAATGTGTTGTAATTAATATTTTCTACTCTTTTAATACTTTTTAATTGTCCAAGGTTAGTAGTCCAATGTTAGTAGTTCAATAATCTAATAGTCCAATAGTTCAATATATAATCTGGTTAATCAAGACGTATCGTGACCCATTGTACCGCTGTTGTCTTTGAAGTAATCTCGACGTATTGTGTACATGTGTCCCGATAATTAGAATGACAATAAATAAAATGTAATAAGGAAATAGTCATAACGGGTTTAGGAACAGTTAGTTAGGATTTGGTTAGTATAGATTTAAAGTTTTACATAGTTAATTAATTGGTTACTAATCAATTTTATTTTATCCATTATTTTTTCTTCATTAT
Organism: Rutidosis leptorrhynchoides; assembly: GCF_046630445.1. Classification (NCBI taxonomy): domain Eukaryota; kingdom Viridiplantae; phylum Streptophyta; class Magnoliopsida; order Asterales; family Asteraceae; genus Rutidosis; species Rutidosis leptorrhynchoides. Next base: position 155,947,696 of record NC_092335.1, on the reverse strand, counting down.
GCCACTTGTCAAATCTTGACTTGGATTCTGATCGGTCAAAATCCGAATATGGAATTGAATTTGAGTGAAAATAGTTGTTGTTTGGTGAACGGATACTTATATATGTAGATTTGAGCAGTATTGTTAATGACTGCTGAATCTGAATTGAAGAATGTACAGTGTAACTTATTAATGTGAAATCTAAATATTCCCCGAGTATTACCTACCCGTTAAAATATTTTCACCATTAACAGTTTGTACAAAAGAATTTTTAATTACAGTCTTTATGAAAATATACTTACATATATATTTTCTTCAGATGTAATTATGGATTTAATGAATTAATATAACATTAAACTCATTTGATTTACCGTTAGACCTAGAATACATAATCTCTAAAACATTAGAGATTACATAATCGCCATGTAAAACGTAGATAGTCGATGTAGAACGATATGTAGAACGAAGATTATGCTCGAGGTATAGATTGTGATGTCGAGACGTGTGATGCGGATGTTGTTGTTGGTGGTACTGGTGCTGTTGGTGCTGATGATGGCGTTTGTAAGTTTTGCACCATATTATCCAAAGTTGTTACTCGGGCGCGAAGCTCGTTGACTTCCTCTATTATTTTGGGATGATTGACGGTTGGATCGAGCGGATAAATAAGGTTTAGAATTATAGAATATTATGTAATCGTTGCAAGATATCCTAGAAATGAGGGTGAAAATGGTGTTTCAGACTGGTTCGCCGGTAAGTGCTTCAGGTTCTTCGCCAAGAGGTGAATTTGGTTGATGGAAAGGATCGCCTTATTCTCGTTTCCATTGATTTAGTCGACTACGACCCCATCCCCAAATTCATCCAGAATTGATGATGATTGATTGGTTGATTCATTCCGGTCACACTGCTTTCGGAGCTCGAGTGGAAATCAATATCGAAAGACCTGTCGGAATCCGAGGAACTGGAACTGGTTGCAGGATCCATCTCGTTCAGAGCAGAGAAATGATTTTTGATATGTAATGATTTTCGGATATCGGATGATATTATAATTATATAGAATACTTAATACCTATATATAGTACAGAAGATCCCGTAGATTATAGAGGGAATTAAGGAAACGTGTCCGACAAGGTCTAATGTGATGGAATATGAATTTGTCTGTACACCATCTATGCAATAATTGCAATAAGACGTGTCGAGACTGAAAATGATAAGTAGATATTTTTCGACAAGGAATGATAAGCAAAATTTTTGACATGCAGACCAGGTTCAAGTCCAGACTTATTAATATATCCTAACAACTACTAGGTCGAAGTCCAGACTCATTAATGCATCTTAACAACTACCAGTTAGACACACTAATGCAAGACCTGGTTCGCTAAGACCCCCGCTCTGATACCACCTGTAGCGACCCATCCTAATCCACCTGGACGAAGTCATTAATATTTGGTCCCATTGCGAGGTATTGACCTAAATATGCCATGAACGACTCCAAGTAATATCTTTAAAATACGCAAATGCACAGCGAAAAATTTCTTTCATAAATGAGAATAAATATGCTTTAAAGTGTCAACCAAAAGGTTGGTGAGTTCATTAGTTTATCATAAACATTTATTTCCATCATTTTAATAGACCACAAGATTTCATTTTTCATATAAACATACACTCGCAAGTGTAAAAATCATTCTATCGAAATTCAACACCTGGTAACCGACATTAACAAAATGCATCTAGAATATCTCCCGCACAACATGTGCTTTGCACTCAGTATGCTCACAGCATACAAACAGGCCATCCCTTTTAAAAATGACGGTTGTATACACCTTACAACAGTTCATAGCTTTTAAAGATGGCGGTTGTATACTAAAATTCGATGTACTAAAGCAGTTCAAATTCTCTGACTAGGGCTTGTCAAGGCACATAGATCTATCTTTAGGGTTCGCATCAACTAGTGGCAATTATAATAAACACTAATTCTTAGGTTACCAGCAAAAAGGGGGTGATATCCGGTGTACTCATATCTTGGTGGCAATTATAATAAACACCAATTCAATCGTAGAATGTTTTTATGTACTTGTGTCTATTTCGTCAAACATTTATAAAAGTGCATGTATTCTCAGTCCCAAAAATATATATTGCAAAAGCATTTAAAAAGGGAGCAAATGAAACTCACGATACGATATTTTATAGTAAAAATATGCATACGATGGAACTGAACCATGCAGGGTTGGCCTCAGATTCACGAACCTATATCAGTTTTATATATATTAAAACATATAATGAACATATAATAGCATTCAGACTAGGTTATATATATATATATATATATATATATATATATATATATATATATATATATATTAATTATTTAATATATTACTTATTTAAAATAGTAATGTATTTATTATTTCCAATGTTATAAATATATCTATATATGTTATTTTTATATTAATTAGTAAATTAGATATACTTATGATATATGTAATAAATATATTTCTATATAAATATCTTTTGTTATTAAAATAAAAATACTTATAATAATACTAAAATAATTTGTAGTAATAATAATAATAATAATATTAATATTAATATTAATAAAATAGTAATAATGATATTAATAATAATGTTAAAAATAATAATAAAAGAAATGTTAATAATAATAATAATAATAATAATGATACTTTTAATAATAATAATTATGATAATATTAGTAATGATAATAATAATAATAATCCTAATAATAATAATAATAATAGTGGTGGTGGTGGTGGTGGTGGTGGTGGTGGTGGTGGTGGTGGTGGTGGTAGTAGTAGTAGTAGTAGTAGTAGGACTACCTCAAAGAATAGGCCCTTAAAAAAAAATAACGCCCATGCTCGGGCTCGAACCCGCGACCTCCCGCTTAAACACCCACATCCTTAACCATTCTTCTATCTTATTTCTTTCTGTTTTAATACCCAACTTATATCTATATAACCCGTATTTCCATAACTTGGCCCAGTTTGAAGGTCCAATAACAAAATACCACGGCCCAACAGATAATTGCAGTCCATTAATTAAAATCCTTTGGCCCAACAGCAATTTCATAAGCCTTAAATTCGCTAGCCCAAATAATAAATAAGGTATACGGCCCAACTAAAAATATATGTGGTGTGCTCTCGATCAAATTTAGAAACGACAACAGGTAGAAAAAACAATAGTAGCCGAAGGGAACCCAAACATTATCATCATCGTTATCTTCCATCACCATAACATCATCTTTGTCGTTAATATCACAGAGTCATCATCGTATTACTGTTCATCTTCTTCTTCATTTAAACAGTATCATCTTCTTCATTGGTTGCCGATGAATGGTGATGAAATGAGTAAACAGAAAAGAACAGCGACAACAGTGACACAAGGTGTGTTTGGTTTTGTTAGAAAAGTAGAATAAAAGCAGCATAGCAGTAGCAATGAGATGAAGTTCGAGTGGTTTTGGGTTGTGATTGGATCAGAAGAAGAAAACGGATTGCACGGTGGTGAATGATTTAGGCCGTAACAGGAAGCAATAGAAGTTATAAGGTTCGTAGGTTCGATTAATAGATAGAAACAGAAACCATAAACCGCCAAATTCATCTTTATCATTATATAATATCTCTATTAAATCAAGTGGGTTATATTAGAAGTTGTCGGCCAAACTTTAGTTGTAAACAGGTTGTACTAAATAAATGATCATGCTAGTAAAGATGCTACCATTTCAGCTGGTCCATCATTCGGTATTTTAATAATTGGAACAACACCAAATGTAGCCAACTCACAAAACATCCCACTTGCAAGCCTTTCAATTATTTCTTTAATCTCATTATTTGTTGCTTTGGGGTCATATGAGTGGGTTTTGGTTTGCCAAAGGAAATCCCTGAACGACAGAAACATGTAGTTGCAGCAAATCATGGTTGTTTGTTGAGGTTTATGGTGGGTTTACAATGGTGACTTTGGTGTTGATCGATAGAAAGAAAAGAAAAGAATATATATATATATATATATATATATATATATATATATATATATATATATATATATATATATATATATATATATATATATATATATATATATATATATATATATATATATATATATATATATATATATATATATATATATATATATATATATATATATATATATATATATATATATATATATATATATATATATAGCAGTTATAGCATCTCACGAGTAACAGCAATTATAGTGACAACATGGTGGTAGTTTTTTGTTTTGGTTTCAACAAGCAAGAAATAGGAGGGAAAGGAAGAGGGAGGTAAAGATGGCGGTGGAAGCAGTTTAGGGTGGCGGATGGCAGTCCGGTAAGGTGATGGCCGTGAGGTGATCAAACGAGTTGGTTGTGAGTGGATGCAGGTGATCGAGCAAGTGTCATTCCATTCATTTCATGTAAACGTATATGTATCCATATATAGAAGTTTATATTAAATATATTAATAATTATAATATTAAATAATAATAACAATAATAATATAATAATTATATCATATCAATATGCATAAATGAGCTGGCTGTTTTGTCGAAGATCAGAAGGCAACAACAAAATAATAATTAATATTTTAATAATAATTTAACTGTTTTGCATAGTAATTAATCTCAATCATGTGAAATGAAATAGAAGGGAACAGTTAGGTGGCCAGATAAAATGGATTCTGTAAGAAGTGGAGACGAATCAAAAGCGTACAGTAATCTTAATAATAATTCACATTCACGGATTCATTTAAAGAATTGAGAATTGAAATATATAATATAATAATAATAAGAATATAATTTAATTTAATTTTAAAACGTGTGATTAAGTTAGCCGTCGTCTACTATTTCATTCACCACCTGAAATTCTTGCTTAATTAGTGGCGAATAAAAGTCCTCCGAAAAATCCTAAATTTTTAAATTAAATATCTTTATTTATTTAAGTCATTATTTTATAATTAACTGTTGAAATTAGTAAATAAAAATTAACTCAACTGTCCGCGCTCGATCCAGGGTAAAATATAAAAAGTGTTAAAACTTATTATTTAGCTTCTAAATGTATTTTTAATGGGCCTATGATTCATATAACTCATTTTCGGATCATCGTTTATTTTAAAATTATATAAGTTTGAATTTAACTTGCTTAATATCGATCGACTGACAAACGAGTGCTATTATCGTTAAATAAATTTGAAACCATATAAAAATATACATTTAATATATATATATATATATATATATATATATATATATAGATTTATTTTAATAATAATATAATATATTATTTTATTTACATAATTAAATGACTCATATAATATTTTAATTTATATTAATTAATATATATATATAAATATATATGTATGTATATATATATATATATGTATATATATATATATATGTATATGTATATATATGTATATGTATATATATGTATTTGTATATATATGTATATATATATATATATATATATATATATATATATATATATATATATATATCTATTTACATATAGTTGTTCGTGAATCGTCGAGAATGGTCGAAGGTCAATTGAATATATGAAACAGTTCATAATTTTTGAGACTCAACCTAACAGATTTTCCTTATCGTGTCAAAAATATTAAATCGTATCGAGAGTTTGATTTAAAATTAGTCAAAATTTTTCCAGGTCGTCACAGTTCCCACATGTTTGTTATTATTCACTCGTACGCTCCGAGTAATCGAATTGTCTTATCCATATTACTCTATGATAATAAAACTCTAGTTATCAACTCATATAATATTTTATTTACATAATTAAATGACTCATATAATATTTTAAATTATAATAATTATTAGCAGCCTTAATGAGTCACCTAAACATGTGGGAACCATCATTTAACATCTAGCATGAAATATCTAACAAAAATACAAACTAAATGGAACCTTATATGGGAGCATCATTCACGTTTTCAACCATCACCATAAACACTTTCATTTTTCAACTTTCATGCATCAAACTACTCTCTCTTAAGTTTTCTCTCATTGTTTTAAGTGTTCTTCACCATCTTCATCAAAAGCTAGCTCAATCTAGTTCAAAAATCCTAACGTAGATCAACATACAAAATAACTACTCAAGTAAACTTCAAGAACACTTCCAAGTTTACAAGATTACTTTTAAGCTTTCTAATCCATTCCAAGTAATCATAAAAGATCAAGAAACCTTTGTTATTTATAGTAGGTTATTTCTCTAATTCAAGGTAATACTCATATTCAAACTTTGATTCAATTTCTATAACTATAACAATCTTAATTCGAGTAGAAATCTTACTTGAATTTGTTTTTGTGTCATGATTCTACTTCAAGAACTTTCAAGCCATTCAAGATCCTTTGAAGCTAGATCATTTCTTATCACTTTCATTAGGTTTACCTACTATACTTAAGGTAGTAATGATATTCATAACATCATTCGATTCATATATATATAACTATCTTATTCGAAGATTTAAACTTGTAATCACTAGAACATAGTTTAGTTAATTCTAAGCTTGTTCGCAAACAAAGTTAATCCTTCTAACTTAACTTTGAAAATCAAATAAACGCATGTTCTATATCTATATGATATGCTAACTTAATGATTTAAAATCTAAAAACACGAAGAACACCGTAAAACCAGACATACGCTGTCGTAGTGAAACCGGGGGCTGTTTTGGGTTGGATAATTAAAAACTATGATAAACTTTGATTTAAAAGTTGTTCTTCTGGGAAAATGATATTTCATATGAACATGAAACTACATCCAAAAATCATGGTTAAACTCAAAGTGGAAGTATATTTTTCAAAATGGTCATCTCGATGTCGTTCTTTAGACTGAAATGACTACCTCTTACAAAAATGACTTGTAACCTGTAACTCTGAGTATAAACCATCAATTTTTCTATTTATTTTCATAAAGTTAAGTTCGATACAAAATTATAGCAACTTGATTCTCTCAAAACGGATTTAAAACGAAGAAATGATGGGTAAAAGAAAATTGAAAATATTTACTTGTTTTAGCTACGTAAATTTTATAATAAATCTATACTAACCATAACTTAACTAGCTTATATTGTATTATACATGTATTCTAAAATATATTATGTAATCTTGATAGACCATAGTTTCATGACCCGTCCTAATCCATCTGGACGAATACATTACATTTGGTTACATCGCGAGGTACTTGACCTCTATATGATACATTTTACAAACATTGCATTCGTTTTTAAAAGACAAACTTTCACTACATTGACAGTTGACTGCATGCATACCATTTCATAATATATCCAACTATAATTGACTTAGTTATAATCTTGACGAACTCGACGACTCGAATGCAACGTCTTTTGAAATATGTCATGAATGACTCCAAGTAATATCTCTAAAATGAGCAAATGCACAGCGGAAGATTTCTCTCATACATGAGAATAAACATGCTTTCAAGTGTCAACCAAAAGGTTGGTGAGTTCATTAGTTTATCATAATAATTCATTTTCATCATTTTAATAGACCACAAGATTTTCATTTCTCATAAATATATGTCCCATGCATAGAGACAAAAATCATTCATATGGATTGAACACCTGGTAACCGACATTAACAAGATGCATATAAGAATATCCCCTATCATTCCGGGACATCCATCGGACATGATATAAAACAACATCGAAGTACTAAAGCATCCGCAACCATGGATGGGGTTCGTTAGGCCCAATAGATATATCTTTAGGATTCGCGTCAATTAGTAGATCGGTTTACTAATTCTTAGGTTACCAAGCAAAAAGGGGCATATTCGGCTTCGATCATTCAACCATATAATGTAGTTTCAATTAATTGTGTCTATTTCATCAAACATTTATAAAAATAGCGTATGTATTCTCAGTCCCAAAAATATATATTGCAAAAGCATTTAAAAAGGGAGAAAATGAAACTCACCATACTGTATTTTGTAGTAAAAATACTTATGACGTCATTGAAAAAGTGTAGGGTTGGTCTCGGATTCACGAACCTATATTATTCATATATTTATTAAAGCATATACTTGTAATCGAACAAGTTTAGATATTATTATTAATTGTTATTTCAGTAACTTGTATGTTTCATTGGTAACTATGTTAACTATATTTATTTTATATACTTTAGATAAATAATTAGTATTTATTATGAAAATATTAAGGTTGTTATGCGATATGTTTTAAATATATTCTTATATAGCTATTTATTTGGTAAAATAATATTATTAATAATATTAAATAAAAATTTGTATCTTTTATGATAATAATAATACTAAAAGTAATTAGATTTAGTATTGATACTGCTATTAATAGTTTTGATAATAATACTAATAATAAAAATAATGTTAGTAATAATAATAATTTTAATGATAATAATATTAATTATACTAATAATCTTATTTCTAATATAGGTAATGATAATAATTACTTATTAACAATCAATAATAAATAATAATTATAATAATAATATCAAATAAAAAAATAATAAAGAAATAATAATAATAATAAGAGTATTAGTAATAACTAGCTCAAAGGGTAACCCTTAAAAAAAGCCCAAGTCCGGGTTTGAACCCGCGACGTCCCGATAACATCCTTAACCACTCCTCTGACATCGCTTTTTCTGATTAAAATTAGGATTTTAATTTATTTAACCCGATCCTATCTGTTTCTTCTTTATCTATCATCATGGATCATAAATGCCCTCATGCATCGTTCACTACCGTGTATCATCCTCATTACTAACCTAATTATTACCGTCTTCTTCATTATAGAATCCTTATCATTATAATCATGTTATCATGATTATCCCGTACCATCATCCTCATTTTCACCATTACTATCTTCATAAAATATCATCATCAATTCTTATACTTGTAATATCATTATGATCATAATCATCTTATTTCATCATCAACTTATAACACTTATCATCATAATATATCATTACCTTAATATTATCATTATCATTATCCTAAACCTTCGTCACTATATCATCATCCATATAATCGACTTAATCCTCATCATATCTACCTCATGACCTTTTCTTGAATCGTCAATATCCACCATAACATAAACTTGTTTACTTATATTAGTTATTATTGGTCCGGCATAAGAACCCAAGCACACAACCCAATAGATATATAAATCTCGGCCCAATATTAGTCAGAAACATGCAGCCCAAGAGAACCATGTCTGACCCAACAATACAAAACAGCCCAAAGATATTAAAGGATCCGATTCTGTTTTATCAATTATCTTAATTGAGAGGCTTAAAAGAAAAATAAAAATAATATATATATATGCTGAACTGGAACCCACTCTTGGATACCCCATATGTTCTCCATTATTACTCACGAAGGGTTTGTTAGATTTTGGTTGATGATTGCTCGACAAAAAAAAAAAATAGCAGATGCAGTTTAGAACGAAACATAAAAATAGAAGTGTTAGTTGCAGGTGGGTTTCGATAAAGGGTAGTGGTAGTCAATGCTGATCGTAGATGGCAATGGTTAGGGTGGGTTGAGTTATAGGGTGGTGATTAGTTGTGACCGAATACGAGAGGGTGGCGTGTTCAAGCGATGGTGGTGGTCGGGTATTCACGATGGATACAAAATCATAGGATGGCGAGGGTGAGGGTGGATTATCGTGGTTAGTGGTGGCAGTTTAGGATGGTGTAGGTGTAAGATGGCGGTGGTGTGAGGATGGTGAATGTGGTGGTCCGATGGTTGTAGAAATAACACTAAGGTGGCGATGATGGTTTGAAGTAAAAACAAAACAGTGGCGGTAGATAAATTGAAGAGTGTTTGATGTATTCATTGGTCACATAATAGAAAAGCTCGAGCAAGAATCGAGAAGGTGGTGTACAGTTTATGGTGGTTCTAATGGTAGTGGCATGGTGGTCGATGATGTGGGTAAGGGTGGTGGTCGATAGTAGTTTGGGATGGTGATGTGATGAAAAGAAGTTGAGTAGTAGCAATGATGTACAAATGGGTTTTTGGTTACAACCAAGAAAGTACAGCAACATTTAAGTAATCGTATAACATAGTTAAATGGTGATTTAATCTTTTTCTTCGAATATAAAACATGAAACTGAGGTAGTAATGTTTATCTCACAAGTGGGTTGGTTTGTGAGGGTGGCTTTGTATGTATGAATGCATATATAAAGTAAACTAGTGGTTGACAGTTGTAATCACATAACATAATATGCTATATGTTTTCAATTAGTAAGACAAATTAATTATATAATACAATAATAATTAATTAAGTTAAACAGTTGGCAACGTGTGGAAAAAAATAAAAAATAAAAGAAGGTTAGCAGCCTCTCAATAATTAGTCTGTCAATATAAATTTCGGATGTTATCTAGTGCCCCGTTGTTAATTAGTGACGGATAAAAGTCTTCAGAAAAATTCCAAATTTTTAAATTAACTATATTTATTTATTTTGGTCATTATGGTATAAAATTTTGTCATTAATTATTAAATAAAAATTTACATTAATTATTCAATCCCAATCCCAAGTAAAATATAAAAAGTTTTAAATTTCAACAAATAGTTCTTAAATGTATTTTTAATGAGCCTATAATTTATAGAACTCATTTTTGTATCACCGTTTATTTTAAAATTACATAAGTTTGAATTTAACTTGCTTAATATCAATCGAAACATCAAACGAGTATTACAATCATTTAATATTTATTTTTAATATACTTTATTTATATATAGAGATATATTTTAAATAATAATTATTATAATATCTTATTTTTATTTTATTAATTTTTAATAAAAACAACATATAATACTTCAAATTATATTTTCAATTATTATTTATATATACATACACACATATCTATTTACAATTAGTTATTCGTGAATCGTCGAGAGCAGTGAAGGTCAATTGAACATAGTTTCAAAATTTTCGAGACTCAACATTACAGACTTTGCTTATCGTGTCGGTAACATATAAAGATTAAGTTTAAATTTGGTCGGAAATTTCTGGGTCGTCACAGTACCTACCCGTTAAAGAAATTTCGTCCCGAAATTTGAGTGAGGTCGTCATGGATAACAATAAGAATGTTTTCATGACGAATATGAGTTCATAAATAGAGTTTTATCATTATTGATTAATATAGGTAAAACGATTCGATTATGTGAAGCGTACGAATGAAACTGTTACAAAAGAGTGAAATGAAGTAAATAGAGGTTCGTCTTAACTTTTGACATAGTCACTGTTAAATTCCGGAATTCAAGGGATTTAAGGAGATCTTTGAAATCTAAATAAGATCTGAGTCTTCGGAATTTAAAGAAATTAGGATCTTTTTAATTTAATGTGGTCATCTGTCTTGATTGCTACGTCTGATATTTTCACTATAAATTAACCACTACCGTTTCATCATTCTCACCATTCCTATACTTTCTTCCTTAATCCATACTTCTAAATATTGTAACAATGCTTAACCCAGTTCTGATCCTTGTCTTTATCCTGACTGTCGCATCAATCATTCTCCTTTTCCAACTTCCATCGGAGGATTCTGTTAACTTCTATTATTACCTTGGGGTTATAGTATTTTTCATTCTCCCGTGTCTTTATATTGCTATACGCATTGATATACAGGATTTGTAATTCCTTTGTTGTTGTTGGGCTTTATATTTTCCCATTATATTTTGAAGTTCTTTGCCTTTTTATTCTCTTTTCGACCTCTATTAAAGGGAGTAATGGTTCCGAATTTGTAAGTATGGAGTTTCGAATGATTATAGTATTCTAAGCAGAAACAAATGTATTAGCACGATTTGATTTGTCAAATTACCAGAATATCACGGAAGATAGAACTATCAAGAATATATTTTCTTGATATGTTCGGAGGTTAAGTAGAATGAAAGAGTTATGTAACATGGCACATGATGATGGTATGATCTGTGAATCATCATGTTCCAATAGAAACTCAGCATGACTTACTGTAATGTAATCACGTTGGCCAAGTGCCATTATATTATACTAACTCATGCTTCAATTCCTAACACTTCTCCACAATTCATTCATAATTTATACTTAGATTTTATAGAAGTTTCCAATATAATGGAATACAGAAAACACGAAGAGATAGATAATTTCAGACAGGAATATTTATGAAAATATCCTCAGAAATATCGAAGATATTTATGATGATATTTTGGAATTGCAAAGTTCGAAAGTTGATGAAGAAAAATTTCTCGCAAGATTTTAACATGACTTCGGAGCAAGATATTCTCTAAAGATTCCATCGAATCCAGAATTTCCTGGATTCTTTGAATATAGGGTTTGGTCCTTGTATTTGTCCTTGGTCTCCTTCATGGTTAGCTCAATCCATTTTTCAGTACCAAATTTTCTATCGAGCGTTCCCAACACTCCATTCTTTATCATCAAACTTTTGGCCATTTAGGTCATCTTCAATTTTACTGTTTCTTCTGCATTTAATGCAGCCATATCTGAATCGTCGGTTATCAATCCGAGGTGGTTTCAGGAGAATTATGTTTTTAGATGATTAAACGCTGATTTCTGGTAATTGGTATGGCAATTCTCGTTACAAGGTGCGGATGAGTTCATGATAAGACTTCAATAGATAAATATAGTAATTTTTCAGAGAGATTAAAGCCAAGGAGCAACGAGGTTGCTAGTACGTCTGCTGGTGATGTGGTGGAATATAAAAGGTTCTCCGATAACAATAAAAGAGCACGCATATATATCAAGGTTATAATAAGGCTGTTTCGAGTGAAAAGTCGAAGTTGACTTGCTGGAGCTGTGACAAAATTGGCTAATTTGAAAAGGGATTGCAAAGGTTTTTTTTTTTTTTTTTTTTTTTTTTTTTTTTTTTTTTAACAACTCCCAAAGGGTTAGCACAGATACGTTTTAAACATTTACTCTGGTTCCGAGTGTTTTCAGGTACATAACTATATGCATCAATCTTTTCTTCCGTAGATGAAGTGCGGTTGGTTCATCCTCTCGATTGAAGTGTTTTCAAGAATTATGAAAGTTTTGAACACGGGTTGTAATCGTCAAGATACAAATGAGGTTTAAGATGAAATCAAGTGGCAAACTTGAAGAATTGTTTAGTTTCATATGTTATAATCAATATTTTAATTCATTTTAATTTGTCCAATGTTGGTAGTCCACAGTTCGTAGTCCACAGTTAGTAATTCAATAATTCATATATAGTTTAATATATAATATTCGAATTAATTAATACGTATCGTGACCCGTATACATGTCTCAGACTCGATCACAACTCAAAGTATATATATTTTAGAATCAACCTCAACCCTGTATAGCTAACTCCCGCATTACTGCATATAGAGTGTCTATGGTTATTCCAAATAATATATATAGATGGGTCGATATGATATGTCAAAACCTTGTATACGTGTCCCGATATTTAAAATGCGTAAATAACAGTATTTAAATGACGATAAATAAAGTGCGTAAAATAAATAACAGAAATTAAATGACGATAAATAAAATTGAGAGAATTAAAATTGCGATAAAAAAAATGTAATAAGTAATTAACAGTTAGCTAGGAACAGTTAGCTAGGATTTTGTTAGCGTGGATTCTTAACAGAATTTCTCATAGTTAATTTGTATGTTTCTAACATTTTATATTTTGTCCTCTGTTTTCTTCATTATGCCACTTGTTGGATTCTGATAAGTCAAAATTCAATTATGAAATTGAATGAAAATGGTATTCTGTGATGAACGGATACGTATATATGTGGATGTAAGTAGGATAGTAAATGACCATTGAATCAGATTCGAAGAATGTACAGTGTAACTTATTAATGTGAAATCTAAATATTCCTCGGGTATTACCTACCCGTTAAAATATTTTCACCGTTAACAGTTTGTACAAAAGAATTTTTAATTACAATCCTGATGAAAATATACTTACATATATATTTTCTTCAAATGTAATCATATATTTAATGAGTTAATATAATATTAATCTCATTTGATTTACCGTTAGAACTAGAATACATAATCTCTAAGACATTAGAGATTACATAATCGTCATGTTGAACGAAGATAATTGATGTAGAACGATACGTAGAACGATGATTATACTCGAGGTATAGAATGAGATGTTGAAGCATGGATTGTTGATGGTACTGTTGGTACCGATGATGTTACTGAAGCTGGTACGTTTTGCACCATATTTTCCAAGGCTATAACTCGGGAACGAAGCTCGTTGACTTCTGTTATTATTTCGGGATGTTTGTCGATCAGAACGAGTGGATGAATAAGGTTTAGAATTGTGAGTAGAATATAATCGTGACGAGCTACCCTGAAAATGAGGCTGAAATTGGTGTTTCGGATAGGTTCGCCGGTAAGTGCAAAAGGTTCTTTGCCAAGAGGTAAATTCGGTTGATTCATTCCAGTTATACTGCTTTCGGAGTTCGAGTGTAAATCCATATCAGAATAGCTGTCCGAATCTAAGGGACTCAACTGGTTGAGGGATCCTGTGATGACCCGGAAATTTCCGACCAAATTTAAACTTAATCTTTATATGATTTAATATTTTCGACACGATAAGCAAACTCCGTTATGTTGCGTCTCAAAAATTTTGAACTATTCTATGTATTCATTTAACCTTTGACCATTACCGACGATTCACGAACAAGATGTTACAAATAAATATATACATATACCTAGATAAGTGTGTGTATATATATATATATATATATATATATATATATATATATATATAAACAAAAGTACATACATAATAATTTGAAATAATAAAAGTACAATTTAATTCATTGAAATTAAAAGTGTAAACTAATGAACAGAATAATTAAGTTACTATGAATATAAATATATATAGATATGAAAGTTATTACATGTAAGGTGTTATAATTACTAATATTATTATTATCATTATTAATATCATTATTATCATAATTAATAGTAAAAATTATAATCTCAGTTATTACTACGATTAGTATTATTATTATAATTATCATTTATATTACCATTATTAACTTCATTAAGATTTAATATGAATTATTATTATTACTTTTATTATTATTAATAATATAAATTTGAATATTATTATTGGTATTATTAATATTATTATATTATATATAAATATGGAAAAAGAAACATGTAATTTGTTATATTACTATTATCTAATATGATTGTTATCATGATTATTATTATAAAAAGTTATAAAATTATAATTTTTATTATTTATTATTATTATTAATATTTTTATTATTATTAGAATTATTCATATTATTATTTTTATTATTAATTACTATTATTATTATTATTAATATAATTATTATTATTATTAAATCTTAATATTAATTATAAAAAAACTTTATGCACATGAAAATCGTACATTATTGTTACACTCACCTTTCAAACTGTATTAGATTTTTGTTTTATATCTCTTAAATTGTTAGCAAATTAAAATCAATCACAGAATCCATCCAACTTTTCGTTACAGGTCGATTCTCTTTATATTTTTTTTATTTTTTTTATTTTTTTTCTCACATTCTGTCTACTCCAATTATAAACCTGTCATCCATTGTTGCTTTTATAATTGATCGAATTGATACATTCAGGCATTCTAAATTATTTTCCACTATCAATTACCTATTACAATTTCTCCAAGTTGTCGAAATTGATGAAAACAAAACGATGAACACAGGTAACACCCTGTTCGATGTTTATTTTTTTGAAAACATTGAAATCGAATAAAATTTCAAAATATATTATTGTAGTCTTGTTAGAAATACTCTAAACGATCTTTATACAAAAATCGAGCTCTCAATTCATTTTAACGAAACCAAATTTTAGAGTCAAAGTATTAAAATAAAAAGTCAACTGAATGTTTGAAGATCGAATTAGAGCTTTATAAGTTATTTCCGATGAAATTAGGGATTCCTAAAGTTTTTATGGATCATTTGAAATGTAATTCATGTTATAAGTATTTTCTAAAACGGTCTAAAACTCGAATTCAATGTTTGAGTTCTTGTTGTTCTTCACGAAATTGTTACAGCAAGAATATATATATATTAATTTTTTTTTGTTTGTTTTGTTAATTCAAAGCAAACACACAACCTGAGTTGTTTCTGATAAGTTATGAGTTAAATCAAATGCTTGTTACTATATTAGGGTTGAGTGATTTTCCTGTCGAGTGATTCAAAGAAGAAGGAGATAAAAGAGACAGAATATATCTCGGGTTATAAGGTTTAGGTTCTTGATTATAATAGAAAAACAGGGTCGGTCGAATGGTTAAGTGTTGGTTTGGGTTTACGAGAGGTCACGGGTTCGAACCCGGTATGGAGCAATTCTTTTTACAACAACTTTTTAAAAGGGTGTAAAGCTTTTATTATTATTATTATTATTATTATTATTATTATTATTATTATTATTATTATTATTATTGTTATTAGTATTATTATTATTATTGATTGAAATTATTATTATGTCTTAGTAGTATTAATATCATAGTTATTACTATGATTATGAATATTATTAAAATTTCTATAAAAATCATAAAATTTATTATTTGTTCATTATAAACTAATACTTGTATCATTTTATAAATTATAATATTATTATTAGTATCATTACTAGTACTATAAGTATTATTAGTATTATAATTATCATTTAAAAGTATTATGTACATTATAATGATTATTAGTATTATGTAATTCCTAAAATCATTAACATAACTAACAATAACAGTAAAATGAATATCTTCTTTTATATATATTATTAATATCATTAATTTTATTACTAATAGAATTATTATCATTATTACTAATGTTAAGTATTATCCTCATCATATTTATCATTACAAGTGTTAATTGGGTATTACTATAATAACTATTTTAATAAACAAATGATACATATATAAAGATATATTTTGTACTCATAACATAACAAAATTTATATTGTATATACATAATGAATATATGAGATGTATATATATGTTATTAATATAAAAATGATACAATTAGTAAATTATATATATATATATAAACTTATCCGATTACGATATGTATATTAATAAATATACAAATGATATAGGTTCGTGAATCCGAGGCCAACCTTGCATTGTTTAGTTTTTCAATGTCGTTATATGTATTTTTACTACAAAATACAATACGGTGAGTTTCATTTGTTCCCTTTTACTCATTACATTTTTGGGCTGAGAATACATGCAATGCTTTAATAACTGTTTTTCAATATTTATATGCGTGAGTTTCATTAATCCCTTTTTAAATGCTTTTGCAATATATAATTTTGGGACTGAGAATACATACGATGTTTTTATAACTGTTTTACGAAATAGACATAAGTAATTGAAACTTCATTATATGATTGAATGATCGAAATCGAATATGCCCCTTTTTATATAGTCTGGTAATCTAAGAATTAGGGAACAGACACCCTAATTGACGCGAACTCTAAAGATAGATCTATCGGGCTCAACAAGCCCCATCCAAAGTACCGGATGCTTTAATACTTCAAAATTTATATCATGTCCGAAGGAGGATCCCGGAATGATGGGGATATTCTTATATATGCATATTGTGAATGTCGGTTACCAGGTGTTCAATCCATATGAATGATATTTTTGTCTCTATGCATGGGACGTATGTTTATGAGAAATGGAAATATGAAATCTTGTGGTCTATTAAATTTATGAAATGATTATTTATGTTAAACTAATGAACTCACCAACCTTTTGGTTGACACTTTAAAGCATGTTTATTCTCAGGT
The DNA here is from genome assembly GCF_046630445.1 of Rutidosis leptorrhynchoides. Taxonomy (NCBI): domain Eukaryota; kingdom Viridiplantae; phylum Streptophyta; class Magnoliopsida; order Asterales; family Asteraceae; genus Rutidosis; species Rutidosis leptorrhynchoides. Next base: position 155,929,918 of record NC_092335.1, on the reverse strand, counting down.
ACGAAAGAAATCTTCCGCTGTGAATTTGCTCATCTTAGAGATATTACTTGGAGTCATTCATGACATATTTCAAAAGACGTTGCATTCGAGTCGTTGAGTTCATCAAGATTATTATTAAGTCAATTATAGTTAGATATATTATGAAATGGTATGCATGCCGTCAACTTTCGATGTATTGAAAGATTGTCTTTTTAAAAACGAATGCAATGTTTGTAAAATGTATCATATAGAGGTCAAGTACCTCGCGATGTAACCAACTATTGTGAATCGTTTGTAATCGATATGGACTTTGTCCGGATGGATTAGGACGGGTCCTTTCAGTTGGTATCAGAGCGGTGGTCTTAGCGAACCAGGTCTTGCATTAGTGTGTCTAACTGATAGTTGTTTAGATACATTAGTGGGTCTGGACTTTGACCGTGTCTGCATGTCAAAAGTTTTGCTTATCATCCTTAAAGTCTAGACATGACTTACTGCCTCTATTGCATAGACAGTGTATAGATAAATTCATATCTTAGCGTATCTGTTATTGTTACCTTTACCTGACAGATTCCGTAGATTTCTCCGTAACTTATAGGATTGTAGTATTATATATGCATATGTAAATTATGTATTGCAGGGTACTAATCTACATCCTATAATCTATTTCTTATCGAAAATCCTTCATCTAATCGTACGAGATGAATCCTGCAACCAGTTCGAGTCCCTCAGATTCCGATAGCTATTCCGATAGTTATTTCGACAGCCATTCCGACATAGATGTTCACCTAAGTCCCGAAAACAGCGTCATCGTCATGAATCAACCAATCAGCCATTATCAATTCATCTGATGGGTTCGTAGTCGACTTAAGTAATGGGAATGCGCAGAAGGTAATCCCTTCCACCAACCGAATTCACCTCTTGACAATGAACCTGAAGCGTTTACTGTCGAACCTGTTCGAGACACCATTTTCAGTCTCATTTCCAGGGTAACTCGACAAGATTATATTCTATCCACAATTCTGAACCTTATTCATCCGCTCGTTCCGACCGACAATCATCCTGCAGTAATAAGTCAACGAACTTCGCGCTCGAATAATCAATTCGGAAAATATGGTGCAAAATGTACCAGCTCCAGCAACATCACCGGCACCAACAGTACCATCAACAATCCATGCTTCAATATCTTCATCTGTACTTTGAGTATGATCTTCGTTCTACGTATCGTTCTATCTCATTTATCTTCATTCGACATGGCGAATATGTAATCTCTAAAGTTTTAGAGATTATTTATTCTAGTTCCAACCGAAAAGTAAATGAGTTTAATATCATATTTGTAGTGACCCGAACTTTTCCATGTTTATATATATTAATTGAGATTGATATTTACATGATTAAATATTTTCAACATGTTAAGCAATCAAACTTGTTAAGACTTGATTAATTGAAATATGTTTCATATAGACAATTGACCACCCAAGTTGACCGGTGATTCATGAACGTTAAAACTTGTAAAAACTTATGATGACATATATATGGATATATATATATATATATATATATATATAGTTAACATGATACTATGATAAGTAAACATATCATTAAGTATATTAACAATGAACTACATATGTAAAAACAAGACTACTAACTTAATGATTTTTAAACGAGACATATATGTAACGATTATCGTTGCAAAGACATTTAATGTATATATATCATATTAAGAGATATTCATACATGATAATATCATGATAATATAATAATTTAAAATCTCATTTGATATTATAAACATTGGGTTAACAACATTTAACAAGATCGTTAACCTAAAGGTTTCAAAACAACACTTACATGTAACGACTAACAATGACTTAACGACTCAGTTAAAATGTATATACATGTAGTGTTTTAATATGTATTTATACACTTTTGAAAGACTTCAATACACTTATCAAAATACGTCTACTTAAAAAAAATTCTTACAATTACATCCTCGTTCAGTTTCATCAACAATTCTACTCGTATGCACCCGTATTCGTACTCGTACAATACACAGCTTTTAGATGTATGTACTATTGGTATATACACTCCAATGATCAGCTCTTAGCAGCCCATTTGAGTCACCTAACACATGTGGAAACCATAATTTGGCAACTAGCATGAAATATCTCATAAAATTACAAAAATATGAGTAATCATTCATGACTTATTTACATGAAAACAAAATTACATATCCTTTATATCTAATCCATACACCAACGACCAAAAACACCTACAAACACTTTCATTCTTCAATTTTCTTCATCTAATTGATCTCTCTCAAGTTCTATCTTCAAGTTCTAAGTGTTCTTCATATATTCTACAAGTTCTAGTTACATAAAATCAAGAATACTTTCAAGTTTGCTAGCTCACTTCCAATCTTGTAAGGTGATCATCCAACCTCAAGAAATCTTTGTTTCTTATAGTAGGTTATCATTATAATACAAGGTAATAATCATATTCAAACTTTGGTTCAATTTCTATAACTATAACAATCTTATTTCAAGTAATGATCTTACTTGAACTTGTTTTCGTGTCATGATTCTGCCTCAAGAACTTCGAGCCATCCAAGGATCCGTTGAAGCTAGATCCATTTTTCTCTTTTCCAGTAGGTTTATCCAAGGAACTTAAGGTAGTAATGATGTTCATAACATCATTCGATTCATACATATAAAGCTATCTTATTCGAAGGTTTAAACTTGTAATCACTAGAACATAGTTTAGTTAATTCTAAACTTGTTCGCAAACAAAAGTTAATCCTTCTAACTTGACTTTTAAAATCAACTAAACACATGTTCTATATCTATATGATATGCTAACTTAATGATTTAAAACCTGGAAACACGAAAAACACCGTAAAACCGGATTTACGCCGTCGTAGTAACACTGCGGGCTGTTTTGGGTTAGTTAATTAAAAACTATGATAAACTTTGATTTAAAAGTTGTTATTCTGAGAAAATGATTTTTATTATGAACATAAAACTATATCCAAAAACTATGGTTAAACTCAAAGTGGAAGTATGTTTTCTAAAATGGTCATCTAGACGTCGTTCTTTCGACTGAAATGACTACCTTTACAAAAATGACTTGTAACTTATTTTTCTGACTATAAACCTATACTTTTTCTGTTTAGATTCATAAAATAGAGTTCAATATGAAACCATAGCAATTTGATTCACTCAAAACGGATTTAAAATGAAGAAGTTATGGGTAAAACAAGATTGGATAATTTTTCTAATTTTAGCTACGTGAAAATTGGTAACAAATCTATTCCAACCATAACTTAATCAACTTGTATTGTATATTATGTAATCTTGAGATACCATAGACACGTATACAATGTTTCGACCTATCATGTCGACACATCTATATATATTTCGGAACAACCATAGACACTCTATATGTGAATGTTGGAGTCAGCTATACAGGGTTGAGGTTGATTCCAAAATATATATAGTTTGAGTTGTGATCAATACTGAGATACGTATACACTGGGTCGTGGATTGATTCAAGATAATATTTATCGATTTATTTCTGTACATCTAACTGTGGACAACTAGTTGTAGGTTACTAACGAGGACAGCTGACTTAATAAACTTAAAACATCAAAATATATTAAAAGTGTTGTAAATATATTTTGAACATACTTTGATATATATGTATATATTGTTATAGGTTCGTGAATCAACCAGTGGCCAAGTTTTACTTCCCGACGAAGTAAAAATCTGTGAAAGTGAGTTATAGTCCCACTTTTAAAATCTAATATTTTTGGGATGAGAATACATGCAGGTTTTATAAATGATTTACAAAATAGACACAAGTACGTGAAACTACATTCTATGGTTGAATTATCGAAATCGAATATGCCCCTTTTTATTAAGTCTGGTAATCTAAGAATTAGGGAACAGACACCCTAATTGACGCGAATCCTAAAGATAGATCTATTGGGCCTAACAAACCCCATCCAAAGTACCAGATGCTTTAGTACTTCGAAATTTATATCATATCCGAAGGGTGTCCCGGAATGATGGGGATATTCTTATATATGCATCTTGTTAATGTCGGTTACCAGGTGTTCACCATATGAATGATTTTTATCTCTATGTATGGGATGTGTATTGAAATATGAAATCTTGTGGTCTATTGTTACGATTTGATATATATAGGTTAAACCTATAACTCACCAACATTTTTGTTGACGTTTAAAGCATGTTTATTCTCAGGTGAATATTAAGAGCTTCCGCTGTTGCATACTAAAATAAGGACAAGATTTGGAGTCCATATTTGTATGATATTGTGTAAAAACTGCATTCAAGAAACTGATTTCGATGTATCATATTTGTATTGTAAACCATTATGTAATGGTCGTGTGTAAACAGGATATTTTAGATTATCATTATTTGATAATCTACGTAAAGCTTTTTAAACCTTTATTTATGAAATAAAGGTTATGGTTTGTTTTAAAAATGAATGCAGTCTTTGAAAAACGTCTCATATAGAGGTCAAAACCTCGCAACGAAATCAATTAATATGGAACGTTTTTAATCAATAAGAACGGGACATTTCAGTTGGTATCCGAGCGTTGGTCTTAGAGAACCAGAATTTTGCATTAGTGTGGCTTATCGAGTTTGTTAGGATGCATTAGTGAGTCTGGACTTCGACCGTGTTTACTTGAAAAATGATTGCTTAACAAATTTTGTTAGAAACTATATATTTTTAACATGTGAATATTATGTGATATATTAATCTCTTAACGCGTTTGATATTATGTGATAGATGTCTACCTCTAGAACAAGTCCCATTGACTCACCTAATAATAATGAAGAGTCAAATGTAAATTGGAATGATTCGTGGACTGATTCACAAGTTCCCGAAGAGGAACCGGAAGAAGAGTCGGAACCGGAAGAAGAATCGAAACCGGAAGAAGAATCGGAACCGGATGAAGAAATAGAACCGGTGGGGGAAATAATAAAACGGTTAAGAAAAATAAAATCCTCAACCAACCGACCAAGGTTAATTATGGTCAATGGTGTTTCCGCCAAGGAAGCAAAATATTGGGAGGATTACCAATTCTCCGATGAATCGGATTCCGACGAGAATTCCGATGATGTTATAGAAATTACCCCAACTGAATTTAAAAAAGCAAAAGAAAATAATAAGGGAAAGGGCATAAAAATAGAGAAATCTAATTCCAACCCCGATGAACTTTATATGTATCGTCAACCCCCGAAGTCCTTAAGTTGTAACAATGACCCGGGAACCTCTAAACCACCAGGTTTTTCTAAACCAATGTGGAAAACGACGGCTCGTATTAGGGGAACATCATATATCCCTAGAAACTTGGCAAAATGAACCAAAACCGAAGAAGAAGAAACAAGCGAGTCGGAATAAGATAGTTGTATTCGTGTGGTGTAATATATGTAATATAGTGTGCTTATGCTTTATGATATATGTAAAAATTGCTTGTATTAATAAGTATTTTTTTTATGAATCTAACTCTTGTCTATTTTACAGTATAAAAACACAAAATGGATAGACAACCCAATATTTTAAGAGACCTACCCGGAGACATGATTGATGAAATCTTGTCTAGAGTCGGTCAGAATTCTTCGGCACAACTATTTAAGGCGAGATCAGTTTGTAAGACATTCGAAGAACGTTCCAAGAATGCCTTGGTTTATAAAAGGCTTTCGTTCGAAAGATGGGGGATATCACATTGGGAAATCCATAAGTTATGATGTGTTTACTTTGACGCATTTATTGCGGGGAACCCAAATGCTATTTTACGCAATGGGTTAAGAAATAATTTTGACTCAATATATCCGAATATTGGACTTCGTGATTTAGAAAAAGCGGCTAACATGCAACATAAAGAAGCATGTTATGCTTACGGATTAGTAATGTTCGCTTCTCACCAAAGTGAGAATAAGAACATCGGGCTACAACTATTAAACAAAATGTTCCCACAAGTGATGGAGTCGGTAATTGGGGTAAGAAATGAGGTTTTTAGATTGTTACGGGACTGTTGGACATTACGTAACCCTCGTCCATTTGACGACGTTACAACACACTGTCTTATCAACGGCCATAACGTTTATGTTCCACAAGACCAAGGATGGGAAGTAATCCTAGTAAAACCAGAATGCATGACTTGTTTCTGGACGTATGAATTACGTGTCTTTATTGCCTTTGCTGAACGACTTGTGTACTAGCTAGAATTATCTTCACAACCATCTTGTATCAAATTTATTGTGTGCCATATTTCATGCTATATGTAAAATAAGCGGTATTGTAAGTTTGTAAAATATTTTGTAAAAGTTTGAACGCGAAATATTATTATAATCAGTTTTTCATATAGAATTGTAGTAGTTGAATTGTATATTAGCTACTAAGTATGAACTTAACGGGTAGGTACTACCCGAATTTAAACTTATAAAATGCTAATATGAAGAAAAAGCTTTTATAAATGAGTTCGTATTATGCTACGAAATACTATTAACTACTCTTAATATTCTGTATGATTAACTTGTTCCATTTGACTATTTTGAAGGAAATGGCACCGACTACTCGACACACCGTGAATATGAATGAAGAGGAATTCCGTACTTTCCTAGCTTCAAACATAGCCGCAGTACAGGCTGCGCTACATACCAACAATAACCTTGGATCTAGCAGTACAGGAAATCGTATAGGATGCACCTACAAAGAATTCACTGCCTGCAAACCTTTGGAATTTGATGGAACCGAAGGACCGATCGGATTGAAACGATGGACCGAGAAGGTCGAATCGGTGTTTGCCATAAGTAAGTGTACTGAAGAGGACAAAGTAAAGTACGCTACGCATACCTTCACAGGTTCTGCGTTAACATGGTGGAATACCTATCTAGAGCAAGTGGGACAAGACGATGCGTACGCACTACCGTGGTCAGCATTCAAGCACTTGATGAACGAGAAGTACCGTCCCAGAACCGAGGTCAATAAGCTCAAGACAGAACTTAGAGGGTTACGAACCCAAGGATTTGATATTACCACGTACGAAAGACGATTCACAGAATTGTGCCTATTGTGTCCGGGAGCATTCGAAGATGAGGAAGAGAAGATCGACGCGTTTGTGAAAGGATTACCGGAAAGAATCCAAGAAGATATAAGTTCACACGAGCCCGCCTCCATACAACAGGCATGTAGAATGGCTCACAAACTAGTGAACCAGATTGAAGAAAGAATTAAAGAACAGACTGCTGAAGAGGCAAATGTGAAGCAAGTCAAAAGAAAGTGGGAGGAAAACGGTGATAAGAATCACCAATACAACAACAACAGCGATTACAACAATAATCGCAACAATTATCCCAACAATCGCAACATCAATCGCAACAACAACAACAACAACAACAACAACAACAACAACAACAACAACAACAACAACTACAACAATCATCCCAACAACAATAATAACCGCAACAAAAACAACAATCAGAAGTAGTTATGCCAAAGGTGTGAAAAGTATCACTCGGGGTTCTGCACCAAATTTTGCAACAAGTGTAAAAGAAATGGTCATAGCGCGGCAAAGTGTGAGGTCTACGGACCAGGGGTTATTAGAACGAAAGGAAAAAATGGTGTCGGAACGAGTAATGGCGGAGCAAGTAGTGTCGGAGCAAGTTATGCCAATGTAGTTTGTTATAAATGTGGAAAACCGGGCCACATTATTAGAAATTGCCCGAACCAGGAGAACACGAATGGACAAGGCCGCGGAAGAGTTTTTAATATTAATGCGGCAGAGGCACAGGAAGACCCGGAGCTTGTTACGGGTACGTTTCTTATTGACAATAAATCTTCTTACGTTTTATTTGATTCGGGTGCGGATAGAAGCTATATGAGTAGAGAATTTTGTGCTAAATTAAGTTGTCCATTGACGCCTTTGGATAGTAAATTTTTACTCGAATTAGCAAATGGTAAATTAATTTCAGCAGATAATATATGTCGGAATCGAGAAATTAAACTGGTTAGCGAAACATTTAAGATTGACTTGATACCAGTAGAGTTAGGGAGTTTTGATGTGATAATCGGTATGGACTGGTTGAAAGAAGTGAAAGCAGAGATCGTTTGTTACAAAAATGCAATTCGCATTATACGAGAAAAAGGAAAACCCTTAATGGTGTACGGAGAAAAGGGCAACACGAAGCTACATCTTATTAGTAATCTGAAGGCACAAAAACTAATAAGAAAAGGTTGCTATGCTGTTCTAGCACACGTTGAGAAAGTACAAACTGAAGAAAAGAGCATCAATGATCTTCCCGTCGCAAAAGAATTTCCCGATGTATTTCCGAAAGAATTACCGGGATTACCCCCACATCGATCCGTTGAATTTCAAATAGATCTTGTACCAGGAGCTGCACCAATAGCTCGTGCACCTTACAGACTCGCACCCAGCGAAATGAAAGAACTGCAAAGCCAATTACAAGAACTTTTAGAGCGTGGTTTCATTCGACCAAGCACATCACCGTGGGGAGCTCCTGTTTTGTTTGTCAAGAAGAAAGATGGTACATTCAGGTTGTGTATCGACTACCGAGAGTTGAACAAACTTACCATCAAGAACCGCTACCCACTACCGAGAATCGAAGACTTATTTGATCAACTACAAGGCTCGTCTGTTTATTCAAGGATTGACTTACGTTCCGGGTATCATCAAATGCGGGTGAAAGAAGATGATATTCCAAAGACTGCTTTCAGAACACGTTACGTTCATTACGAGTTTATGGTCATGCCGTTTGGTTTAACTAATGCACCAGCTGTGTTCACGGACCTTATGAACCGAGTGTGTGGACCATACCTTGACAAGTTTGTCATTGTTTTCATTGATGACATACTTATTTACTCAAAGAATGACCAAGAACACGGTGAACATTTGAGAAAGGTGTTAGAAGTATTGAGGAAGGAAGAATTGTACGCTAAGTTTTCAAAGTGTGCATTTTGGTTGGAAGAAGTTCAATTCCTCGGTCACATAGTAAACAAAGAAGGTATTAAGGTGGATCCGGCAAAGATAGAAACTGTTGAAAAGTGGGAAACCCCGAAAACTCCAAAACACATACGCCAGGTTTTAGGACTAGCTGGTTACTACAGAAGGTTCATCCAAGACTTTTCCAGAATAGCAAAACCCTTGACTGCATTAACGCATAAAGGGAAGAAATTTGAATGGAATAATGAACAAGAGAAAGCGTTTCAGTTATTGAAGAAAAAGCTAACTACGGCACCTATATTGTCATTGCCTGAAGGGAATGATGATTTTGTGATTTATTGTGACGCATCAAAGCAAGGTCTCGGTTGTGTATTAATGCAACGAACGAAGGTGATTGCTTATGCGTCTAGACAATTGAAGATTCACGAACAAAATTATACGACGCATGATTTGGAATTAGGCGCGGTTTTTTTTGCATTAAAGACTTGGAGGCACTACTTATATGGGGTCAAAAGTATTATATATACCGACCACAAAAGTCTTCAACACATATTTAATCAGAAACAACTGAATATGAGGCAGCGTAGGTGGATTGAATTGTTGAATGATTACGACTTTGAGATTCGTTACCACCCGGGGAAGGCAAATGTGGTAGCCGATGCCTTGAGCAGGAAGGACAGAGAACCCATTCGAGTAAAATCTATGAATATAATGATTCAAAATAACCTTACTGCTCAAATAAAGGAGGCGCAACAAGGAGTTTTAAAAGAGGGAAATTTAAAGGATGAAATACCCAAAGGATTGGAGAAGCATCTTAATATTCGGGAAGACGGAACCCGGTATAGGGCTGAAAGGATTTGGGTACCAAAATTTGGAGATATGAGAGAAATGGTACTTAGAGAAGCTCATAAAACCAGATACTCAATACATCCTGGAACGGGGAAGATGTACAAGGATCTCAAGAAACATTTTTGATGGCCGGGTATGAAAGCCGATGTTGCTAAATATGTAGGAGAATGTTTGACGTGTTCTAAGGTCAAAGTTGAGCATCAGAAATCATCAGGTCTACTTCAACAACCCGAAATCCCAGAATGGTAATGGGAAAACATTACCATGGATTTTATCACTAAATTGCCAAGGACTGCAAGTGGTTTTGATACTATTTGGGTAATAGTTGATCGTCTCACCAAATCAGCACACTTCCTGCCAATAAGAGAAGATGACAAGATGGAGAAGTTAGCACGACTGTATTTGAAGGAAGTCGTCTCCAGACATGGAATACCAATCTCTATTATCTCTGATAGGGATGGTAGATTTATTTCAAGATTCTGGCAGACATTACAGCAAGCATTAGGAACTCGTCTAGACATGAGTACTGCCTATCATCCACAAACTGATGGGCAGAGCAAAAGGACGATACAAACGCTTGAAGACATGCTACGAGCATGTGTTATTGATTTCGGAAACAGTTGGGATCGACATCTACCGTTAGCAGAATTTTCCTACAACAACAGCTACCATTCAAGCATTGAGATGGCGCCGTTTGAAGCACTTTATGGTAGAAAGTGCAGGTCTCTGATTTGTTGGAGTGAAGTGGGGGATAGACAGATTACGGGTCCGGAGATTATACAAGAAACTACCGAGAAGATCATCCAAATTCAACAACGGTTGAAAACCGCCCAAAGTCGACAAAAGAGCTACGCTGACATTAAAAGAAAAGATATAGAATTTGAAATTGGAGAGATGGTCATGCTTAAAGTTTCACCTTGAAAAGGCGTTGTTCGATTTGGTAAACGAGGGAAATTAAATCCAAGGTATATTGGATCATTCAAGATTATTGATCGTGTCGGACCAGTAGCTTACCGATTTGAGTTACCTCAACAACTCGCGGCTGTACATAACACTTTCCACGTCTCGAATTTGAAGAAATGTTTTGCTAAAGAAGATCTCACTATTCCGTTAGATGAAATCCAAATCAACGAAAAACTTCAATTCATCGAAGAACCCGTCGAAATAATGGATCGTGAGGTTAAAAGACTTAAGAAAAACAAGATACCAATTGTTAAGGTTCGATGGAATGCTCGTATAGGACCCGAGTTCACCTGGGAGCGTGAAGATCAGATGAAGAAGAAATACCCGCATCTATTTCTAGAAGATTCGTCAACACCTTCAACAGCTTAAAATTTCGGGACGAAATTTATTTAACGGGTAGGTACTGTAGTGACCCGAACTTTTCCATGTTTATATATATTAATTGAGATTGATATTTACATGATTAAATGTTTCCAACATGTTAAGCAATCAAACTTGTTAAGACTTGATTAATTGAAATATGTTTCATATAGACAATTGACCACCCAAGTTGACCGGTGATTCACGAACGTTAAAACTTGTAAAAACTATATGATGACATATATATGGATATATATATATATATATATAGTTAACATGATACTATGATAAGTAAACATATCATTAAGTATATTAACAATGAACTACATATGTAAAAACAAGACTACTAACTTAATGATTTTTAAACGAGACATATATGTAACGATTATCGTTGTAAAGACATTTAATGTATATATATCATATTAAGATATATTCATACATGATAATATCATGATAATATAATAATTTAAAATCTCATTTGATATTATAAACATTGGGTTAACAACATTTAACAAGATCGTTAACCTAAAGGTTTCAAAACAACACTTACATGTAACGACTAACGATGACTTAACGACTCAGTTAAAATGTATATACATGTAGTGTTTTAATATGTATTTATACACTTTTGAAAGACTTCAATACACTTATCAAAATACTTCTACTTAACAAAAATGCTTACAATTACATCCTCGTTCAGTTTCATCAACAATTCTACTCGTATGCACCCGTATTCGTACTCGTACAATACACAGCTTTTAGATGTATGTACTATTGGTATATACACTCCAATGATCAGCTCTTAGCAGCCCATGTGAGTCACCTAACACATTTGGGAACCATCATTTGGCAACTAGCATGAAATATCTCATAAAATTACAAAAATATGAGTAATCATTCATGACTTATTTACATGAAAACAAAATTACATATCCTTTATATCTAATCCATATACCAACGACCAAAAACACCTACAAACACTTTCATTCTTCAATTTTCTTCATCTAATTGATCTCTCTCAAGTTCTATCTTCAAGTTCTAAGTGTTCTTCATATATTCTACAAGTTCTAGTTACATAAAATCAATAATACTTTCAAGTTTGCTAGCTCACTTCCAATCTTGTAAGGTGATCATCTAACCTCAAGAAATCTTTGTTTCTTACAGTAGGTTATCATTCTAATACAAGGTAATATTCATATTCAAACTTTGGTTCAATTTCTATAACTATAACAATCTTATTTCAAGTAATGATCTTACTTGAACTTGTTTTCGTGTCATGATTCTGTTCAAGAACTTCGAGCCATCCAAGGATCCGTTGAAGCTAGATCCATTTTTCTCTTTTCCAGTAGGTTTATCCAAGGAACTTAAGGTAGTAATGATGTTCATAACATCATTCGATTCATACATATAAAGCTATCTTATTCGAAGGTTTAAACTTGTAATCACTAGAACATAGTTTAGTTAATTCTAAACTTGTTCGCAAACAAAAGTTAATCCTTCTAACTTGACTTTTAAAATCAACTAAACACATGTTCTATATCTATATGATATGCTAACTTAATGATTTAAAACCTGAAAACACAAAAAACACCGTAAAACCGGATTTACGCTGTCGTAGTAACACCGCGGGCTGTTTTGGGTTAGTTAATTAAAAACTATGATAAACTTTGATTTAAAAGTTGTTATTCTGAGAAAATGATTTTTATTATGAACATAAAACTATATCCAAAAACTATGGTTAAACTCAAAGTGGAAGTATGTTTTCTAAAATGGTCATCTAGACGTCGTTCTTTCGACTGAAATGACTACCTTTACAAAAACGACTTGTAACTTATTTTTCTGACTATAAACCTATACTTTTCTGTTTAGATTCATAAAATAGAGTTCAATATGAAACCATAGCAATTTGATTCACTCAAAACGGATTTAAAATGAAGAAGTTATGGGTAAAACAAGATTGGATAATTTTTCTAATTTTAGCTACGTGAAAATTGGTAACAAATCTATTCCAACCATAACTTAATCAACTTGTATTGTATATTATGTAATCTTGAGATACCATAGACACGTATACAATGTTTCGACCTATCATGTCGACACATCTATATATATTTCGGAACAACCATAGACACTCTATATGTGAATGTTGGAGTCAGCTATACAGGGTTGAGGTTGATTCCAAAATATATATAGTTTGAGTTGTGATCAATACTGAGATACGTATACACTGGGTCGTGGATTGATTCAAGATAATATTTATCGATTTATTTCTGTACATCTAACTGTGGACAACTAGTTGTAGGTTACTAACGAGGACAGCTGACTTAATAAACTTAAAACATCAAAATATATTAAAAGTGTTGTAAATATATTTTGAACATACTTTGATATATATGTATATATTGTTATAGGTTCGTGAATCAACCAGTGGCCAAGTTTTACTTCCCGACGAAGTAAAAATCTGTGAAAGTGAGTTATAGTCCCACTTTTAAAATCTAATATTTTTGGGATGAGAATACATGCAGGTTTTATAAATGATTTACAAAATAGACACAAGTACGTGAAACTACATTCTATGGTTGAATTATCGAAATCGAATATGCCCCTTTTTATTAAGTCTGGTAATCTAAGAATTAGGGAACAGACACCCTAATTGACGCGAATCCTAAAGATAGATCTATTGGGCCTAACAAACCCCATCCAAAGTACCGGATGCTTTAGTACTTCGAAATTTATATCATATCCGAAGGGTGTCCCGGAATGATGGGGATATTCTTATATATGCATCTTGTTAATGTCGGTTACCAGGTGTTCACCATATGAATGATTTTTATCTCTATGTATGGGATGTGTATTGAAATATGAAATCTTGTGGTCTAGTGTTACGATTTGATATATATAGGTTAAACCTATAACTCACCAACATTTTTGTTGACGTTTAAAGCATGTTTATTCTCAGGTGAATATTAAGAGCTTCCGCTGTTGCATACTAAAATAAGGACAAGATTTGGAGTCCATGTTTGTATGATATTGTGTAAAAACTGCATTCAAGAAACTGATTTCGATGTATCATATTTGTATTGTAAACCATTATGTAATGGTCGTGTGTAAACAGGATATTTTAGATTTTCATTATTTGATAATCTACGTAAAGCTTTTTAAACCTTTATTTATGAAATAAAGGTTATGGTTTGTTTTAAAAATGAATGCAGTCTTTGAAAAATGTCTCATATAGAGGTCAAAACCTCGCAACGAAATCAATTAATATGGAACGTTTTTAATCAATAAGAACGGGACATTTCAATATTAATTCATTAAATCCATGAATACATCCGAAGAAAATATATATGTATATATGTTTTCATAAAGATTGTAATTAAAAATTCTCTTGTACAAACTGTTAATGGTGAAAGTATTTAACGGGTAGGTAATACCCGAGGAATATTTAAATTTCATATTAATAAGTTACATTGTATGTTCTTCAAATCTATTTACATCTACCGATATACAAATCCGTTCACCACAGAATAACCATATTCATCCAATTTCATATTTGGATTTTGATTTATCAGAATCCAACAAGTGGCATAATGAAGAAATAATGGACACAATAAAAATTGATTAGAAACAGACTAATTAACAATATGAAATTTTGTTAAGAAACCACGCTAACAAAATCCTAGCTAACTGTTCCTAGCTAACTGTTAATTCCATATTACATTTTATTTATCGCAATTTAATTATCACAATTTATTTTATCGCAATTTTAATTCTCGCAATTTTATTTATCGTTATTTAATTTCTGTTATTTACTTTACGCATTTTATTTATCGTCATTTAATTTCTGTATTTATTTTACGCACTTTAAATATCAGGACACGTATACAAGGTTTTGACATATCATATCGACGCATTTATATATATTATTTGGAATAATCATAGACACTCTATATGCAGTAATGATCGAGTTCTCTATACAGGGTTGAGGTTGATTCTACAATAATATATATAATTTGAGTTGTGATCGAGTCTGAGACGTATACGGGTCACGACATGTATTAATTAATTCGAATATTATATATTGCTAATTGTGGACTATCAACTGAGGACTACCAGCATTGGACAATTAAAATGAATTAAAATATTGATTATAACATATGAAACTAAACAATTCTTCAAGTTGCCACTTGATTTCATCTTAAACCTCATTTGTATCTTGACTATTACAATCCGCGTTCAAACCTTTCATAATTCTTGAAAACACCTCAATCGAGTGGATGAACCAACCGCACTTCATCTACAGAAGAAAAGATTGATGCATATAGATATGCACTTATAACCACTCGGAACCTGAGTAAACGTTTAAAACGTAGCTATGCAAATTTCTTAGTGTTATTATTACCCAAAATAACTTTGCAATTCCTTTCCAAATTAGCAAATTTTGTCACGGCTCCAGCAAGTTAACTTTGACTTTTCGTTCGAAACAACCTTATTATAACTTTGATTTATATGTGTACTCTTTTATTGTTACCGGGGAACCTTAATATTTCATCTTATTACCAGCAGACGTACCAGCAACCTCGTTGCTCTTTGGGCTTAAATCCCTCCGACAAATCACTACATTTATCTATTGAAGTCTCATCATATTCTCATCCGCATCTGGTAACGAGAATTGCCATACCAATTACCGGGAATCAGCTAATTTGTATTGTGAGCCTCGCAACGTTTCTACATCAACAGTTATATGTAAACATATAACATTTATCTCTTAGAATTATGATCTTTCATCTGAAATCTTGAAAAGCACTCAGTCTACAAATCAAATACTCTGAATGTGGAAAAGCTGAATGAAGCAGCAGAATTCGTAGACAACTGTAAATGACCTTAATCGTCAGAAGTTGATGATAAAGAATTGTAGGTTGGCAAAGTTCAGAAAAAGTTTGAAACTGAAAAACTGATTGAGCAAACTATGAAGGAAGCCGTGGACAAATCACAAAGAATAAGTTTGACTTCAAAGAATCTAAATGATTCAGTACCTGCTGAAGTCATTAACGAATACCTTGCTTTTGACTCCAAACTCTTGCGGACAAATTTTCTTCACCATCCTTCGATATTAGAAATACCAAGATATCATCGTATCTTTCATTATAAATGTCCTCCATATTTCTGAAGATATTTTCATAACTATTCTTATCTGAAATCATTAATCTCTTCGTGCTATCAGTGTTACATCATATAGAAACGGTTAGTTTCTATATTCTGTAAATTTTTGAGCTTAAAATATGAATGTTATTGAAGTAATGTTGGGAACTGATGCATGAGTTAGTATAATATAATGACACTTGATCAACGTGATTATATTACAGTAAGTCATGCTGAGTTTCTAAATGGAATGCGATGATTCACAGATCATAACGTCATCATGTACTATGTTACACGACTCTTACGTTCTGTCTAATCTATAAGCATATCAAGAACATATTTTTTCTTGATAGTCCTATGTTTCCTTGAATTCTGGTAATTTGACAAGTCAAATTGTGCTATTACCGTTCCTTTCTTAGAACATTAACAATGTTCATTCCGAAATTTATATCTGTGAATTCTGGACCATTACAAGCGGTGCTTAATCACAAGAAGAAGAAACGAAAGGACAAAGCTCCGCAATAGAAATTGGAGTATAAATCGCAGCAAATAGGAGGGAGTATTAACTGTGGATGTCAATGATTATAAAAGACAGAAACAGGGACTTTGAAATATAAGAGAAATTATAAAGTCCAATAACAACAGGAAGGTTACAAACCATGGATATTAATACAAATAGCAATATAAAGACACGGTATAATTAAGAATAGTATCACCCCAAGGTAATAGTAGAAGAAAATAGATTTTCTGGTGGAAGATTGAAAAGAAGGATGACAGAAATGATAATTAGGGAAATATCTAGGATTAGAACTGAATTAAACATTTTTACAATCTTTTGGATGTACGAACTAAGAAAGAAAGTATAGGAATGGTGAGAATAATGGAACGGAAGAGTTTAATTTATAATGGAAATATCAGACAGAGTAATCGAGGTAGATCACCGTAGCTAATTATAGAGATCTTAATTTCCTTACTCGCCGAAGAATCAAATCTTTTAGATTTTGAAGATTTTCTTTAAATCCCTTGAATTCCGGAATTCAACCAAGACAACGTCAAAAGCTAAGACGCACCACATTTGTCACGACTCGGAAATTTTCGATCAAATTTAAACTTAACCTTTATATGATTATGACACGATAAGCAAAATCTATAATGTTAAAGTCTCAAAAACTTCAAACTGTGTCCATGTATATATTTGACCTTTGAACTGTTCATTTACCCGGTGACTGTCCCCGACAATTCACGAACAACTCTATTATAAATAGATATGAATATTGAATTAAATATTCGAACATGTTATATGAATATTACAAAATTAATAAAAGGTAATGATAATATAATGAATGTTAAATACAAGTTTAAAAATAAAAATAAATGTTATTATTACTTTCATAAATACTAATCATAATATATGTATTATGATTGTTACTAATCCAATATAATAAATAGATATAAAGTTTGATATATTTAAATGGTTATCATTAATACTACTAGTATTATTGTTATCTTATTTAATATCATTAGTACTAGGAATATTATTGTATATATAAATATGAGGTGTGATAAATAAATTGTTATAATATAATTATTACTAAAGTTATTATTACTAATAATATGAAATATATATATATATATATATATATATATATATATATATATATATATATATATATATATATATATATATATATATATATATATTAGTAACATTATTATTAGCAATATTATTGTAGATATTATTATCATCCATAATATTAACAGTATTAAAAAGTGTTATTATTATTAATTATAACATTGGGAGTATTACTATAGTATGGATCATAATTTATAAACACACACACACACACACACACACACACACACACACACACACACATATATATATATATATATATATACATATGAATATATAAGTACATGTACATATATATATATATATACGCATATAGTTATACAACTTCAAAATATATACAGCAATATTTGGATAGATTAATTTATATAGATTAAGATATATATATCAGGTAATAGATATATAACAGTTAAATAAATAAACAGATAATTAATATAACCACTAAATAAATAAATACAGTTTTATGGTAAACAGATATATATTATACATATAGGATTCTTGCTATCTATCATTATCAGCTTAATATTTTTTTCTTACGTTCTCTGTATGCTCGTGAATATTTTTTTAGTACAACTAGCGACGACTGTTGTCAATTGATAGACTAGATATCAACTAGGTTTTGAGATCGTGCTACACGGTTATACAAAACCTTTTCAAATTAGATATATATAGAATATAGATATATAGATATAGAGTGGTAAGTTTTATATTCTATGAGGAAATGCAATACTAAAAACCTATATATTACTAAGAATACATTATAGTGTACAAAAAAATATTATATAAATAATCGTTCAAATACAAGTATTTATTTATATCCAATTATATATGTAAACAGTGGATCTAACTATATACTTCACCACTCTGGGATGTTAGGATATGTAATACCATAAACTAAATTTGTCTATTCTTTCTTCTAAAATGGTAGCTTCACTTACTTTCATATGGGTTCAGATATGTCGATTGCATTATGAATATAACCTTGGACCTCAGCAATCATAATTGAAGAAAAACAGATCCTTTTATTCCTTTCTGCTCGACACTCGGTATCACCTCCATTTGTTTTTATCAAAAATTGAAATCGAAGCAATTGTTAAAAACTGTAATTGCAGAGTTGTTAGGAATCTTATAATGAAACTATCTGCAAATTCTCAAATCCTAATTCGCTAAATCAAGGATTAATTCTTGAGTCAAAGATTTTTTTTCAAAAAGTCAACATAATTGTTCTTGAGGAAATTCGAAATTGTTTTCATGTTTCTGGTTTAATTAATCATTCATTTCTAACAATGATTTAGAACATATTTCATTTAGGATTCACGAGCTAAAACGTCCTCAAATTGAAAATCAATTTTTTTTCTTCTTGTATCGCGAACAGGATACCAGGTTGATTTTTTTTTATTTTTTTTTATTGTTTGATTTAACAACAATAACCAACACAGGTTATTTATAACCCAATTTCAATTCTCAAATCTTGTTAAGAATTCGTATTATGGAAAGAGTAAATTGGGTCGATTCAGTTTATGGTGAAAAAGGAGACATAAGAAAAACAGAAACAATATAAAGAAATTAAGTTGTAATTCAAATCAGAAAAGCAGGAGCGGTGGGATGGTTGTGGGTGTTGTCGAGTTATCGAGAGGTCTCGGGTTCGAGACCCGTTGGGGTATATATATATATTTTTTTAGCAGCCTTTACAAGGGGTATACTCCTTTATCGTAATTTTATTATTATTATTATTATTATTATTATTATTATTATTATTATTATTATTATTATTATTATTATTATTATTATTATTACTATTACTATTATTATTATTCAGAAAATAATAAAAATTATTATTATTTTCATTAATATTAGTATTAGTATCATTTTATGATTTTATTTATTATTATTATTAACATAAGTATTATTATAAATATTATCCTTATTATATATATTACTTTTATTAATATTATTATTATCACTACAATTATATTATTACTTCTATTAATATCATTATAAGTAGTATTGATAATGAGTATTATTATATAATTACTAAAATCATTATCATAACTATTAGTAATAGTAAAATTTATATCTTTACAGTTTTTATTATTAATATCCTTATATTTATCACTAATAGAATTATTAACAATATTATTTTTATTAGTAATATTATGTATTATCAAAATTATCATTTTACCATTATAAATATCATTTTAGTATTATTACAATTACTAGTTTAACAAGCAAATGATATATATATTTAATACATATAACATAACAAAATTTAATACTTTTATATACAAAATGAACATATAAAAACATATAGATAATATTAACATAAAAATGATATAACTAATACACTTATACATATATGTGTTCAGTTACAACTATGAATATTAATAAATATACAAATGATATAGGTTCGTGAATCCGAGGCCAACCTTGCACTTGTTAAATGACGTTATATGTATTTTTACTATGAAATACAGTATGGTGAGTTTTATTTGCTTCCTTTTATATATATTTTTGGGACTGAGAATACATGCGCTGTTTTTTATAAATGTTTTACGAAATAGGCACAAGTACTAAAACTAATTCTATGTGGGTTTAAACCAGAAATATACCCTTAGTTTGGTAACATTAAACTACTTGTCTATGTACGGTAGGTGCGAATCCTAAAGATAGATCTATTGGGCCTGACAAACCCCATCCTGACTATGGGATGCTTTAGTACTTCGAGGTTATTTTAAACACACCTGATCTGGTGTACTTCAGAGGGTAAAACATGAACGTTAAGGCTTGTTACCGGGTGCCTACAACTTATAGAATACTTTTATACACTTGCGAGTGTACACATATTTATAAACGGAAATCTTGTGGTCTATTAATATATTGAAATGATTGTTATGATAAACCTATGAACTCACCAACCTTTTGGTTGACACTTTAAAGCATGTTTATTCTCAGGTATTAAAGAAATTTTCCGCTGTGCATTAGCTCATTTTAAGGATATTACTTGGAGTCATTCATGGCATATTTTGAAAGACGTTGCATTCGAGTCATTGAGTTCATCAAGATTATTATTAAGTCAATTATAGTTGGATGTATTATGAAATGGTGTGCATACCGTCAATTTTCGTTGTAAAGAAAGCTTGTCTTTTAAAAACGAATGCAATGTTTGTAAAATGTATCATATAGAGGTCAAATACCTCGCGATGTAATCAACTATTGTGAATCGTTTATAATGTATATGAACGGGTCCTTTCAGTTGGTATCAGAGCGGTGGTCTTAGCGAACCAGGACTGCATTAGTGTGTCTAACTGATAAGTCGTTAGGATGCATTAGTGAGTCTGGACTTCGACCGTGTCTGCATGTCACAAGTTTTGCTTATCATTTCTAGTCGGAAATCATCTACTTATCATCCTTAGGAAATTACCTGCTTATCATCTTAAGTCTAGACACGACTTCCTGCACTTATCTGATAGATAGGGTACAGATAAATTCATATCTTAGCGTATCTGTTATTGTTACCTTTGGTTGACATCTTTTCAAAGATTCTCCGTAAATTAAGGGATTTTGGTATTATATATACATATGTAGATTATGTATTGAAGAATACCAAATCTATCTCCTATAATCTATTTCTTCCCCTGATTATACAAGATGGATTCCGCATCTAGTTCAAATTCCTCCGATCCCGACAACTATTCCGATATGGATTCTCACTCGAGCTCCGACAACAGTGTGACTGGTATGGATCAACCAATTTCCTATCATCTATTCTGGATGAATTGGGGATGGGTTCGTAATATACTAAATCACTGGAGACAGGAAGAAGGTAATCCCTTCCATCCACCAAATTGCCCTCTTGACGATGAACTTGAAGCACTTACCGGCGAACCTATTCGAAACACCATTTTCTCTCTCATTTCTAGAGTATCTCGTCACGATTATATACTATCCCATGTTTCGAATCTTATTCATCTGTTCACTCCAACCGCCAATCATCCCGGTATAATAGAAGAATTCAACGAGCTTCGCGCTCGGGTAGTGGCTTTAGAGAATATGGTGCGAAGGTTACAACCACCAGCAGCAGCACCAGCAGCATAATCAGCACCACCATCATCAACGCCAACAGTACCCTTATCACCCTCAACCATAACTGCGTCGTAAACCTCAACATCACAATCTGTACCTCGGATATCAACATCACACGCCTCAATATCACCATCGGTACTTCGAGTATGATCTTTGTTCTACATATCGTTCTACATCGATTATTTTCACTTTACGTATCGTTCCACCTCATTTATCTTCGTTCAACATGGCAATTATGTAATCTCTAATGTTTTAGAGATCATGTAATCTAGTAATAACGATAAATCAAATGAGTTTAATATCTTATTGACTCATTAAATCCATGATTACATCTGAAGAAAATATATATGTAAGTATATTTTCATAAAGATTGTAATTAAAAATTTTTTTGTACAAACTGTTAATGGTGAAAATATTTTAACGGGTAGGTAATACCCGAGGAATATTTAGATTTCACATTAATAAGTTACAGTGTACATTCTTCGAATCTGATTCAACGGTCATTTATTATCCTACTTACAACCACCGATATACGTATCCGTTCACCACAGAATAACCATTTCCATTCAAATTTCATATTTAGATTGTGACCTATATGAATCCAACAAGTGGCATAATGAAGAAACTTTGGACAAAATAAAATTTGTTAGAAACAAACAAATTAACTACGATGAATTTGTTAAGAATCCACGCTTACAAAATCCTAGCTAACTGTTCCCAGCTAACTGTTAATTCCGTATTACATTTTATTTATTGCAATTTAATTTATCGTTATTTAATTTCTGTATTTATTTTACGCACTTTAAATAACGGGACACGTATACAAGGTTTCGACATATCATATTGACCCATCTATATATATCTATCTTGGAACAACCATAGATACTCTATATGCAAATGACGGAGTTAGCTATACAGGGTTGAAGTTAATTCCAAAATATATATATATAGTTGGAGTTGTGATCAATACTGAGACCGGTACACGGGTCACGATACGTAATAATTAATTCGAATATTATAAACTATATATGAATTATTGAACTGCTAACTGTGGACTATCAACTGTGGACTACAAACATTGGATAATTAAAAATGAATTAAAATATTGATTATAACATATGAAACTAAACATCTCTTCAAGTTTGCCACTTGATTTCATCTTGAACCTCAGTTGTACCTTAACGGTTACAATTCGCATTCAGACCTTTCATGATTCTTGAAAATACCTTAATCGAGAGAATGAACCAATCCCACTTCATCTACGGAAGAAAAGAATTATGCATAAAGTTATGCACCTGAAAAACTCTCGAACCCAAAGTCATAGTTTAACACGTACCGCGTCGAATTCTTTATCATTTATTAGCAAAAACAACCTTACGGTTCTTTTTCAAAGTGGCCAGTTTTGTCACAGCTCTAGCAAGTCAACTTCGATTTTTCAATCGGACTAGCCTTATTATAATCTCGATAGATACGTTATCCCTTCATCATTGTTACTAGGAAACCTTTCATATCTCGTCACATTAGCAGTAAACTTATAGACAATTTCATCAACCTTTGACTTAAACCTCTCCGAAAAATCACTTTACTTATTCATTGGAACCCTATCTTTTACTCATCTGCGTCTTGCAATAAGAATTTCTATAACAATTACTGAAGATCAGCAATCAGTATTTTGAAATTTCGTAGCATTCCTACTTCAATAGTTATATATACATATAACGTCTATCTCCAAGATTTACATACTTCAAATGTGAAGTTTCTGAAAAACACCCTGAACTACGGACTAGTTCTTGAAATGTTGATGAAGCAACAAAAACTGTAAACGACTTTAACAAGTCAAAAGTTGACGATAAAGTACAGTGTGTTGGTAAAGCTCAGAAAAAGAGAAGGTTTGGAATTGGAAAACGGATTGAGCAAAGTATGAAAGAGGCTGTGGATAAATCACAAGGACTGAACCTGCCTTCAAAGAATCCAAATGATTCAGTGTCTGCTAAAATCGTTAGCAAACACCTTACTTCTTATTCTAAACCTTTCTAGATGATATTCTTCATCATCATCTTATCCTAAATATTATAAGATATCTTCGTATCTTCCATTATACATATTCTCCATATTTCTGGAGATATTTTCACAACTATTCTTATCTGAGATCATTTATCTCTCCATAATATCTGTCCTACATCATAAGAGAAACTATGTTAGTTTCTAAAATCTGAAACCTTCGAAATCGAGGTATGAATGTTTTTGAAGTAGTGTTGGGAACTGAAGCATGAATTAGTATAATATAATGACACTTGATCAACTTGATTATATTACAGTAAGTAATGCTGAGTTTCTAATGGAACGTGATGATTCACAGTACCGTCATCATGTGCCATGTTACACGACTCTTGCATTCTATCTAATCTCCAAACGTATCAAGAATATATCTTCTTGATAGTTCTATTTTTTTTTTCTTGAATCCTGGTAATTTAACCAACCAAGATCGTGCTATAACAATCTCTCTTGTAAGACATTAGTTATGTTCATTCGAAACTTCATACCTACGAATTCTGGACCATTACTTGTAGTACTTAGAGTCGAGAAGAAAATAAAAAGGCAAAAAGCTCCGAAATATAAAAGAAAATATAAAGATCGACAACAACACATAAATTACAAACCATGCATATCAATACGTATTGCCACGTAAAGGCACGGGAGAATTAAAAACACTATAACCTCAAAGTAATAGTAAAAGTAAATAAAATCCTCTGGTGGTAGATGAAAGAGAAGAAGGACAGATATAAAAGTTAGGAGTATATCAAGAATTAATACTGGATGGAGCATATTGACGAATACTTTAAAGTATGAATGGAGAAAGAAAGAATATAAGGTGTGAGTTATGGAAATAAGGAAACGAAGGAGGTGGATTTATAGTAAAATATTCGATCGAGCAATCAAAACAGATGATCGCATTTAAAGCGGATCCAAATTCCCTTGATTACTAAAGAATCAAATCTTATTACGAAGATTTTCTCCAAAACTCTTGAACTTGGGAAATCAATCCTATCTACGTCAAAAGATATGACGAATTTATACCTACTCATTTCACTCTTTGGTAATAGTATCACTCGTACTCTTCACAAAATCAAATGGTTTTATCCATATTACTCAATCATGATAAAACTCTATTTTGTCAACTCCTAATCGTCATGAAAATATTCTTATTGTTAGCTATGACGACCACGATCAAATTTCAGGACGAAATTTCTTTAACGGGTAGGTACTGTCACGACCCGGAAATTTTCAATCAAATTTAAACTTAACCTTTATATGATTATGACACGATAAGCAAAATCTATAATGTTAAAGTCTAAAAAACTTCAAACTGTGTCCATGTATATATTTGACCTTTGAACTGTTCATTTACCCGGTGACTGTCCCCGACAATTCACGAACAACTCTATTATAAATAGATATGAATATTGAATTAAATATTCGAACATGTTATATGAATATTACAAAATTAATAAAAGGTAATGATAATATAATGAATGTTAAATACAAGTTTAAAAATAAAAATAAATGTTATTATTACTTTCATAAATACTAATCATAATATATGTATTATGATTGTTACTAATCCAATATAATAAATAGATATAAAGTTTGATATATTTAAATGGTTATCATAAATACTACTAGTATTATTGTTATCTTATTTAATATCATTAGTATTAGGAATATTATTGTATATATAAATATGAGGTGTGATAAATAAATTGTTATAATATAATTATTACTAAAGTTATTATTACTAATAATATGTAATATATATATATATATATATATATATATATATATATATATATATATATATATATATATTAGTAACATTATTATTAGCAATATTATTGTAGATATTATTATCATCCATAATATTAACAGTATTAAAAAGTGTTATTATTATTAATTATAACATTGGGAGTATTACTATAGTATGGATCATAATTTATAAACATATATATATATATATATATATATATATATATATATATATATATATATATATATATATATATATATATATATATATACGCATATAGTTATACAACTTCAAAATATATACAGCAATATTTGGATAGATTAATTTATATAGATTAAGATATATATATCAGGTAATAGATATATAACAGTTAAATAAATAAATAGATAATTAATATAACCACTAAATAAATAAATACAGTTTTATGGTAAACAGATATATATTATACACATAGGATTCTTGCTCTCTATCATTATCAGCTTAATATTTTTTTCTTACGTTCTCTGTATGCTCGTGAATATATGTCGATTGCATTATGAATATAACCTTGGACCTCAGCAATCATAATTGAAGAAAAACAGATCCTTTTATTCCTTTCTGCTCGACACTCGGTATCACCTCCATTTGTTTTTATCAAAAATCGAAATCGAAGCAATTGTTAAAAACTGTAATTGCAGAGTTGTTAGGAATCTTATAATGAAACTATCTGCAAATTCTCAAATCCTAATTCGCTAAATCAAGGATTAATTCTTGAGTCAAAGATTTTTTTTCAAAAAGTCAACATAATTGTTCTTGAGGAAATTCGAAATTGTTTTCATGTTTCTGGTTTAATTAATCATTCAGATAGTTTCTAAAAATGATTTAGAACATATTTCATTTAGGATTCACGAGCTAAAACGTCCTCAAATTGAAAATCAAATTTTTTTTTTCTTCTTGTATCGCGAACAGGATACCAGGTTGATTTTTTTATTATTTTTTTATTATTTGATTTAACAACAATAACCAACACAGGTTATTTATAACCTAATTTCAATTCTCAAATCTTGTTAAGAATTCGTATTATGGAAAGAGTAAATTGGGTCGATTCAGTTTATGGTGAAAAAGGAGACATAAGAAAAACAGAAACAATATAAAGAAATTAAGTTGTAATTCAAATCAGAAAAGCAGGAGCGGTGGGATGGTTGTGGGTGTTGTCGGGTTATCGAGAGGTCTCGGGTTCGAGACCCGTTGGGGTATATATATATTTTTTTAGCAGCCTTTACAAGGGGTATACTCCTTTATCCTAATTTTATTATTATTATTATTATTATTATTATTATTATTATTATTATTATTATTATTATTATTATTATTATTATTATTACTATTACTATTATTATTATTCAGAAAATAATAAAAATTATTATTATTTTCATTAATATTAGTATTAGTATCATTTTATGATTTTATTTGTTATTATTATTAACATAAGTATTATTATAAATATTATCCTTATTATATATATTACTTTTATTAATATTATTATTATCACTACAATTATATTATTACTTCTATTAATATCATTATAAGTAGTATTGATAATGAGTATTATTATATAATTACTAAAATCATTATCATAACTATTAGTAATAGTAAAATTTATATCTTTACAGTTTTTATTATTAATATCCCTATATTTATCACTAATAGAATTATTAACAATATTATTTTTATTAGTAATATTATGTATTATCAAAATTATCATTTTACCATTATAAATATCATTTTAGAATTATTACAATTACTAGTTTTAACAAGCAAATGATATATATATATTTAATACATATAACATAACAAAATTTAATACTTTTATATACAAAAAGAACATATAAAAACATATAGATAATATTAACATAAAAATGATATAACTAATACACTTATACATATATGTGTTCAGTTCAACTATGAATATTAATAAATATACAAATGATATAGGTTCGTGAATCCGAGGCCAACCTTGCACTTGTTAAATGACGTTATATGTATTTTTACTACGAAATACAGTATGGTGAGTTTCATTTGCTTCCTTTTATATATATTTTTGGGACGGAGAATACATGCGCTGTTTTTTATAAATGTTTTACGAAATAGGCACAAGTACTAAAACTAATTCTATGTGGGTTTAAACCAGAAATATACCCTTAGCTTGGTAACATTAAACTACTTGTCTATGTACGGTAGGTGCGAATCCTAAAGATAGATCTATTGGGCCTGACAAACCCCATCCTGACTATGGGATGCTTTAGTACTTCGAGGTTATTTTAAACACACCTGATCTGGTGTACTTCAGAGGGTAAAACATGAATGTTAAGGCTTGTTACCGGATGCCTACAACTTATAGAATACTTTTATACACTTGCGAGTGTACATATATTTATAAACGGAAATCTTGTGGTCTATTAATATATTGAAATGATTGTTATGATAAACCTATGAACTCACCAACCTTTTGGTTGACACTTTAAAGCATGTTTATTCTCAGGTATTAAAGAAATTTTCCGCTGTG
This sequence comes from Rutidosis leptorrhynchoides, assembly GCF_046630445.1. Taxonomy (NCBI): domain Eukaryota; kingdom Viridiplantae; phylum Streptophyta; class Magnoliopsida; order Asterales; family Asteraceae; genus Rutidosis; species Rutidosis leptorrhynchoides. The sequence continues at coordinate 155,901,576 of NC_092335.1, read as the reverse complement.
CATTAGCTCATTTTAAGGATATTACTTGGAGTCATTCATGGCATATTTTGAAAGACGTTGCATTCGAGTCATTGAGTTCATCAAGATTATTATTAAGTCAATTATAGTTGGATGTATTATGAAATGGTGTGCATACCGTTAATTTTCGTTGTAAAGAAATCTTGTCTTTTAAAAACGAATGTAATGTTTGTAAAATGTATCATATAGAGGTCAAATACCTCGCGATGTAATCAACTATTGTGAATCGTTTATAATGTATATGAACGGTTCCTTTCAACATTTTCTAAATTCAACCCTAATTCTGTCAAAAGTTAAGACGAATCTTTACTTTTCCTATTTTAATCTTTTGCGATAGCTTCACTTATACGCTTCAAGTAACCGAATCGTTTAATCTATATGTCAAGGTAAAGATAAAACTCTATTCAATCACTTCATTTTGTCATGAAAACATTTTTCTTGTTAGCCATGACCACCTCACTCAAATTTTGGGACGAAATTTCTTTAACGGGAAGGTACTGTGATGACCCGAAAATTTCCGACCAAATTTAAACTTAATCTTTATATGATTTAATATTTTCGACACGATAAGCAAACTCCGTTATGTTGCGTCTCAAAAATTTTGAACTATTCTATGTATTCATTTAATCTTTGACCATTACCGACGATTCACGAACAAGATGTTACAAATAAATATATACTGATACCTAGATAAGTGTGTGTGTATATATATATATATATATATATATATATATATATATATATATATATATATATATATATATATATATATATATATATATATATATAAACAAAAGTACATACATAATAATTTGAAATAATAAAAGTACAATTTAATTCATTGAAATTAAAAGTGTAAACTAATGAACAGAATACTTAAGTTACTATGAATATAAATATATATAGATATGAAAGTTATTACATGTAAGGTGTTATAATTACTAATATTATTATTATCATTATTAATATCATTATTATCATAATTAGTAGTAAAAATTATAATCTCAGTTATTACTACAATTAGTATTATTATTATAATTATCATTTATATTACCATTATTAACTTCATTAAGATTTAATATGAATTATTATTATTACTTTTATTATTATTAATAATATAAATTTGAATATTATTATTGGTATTATTAATATTATTATATTATATATAAATATGGAAAAAGAAACATGTAATTTGTTATATTACTATTATCTAATATGATTGTTATCATGATTATTATTATAAAAAGTTATAAAATTATAATTTTTATTATTTATTATTATTATTAATATTTTTATTATTATTAGAATTATTCATATTATTATTTTCATTATTAATTACTATTATTATTAATATAATTATTATTATTATTAAATCTTAATATTAATTATAAAAAAACTTTATGCACATGAAAATCGTACATTATTGTTACACTCACCTTTCAAACTGTATTAGGTTTTTGTTTTATGTCTCTTAAATTGTTAACAAATTAAAATCAATCACAGAATCCATCCAACTTTTCGTTACAGGTCGATTCTCTTTATATTTTTTTATTATTTTTTTTATTTTTTTTCTCACATTCTGTCTACTCCAATTATAAACCTGTCATCCATTGTTGCTTTTATAATTGATCGAATTGATACATTCTGGCATTCCAAATTATTTTCCACTATCAATTACCTATTACAATTTCTCCAAGTTGTCGAAATTGATGAAAACAAAACGATGAACACAGGTAACACCCTGTTCGATGTTTATTTTTTTGAAAACATTGAAATCGAATAAAATTTCAAAATATATTATTGTAGTCTTGTTAGAAATACTCTAAACGATCTTTATACAAAAATCGAGCTCTCAATTCATTTTAACGAAACCAAATTTTAGAGTCAAAGTATTAAAATAAAAAGTCAACTGAATGTTTGAAGATCGAATTAGAGCTTTATAAGTTATTTCCGATGAAATTAGGGATTCCTAAAGTTTTTATGGATCATTTGAAATGTAATTCATGTTATAAGTATTTTCTGAAACGGTCTAAAACTCGAATTCAATGTTTGAGTTCTTGTTGTTCTTCACGAAATTGTTACAGCAAGAATATATATATATTAAAAAAAATTTTTGTTTGTTTTGTTAATTCAAAGCAAACACACAACCTGAGTTGATTCAAAGAAGAAGGAGATAAAAGAGACAGAATATATCTCGGGTTATAAGGTTTAGGTTCTTGATTATAACAGAAAAACAGGGTCGGTCGAATGGTTAAGTGTTGGTTTGGGTTTACGAGAGGTCACGGGTTCGAACCCGGTATGGAGCAATTCTTTTTACAACAATTTTTTAAAAGGGTATAAAGCTTTTATTTTTACTTCAATTATTATTATTATTATTATTATTATTATTATTATTATTATTATTATTATTATTATTATTATTATTATTATTATTATTATTATTATTGTTATTAGTATTATTATTATTATTGATTGAAATTATTATTATGTCTTAGTAGTATTAATATCATAGTTATTACTATGATTATGAATATTATGAATATTATTAAAATTTCTATAAAAATCATAAAATTTATTATTTTTTCATTATAAACTAATACTTGTATCATTTTATAAGTTATAATATTATTATTAGTATCATTACTAGTACTATAAGTATTATTAGTATTATAATTATCATTTAAAAGTATTATGTACATTATAATGATTATTAGTATTATGTAATTCCTAAAATCATTAACATAACTAACAATAACAGTAAAATGAATATTTTCTTTTATATATATTATTAATATCATTAATTTTATTACTAATAGAATTATTATCATTATTACTAATGTTAAGTATTATCCTCATCATATTTATCATTACAAGTGTTAATTGGGTATTGCTATAATAACTATTTTAATAAACAAATGATACATATATAAAGATATATTTTGTACTCATAACATAACAAAATTTATATTTTATATACAGAATGAATATATGAGATGTATATATATGTTATTAATATAAAAATGATACAATTAGTAAATTATATATATATATAAACTTATCCGATTACGATATGTATATTAATAAATATACAAATGATATAGGTTCGTGAATCCGAGGCCAACCTTGCATTGTTTAGTTGTTCAATCTCGTAATATGTATTTTTACTACAAAATACAATACGGTGAGTTTCATTTGTTCCCTTTTACTCATTACATTTTTGGGCTGAGAATACATGCAATGCTTTAATAACTGTTTTGCAATATTTATATGCGTGAGTTTCATTAATCCCTTTGTAAATGCTTTTGCAATATATAATTTTGGGACTGAGAATACATGCGATGTTTTTATAACTGTTTTATGAAATAGACACAAGTAATTGAAACTACATTATATGATTGAATGATCGAAATCGAATATGCCCCTTTTTATATAGTCTGGTAATCTAAGAATTAGGGAACAGACACCCTAATTGACACGAACTCTAAAGATAGATCTATCGGGCTCAACAAGCCCCATCCAAAGTACCGGATGCTTTAGTACTTCGAAATTTATATCATGTCCGAAGGAGGATCCCGGAATGATGGGGATATTCTTATATATGCATATTGTGAATGTCGGTTACCAGGTATTCAATCCATATGAATGATACTTTTGTCTCTATGCATGGGACGTATGTTTATGAGAAATGGAAATATGAAATCTTGTGGTCTATTAAATTTATGAAATGATTATTTATGTTAAACTAATGAACTCACCAACCTTTTGGTTGACACTTTAATGCATGTTTATTCTCAGGTACGAAAGAAATCTTCCGCTGTGCATTTGCTCATCTTAGAGATATTACTTGGAGTCATTCATGACATATTTCAAACGATGTTGCATTCGAGTCGTTGAGTTCATCAAGATTATTATTAAGTCAATTATAGTTAGATATATTATGAAATGGTATGCATGCCGTCAACTTTCGATGTATTGAAAGATTGTTTTTTTAAAAACGAATGCAATGTTTGTAAAATGTATCATATAGAGGTCAAGTACCTCGTGATGTAACCAACTATTGTGAATCGTTTATAATCAATATGGACTTTGTCCGGATGGATTAGGACGGGTCCTTTCAGATCCATCTCGTACGATCAGATGAAAGATTTTCAAATATGAAATAGATTATAGGATGTAGATTAGTACCCTGCAATACATGATTTACATATGCATATATAATACTAAAATCCCATAAGTACTGAGGAATCTACGGAAGCTATCAGGAAAAGGTAACAATAACAAATACGCTAAAATATGAATTTATCTATACACTGTCTATGAAATAGAGGCAATAAGACGTGTCTAGACTTTTAGGATGATAAGCAGGTAATTTTCGACACGAAATGATAAGCAAAACTTTTGACATGCAGACACGGTCGAAGTCCAGACTCACTAATGCATCTTAACAACTATCAGTTAGACACACTAATGCAAGACCTGGTTCGCTAAGACCACCGCTCTGATACCAACTTTCATGACCCGTCCTAATCCATCTGGACGAATACATTACATTTAGTTACATCGCGAGGTACTTGACCTCTATATGATACATTTTACAAACATTGCATTCGTTTTTAAAAGACAAACTTTCACTACATCGACAGTTGACGGCATGCATACCATTTCATAATATATCCAACTATAATTGACTTAGTTATAATCTTGATGAACTCGACGACTTAAATGCAACGTCTTTTGAAATATGTCATGAATGACTCCAAGTAATATCTCTAAAATGAGCAAATGCACAGCGGAAGATTTCTTTCATACCTGAGAATAAACATGCTTTCAAGTGTCAACCAAAAGGTTGGTGAATTCATTAGTTTATCATAATCATTCATTTTCATCATTTTAATAGACCACGAGATTTTCATTTCTCATAAATATATGTCCCATGTATAGAGACAAAAATCATTCATATGGATTGAACACCTGGTAACCGACATTAACAAGATGCATATAAGAATATCCCCTATCATTCCGGGACATCCATCGGACATGATATAAAACAACATCGAAGTACTAAAGCATCCGCAACTATGGATGGGGTTCGTTAGGCCCAATAGATCTATCTTTAGGATTCGCGTCAATTAGTAGATCGGTTTACTAATTCTTAGGTTACCAAGCAAAAAGGGGCATATTCGGCTTCGATCATTCAACCATAAAATGTAGTTTCAATTACTTGTGTCTATTTCGTCAAACATTTATAAAAACAGCGCATGTATTCTCAGTCCCAAAAATATATATTGCAAAAGCATTTAAAAAGGGAGCAAATGAAACTCACCATACTGTATTTTGTAGTAAAAATACATATGACTTCATTGAACAAGTGTAGGGTTGTTAGGCCCAATATAAAACAACATCGAAGTACTAAAGCATCCGCAACTATGGATGGGGTTCGTTAGGCCCAATAGATCTATCTTTAGGATTCGCGTCAATTAGTAGATCGGTTTACTAATTCTTAGGTTACCAAGCAAAAAGGGGCATATTCGGCTTCGATCATTCAACCATAAAATGTAGTTTCAATTACTTGTGTCTATTTCGTCAAACATTTATAAAAACAGCGCATGTATTCTCAGTCCCAAAAATATATATTGCAAAAGCATTTAAAAAGGGAGCAAATGAAACTCACCATACTGTATTTTGTAGTAAAAATACATATGACGTCATTGAACAAGTGTAGGGTTGGTCTCGGATTCACGAACCTATATTATTCATATATTTATTAAAGCATATACTTGTAATCGAACAAGTTTAGATATTATTATTAATTGTTATTTCAGTAACTTGTATGTTTCATTGGTAACTATGTTAACTATATTTATTTTATATACTTTAGATAAATAATTAGTATTTATTATGAAAATATTAAGGTTGTTATGCGATATGTTTTAAATATATTCTTATATAGCAATTTATTTAGTAAAATAATATTATTAATAATATTAAATAAAAATTTGTATCTTTTTATGATAATAATAATAACACTAAAAGTAATTAGATTTAGTATTGATACTGCTATTAATAGTTTTGATAATAATACTAATAATAAAAATAATGTTAGTAATAATAATAATTTTAATGATAATAATATTAATTATACTAATAATCTTATTTATAATATAGGTAATGATAATAATTACTTATTAACAATCAATAATAAATAATAATTATAATAATAATATCAAATAAAAAAATAATAAAGAAATAATAATAATAATAATAAGAGTATTAGTAATAACTAGCTCAAAGGGTAACCCTTAAAAAAAGCCCAAGTCCGGGTTTAAACCCGCGACGTCCCGATAACATCCTTAACCACTCCTCTGACATCGCTTTTTCTGATTAAAATTAGGATTTTAATTTATTTAACCCGATCCTATCTGTTTCTTCTTTATCTATCATCATGGATCATAAATGCCCTCATGCATCGTTCACTACAGCGTATCATCCTCATTACTAACCTAATTATTACTGTCTTCTTCATTATAGAATCCTTATCATTATAATCATGTTATCATGATTATCTCGTACCATCATCCTCATTTTCACCATTACTATTTTCATAAAATATCATCATCAATTCTTATACTTGTAATATCATTATGATCATAATCATCTTATTTCATCATCAAAATATAACACTTATCATCATAATATATCATTACCTTAATATTATCATTATCATTATCCTAAACCTTCGTCACTATATCATCATCCATATAATCGACTTAATCCTCATCATATCTACATCATGACCTTTTCTTGAATCATCAATATCCACCATAACATAAAATTGTTTACTTATATTAGTTATTATTGGTCCGGCATAAGAACCCAAGCACACAGCCCAACAGATATATAAATCTCGGCCCAATATTAGTCAGAAACATGCAGCCCAAGAGAACCATGTCTGACCCAACATAACAAAACAGTCCAAAGATATTAAAGGATCCGATTCTGTTTTATCAATTATCTTAATTGAGAGGCTTAAAAGAAAAATAAAAATAATATATATATGCTGAACTGGAACCCACTCTTGGATGCCCCATATGTTCTCCATTATTACTCACGAAGGGTTTGTTGGATTTTAGTTGATGATTGCTCGACAAAAAAAATAGCAGGTGCAGTTTAGAACGAAACAGGAAAATAGAAGTGTTAGTTACAGGTGGGTTTCGATAAAGGGTAGTGGTAGCCGATGGTGATCGTAGATGGTGATGGTTTGGGTGGGTTGAGTTATGGGGTGGTGATTAGTTGTGACCGAATAAGAGAGGGTGGCGTGTTCAAGCAATGGTGGTGGTCGGGTATTCACGATGGAAACAAAATCGTAGGATGGCGAGGGTGAGGGTGGATTATCGTGGTTAGTGGTGGCGGTTTAGGATGATGTAGGTGGAAGATGGCGGTGGTGTGAGGATGGTGAATGTGGTGGTCCGATGGTTGTAGAAAGAACACTAAGGTGGCGATGATGGTTTGAAGTAAAAACAAAACAGTGGCGGTAGATAAATTGAAGAGTATTTGATGTATTCGTTGGTCACATAATAGAAAAGCTCGAGCAAGAATCGAGAAGGTGGTGTACGGTTTATGGTGGTTCTAATGGTAGTGGCATGGTAGCCGATGATGTGGGTAAGGGTGGTGGTCGATAGTAGTTCGGGATGGTGATGTGATGAATAGACGTTGAGTAGTAGCAATGATGTACAAATGGGTTTTTGGTTACAGCCGAGAAAGTACAGCAACATTTAAGTAATCGTATAACATAGTTAAATGGTGATTTGATCTTTTTCTTCGAATATAAAACATGAAACTGAGGTAGTAATGTTTATCTCACAAGTGGGTTGGTTTGTGAGGGTGGCTTTGTATGTATGAATGCATATATAAAGTAAACTAGTGGTTGACAGTTGTAATCACATAACATAATATGCTATATGTTTTCAATTAGTAAGATAAATTAATTATATAATACAATAATAATTAATTAAGTTAAACAGTTGGCAACGTGTGGAAAAAAATAAAAAATAAAAGAAGGTTAGCAGCCTCTCAATAATTAGTCTGTCAACATATAAATTTCGGATGTTTTCTAGTGCTCCGTTGTTAATTAGCGACGGATAAAAGTCTTCAGAAAAATTCCAAATTTTTAAATTAACTATATTTATTTATTTTGGTTATTATGGTATAAAATTTTGTCATTGACTATTAAATAAAAATTTACATTAATTATTCACTCCCAATCCCAAGTAAAATATAAAAAGTTTTAAATTTCAACAAATAGTTCTTAAATGTATTTTTAATGAGCCTATAATTTATAGAACTCATTTTTGTATCACCGTTTATTTTAAAATTACATAAGTTTGAATTTAACTTGCTTAATATCAATCGAAACATCAAACGAGTATTACAATAATTTAATATTTATTTTTAATATACTTTATTTATATATAGAGATATATTTTAAATAATAATTATTATAATATCCTATTTTTATTTTATTAATTTTTAATAAAAACAACATATAATACTTCAAATTATATTTTCAATTATTATTTATATATACATACACACATATCTATTTACAATTAGTTGTTCGTGAATCGTCGAGAGCAGTCGAAGGTCAATTGAACATAGTTTCAAAATTTTCGAGACTCAACATTACAGACTTTGCTTATCGTGTCGGTAACATATAAAGATTAAGTTTAAATTTGGTCGGAAATTTCCGGGTCGTCACACATAGACACCTATACAATGTTTTGACATATCATATCGACGTCATATATATATATTATTTGGAATAACCGTAAGTCACTCTATATGCGGTAATGATCGAGTTAACATATAAAGGGTCGAGGTTGATTCTAAAATAATATATATACATTGATTTATGATTGAGTCTGAGACTTGTATACATAGGGTCGTGGATTGATTCGAGATAATATATTGATTTATTTATGTACTACTAACTGTGGACTACTAATTATGGACTACTAACGTTGGACTGCTAATTTAACAACTTAAAATCATCAACACGTAATAAAAAATGTTATGAATATATTTTGATCATACTTTGATATGTATGTATATATTTGTTATAGGTTCGTGAATCGTCCCGTGGCCAAGTCTTATTTTTCGACGAAGTGAAAATACGTGAAAGTGAGTTATAGTCCCACTTTTAAAATCTAATATTTTTGGGATGAGAATACATGCAGTTTTATAAATGTTTTACAAAATAGACACAAGTACGTGAAACTACATTTTATGGTTGAATGATCGAAATCGAATATGCCCCTTTTTGCTTGGTAGCCTAAGAATTAGGGAACTGGGCCCTAATTGACGCGAATCCTAAAGATAGATCTATAGGTCCCAACAAGCCCCATCCATGTTGCGGATGCTTTAGTACTTAGAAATTTTATCATGTCCGAAGGATGCCCCAGAATGATGGGGATATTCTATATGCATCTTGTTAATGTCGGTTACCAGGTGTTCACCATATGAATGATTTTTTTTATGCAGATTGCTATATGCATGCATGTTGTTTATGAGAAATGGAAATATAAAATCTTGTGGTCTATTATTACGATTTGATAAATATATAGGTTAAACCTATAACTCACCAACATTTTTGTTGACGTTTTAAGCATGTTTATTCTCAGGTGATCGTTAAGAGCTTCCGCTGTTGCATGCTAAATAAAGACAGGAATTGGAGTCTGCATGCTTGTATTATATTATTTATAAACTGCATTCGGAGAATTTAATCGATGTGTAATATTATCGTAAACCATTATGTAATAGTCGTGTGAAAACGTTATATTTTAGATTATCATTACTTGATAATCTACGTTATTTTTTTAAAACCTTTATCGATAAAATAAAGGTTTTGGTTTGTTTTTAAAATCGAATGCAGTCTTTGAAAAACGTCTCATATAGAGGTCAAAACCTCGCAATGAAATCAATTAATATGAAACATTTATAATCGATATGAACGGGACATTTCAGTTGGTATCCGAGCGTTGGTCTTAGATAACCAGAAATTTGCATTAGTGTGTCTAACCGAGTCTGTTAGGATGCATTAGTGAGTCTGGACTTCGACCATGTTTACTTTAAAAACGATTGCTTAACACTTTGTTGGAAACTATATACTTTTACATGTAAATATTATGTGGTATATTACTAATGTGTTAGTTAATGTGCGATAGATGTCTACTTCCAGTACCAATCTGTGATGGCCCGTCCTAATCCACCTGGACGAAGTCTTCAACATTTTGTCCCATTGCGAGGTACTGACCTAAATATGCCATGAATGACTCCAAATAATATCTTTAAATTGAGCAAATGTACAGCGGAAGATTTCTTTCATACCCGAGAATAAACATGCTTAAAAGTGTCAATCAAAAGGTTGGTGAGTTCATAAGTTTATCATAAAACCATAAAATTCAGTAATTTTGATAGACCACAAGATTTCAGTTTATAAATATATGTACACTCGTAAGTGTATAAAAGTATTCTATAAGATATTGAGCGCTTCGGTAACCATACTTAACAATTAATGTAACATCCCAGGTAACACGTTCCCCGTAGCATGATATTGTCCGCTTTGCCCATAGGCGCAAGGATTTTTCTTGGCGACCAAACACGGTGAGCACTTTCCCAGGAGGTCACCCATCCTGGTAGTGCTATCGCCTGAGCACGCTTAACTGCAGAGTTCTCATGGGATCTGCTGCGCTTGTGGTCCCAAAACGCGTCATGCTAGAAAAGGTCTCCACACCCTTATATGGCATGCTTCGTTCCCCTCTCCAACCGATGTGGGATGAATGTAACACGGGTGTTACAATCCTTCTCCCTAATGGGATACAGCATCCTCGCTGTGCACGTTTGGTCCGGGGCCTGGCTCTGATACCATCTGTAACATCCCAGGTAACACGTTCCCCGTAGCATGATATTGTTCACTTTGCTCGTAGGAGCACGGATTTTTCTTGGCGACCAAACACGGCGAGCACTTTCCTAGGAGGTCACCCATCCTGGTAGTGCTCTCGCCTGAGCACGCTTAACTACAGAGTTCTCATGGGATCTGCTGCGCTTGTGATCCCAAAATGCGTCATGCTAGGAAAGGTCTCCACACCCTTATAAGGCATTCCCCTCTCCAACCGATGTGGGACGGATGTAACACGGGTGTTACAATTAATGTGGCATATTCCCTTTATTATGAAATCTCCCTACACTGTACCAAGTGTAGTAAAAATGAAGTACTATGCAACCATTTACGATACTAGAGCGACTAGCCCGGTTGGGGTTGTCAAACTCGATAGATCTATCAATAGGATTCGCGCTTACATGCTCATACAACATGTAAATATTATTTACCAAGCTATTAGGGAAAATATATGCAAAGTGGTACAACTCAACGTAGAATATATTTTTAGTGCTTGTGTCCATTTCGTAAAAAACTTATAAAAACAGCGCATGTATTCTCAGCCCAAAAATTATATATTGCACCAGCAATTAAAAAGGGAGCTATGAAAACTCACGATACAATATTTTGTATTAAAAATATTCATACGACGGAACTTAACAATGCATGGTTGGCCTTGGATTCATGAACCTATATCAATTATATATATTAAAACATGTAATTGTAATCGAACAAGTTTATATATTATTCTTAGTGACATAATTATTATATTTAATAATTTCTAAGTTTTATTGATAATTTAGTTAGATATATTTACCGTATTTACTTTAGATAAATAATTAGTATTTATTATAAAAATATTGATATAGTTATGTTATATGTATTAAATATGTTTTTATATAATTAATGTTTATTTGTTATAATATTAATAATAAGAATATTATTAATAATAATGATACTTAATGGTAATAATAATGATAATAATGATAATAAAACTAATGATACGTATAATAATAATGATAATACTTATAATGTTAAATATTGATAATAAAAATGATAATAATAATAAAATATATAAAAATTTAATAATGATAGTAATAATAACAAAATAAAAAGTTGTATTATTTTTACAGTAAAAATACTATGTTTGATAATAATTCTTAATATAAAAATACTTAATAATAATACTTGATAATAATAATACTAATGTTAATAATAGTAATAATAATAATAATAATGATAATAATAATAATAATAATAATAATAATAATAATAATAACAATAACAATAAAAATAATAATAATAATAATAATAATAATAATAATAATAATAATAATAATAATAATAATAATAATAATAATAATAATAATAATAATAATAATAATAATAATAATAATAATAATAATAATAATAATAATAATAATAATAATAATAATAATAATAATAAGAGTAATAATAAATACTACCTCTTAAGAAAAAGTTCCAAAAATAAATGCCATGCCCGAGCTCGAACCCGAGACCTCTCGGTTAAATCAAACACGCTAGACCATGGCTCTGCAGCTTCTTTTCTGTTTTAATCTCGTACTAAAAATATATAATACATCATTTTCTGTTTACTAATTTTTCTTCTTCTTTTCAAAAAAATAAATCGAACAAAGAACCCCCATCAATTAAGCGACACTTTCATCATCCTTAAACATCATCAATCATCATTATTCAATTCGTGATTACATCATACGATCATCAACATCTCCGTTTTCCTTCATCACTTTCATGATTATTTTGATTATTATTAACATCATACTCGTTATCATCAAAATCATTCCATGTATCCTTATCAACTTCCCGAATTATACTTATCTATGTTCGCGTTTAATCCTAACAGAAATATATCTAGCGATTTCCTTATTACTTGATAACAAACCTGGCCCAACCAAATAAGATGGGTCTCGGCCCAACAGCATAAACAGGTCTCGGCCCAATTATGAAAACATAAACATAACAGTCCAAACTCAAATATAATTGAATAGTTGCTGTGATTCGGTCCAGAATTAATAATTCGTTCAATAGAAACACATATGGCTGTAGCAGCGAAAAAAAGAAAGAGAGGGTCAGAAAGGCGAAAGTCTTCATCACTAAATTATAAAAAAAAAAAAAAAAAACGCCACATGGTGGCCCTTTTTGGTTGACCATGAGAGGTTACCTAGTCCCACTTGTTAATTGATTAAATGCCATAATATCATTCATTGTCATCTTCTCACACCATCGACTCTTCATCATCATAACATTGTTATTTCATGTATCATCAAGATCATCACGTTCTTCTCTTTTAAATCATAACTTTTACTGCTGTAATGAAGGTAGAAACAGATGTGGACAGTAGCAGTAACAACTCACGATTGTACTGGTTTGGTGATGGAAGTCGAGGGTGGTGGTGGTTCACGGCAGGATGGTGGTGGGAGTTTGACATGGTGGTTAGTGGTCAAGTAATAGTTAACAGTAGCAGCATGGTGGTTTTAATGATGGTTTATGATGGTAATGGGTGTAAGGTGTTGGTGCTAGGAGTGGCGGTTGGTGTTCGAATGATTTTGAAAACAGAAAAACAAAGCAAGCGAGTGAGTGGTTGTTTAATGGTATCGTGGAGGTTATGAACCGAAATTGATGGTGGTTCAAGGCGGTTCTAGGGTTGTTCGAAGGAAGGAGGTGATGATTTTGATGAAGATTATAGGTTTTGATGATGATACGATTTTGGTCTTGATTGTTGATCGATTAGAAGATCATAATAGCGGAACAAGATGATGTGAGTTTAATTTGATGATGGGTTGCAGAGGGTGGTGAATGTTGATGAATATTTGATCGAGCTTGCAAGTGTTATATATATATATATATATATATATATATATATATATATATATATATATATATATATATATATATATATATATATATATATATATATATATATATATATATATATATATATATACACATATATATAATATGATAAATCATATATCATATCTCATATAAGAGTCCAAAGACAACAGTATAGTGCAGAGAATTGAAGCTTTTAAAATAGTATAGCAGCCATAATTATTGTCTATTTCTACCGATAGTTTATCCCGGATGGCTATATCGTGTCCATTGCTAAACAGTTAACGTATAAAAGTGTTTCTAAAAATCCCAAATTTTTAGTTTAAATATGTTTAATTATTTCAGTCATTAACTGTTTGAAACCTGATCAAAAAGGTTCGGTAATTATTTATTTTCTGTACCAAATAATATGTACGGAGTACTAAAATTTAAACAAAAAAAATAAAAATATTTTTAACAAATCTAGAATCTTCATAATCAATTTACACTCCAACTTTTATTTTAATCCTTCATAAACTTATGTTAAATCTATATGAACGCTAATTAAATGTCAACCGAGTAATACAAACTTTGATAAATTAAGCTCAAAATCATTTATATTTAATATATTCTCTCTATATATATATATAAACAATTTTTAATAGCGAGTTTACTACATACATATATTATATATTCTTAAACAAATAGATTTAATACAATTTTATATATTTACAAGTAATATTTATATACATACATATATATATATATATATATATATATATATATATATATATATATATATATATATGTATATATATACATCTATATATTTATTATAATAGTTTTCATTACATCGCAAATTATTTTAAATATTTATTTTCAACAATTTAGAATCTTCATAATCAATCTTCATAATCAATTTAAACAAAAAAAATAAAAATATTTTTAACAAATCTAGAATCTTCATAATCAATTTACACTCCAACTTTTATTTTAATCCTTCATAAACTTATGTTAAATCTATATGAACGCTAATTAAATGTCAACCGAGTAATACAAACTTTGATAAATTAAGCTCAAAATCATTTATATTTAATATATTCTCTATATATATATATATAAACAATTTTTAATAGCGAGTTTACTACATACATATATTATATATTCTTAAACAAATAGATTTAATACAATTTTATATATTTACAAGTAATATTTATATACATACATATATATATATATATATATATATATATATATATATATATGTATATATATACATCTATATATTTATTATAATAGTTTTCATTACATCGCAAATTATTTTAAATATTTATTTTCAACAATTTAATCATCTATTATTTCAAATAATATTTCAAATTATTATTATTATTATTATTATTATTATTATTATATATATATATATATATTTAAATATATATGTATCTATTTATAAATAGTTGTTCGTGAATCGTCGGGAACAGTCGAAGGTCAATTGAATATATGGAACAGTTCAAAAATTTTGAGACTCAACCTAACAGACTTTGCTTATCGTGTCAAAAATATAAAATCGTATCGAGAGTTTGGTTTAAAATTAGTCGAAATTTTTCGGGTCGTCACAGTAACTACCCGTTAAAGAAATTTCGTCCCCGAAATTTGATCGAGGTTGTCATGGTTAACAATAAGAATGTTTTCATGATGAATATGAGTTGATAAATAGAGTTTTATCATCCTTGAGTAATATGAATGAAACAATTCGATTACTCGAAACGTATGAGTGAAGCTATCACAAAAGAGTGAAATAAGGAAAAGAAGATTCGTCTTGACTTTAAGTAAAGCAATTAAGACATCTTGGATTCGTAGGTTAAATCTTTGAATTTCAAATGATCATGACTAACGTTCCAAGAAAGGAATGATAATAACACGATCTGATTTGTTAAATTACCAGAAATCACGGAAAGATAGAAATATCAAGAAAATATTTTCATGATATGTTTAGAGGTTAAGTAGAATGAAAGAGTTATGTAACATGGTACATGATGACGTTAAAGTCTGTGAATCATCACGTTCCATTAGAAATTCAGCATGACTTACTGTAATATAATCACATTGGCCAAGCGTCATTATATTATACTAACTCATGCTTCAATTCCCAACACTTCTCCAAAAACCATTCATAATTTAAACTCAAATTTTATTGAAGGATAGAAACTAAAACAGTTTCTTTTATGATGTATCATAGATAGCACGAGGAGATAGATAATTTCAGATAAGAATATTTATGAAAATATCCTCAAAAATATCGAAGATATTTTTGATGATATTTTGGAATTTCTAAGTTCGAAGGTTGATGAAGAAAAATTTTCCGCAAGATTTTAACATAGGTACGGAGCAAGATATTCTCTATAAGATTTCATCAGATCCAGAATTACCTGGACTCTTTGAATATTGGGTTTGGTCCTTGTATTTGTCCTTGGTCTCCTTCATGGTTAGCTCAATCCGTTTTTTAGTACCAAATTTTCTATCGAGCGTTCCCAACATTCCATTCTTTATCATCAAAGGTTTGCCCATTTAGACCATCTACAATTTTTGATGTTTCCTCTGCGTTTAATGCTACCATATCCGAATCATCGGTTATCGATCCGAGGTGGTTTTAAGAGAATTGTGTTTTTAGATGAATAAACACTGATTATGATCGTCAATATACAAAGGATGTTTAAGATGAAATCAAGTGGCAAACTTGAAGAATTGTTTAGTTTCACATGTTATAATCAATATTTTAATTCATTTTAATTGTCCGAGGTTAGTATTCCACAATTAGTAGTCCAATAGTCCAGTCCAATAGTTCAATATATAATTAAATTAATCAATACGTATCGTGACCCATTGTATACACGTCTCAGACTCGATCACAACTCAAGGTATATATATTATTTTAGAATCAACCTCGACCCTTTATATGCTAACTCGAGCATTACCGCATATAGAGTGACTTACGGTTATTCCAAATAATATATATAGATGAGGTCGATATGATATGTCAAAACATTGTATACGTGTCCCGATTTATTCGACGATATTTAAAGTGCGTAAAATAAATAATAGAAATTAAATGACGATAAATAAAATTGCGAGAATTAAAATTGCGATAAATAAATTGCGATAAATAAAATGTAATAAGGAATTAACAGTTAGCTAGGAACAGTTAGCTAGGATTTTGTTAGCGTGGATTTTTAACAAAATTTCTCATAGTTAATTTGTTTGTTTCTAACAAATTTTATTTTTGTCCAATGTTTTCTTCATTATGCCACTTGTTGGATTCTGATAAGTCAAAATCCAAATATGAAATTGAATGAAAATGATTATTCTGTGGTGAACGGATTCGTATATCTGTGGATGTAAGTAGGATAGTAAATGACCATTGAATCAGATTCAAAGAATGCACAGTATAACTTATTAATGTGAAATCTAAATATTCCTCGGGTATTACCTACCCGTTAAAAATATTTTCACCATTAACAGTTTGTACAAAAGAATTTTTTAATTACAATCTTTATGAAATCATATATACATATGTATTTTCTTCAGATGTAATCATGGATTTAATGAGTTAATATGATATTAATCTCATTTTCTTTTCGGTTTGAGCTAGAATAAATAATCTCTAAGACTTTAGAGATTACATAATTGCCACATAATGTTTCTCCAATGATGTTATAGATTAATACTTCATTGGTTGTTGTTGTTGTTGGTACTCCTTGGTATCTATGGTGCGTATGCTGTTGATGCTCGAGGTACAAATTATGATGTTGAGGTATGGGATGCGGATGTTGTTGTTGGTAGTGGTGATGGTAGTACTGTTACTTTCGGTGTTGTTGCTGGTACTTGTAACCTTTGCACCATATTCTCCAAAGCCACTACCCGAGCGCGAAGCTCGTTGACTTCTTCTATTACACCGGAATGATTGTCGGTTCGGACGTGCGAGTGAATAAGATCTAGAATTGTGGATATAATATAATCGTGACGAGCTACCCTGGAAATGAGGCTGTAATGGTGTTTCGGATAGGTTCGCCGATAAGTGCTTCAGGTTCTTCGCCGATTGTGCAGGTTGGTGGGTGGAAAGGATCGCCTTCTTCTTGTCTCCATTGGTTAAGTCGACTTCGAACCCATCCCCATTTCATCCAAAATAGGTGATGGCTAAGTGGTTGATCCATTCCGGTTACACTGCTTTCGGAGCTCAAGTAGATATCCATATCGGAATAGCTGTCGGAATAACTATCGGAATAGCTATCGGAATCCGAGGAGCTCGAACTGGTTGAGAGATCCATCTCGTACGATCAGGGAATTGATTTTCGATATGAGATGGATTATAGGACATATATTAGTATCCTTCAATACATAATTTACATATGTATATATAATACCAAAATCCTATAAGTTACAGAGGAATCTACGGAAGCTGTCAGGCAAAATCTACAGTAACAGATACGCTAAGATATGAATTTGTCCATACACTATCTATGCAATAGAGGCAGTAAAATGTGTCTAGACTTAAGGATGATAATCAAGTAATTTCTGACAAGAAATGATAAACAAAACTTTTGACATGCAGCTAAGTTTGAAGTCCAGACTCGCTAATGCATCTTAACAACTATCAGTTAGATACACTAATGCAAGACCTGGTTCACTAGGACCAATGCTCTGATACTGACTGTGATAGCCCGTCCTAATCCACCTGGACGAAGTCTTCAATATTTGGTCCCATTGCGAGGTACTGACCTAAATATGCCATGAATGACTCCAAATAATATCTTTAAATTGAGAAAATGCACAGCGGAAGATTTCTTTCATACCCGAGAATAAACATGCTTAAAAGTGTCAATCAAAAGGTTGGTGAGTTCATAGGTTTATCATAAAACCATAAAATTCAGTAATTTTGATAGACCACAAGATTTCAGTTTATAAATATATGTACACTCGTAAGTGTATAAAAGTATTCTATAAGATATTGAGCGCTTCGGTAACCATACTTAACAATTAATGTGGCATATTCTCTTTATTATGAAATCTCCCTACACTATACCAAGTGTAGTAAAAACGAAGTACTATACAACCATTTACGATACTAGAGCGACTAGCCCGGTTGGAGTTGTCAAACTCGATAGATCTATCAATAGGATTCACGCTTACATGCTCATACAACATGTAAATATTAGTTACCAAGCTATTAGGGAAAATATGCAATGTGGTACAACTCAACGTAGAATATGTTTTTAGTGCTTGTGTCCATTTCGTAAAAAAATTTATAAAACAGCTCATGTATTCTCAGCCCAAAAATTATATATTGCAACAGCAATTAAAAAGGGAGCTATGAAAACTCACGATACAATATTTTGTAGTAAAAATATTCATACGACGTAACTGAACAATGCATGGTTG
This sequence comes from Rutidosis leptorrhynchoides, assembly GCF_046630445.1. Taxonomy (NCBI): domain Eukaryota; kingdom Viridiplantae; phylum Streptophyta; class Magnoliopsida; order Asterales; family Asteraceae; genus Rutidosis; species Rutidosis leptorrhynchoides. The sequence continues at coordinate 155,882,336 of NC_092335.1, read as the reverse complement.
GCCTTAGATTCACGAACCTATATCAATTATATATATTAAAACATGTAATTGTAATCGAACAAGTTTATATATTATTCTTAGTGACATAATTATTATATTTAATAATTTCTAAGTTTTATTGATAATTTAGTTAGATATATTTACCGTATTTACTTTAGATAAATAATTAGTATTTATTATAAAAATATTAATATAGTTATGTTATATGTATTAAATATGTTTTTATATAATTAATGTTTATTTGTTATAATATTAATAATAAGAATATTATTAAAAATAATGATACTTAATGGTAATAATAATGATAATAAAACTAATGATACGTATAATAATAATAATAATAATAATGATAATACTAATAATGTTAAATATTGATAATAAAAATGATAATAATAATAAAATATATAAAAATTTAATAATGATAGTAATAATAACAAAATAAAAAGTTGTATTATTTTTACAGTAAAAATACTATTTTTGATAATAATTCTTAATACTAAAAATACTTAATAATAATACTTGATAATAATAATACTAATGTTAATAATAGTAATAATAATAATAATAATAATAATAATAATAATAATAATAATAGTAATAATAATAATAATAATAATAATAATAATAATAATAATAATAATAATAATAATAATAATAATAATAATAATAATAATAATAATAATAATAATAATAATAATAATAAATACTACCTCTTAAGAAAAAGTTCCAAAAATAAATGTCATGCCCGGGCTCGAACCCGAGACCTTTCGGTTAAATCAAACACCCTAGACCATGGCTCTGCAGCTTCTTTTCTATTTTAATCTCGTACTAAAAATATATAATACATCATTTTCTGTTTCCTAATTTTTCTTCTTCTTTTCAAAAAAAATAAATCGAACAAGGAACCCCCATCAATTAAGCGACACTTTCATCATCCTTAAACATCATCAATCATCATTATTGAATTCGTGATTACATCATACGATCATCAACATCTCTGTTTTCCTTCATCACTTTCATGATTATTTCGATTATTATCAACATCATACTCGTTATCATCACAATCATTCCATGTATCCTTATCAAATTCCCGAATTATACTTATCTATGTTCGCATTTAATCCTAATAGAAATATATCTAGCGATTTCCTTATTACTTGATAACAAACCTGGCCCAACCAAATAAGATGGGTCTCGGCCCAACAGCATAAACAAGTCTCAGCCCAATTATGAAAACATAAACATAACAGTCCAAACTCAAATATAATTGAATAGTTGTTATGATTCGGTCCAGAATTAATAATTCGTTCAATAGAAACACATATGGCTATAGCATGGAAAAAAAAGAAAGAGAGGGACAGAAAGGCGAAAGTCTTCATCACTAAATTATAAAATAAAAAAAAATAAAAAAACACCACATGGTGTCCCTTTTTGGTTGGCCATGAGAGGTTACCTAGTCACACTTGTTAATTGATTAAATGCCATAATATCATTCATTATCATCTTCTCACACCATCGACTCTTCATCATCATAACATTGTTATTTCATGTATCATCAAGATCATCACGTTCCTCTCTTTTAAATCATAACTTTTACTGCTGTAACGAAGGTAGAAACAGATGTGGACAGCAGTAGTAACAACTCACGATTGTACATGGTTTGGTGATGGAAGTCGAGGGTGGTGGTGGGAGGTTGACATGGTGGTTAGTGGTCGAGTAACAGTTAACAGTAGCAGCATGATGGTTTTAATGATGGTTTATGATGGTAATGGGTGTAAGGTGTTGGTTCTAGGAGTGGCGGTTGGTGTTCGAACGATTTAGAAAACAGAAAAACAAAGCAAGCGAGTGAGTGGTTGTTTAATGGTATCGTGGAGGTTATGAACCGAAATTGATGGTGGTTCAAGGCGGTTCTAGGGTGGTTCGAAGGAAGGAGGTGATGATTTTGATGAAGATTGTAGGTTTTGATGATGATATGGTTTTGGTCTTGATTGTTGATCGATTAGAAGATCATAATAGCGGAACAAGATGATGTGAGTTTAATTTGATGATGGGTTGCAGAGGGTGGTGAATGTTGATGAATATTTGATCGAGCTTGCAAGTGTTATACATACATATATATATATATATATATATATATATATATATATATATATATATATATATATATATATATAATATGATATGATAAATCATATATCATATCTCATATAAGAGTCCAAAGACAACAGTATAGTGCAGAGAATTGAAGCTTTGAAAATAGTATAGCAGCCATAATTATTGTCTATTTCTACCGACAGTTTATCCCGGATGGCTATATCTTGTCCATTGCTAAACAGTTAACGTATAAAAGTGTTCCCAAAAATCCCAAATTTTTAGTTTAAATATGTTTAATTATTTCAGTCATTAACTGTTTAAAATCTGATAAAAAAAGTTCGATAATTATTTATTTTCTGTACCAAATAATATGTACGGAGTACTAAAATTTAAACAAAAAAATAAAAATATTTTTAACAAATCTAGAATCTTCGTAATCAATTTACACTCCAACTTTTATTTTAATCCTTCATAAACTCATGTTAAATCTATATGAACGCTAATGAAATGTCAACCAAGTAATACAAACTTTGACAAATTAAGCTCGAAATCATTTATATTTAATATATTCTCTCTATATATATAAACAGTTTTTAATAGCGAGTTTACTACATACATATATTATATATTCTTAAACAAATAAATTTAATACAATTTTATATATTTACAAGTAATATTTATATACATATATATATATATATATATATATATATATATATATATATATATATATATATATATATACATATATATATATATATATTTATTATAATAGTTTTCATTACATCGCAAATTATTTTACATATTTATTTTTTTAACAATTTAATCATCTATTATTTCAAATTATTACATATATATATATATATATATATATATATATATATATATATATATATATATATATATATATATATATATATATATATATATATATATATATATATATCTATTTATAAATAGTTGTTCGTGAATCGTCGGAAACAGTCGAAGGTCAATTGAATATATGGAACAGTTCAAAATTTTTGAGACTCAACCTAACAGACTTTGCTTATCGTGTCAAAAATATAAAATCGTATCGAAATTTTGGTTTAAAATTAGTCGAAATTTTCCGGGTCATCAAACAATCCCATCGACTCACCTAATAACAATGTAGAGTCGAATATATTTTGGGAAGATTCACAAATTCCCGAAGAGGAATCGGAAGAAGAGGAACCGGAAGAAGAGGAACTGGAAGAAGAAGAAGAAGAGGTTTCGGAGGAAGAAATATTAATAACTACAGAAAAACGGTTAAATAAAAGAAAATCATCAATAAATGGACCAAAGATAAAAATGGTTTGTGGTGTCTGCGCGGAGGAGGAAAAATATTGGGAAAATTACCAATTTTCTGATTAATCGGATCCCAACGAGGATTCCGATGATGTTATAGAAATTACCCCGACCCAATTTAAAAAGGCAAAAGAAAATAATAAGGGAAAAGCTATCAAAATAGAGAAAACCAATCCCAAATCTGATGAACTCTATGTTAACATGAAGTACCCTGATTGGGTGTATCGCAAACACCCGTATTTCTTAAATTTTAACTATAACCCGGGAACATCTAAGCCCCAGGTTTTTCTAAACTATTTGTGAAAACGACGGCTCGTATTAGAGGAGAACCATGTATCCCTAGAAAATTAGCAAAACGAACCAAGTCCGAAGAGGAAGAAACAAGTGAGTCAGAATAAAGAGTTATAATCATGCTGTGTAATATATGTATTATAGTGTGTTTGTACTTTCATGTTATATGTAAAAATTGCTTGTATTTTTTGTTAATTATCTTTTACGAATCTAATCCTCGTCTATTTTTCAGTATAAAAACACAAAATGGATGTTAAGGATAGACAATCGAATATTTTAGATGACCTACCAGGGGATATGATTGATGAAATCTTAGCTAGAGTTGGTCAGAATTCATCGGCACAATTATTTATGGTGAAATTAGTTTGTAGAACATTTGAAAGATGTTCCAGGCATGCCTTGGTATATAAAAGGTTTTCCTTTGATAGATGGTGTATATCACATTGGGGAGACCTTAAGTTACGCTGTGTTTTCTTTAAGGCATTTAGTGCGGGAAACCCAAATACAATTTTACGCTACGGGTTGAGAGCCTATTTTGACTCCACATATCCCAACATAGGAATTCGTTCTTTAGAAAGAGCTTCAAACATGCAACTTAAAGAAGCATGTTATGTTTATGGATTAGTGATGTTCGCTTCTCACTAAATTGAGAAAAATAACATAGGATTGCAACTTCTAAATAAAACATTCCCACAGGTGACGGATTCAGTAGTTGGGGTGAGAAATAAGGTTTTTAGATTGTTACGGGGCTGTTGGGCATTACGTAACCCCCGTCCTTTTGACGATGTTACAACATGCTGCCTAATCAATGGCCACAACGGTTATTTTTCACAAGACCAAGGATGGGAAATAGTATTAGTAAAACCCTAATGCATGACTTGTTTTTGGACCTATGAATTACGTGTCTTTATTGCCTTTGCTGAACGACTTACGTTAAATTAAAATTGTTTTCGCAACTACCTTGTATCAAAGTTATTATGTACTATATTTCATGCTATATGTAAAATAGCGGTATTGTACGTTTGTAAAATATTGTATAAAAGTTTGAATGCGAAATATTATTGTAATTAGTTTTTCATATAGAATTGTAGTAGTTGAATTTTATATTAGCTATTAAGTATGAACTTAACGGGTATATAAAACGCTAATATGAAGAAAAAGTTTTTATAAATGAGTTCATATTATGCTATGAAATACTATTGACTACTCATAATATTCTATATGATTAACTTAATTCTTTTGGCTATTTTTGAAGGAAATGGCACCGACTACTCGGCATACCCTGAATATGAGCGAGGAAGACTTCCCTGTTTTCCTTACTGAGAACATAGCCACAGTGCAGGCTGCAATGCAAAATAACAACAATAATTCTGAAACTAGCAATGGAACTAACGCAACAAGAACTCATGTAGGATGCTCCTACAAAGAATTCACTGCTGTAAACCTCTGGAATTCGATGGAACCGAGGGACCAATCGGATTAAAACGATGGACCGAGAAGGTTAAATCGGTGTTTGCCATAAGTAAATGTACTGAAGAAGACAAAGTAAAGTACGCTACGCATACCTTCACAGGTACTGCGTTAACATGGTGGAACACTTATCTCGAGCAGGTGGGACAAGATGCTGCTTACGCACTACCGTGGTCAGCACTCAAACACATGATGAATGAGCAGTACCGTCCCAGAAATGAGGTCAATAAGCTCAAGGTGGAGCTTAGAGGATTACGAGCACAAGGATTCGATAGTACCACATACGAACGACGATTCACAGAGTTGTGCCTATTGTGTCCGAGAGTGTTCGAAGATAAAGAAGAGCAGATCGACTCGTTTGTAAAAGGGTTACCAGAAATGATCCAGGAGGATGTAAGTTTAAACGAGCCCACCTCCATACAAAAGGCAAGTCAAATGGCCCACAAACTAGTGAACCAGATTGAGGGAAGGATTAAAGAGCAAGCGGCCGAAGAGGCCAACATGAAACAAGTCAAGAGAAAGTGGGAATAAAACAGTGACAAGAGTCACCAATACAACAACAACAACAACAACAACAACAACAACAACAACAACGACAACAACAACAACCGCAACATTAATCGCAACAACAACAATCGCAATCCCAACAACAACTACAATAAATGTCCCAACAACAACAACAACAACAACAACAACAACAATCGTCCCAACAACAATAACAACCGCAATAACAACAATTCCTATAACAACAAGAATCAGAAATAGCCATGCTAAAGGTGTGAAGAGTACCACCAGAATGGGTTCTGCACGACATTTTCCACCAAGTGTAAACGAAATGGTCATGGTGCGACTAAGTGTGAGGTCTACGGACCGATGAATAACAGAATTAAAAGAACAAATAATGTCGGAACAAATAATGCCGCCGTAGTTTGTTTTGGATGTGGAAAAACGGGTCACATTAATAGAAATTACCCGAATAACTAATGGGCAGGGCCGCGGAAGAGTTTTCAGTATTAATACGGCAGAAGCGCAGGAAGACCCGGAGCTTGTTACGGGTACGTTTCTTATTGACAATAAATCTGCTTATGTTTTATTTGATTCGGGTACGGATAGAAGCTATATGAGTAGAGATTTTTGTGCTAAATTAAGTTGTCCATTGACGCCTTTGGATAATAAATTTTTACTCGAATTAGCAAACGGTAAATTAATTACATCAGATAATATATGTCAGAATCGAGAAATTAAACTGGTTAGCGAAACGTTTAAGATTGATTTGATGCCAGTAGAGTTAGGGAGTTTTGATGTGATAATTGGCCTTCAACCAGTTGAAAGAGGTGAAAGCGGAGATCATTTGTCACAAAAATGCGATTCGCATTATGCGCGAAAAGAGAAAACCGTTAATGGTGTACGGAGAGAAGAGCAATGCGAAGTTAAATCTTATTAGTAATTTGAAGGTGCAAAAGCCAATAAGAAAAGGTTTCTATGCAGTTCTATCACACGTCGATAAAGTACAAACTGAAGAAAAGAACATCAATGATGTTCCCGTCACAAAAGAATTTCCCGATGTATTTCCAAAAGAATTACCGGGATTACCTCCACACCAATCTGTTGAATTTCAAATAGATCTTGTACCAGGAGCTGTACCAATAGCTCGTGCTCCATACAGAGTCGCACCCAGTGAAATGAAGGAACTCCAAAGCCAATTACAAGAACTTTTAGAGTGTGGTTTCATACGACCAAGTACATCACCATGGGGAGCTCCTATTTTGTTTGTCAAAAAGAAAGATTGTACATTTAGGTTGTGCATCGACTACAGAAAGTTGAACAAACTTACCATCAATAATCGATATCCACTACCAAGAATCGACGACTTATTTGATCAACTACAAGGCTCATCGGTTTATTCGAAGATCGATTTACGTTCTAGGTATCATCAAATGCGGGTGAAGGAGGATGATATTTCGAAGACTGCTTTTAGAACGTGTTATGGCCATTACGAGTTTATGGTTATGCCGTTTGGTTTGACTAACGTACCAGCTGTGTTCATGGACCTCATGAACCGAGTGTGTGGACCATATCTTAACAAGTTTGTCAATTGTTTTCATCGATGACAAACTTATTTACTCAAGAAATGATCAAGAGCACGAAGAACATTTGAGAAAAGTGCTAGAATTGTTGAGGAAGGAACAACTGTACGCAAAATTTTCAAAATGTGCATTTTGGTTGGAAGAAGTTCAATTCCTCCGTCACGTAGTAAACAAAGAAGGTATTCAGGTTGATCCGGCAAAGATTGAAACCGTTGAAAACTGGGAAACCCCGAAAACTCCGAAGCATATACGCCAATTTTTAGGATTGGCTGGTTACTACAGAAGATTCATCCAAGATTTTTCCAAAATAGCAAAACCCTTGACTGCATTAACGCATAAAGGGAAGAAATTTGAATGGAAGGATGAGCAAGAGAAAGCGTTTCAATTGTTGAAGAAAAAGTTAACTACACCACCTATATTGTCATTGCCTGAAGGGAATGATGATTTTTTGATTTATTGTGACGCATCAAAGCAAGGTCTCGGTTGTGTATTAATGCAACGAACGAAGGTAATTGCTTATGCGTCTAGACAATTGAAGATTCACGAGCAAAATTATACGACTCATGATTTGGAATTGGGTGCTGTTGTTTTTGCATTAAAGACGCGGAGGCACTACTTATATGGGGTTAAAAGTATCATATATACCGACCACAAAAGTCTCCAACATATATTTGATCAGAAACAACTGAACATGAGGCAGCGTAGGTGGATTGAGTTGTTGAATGATTACGACTTTGAGATTCGTTACCACCCGGGAAAGGCAAATGTGGTAGCCGATGCTTTGAGTAGAAAAGACAGAGAACCTATGCGGGTAAAAGCTATGAATATAATTATTCATACTAACCTTATTACTCGAATAAAAGAGGCACAACAGGATATTGTAAAAGAAGGAAATTTGAAGAATGAAATACCCAAGGGATCGGAGAAACATCTTAATATTCAGGAAGACGGAACCCGGTATAGGGCTGAAAGAATTTGGGTACCAAAGTTTGGAGATGTGAGAGAAATGGTACTTGGGGAAGCACATAAAACTAGATACTCAATACATCCCGGAGCAGGAAAGATGTACCAAGATCTCAAGAAACACTTTTGGTGGCCGGGTATAAAAGCCGATATTGCAACATTTGTAAATGGATTCATATATGTTTGAATATATAGATAGATATAAATAATAATTTGAAGTATAATTTAAGATATTATATGTTGTTAAAATTAACTATGTAAAGTAAAAAAAAATATATGATATCATTATTAAAATAAATAAATATATAAATGTAAAGTATATTAAAAATAAATATTAAGTGATTGTAATACCCGTCTGATGTTCCGATTGATATTAAGAAAGTTAAATTCAAACATATGTAATTTTAAAATAAACAGTGATACGAAAATGAGTTCTATAAATTTTAGGCTTGTTAAAAATGTATTTAGAAACTATTTGTTAAGTTTTAACACTTTTCATATTTTACCCATAATTGTGAGGGACAGTTGATGTAATATTTATTTAATTAATTAATGATCGAATTTTATACCATAATAACCTAAATAAATAAATATAGTTAATTTAAAAATTTGGAATTTTTTTTCCGAAGACTTTTATCCATCACGGATTAACAACGGGGCACAAAATCCAATCCGTACAACTCATGTCGACAGATAATTAAGGCGGCTACACTGTTTTGTGATTCATGAATTAAGTTTTTATTATTATATTAATATATCTATTATTGTATGTGCATGTATCACATTATATAGGTGATATGAAAATGAATATATCTATATAATAATATATATATTATATGTACTACATTCACACGTGATTTATTTTGATGACTCCTTATTAATAATGATTTTTTCTAATCACCTATCAATATCTCCTTATATAAACATTACATTACATATACATATAGAATGCAAGAAAGTTAGGAACCCATCATTCATCTTCTTCTCCTACTTGTTTCCTGTCAACCGAGACTAATCATCGGGAACCACCATAACCCGCCACCCACACCATTCCAACCGCCACCTACAACTGCTTTCCTTGCTGCCGCCATTTAAACTACACATAAAATCACCACAATCACGCTACTGTAGCTTCTGTGTTGTTTCTACTGCTCCTATACATGTCCTTCTGTATACTACTCCAACAACGAACAACCCTTGCCACTCTTGTAAACCACCTCTCCTTAAACCCATCACCACCCGTCTCTCTTTTATTTTCTCTCTCTCACTTGTTATTTCCTGCTTCGGTTTCTTGCTTTCTGTTTGCAGACATACCCACATGAACCGAACACCAACAACCAATTGTTAAAGTATACTCACTATTACTGCACGAGTTAATGATAATGATTAATTTAAGAGTTAAAAGCCGTTCATATCATAATCATTGTTACTAGTGTTCTTGTTCTTATTCGAATTCAATCCCAACATCTTTCACCACCATGACCATCGAGCCACCATCACATACATATATGTATATGCTTTCCCTCGACCAAAAACCAAACCATGGAACCATGTTCCTTGCAACTGTTTATCTGCTGCAAAACATCGCTAAACACTACCATCATCTACCACAACTGTTGCACGCTCCTTCTCTTCGTTTTGATATGAAAAGTCACTACATACTGCTACTACAGCTTCCTGTTCAACAAAGGTTACAACTATTTTTTGCTATTTGCAGTTTTTACTTCTGTTTTCTTCCTATTTGAACAACCAATATCTTCACTCCAAACCCAACACTACAACCCGTCACCTTTATTTGGTGGCTGCTGCTATCCCTTTCTAAACATCTGAGAAACCATCACCACGAACCCTCACAAACTGTTATTCAATTGCTGTTAATTGCTACAGCTGCTAGATCCATGCGATATTTTTTTTCATCTTAATTAGACACGAAGTTGACGAGAATGATTATTAATACAATAATGAAAGGTGCAATAATTAAAACATGTGGGACTTTAGAAATTAAAGGCGACACAAGTGGAGGTCTTTGAATTATTACTTGAGATGATAATGTTATGGTGGGGTTGTGGAGTTGGATATACATTTGATTAAGCTAGACAACTACAATTTGACTTGGTCCGTAAATCTTGTAGTATTAGTAATCGGGCTTTATTGTGGGCCGTAAGAATTAGGTAACATGGCTGCTATCTGGGCTGTTTAGCCCGATTATTTCACAGACCCAAAAGAGAATATATATATATATACCACATATATATCTCATGTTTCATGGTAATCTCATTCTATTACTATAAAATGAAGAATGAAGGTGATGAGGATGATATACATGCTCGACAATTATGATAATTATGATGTTAAATGATGATTATGTTAGATAGAACGATATATGATGATGTTTATGTTAGGATGATGATGACTATGATCTAGATTCGGTGATAGTGATAAGTAATATGGCAATCACGATTTATGATGAGGGAGATTCGATTATGAGTATGATTATGATAATCGGGTATGATATGACGATGATGAAGATAGGATAATGAATCTGTTAACCGTGATATTGATGATAAATATGATCATGATGATAATGATAATGTTAATGATGATCACGGTTATGATCATGATTATGGAAAATGTTTATGATGATGATGGAAATTTCAGTTTTATGACGATGATGATTAAGGGATTAAGATGATGATGATGTTAAAGAATCGTGTTGAAGATGATGTTAATCATGATCTTGAAAACGGTAGAAGTAGGATGGGATAATCAGTTTCGTACATAATAATCAAATATTCGAACGGGGTATAACAGAAACAAACCCATGGTTCAATGGTTAGGGGTGTTATCGGGTTAGCGGGACGTCGCAGGTTCAAACCCGGACTTGGGCATTTTTTTAAGAGCTACTCCTTTGAGGTAGTTTACTTATTACTCATTATTATTATTATTATTATTATTATTATTATTATTATTATTATTATTATTATTATTATTATTATTATTATTTACATTAGTTTATCAAATAAATATTAGATACATAAAAATATGTATTTGATACATAATATAATTATAATAGTATTACATAAGATTATAGAATGAAAATAATGACATTAATTAGATAAATATTACCTATAAAAATTACTGATTTTTGATATAAAACTAACTAATTGTATACATATGCTAATATAACTATAAATATTAATTATTTTACAAAATAAATATATGTAACACATAATTGAAGATATAATATATATATCTTAAATAGAATTGAGTATGATTATTATATAATTAAAATACTCAAATAAATAGCACATAATTAATAAATGGAATTATGTGATTATATATGTAATATATATTACTGATATAGGTTCGTGAATCTGAGGCCAACCTTGCATTGTTCAGTTCTGTCGTATGAATATTTTTACTACAAAATATCGTATGGTGAGTTCATTTGATTCCCTTTTACTCTTTACATTTTTGGGACTGAGAATATATGCGCTACTTTTACAACTGCTTTATTAAATGATTTTGAAATACATTTTGAACTGCGAATACATGAAATACTTTTATAAATGTTTGACGAGATAGACGCAAGCAAAACATTCCTCGAATGAATTATGTGGACGTGATAATTGCCACCATTGAATTATGTGGACGTGATAATTGCCACAATGGATATGAATATTTTTCCCCTGATTATTATTGATTGGTAACCTAAGAATTAGAATCGGGTATGGCCCTAATTCACGCGAATCCTAAAGGTAGCTACTGGGTATAACACCTCCACCCAGAATGTTCACTAGACGGAAGAGCTAGTGGGCGTGGTGTTTAGTACTTCGAGGTTTATATATTATACAGGCAAGATGTTCTGTTTTGGGGATATTATTGATGCGCATTATATATTAAGGTCGGTTACCAAGCCAAGAAATGAATGAAAAGTGAATGTTATGTATCGAGAGAATGATTTTTATACACAGGTTATGTGTATGATATTTTTGTACACGAGATATGTGTACGGTTACTAAGATTTATGAAAATGGTTTCGTACACGAGATAGGTGTACTGTATTTGAATCTTGTGGTCTATCAAAATGATGAATTTTATTGTTTACGATAAACTTATGAACTCACCAACCTTTTGGTTGACACTTTAAAGCATGTTTATTCTCAGGTATGAATAAAATCTTCCGCTGTGCATTTGCTCATTTTAAAGACATTATTTGAAGTCGATTATCGCAATTGAACCAGATGTTGGTGACTTCGTCCAGATGGATTAGGATGGGGTACGACATGTGGTATCAGAGCGGTGGTCTTAGCGAACCAGGTCTGCATTAGTGTGTCTAACTGATAGTCGATAGGATGCATTAGTGAGTCTGGAGTTCGACCGTGTCTGTATGTCAAAAGTTTTGCTTATCATTTTTGTCGGAAATTGCCTGCTTATCATTCTTAGTCTAGACACGTCTTACTGCATTGATTGCATGAATAGTGTATAGACAAAATTTATATCTTAGCAGAGCGTATCTGTTACTGTAAGCTTTGCCTGTCATATTCCGTAAATTTCTCCGTAATCTATGAAACCTTTTGTTCTATATATATAGATATTTTATGTCATTAGAATATCATCCAATAGCCGGAAATCATTTCCTATCGAAAAATCCTTTACTCAATCGTACAAAATGGAACTCGTCACTAGTTCAAGTTCTTCGAAACCCGACAGCTATTCCGACATGGATGTTCACCTAAGCTCCGGAAGCAGCGTCACCAGAATGAATCATTCAATCAGTCATCCCCAATTCATCTGATGGGTTCGTAGTCGACTTAATCGATGGAGACGAGAAGAAGACGATCCTTTCCATCCACCACATTCCCCTCTTGGCGAAAAAACTGAAACACTTACCGGTGAACCTGTTCGAAACATCATTTTCTCTCTCAGAGTATCTCACCACGACTATATCATAACTCAGATTCTAAACCTTATTCATTCGCTCGTTCCGACCGACAATCATCCCGGAATAATATAAGAAATCAACAAACTTCACGCTCGAATAATCAATTTGGAGAATATGGTGCAAAATTTACCAGCTTCAACAACATCATCGGCACCAACAGTACCATCAAGAGACAGCACCAGTACCACCAACAACCTAAGTTTCAACATCACACGCCCCAATATCTCATCTGTACCTCGAGCATAATCATCGTTTTACATGACGTTCTACATCATTTATCTTCGTTCGACATGGCGATTATGTAATCTCCAATGTTTTAGAGATTATATATTCTTGTTCTAACGGTAAATCAAATGAGTCTAATATCATATTGACTCATTAAATCCATGATTACATCTGAAGAAAATATATATGTAAGTATATTTTCATAAAGATTGTAATTAAAAATTCTTTTGTACAAACTGTTAATGGTGAAAATATTTTAACGAGTAGGTAATACCCGAGGAATATTCAGATTTCACATTAATAAGTTACACTGTACATTCTTCGAAGCTGATTCAACAGTCGTTTACTATCCTACTTACATCCACAGATACGAATCCGTTCACCATAGAATAACCATTTTCATTCCATTTCATATTTGGATTTTGACTTATCAGAATCCAACAAGTGGCATAATGAAGAAAACATTTGACAAAAATAAAATTTGTTAGAAACTAAAAAATTAACTATGAGAAATTTTGTTAAGAATTCACGCTAACAAAATCCTAGCTAACTGTTCCTAGCTAACTGTTAATTCCTTATTACATTTTATTTATCGCAATTTAATTATCGCAATTTATATTCTCACAATTTTATTTATCGTCATTTAATTTCTGTTATTTATTTTACGCACTTTAAATATCGGGACATGTATACAAGGTTTTGACATATCATATCGACGCATCTATATATATATTATTTGGAATAACCATAGACACTCTATATGCAGTAATGATCGAGTTCGCTATACAGGGTTGAGGTTGATTCTATAGTAATATATATACTTTGAGTTGTGATCGAGTCTGAGACATGTACACGGGTCACGATACGTATTAATTAATTCAAATATTATATATTAAACTATATATGAATTATTGGACTGTTAACTGTGGACTATCGACTGTGGACTAATAACATTGGACAATTAAAATGAATTAAAATATTGATTATAACATATGAAACTAAACAATTCTTCAAGTTTGCCACTTGATTTCATCTAAAACCTCATTTGTATCTTAACGATTACAATCTACGATCAAACCTTTCATGATTCGTAAAAACACCTCAATCGAGACGATGAACTAACCGCACTTCATCTACGAAAAGAAAAGATTGATGCATATAGTAATGTACCTGAAGACACTCAGAACCTGAGTAACCATTTAACACGTATCTATGCTAGCTCCTTTAGTGTTATTATTACCCAAAATAACATTGCAATTCTCTTTCAAATTAGCCAATTTTGTCACCGCTCCAACAAGTCAACTTTGACTTTTCATTCGAAACAACCTTATTATAACTTTGATATATGTACGTGCTCTTTTATTGTTACCGGGAAACCTTTTATATTCCACCATATTACCATCAGCGTTTAATCATCTAAAAAAAACACAATTCTTTTGAAACCACCTCGGATTGATAACCGATGATTCAGATATGGTAGCATTAAATGCAGAGGAAACAACAAAACTATAGATGGTCTAAACGGCCAAAAGTTTGATAACAAAGAATGGAAGGTCGGGAACGCTCGATAGAAAATTTAGTACTGAAAAACGAATTGAGCTAACCCTGAAGGAGACCAAGGATAAATACAAGGACCAAACCCTATATTCAAAGAATTCAAGTAATTCTGGATCCATTGAAATCTTTAGAGAATATCTTGCTCCGAAGTCATGTTAAAATCTTGCGGAAAATTTTTCTTCATCAACCTTCGAACTTAGAAATTCCAAAATATCGTCATAAATATCTTCGATATTTCTGAAGATATTTTCATAAATATTCTCGTTCGAAATTATTTATCTCTTCGTGCTATCTATATTACATCATAAAGAAAACTACTTTAGTTTCTAAATTTCTTTAAAAATTTGAGTTTGAATTATGAATGATTGTGAAGTAGTGTAAGGAATTGAAGCATGAGTTAGTATAATATAATGACACTTGATCAACGTGATTATATTACAGTAAGTCATGCTGAGTTTCTAAACGGAACGTGATGATTCACAGACTATACCGTCATCATGTGCCATGTTACACGACTCTTACATTCTATCTAATCTATAAACACATCGAGAACATATCTTCCTGATAGTTCTATCTTTTCTCTTGAATTCTGGTAACTTAACCACTCAAGATCATACTATTATAATCTCTCTCTTAGAACATTAGTCATGTTCATTCGAAACTTCATATCTATGAATTCTGGACCATTATTCGCTTGACTTAAAGTCGGGAAGAGAAAACAAAAGCTTGGAACTTCAAAATATAAAGGAAATGGAGAGGGCAAATTTATAGTCAAATATCCGACAAAGCAGTCGAAACAGATTATCGCAATTAATCAAAGAGGATCCTAATTTCTCTAATTACTGAAGAATCAAATCTTATATAGATATCGAAGATTATCTTTAAATCCCTTGAATTCCAGAATTCAACCATGACTAGTGAAAAGTTATGATGAAACTTGTCTATCTCATTTCACTATTTAATGATAGCTTCAGTCGTACGCTTCGAGTGATTAAACTGTTTTATCTATATTATTCAATAATGATAAAACCTTATTTAACAACTCAGATCCGTCATGAAAAACATTTTTATTATTAGCCACGATGATCCCACTCAAATTTCGGGATGAAATTTCTTTAACGGGTAGGTACTGTGATGACCCGGAAATTTCCGACCAAATTTAAACTTAATCTTTATATGATTTCGATACGATAAGCAAAGCCTGTAATGTTGAGTCTCAAAATTTTTGAACTGTTTTCATATATTCAATTGACCTTCAACTGTTCCCAACGATTCACGAACAACTATTTGTAAATGGATTCATATATGTTTGAATATATAGATAGATATAAATAATAATTTGAAGTATAATTTAAGATATTATATGTTGTTAAAATTAACTATGTAAAGTAAAAAAAAAATATGATATCATTATTAAAATAAATAAATATATAAATGTAAAGTATATTAAAAATAAATATTAAATGATTGTAATACCCGTCTGATGTTCCGATTGATATTAAGAAAGTTAAATTCAAACATATGTAATTTTAAAATAAACGGTGATACGAAAATGAGTTCTATAAATTTTAGGCTTGTTAAAAATGTATTTAGAAACTATTTGTTAAGTTTTAACACTTTTTATATTTTACCTATAATTGTGAGGGACAGTTGATGTAATATTTATTTAATTAATTAATGATCGAATTTTATACCATAATGACCAAAATAAATAAATATAGTTAATTTAAAAATTTAGAATTTTTTTCCGAAGACTTTTATCCATCACGGATTAACAACGGGGCACGAAATCCAATCCGTACAACTCATGTCGACAAATAATTAAGGCGGCTACACTGTTTTGTGATTCATTAATTAAGTTTTTATTATTATATTAATATATCTATTATTGTATGCGCATGTATCACATTATATAGGTGATATGAAAATGAATATATCTATATAATAATATATATATTATATGTACTACATTCACCCGTGATTTATTTTGATTACTCCTTATTAATAATGATTTGTTCTAATCACCTATCAATATCTCCTTATATAAACATTACATTACATATACATATAGAATGCAAGAAAGTTAGGAACCCATCATTCATCTTCTTCTCCTACTTGTTTCCTGTCAACCGAGACTAATCATCGGGAACCACCATAACCCGCCACCCACACCATTCCAACCGCCACCTACAACTGCTTTCCTTGCTGCTGCCATTTCAACTACACATAAAATCACCACAATCACGCTACTGTAGCTTCTGTGTTTCTTCTACTGCTCCTATACATGTCCTTCTGTATACTACTCCAACAACAAACAACCCTCGCCACTCTTGTAAACCACCTCTCCTTAAACCCATCACCGCCCGTCTTTCTTTTATTTTCTCTCTCTCACTTATTATTTCCTGCTTCAGCTTCTTGCTTTCTGTTTGCAGACAAACCCACATGAACCGAACACCAACAACCAATTGTTAAAGTATACTCACTATTACTGCATGAGATAATGATAATGATTAATTTAAGAGTTAAAAGCCGTTCATATCATAATCATTGTTACTAGTGTTCTTGTTCTTATTCGAATTCAATCCCAACATCTTTCACCACCATGACTATCGAGCCACCATCACATAGATATATGTATATGCTTTCCCACGACCAAAAACCAAACCATGGAACCATGATCCTTGCAACTGTTTCTCTGCTGCAAAACATCGCTAAACACTACCATCATCTACCACAACTATTGCACACTCCTTCTCTTCGTTTCGATATGAAAACTCACTGCATACTGCTGCTACAGCTTCCTATTCAACAAAGGTTACAACTATTTTTTACTATTTGCTATTTTTACTTCTATTTTCTTCCTATTTGAACACCCAATATCTTCACTCCAAACCCAACACTACAACCCGTCACCTTTATTTGGTGGCTGCTGCTATCCCTTTCTAAACATCTGAGAAACCATCACCACCAACCCTCACGAACTGTTATTCAATTGCTATTAATTGCTATATCTGCTAGATCCATGCGATATTTTTTTTCATCTTAATTAGACACGAAGTTGACAAGAATGATTATTAATACAATAATGAAAGGTGCAATAATTAAAACATGTGGGACTTTAGAAATTAAAGGCGACACAAGTGGAGGTCTTTGAATTATTACTTGAGATGATAATGTTATGTTGGGGTTGTGGAGTTGGATATACATTTGATTAAGCTAGACAACTGCCATTTGACTTAGTCCATAAATCTTGTAGTATTAGTAATCGGGCTTTATTGTGGGCCGTAAGAATTAGGTAACATGGATGCTATCTGGGCTGTTTAGTCCGATTATTTCACAGACCCAAAAGAGAATATATATATATATACCACATATATATCTCCTGTTTCGTTTTAATCTCGTTCTATTACTATAAAATGAAGAATGAAGGTGATGAGGATGATATACATGCTCGGCAATGATGATAATTATGATGTTAAATGATGATGATGTTAGATAGAACGATATATGATGATGTTTATGTTAGGATGATGATGACTATGATCTAGATTCGGTGATGGTGATAAGTAATATGGCAATCACGATTTATGATGAGGGAGATTAGATTATGAGTATGATTATGATAATCGGGTATGATATGACGATGATGAAGATAGGATAATGAATCTGTTAACCGTGATATTGATGATAAATATGATCATGATGATAATGATAATGTTAATGATGATCACGGTTATGATCATGATTATGGAAAATGTTTATGATGATGATGGTAATTTCAGTTTTATGACGATGATGATTAAGGGATTAAGATGATGATGATGTTAAAGAATCGTGTTGAAGATGATGTTAATCGTGATCTTGAAAATGGTAGAAGTAGGATGGGATAATCAGTTTCGTACATAATAATCAAATATTCAAACGGGGTATAACAGAAACAAACCCATGGTTCAATGGTTAGGGGTGTTATCGGGTTAGCGGGACGTCGCGGGTTCAAACCCGGACTTGGACATTTTTTTAAGAGCTACTCCTTTGAGGTAGTTTACTTATTACTCAATATTATTATTATTATTATTATTATTATTATTATTATTATTATTATTATTATTATTTACATTAGTTTATCAAATAAATATTAGATACATAAAAATATATATTTGATACATAATATAATTATAATAGTATTACATAAGATTATAGAATGAAAATAATGACATTAATTAGATAAATATTACCTATAACAAATTACTGATTTTTGATATAAAACTAACTAATTGTATACATATGCTAATATAACTATAAATATTAATTATTTTACAAAATAAATATATGTAACACAAAATTGAAGATATAATATATATATCTTAAATAGAATTGAGTATGATTATTATATAATTAAACTACTTAAATAAATAGCACATAGTTAATAAATGGAATTATGTGATTATATATTTAATATATATTACTGATATAGGTTCGTGAATTCGAGGCCAACCCTGCATTATTCAGTTCTGTCGTATGAATATTTTTACTACAAAATATCGTATAGTGAGTTCATTTGATTCCCTTTTACTCTTTACATTTTTGGGACGGAGAATACATGCGCTACTTTTACAACTGCTTTATTAAATGCTTTTGAAATACATTTTGAACTGCGAATACATGAAATGCTTTTATAAATGTTTAACGAGATAGATGCAAGCAAAACATTCCTCGAATGAATTATGTGGACGTGATAATTGCCACCATTGAATTATGTGGACGTGATAATTGCCACAATTGATATGAATATTTTTTCCCTGGTTATTATTGATTGGTAACCTAAGAATTAGAATCGGGTATGGCCCTAATTCATGTGAATTCTAAAGGTAGCTACCGGGTTTAACACCCCCACCCAGAATGTTCACTAGACGAAAGAGCTAGTGGGCGTGGTGTTTAGTACTTCGAGGTTTATATATTATACAGACAAGATGTTCTGTTTTGGAGATATTATTGATGCGCATTATATGTTAAGGTCGGTTACCAAGCCAAGAAATGAATGAAAAGTGAATGTTATTTATCGAGAGAATGATTTTTATACACAGGTTATGTGTATGATATTTTTGTACACGAGATATGTGTACGGTTACTAAGATTTATGAAAATGGTTTCATACACGAGATAGGTGTACTGTATTTGCATCTTGTGGTCTATCAAAATGATGAATTTTATGGTTTACGATAAACTTATGAACTCACCAATCTTTTGGTTGACACTTTAAAGCAGGTTTATTCTCAGGTATGAAAGAAATCTTCCGCTGTGTATTTGCTCATTTTAAAGACATTATTTGAAGTCGATCATCGCAATGGAACCAGATGTTGGTGACTTCGTCCAGATACATTAGGATGGGGTACGACACGTTACAACATGCATTGGGGACCCGTTTAGACATGAGTACTGCCTATCATCCACAAACTGATGGACATAGCGAAAGGACGATACAAACGCTTGAAGACATGCTACGAGCATGTGTTATTGATTTTGGAAACAGTTGGGATCGACATCTACCATTAGCAGAATTTTTCTACAACAACAGTTACCACTCGAGTATTGAGATGGCGCCTTTTGATGCACTTTATGGTAGGAAGTGCAGGTCTCCGATTTGTTGGAGTGAGGTGGGGGATAGACAAATTACGGGTCCAGAAATTATCCAAAAATCTACCGAGAAAATTATTCAGATTCAACAACGGTTGAAAACCGCCCAGAGTTGACAAAAGAGCTACACAGACAGTAAAAGAAAAGATTTAGAGTTTGAAGTTGGTGACATGGTCATGCTTAAGGTATCACCTTGGAAAGGTGTTGTTCATTTTGGAAAACGGGGAAAACTAAACCTGAGATACATTGGGCCATTCAAGATTATTGATCGTGTCGGACTGGTAGCTTATCGACTTGAATTACCGTAACAATTAGCTGGCGTACATAATACCTTTCACGTCTCGAATCTGAAGAAATGCTTAGCTAAAGAAGATCTCACGATTCCTTTAGACGAGATTAAGATTAACGAAAAACTACAATTCATTGAAGAACCCGTCGAAATAATGGATCGTGAGGTTAAAAGACTTAAACAAAATAAGATTCCAATTGTTAAAGTTCGATGGAATGCTCGTAGAGGACCCGAGTTCACCGGGAACGTGAAGATCAGATGAAGAAGAAATACCCGCACTTATTTCCAGATGATGCGTCAACACCTCCAACTACTTAAAATTTAGGGATGAAATTTATTTAACCGGTAGCTACTGTTGTGACCCGAACTTTTCCATGTTTATATATTAAATGAAAACTATATTTACATGATTAAATATTTCCAACATGTTAAGCAATCAAACTTATTAAGACTTGATTAATTGAAATGAATTTATGTAGACAATTGACCACCCGAATTGACCGGCGATTCACGAACGTTAAAACTTGTAACAACGACATAATAATATATATAGATATATATATATATATATATATATATATATATATATATATATATATATATATATATTTAACATAATTTTATGATGAGTAAGTATCTCACCAAGTATATTAACAATGAGTTATATACATAAAATGAGACTATTGAATTAAGAAACTTGAAACGATATATATAACGACTATCGTTATAACAACGTCTTACTAAATACATATGTATCATACTAAGATATTAATACACCATGTTTAACATGATAAAATGATAACTAAATATATCATTAAATGTATTAACAATGAACTACATATGTAAAACAAGACTACTAACTTAAGGATTTCGAAACAATCTATATATGTAACGATTATCGTTGTAACGACGTTTTAATATATATATATATATCTTATTAAGATATATTCATTCACCATGTTATCATGAGAATATGATAATTTAACATCTCATTAGATATAATAAACAATGGGTTAACTACATTAAATGAGATCGTTAACTTAAAGGTTTCAAAACAACACTTACATGTAACGACTAACGATGACTTAACGACTCAGTTAAAATGTATATACATGTAGAGTATTAATAAGTATTAATACACTTTTTGGAAGACTTCAAGACACATATCAAAACACTCATACTTATCAAAGTTAGTCACAATTACATTCTCATTCATTTTCATCAACAATTCTACTCGTATTCATCCGTATTCGTACTCGTACAATACCCAGCTTCTAGATGTATTTACTATTGGTATATACACTTCAATGATCAGCTCTTAGCAGCCTTAATGAGTCACCTAAACATGTGGGAACCATCATTTAACATCTAGCATGAAATATCTAATAAAAATACAAACTAAATGGAACCTTATATGGGAGCATCATTCACGTTTTCAACCATCACCATAAGTACTTTCATTTTTCAAGTTTCATGCATCAAACTACTCTCTCTCAAGTTTTCTCTCATTTTTCTAAGTGTTCTTCATCATCTTCATCAAAATCTAGCTCAATCTAGTTCAAAAATCCTAACCTAGATCAACATACAAAACAACTACTCAAGTAAACTTCAAGAACACTTCCAAGTTTACAAGATTACTTTCAAGCTTTCTAATCCATTCCAAGTAATCATCCAAGATCAAGAAACCTTTGTTATTTACAGTAGGTTATCTCTCTAATTCAAGGTAATACTCATATTCAAACTTTTATTCAATTTCTATAACTATAACAATCTTAATTCGAGTAGAAATCTTACTTGAATTTGTTTTCGTGTCATGATTCTACTTCAAGAACTTTCAAGCCATCCAAGATCCTTTGAAGCTAGATCATTTCTTATCACTTTCAGTAGGTTTATCTACTATACTTGAGGTATTAATGATGTTCATAACATCAATTGATTCATATATATATATATATATATATATATATATATATATATATATATATATATATATATATATATATATATATATATATATATATATATATATATATATATATATATATATATATATATATATATATATATATATAACTATCTTATTCGGAGATTTAAACTTGTAATCACTAGAACATAGTTTAGTTAATTCTAAACTTGTTCGCAAACAAAGTTAATCCTTCTAACTTAACTTTTAAAATCAACTAAACACATATTCTATATCTATATGATATGCTAACTTAATGATTTAAAACCTGGAAACACGAAGAACACCATAAAACCGGACATACGCCGTCGTAGTGAAACCGGGGGCTGTTTTGGGTTGGATAATTAAAAACTATGATAAACTTTGATTTAAAAGTTGTTCTTCTGGGAAAATTATATTTCATATGGACATGAAACTATATCCAAAAATCATGGTTAAACTCAAAGTGAAAGTATGCAGTTTTATAAATATTTTACAAAATAGACACAAGTACGTGAAACTACATTCTATGGTTGAATGATCGAAATCGAATATGCCCCTTTTTGCTTGGTAGCCTAAGATTAGGGAACTGGCCCCTAATTGACGCGAATCCTAAAGATAGATCTATAGGACCCAACAAGCCCCATCCATGTTGCGGATGCTTTAATACTTCGAAATTTTATCATGTTCGAAGGATGTCCCGGAATGATGGGGATATTCTATATGCATCTTGTTAATGTCGGTTACCAGGTGTTCATCATATGAATGATTTTTTTTTGCAGATTGCTATATGCATGCATGTTGTTTATGAGAAATGGAAATATGAAATCTTGTGATCTATTATTACGATTTGATAAATATATAGGTTAAACCTATAACTCACCAACATTTTTGTTGACGTTTTAAGCATGTTTATTCTCAGGTGATTGTTAAGAGCTTCCGCTGTTGCATGCTAAATAAAGACAGGAATTGGAGTCTGCATGCTTGTATTATATTGTTTAAAAACTGCATTCGGAGAATTAAATCGATGTGTAATATTATTGTAAACCATTATGTAATGGTCGTGTGTAAAACGTTATATTTTAGATTATCATTACTTGATAATCTACGTTATTTTTTTAAAACATTTATTTATAAAATAAAGGTTATGCTTTGTTTTTAAAATCGAATGCAGTCTTTGAAAAAACGTCTCATATAGAGGTCAAAACCTCGCAACGAAATCAATGAATAAGAAACGTTTATAATCGATATGAACGGGACATTTCATAAAACGTGTGATTAAGTTGGCCGCCATCTACTATTTCATTCACGGCCTGAAATTCGTGCTTAATTAGTGGCGGATAAAAGTCCTCCGAAAAATCCTAAATTTTTAAATTAAATGTCTTTATTTATTTAAGTCATTATTGTATAATTAACTGTTGAAATTATTAAATAAAAATTAACTCAACTGTCCGCGCTCGATCCTGGGTAAAATATAAAAAGTGTTAAAACTTATTATTTAGCTTCTAAATGTATTTTTAATGGGCCTATGATTCATATAA
This sequence comes from Rutidosis leptorrhynchoides, assembly GCF_046630445.1. Lineage (NCBI taxonomy): Eukaryota > Viridiplantae > Streptophyta > Magnoliopsida > Asterales > Asteraceae > Rutidosis > Rutidosis leptorrhynchoides. The sequence goes on along the minus strand of NC_092335.1, from coordinate 155,857,972 downwards.
CTCATTTTCGGATCATCGTTTATTTTAAAATTATATAAGTTTGAATTTAACTTGATTAATATCGATCGACTGACAAACGAGTGCTATTATCGTTAAATAAATTCGAAACCATATAAATATACATTCAATATACCTTACATATATATATATATATATATATATATATATATATATATATATATATATATATATATATATATATATATATATATATATATATATATATATATATATATATATATATATATAGATTTATTTTAATAATAATATCACATATTATTTTATTTACATAATTAAATGACTCATATAATATTTTAATTTATAATAATTAATATATATATATATATATATATATATATATATATATATATATATATATATATATATATATATATATATATATATATATATATATGTGTGTGTGTGTGTGTGTGTGTGTGTATATATATATGTGTGTGTGTATATATATATATATATGTATATATATATATATATATATATATATATATATATATATATATATATATATATATATATATGTATCTATATATATATATGTATCTATTTGCATATAGTTGTTCGTGAATCGTCGAGAATGGTCGAAGGTCAATTGAATATATGAAACAGTTCATAATTTTTGAGACTCAACCTAACAGATTTTGCTTATCGTGTCAAAAATATTAAATCGTATCGAGAGTTTGATTTAAAATTAGTCGAAATTTTCTGAGTCGTCACAAGGTGAGCCTTAACAAGACTTGATAACAATAGGTTACGAAACCAAATGACAATAAACAGATTAAAGTAAATAAACACGAAGAACGAAAGGAAAAACGTAAAAATACGAGAATAGGGTTATATGCAATCAATAAGATTGTCATAATCTATGGCCAACAAAGGAGATTTATTTTATTAATTTCGTAGGTCTAATTTACATGTTACGTATGAGGGCATTTATAGTGCAAAAAAGATAAACGAATCAAATACGATTTAGGAATCCTAGGCAAAACCACTTATGCTTGTCAAACTAACCTCTTAACCGCGAGCCTAATCTCACGACCGCGAGATCCATGCAAAAACTTAATGCTCTTCTGACGTGCTTAATCTCCCAACAAAGAGCCTAATCTCGCAACGGTGAGATCCGTGTACTAGCAGCAACTTTTGTTTAACTCACATTCGCACCAACACTTTAGTGAGTGTTTACCTTGTATAATCACAAAATTTAAATATATATGGGGTCCTATAGTTAAATTTAATGTTGTCATATACAAATTAAAGAGTAAATTGTATACAAAAATTTAAAAGTAGTAGGTCATAGGACCCCACATCATTTAAGCTAGAATCGCCCATGTGTGGGTTAATCTCATATGTGTAAGTCCTTGGAAGACGGACATCTTGTGTGTCCATGCCGTGGAAAAAGGTGTGAGAAGAAGTGTCTTAAGGCTTGGAAATTCGCAAAGGATTACAAGGTTTCCTTTTAGTGCATAGCTGCTGCGAAAAAGAACCACAATAAGATGAAGAAGCACGTGTTTATGACGATGGTGATAATGTGTCAATTATAAACAAAGGAAAAAAAAGCAAGTTGTTGATAATTAAGGAGTTGTTATGTGATCAAATCTATATACGAAGGGCTAGTCAGGAAATTGGCTTTACATGACAACGTTGATGATTTACATTTCGGAGATGCGGTTCAAGTTTTGTTTGACAATGCACGTGGGAATTTTGGTGGTTTTGGTTATAGCAGAATTGGTGATCCTTCTTTGGACAATGGTGTAGGTGACGGTTCTCCAACGTTCTCTCTTTCAAATTTCAAACCGTTAGGGTATAAGAATCGGACTTGAGATGGTAACAACAATCTTAAGAGGGTCGATCCATAGTAGGGATGGTAAAAAGACTCGTACCCAATGGGTAAACCAAAAAATCGACTTTTTGGGCCGCGTTAGGGTCCGGGTATTCGGGTGTTGGGCCGGGTATGAGGATGGGTGTAATATTTGCGGGTTTGGGTATGGAGATGAGTTTAGTTACAAACCCGATACCCGACCCGTATACCTGTATATATCCAACCCGGAGGGGATTTCAAGTTCATTAATACTAATTATCAAATAATAATAATAATAATAATAATAATAATAATAATAATAATAATAATAATATAATAATAATAATAATAATAATAATAATAATAATAATAATAATAATAATAATAATAATAATAATAATAATAATAATAATAATAATAATAATAATAATAATAATAATAATAATAATAATAATAAAAGCAAGAATGTAATATTGCACTATTGTTCGATATTATATATAGTCATTAGATCTGTAGTAATTTTAATAGCATTATTAAAGATAAATTGCAATAGGTTAATGGTGAATAACATTAGCTACCAATGAGGATATTCGATACCCGCAAGAAAACCCAGAAACCGGAGAGTTATCAGTAAATGGGGATTCCCGTTTACCCGTGGAGAAACCCGAGAATCCGGCAATTAGTAAGTAAATGGGGACCTGACGGGTATGGTTTCGTGTTTAGCACATGGTTTTCTAACCCACTTCGGGTCTGGGATTACCTTGACCAAGTCCAAACCCGACCCGATGCCATCCCTAATCCATAGGTTATGTCCGTCTGTGTTTATTTGTGTGGCCGTGTTTCCATTTTCACTTTTATTGTTTTGTTTAGGTCTCATGTATGTGCTTTTTATGTGGTTGGATCTTTGTAGTTCTCGGTATTTTGTTTGTTTGGTTTTGACCGGTGAAACTTAGTTATAGATAGTTTGCACGATAGTTTTTCTTTGTAACATTCTAGGTACGGGCATCGTCCGGGTCCCCTCCTTTGTACTTCTGGTTGATGATGTTTTAAAAATGTCTCTCATTTTCTATATGAATTCTCATATTTTTTGCTAAAAGAAACTCAATATTTATATAATAAATAATTCAAATTAAAATCCGTTGTTATAAAGAAGAAGAAACATAATATATTTAATGGTGATGCAAGTGGTGAGATTTGGTGGTAGACATTCATTTCCAGTTGGTACATGTAAAATTACAACTACACAATCGCCGCCGCTAAGATCCATATGTATTTTCGTCATCATGCAATCATCAACCTTTTTTTTTTTTTTTTTTTACCTGGGTATCCAAACGGTCAACTTGACTAATCCCAGGGCGACTAATCGCTACGCGAGCAGCCCGGAGTCATTGCAGGCGAACCTCCGTGACCATGAGTGGATAATTGTGGGTGCCTGGAATCGAACCATTGACCTCCACTATGGAAGGCCAGGAGCCATGAGTGGATAACTGTGGGTGCCTGAAATCGAACCATTGACCTCCACTATGGAAGGCCAGGGTCTTAATTATAATTTATATTTATATTTATATATTTATTGTGTTTTGATTTCGTAAAGCGATATTTAATTTAATTACTCCAAATATTGGTGATATTAAAAGACCTTTTCCCGAATAATGTATGTATTAGAAATGAATGGCATGTTTCAGTTTAACTTTTTTCACTAACGTAACCAATAAATTTATATTATATTAATTATTTATAATATTTATAATATAATACTTTCTACCATACTTATCACTAAAAAGTAATGACGTTATAGTTTTTTCTAAATTGAAAGCTATACAAGACATGTCACGATAAATATAAATAAATAATAACATCGAAATTACTCCCATTTATAGAAAATGAATGATTAAAGAATGAATGTTTCTTGTACTACAACATCTAACAATCAACCGTTAATCTTGTTTTTCCTTGATTTATTATACCTTCTTCTTCTAGACTTGCCGACGGGCACCACACGAGGTATAAACACCCCGGTCCCACTACATTTACTCGCCCACAATCGTTCCATCCAACTCGGCACCTCCAAACTTTTCCCATCTTCCAACCAGCTAAAACAGTTTTCGAATCCACCATAAACAACTAATCTCCTTTGCAACTCAGGTCGGCGATCCTTTATGTCTTTCATTGCATTTGTTTCATCGTCATCATCCATTAGCATCAGTATTCGCCTTGTGAGCTCGTTGTAAAACACATTATCTTCGTAGTCGTGTGAATCAAAGTCCATTTTACTTGTTTATGTATAATTGTATATAGATAGGAGATTGATTGAAGAATTGAGTTAAATGAGTACCAATGAGAGTAGTATGTGACAATGTGTTTTATTGTTTAAAGCTAGACTTATTGAAGTATATATAACAAATGTACCCAACTACAAATTTGAATAAATCTTTGATTTAGAGTCAAAGTCTACACTTAAATTGAGCTTCCAAATGGAAGTAGCTAATTATTATCCAAGAATATGTCTTTATTCTAGATAGATTTCATTTATAAAGAAAGAATCAAATATAATGAGTAGAAACAAATAATAGGTCACAAAATAAAACAGAAGAGTAATTAGGTGACAACAACGTTTGTAAGTTGTAGTAGTCAAAGTGTGAAACACGGACACTCCATATGGCCCACATATACGAGACACGGTGGATGTCGGCTTATATATATGGATACTACGGAATACAAATTACAAAACTTTCCAGTAAAAAAAAAAAAAAGTATATCAAAATTATTATAAAATTTTTGTTTAGAAAATTATAATTATTAGTGTCGACCGTCGAAGCAACGGTGGAGCTTTATCGACACTAGGACGACATATAAAAAAGTTGGTCGAGTGTCGCCGGCATATATACAGTTATACAAGCACTTGACACTTGGTTACGAGATATTATTTGAATAAAAAGACAAATAACTTTTTCGTACATCAATAGTCTTTAATTAAGGTTACCTCAAACTATCCCGACATCTTATTGTTTTCTACTGTACAATTACGTAATAACATAAAATAAATAAAACATGACTATCTAATGAAATTTAATTAGTCGTTAGTTAACCATACCGAGTGGAGGACGTTCCAGCACCACCAGAACATTGTCGGTTGATCAGTTATGGATCGTGTATTTGTTTGTTGGCATCAAGATCGAGATCACTAAAACGCATAAAGGTAAAGGGCTAAACTTTTCCAGCACCAACGTATTCTCCCTTGACCGTTTTCATCATGCCGCTACAAATGAGCCACAAATTCCATTTTTATTGGGGCAGAGTCCCTCAACCCTCACTGCTCTTAAAAAAGCTTCATCCTTCATTCCTAACCGTACATGTGATATCACAGACATTTTTGTCACATTTTTGTCACTTTTTTGCCAAAAAGTGTAATCTCACTCTGTCTGGGCAGTGTCATTTTCTGATATTTTATAACCCAAATGTTAGTTTTTTGTGTTAATTTTTCGTAGGGTCCATCTGTTTTTTATTTTTACATTTTATTATATATAATTAGCACATTATTTAATAAAACTAATAATATAATATTCAATAAATTTTAAAAAAAGATTCGAACTAATAAATAAAAAAAGTACTTCAGAAAAATAACAAACTAAAAATATTAAAAATAAAGATTCCATAAATAAAGACTAATTCATAGGTCGAAATGACGTCGGAAGATTCCATATATGCTCGGTTAAATCATGAGTAAGTTGGTCGTGCACCGCCCTATCCCTTATTTCTCTTGTGATAATGTCTTGATCTCGTCCTCTATTCTTTATCCGTTGGGCACGATTCGCCCTTTCCTCAGATATAAATCTTTCTTCCCATTTACATAGCGCAAATCATTGTCTATATAGCGGTCGTGTAAAAAACAAATGGCATATGGGATATTTATAATAGAAAATATATATAAGTAAAATATAAAATAAAAATATAACGGCTATATAGTCGTCAGCCGGCTGGAAACGTGGCCCAATCAAATCGCAGCATGTGTCACTGACCTTTTTTTTTTTGCATTGCTAGCCTAACTGACGTCACACACCGACGTCGCAAACCGACGAAAACGGACTCACGTTATATTGTGTCAGTTTTGCCATGTAGACTGATGCCTGGAACTGATGGTGGGTTATAAATGGTTTCAGGAATGTGTTCTTTCAATTTTTTCAAAGACAGTGTTCAACTTCCAATTTATTACTCCGTTCTCTTAGTAACTTACTCATAATTTTGTCTAAGATAAATGCAAATTACTCTGATTTATTACGCATGTAACAAACTTTTACTATTAGTATGGGCTACTGTTTGGAACATTTTATTGCTTTCTATCTATGGTTGGACTATATATTTGACAATTTCGGTCGAAATACCGGAAAGGTTCAATTGAAAACGGAGTTTTGCGAATGCAATTTGTAAGTTGCTTTCATCGAAACAAATTTAAAGTTATTATCAAAGCATCAAACACCACCATATATCACTCCACTTGGTAAAGGTGACAATTAAACTATTAATAAATAAAAACTTTTCACTCCACTTGATACTTAAATTAGATGTCGCCTAAGCCCGGTTGTTAAGGGGGCGTGAGCTTCTCCCAAGCGTCTTACATGGCACATCAATTGATGAAAATAAATTCCCTGATGAGGGTTTTTTTTTTTTTTTTTGCTTCAAATGAGAGGCGTAGACAAGTTTATAAAGAAGGCAATGAATTGACAATGAGTTTTTGGTTGGTGGATCGGTCAAAATAACCTCAACCCTAACGGACTAAAAATATATGACTTTCTCATGTCAGTCATCAACTCCAACCACTCAAAACACACCAAAATGCCTCCACGTTATAGTCATAGCAATGAGTAGTTTAAGTGAACCGTGATATGACTATCTCAATCATATATATATATTCATTTTGAAAGGCACGAACAAGTTTAAAACATTGCTGGATGGGTGGTTTGGAGCGTGACTTTTATCCAAGAAGTCACGGATTCAAGACATGGGAGTGACATTTATTTTCCTATCGTACACTTTTTTTGTACTCCGTATATAAATACATTTAGCTTTCTAATCGAATAACACGTGCATCGCTAATCGCTAGATGGGTGGTTTGCTTTCTATTTTCTAATCGAATAACATGTGCATCGCTAGATGTGTAGTTTGCTACATGCTATTGTTCCGAGTGGTCGCATGCTATTGTATGTTCAAGACATGGGAGCGTCAATGGATGGGTGGTTTAGCGTATGACAACGTTAGATGGTTGTGGGTTCGAAACACGAGTTTTTTTTTTTAAATAAAAATTTCTATATATACTAATAGACAAAACACTGTTTCACCATTCACCAATAGTAGCCAGGGGTATTTTCGTTATTTCACCTTTTTGTTTTGTCCCCAAAGATAAAATAAGCAACTTTCGTAAAAGAACCAACCCTTCAATGTTACCAAAAGATGTCGAAAAAAATTCTTTTTTACAAAAAAATTAACTAACTTTTTTCTTCTTCTCTCTTTTCTTGCTCAACGATAAAAGAGGCAACTTTCATAATATGAACAACCCTTCAACGCTATCAAAAGATGTCGAAAAACATTTTTTTTTACAAAATAGATCAATTAACTTTAAAAAAAAAACGAACGCTAAAAGAAGCAACTTTCACAAAAGGAACAATCCTTCAATGTTAGATGTCGAAAAAAATTCTTTTTTACAAAATAGATCAAGACTTTTTTTTTAACTCGCATTCAAAACGGAGCTCCCCGGCCCCGAAGCGAGGGCTCCGCAACTAGTTTGTACTATATGTATAAGATTTTATTTTGTTATTGATTTTTTACAGTAAACATACAACTATTGTTTTCTAGGTTAAATTAGTCTCATTAACGTTTGATTATTTGTTGGTGATTTTAGTGTCATCGGTCTTTTTATGTGATAAGGCGATTTACTTGAGACAAATGGATTTTGAGTTAAGCTTGAGTGTGGAGTACACGTTTGTTTAAGCTAACTATAGTCATCTAATTGAAATGTTGTGTTTGTTAGTTGGTGTCTTTTTGGCCAAAATACACAACTAATCATGAAATGGTGTAAACCTTAATGAAATTGTGTAAGCTTTCATGGAATGGTGTAACCATTCATGACACCTCTTCGTTAAAAGTTAGAACTATTCATGGACACTTTTTAGTCAAAAAGAGTGACCATTCATGATACCCTTTAGTCAAAATGTGTAACCTTTCATACTCTATATATAGAATGTATTTGTCTCACTACTCATGATGATGAAAACATGAACATTCACCATATACAGATTATATATGTTCTTGACTTCCTATTTTAATTGCCTATATTGGAGTTGTGCCTTTGTCTTATCCCGAATAAATATTTTGTGTAACCCTAAGACAATATATGTATAGGGTTGAAATACTTTATCGCGAAAGTGACTACATGTGTAGTGACCCGAACTTTTCCATGTTTATATATATTAAATGAAATTGATATTTACATGATTAAATGTTTCCAACATGTTAAGAAATCAAACTTGTTAAGACTTGATTAATTGAAATGAGTTTATGTAGACAATTGACCACCCAAATTGACCGGCGATTCACGAACGTTAAAACTTGTAAAAACGACATGATGATGTATATATATATATATATATATATATATATATATATATATATATATATATATATATATATATATATATATATATATATATATATATATATATATTTAACATGATATTAGGATAAGTAAATATCTTACAAAGTATATTAACAATGAGTTATATACATAAAAATGAGATTATTGAATTAAGAAACTCGAAACGATATATATATAACGATTATCGTTATAACAACGTTTTAATTAAAATAAATACTTATGTATTGTATTAGGATATTAACACACTATGTTTAACATGATAAAATGATAATTAAATATATCATTGAGTGTATTAACAATGAACTACACGGGTAAGACGAGACTGCTAACTTAAGGATTTCGAAACAATATATATATATATATATATATATATATATATATATATATATATATATATATATATATATATATATATATATATATATATATATATATATATATATATATATATATATATATATGATATTAAGATATATTAATATACCATGTTATCATGTTAACATAACAATTTAACATCTCATTAAATATAATAACAATGGATTAATTACATTTAACAAGATCGTTAACTTAAAAGTTTCAAAACAATACTTACATGTAACGACTAACGATGACTTAACGACTCAGTTAAAATGTATATACATGTAGTGTATTAAGATGTATTAATACACTTTTGGAAGACTTCAAGACACATATCAAAACACTCATACTTATCAAAGTTAGTCACAATTACATTCTCATTCGTTTTCATCAACAATTTTACTCGTATTCATCCGTATTCGTACTCGTACAATACCCAGCTTCTAGATGTATTTACTATTGGTATATACACTCCAATGATCAGCTCTTAGCAGCCCTTGTGAGTCACCAAGACATGTGAGAACCATTATTTAGCAACTAGCATGAATGATTACACAAAATTACAAACTAATGGAGCCTATATGGACACCTCATATTCAGGTGAATGAGCATCACTCACAAACACTTTCATTTTCAATTTTCATGCATCAAACTACTCTCTCTCAAGTTTTCTCTCAATGTTCTAAGTGTTCTTCATCATTTCCTTCATAATGTAGCTCAATCTAGCTAACCTAGATCAACTTACAAAACAACTACTCAAGAACACACCAAGAACACTTTCAAGTTTGCTAGCTCACTTTCAATCTTGCAAATCCATTTCAAGTGATCATCCAACCTCAATAAATCTTTCTTATTTACAGTAGGATATCTTTCTAATTCAAGATAATACTCATATTCAAACTTTGATTCAATTTCTATAACTATAACAATCTTAATTCGAGTAGAAATCTTACTTGAACTTGTTTACGTGTCATGATTCTACTTTAAGAACTTTCAAGCCATTCAAGATCCTTTGAAGCTAGTGAAATGTCCCGTTCTTATTGATTAAAAACGTTCCATATTAATTGATTTCGTTGCGAGGTTTTGACCTCTATATGAGACGTTTTTTTTTCAAAGACTGCATTCATTTTTAAAACAAACCACAACCTTTATTTCATAAATAAAGGTTTAAAAAGCTTTACGTAGATTATCAAATAATGATAATCTAAAATATCCTGTTTACACACGACCATTACATAATGGTTTACAATACAAATATGTTACATCGAAATCAGTTTCTTGAATGCAGGTTTTACACAATATCATACAAACATGGACTCCAAATCTTGTCCTTATTTTAGTATGCAACAGTGGAAGCTCTTAGTATTCACCTGAGAATAAACATGCTTTAAACGTCAACAAAAATTTTGGTGAGTTATAGGTTTAACCTATATATATCAAATCGTAACAATAGACCACAAGATTTCATATTTCAATACACATCCCATACATAGAGATAAAAATCATTCATATGGTGAACACCTGGTAACCGACATTAACAAGATGCATATATAAGAATATCCCCATCATTCCGGGACACCCTTCGGATATGATATAAATTTTGAAGTACTAAAGCATCCGGTATTTTGGATGGGGTTTGTTAGGCCCAATAGATCTATCTTTAGGATTCGCGTCAATTAGGGTGTCTGTTCCCTAATTCTTAGATTACCAGACTTAATAAAAAGGGGCATATTCGATTTCGATAATTCAACCATAGAATGTAGTTTCATGTACTTGTGTCTATTTTGTAAATCATTTATAAAACCTGCATGTATTCTCATCCCAAAAATATTAGGTTTTAAAAGTGGGACTATAACTCACTTTCACAGATTTTTACTTCGTCGGAAAGTAAGACTTGGCCACTAGTTGATTCACGAACCTATAACAATATATACATATATATCAAAGTATGTTCAAAATATATTTACAATACTTTTAATACATTTTGATGTTTTAAGTTTATTAAGTCAGCTGTCCTCGTTAGTAACCTACAACTAGTTGTCCACAGTTAGATGTATAGAAATAAATCGATAAATATTATCTTGAATCAATCCACGACCCAGTGTATACGTATCTCAGTATTGATCACAACTCAAACTATATATATATTTTGGAATCAACCTCAACCCTGTATAGCTAACTCCAATATTCACATATAGAGTGTCTATGGTTGTTCCGCAATATATATATAGATGGGTCGACATGATAGGTCGAAACATTGTATACGTGTCTATGGTATCTCCAGATTACATAATATACAATATAAGTTGATTAGGTTATGGTTGGAATAGATTTATTACTAATTTTCACGTAGGTAAAATGAGTAGTTTTTATCAATCTTGTTTTACTCGCCATTTCTTCGTTTCTAATCCGTTTTGAGTGATTCCAGTGGCCACGGTTTCGTATTGAACTTACCTTTATGAATATAAATAGAAAAAGTATAAGTTTATAGTCGGAAATACAAGTTACAATTCGTTTTTAAAAGAGGTAGTTATTTCCGTCGAAAAAACGACATCTTGATGACCATTTTGAAAAACATACTTTCACTGTGAGTTTAACCATGATTTTTGGATATAGTTTCATGTTCATAAGAAAAATCATTTTTCCAGAAGTAAATCTTTTAAATCAAAGTTCTTCTTAGCTTTTAATTATCCCAACCAAAACAGCCCCCGGTTTTACTACGACGGCGTATATCCAGTTTTATGGTGTTTATCGTGTTTCCGGGTTGTAAATCATTAAGTTAGCATATCATATAGATATAGAACATGTGTTTATTTGATTTTAAAAGTCTAGTTAGAAGGATTAACTTTATTTGCGAACAAGTTTAGAATTAACTAAACTATGTTCTAGTGATTACAAGTTTATAACGTTGAATAAGACAGCTTTTTATGTATGAATCGAATGATGTTATGAACATCATTACTACCTCAAGTTCCTTGGATAAACCTACCGGAAATGAAAAAAATGGATCTAGCTTCAAAGGTGTAGTGACCCGAACTTTTCCATGTTTATATATATTAATTGAGATTGATGTTTACATGATTAAATGTTTCCAACATGTTAAGCAATCAAACTTGTTAAGACTTGATTAATTGAAATAGGTTTCATATAGACAATTGACCACCCAAGTTGACCGGTGATTCACGAACGTTAAAACTTGTAAAAAAACTATATGATGACATATATATGGTTATATATATAGTTAACATGATATTATGATAAGTAAACATATCATTAATTATATTAACAATGAACTACATATGTAAAAACAAGACTACTAACTTAATGATTTTGAAACGAGACATATATGTAACGTTTATCGTTGTAACGACATTTAATCTATATATATCATATTAAGAGATATTCGTACATCATAATATCATGATAATATAATAATTTAAAATCTCTTTTGATATTATAAACATTGGGTTAACAACATTTAACAAGATCGTTAACCTAAAGGTTTCAAAACAACACTTACATGTAACGACTAACGATGACTTAACGAATCAGTTAAAATGTATATACATGTAGTGTTTTAATATGTATTTATACACTTTTGGAAGACTTCAATACACTTATCAAAATACTTCTACTTAACAAAAATGCTTACAATTACATCCTCGTTCAGTTTCATCAACAAATCTACTCGTATGCACCCGTATTCGTACTCGTACAATACACAGCTTTTAGATGTATGTACTATTGGTATATACACTCCAATGATCAGCTCTTAGCAGCCCATGTGAGTCACCTAACACATGTGGGAACCATCATTTGGCAACTAGCATGAAATATCTCATAAGATTACAAAAATATGAGTAATCATTCATGACTTATTTACATGAAAACAAAATTACATATCCTTTATATCTAATCCATACACCAACGACCAAAAACACCTACAAACACTTTCATTCTTCAATTTTCTTCATCTAATTGAACTCTCTCAAGTTCTATCTTCAAGTTCTAAGTGTTCTTCATAAATTCCAAAAGTTCTAGTTTCATAAAATCAAGAATACTTTCAAGTTTGCTAGCTCACTTCCAATCTTGTAAGGTGATCATCCAACCTCAAGAAATCTTTGTTTCTTACAGTAGGTTATCATTCTAATACAAGGTAATAATCATATTCAAACTTTGGTTCAATTTCTATAACTATAACAATCTTATTTCAAGTGATGATCTTACTTGAACTTGTTTTCGTGTCATGATTTTGCTTCAAGAACTTTGAGCCATCCAAGGATCCATTGAAGCTAGATCCATTTTTCTCTTTTCCAGTAGGTTCATCCAAGGAACTTAAGGTAGTAATGATGTTCATAACATCATTCGATTCATACATATAAAGCTATCTTATTCGAAGGTTTAAACTTGTAATCACTAGAACATAGTTTAGTTAATTCTAAACTTGTTCGCAAACAAAAGTTAATCCTTCTAACTTGACTTTTAAAATCAACTAAACACATGTTCTATATCTATATGATATGCTAACTTAATGATTTAAAACCTGGAAACACGAAAAACACCGTAAAACCGGATTTACGCCGTCGTAGTAACACCGCGGGCTGTTTTGGGTTAGTTAATTAAAAACTATGATAAACTTTGATTTAAAAGTTGTTATTCTGAGAAAATGATTTTTATTATGAACATGAAACTATATCCAAAAATTATGGTTAAACTCAAAGTGGAAGTATGTTTTCTAAAATGGTCATCTAGACGTCGTTCTTTCGACTGAAATGACTACCTTTACAAAAACGACTTGTAACTTATTTTTCCGACTAGAAACCTATATTTTTTTTGTTTAGATTCATAAAATAGAGTTCAATATGAAACCATAGCAATTTGATTCACTCAAAACGGATTTAAAATGAAGAAGTTATGGGTAAAACAAGATTGGATAATTTTTCTCATTTTAGCTACGTGAAAATTGGTAACAAATCTATTCCAACCATAACTTAATCAACTTGTATTATATATTATGTAATCTTGAGATACCATAGACACGTATACAATGTTTCGACCTATCATGTCGACACATCTATATATATTTCGGAACAACCATAGACACTCTATATGTGAATGTTGGAGTTAGCTATACAGGGTTGAGGTTGATTCCAAAATATATATAGTTTGAGTTGTGATCAATACTGAGATACGTATACACTGGGTCGTGGATTGATTCAAGATAATATTTATCGATTTATTTCTGTACATCTAACTGTGGACAACTAGTTGTAGGTTACTAACGAGGACAGCTGACTTAATAAACTTAAAACATCAAAATATATTAAAAGTGTTGTAAATATATTTTGAACATACTTTGATATATATGTATATATTGTTATAGGTTCGTGAATCAACCAGTGGCCAAGTCTTACTTCCCGACGAAGTAAAAATCTGTGAAAGTGAGTTATAGTCCCACTTTTAAAATCTAATATTTTTGGGATGAGAATACATGCAGGTTTTATAAATGATTTACAAAATAGACACAAGTACGTGAAACTACATTCTATGGTTGAATTATCGAAATCGAATATGCCCCTTTTTATTAAGTCTGGTAATCTAAGAATTAGGGAACAGACACCCTAATTGACGCGAATCCTAAAGATAGATCTATTGGGCCTAACAAACCCCATCCAAAGTACCGGATGCTTTAGTACTTCGAAATTTATATCATATCCGAAGGGTGTCCCGGAATGATGGGGATATTCTTATATATGCATCTTGTTATTGTCGGTTACCAGGTGTTCACCATATGAATGATTTTTATCTCTATGTATGGGATGTGTATTGAAATATGAAATCTTGTGGTCTATTGTTACGATTTGATATATATAGGTTAAACCTATAACTCACCAACATTTTTGTTGACGTTTTAAGCATGTTTATTCTCAGGTGATTATTAAGAGCTTCCGCTGTCGCATACTTAAATAAGGACAAGATTTGGAGTCCATGCTTGTATGATATTGTGTAAAAACTGCATTCAAGAAACTTATTTTGTTGTAACATATTTGTATTGTAAACCATTATGTAATGGTCGTGTGTAAACAGGATATTTTAGATTATCATTATTTGATAATCTACGTAAAGCTTTTTAAACCTTTATTGATGAAATAAAGGTTATGGTTTGTTTAAAAATGAATGCAGTCTTTGAAAAACGTCTCATATAGAGGTCAAAACCTCGCAACGAAATCAATTAATATGGAACGTTTTTAATCAATAAGAACGGGACATTTCAGTTGGTATCCGAGCGTTGGTCTTAGAGAACCAGAAAATTTGCATTAGTGTGTCTTATCGAGTTTGTTAGGATGCATTAGTGAGTCTGGACTTCGACCGTGTTTTCTTTAAAAATGATTGCTTAACATTTTTGTTGGAAACTATATATTTTTAACATATGAATATTATGTGATATATTAATCTCTTAACGTGTTTGATATTATGTGATAGATGTCTACCTCTAGAACAAGTCCCATTGACTCACCTAATAATAATGAAGAGTCAAATGTAAATTGGAATGATTTGTGGACTGATTCACAAGTTCCCGAAGAGGAACCGGAAGAAGAGTCGGAACCGGAAGAAGAATCGGAACCGGAAGAAGAATCGGAACCGGATGAAGAAATAGAACCGGTGGGGGAAATAATAAAACGGTTAAGTAAAAGAAAATCCTCAACCAACCGACCAAAGTTAATTATGGTCAATGGTGTTTCCGCCAAGGAAGCAAAATATTGGGAGGATTACCAATTCTCCGATGAATCGGATTCCGACGAGAATTCCGATGATGTTATAGAAATTACCCCAACTGAATTTAAAAAGGCAAAAGAAAATAATAAGGGAAAGGGCATAAAAATAGAGAAATCTAATTCCAACCCCGATGAACTTTATATGTATCATCAACCCCCGAAGTCCTTAAGTTGTAACAATGACCCGGGAACCTCTAAACCACCAGGTTTTTCTAAACCAATGTGGACAACGACGGCTCGTATTAGGGGAACATCATATATCCCTAGAAACTTGGCAAAACGAACCAAAACCGAAGAAGAAGAAACGAGCGAGTCGGAATAAGATAGTTGTATTCGTGTGGTATAATATATGGAATATAGTGTTCTTATGCTTTATGATATATGTAAAAATTGCTTGTATTAATAAGTATTTCTTTATGAATCTAACTCTTGTCTATTTTACAGTTTAAAAACACAAAATGGATAGACAACCCAATATTTTAAGAGACCTACCCGGAGACATGATTGATGAAATCTTGTCTAGAGTCGGCCAGAATTCTTCGGCACAACTATTTAAGGCGAGATCAGTTTGTAAGACATTCGAAGAACATTCCAAGAATGTCTTGGTTTATAAGAGACTTTCGTTTGAAAGATGGGGGATATCACATTGGGAAACCCATAAGTTACGATGTGTTTACTTTGACGCATATATTGCGGGGAACCCAAATGCTATTTTACGCAACGGGTTAAGAAATTATTTTGACTCAATATATCCGAATATTGGACTTCGTGATTTAGAAAAAGCGGCTAACATGCAACATAAAGAAGCATGTTATGCTTACGGATTAGTAATGTTCGCTTCTCACCAAAGTGAGAACAAGAACATCGGGCTACAACTATTAAACAAAACGTTTCCACAAGTGACGGAGTCGGTAATTGGGGTAAGAAATGAGGTTTTTAGATTATTACGGGACTGTTGGACATTACGTAACCCTCGTCCCTTTGACGACGTTACAACACGCTGTCTTATCAACGGCCATAACGGTTATGTTGCACAAGACCAAGGATGGGAAGTAGTCCTAGTAAAACCAGAATGCATGACTTGTTTCTGGACGTATGAATTACGTGTCTTTATTGCCTTTGCTGAACGACTTGTGTACTAGCTAGAATTGTCTTCACAACTATCTTGTATCAAAGTTATTGTGTGCTATATTTCATGTTTTATGTAAAATAAGCGGTATTGTAAGTTTGTAAAATATTGTATAAAAGTTTGAACGCGAAATATTATTACAATCAGTTTTTCATATAGAATTGTAGTAGTTGAATTGTATATTAGCTACTAAGTATGAACTTAACGGGAAATGGCACCGACTACTCGACACACCGTGAATATGAATGAAGAGGAATTCCGTACTTTTCTAGCTTCAAACATAGCCGCAGTACAGGCTGCGCTACATACCAACAATAACCTTGGATCTAGCAGTACAGGAAATCGTGTAGGATGCACCTACAAAGAATTCACTGCCTGCAAACCTTTGGAATTTGATGGAACTGAAGGACCGATCGGATTGAAACGGTGGACCGAGAAGGTCTAATCGGTGTTTGCCATAAGTAAGTGTACTGAAGAGGACAAAGTGAAGTACGCTACGCATACCTTCACAGGTTCTGCGTTAACATGGTGGAATACCTATCTAGAGCAAGTGGGACAAGACGATGCGTACGCACTACCGTGGTCAGCATTCAAGCACTTGATGAACGAGAAGTACCGTCCCAGAACCGAGGTCAATAAGCTCAAGACAGAACTTAGAGGGTTACGAACCCAAGGATTTGATATTACCACGTACGAAAGACGATTCACAGAATTGTGCCTATTGTGTCCGGGAGCATTCGAAGATGAGGAAGAGAAGATCGACGCGTTTGTGAAAGGATTACCGGAAAGAATCCAAGAAGATATAAGTTCACACGAGCCCGCCTCCATACAACAGGCATGTAGAATGGCTCACAAACTAGTGAACCAGATTGAAGAAAGAATTAAAGAACAGACTGCTGAAGAGGCCAATGTGAAGCAAGTCAAAAGAAAGTGGGAGGAAAACGGTGATAAGAATCACCAATACAACAACAACAGCAATTACAACAATAATCGCAACAATTATCCCAACAACAATAATAACCGCAACAACAACAACAATCAGAAGCAACTATGCCAAAGGTGTGAAAAGAATCACTCGGGGTTCTGCACCAAATTTTGCAACAAGTGTAAAAGAAATGGTCATAGCGCGGCGAAGTGTGAGGTCTACGGACCAGGGGTTAATAGAACGAAAGGAACAAATGGTGTCGGAACGAGTAATGGCGGAGCAAGTAGTGTCGGAGCAAGTTATGCCAATGTAGTTTGTTATAAATGTGGAAAACCAGGCCACATTATTAGAAATTGCCCGAACCAGGAGAACACGAATGGACAAGGCCGTGGAAGAGTTTTCAATATTAATGCGGTAGAGGCACAGGAAGACCCGGAGCTTGTTACGGGTACGTTTCTTATTGACAATAAATCTGCTTACGTTTTATTTGATTCGGGTGCGGATAGAAGCTATATGAGTAGAGATTTTTGTGCTAAATTAAGTTGTCCATTGACGCCTTTGGATAGTAAATTTTTACTCGAATTAGCAAATGGTAAATTAATTTCAGCAGATAATATATGTCGGAATCGAGAAATTAAACTGGTTAGCGAAACATTTAAGATTGATTTGATACCAGTAGAGTTAGGGAGTTTTGATGTGATAATCGGTATGGACTGGTTGAAAGAAGTGAAAGCGGAGATCGTTTGTTACAAAAATGCAATTCGCATTATACGAGAAAAAGGAAAACCCTTAATGGTGTACGGAGAAAAGGGCAACACGAAGCTACATCTTATTAGTAATTTGAAGGCACAAAAACTAATAAGAAAAGGTTGCTATGCTGTTCTAGCACACGTCGAGAAAGTACAAACTGAAGAAAAGAGCATCAATGATGTTCCCATTGCAAAAGAATTTCCCGATGTATTTCCGAAAGAATTACCGGGATTACCCCCACATCGATCCGTTGAATTTCAAATAGATCTTGTACCAGGAGCTGCACCAATAGCTCGTGCTCCTTACAGACTCGCACCCAGCGAGATGAAAGAACTGCAAAGCCAATTACAAGAACTTTTAGAGCGTGGTTTCATTCGACCAAGCACATCACCGTGGGGAGCTCCTGTTTTGTTTGTCAAGAAGAAAGATGGTACATTCAGGTTGTGTATCGACTACCGAGAGTTGAACAAACTTACCATCAAGAACCGCTACCCACTACCGAGAATCGACGACTTATTTGATCAACTACAAGGCTCGTCTGTTTATTCAAAGATTGACTTACGTTCCGGGTATCATCAAATGCGGGTGAAAGAAGATGATATTCCAAAGACTGCTTTCAGAACACGTTACGGTCATTACGAGTTTATGGTCATGCCGTTTGGTTTAACTAATGCACCAGCTGTGTTCATGGACCTTATGAACCGAGTGTGTGGACCATACCTTGACAAGTTTGTCATTGTTTTCATTGATGACATACTTATTTACTCAAAGAATGACCAAGAACACGGTGAACATTTGAGAAAGGTGTTAGAAGTATTGAGGAAGGAAGAATTGTACGCTAAGTTTTCAAAGTGTGCATTTTGGTTGGAAGAAGTTCAATTCCTCGGTCACATAGTGAACAAAGAAGGTATTAAGGTGGATCCGGCAAAGATAGAAACTGTTGAAAAGTGGGAAACCCCGAAAACTCCGAAACACATACGCCAGTTTTTAGGACTAGCTGGTTACTACAGAAGGTTCATCCAAGACTTTTCCAGAATAGCAAAACCCTTGACTGCATTAACGCATAAAGGGAAGAAATTTGAATGGAATGATGAACAAGAGAAAGCGTTTCAGTTATTGAAGAAAAAGCTAACTACGGCACCTATATTGTCATTGCCTGAAGGGAATGATGATTTTGTGATTTATTGTGATGCATCAAAGCAAAGTCTCGGTTGTGTATTAATGCAACGAACGAAGGTGATTGCTTATGCGTCTAGACAATTGAAGATTCACGAACAAAATTATACGACGCATGATTTGGAATTAGGCGCGGTTGTTTTTGCATTAAAGACTTGGAGGCACTACTTATATGGGGTCAAAAGTATTATATATACCGACCACAAAAGTCTTCAACACATATTTAATCAGAAACAACTGAATATGAGGCAGCGTAGGTGGATTGAATTATTGAATGATTACGATTTTGAGATTCGTTACCACCCGGGGAAGGCAAATGTGGTAGCCGATGCCTTGAGCAGGAAGGATAGAGAACCCATTCGAGTAAAATCTATGAATATAATGATTCATAATAACATTACTACTCAAATAAAGGAGGCGCAACAAGGAGTTTTAAAAGAGGGAAATTTAAAGGATGAAATACCCAAAGGATCGGAGAAGCATCTTAATATTCGGGAAGACGGAACCCGGTATAGGGATGAAAGGATTTGGGTACCAAAATTTGGAGATATGAGAGAAATGGTACTTAGAGAAGCTCATAAAACCAGATACTCAATACATCCTGGAACGGGGAAGATGTACAAGGATCTCAAGAAACATTTTTGGTGGCCGGGTATGAAAGCCGATGTTGCTAAATACGTAGGAGAATGTTTGACGTGTTCTAAGGTCAAAGCTGAGCATCAGAAACCATCAGGTCTACTTCAACAACCCGAAATCCCGGAATGGAAATGGGAAAACATTACCATGGATTTCATCACTAAATTGCCAAGGACTGCAAGTGGTTTTGATACTATTTGGGTAATAGTTGATCGTCTCACCAAATCAGCACACTTCCTACCAATAAGAGAAGATGACAAGATGGAGAATTTAGCACGACTGTATTTGAAGGAAGTCGTCTCCAGACATGGAATACCAATCTCTATTATCTCTGATAGGGATGGCAGATTTATTTCAAGATTCTGGCAGACATTACAGCAAGCATTAGGAACTCGTCTAGACATGAGTACTGCCTATCATCCACAAACTGATGGGCAGAGCGAAAGGACGATACAAACGCTTGAAGACATGCTACGAGCATGTGTTATTGATTTCGGAAACAGTTGGGATCGACATCTACCATTAGCAGAATTTTCCTACAACAACAGCTACCATTCAAGCATTGAGATGGCGCCGTTTGAAGCACTTTATGGTAGAAAGTGCAGGTCTCCGATTTGTTGGAGTGAAGTGGGGGATAGACAGATTACGGGTCCGGAGATTATACAAGAAACTACCGAGAAGATCATCCAAATTCAACAACGGTTGAAAACCGCCCAAAGTCGACAAAAGAGCTACGCTGACATTAAAAGAAAAGATATAGAATTTGAAATTGGAGAGATGGTCATGCTTAAAGTTTCACCTTGGAAAGGCGTTGTTCGATTTGGTAAACGAGGGAAATTAAATCCAAGGTATATTGGACCATTCAAGATTATTGATCGTGTCGGACCAGTAGCTTACCGACTTGAGTTACCTCAACAACTCGCGGCTGTACATAACACTTTCCACGTCTCGAATTTGAAGAAATGTTTTGCTAAAGAAGATCTCACTATTCCGTTAGATGAAATCCAAATCAACGAAAAACTCCAATTCATCGAAGAACCCGTCGAAATAATGGATCGTGAGGTTAAAAGACTTAAGCAAAACAAGATACCAATTGTTAAGGTTCGATGGAATGCTCGTAGAGGACCCGAGTTCACCTGGGAGCGTGAAGATCAGATGAAGAAGAAATACCCGCATCTATTTCCAGAAGATTCGTCAACACCTTCAACAGCTTAAAATTTCGGGACGAAATTTATTTAACGGGTAGGTACTGTAGTGACCCGAACTTTTCCATGTTTATATATATTAATTGAGATTGATGTTTACATGATTAAATGTTTCCAACATGTTAAGCAATCAAACTTGTTAAGACTTGATTAATTGAAATAGGTTTCATATAGACAATTGACCACCCAAGTTGACCGGTGATTCACGAACGTTAAAACTTGTAAAAAAACTATATGATGACATATATATGGTTATATATATAGTTAACATGATATTATGATAAGTAAACATATCATTAATTATATTAACAATGAACTACATATGTAAAAACAAGACTACTAACTTAATGATTTTGAAACGAGACATATATGTAACGTTTATCGTTGTAACGACATTTAATCTATATATATCATATTAAGAGATATTCGTACATCATAATATCATGATAATATAATAATTTAAAATCTCTTTTGATATTATAAACATTGGGTTAACAACATTTAACAAGATCGTTAACCTAAAGGTTTCAAAACAACACTTACATGTAACGACTAACGATGACTTAACGAATCAGTTAAAATGTATATACATGTAGTGTTTTAATATGTATTTATACACTTTTGGAAGACTTCAATACACTTATCAAAATACTTCTACTTAACAAAAATGCTTACAATTACATCCTCGTTCAGTTTCATCAACAAATCTACTCGTATGCACCCGTATTCGTACTCGTACAATACACAGCTTTTAGATGTATGTACTATTGGTATATACACTCCAATGATCAGCTCTTAGCAGCCCATGTGAGTCACCTAACACATGTGGGAACCATCATTTGGCAACTAGCATGAAATATCTCATAAGATTACAAAAATATGAGTAATCATTCATGACTTATTTACATGAAAACAAAATTACATATCCTTTATATCTAATCCATACACCAACGACCAAAAACACCTACAAACACTTTCATTCTTCAATTTTCTTCATCTAATTGAACTCTCTCAAGTTCTATCTTCAAGTTCTAAGTGTTCTTCATAAATTCCAAAAGTTCTAGTTTCATAAAATCAAGAATACTTTCAAGTTTGCTAGCTCACTTCCAATCTTGTAAGGTGATCATCCAACCTCAAGAAATCTTTGTTTCTTACAGTAGGTTATCATTCTAATACAAGGTAATAATCATATTCAAACTTTGGTTCAATTTCTATAACTATAACAATCTTATTTCAAGTGATGATCTTACTTGAACTTGTTTTCGTGTCATGATTTTGCTTCAAGAACTTTGAGCCATCCAAGGATCCATTGAAGCTAGATCCATTTTTCTCTTTTCCAGTAGGTTCATCCAAGGAACTTAAGGTAGTAATGATGTTCATAACATCATTCGATTCATACATATAAAGCTATCTTATTCGAAGGTTTAAACTTGTAATCACTAGAACATAGTTTAGTTAATTCTAAACTTGTTCGCAAACAAAAGTTAATCCTTCTAACTTGACTTTTAAAATCAACTAAACACATGTTCTATATCTATATGATATGCTAACTTAATGATTTAAAACCTGGAAACACGAAAAACACCGTAAAACCGGATTTACGCCGTCGTAGTAACACCGCGGGCTGTTTTGGGTTAGTTAATTAAAAACTATGATAAACTTTGATTTAAAAGTTGTTATTCTGAGAAAATGATTTTTATTATGAACATGAAACTATATCCAAAAATTATGGTTAAACTCAAAGTGGAAGTATGTTTTCTAAAATGGTCATCTAGACGTCGTTCTTTCGACTGAAATGACTACCTTTACAAAAACGACTTGTAACTTATTTTTCCGACTAGAAACCTATATTTTTTTTGTTTAGATTCATAAAATAGAGTTCAATATGAAACCATAGCAATTTGATTCACTCAAAACGGATTTAAAATGAAGAAGTTATGGGTAAAACAAGATTGGATAATTTTTCTCATTTTAGCTACGTGAAAATTGGTAACAAATCTATTCCAACCATAACTTAATCAACTTGTATTATATATTATGTAATCTTGAGATACCATAGACACGTATACAATGTTTCGACCTATCATGTCGACACATCTATATATATTTCGGAACAACCATAGACACTCTATATGTGAATGTTGGAGTTAGCTATACAGGGTTGAGGTTGATTCCAAAATATATATAGTTTGAGTTGTGATCAATACTGAGATACGTATACACTGGGTCGTGGATTGATTCAAGATAATATTTATCGATTTATTTCTGTACATCTAACTGTGGACAACTAGTTGTAGGTTACTAACGAGGACAGCTGACTTAATAAACTTAAAACATCAAAATATATTAAAAGTGTTGTAAATATATTTTGAACATACTTTGATATATATGTATATATTGTTATAGGTTCGTGAATCAACCAGTGGCCAAGTCTTACTTCCCGACGAAGTAAAAATCTGTGAAAGTGAGTTATAGTCCCACTTTTAAAATCTAATATTTTTGGGATGAGAATACATGCAGGTTTTATAAATGATTTACAAAATAGACACAAGTACGTGAAACTACATTCTATGGTTGAATTATCGAAATCGAATATGCCCCTTTTTATTAAGTCTGGTAATCTAAGAATTAGGGAACAGACACCCTAATTGACGCGAATCCTAAAGATAGATCTATTGGGCCTAACAAACCCCATCCAAAGTACCGGATGCTTTAGTACTTCGAAATTTATATCATATCCGAAGGGTGTCCCGGAATGATGGGGATATTCTTATATATGCATCTTGTTATTGTCGGTTACCAGGTGTTCACCATATGAATGATTTTTATCTCTATGTATGGGATGTGTATTGAAATATGAAATCTTGTGGTCTATTGTTACGATTTGATATATATAGGTTAAACCTATAACTCACCAACATTTTTGTTGACGTTTTAAGCATGTTTATTCTCAGGTGATTATTAAGAGCTTCCGCTGTCGCATACTTAAATAAGGACAAGATTTGGAGTCCATGCTTGTATGATATTGTGTAAAAACTGCATTCAAGAAACTTATTTTGTTGTAACATATTTGTATTGTAAACCATTATGTAATGGTCGTGTGTAAACAGGATATTTTAGATTATCATTATTTGATAATCTACGTAAAGCTTTTTAAACCTTTATTGATGAAATAAAGGTTATGGTTTGTTTAAAAATGAATGCAGTCTTTGAAAAACGTCTCATATAGAGGTCAAAACCTCGCAACGAAATCAATTAATATGGAACGTTTTTAATCAATAAGAACGGGACATTTCAAAAGGATCCTTGGATGGCCTGAAAGTTCTTGAAGCAGAATCATGACACGAAAACAATTTCAAGTAAGATTTTCACTCGAAATAAGATTGTTATAGTTTTAGAAATTGAATTAAAGTTTAAATATGATTATTACCTTGTATTAGAAATATAACCTACTGTAATTAATAAAGGTTTCTTGATCTTGGATGATTACTTGGAATGGATTTAGAAAACTTGGAAGTAAACTTGCAATCTTGGAAGTATTCTTGATTTTATGAAACTAGAACTTTTGGAATTTATGAAGAACACTTAAAACTTGAAGATAGAACTTGAGAGAGATCAATTAGATGAAGAAAATTGAAGAATGAAAGTGTTTATAGGTGTTTTTGGTCGTTGGTGTATGGATTAGATATAAAGGATATGTAATTTTGTTTTCATGAAAATAAGTCATGAACGATTACTCATATTTTTGTAATTTTATGAGATATTTCATGCTAGTTGCCAAATGATGGTTCTCACATGTGTTAGGTGACTCACATGGGCTACTAATAGCTGATCATTGGAGTGTATATACCAATAGTACATACATCTAAAAGCTGTGTATTGTACGAGTACGAATACGGGTGCATACGTGTAGATTTGTTGATGAAACTGAACGAGGATGTAATTGTAAGCATTTTTGTTAAGTAGAAGTATTTTGATAAGTGTCTTGAAGTATTTCAAAAGTGTATGAATACATATTAAAACACTACATGTATATACATTTTAACTGAGTCGTTAAGTCGTCGTTAGTCGTTACATGTAAATGTTGTTTTGAAACCTTTAGGTTAACGATCTTGTTAAATGTTGTTAACCCAATGTTTATAATATCAAATGAGATTTTAAATTATTATATTATCATGATATTATGATGTACGAATATCTCTTAATATGATCTATATACATTAAATGTCGTTACAACGATAATCGTTACATATATGTCTCGTTTCAAAATCATTAAGTTAGTAGTCTTATTTTTACATATGTAGTTCATTGTTAATGAAATGTCCCATTCTTATTGATTAAAAACGTTCCATATTAATTGATTTCGTTGCGAGGTTTTGACCTCTATATGAGACGTTTTTCAAAGACTGCATTCATTTTTAAAACAAACCATAACCTTTATTTCATAAATAAAGGTTTAAAAAGCTTTACGTAGATTATCAAATAATGATAATCTAAAATATCCTGTTTACACACGACCATTACATAATGGTTTACAATACAAATATGTTACATCGAAATCAGTTTCTTGAATGCAGTTTTTACACAATATCATACAAACATGGACTCCAAATCTTGTCCTTATTTTAGTATGCAACAGCGGAAGCTCTTAATATTCACCTGAGAATAAACATGCTTTAAACGTCAACAAAAATGTTGGTGAGTTATAGGTTTAACCTATATATATCAAATCGTAACAATAGACCACAAGATTTCATATTTCAATACACATCCCATACATAGAGATAAAAATCATTCATATGGTGAACACCTGGTAACCGACAATAACAAGATGCATATATAAGAATATCCCCATCATTCCGGGACACCCTTCGGATATGATATAAATTTCGAAGTACTAAAGCATCCGGTACTTTGGATGGGGTTTGTTAGGCCCAATAGATCTATCTTTAGGATTCGAGTCAATTAGGGTGTCTGTTCCCTAATTCTTAGATTACCAGACTTAATAAAAAGGGGCATATTCGATTTCGATAATTCAACCATAGAATGTAGTTTCACGTACTTGTGTCTATTTTGTAAATCATTTATAAAACCTGCATGTATTCTCATCCCAAAAATATTAGATTTTAAAAGTGGGACTATAACTCACTTTCACAGATTTTTACTTCGTCGGGAAGTAAGACTTGGCCACTGTTGATTCACGAACCTATAACAATATATACATATATATTAAAGTATGTTCAAAATATATTTACAACACTTTTAATATATTTTGATGTTTTAAGTTTATTAAGTCAGCTGTCCTCGTTAGTAACCTATAACTAGTTGTCCACAGTTAGATGTACAGAAATAAATCGATAAATATTATCTTGAATCAATCCACGACCCAGTGTATACGTATCTCAGTATTGATCACAACTCAAACTATATATATTTTGGAATCAACCTCAACCCTGTATAGCTAACTCCAACATTCACATATAGAGTGTCTATGGTTGTTCCGAAATATATATAGATGTGTCGACATGATAGGTAGAAACATTGTATACGTGTCTATGGTATCTCAAGATTACATAATATATAATATAAGTTGATTAAGTTATGGTTGGAATAGATTTGTTACCAATTTTCACGTAGCTAAAATGAGAAAAATTATCCAATCTTGTTTTACCCATAACTTCTTCATTTTAAATCCGTTTTGAGTGAATCAAATTGCTATGGTTTCATATTGAACTCTATTTTATGAATCTAAACAGAAAAAGTATAGGTTTATAGTCGGAAAAATAAGTTACAAGTCGTTTTTGTAAAGGTAGTCATTTCAGTCGAAAGAACGACGTCTAGATGACCATTTTAGAAAACATACTTCCACTTTGAGTTTAACCATAATTTTTGGATATAGTTTCATGTTCATAATAAAAATCATTTTCTCAGAATAACAACTTTTAAATCAAAGTTTATCATAGTTTTTAATTAACTAACCTAAAACAGCCCGCGGTGTTACTACGACGGCGTAAATCCGGTTTTACGGTGTTTTTCGTGTTTCCAGGTTTTAAGTCATTAAGTTAGCATATCATATAGATATAGAACATGTGTTTAGTTTATTTTAAAAGTCAAGTTAGAAGGATTAACTTTTGTTTGCGAACAAGTTTAGAATTAACTAAACTATGTTCTAGTGATTACAAGTTTAAACCTTCGAATAAGATAGCTTTATATGTATGAATCGAATGATGTTATGAACATCATTACTACCTTAATTTCCTTGGATAAACCTACTGGAAAAGAGAAAAATGGATCTAGCTTCAATGGATCCTTGGATGGCTCGAAGTTCTTGAAGCAGAATCATGACACGAAAACAAGTTCAAGTAAGATCATCACTTGAAATAAGATTGTTATAGTTATAGAAATTGAACCAAAGTTTGAATATGATTATTACCTTGTATTAGAATGATAACCTACTGTAAGAAACAAAGATTTCTTGAGGTTGGATGATCACCTTACAAGATTGGAAGTGAGCTAGCAAACTTGAAAGTATTCTTGATTTTATGAAACTAGAACTTTTGGAATTTATGAAGAACACTTAGAACTTGAAGATAGAACTTGAGAGAGATCAATTAGATGAAGAAAATTGAAGAATGAAAGTTTTTGTAGGTGTTTTTGGTCGTTGGTGTATGGATTAGATATAAAGGATATGTAATTTTGTTTTCATGTAAATAAGTCATGAATGATTACTCATATTTTTGTAATTTTATGAGATATTTCATGCTAGTTGCCAAATGATGGTTCCCACATGTGTTAGGTGACTCACATGGGCTGCTAAGAGCTGATCATTGGAGTGTATATACCAATAGTACATACATCTAAAAGCTGTGTATTGTACGAGTACGAATACGGGTGCATACGAGTAGAATTGTTGATGAAACTGAACGAGGATGTAATTGTAAGCATTTTTGTTAAGTAGAAGTATTTTGATAAGTGTATTGAAGTCTTTCAAAAGTGTATAAATACATATTAAAACACTACATGTATATACATTTTAACTGAGTCGTTAAGTCATCGTTAGTCGTTACATGTAAGTGTTGTTTTGAAACCTTTAGGTTAACGATCTTGTTAAATGTTGTTAACCCAATGTTTATAATATCAAATGAGATTTTAAATTATTATATTATCATGATATTATCATGTATGAATATCTCTTAATATGATATATATACATTAAATGTCTTTACAACGATAATCGTTACATATATGTCTCGTTTAAAAATCATTAAGTTAGTAGTCTTGTTTTTACATATGTAGTTCATTGTTAATATACTTTATGATATGTTTTCTTATCATAGTATCATGTTAACTATATATATATATCCATATATATGTCATCATATAGTTTTTACAAGTTTTAACGTTCGTGAATCACCGATCAACTTGGGTGGTCAATTGTCTATATGAAACATATTTCAATTAATCAAGTCTTAACAAGTTTGATTGCTTAACATGTTGGAAACATTTAATCATGTAAATATCAATCTCAATTAATATATATAAACATGGAAAAGTTCGGGTCACTACAGTACCTACCCGTTAAATAAATTTCGTCCCGAAATTTTAAGCTGTTGAAGGTGTTGACGAATCTTCTGGAAATAGATGCGGGTATTTCTTCTTCATCTGATCTTCACGCTCCCAGGTGAACTCGGGTCCTCTACGAGCATTCCATCAAACCTTAACAATTGGTATCTTGTTTTGCTTAAGTCTTTTAACCTCACGATCCATTATTTCGACGGGTTCTTCGATGAATTGAAGTTTTTCGTTGATTTGGATTTCATCTAACGGAATAGTGAGATCTTCTTTAGCAAAACATTTCTTTAAATTCGAGACGTGGAAAGTGTTATGTACAGCCGCGAGTTGTTGAGGTAACTCTAGTCGGTAAGCTACTGGTCCGACACGATCAATAATCTTGAATGGTCCAATATACCTTGGATTTAATTTCCCTCGTTTACCAAATCGAACAACGCCTTTCCAAGGTGCAACTTTAAGCATGACCATCTCTCCAATTTCAAATTCTATATCTTTTCTTTTAATGTCAGCGTAGCTCTTTTGTCGACTTTTGGCGGTTTTCAACCGTTGTTGAATTTGGATGATCTTCTCGGTAGTTTCTTGTATAATCTCCGGACCCGTAATCTGTCTATCCCCCACTTCACTCCAACAAATCGGAGACCTGCACTTTCTACCATAAAGTGCTTCAAACGGCGCCATCTCAATTCTTGAATGGTAGCTGTTGTTGTAGGAAAATTCTGCTAACGGTAGATGTCGATCCCAACTGTTTCCGAAATCAATAACACATGCTCGTAGCATGTCTTCAAGCGTTTGTATCGTCCTTTCGCTCTGCCCATCAGTTTGTGGATGATAGGCAGTACTCATGTCTAGACGAGTTCCTAATGCTTGCTGTAATGTCTGCCAGAATCTTGAAATAAATCTGCCATCCCTATCAGAGATAATAGAGATTGGTATTCCATGTCTGGAGACGACTTCCTTCAAATACAGTCGTGCTAACTTCTCCATCTTGTCATCTTCTCTTATTGGTAGGAAGTGTGCTGATTTGGTGAGACGATCAACTATTACCCAAATAGTATCAAAACCACTTGCAGTCCTTGGCAATTTAGTGATGAAATCCATGGTAATGTTTTCCCATTTCCATTCCGGGATTTCGGGTTGTTGAAGTAGACCTGATGGTTTCTGATGCTCAGCTTTGACCTTAGAACACGTCAAACATTCTCCTACGTATTTAGCAACATCGGCTTTCATACCCGGCCACCAAAAATGTTTCTTGAGATCCTTGTACATCTTTCCCGTTCCAGGATGTATTGAGTATCTGGTTTTATGAGCTTCTCTAAGTACCATTTCTCTCATATCTCCAAATTTTGGTACCCAAATCCTTTCAGCCCTATACCGGGTTCTGTCTTCCCGAATATTAAGATGCTTCTCCGATCCTTTGGGTATTTCATCCTTTAAATTTCCCTCTTTTAAAACTCCTTGTTGCGCCTCCTTTATTTGAGTAGTAATGTTATTATGAATCATTATATTCATAGATTTTACTCGAATGGGTTCTCTGTCCTTCCTGCTCAAGGCATCGGCTACCACATTTGCCTTCCCCGGGTGGTAACGAATCTCAAAGTCGTAATCATTCAATAATTCAATCCACCTACGCTGCCTCATATTCAGTTGTTTCTGATTAAATATGTGTTGAAGACTTTTGTGGTCGGTATATATAATACTTTTGACCCCATATAAGTAGTGCCTCCAAGTCTTTAATGCAAAAACAACCGCGCCTAATTCCAAATCATGCGTCGTATAATTTTGTTCGTGAATCTTCAATTGTCTAGACGCATAAGCAATCACCTTCGTTCGTTGCATTAATACACAACCGAGACCTTGCTTTGATGCATCACAATAAATCACAAAATCATCATTCCCTTCAGGCAATGACAATATAGGTGCCGTAGTTAGCTTTTTCTTCAATAACTGAAACGCTTTCTCTTGTTCATCATTCCATTCAAATTTCTTCCCTTTATGCGTTAATGCAGTCAAGGGTTTTGCTATTCTGGAAAAGTCTCGGATGAACCTTCTGTAGTAACCAGCTAGTCCTAAAAACTGGCGTATGTGTTTCGGAGTTTTCGGGGTTTCCCACTTTTCAACAGTTTCTATCTTTGCCGGATCCACCTTAATACCTTCTTTGTTCACTATGTGACCGAGGAATTGAACTTCTTCCAACCAAAATGCACACTTTGAAAACCTAGCGTACAATTCTTCCTTCCTCAATACTTCTAACACCTTTCTCAAATGTTCACCGTGTTCTTGGTCATTCTTTGAGTAAATAAGTATGTCATCAATGAAAACAATGACAAACTTGTCAAGGTATGGTCCACACACTCGGTTCATAAGGTCCATGAACACAGCTGGTGCATTAGTTAAACCAAACGGCATGACCATAAACTCGTAATGACCGTAACGTGTTCTGAAAGCAGTCTTTGGAATATCATCTTCTTTCACCCGCATTTGATGATACCCGGAACGTAAGTCAATCTTTGAATAAACAGACGAGCCTTGTAGTTGATCAAATAAGTCATCGATTCTCGGTAGTGGGTAGCGGTTCTTGATGGTAAGTTTGTTCAACTCTCGGTAGTCGATACACAATCTGAATGTACCATCTTTCTTCTTGACAAACAAAACAGGAGCTCCCCACGGTGATGTGCTTGGTCGAATGAAACCACGCTCTAAAAGTTCTTGTAATTGGCTTTGCAGTTCTTTCATCTCGCTGGGTGCGAGTCTGTAAGGAGCATGAGCTATTGGTGCAGCTCCTGGTACAAGATCTATTTGAAATTCAACGGATCGATGTGGGGGTAATCCCGGTAATTCTTTCGGAAATACATCGGGAAATTCTTTTGCAATGGGAACATCATTGATGCTCTTTTCTTCAGTTTGTACTTTCTCGACGTGTGCTAGAACATCATAGCAACCTTTTCTTATTAGTTTTTGTGCCTTCAAATTACTAATAAGATGTAGCTTCGTGTTTCCCTTTTCTCCGTACACCATTAAGGGTTTTCCTTTTTCTCGTATAATGCGAATTGCATTTTTGTAACAAACGATCTCCGCTTTCACTTCTTTCAACCAGTCCATACAGATTATCACATCAAAACTCCCTAACTCTACTGGTATCAAATCAATCTTAAATGTTTCGCTAACCAGTTTAATTTCTCGATTCCGACATATATTATCTGCTGAAATTAATTTACCATTTGCTAATTCGAGTAAAAATTTACTATCCAAAGGCGTTAATGGACAACTTAATTTAGCACAAAAATCTCTACTCATATAGCTTCTATCCGCACCCGAATCAAATAAAACGTAAGCAGATTTATTGTCAATAAGAAACGTACCCGTAACAAGCTCCGGGTCTTCCTGTGCCTCTACCGCATTAATATTGAAAACTCTTCCACGGCCTTGTCCATTCGTGTTCTCCTGGTTCAGGCAATTTCTAATAATGTGGCCTGGTTTTCCACATTTATAACAAACTACATTGGCATAACTTGCTCCGACACTACTTGCTCCGCCATTACTCGTTCCGACACCATTTGTTCCTTTCGTTCTATTAACCCCTGGTCCGTAGACCTCACACTTCACCGCGCTATGACCATTTCTTTTACACTTGTTGCAAAATTTGGTGCAGAACCCTGAGTGATTCTTTTCACACCTTTGGCATAGCTGCTTCTGATTGTTGTTGTTGTTGCGGTTATTATTGTTGTTGGGATGATTGTTGTAGTTGCTGTTGTTGTTGTTGTTGTTGTTGTTGGGCCGTTTGTTGTAGTTGCGATTGATGTTGCGATTGTTGGGATAATTGTTGCGATTATTGTTGTAATTGCTGTTGTTGTTGTATTGGTGATTCTTATCACCGTTTTCCTCCCACTTTCTTTTGACTTGCTTCACATTGGCCTCTTCAGCAGTCTGTTCTTTAATTCTTTCTTCAATCTGGTTCACTACTTTGTGAGCCATTCTACATGCCTGTTGTATGGAGGCGGGCTCGTGTGAACTTATATCTTCTTGGATTCTTTCCGGTAATCCTTTCACAAACGCGTCGATCTTCTCTTCCTCATCTTCGAATGCTCCCGGACACAATAGGCACAATTCTGTGAATCGTCTTTCGTACGTGGTAATATCAAATCCTTGGGTTCGTAACCCTCTAAGTTCTGTCTTGAGCTTATTGACCTCGGTTCTGGGACGGTACTTCTCGTTCATCAAGTGCTTGAATGCTGACCACGGTAGTGCGTACGCATCATCTTGTCCCACTTGCTCTAGATAGGTATTCCACCATGTTAACGCAGAACCTGTGAAGGTATGCGTAGCGTACTTCACTTTGTCCTCTTCAGTACACTTACTTATGGCAAACACCGATTCAACCTTCTCGGTCCACCGTTTCAATCCGATCGGTCCTTCGGTTCCATCAAATTCCAAAGGTTTGCAGGCAGTGAATTCTTTGTAGGTGCATCCTACACGATTTCCTGTACTGCTAGATCCAAGGTTATTGTTGGTATGTAGCGCAGCCTGTACTGCGGCTATGTTTGAAGCTAGAAAAGTACGGAATTCCTCTTCATTCATATTCACGGTGTGTCGAGTAGTCGGTGCCATTTCCTTCAAAATAGTTAAATGGAACAAGTTAATCATACAGAATATTAAGAGTAGTTAATAGTATTTCGTAGCATAATATGAACTCATTTATAAAAGCTTTTTCTTCATATTAGCGTTTTATAAGTTTAAATTCGGGTAGTACCTACCCGTTAAGTTCATACTTAGTAGCTAATATACAATTCAACTACTACAATTCTATATGAAAAACTGATTATAATAATATTTCGCGTTCAAACTTTTATACAATATTTTACAAACTTACAATACCTCTTATTTTACATAAAGCATGAAATATAGCACACAATAACTTTGATACAAGATAGTTGTAAAGACAATTCTAGCTAGTACACAAGTCGTTCAGCAAAGGCAATAAAGACACGTAATTCATACGTCCAGAAACAAGTCATGCATTCTGGTTTTACTAGGACTACTTCCCATCCTTGGTCTTGTGCAACATAACCGTTATGGCCGTTGATAAGACAACGTGTTGTAACGTCATCAAAGGGACGAGGGTTACGTAATGTCCAACAGTCCCGTAATAATCTAAAAACCTCATTTCTTACCCCAATTACCGACTCCGTCACTTGTGGAAACGTTTTGTTTAATAGTTGTAGCCCGATGTTCTTGTTCTCACTTTGGTGAGAAGCGAACATTACTAATCCGTAAGCATAACATGCTTCTTTATGTTGCATGTTAGCCGCTTTTTCTAAATCACGAAGTCCAATATTCGGATATATTGAGTCAAAATAATTTCTTAACCCGTTGCGTAAAATAGCATTTGGGTTCCCCGCAATATATGCGTCAAAGTAAACACATCGTAACTTATGGGTTTCCCAATGTGATATCCCCCATCTTTCAAATGAAAGTCTCTTATAAACCAAGACATTCTTGGAACGTTCTTCGAATGTCTTACAAACTGATCTCGCCTTAAATAGTTGTGCCGAAGAATTCTGGCCAACTCTAGACAAGATTTCATCAATCATGTCTCCGGGTAGGTCTCTTAAAATATTGGGTTGTCTATCCATTTTGTGTTTTTAAACTGTAAAATAGACAAGAGTTAGATTCATAAAAAAAATACTTATTAATACAAGCAATTTTTACATATATCATAAAGCATAAGAACACTATATTACATATATTACATCACACGAATACAACTATCTTATTCCGACTCGCTCGTTTCTTCTTCTTCGGTTTTGGTTCGTTTTGCCAAGTTTCTAGGGATATATGATGTTCCCCTAATACGAGCCGTCGTTGTCCACATTGGTTTAGAAAAACCTGGTGGTTTAGAGGTTCCCGGGTCATTGTTACAACTTAAGGACTTCGGGGGTTGACGATACATATAAAGTTCATCGGGGTTGGAATTAGATTTCTCTATTTTTATGCCGTTTCCCTTATTATTTTCTTTTGCCTTTTTAAATTCAGTTGGGGTAATTTCTATAACATCATCGGAATTCTCGTCGGAATCCGATTCATCGGAGAATTGGTAATCCTCCCAATATTTTGCTTCCTTGGCGGAAACACCATTGACCATAATTAACTTTGGTCGGTTGGTTGAGGATTTTCTTTTACTTAACCGTTTTATTATTTCCCCCACCGGTTCTATTTCTTCATCCGGTTCCGATTCTTCTTCCGGTTCCGATTCTTCTTCCGGTTCCGACTCTTCTTCCGGTTCCTCTTCGGGAACTTGTGAATCAGTCCACAAATCATTCCAATTTACATTTGACTCTTCATTATTATTAGGTGAGTCAATGGGACTTGTTCTAGAGGTAGACATCTATCACATAATATCAAACACGTTAAGAGATTAATATATCACATAATATTCATATGTTAAAAAAATATATAGTTTCCAACAAAAATGTTAAGCAATCATTTTTAAAGAAAACACGGTCGAAGTCCAGACTCACTAATGCATCCTAACAAACTCGATAAGATACACTAATGCAAATTTTCTGGTTCTCTAAGACCAACGCTCTGATACCAACTGAAATGTCCCGTTCTTATTGATTAAAAACGTTCCATATTAATTGATTTCGTTGCGAGGTTTTGACCTCTATATGAGACGTTTTTCAAAGACTGCATTCATTTTTAAAACAAACCATAACCTTTATTTCATAAATAAAGGTTTAAAAAGCTTTACGTAGATTATCAAATAATGATAATCTAAAATATCCTGTTTACACACGACCATTACATAATGGTTTACAATACAAATATGTTACATCGAAATCAGTTTCTTGAATGCAGTTTTTACACAATATCATACAAACATGGACTCCAAATCTTGTCCTTATTTTAGTATGCAACAGCGGAAGCTCTTAATATTCACCTGAGAATAAACATGCTTTAAACGTCAACAAAAATGTTGGTGAGTTATAGGTTTAACCTATATATATCAAATCGTAACAATAGACCACAAGATTTCATATTTCAATACACATCCCATACATAGAGATAAAAATCATTCATATGGTGAACACCTGGTAACCGACAATAACAAGATGCATATATAAGAATATCCCCATCATTCCGGGACACCCTTCGGATATGATATAAATTTCAAAGTACTAAAGCATCCGGTACTTTGGATGGGGTTTGTTAGGCCCAATAGATCTATCTTTAGGATTCGCGTCAATTAGGGTGTCTGTTCCCTAATTCTTAGATTACCAGACTTAATAAAAAGGGGCATATTCGATTTCGATAATTCAACCATAGAATGTAGTTTCACGTACTTGTGTCTATTTTGTAAATCATTTATAAAACCTGCATGTATTCTCATCCCAAAAATATTAGATTTTAAAAGTGGGACAATAACTCACTTTCACAGATTTTTACTTCGTCGGGATGTAAGACTTGGCCACTGTTGATTCACGAACCTATAACAATATATACATATATATTAAAGTATGTTCAAAATATATTTACAACACTTTTAATATATTTTGATGTTTTAAGTTTATTAAGTCAGCTGTCCTCGTTAGTAACCTATAACTAGTTGTCCACAGTTAGATGTACAGAAATAAATCGATAAATATTATCTTGAATCAATCCACGACCCAGTGTATACGTATCTCAGTATTGATCACAACTCAAACTATATATATTTTGGAATCAACCTCAACCCTGTATAGCTAACTCCAACATTTACATATAGAGTGTCTATGGTTGTTCCGAAATATATATAGATGTGTCGACATGATAGGTCGAAACATTGTATACGTGTCTATGGTATCTCAAGATTACATAATATATAATACAAGTTGATTAAGTTATGGTTGGAATAGATTTGTTACCAATTTTCACGTAGCTAAAATGAGAAAAATTATCCAATCTTGTTTTACCCATAACTTCTTCATTTTAAATCCGTTTTGAGTGAATCAAATTGCTATGGTTTCATATTGAACTCTATTTTATGAATCTAAACAGAAAAAGTATAGGTTTATAGTCGGAAAAATAAGTTACAAGTCGTTTTTGTAAAGGTAGTCATTTCAGTCGAAAGAACGACGTCTAGATGACCATTTTAGAAAACATACTTCCACTTTGAGTTTAACCATAATTTTTGGATATAGTTTCATGTTCATAATAAAAATCATTTTCTCAGAATAACAACTTTTAAATCAAAGTTTATCATAGTTTTTAATTAACTAACCCAAAACAGCCCGCGGTGTTACTACGACGGCGTAAATCCGGTTTTACGGTGTTTTTCGTGTTTCCAGGTTTTAAGTCATTAAGTTAGCATATCATATAGATATAGAACATGTGTTTAGTTGATTTTAAAAGTCAAGTTAGAAGGATTAACTTTTGTTTGCGAACAAGTTTAGAATTAACTAAACTATGTTCTAGTGATTACAAGTTTAAACCTTCGAATAAGATAGCTTTATATGTATGAATCGAATGATGTTATGAACATCATTACTACCTTAATTTCCTTGGATAAACCTACTGGAAAAGAGAAAAATGGATCTAGCTTCAATGGATCCTTGGATGGCTCGAAGTTCTTGAAGCAGAATCATGACACGAAAACAAGTTCAAGTAAGATCATCACTTGAAATAAGATTGTTATAGTTATAGAAATTGAACCAAAGTTTGAATATGATTATTACCTTATATTAGAATGATAACATACTGTAAGAAACAAAGATTTCTTGAGGTTGGATGATCACCTTACAAGATTGGAAGTGAGCTAGCAAACTTGAAAGTATTCTTGATTTTATGAAACTAGAACTTTTGGAATTTATGAAGAACACTTAGAACTTGAAGATAGAACTTGAGAGAGATCAATTAGATGAAGAAAATTGAAGAATGAAAGTGTTTGTAGGTGTTTTTGGTCGTTGGTGTATGGATTAGATATAAAGGATATGTAATTTTGTTTTCATGTAAATAAGTCATGAATGATTACTCATATTTTTGTAATTTTATGAGATATTTCATGCTAGTTACCAAATGATGGTTCCCACATGTGTTAGGTGACTCACATGGGCTGCTAAGATCTGATCATTGGAGTGTATATACCAATAGTACATACATCTAAAAGCTGTGTAATGTACGAGTACGAATACGGGTGCATACGAGTAGAATTGTTGATGAAACTGAACGAGGATGTAATTGTAAGCATTTTTGTTAAGTAGAAGTATTTTGATAAGTGTATTGAAGTCTTTCAAAAGTGTATAAATACATATTAAAACACTACATGTATATACATTTTAACTGAGTCGTTAAGTCATCGTTAGTCGTTACATGTAAGTGTTGTTTTGAAACCTTTAGGTTAACGATCTTGTTAAATGTTGTTAACCCAATGTTTATAATATCAAATGAGATTTTAAATTATTATATTATCATGATATTATCATGTATGAATATCTCTTAATATGATATATATACATTAAATGTCTTTACAACGATAATCGTTACATATATGTCTCGTTTAAAAATCATTAAGTTAGTAGTCTTGTTTTTACATATGTAGTTCATTGTTAATATACTTTATGATATGTTTTCTTATCATAGTATCATGTTAACTATATATATATATCCATATATATGTCATCATATAGTTTTTACAAGTTTTAACGTTCGTGAATCACCGATCAACTTGGGTGGTCAATTGTCTATATGAAACATATTTCAATTAATCAAGTCTTAACAAGTTTGATTGCTTAACATGTTGGAAACATTTAATCATGTAAATATCAATCTCAATTAATATATATAAACATGGAAAAGTTCGGGTCACTACAGTTAATACACTTAATGATATATTTACTTATCATTTAACATAATTAACCAATTGTATCAATATCTTAATATGATTCATATGTACCTAGTAAGACGTTATAACGATAATCGTTATATATATCGTTTTCGAGTTTCTTAATTTAATAGTCTCATTTTTATGTATATAACTCATTGTTAAAATACCTAATGAGATACATAATTATAATAAAATCATGTTAACTATATATATAACCACATATATGTCATCGTATAGTTTTTACAAGTTTTAACGTTCGTGAATCACCGGTCAACTTGGGTGGTCATTTGTCTATATGAAACCTATTCCAATTAATCAAGTCTTAATAAGTTTGATTGCTTAACATGTTTGAAACACTTAATCATGTAAATATCAATTTCATTTAATATATATAAACATGGAAAAGTTCGGGTCACTACAGTACCTACCCGTTAAATAAATTTCGTCCCGAAATTTTAAGCTGTTGAAAGTGTTGACGAATCTTCTAGAAATAGATGCGGGTATTTCTTCTTCATCTGATCTTCACGCTCCCAGGTGAACTCAGGTCCTCTACGAGCATTCCATTGAACCTTAACAATCGGTATCTTTTTTTGTTTAAGTCTCTTAACCTCTCGATCCATTATTTCGACGGGTTCTTCAATGAATTGAAGTTTTTCATTGATTTGGATTTCGTCTAACGGAATAGTGAGATCTTCTTTAGCAAAATATTTCTTCAAATTTGAGACGTGGAAAGTGTTATGTACAGCCGCGAGTTGTTGAGGTAGCTCCAGTTGGTAAGCTACTGGTCCGACACGATCTATAATCTTGAATGGTCCAATGTACCTTGGATTTAGTTTCCCCGTTTACCAAATCGAATAACGCCTTTCCAAGGTGAAACCTTAAGCATGACCATTTATCTAATTTTAAACTCTATATCTTTTCTTTTACTATCCGCGTAGCTCTTTTGTCGACTCTGGGCGGTTTTCAATCTTTGTTGAATTTGGATGATTTTCTCGGTAGTTTCTTGTATTATCTCCGGACCCGTAATCTGTCTATCCCCCACTTCATTCCAACAAATCGGAGACCTGTACTTTCTACCATAAAGTGCCTCAAACGGCGCTATCTCAATACTAGAATGATAAATGTTGTTGTAGGAAAATTCTGCTAACGGTAGGTGTCGATCCTAACTGTTTCCGAAATCAATAACACATTCTCGTAGCATGTCTTCAAGCGTTTGTATCGTCCTTTCACTCTGCCCATCAGTTTGTGGATGATAGGCAGTACTCATGCCTAGACGAGTTCCTTATGCTTGCTGTAATGTCTGCCAGAATCTTGAAATAAATCTGCCATCCCTATCAGAGATAATAGAGATTGGTATTCCATGTCTGGAGACGACTTCCTTCAAATACAGTCGTGCTAACTTATCCATCTTGTCATCTTCTCTTATTGGCAGGAAGTGTGCTGATTTGGTGAGACGATCAACTATTACCCAAATAGTATCAAAACCACTTGCAGTCCTTGGCAATTTAGTGATGAAATCCATGGTAATGTTTTCCCATTTCCATTCCGGGATTTTGGGTTGTTGAAGTAGACCTGATAGTTTCTGATGCTCAGCTTTGACCTTAGAACACGTCAAACATTCTCCTACGTATTTAGCAACATCGGCTTTCATACCCGGCCACCAAAAATGTTTCTTGAGATCCTTGTACATCTTCCCCGTTCCAGGATGTATTGAGTATCTGGTTTTATGAGCTTCTCTAAGTACCGTTTCTCTCATATCTCCAAATTTTGGTACCCAAATCCTTTCAGCCCTATACCGGGTTCCATCTTCCCGAATATTAAGATGCTTCTCCGATCCTTTGGGTATTTCATCCTTTAAATTTCCCTCTTTTAAAACTCCTTGTTGCGCCTCCTTTATTTGAGTAGTAAGGTTATTGTGAATCATTATATTTATAGATTTTACTCGAATGGGTTCTCTGTCCTTCATGCTCAAGGTGTCGGCTACCACATTTGCCTTCCCCGGGTGGTAACGAATCTCAAAGTCGTAATCATTCGACAATTCAATCCACCTACGCTGCCTCATATTCAGTTGTTTCTGATTAAATATGTGTTGAAGACTTTTGTGGTTGGTATATATAATACTTTTGACCCCATATAAGTAGTGCCTCCAAGTCTTTAATGCAAAAACAACCGCGCCTAATTCCAAATCATGCGTAGTATAATTTTGTTCGTGAATCTTCAATTGTCTAGACGCATAAGCAATCACCTTCGTTCGTTGCATTAATACACAACCGAGACCTTGCTTTGATGCGTCACAATAAATCACAAAATTATCATTCCCTTCAGGCAATGACAATATAGGTACCGTAGTTAGCTTTTTCTTCAATAACTGAAACGCTTTCTCTTGTTCATCCTTCCATTTAAATTTCTTCCCTTTATGCGTTAATGCAGTCAAGGGTTTTGCTATTCTGGAAAAGTCTTGGATGAACCTTCTGTAGTAACCAGCTAGTCCTAAAAACTGGCGTATGTGTTTCATAGTTTTCGGGGTTTCCCACTTTTCAACAGTTTCTATCTTTGTTGGATCCACCTTAATACCTTCTTTGTTCACTATGTGACCGAGGAATTGAACTTCTTCCAACCAAAATGCACACTTTGAAAATTTAGCATACAATTCTTCCTTCCTCAATACTTCTAACACCTTTCTCAAATGTTCACTGTGTTCTTGGTCATTATTTGAGTAAATAAGTATGTCATCAATGAAAACAATGACAAACTTGTCAAGGTATGGTCCACACACTCGGTTCATAAGGTCCATGAACACAGCTGGTGCATTAGTTAAACCAAACGGCATGACCATAAACTCGTAATGACCGTAACGTGTTCTGAAAATAGTCTTTGGAATATCATCTTCTTTCACCCGCATTTGATGATACCCGGAACGTAAGTCAATCTTTGAATAAACAGACGAGCCTTGTAGTTGATCAAATAAGTCGTCGATTCTCGGTAGTGGGTAGCGGTTCTTGATGGTAAGTTTGTTCAACTCTCGGTAGTCGATACACAACCTGAATGTACCATCTTTCTTCTTGACAAACAAAACAGGAGCTCCCCACGGTGATGTGCTTGGTCGAATGAAATCACGCTCTAAAAGTTCTTGTAATTGGCTTTGCAGTTCTTTCATCTCGCTGGGTGTGAGTCTGTAAGGAGCACGAGCTATTGGTGCAGCTCCTGGTTCAACGGATCGATGTGGGGGTAATCCCGGTAATTCTTTCGGAAATACATCGGGAAATTCTTTTGCGACGGGAACATCATTGATGCTCTTTTCTTCAGTTTGTACTTTCTCGACGTGTGCTAGAACAGCATAGCAACCTTTTCTTATTAGTTTTTGTGCCTTCAAATTACTAATAAGATGTAGCTTCGTGTTGCCCTTTTCTCCGTACACCATTAAGGGTTTTTATTTTTCTCGTATAATGCGAATTGCATTTTTATAACAAACGATCTCTGCTTTCACTTCTTTCAACCAGTCCATACCGATTATCACATCAAAACTCCCTAACTCTACTGGTATCAAGTCAATCTTAAATGTTTCGCTAACCAG
This sequence comes from Rutidosis leptorrhynchoides, assembly GCF_046630445.1. Classification (NCBI taxonomy): domain Eukaryota; kingdom Viridiplantae; phylum Streptophyta; class Magnoliopsida; order Asterales; family Asteraceae; genus Rutidosis; species Rutidosis leptorrhynchoides. The sequence continues at coordinate 155,815,548 of NC_092335.1, read as the reverse complement.
TTTAATTTCTCGATGCCGACATATATTATCTGCTGAAATTAATTTACCATTTGCTAATTCGAGTAAAAATTTACTATCCAAAGGCGTCAATGGACAACTTAATTTAGCACAAAAATCTCTACTCATATAGCTTCTATCCGCACCCGAATCAAATAAAACGTAAGCAGATTTATTGTCAATAAGAAACGTACCCGTAACAAGCTCCAGGTCTTCCTGTGCCTCTGCCGCATTAATATTGAAAACTCTTCCGCGGCCTTGTCCATTCGTGTTCTCCTGGTTCGGGCAATTTCTAATAATGTGGCCCGGTTTTCCACATTTATAACAAACTACATTGGCATAACTTGCTCTGACACTACTTGCTCCGCCATTACTCGTTCCGACACCATTTGTTCCTTTCGTTCTGTTAACCCCTGGTCCGTAGACCTCACACTTCGCCGCGCTATGACCATTTCTTTTACACTTGTTGCAAAATTTGGTGCAGAACCCCGAGTGATACTTTTCACACCTTTGGCATAGCTACTTCTGATTGTTGTTGTTGTTGTTGTTGTTGCGGTTATTATTGTTGTTAAGATGATTGTTATAGTTGCTGTTGTTGTTGTTGTTGTTGTTGTTCTTGGGCCGTTTGTTGTAGTTGCGATTGATGTTGCGATTGTTAGGATAGTTGTTGCGATTATTGTTGTAATTGCTGTTGTTGTTGTATTGGTGATTCTTATCACCGTTTTCCTTCCACTTTCTTTTGACTTGCTTCACATTGGCCTCTTCAGCAGTCTGTTCTTTAATTCTTTCTTCAATATGGTTCACTAGTTTGTGAGCCATTCGACATGCCTGTTGTATGGAGGCGAGCTCGTGTGAACTTATATCTTCTTGGATTCTTTCCGGTAATCCTTTCACAAACACGTCGATCTTCTCTTCCTCATCTTCGAACGCTCCCGGACAAAATAGGCATAATTATGTGAATCGTCTTTCGTACGTGGTAATATCAAATCCTTGGGTTCGTAACCCTCTAAGTTCTGTCTTGAGCTTATTGACCTCGGTTCTGGGACGGTACTTCTCGTTCATCAAGTGCTTGAATGCTGACCACGGTAGTGCGTAAGCATCATCTTGTCCCACTTGCTCTAGATAGGTATTCCACCATGTTAACGCAGAACCTGTGAAGGTATGCGTAGCATACTTCACTTTGTCCTCTTCAGTACACTTACTTATGGCAAACACCGATTCGACCTTCTCGGTCCACCGTTTCAATCCGATCGGTCCTTCGGTTCCATCAAATTCCAAAGGTTTGCAGGCAGTGAATTCTTTGTAGGTGCATCCTACACGATTTCCTGTACTGCTAGATCCAAGGTTATTGTTGGTATGTAGCGCGGCCTGTACTGCGGCTATGTTTGAAGCAAGAAAGGCACGAAATTCCTCTTCACTCATATTCAAGGTGTGTCGAGTAGTCGGTGCCATTTCCTTCAAAATAGTCAAATGAAACGAGTTAATCATATAGAATATCATGAGTAGTCAATAGTATTTCATAGCGTAATATGAACTTATTTATAAAAGTTCTTTCTTCATATTAGCGTTTTATACTCTTTAATTCGGGTAGTACCTACCCGTTAAGTTCATACTTAGTAGCTAACATACCATTTCAACTACTACAATTCTATATGAAAAACTAATCACAAAAAAATATATATCATATTCAAACCTTTATACAATAACTTGCAAACTTACAATACCACTATTTTACATATAGCATGAAATATAGCACATAAAACTTTGATACAAAGTAGTTGCGAAGATAATTCTAGTTAATAAATAAGGCGTTCAGCAAAGGCAACAAAGACACGTAATTCATACGTCCAGAAACAAGTCATGCATTCTGGTTTTACTAATACCACTTCCCATCCTTGGTCTTGTGGAACGTAACCGTTGTGACCGATAGTATGACAAAGTGTTGTAACTTCGTCAAAAGGACGAAGGTTACGTAATGACCAACAGTCTCGTAATAACCTAAAAACCTCATTTCTTACCCCAATTACCGACTCCGTCACTTGTGGGAACGTTTTGTTTAATAGTTGTAGCCCGATGTTCTTTTTCTCACTTTGGTGAGAAGCGAACATTACTAACCCGTAAGCATAACATGCTTCTTTATGTTGCATGTTAGCCGCTTTTTCTAAATCATGAAGTCCTATATTCGGATACATTGAGTCAAAATAATTTCTTAACCCGTTGCGTAAAATAGCATTTGGGTTCCCCGCAATATATGTGTCAAAGTAAACACATCGTAACTTATGAGTTTCCCAATGTGATATCCCCCATCTTTCAAACGAAAGCCTTTTATAAACCAAGGCATTCTTGGAACGTTCTTCGAATGTCTTACAAACTAATTTTGCCATAAATAGTTGTGCCGAGGAATTCTACCGACTCTAGACAAGATTTCATCAATCATGTCTCCGGGTAAGTCTTCTAAAATATTGGGTTGTCTATCCATTTTGTGTTTTTATACTGTAAAATAGACAAGAGTTAGTTTCATAAAAGATACTTATTAATACAAGCAATTTTACATATATCGTAAAGCATAAGCACACTATATTACATATATTACACCGCACAAATACAACTATCTTATTCCGACTCACTCGTTTCTTCTTTTTCGAACTTGGTTCTTTTTGCTAAGTTTTTAGGGATATATGATGTTCCCCTAATACGAGCCGTCGTTTTCCACATTGGTCTAGAAAAACCTGGTGGTTTAGAGGTTCCCGGGTTATTGTTACAACTTAAGAAATACGGGTGTTGACGATACATATAAAGTTCATCGGGGTTGGAATCAGATTTCTCTATTTTTATGCCCTTTCCCTTATTGTTCTCTTTTGCCTTTTTAAATTCAGTTGGGGTAATTTCTATAACATCATCGGAATCCTCGTCGGGATCCGATTCATCGGAGAATTGGTAATCCTCCCAATATTTTGCTTCCTTGGCGGAAACACCGTTGACCATAATTAACCTTGGTCGGTTGGTTGAGGATTTTCTTTTACTTAACCATTTTATTATTTCCCCCACCGGTTCTATTTCTTCTTCCGGTTCCTCCTCCTCCGGTTCCGATTCTTCTTCTGGTTCCTCTTCGGGAACTTGTGAATCAGTCCACGAATCATTCCAAATTACATTTGACTCTTTATTATTATTAGGTGAGTCAATGGGACTTGTATTAGAGGTAGACATCAATCACATAATATCAAACACGTTAAGAGATTAATATATCACATAATATTCACATGTTAAAAATATATAGTTTCCAACAAAATTTGTTAAGCAATCATTTTTCAAGTAAACACGGTCGAAGTCCAGACTCACTAATGCATCCTAACAAACTCGATAAGACACACTAATGCAAAATTATGGTTCTCTAAGACCAATGCTCGGATACCAACTGAAATGTCCCGTTCTTATTGATTAAAAACGTTCCATATTAATTGATTTCGTTGCGTGGTTTTGACCTCTATATGAGACGTTTTTTTTTGCAAAGACTGCATTCATTTTTAAAACAAACCATAACCTTTATTTCATAAATAAAGGTTTAAAAAGCTTTACGTAGATTATCAAATAATGATAATCTAAAATATCCTGTTTACACACGACCATTACATAATGGTTTACAATACAAATATGTTACATCGAAATCAGTTTCTTGAATGCAGTTTTTACACAATATCATACAAACATGGACTCCAAATCTTGTCCTTATTTTAGTATGCAACAGCGGAAGCTCTTAGTATTCACCTTAGAATAAACATGCTTTAAACGTCAACAAAAATGTTGGTGAGTTATAGGTTTAACCTATATATATCAAATCGTAACAATAGACCACAAGATTTCATATTTCAATACACATCCCATACATAGAGATAAAAATCATTCATATGGTGAACACCTGGTAACCGACATTAACAAGATGCGTATATAAGAATATCCCCATCATTTCGGGACACCCTTCGGATATGATATAAATTTCGAAGTACTAAAGCATCCGGTACTTTGGATGGGGTTTGTTAGGCCCAATAGATCTATCTTTAGGATTCGCGTCAATTAGGGTGTCTGTTCCCTAATTCTTAGATTACCAGACTTAATAAAAAGGGGCATATTCGATTTCGATAATTCAACCATAGAATGTAGTTTCATGTACTTGTGTCTATTTTGTAAATCATTTATAAAACCTGCATGTATTCTCATCCCAAAAATATTAGGTTTTAAAAGTGGGACTATAACTCACTTTCACAGATTTTTACTTCGTCGGGAAGTAAGACTTGGCCACTGGTTGATTCACGAACCTATAACAATATATACATATATATCAAAGTATGTTCAAAATATATTTACAATACTTTTAATACATTTTGATGTTTTAAGTTTATTAAGTCAGCTGTCCTCGTTAGTAACCTACAACTAGTTGTCCACAGTTAGATGTACAGAAATAAATCGATAAATATTATCTTGAATCAATCCACAACCCAGTGTATACGTATCTCAGTATTGATCACAACTCAAACTATATATATATTTTGGAATCAACCTCAACCCTGTATAGCTAACTCCAACATTCACATATAGAGTGTCTATGGTTGTTCCGCAATATATATATAGATGGGTCGACATGATAGGTCGAAACATTGTATACGTGTCTATGGTATCTCAAGATTACATAATATACAATATAAGTTGATTAGGTTATGGTTGGAATAGATTTATTACTAACTTTCACGTAGGTAAAATGAGTAGTTTTTATCAATCTTGTTTTACTCGCCATTTCTTCGTTTCTAATCCGTTTTGAGTGATTCCAGTGGCCACAGTTTTGTATTGAACTTAACTTTATGAATATAAATAGAAAAAGTATAAGTTTATAGTCGGAATTACAAGTTACAAGTTGTTTTTGAAAGAGGTAGTCATTTCCGTCGAAAGAACGACATCTTGATGACCATTTTGAAAAACATACTTTCACTTTGAGTTTAACCATGATTTTTGGATATAGTTTCATGTTCATAAGAAAAATCATTTTTCCAGAAGTATAGCTTTTAAATCAAAGTTCTTCTTAGCTTTTAATTATCCCAACCAAAACAGCCCCCGGTTTTACTACGACGGCGTATATCCAGTTTTATGGTGTTTATCGTGTTTTCGGGTTTATAATCATTAAGTTAGCATAACATATAGATATAGAACATGTGTTTAGTTGATTTTAAAAGTCTAGTTAGAAGGATTAACTTTATTTGCGAACAAGTTTAGAATTAACTAAACTATGTTCTAGTGATTACAAGTTTATAACGTTGAATAAGACGGCTTTTTATGTATGAATCGAATGATGTTATGAACATCATTACTACCTCAAGTTCCTTGGATAAACCTACCAGAAATGAAAAAAATGGATCTAGCTTCAAAGGATCCTTGGATGGCCTGAAAGTTCTTGAAGCAGAATCATGACACGAAAACAATTTCAAGTAAGATTTCCACTCGAAATAAGATTGTTATAGTTTTAGAAATTGAATTAAAGTTTGAATATGATTATTACCTTGTATTAGAAAGATAACCTACTGTAAGTAACAAAGGTTTCTTGATCTTGGATGATTACTTGGAATGGATTTAGAAAACTTGGAAGTAAACTTGCAATCTTGGAAGTATTCTTGATTTTATGAAACTAGAACTTTTGGAATTTATGAAGAACACTTAGAACTTGAAGATAGAACTTGAGAGAGATCAATTAGATGAAGAAAATTGAAGAATCAAAGTGTTTGTAGGTGTTTTTGGTCATTGGTGTATGGATTAGATATAAAGGATATGTAATTTTGTTTTCATGTAAATAAGTCATGAATGATTACTCATATTTTTGTAATTTTATGAGATATTTCATGCTAGTTGCCAAATGATGGTTCCCACATGTGTTAGGTGACTCACATGGGCTGCTAAGAGGTGATCATTGGAGTGTATATACCAATATTACATACATCTAAAAGCTATGTATTGTACGAGTACGAATACGGGTGCATACGAGTAGATTTGTTGATGAAACTGAACGAGGATGAAATTGTAAGAATTTTTGTTAAGTAGAAGTATTTTGATAAGTGTCTTGAAGTCTTTCAAAATTGTATGAATACATATTAAAACACTACATGTATATACATTTTAACTGAGTCGTTAAGTCATCGTTAGTCGTTACATGTAAATGTTGTTTTGAAACCTTTAGGTTAACGATCTTGTTAAATGTTGTTAACCCAATGTTTATAATATCAAATGAGATTTTAAATTATTATATTATCATGATATTATGATGTACGAATATCTCTTAATATGATCTATATACATTAAATGTCGTTACAACGATAATCGTTACATATATGTCTCGTTTCAAAATCATTAAGTTAGTAGTCTTATTTTTACATATGTAGTTCATTGTTAATACACTTAATGATATATTTACTTATCATTTAACATAATTAACCAAGTGTATCAATATCTTAATATGATTCATATGTACCTAGTAAGACGTTATAACGATAATCGTTATATATATCGTTTTCGAGTTTCTTAATTTAATAGTCTCATTTTTATGTATATAACTCATTGTTAAAATACCTAATGAGATACATACTTATAATAAAATCATGTTAACTATATATATAACCATATATATGTCATCGTATAGTTTTTACAAGTTTTAACGTTCGTGAATCACCGGTCAACTTGGGTGGTCATTTGTCTATATGAAACCTATTCCAATTAATCAAGTCTTAATAAGTTTGATTGCTTAACATGTTAGAAACACTTAATCATGTAAATATCAATTTCATTTAATATATATAAACATGGAAAAGTTCGAGTCACTACAGTAACTACGCGTTAAATAAATTTCGTCCCGAAATTTTAAGCTGTTGAAAGTGTTGAAGAATCTTCTAGAAATAGATGCGGGTATTTCTTCTTCATCTGATCTTCACGCTCCCAGGTGAACTCAGGTCCTCTACGAGCATTCTATTGAAATCTTAACAATCGGTATCTTGTTTTGTTTAAGTCTCTTAACCTCACGATCCATTATTTCGACGGGTTCTTCAATGAATTGAAGTTTTTCATTGATTTGGATTTCGTCCAACAGAATAGTGAGATCTTCTTTAGCAAAACATTTCTTCAAATTTGAGACGTGGAAAGTGTTATGTACAGCCGCAAGTTGTTGAGGTAGCTCTTGTTGGTAAGCTACTGGTCCGACACGATCTATAATCTTGAATGGTCCAATGTACCTTGGATTTAGTTTCCCCCGTTTACCAAATCGAACAACGCCTTTTCAAGGTGAAACCTTAAGCATGACCATTTCTCTAATTTCAAACTCTATATCTTTTCTTTTACTGTCCGCGTAGCTCTTTTGTCGACTCTGGGCGGTTTTCAATCTTTGTTGAATTTGGATGATTTTCTTGGTAGTTTCTTGTATTATCTCTGGACCCGTAATCTGTCTATCCCCCACTTCATTCCAACAAATCAGAGACCTGCACTTTCTACCATAAAGTGCCTCAAACGGCGCCATCTCAATACTAGAATGATAACTGTTGTTGTAGGAAAATTCTGCTAACGGTAGGTGTCGATCCCAACTGTTTTCAAAATCAATAATACATGCTCGTAGCATGTCTTCAAGTGTTTGTATCGTCCTTTCGCTCTGCCCATCAGTTTTTGGATGATAGGCAGTACTCATATCTAGACGAGTTCCTAATGCTTGCTGTAATGTCTGCCAGAATCTTGAAATAAATCTGCCATCCCTATCAGAGATAATAGAGATTGGTATTCCATGTCTGGAGACGACTTCCTTTAAATACAGTCGTGCTAACTTATCCATCTTGTCATCTTCTCTTATTGGCAGGAAGTGTGCTGATTTGGTGAGACGATCAACTATTACCCAAATAGTATCAAAACCACTTGCAGTCCTTGGCAATTTAGTGATGAAATCCATGGTAATGTTTTCCCATTTCTATTCCGGGATTTTGGGTTGTTGAAGTAGATCTGATGGTTTCTGATGCTCAGCTTTGACCTTAGAACACGTCAAACATTCTCCTACGTATTTAGCAACATCGGCTTTCATACCAGGCCACAAAAAATGTTTCTTGAGATCCTTGTACATCTTCCCCGTTCCAGGATGTATTGAGTATCTGGTTTTATGAGCTTCTCTAAGTACCATTTCTCTCATATCTCCAAATTTTGGTACCCAAATCCTTTCAGCCCTATACCGGGTTCCATCTTCCTGAATACTAAGATGCTTCTCCGATCCTTTGGGTATTTCATCCTTTAAATTTCCCTCTTTTAAAACTCCTTGTTGCGCCTCCTTTATTTGAGTAGTAAGGTTATTGTGAATCATTATATTCATAGATTTTACTCGAATGGGTTCTCTGTCCTTCCTGCTCAAGGTGTCAGCTACCACATTTGCCTTCCCCGGGTGGTAACGAATCTCAAAGTCGTAATCATTCAACAATTCAATCTACCTACACTGCCTCATATTCTGTTGTTTCTGATTAAATATGTGTTGAAGACTTTTGTGGTCGGTATATATAATACTTTTGACCCCATATAAGTAGTGCCTCCAAGTCTTTAATGCAAAAACAACCGTGCCTAATTCCAAATCATGCGTCGTCTAATTTTGTTCGTGAATCTTCAATTGTCTAGACGCATAAGCAATCACCTTCGTTCGTTGCATTAATACACAACCGAGACCTTGCTTTGATGCGTCACAATAAATCACAAAATCATCATTCCCTTTAAGCAATGACAATATAGGTGCCGTAGTTAGCTTTTTCTTCAATAACTGAAACACTTTCTCTTGTTCATCCTTCCATTCAAATTTCTTCCCTTTATGCGTTAATGCAGTCAAGGGTTTTGCTATTCTGGAAAAGTCTTGGATGAACCTTCTGTAGTAACCAGCTAGTCCTAAAAACTGGCGTATGTGTTTCAGAGTTTTCGGGGTTTTTCACTTTTCAACAGTTTCTATCTTTGCCGGATCCACCTTAATACCTTCTTTGTTCACTATGTGACCGAGGAATTGAACTTCTTCCAACCAAAATGCACACTTGAAAATTTAGCGTACAATTCTTCCTTCCTCAATACTTCTAACACCTTTCTCAAATGTTCACCGTGTTCTTGGTCATTCTTTGAGTAAATAAGTATGTCATCAATGAAAACAATGACAAACTTGTCAAGGTATGGTCCACACACTCGGTTCATAAGGTCCATGAACACAGCTGGTGCATTAGTTAAACCAAACGGCATGACCATAAACTCGTAATGACCATAATGTGTTCTGAAAGCAGTCTTTGGAATATCATCTTCTTTCACCCGCATTTGATGATACCCGGAACGTAAGTCAATCTTTGAATAAACAGACGAGCCTTGTAGTTGATCAAATAAGTCATCGATTCTCAGTAGTGGGTAGCGGTTCTTGATGGTAAGTTTGTTCAACTCTCGGTAGTCGATACACAACCTGAATGTACCATCTTTCTTCTTGACAAACAAAACAGGAGCTCCCCACGGTGATGTGCTTGGTCGAATGAAACCACGCTCTAAAAGTTCTTGTAATTGGCTTTGCAGTTCTTTCATCTCGCTGGGTGTGAGTCTGTAAGGAGCACAAGCTATTGGTGCAGCTCCTGGTACAAGATCTATTTGAAATTCAACGGATCGGTGTGGGGGTAATCCCGGTAATTCTTTCGAAAATACATCGAGAAATTCTTTTGCGACGGGAACATCATTGATGCTCTTTTCTTCAGTTTGTACTTTCTCGACGTGTGCTAGAACAGCATAGCAACCTTTTCTTATTAGTTTTTGTGCCTTCAAATTACTAATAAGATGTAGCTTCGTGTTGCCCTTTTCTCCGTACACCATTAAGGGTTTTCCTTTTTCTCGTATAATGCGAATTGAATTTTTGTAACAAACGATCTCTGCTTTCACTTCTTTTAACCAGTCCATACCGATTATCACATCAAAACTCCCTAACTCTACTGGTATCAAGTCAATCTTAAATGTTTTGCTAACCAGTTTAATTTCTCAATTCCGACATATATTATCTGCTGAAATTAATTTACCATTTGCTATCCAAAGGCGTCAATGGACAACTTAATTTAGCACAAAAATCTCTACGCATATAGCTTCTATCCGCACCCGAATCAAATAAAACGTAAGCAGATTTATTGTCAATAAGAAACGTACCCGTAACAAGCTCCGGGTCTTCCTGTGCCTCTGCCGCATTAATATTGAAAACTCTTCCACGGCCTTGTCCATTCGTGTTCTCCTGGTTCGGGGAATTTCTAATAATGTGGCCCGGTTTTCCACATTTATAACAAACTACATTGGCATAACTTGCTTCGACACTACTTGCTCCGCCATTACTCGTTCCGACACCATTTGTTCCTTTCGTTCTGTTAACCCCTGGTCTGTAGACCTCACACTTCGCCGCGCTATGACCATTTCTTTTACACTTGTTGCAAAATTTGGTGCAGAACCCCGAGTGATACTTTTCACACCTTTGGCATAGCTGCTTCTGATTGTTGTTGTTGTTGCGGTTATTATTGTTGTTAAGATGATTGTTATAGTTGTTGTCGTTGTTGTTGTTGTTGGGCCGTTTGTTGTAGTTGCGATTGATGTTGCGATTGTTAGGATAGTTGTTGCGATTATTGTTGTAATTGCTGTTGTTGTTGTATTGGTGATTCTTATCACCATTTTCCTCCCACTTTCTTTTGACTTGCTTCACATTGGCCTCTTCAGCAGTCTGTTCTTTAATTATTTTTTCAATCTGGTTCACTAGTTTGTGAGCCATTCTACATGCCTGTTGTATGGAGGCGGGCTCGTGTGAACTTATATCTTCTTGGATTCTTTCCGGTAATCCTTTCACAAACGCGTCGATCTTCTCTTCCTCATCTTCGAACGCTCCCGGACAAAATAGGCATAATTATGTGAATCGTCTTTCGTACGTGGTAATATCAAATCCTTGGGTTCGTAACCCTCTAAGTTCTGTCTTGAGCTTATTGACCTCGGTTCTGGGACAGTACTTCTCGTTCATCAAGTGCTTGAATGCTGACCACGGTAGTGCGTAAGCATCATCTTGTCCCACTTGCTCTAGATAGGTATTCCACCATGTTAACGCAGAACCTGTGAAGGTATGCGTAGCGTACTTCACTTTGTCCTCTTCAGTACACTTACTTATGGAAAACACCGATTCGACCTTCTCGGTCCACCGTTTCAATCCGATCGGTCATTCAGTTCCATCAAATTCTAAAGGTTTGCAGGCAGTGAATTCTTTGTAGGTGCATCCTACATGATTTCCTGTACTGCTAGATCCAAGGTTATTGTTGGTATGTAGCGCGGCCTGTACTGCGGCTTTGTTTGAAGCAAGAAAGGCACGAAATTCCTCTTCACTCATATTCAAGGTGTGTCGAGTAGTCGGTGCCATTTCCTTCAAAATAGTCAAATGAAACGAGTTAATCATATAGAATATCAAGAGTAGTCAATAGTATTTCGTAGCGTAATATGAAGTTATTTATAAAAGCTCTTTCTTCATATTAGCGTTTTATACTCTTTAATTCGGGTAGTACCTACCCGTTAAGTTCATACTTAGTAGCTAACATACCATTTCAACTACTACAATTCTATATGAAAAACTAATCACAAAAAAATATATATCATATTCAAACCTTTATACAATAACTTGCAAACTTACAATACCGCTATTTTACATATAGCATGAAATATAGCACATAAAACTTTGATACAAAGTAGTTGCGAAGATAATTCTAGTTAATAAATAAGGCGTTCAGCAAAGGCAACAAAGACACGTAATTCATACGTCCAGAAACAAGTCATGCATTCTGGTTGTACTAATACCACTTCCCATCCTTGGTCTTGTGGAACGTAACCGTTGTGACCGATAGTATGACAACGTGTTGTAACTTCGTCAAAATGGACAAAGGTTACGTAATGACCAACAGTCACGTAATAACCTAAAAACCTCATTTCTTACCCCAATTACCGACTCCGTCACTTGTGGGAACGTTTTGTTTAATAGTTGTAGCCCGATGTTCTTTTTCTCACTTTGGTGAGAAGCGAACATTACTAACCCGTAAGCATAACATGCTTCTTTATGTTGCATGTTAGCCGCTTTTTCTAAATCATGAAGTCCTATATTCGGATACATTGAGTCAAAATAATTTCTTAACCCGTTGCGTAAAATAGCATTTGGGTTCCCCGCAATATATGCGTCAAAGTAAACACATCGTAACTTATGGGTTTCCCAATGTGATATCCCCCATCTTTCAAACGAAAGCCTTTTATAAACCAAGACATTCTTGGAACGTTCTTCGAATGTCTTACAAACTGATTTTGCCATAAATAGTTGTGCCGAGGAAGTCTGACCGACTCTAGACAAGATTTCATCAATCATGTCTCCGGGTAAGTCTTCTAAAATATTGGGTTGTCTATCCATTTTGTGTTTTTATACTGTAAAATAGACAAGAGTTAGATTCATAAAAGATACTTATTAATACAAGCAATTTTTACATATATCGTAAAGCATATGCACACTATATTACATATATTACACCGCACAAATACAACTATCTTATTCCGACTCACTCATTTCTTCTTTTTCGAACTTGGTTCTTTTTGCTAAGTTTTTAGGGATATATGATGTTCCCCTAATACGAGCCGTCGTTTTCCACATTGGTCTAGAAAAACCTGGTGGTTTAGAGGTTCCCGGGTTATTGTTACAACTTAAGAAATACGGGTGTTGACGATACATATAAAGTTCATTGGGGTTGGAATCAGATTTCTCTATTTTTATGCCCTTTCCCTTATTTTTCTCTTTTGCCTTTTTAAATTCAGTTGGGGTAATTTCTATAACATCATCGGAATCCTCGTCGGGATCCGATTCATCGGAGAATTGGTAATCCTCCCAATATTTTGCTTCCTTGGCGGAAACAACGTTGACCATAATTAACCTTGGTCGGTTGGTTGAGGATTTTCTTTTACTTAACCGTTTTATTATTTCCCTCACCGGTTCTATTTCTTCTTCCGGTTCCTCCTCCTCCGGTTCCGATTCTTCTTCCGGCTCCGATTCTTCTTCCGGTTCCTCTTCGGGAACTTGTAAATCAGTCCACGAATCATTCCAAATTACATTTGACTCTTCATTATTATTAGGTGAGTCAATGGGACTTGTATTAGAGGTAGACATCTATCACATAATATCAAACACGTTAAGAGATTAATATATCACATAATATTCACATGTTAAAAATATATAGTTTCCAACAAAATTTGTTAAGCAATCATTTTTCAAGTAAACACGGTCGAAGTCCAGACTCACTAATGCATCCTAACAAACTCAATAAGACACACTAATGCAAAATTCTGGTTCTCTAAGACCAACGCTCGGATACCAACTGAAATGTCCCGTTCTTATTGATTAAAAATGTTCCATATTAATTGATTTCGTTGCGTGGTTTTGACCTCTATATGAGACGTTTTTTTTTTTGCAAAGACTGCATTCATTTTTAAAACAAACCATAACCTTTATTTCATAAATAAAGGTTTAAAAAGCTTTACGTAGATTATCAAATAATGATAATCTAAAATATCCTGTTTACACACGACCATTACATAATGGTTTACAATACAAATATGTCACATCGAAATCAGTTTCTTGAATGCAGTTTTTACACAATATCATACAAACATGGACTCCAAATCTTGTCCTTATTTTAGTATGCAACAGCGGAAGCTCTTAGTATTCACCTGAGAATAAACATGCTTTAAACGTCAACAAAAATGTTGGTGAGTTATAGGTTTAACCTATATATATCAAATCGTAACAATAGACCACAAGATTTCATATTTCAATACACATCCCATACATAGAGATAAAAATCATTCATATGGTGAACACCTGGTAACCGACATTAACAAGATGCATATATAAGAATATCCCCATCATTCCGGGACACCCTTCGGATATGATATAAATTTCGAAGTACTAAAGCATCCGGTGCTTTGGATGGGGTTTGTTAGGCCCAATAGATCTATCTTTAGGATTCGCGTCAATTAGGGTGTCTGTTCCCTAATTCTTAGATTACCAGACTTAATAAAAAGGGGCATATTCGATTTCGATAATTCAACCATAGAATGTAGTTTCATGTACTTGTGTCTATTTTGTAAATCATTTATAAAACCTGCATGTATTCTCATCCCAAAAATATTAGGTTTTAAAAGTGGGACTATAACTCACTTTCACAGATTTTTACTTCGTCGGGAAGTAAGACTTGGCCACTGGTTGATTCACGAACCTATAACAATATATACATATATATCAAAGTATGTTCAAAATATATTTACAATACTTTTAATACATTTTGATGTTTTAAGTTTATTAAGTCAGCTGTCCTCGTTAGTAACCTACAACTAGTTGTCCACAGTTAGATGTACAGAAATAAATCGATAAATATTATCTTGAATCAATCCACGACCCAGTGTATACGTATCTCAGTATTGATCACAACTCAAACTATATATATATTTTGGAATCAACCTCAACCCTGTATAGCTAACTCCAACATTCACATATAGAGTGTCTATGGTTGTTCCGCAATATATATATATAGATGGGTCGACATGATAGGTCAAAACATTTTATACGTGTCTATGGTATCTCAAGATTACATAATATACAATATAAGTTGATTAGGTTATGGTTGGAATAGATTTATTACTAACTTTCACGTAGGTAAAATGAGTAGTTTTTATCAATCTTGTTTTACTCGCCATTTCTTCGTTTCTAATCCGTTTTGAGTGATTCCAGTGGCCACGGTTTCGTATTGAACTTAACTTTATGAATATAAATATAAAAAGTATAAGTTTATAGTCAGAATTACAAGTTACAAGTTGTTTTTGAAAGAGGTAGTCATTTCCGTCGAAAGAACGACATCTTGATGACCATTTTGAAAAACATACTTTCACTTTGAGTTTAACCATGATTTTTGGATATAGTTTCATGTTCATAAGAAAAATCATTTTTCCAGAAGTATAGCTTTTAAATCAAAGTTCTTCTTAGCTTTTAATTATCCCAACCAAAACTGCCCCCGGTTTTACTACGACGGCGTATATCCAGTTTTATGGTGTTTATCGTGTTTTCGGGTTTTAAATCATTAAGTTAGCATAACATATAGATATAGAATATGTGTTTAGTTGATTTTAAAAGTCTAGTTAGAAGGATTAACTTTATTTGCGAACAAGTTTAGAATTAACTAAACTATGTTCTAGTGATTACAAGTTTATAACGTTGAATAAGACGGCTTTTTATGTATGAATCGAATGATGTTATGAACATCATTACTACCTCAAGTTCCTTGGATAAACCTACTGGAAATGAGAAAAATGGATCTAGCTTCAAAGGATCCTTGGATGGCCTGAAAGTTCTTGAAGCAGAATCATGACACGAAAACAATTTCAAGTAAGATTTCCACTCGAAATAAGATTGTTATAGTTTTAGAAATTGAATTAAAGTTTGAATATGATTATTACCTTGTATTAGAAAGATAACCTACTGTAAGTAACAAAGGTTTCTTGATCTTGGATGATTACTTGGAATGGATTTAGAAAACTTGGAAGTAAACTTGCAATCTTGGAAGTATTCTTGATTTTATGAAACTAGAACTTTTGGAATTTATGAAGAACACTTAGAACTTGAAGATAGAACTTGAGAGAGATCAATTAGATGAAGAAAATTGAAGAATGAAAGTGTTTGTAGGTGTTTTTGGTCTTTGGTGTATGGATTAGATATAAAGGATATGTAATTTTGTTTTCATGTAAATAAGTCATGAATGATTACTCATATTTTTGTAATTTTATGAGATATTTCATGCTAGTTTCCAAATGATGGTTCCCACATGTGTTAGGTGACTCATATGGGCTGCTAAGAGCTGATCATTGGAGTGTATATACCAATAGTACATACATCTAAAAGGTGTGTATTGTACGAGTACGAATAAGGGTGCATACGAGTAGATTTGTTGATGAAACTGAACGAGGATGTAATTGTAAGCATTTTTGTTAAGTAGAAGTATTTTGATAAGTGTCTTTAAGTCTTTCAAAAGTGTATGAATACATATTAAAACACTACATGTATATACATTTTAACTGAGTCGTTAAGTCATCGTTAGTCGTTACATGTAAATGTTGTTTTGAAACCTTTAGGTTAACGATCTTGTTAAATGTTGTTTACCCAATGTTTATAATATCAAATGAGATTTTAAATTATTATATTATCATGATATTATGATGTACGAATATCTCTTAATATGATCTGTATACATTAAATGTCGTTACAACGATAATCGTTACATATATGTCTCGTTTCAAAATCATTAAGTTAGTAGTCTTATTTTTACATATGTAGTTCATTGTTAATACACTTAATGATATATTTACTTATCATTTAACATAATTAACCAAGTGTATCAATATCTTAATATGATTCATATGTACCTAGTAAGACGTTATAACGATAATCGTTATATATATCGTTTTCGAGTTTCTTAATTTAATAGTCTCATTTTTATGTATATAACTCATTGTTAAAATACCTAATGAGATACATACTTATAATAAAATCATGTTAACTATATATATAACCATATATATGTCATCGTATAGTTTTTACAAGTTTTAACGTTCGTGAATCACCGGTCAACTTGGGTGGTCATTTGTCTATATGAAACCTATTTCAATTAATCAAGTCTTAATAAGTTTGATTGCTTAACATGTTAGAAACACTTAATCATGTAAATACCAATTTTATTTAATATATATAAACATGGAAAAGTTCGGGTCACTACAGTTAGATCATTTCTTGTCACTTCCAGTAGGTTTACCTACTAAACTTGAGGTATTAATGATGTTCATAACATCATTCGATTCATATATATATATATATAACTATCTTATTCGAAGATTTAAACTTGTAATCACTAGAACATAGTATAGTTAATTTAAACTTGTTCGCAACAAAGTTAATCCTTCTAACTTAACTTTTAAAATCAACTAAACACATGTTCTATATCTATATGATATGCTAACTTAATGATTTAAAAACTGGAAAAACGAAGAACACCGTAAAATCGGACATACGCCGTCGTAGTAAAACCGGGGGCTGTTTTGGGTTAGATAATTAAAAATTATGATAAACTTTGATTTAAAAGTTGATCTTCTGGGAAAATGATTTTTCTTATGAACATGAAACTATATCCAAAAATCATGGTTAAACTCAAAGTGGAAGTATGTTTTTCAAAATGGTCATCAAGACGTCGTTCTTTCGACTGAAATGACTACTTCTTACAAAATGACTTGTAACTTATATTTACGACTATAAACCTATACTTTTTATGTTTATATTATTTATCTTTGGTTCGATATGAAACCATAGCAATTAGGTTCACTCAAAACGGATTTAAAACGAAGAAATTATGGGTAAAACAAAATCGGATAATTTTGCTTGTTTTAGCTACGTGAAACTTTGTATCAAATCTATACTAACCATAACTTAACTAACTTATATTGTATTATACATGTATTCTAACATATATTATGTAATCTTGATAGACTATAGACACGTATACAATGTTTTGACATATCAAATCGACGTCATCTATATATATTATTTGAAACAACCATAGACACTCTATATGCGGTAATGATCGAGTTAGCTATACAGGGTTGAGGTTGATTCCAAAATAATATATATACTTTGAGTTGTGATCGAGTATGAGACTTGTATACACTGGGTCGTGGATTGATTCGAGATAATATATATTGATTTATTTGTGTACAACTAATTGTGGACTACTAACGTTAGACTGTTAACTCAATAAATTTAAATCGTTAAAACGTAATAAAATATGTTGTGAATATATTTAGATCATAGTTTGATATATATGTATATATTTTTTATAGTTTCGCGAATCGACCCGTGGTCAAGTCTTATTTTCTGACGAAGTGAAAATACGTGAAAGTGAGTTATAGTCCCACTTTTAAAATCTATTATTTTTGAGATGAGAATACCTGTAGTTTTTTAAATGTTTTACAAAATAGACACAAGTAATCGAAATTACATTCTATGTTGAATTATCGAACCGAATATGCCCATTTTTAGCTTGGTAGCCTAAGAATTGGTGTTTATTATAATTGCCACCAATTGACGCGAATCCTAAAGATAGATCTATTTGGCCCAACAAGCCTCATCCGAGTTACGGATGCTTTAGTACTTCGATTTATCATATCCGATGAGAGTCCCGGAATGATGGGGATATTCTATATGCATCCTGTTAAGGTCGGTTACCAGGTGTTCACCATATGAATGATTTTTATGCAAATTGCTATATGCATGCATGTTGTTTACGAGAAATGGAAATATGAAATCTTGTGGTCTATTATTACGATTTGATAAATATATAGGTTAAACCTATAACTCACCAACATTTTTGTTGACGTTTAAAGCATGTTTATTCTCATGTGATTATTAAGAGCTTCCGCTGTTGCATGCTAAATAAAGACAGGAATTAGATCCTGCATGTTTGTATAATAATGTTTAAAAACTGCATTCGGAGACTTAAATTGTTGTGTAATATTATTGTAAACCATTATGTAAATGTCGTGTGTAAAACGTTATATTTTAGATTATCATTACATGATAATCTACGTTATGCTTTTAAACCTTTATCAATAAAATAAAGGTTATGGTTTGTTTTTAAAATCGAATACAGTCTTTGAAAAATATCTCATATAGAGGTCAAAACCTCGTAACGAAATCAATTAATATGAAACGTTTATAATCGATATGAACGGGACATTTCAGTTGGTATCCGATCGTTGGTCTTAGAGAACCAGAAATTTGTATTAGTGTGTCTAACCGAGTTTGTTAGGATGCATTAGTGAGTCTGGACTTCGACCGTATTTCTTTAAAAATGATTGTTTAACACTTTGTTGGAAATTATATATTTTTACATGTAAATATTATGTGTTATATTACTAATGTGTTAGTTAATGTGTGATAGATGTCTACTTCCAGTACCAATCCCATCGACTCACCTAATAACAATGAAGAGTCGAATATATTTTGGGAAGATTCACAAATTCCCAAAGAAGAACTGGAAGAGGAGGAACTAGAAGAAGAGGAACCGGAAGAAGAGGAACCGAAAGAAGAGGAACCGGAAGAAGAAGAGGTTCCGGAGGAAGAAATATTAATAATTACAGAAAATCGGTTAAATAAAAGAAAATCATCAATAAATGGACAAAAGTTAAAAATGGTTTGTTGTGTCTCCGCGGAGGAGGAAAAATATTGGGAAAATTACCAATTTTCTGATGAATCGGATCCCGACGAGGATTCCGATGATGTTATAGAAATTACCCCGACCCAATTTAATGAAGCAAAAGAAAACAATAAGGGAAAAGCCATAAAAATAGAAAAACCCGATTCCAAATTTGATGAACTCTATCGTAAACACCCGTATTTCTTAAATTTTAACTATAACCCGGGAACATCTAAGCCACCAGGTTATTCTAAACCATTTGTGAAAACGACGGCTCGTATTAGAGGAACACCATATATCCCTAGGAAATTAGCAAAACGAACCAAGTCCGAAGAGGAAGAAACAAGTGAGTCGGAATAAAGAGTTGTAATCATGCTGTGTAATATATGTATTGTAGTGTGCTTGTACTTTCATGCTATATGTAAAAATTGCTTGTATTGTTTGTTAATTATCTTTTATGAATCTAACCCTCGTCTATTTTACAGTATAAAAACACAAAATGGATGTTAAGGATAGACAACCGAATATTTTAGAAGACCTACCAGGGGATATGATTGATGAAATCTTGTCTAGAGTCGGTCAGAATTCATCGGCACAGTTATTTATGGCGAAATTAGTTTGTCGAACATTTGAAAGATGTTCCAGGCATGCCGTTGTTTATAAAAGGCTTTCCTTCGATAGATGGTGTATATCACATTGGGGAGACCCTAAGTTACGCCGTGTTTTCTTTAAGGCCTTGAGTGCAGGAAACCCAAATGCAATTTTACACTACGGGTTGAGAGCCTAATTTGACTCCACATATCCTAACATAGGACTTCGTGCATTGGAAAGAGCTTCAAACATGCAATTTAAAGAAGCATGTTATGTTTATGGGTTAGTAATGTTCGCTTCTCACCAAATTGAGAAAAATAACATCGGGTTGCAACTTCTAAATAAAACATTCTCACAAGTGACAGATTCAGTAGTTGGAGTGAGAAATAAGGTTTTTAGATTGTTACGGGGCTGCTGGGCATTACGTAACCCCCGTCCTTTTGACGATGTTACAACATGCTGCCTAGCCAACGGCCACAACGGTTATTTTCCACATAACCAAGGATGGGAAATAGTATTAGTAAAACCAGAATGCATGACTTGTTTCTGGACCTATGAATTACGTATTTTTATTGCCTTTGCTGAACGACTTGCATTAAACTAGAATTGTCTTCGCAATTGCCTTGTATCAAAATTATTGTGTGCTATATTTCATGCTATATGTAAAATAGCGGTATTGTAAGTTTGTAAAATATTGTATAAAAGTTTGAACGTTAAATATTATCGTACTCAGTTTTTCATATAGAATTGTAGTAGTTGAATTGTATATTGGCTACTAAGTATGAACTTAACGGGTAGGTACTACCCGAATTAAAACTTATAAAACGCTAATATGAAGAAAAAGCTTTTATAAATGAGTTCATATTATGCTACGAAATACTATTGACTACTCTTAATATTCTATATGATTAACTTAATTCTTTTGGCTATTTTTGAAGGAAATGGCACCGACTACTCGACATACCCTGAATATGAGCGAGGAAGCCTTCCGTGTTTTCCTTGCTGCGAATATAGCCGCAGTGCAGGCTGCAATGCAAAATAACAACAATAATACTGAATCCAGCAATGGAAATAACGCCACCAGAAATCGTGTAGGATGCTCCTACAAAGAATTCACTGTCTGTAAACCTTTGGAATTTGATGGAACTGAAGGACCAATCGGATTGAAACGGTGGACCGAGAAGGTCGAATCAGTGTTTGCCATAAGTAAGTGTACTGAAGGTGACAAGGTGAAGTATGCTACGCATACCTTCACAGGTACTGCGTTAACATGGTGGAACACCTATCTCGAGCAGGTGGGACAAGATACTGCTTACGTACTACCGTGGTCAGCATTCAAACACATGATGACTGAGCAGTACCATCCCAGAAACAAGGTCAATAAGCTCAAGGTGGATCTTAGAGGATTACGAGCGCAAGGATTCGATATTACCACATACGAATGACGATTCACAGAATTGTGCTTATTGTGTCCAAGAGTGTTCGAAGATGAAGAAGAGAAGATCGATGCATTTGTAAAAGGGTTACCAGAAAGGGTTCAAGAAGATGTGAGTTCACACGAGCCCGCTTCCATACAAAAGGCAAGTCGAATGGCTCACAAACTCATAAATCAGATTGAGGGAAGAATTAAAGAACAGGCGGCCGAGGAAGCCAACGTGAAATAAGCCAAGAGAAAATGGGAGGAAAACAGTGAGAATAGTCACCAATGCAACAACAACAATCATAACCACAATCGCAACAACTATCCCAACAACCGCAACATCAATCGCAACAACAACAATCGCAATCCCAAAAACAACTACAACAAACGTCCCAACAACAACTACAACAACCGTTCCAACAATAATAACAACAACAACAATCCCAATAACAACAATGGCAACAACAATCAGAAAATTTCATGCTATAGGTGTGAAGGATATCATCCGGGTAAATACTGTAGGGTTGTATGTACCAAATGTAATAGAACGGGTCATGGTGCAACGAAGTGTGAAGCTTACGGACCAGAGATTAAAGGAATAAATAATGCCCACATTACTTGTTTCGGATGCGGGAAGAAAGGCCACTACAAAACTATGTGCCCAAACCAGGAAAATAATAATGGGAAAAGCCGTGGAAGAGTTTTCAACATTAATGCGGTTGAAGCGCAGGAAGACCCGGAGCTTGTTACGGGTACGTTTCTTATTGACGATAAATCTGCTTATGTTTTATTTGATTCGGGTGCGGATAGAAGCTATATGAGTTGAGATTTTTGTGCTAAATTAAGTTTCCCATTAACACCATTGGATAATAAGTTCTTACTCGAATTAGTAAACGGTAAATTAATTACAGCAGGTAAAATATGTCGGAATCGAGAAATTAAACTGGTTAGCGAAACATTTAAGATTGATTTGATACCAGTAGAGTTAGTGAGTTTTGATGGGATAATTGGCATGGACTAGTTGAAAGAGGTGAAAGCAGAGATCGTTTGTTACAAAAATGTGATTCGCATTATGCGCGAGAAGAGAAGACCCTTAATGGTGTACGGAGAAAAGGGCAACGCGAAGTTAAATCTTATTAGTAATTTGAAGGCGCAAAAGCTAATAAGAAAAGGTTGCTATGCTATTCTAGCAAACGTCGAGAAAGTCAATACCGAAGAAAAGAACATCAATGATATTCCCGTCGCAAAAGAATTTCCCGATGTATTTCCGAAAGAATTACCGGGACTACCTCCACATCGATCTATTGAATTTCAAATAGATCTTGTACTAGGAGCTGCACCAATAGCTCGTTGTATGGACCCGAACTTTTCCATGTTTATATATATTAATTGAGATTGATATTTACATGATTAAATGTTTCCAACATGTTAAGCAATCAAACTTGTTAAGACTTGATTAATTGAAATAGGTTTCATATAGACAATTGATCACCCAAGTTGACCGGTGATTCACGAACGTTAAAACTTGTAAAAACTATACGATGACATATATATGGTTATATATATAGTTAACATGATTTTATTATAAGTATGTATCTCATTAGGTATTTTAACAATGAGTTATATACATAAAAATGAGACTATTAAATTAAGAAACTCGAAAACGATATATATAACGATTATCGTTATAACAACATCTTACTAGGTACATATGAATCATATTAAGATATTGATACACTTGGTTAATTATGTTAAATGATAAGTAAATATATTATTAAGTGTATTAATAATGAAATACATATGTAAAAATAAGACTACTAACTTAATGATTTCGAAACGAGACATATATGTAACGATTATCGTTATAACGACATTTAACTGTATATATATCATACTAAGATATATTATATATCATAATATCATGATAATATAACAATTTAACATCTCATTTGTTATAATAAACAATGGGTTAACAACATTTAACAAGATCGTTAACCTAAAGGTTTCAAAACAACATTTACATGTAACGACTAACGATGACTTAATGTTACACCGGCCATTTTTTTTTTAAATACACAGCGGAAGACTTTATTAACAAACACAATATAAGTCACGTCATTACGTTTAAGTTTACACAACGGTGTTACGTTATCACAAAACATTATTTATACAAAAGTCCACATCAGAGTTGGGTTGTCAAACATGTCTTCTGCAATAGCACCCTTCCCGACTAGCAGTACCTAAACCTGCAAGGGGAGAATATGTGGGGGATTAGCGCACCGCTAAGTGAATGGAATCTATCTAACAGATATAGCTTAAGTCACACACAAGCTATATACTAATAACAAAACATGCTAACTATCAACTAGCATACAATAAGACAATACGAGGATCGGCGGCTTGTACGAGCACATGACTCCTAGCTGATCGGACTTGAGTCTACTGATAGTCCCTGCTACTCAATTCACAGTATAGTTATCCAGATGCAGGGGATGCATCATTCACACTATACTCTACAATCAGTAGCCTATGGACCCAACCTCCCCTAGGCACGGTTGACCTCATACGGACTCTAACCTCTCCTAGGCACGGTCTCGAGTCCCCAGTCTCCCTAGGCCCGACTGGTGCCATTCACACAGTGTACACATAATTCACATACAACATCAGGCAAACGATATTATTCTATCATGGCAATTCCTACACTATGCATGGTAAAAGAGTCAACCACAGTAGCATGATATGCTACTTAAACTCTATCCGTAGATAGACCCACTCACCAATTACCAGCAACTGCTCAGTTATTATTTCTGAGCTTCTTCCTTGTCCTTATCTCCTGAGAACAGCAAAAACCAAGTTAGAATAGTGTTCCCATCAAGATTAGACACACTGACAGCGAATTATAGCAAATTCATAAAAAAATGCGTCCGCTAAAATTTTCATGCTTAACGCTTATGCACTTTCAAAATTTACATCCTGAACACCAAAATATAAACGGGCAGCATAACGGCTAGAAAAAGGCACTTTGGTAAAACATTCTGCCCTGGACACACAGTCGGTCGACTGACACTGACAGTCGGTCGACTGTCGACACAATCGGTCGACTGACCTGTCCAGTCGGTCGATTCATTGGGTAATATATCAATCGGCCGAAGGCAAATCTCAGTCGGTCGGTTCACTCGCCAGTCGGTCGGTTCACCCTCAGTCGGTCGACTGTCGTCCGACAGTCGGCCGACTGTGTTCATCTTCCTCAGAAACTGAACAAAGGCTACGGACTTCACGATGAAATCCTCAAATCTCGATCTAGAGCTCGTCTTAAACACCAAAATCGACCACAACTTGTTCACTACTTGTTATAGACTCAAAACTCACAACAATTTGACTATAACAACACTTAAATCACTTGTTTTGACACAAATTCAAGCTTTTTACAAAACTCACACAAAACCAAGAATTTAACAACGAATTGAACACAAAAACACATGTTACTTACCTTGATAGACTCAGTAATCTGTAAGAAACAAGATGGTATGAACAATTTGAGCTCTAGAACACAATTTAGGAATTAGGGTTTGGTTAGGTGGGAGGGATGAAGGTACGGGTGTGTGTGGGAAAATTCTAAAAATGGAAAGAAGAAGACAGTACACTAGTCACATATTTGGGATTAATTCCCACACTGTGCAACACACGGGTATTTACCAGTTATCTGATATCTTTCGCACAAGATTAGGTAACCCAAACGAGGTCCAAATAAAATAAACAAACCTGTTCTGGGACCCTTGTCACAAACTGGTCACAACACAATTATAATAAAACACTAATAAAATAATTAAAATAAAAATCACTTAAGACTAAGCACAAACCCTAAGGGCAAAAATAGTCCACTTACAACTAGCCCGGGTTTCAGTCTGTTACACTTAACGACTCAGTTAAAATGTATATACATGTAGTGTTTTAATATGTATTCATACACTTTTGAAAGACTTCAATACACTTATCAAAATACTTCTACTTAACAAAAATGCTTACAATTACATCCTCGTTCAGTTTCATCAACAATTCTACTCGTATGCACCCGTATTCGTACTCGTACAATACACAGCTTTTAGATGTATGTACTATTGGTATATACACTCCAATGATCAGCTCTTAGTAGCCCATGTGAGTCACCTAACACATGTGGGAACCATCATTTGGCAACTAGCATGAAATATCTCATAAAATTACAAAAATATGAGTAATCATTCATGACTTATTTACATGAAAACAAAATTACATATCCTTTATATCTAATCCATACACCAACGACCAAAAATACCTACAAATACTTTCATTCTTCAATTTTCTTCATCTAATTGATCTCTCTCAAGTTCTATCTTCAAGTTCTAAGTGTTCTTCATAAATTCCAAAAGTTCTAGTTTCATAAAATCAAGAATACTTCCAAGATTGCAAGTTTACTTCCAAGTTTTCTAAATCCATTCCAAGTAATCATCCAAGATCAAGAAACCTTTGTTACTTACAGTAGGTTATCTTTCTTATACAAGGTAATAATCATATTCAAACTTTAATTCAATTTCTATAACTATAACAATCTTATTTCGAGTGGAAATCTTACTTGGAATTGTTTTCGTGATTCTGCTTCAAGAACTTTCAAGCCATCCAAGGATCCTTTGAAGCTAGATCCATTTTTCTCATTTCCAGTAGGTTTATTCAAGGAACTTGAGGTAGTAATGATGTTCATAACATCATTCTATTCATACATATAAAGCTATCTTATTCGAAGGTTTAAACTTGTAATCACTAGAACATAGTTTAGTTAATTCTAAACTTGTTCGCAAATAAAAGTTAATCCTTCTAACTTGACTTTTAAAATCAACTAAAAACATGTTCTATATCTATATGATATGCTAACTTAATGATTTAAAACCTGAAAACACGAAAAACACCGTAAAACCGGATTTACGCCGTCGTAGTAACACCGCGGGCTGTTTTGGGTTAGTTAATTAAAAACTATGATAAACTTTGATTTAAAAGTTGTTATTCTGGGAAAATGATTTTTATTATGAACATGAAACTATATCCAAAAATCATGGTTAAACTCAAAGTGGAAGTATGTTTTCTAAAATGGTCATCTAGACGTCGTTCTTTCGACTGAAATGGCTACCTTTACAAAAACGACTTGTAACTTATTTTTACAACTATAAACCTATACTTTTTCTGTTTAGATTCATAAAATAGAGTTCAATATGAAACCATAGCAATTTTATTCACTCAAAACGGATTTAAAATGAAGAAGTTATGGGTAAAACAAGATTGGATAATTTTTCTCATTTTAGCTACGTGAAAATTGGTAACAAATCTTTTCCAACCATAAATTAATCAACTTGTATTGTATATTATGTAATCTTAAGATACCATAGACACGTATACAATGTTTCGACCTATCATGTCAACACATCTATATATATTTCGGAACAACCATAGACACTCTATATATGAATGTTGGAGTTAGCTATACAGGGTTGAGGTTGATTCCAAAATATATATAGTTTGAGTTGTGATCAATACTGAGATACGTATACATTGGGTCGTGGATTGATTCAAGATAATATTTATCGATTTATTTCTGTACATCTAACTGTGGACAACTAGTTGTAGGTTACTAACGAGGACAGCTGACTTTATAAACTTAAAACATCAAAATGTATTAAAAGTGTTGTAAATATATTTTGAACATACTTTGATATATATGTATATGTATATATTGTTATAGGTTCGTGAATCAACCAGTGGCCAAGTCTTACTTCCCGACGAAGTAAAAATCTGTGAAAGTGAGTTATAGTCCCATTTTTAAAATCTAATATTTTTGGGATGAGAATACATGCAGGTTTTATAAATGATTTACAAAATAGACACAAGTACGTGAAACTACATTCTATGGTTGAATTATCGAAATCGAATATGCCCCTTTTTATTAAGTCTGGTAATCTAAGAATTAGGGAACAGACACCCTAATTGACGCGAATCCTAAAGATAGATCTATTGGGCATAGGCCCACCCCATCCAAAGTACCGAATGCTTTAGTACTTCGAAATTTATATCATATCCGAAGGGTGTCCCGGAATGATGGGGATATTCTTATATATGCATCTTGTTAATATCGGTTACTAGGTGTTCACCATATGAATGATTTTTATCTCTATGTATGGGATGTGTATTGAAATATGAAATCTTGTGGTCTATTGTTACGATTTGATATATATAGGTTAAACCTATAACTCACCAACATTTTTGTTGACGTTTAAAGCATGTTTATTCTCAGATGAATACTAAGAGCTTCCACTGTTGCATACTAAAATAAGGACAAGATTTGGAGTCCATGTTTTTATGATATTGTGTAAAAACTGTATTCAAGAAACTGATTTCGATGTAACATATTTGTATTGTAAACCATTATGTAATGGTCGTGTGTAAACAGGATATTTTAGATTATCAGTATTTGATAATCTACGTAAAGCTTTTTAAACCTTTATTTATGAAATAAAGGTTATGGTTTGTTTTAAAAATGAATGCAGTCTTTGAAAAACGTCTCATATAGAGATTAAAACCTCGTAATGAAATCAATTAATATGGAACGTTTTTAATCAATAAGAACGGGACATTTCAGTTGGTATCCGAGCGTTGGTCTTAGAGAACCAGAATTTTGCATTAGTGTGTCTTATCGAGTTTGTTAGGATGCATTAGTGAGTCTGGACTTCGACCGTGTTTACTTGAAAAATGATTGCTTAACAAATTTTGTTGGAAACTATATATTTTTAACATGTGAATATTATGTGATATATTAATCTCTTAACGCGTTTGATATTATGTGATAGATGTCTACCTCTAGAACAAGTCCCATTGACTCACCTAATAATAATGAAGAGTCAAATGTAAATTGGAATGATTCATGGACTGATTCACAAGTTCCCGAAGAGGAACCGGAAGAAGAGTCGGAACCGGAAGAAGAATCGGAACCGGAAGAAGAATCGGAACTTGATGAAGAAATAGAACCGGTGAGGGAAATAATAAAACGGTTAAGTAAAAGAAAATCCTCAACCAACCAACCAAGGTTAATTATGGTCAATGGTGTTTCCGCCAAGGAAGCAAAATATTGGGAGGATTACCAATTCTCCGATGAATCGGATTCCAACAAGAATTCCGATGATGTTATAGAAATTACCCCAACTGAATTTAAAAAGGCAAAAGAAAATAATAAAGGAAAGGGCATAAAAATTGAGAAATCTAATTCCAACCCCGATGAACTTTATATGTATCGTCAACCCCCGAAGCCCTTAAGTTGTAACAATGACCCGGGAACCTCTAAACCACCAGGTTTTTCTAAACCGTTGTGGAAAACGACAGCTCGTATTAGGGGAACATCATATATCCCTAGAAACTTGGAAAAACGACCAAAACCGAAGAAGAAGAAACGAGCGAGTCGGAATAAGATAGTTGTATTCGTGTGGTGTAATATATGTAATATAGTGTGCTTATGCTTTATGATATATGTAAAAATTGCTTGTATTAATAAGTAAATTTTTTTATGAATCTAACTCTTGTCTATTTTACAGTATAAAAATACAAAATGGATAGACAACCCAATATTTTAAGAGACCTACCCGGAGACATGATTGATGAAATCTTGTCTAGAGTCGGTCAGAATTCTTCGGCACAACTATTTACGACGAAATCAGTTTGTAAGACATTCGAAGAACGTTCCAAGAATGCCTTGGTTTATAAGAGACTTTCGTTTGAAAGATGGGGGATATCACATTGGAAAACCCATAAGTTACGATGTGTTTACTTTGACGCATATATTGCGGGGAACCCAAATGCAATTTTACGCAACGGGTTAAGAAATTATTTTGACTCAATGTATCCGAATATAGGACTTCATGATTTAGAAAAAGTGGCTAACATGCAACATAAAGAAGCATGCTATGCTTACGGGTTAGTAATGTTCGCATCTCACCAAAGTGAAAAAAAGAACATCGGGCTACAACTATTAAACAAAACGTTCCCACGAGTGACGGAGTCGGTAATTGGGGTAAGAAATGAGGTTTTTAGGTTATTACGAGAATGTTGGTCATTACGTAACCCTCGTCCCTTTGACGACGTTACAACACGCTGTCTTATCAACGGCCATAACGGTTATGTTCCACAAGACCAAGGATGGGAAGTAGTCCTAGTAAAACCAGAATGCATGACTTGTTTCTGGACGTATGAATTACGTGTCTTTATTGCCTTTGCTGAATGACTTGTGTACTAGCTAGAATTATCTTCACAACTATCTTGTATCAAACTTATTGTGTGCTATATTTCATGCTTTATGTAAAATAAGCGGTATTGTAAGTTTGTAAAATATTGTATAAAAGTTTGAACGCAAAATATTATTATAATCAGTTTTTCATATAGAATTGTAGTAGTTGAATTGTATATTAGCTACTAAGTATGAACTTAACGGGTAGGTACTACCCGAATTTAAACTTATAAAACGCTAATATGAAGAAAAAGCTTTTATAAATGAGTTCATATTATGCTACGAAATACTATTAACTACTCTTAATATTCTGTATGATTAACTTGTTCCATCTGACTATTTTGAAGGAAATGGCACCGACTACTCGACACACCGTGAATATGAATGAAGAGGAATTCCGTACTTTTCTAGCTTCAAACATAGCCGCAGTACAGGCTGCGCTACATACCAACAATAACCTTGGATCTAGCAGTACAGGAAATCGTGTAGGATGCACCTAAAAAGAATTCACTGCCTGCAAACCTTTGGAATTTGATGGAACCGAAGGACCGATCAGATTGAAACGGTGGACCGAGAAGGTCGAATCGGTGTTTGCCATAAGTAAGTGTACTGAAGAGGACAAAGTGAAGTACGCTACGCATACCTTCATAGCTTCTGTGTTAACATGGTGGAATACCTATCTAGAGCAAGTGGGACAAGATGATGCGTACGCACTACCGTGGTCAGCATTCAAGCACTTGATGAACGAGAAGTACCGTCCCAGAACCGAGGTCAATAAGCTCAAGACAGAACTTAGAGGGTTACGAACCCAAGGATTTGATATTACTATGTACGAAAGACGATTCACAGAATTGTGCCTATTGTGTCCGGGAGCGTTTGAAGATGAGGAAGAGAAGATCGACGCGTTTGTGAAAGGATTACCGGAAAGAATCCAAGAAGATATAAGTTCACACGAGCCCTCCTCCATACAACAGGCATGTAGAATGGCTCACAAACTAGTGAACCAGATTGAAGAAAGAATTAAAGAACAGACTACTGAAGAGGCCAATGTGAAGCAAGTCAAAAGAAAGTGGGAGGAAAACGGTGATAAGAATCACCAATACAACAACAACAGAAATTACAACAATAATCGCAACAATTATCCCAACAATCGCAACATCAATCGTAACTAAAACAAACGGCCCAACAACAACAACAACATCAACTACAACAATCATCCCAACAATAATAATAACCGCAACAACAACAACAATCAGAAGCAGCTATGCCAAAGGTGTGAAAAGTATCACTCGGGGTTCTGCACCAAATTTTGCAACAAGTGTAAAAGAAATGGTCATAGCGCGGCGAAGTGTGAGGTCTACGGACCAGGGGTTAATAGAACGAAAGGAACAAATGGTGTCAGAACGAGTAATGGCGGAGCAAGTAGTGTCGGAGCAAGTTATGCCAATGTAGTTTGTTATAAATGTGGAAAATCGGGCCACATTATTAGAAATTGCCCGAACCAGGAGAACACGAATGGACAAGGCCGCGGAAGAGTTTTCAATATTAATGCGGCAGAGGCACAGGAAGACCCGGAGCTTGTTACGGGTACGTTTCTTATTGACAATAAATCTGCTTACATTTTATTTGATTCGGGTGCGGATAGAAGCTATATGAGTAGAGATTTTTGTGCTAAATTAAGTTGTCCATTGATGCCTTTGGATAGTAAATTTTTACTTGAATTAGCAAATGGTAAATTAATTTCAGCAGATAATATATGTCGGAATCGAGAAATTAAACTGGTTAGCGAAACATTTAAGATTGATTTGATACCAGTAGAGTTAGGGAGTTTTGTGTGACAACCCGGAAATTTCCAACCAAATTTAAACTTTAATCTTTATATGTTTCCGACACGATAATCAATATTTGTTAAGTTAAATTTCAAGAATTATAAACTATGTTCATACATTCATTCAACCTCGACCAAGTTCCAACGATTCACGAACCATTAAACGAATATGATTATATATGTATATGTGTATATATATTATAACTTGAAACGTAAACAAAATATTAGATTAAATACTTTATATGATTGTATCTGTTTCAAAATGTTTATCAATGGAATTAGAAGATAAGATCAAATGATTGAATTATCAGATATATTGAATTATTATTACAAGTCTCTGTTGAAAGGCCCACATAGATTTGAGAAATCTTTTTATTTTAACAATATTCGGAAAATGGTAAAGTGATTTTTAAATAAGAACAAATTGTCAATCATTGAGAACTAGACAAAGGATAGTGGAAGATTGAATCTCATAAAGACTCGATTGATCCATCTAGTTTCAAACGTACAAAAACGTTTTCAGTTTAAAAAAAACTTTATTATTAAAACGTATATAACTTTTATAAATATCTAGAACCATTTTTGACAACTCATTACTTAACTAGTATGATAAAGATAACGATATTTATATTTTATTTTATTAAATATATATAACGATTTAAATTAATATTATATATATTTATACGCGTATTATACGTACATAGTTTTATACTTTTACTATACTTAAACTTTACCTTTACTTTATTTTTACTTTACTTTAACGTTAATAATTCACTTTAATAATTCATACTTTAATAATTCATACTTTAATAATTCATACTTTAATAATTCACTTTAATAATTCACTTTAATAATTCATACTTTAATAATTCATACTTTAATAATTCACTTTAATAATTCATACTTTAATAATTCACTTTAATAATTCAAAAATCTATTATAAATAGAATTCAATAGGTTTCATTATTTCAGAGAAACTTGAAAATATTTTTCTCTAAACTCTCTCAATCGATTTACATATATATATTTACTCCGTATTATTTCAAGATATTATTAGTATACATAAAATATTACGACGGAGTGCTGTCCGAGTGATTTCGAAATTGTTTTTCGAGTGGGATAGGATTAAGGAAATTATGGGTTATAGCTATGGAGGTGATTGAGTATGGTTCATGGGTATGCTCGTGAGGTCAATATAGTGTTTATCATTTCCGTTGCGTCTACGTACCTTTCCTGCAATATTGAATCTCAATATTGATACGTGAGTACTCATAATTTAACTTTTACATACTAATAGTGTATCCCTGACTAGTGCTCGAGTATTTAGGATTATGTATGGTTGTACTTTTGATATTGCCCTTAGACAGGTTAGGTTGAATCTTGAATTAGTTACACTTGCGGTTGAGATAAGGTATAAGATATGCATGTCCTTGGAAAGCTAGCGAAAAATTAAGAACTTTTCCTTTAGAAATCGAATGGTTTCGATGAATGGATTAGAATGTTATAATCAATTGAATTTTCGATATTTTTATTAAAAATGATTATTATTACCGTCGTTTTTATCGTCGTTCTAGTTTTATCTTATTATTATCATTATTATTATCTTTATCAATAAAAGGGATTTATCATTAAAAATTGTTATTTTTTTTATTATTACTATCTTTATTATCGTTAAAGTTATAATTAGTATTATTATTATTATCCAATTATTATTATTACTATTATTATTATTATTATTATTATTATTATTATTATTATTATTATTATTATTATTATTATTATTATTATTATTATTATTATTATTATTATTATTATTATTGGTATTATTATTATTATTATTATTATCATTATTATTATATATATCATTATTTAAAAATGGTTATTGTTATTGTTATTATTATTACTACTATATTATCATTAAGATAATTATTAGTATTATCGTTAATAATATTATAGTAACTATCATTATTAATATTAGTGTAATTAAAACAAATATTTGTAACACCTAATTATTTTGATTACTATTATTATCATTATTATGAACATGATATAAAAGATGATTAAAAGCTATTAAACAAAACGATTAGGAAATAATGGGTAAGAGTATCATGATGAAATTAAAATATTATAAGATATTGATTTAGATAAAATTATCGTTCTTATTATTTTTATCATTATTATTATTATTAAAAGTATCGTTAGTATTAAAACTATCATTTTAACAAAAATTATCATTTTAATAGAAATGTCATTGTTACTATAAAATATCATTATTATTATTTTTATTTTAAATAGAATTATTATTTTAAAGATAATATTAAAAATTATCGTAAATATTAAAGATATCGTAATTAGAATTATCATTTTATCATCATGTCATCTTAGTAATTATAAATAATGATGTTTTTATAATAATAATTATTATTACAAAATAATACAACTTTTACTTACTATCATTATAGATATTATTTTATCAAATAAATATGTGATACAAACATATTTTACTATGTGTAATAACTTACTTTAATAATACCTATCATATTATCTTTATGATATTAAATGAACCCTATAAATTTTATTACTTAATATATATAAAAGTATATTTTATTATATAAATTTAATATAAAATTTTATTTATTAATAAATAAATTATATTATTTACTCTAAAAAATCTTTTAAAAATATTTAAAAATATAAAACGACGATATTTAAACTACATATTAATCATGTATAGATTTTTGGAAATTATTTTGAGTCAAATTTACTTTTGTTGACTTTTGCATATTAGTCTCGAGCATTAGGATTGTGGTACACTATGACTTGACCTAATTTGTTAGACAAATATTGACCAACATATAATTATATATAATTAATTTAGGTTCGTGAATCCGAGGCCAACCTTGCACTTGTTCCATGACGTTATATGTATTTTTACTATGAAATACAGTATGATGAGTTTCATTTGAATCCCTTTTACTCT
This sequence comes from Rutidosis leptorrhynchoides, assembly GCF_046630445.1. Taxonomy (NCBI): domain Eukaryota; kingdom Viridiplantae; phylum Streptophyta; class Magnoliopsida; order Asterales; family Asteraceae; genus Rutidosis; species Rutidosis leptorrhynchoides. The sequence continues at coordinate 155,781,090 of NC_092335.1, read as the reverse complement.
TTATATTTTTGGGCTGAGAATACATGCGCAATTTTTATAAATATTTTACGAAATAGACACAAGTAATCAAAACTGCATTATATGGTTGAATGATCGAAATCGAATATGCCCCTTTTTATTAAGTCTGGTAATCTAAGAATTAGGGAACAGACACCCTAATTGACGCGAACTCTAAAGATAGATCTATTGGGCCTAACAAACCCCATCCAAGGTACCGGATGCTTTAGTACTTCGAAATTTATATCATGTCCGAAGGAGGATCCTGGAATGATAGGGGATATTCTTATATGCATCTAGTTAATGTCGATTACCAGGTGTTCAATCCATATGAATGATTTTTGTCACTATGCATGGGACGTATATTTATGAGAACTGGAAATGAAATTCTTGTGGTCTATTAAAATGATGAAAATAAATGATTATGATAAACTAATGAACTCACCAATCTTTTGGTTGACACTTTAAAGCATGTTTATTCTCAGGTGTTAAAGAAATCTTCCGCTGTGCATTTGCTCATTTTAAAGATATTACTTGGAGTCTTTCATAGCATATTTCGAAGAACGTTGTATTCGAGTCATTGAGTTCATCAAAGATTATTATTAAATCAATTTATAGTTGGAGAGTGGATATTATGAAATGGTATGCATGCCTGTCAATTTTCGATGTAAAGAAAGATTGTCTTTTAAAAACGAATGCAATGTTTGTAAAATGTATTATATAGAGGTCAAATACCTCGCAATGTAATCAACTATTGTGAATCGTTTATAATGTATATGAACGGGTCCTTTCAGTTGGTATCAGAGCGGTGGTCTTAGCGAACCAGGTCTGCATTAGTGTGTCTAACTGATAAGTCGATAGGATGCATTAGTGAGTCTGGACTTCGACCGTGTCTGCATGTCAAAAGTTTTGCTTATCATTTTGTGTCGAAAATTAACTACTTATCATCCTCAGGAAATTACCTGCTTATCATTTTTAGTCTAAGACACGTCTTGCTGCATTGATTGCATGAATAGTGTATATACAAAAATTCATATGTTAGCATATCTGCTAAATCATATCTTATCGTATCTGTTACTTTAAACTTTGCCTGACATATCCCGCAAAGTCCTCCGTAATCTACGAAATCTTTTGATCTATATATATATATATATATATATATATATATATATATATATATATATATATATATATATATATATATATATATATATATATATATATATATATATATATATATATATATATATATATATATATATATATATATTCTAAGTAATTAGAATACCATCCGTTAGCCAAAATCATTTCATATCGGGAAAAAAAAATCCTTTATCCAATCGTACGAAATGGAATTCGTCATCAGTTCAAGTCACTCAGATTCCGAAATGGAATCCCATTCAAGCTCCGAAAGCAGTGTGACCGGAATAGATCAACCAATCAGTCATCACCTATTCTGGATGAATTGGGGATGGGTTCGTAGCCTCCTCAATCATTGGAGACAAGAAGAAGGTGATCCCTTCCATCCACCACATTGCCCTCTTGACGAAGAACCTGAAGCACTTACCGGCGAACCTGTCCGAAACACCATGTTCTCGCTCATTTCCAGAGTATCTCGTCACGATTATATATTACATCAAATTTTATATTTTATTTATCCGCTTGTCCGAACCGACAATCACCCCGGTGTAATAGAAGAAGTCAACGAGCTTCGTGCTCGGGTAGTGGCTTTGGAGAATATGGTGCAGAGATTACAAACATCAGCAGTAGCATCAGCAGCATAACCAGTACCACCATCATCAACGCCAACAGTACCATTACCACCTCCAACCACAACCGCGTCGTAAACCTCAACTTGAGCATCAACGTCATACGCACCATAGATACCAAGGAGTACCAACAACAATAACTGACGAAGTATTAATTCATAACTTCATTGGAGAAACATTCCGCGGCGATTATGTATTCTCTAAAGTCTTAGAGATTATCTAATCTAGCCCTAACCATAAATCAGTTAAGCAAACCAAAATTATAGAAGGAAGAGTAGAAACCCTGATAAAAATGGTGTGTGATTAACAAGCTAAACTTGCTTTACCAACAGCATCAACAGTACCGTCAGCGTTACCAGCATCGTCAGGACAGTCAACATCCGAATCAACAACACCGATAACATCACAAACTCCGTCAGTTCAAGAATCACTGTGGACATCATTACGAATCAATAACGTGTATATTGTATCAACGAGTTATGAAGAATTAACTCATTCCCTCTGAAGAAATTATATGTATATTATATATATATATATATATATATATATATATATATATATATATATATATATATATATATATTTGAAATAAATCTTTCCGTGCTAAGCTATTGTGTGTGAATCTTAACTACTCGGTTAATTCATATTACAAATATGCAATAATGTACGTCCTTCGGCCGCAACTTAACCAGCGTTAACTACAATCTCTGTCGCAATTCAACAAATTCCAATTCATAATAAATCAAGTATATATTTGATTTTACACTTTCATCATCGATGTACCAGAAACTTTTCAGATAACATCATTCGTACTTTTCGAAATTCACAAGAATTCCACGAACCGAACATCATACATCAACAAATAACGAAGTATTGATTCATAATTTCAATGTCATTAAAGAAATACTGCGTAAAAGTTATGTACTTTTTAAGCCTTTAGGGATTATTCAATTCTAGTTTCAACCGTAAATCAAATGAGTTTAATTTAACATTAACTCATTAAATCTATGTTACATCTGAAGAAAATATACATATATATATATATATATATATATATATATATATATATATATATATATATATATATATATATATTTTCATAAAGACATTCACAAATAATATGTTACATTCTTCGAATCTGATTCAGCAAATCATCCATTATACTCCCTACTTTCACAACAATATACATTCTTTTATAGAAATCAAATCAACCATACTCATTCAAAATTTAATTACATATTCTGATTTTGAAATCTCAAAATTCAACTCGAGATATGACCAAAATCATCACTCTTAGATCCTTACATCTTTCACAAGCTATATTTTGACTTCAAAACTGTGTTAGGACATCAAATGTATGTTAACGATTACAATCTGTGTTCAAACCCTTCAAAAATTTCTGAAGACACTTCGAATGATGAGCAATCGAGATGATGATCCAACCACATGTTACCCACAGTTATGTACCTGAAAAACTCTTGAAACCAAAGTAAAAGTTTAAACAACGTATCCGCGTCAGATTCTTTGGCATTTATTAGCAAAAATAACTTTGCGACTCCTATTCAAAGTAGCCAGTTTTGTCACAGCTATAGCAAGTCAACTTTGACTTTTCAGTCAGACTAACCTTATTATAACCTTGAGATATACACCATCGTTACCAGGGAACCTTTTACATTCTACCACATTATTAGCAGATGTACCAACAACTTCATTACCCTTTGACTTTAGCCTCTCCAAAAAGTCATTATAATTATTTATTGAAACCCCATCATTTACTCATTCGCATCTTGTAATGAGAATTGCCATACGAATCATTGGGAATTAGCAATCAGTATTTTGAAATCTCGCAGCATGTCTACGCCAACAGTTATATGTGTATATATAACGTCTATCTTCTGGACTTAATTTGAATGTGAAGTTTCTGAAAAACACTCCGAACTACGAATTGGTTCTCCGAAAATGGAAAAAATGCTGATGAAGCAGCAAAAACTATAAACGACTTTAAACGGTAAAAGCTGGATGATAATGATGAAGTGTGCTGGCAAAGCGCAGAAAAAGAGAAGTTTTGGAACTGAAAAACGGATTGAGCAAAGTAGGAAGGAGGCTGTGGACAAATTACAAAGACTGAACCTGACTTCAAAGGATCCAAATGATTCAGTACCTGCTGAAGTCATTAACGAATACCTTGCTCCTGACTCTAAACCCCTGAGGACAATATTCTTCATCATCTTCTGATATTAGAAATTCTAAAATATCATCATATCTTTCATTATAAATATCCTCCATATTTCTGAAGATATTTTCTTAATTTTTCTTATTTGAAATCATTTACCTTTTCACGCTATCTGTATTACATCATAAAAGAAACTATTTTAGTTTCTAAATTCTGAAACATTCAAGTTTAAAATAGGAATATTTTGAAGTAGTGTTGGGAACTGAAGCATGAATTAGTATAATATAATGACACTTGATCAACGTGATTATATTACAGTAAGTCATGCTGAGTTTCTAAATGGAACGTGATGATTCACAGATCATAACATCATCATGTGTCATGTTATACGACTCTTGTATTCTATTTAACCTCTAAAATATCAAGAAAATATTTCTTGATAATTCGGCCTTTTCCAAGGTATTCTAGTAATTTAACAAGTCAAGATCGTGCCATCACAATTTCCTTCCTAGAACATTAACAATGTTCATTCCGAAATTCATATCTGTGAATTCTGGACCATTACAAGCGGTGCTTAATCGCAAAAAGAAGAAACGAAAGGACAAAACTCCGAAATAGAAATTGGGGTATAAATTGCAGCAAATAAAAGAGAGCATTAACTGTGAATGATAATGATTATAGAAGACAGAAGCAGAGACTTTGAAATATAAGGGAACATATAAAGCCCAACGATAAACCAGAAATTATTAGCCATATATATCGATGCATATAGCAATATAAAGACTCGGGAGAACTAGAAACACTATAAACCCAAGAGTATAGTAGAAGTAAATAGATTCTTCCGGCGGTAGATGAAAAAGAAGAATGACCGATATGAAAGTTAGAAGTATATCGAGAATCAGAACTGGATGGAGCATATTGATGAATACTTTAAAATATGAGTTGAGGGGAAAAGAATAGAAGGTGATGAAACATGACTAGGAACTTAGAAATCAACAGATTTAACTCACACAATGGCAGAATAAGTGAATCAAACCCTCTAGTAAATAGGTTAAGTTTTTTTTGATTAATTTTGTCAAACCACAACTAAATCAAGTGTGATTAGATCAACACCAAGAGCTATTATTCACCACCTGGGTGATTTGGACTGAGAGAGAATCGGAGGAGCTCACTAGATCTGAGTGTGTGTAACAAATGAGAGGCTTAACCTAAAATGAAGAACATAAGACTTTATATACCCCTGCTGTTGACTCACCCATACGATTCATTCATCACACGTACGAGTTGGCTTCATCAGCCGTACGGGTGATCACTCACTCGTGTCTTCCCATTTAGGTTGTAATTGTGACTTAGCTTAGCATCAACTGTGCGTATGAGCCTATCAGCCGTACTAGTGAGGCTTCACTCGTACGTCTGACTAAGTCTAACATAGTCAAACATCTAAATCTCGTTCCTGCAGTTCCTGTAACCACATACAAACACGGATAGGATAATAACAAGCAATCATGGTGGCCAGTAAACTGTTGTACCTGCAATGGACGTGGGTAGATGTCTAGGGACTTGCATAAAATGCATCAACAGAAGGTGTGAGTTGTAAGGAAACAAAGGAGGTGAATTTATAAGAAATTCTATGACAGAACAATTAAAATGGACGATCGCATTTAAAGCGGATCCTAATTCCCTTGATTACCGGAGAGTCAAATCTTATTAAGAAGATTTTCTTCAAATCCCTTGAAATCTGGGAATCAAGCATATCTACGTAAAATGATAAGATGAATCTACACTTACTCATTTCACTCTTCTATGTTAACTTCATTCGTACTCTTCATATAAATGGATTGTTTATCCAAATTATTAAATGATGATAAAACTCTAATTTTCAGCCCGTATGCATCATGAAAACATACTTATTATCATTCACGACCTTTCCACTCAAATTTCGGGACTAAATTTCTTTAACGGGTAGGTACTGTGACAACCCGGAAATTTCCAACCAAATTTAAACTTTAATCTTTATATGTTTCCGACACGATAATCAATATTTGTTAAGTTAAATTTCAAGAATTTTAAACTATGTTCATACATTCATTCAACCTCGACCAAGTTCCAACGATTCACGAACCATTAAATGAATATGATTATATATGTATATGTGTATATATATTATAACTTGAAACGTAAACAAAATATTAGATTAAATACTTTATATGATTGTATCTGTTTCAAAATGTTTATCAATGGAATTAGAAGATAAGATCAAATGATTGAATTATCAGATATATTGAATTATTATTACAAGTCTCTGTTGAAAGGCCCACATTGATTTGAGAAATCTTTTCATTTTAACAATATTCGGAAAATGGTAAAGTGATTTTTAAATAAGAACAAATTGTCAATCATTGAGAACTAGACAAAGGATAGTGGAAGATTGAATCTCATAAAGACTCGATTGATCTATTTAGTTTCAAACGTACAAAAACGTTTTAAGTTTAAAAAGAACTTTATTATTAAAACGTATATAACTTTTATAAATATCTAGAACCATTTTTGACAACTCATTACTTAACTAGTATGATAAAGATAACGATATTTATATTTTATTTTATTAAATATATATAACGATTTAAATTAATATTATATATATTTATACGCGTATTATACGTACATAGTTTTATACTTTTACTATACTTAAACTTTACCTTTACTTTATTTTTACTTTACTTTAACTTTAATAATTCATACTTTAATAATTCATACTTTAATAATTCACTTTAATAATTCATACTTTAATAATTCACTTTAATAATTCATACTTTAATAATTCACTTTAATAATTCAAAAATCTATTATAAATAGAATTCAATAGGTTTCATTATTTCAGAGAAACTTGAAAATATTTTTCTCTAAACTCTCTCAATCGATTTACATATATATATTTACTCCGTATTATTTCAAGATATTATTAGTATACATAAAATATAACGACGGAGTGCTGTCCGAGTGATTTCGAAATTGTTTTTCGAGTGGGATAGGATTAAGGAAATTATGGGTTATAGCTATGGAGGTGATTGAGTATGGTTCATGGGTATGCTCGTGAGGTCAATATAGTGTTTCTCATTTCCGTTGCGTCTACGTACCTTTCCTGCAATATTGAATCTCAATATTGATACGTGAGTACTCATAATTTAACTTTTACATATTAATAGTGTATCCCTGACTAGTGCTCGAGTATTTAGGATTATGTATGGTTGTACTTTTGATATTGCCCTTAGACAGGTTAGGTTGAATCTTGAATTAGTTACACTTGCGGTTGAGATAAGGTATAAGATATGCATGTCCTTGGAAAGCTAGCGAAAAATTAAGAACTTTTCCTTTAGATATCGAATGGTTTCGATGAACGGATTAGAATGTTATAATCAATTGAATTTTCGATATTTTTATTAAAAATGATTATTATTACCGTCGTTTTTATCGTCGTTCTAGTTTTATCTTATTATTATCATTATTATTATCTTTATCAATAAAAGGGATTTATCATTAAAAATTGTTATTTTTTTTATTATTACTATCTTTATTATCGTTAAAGTTATAATTAGTATTATTATTATTATCCAATTATAATTATTATTATTATTATTATTATTATTATTATTATTATTATTATTATTGGTATTATTATTATTATTATTATTATTATCATTATTATTATATATATCATTATTTAAAAATGGTTATTGTTATTGTTATTATTATTACTACTATATTATCATTAAGATAATTATTAGTATTATCGTTAATAATGTTATAGTAACTATCATTATTAATATTAGTGTAATTAAAACAAATATTTGTAACACCTAATTATTTTGATTACTATTATTATCATTATTATGAACATGATATAAAAGACGATTAAAAGTTATTAAACAAAACGATTAGGAAATAATGGGTAAGAGTATCATGATGAAATTAAAATATTATAAGATATTGATTTAGATAAAATTATCGTTCTTATTATTTTTATCATTACTATTATTATTAAAAGTATCGTTAGTATTAAAACTATCATTTTAACAAAAATTATCATTTTAATAGAAATGTCATTGTTACTATAAAATATCATTATTATTATTATTATTATTTTAAATAGAATTATTATTTTAAAGATAATATTAAAAATTATCGTAAATATTAAAGATATCGTAATTAGAATTATCGTTTTATCATAATGTCATCTTAGTAATTATAAATAATGATGTTTTTATAATAATAATTATTATTACAAAATAATACAACTTTTACTTACTATCATTATAGATATTATTTTATCAAATAAATATGTGATACAAACATATTTTACTATGTGTAATAACTTACTTTAATAATACCTATCATATTATCTTTATGATATTAAATGAACCCTATAAATTTTATTACTTAATATATATAAAAGTATATTTTATTATATAAATTTAATATAAAATTTTATTTATTAATAAATAAATTATATTATTTACTCTAAAAAATCTTTTAAAAATATTTAAAAATATAAAACGACGATATTTAAACTACATATTAATCATGTATAGATTTTTGGAAATTATTTTGAGTCAAATTTACTTTTGTTGACTTTTGCATATTAGTCTCGAGCATTAGGATTGTGGTACACTATGACTTGACCTAATTTGTTAGACAAATATTGACCAACATATAATTATATATAATTAATTTAGGTTCGTGAATCCGAGGCCAACCTTGCACTTGTTCCATGACGTTATATGTATTTTTACTATGAAATACAGTATGGTGAGTTTCATTTGAATCCCTTTTACTCTTTATATTTTTGGGCTGAGAATACATGCGCAATTTTTATGAATATTTTACGAAATAGACACAAGTAATCAAAACTACATTATATGGTTGAATGATCGAAATCGAATATGCCCCTTTTTATTAAGTCTGGTAATCTAAGAATTAGGGAACAGACACCCTAATTGACGCGAACTCTAAAGATAGATCTATTGGGCCTAACAAACCCCATCCAAGGTACCGGATGCTTTAGTACTTCGAAATTTATATCATGTCCGAAGGAGGATCCCGGAATGATAGGGGATATTCTTATATGCATCTAGTTAATGTCGATTACCAGGTGTTCAATCCATATGAATGATTTTTGTCTCTATGCATGGGACGTATATTTATGAGAACTGGAAATGAAATTCTTGTGGTCTATTAAAATGATGAAAATAAATGATTATGATAAACTAATGAACTCACCAATCTTTTGGTTGACACTTTAAAGCATGTTTATTCTCAGGTGTTAAAGAAATCTTCCGCTGTGCATTTGCTCATTTTAAAGATATTACTTGGAGTCTTTCATAGCATATTTCGAAGAATGTTGTATTCAAGTCATTGAGTTCATCAAAGATTATTATTAAATCAATTTATAGTTGGAGAGTGGATATTATGAAATGGTATGCATGCCTGTCAATTTTCGATGTAAAGAAAGATTGTCTTTTAAAAACGAATGCAATGTTTGTAAAATGTATTATATAGAGGTCAAATACCTCGCAATGTAATCATCTATTGTGAATCGTTTATAATGTATATGAACGGGTCCTTTCATTTTGATGTGATAATCGGTATGGACTGGTTGAAAGAAGTGAAAGCAGAGATCGTTTGTTACAAAAATGCAATTCACATTATACGAGAAAAAGGAAAACCCTTAATGGTGTACGGAGAAAAGGGCAACACGAAGCTACATCTTATTAGTAATTTGAAGGCACAAAAACTAATAAGAAAAGGTTGCTATGCTATTCTAGCACACGTCGAGAAAGTACAAACTGAAGAAAAGAGCATCAATGATGTTCCCGTTGCAAAAGAATTTCCCGATGTATTTCCGAAAGAATTACCGGGATTACCCCCACATCGATCCGTTGAATTTCAAATAGATCTTGTACCAGGAGCTGCACCAATAGCTCGTGCTCCTTACAGACTCGCACCCAGTGAGATGAAAGAACTGCAAATCCAATTACAAGAACTTTTAGAGCGTGGTTTCATTCGATCAAGCACATCACCTTGGGGAGCTCCTGTTTTGTTTGTCAAGAAGAAAGATGGTACATTCAGGTTGTGTATCGACTACCGAGAGTTGAACAAACTTACCATCAAGAACCGCTACCCACTACCGAGAATCGACGACTTATTTGATCAACTACAAGGCTCGTCTGTTTATTCAAAGACTGACTTACGTTCCGGGTATCATCAAATGCGGGTGAAAGAAGATGATATTCCAAAGACTGCTTTCAGAACACGTTATGGTCATTACGAGTTTATGGTCATGCTGTTTGGTTTAACTAATGCACCAGCTGTGTTCGGACCTTATGAACTGAGTGTGTGGACCATACCTTGACAAGTTTGTCATTGTTTTCATTGATGACATACTTATTTACTCAAAGAATGACCAAGAACACGATGAACATTTGAGAAAGGTGTTAGAAGTATTGAGGAAGGAAGAATTGTACGCTAAGTTTTCAAAGTGTGCATTTTGGTTGGAAGAAGTTCAATTCCTCGGTCACATAGTGAACAAAGAAGGTATTAAGGTGGATCCGGCAAAGATAGAAACTGTTGAAAAGTGGGAAACCCCAAAAACTCTGAAACACATACGCCAGTTTTTAGGACTAGCTGGTTACTACAGAAGGTTCATCCAAGACTTTTCCAGAATAGCAAAACCCTTGACTGCATTAACGCATAAAGGGAAGAAATTTGAATGTAATGATGAACAAGAGAAAGCGTTTCAGTTATTGAAGAAAAAGCTAACTACGGCCCCTATATTGTCATTGCCTGAAGGGAATGATGATTTTGTGATTTATTGTGACGCATCAAAGCAAGGTCTCGGTTGTGTATTAATGCAACGAACGAAGGTGATTGCTTATGCGTCTAGACAATTGAAGATTTACGAACAAAATTATACGACGCATGATTTGGAATTAGGCGCGGTTGTTTTTGCATTAAAGAGTTGGAGGCACTACTTATATGGGGTCAAAAGTATTATATATACTGACCACAAAAGTCTTCAACACATATTTAATCAGAAACAACTGAATATGAGGCAATGTAGGTGGATTGAATTGTTGAATGATTACGACTTTGAGATTCGTTACCACCCGGGGAAGGCAAATGTGGTAGCCGATGCCTTGAGCAGAAAGGACAGAGAACCCATTCGAGTAAAATCTATGAATATAATGATTCATAATAACCTTACTACTCAAATAAAGGAGGCGCAACAAGGAGTTTTAAAAGAGGGAAATTTAAAGGATGAAATACCCAAAGGATCGGAGAAGCATCTTTATATTCGGGAAGACGGAACCAGGTATAGGGCTGAAAGGATTTGGGTACCAAAATTTGGAGATATGAGAGAAATGGTACTTAGAGAAGCTCATAAAACCAGATACTCAATACATCCTGGAACGGGGAAGATGTACAAGGATCTTAAGAAACATTTTTGGTGGCCAGGTATGAAAGCCGATATTGCTAAATATGTAGGAGAATGTTTGACGTGTTCTAAGGTCAAAGCTGAACATCAGAAACCATCAGGTCTACTACAACAACCTGAAATCTCGGAATGGAAATGGGAAAACATTACTATGGATTTCATTACTAAATTACCAAGGACTGCAAGTGGTTATGATACTATTTGGGTAATAGTTGATCATCTCACCAAGTCATCACACTTCCTGCCAATAAGAGAAGATGACAAGATGGAGAACTTAGCACGACTGTATTTGAAGGAAGTCGTCTCCAGACATGGAATACCAATCTCTATTATCTCTGATAGGGATGGCAGATTTATTTCAAGATTCTGGCAGACATTACAGCAAGCATTAGGAACTCGTCTAGACATGAGTACTGCCTATCATCCACAAACTGATGGGCAGAGCGAAAGGACGATACAAACGCTTGAAGACATGCTACGAGCATGTGTTATTGATTTCGGAAACAGTTGGGATCGACATCTACTGTTAGCAGAATTTTCCTACAACAACAGCTACCATTCAAGCATTGAGATGGCGCCGTTTGAAGCACTTTATGGTAGAAAGTGCAGGTCTCCGATTTGTTGGAGTGAAGTGGGGGATCGACAGATTACGGGTCCGGAGATAATACAAAAAACTACCGAGAAGATCATCTAAATTCAACAACGGTTGAAAACCGCCCAAAGTCGACAAAAGAGCTACGCTGACATTAAAAGAAAAGATATAGAATTTGAAATTGGAGAGATGGTCATGCTTAAAGTTGCACCTTGGAAAGGCGTTGTTCGATTTGGTAAACGAGGGAAATTAAATCCAAGGTATATTGGACCATTCAAGATTATTGATCGTGTCGGACTAGTAGCATACCGACTTGAGTTACCTCAATAACTCGCGGCTGTACATAACACTTTCCATGTCTCGAATTTGAAGAAATATTTTGCTAAATAAGATCTCACTATTCCGTTAGATGAAATCCAAATCAACGAAAAACTTCAATTCATTGAAGAACCCGTCGAAATAATGGATCGTGAGGTTAAAAGACTTAAGTAAAACAAGATACCAATTGTTAAGGTTCGATGGAATGCTCGTAGAGGACCCGAGTTCACCTGGGAGCGTGAAGATCAGATGAAGAAGAAATACCCGCATCTATTTCCAGAAGATTCGTCAACACCTTCAACAGCTTAAAATTTCGGGACGAAATTTATTTAACGGGTAGGTACTGTAGGGACCCGAACTTTTCCATGTTTATATATATTAATTGAGATTGATATTTACATGATTAAATGTTTCCAACATGTCAAGCAATCAAACTTGTTAAGACTTGATTAATTGAAATAGGTTTCATATAGACAATTGACCACCCAAGTTGACCGGTGATTCACGAACGTTAAAACTTGTAAAAACTATACGATGACATATATATGGTTATATATATAGTTAACATGATTTTATTATAAGTATGTATCTCATTAGGTATTTTAACAATGAGTTATATACATAAAAATGAGACTATTAAATTAAGAAACTCGAAAGCGATATATATAACGATTATCGTTATAACAACGTCTTACTAGGTACATATGAATCATATTAAGATATTGATACACTTGGTTAATTATGTTAAATGATAAGTAAATATATTATTAAGTGTATTAACATTGAAATACATATGTAAAAATAAGACTACTAACTTAATGATTTCGAAACGAGACATATATGTAACGATTATCGTTGTAACGACATTTAACTGTATATGTATCATACTGAGATATATTATATATCATAATATCATGATAATATAACAATTTAACATCTCATTTGTTATAATAAACAATGGGTTAACAACATTTAACAAGATCGTTAACCTAAAGGTTTCAAAACAACATTTACATGTAACGACTAACGATGACTTAACGACTCAGTTAAAATGTATATACATGTAGTGTTTTAATATGTATTCATACACTTTTTAAAGACTTCAAGGCAATTATCAAAATACTTCTACTTAACAAAAATTCTTACAATTACATCCTCGTTCAGTTTCATCAACAATTCTACTCGTATGCACCCGTATTCGTACTCGTACAATACACAGCTTTTAGATGTATGTACTATTGGTATATACACTCCAATGATCAGCTATTAGCAGCACATGTGAGTCACCTAACACATGTGGGAACCATCATTTGGAAACTAGCATGAAATATCTCATAAAATTAAAAAAATATGAGTAATCATTCATGACTTATTTACATGAAAACAAAATTACATATCCTTTATATCTAATCCATACACCAACGACCAAAAACACCTACAAACACTTTCATTCTTCAATTTTCTTCATCTAATTAATCTCTCTCAAGTTCTATCTTCAAGTTCTAAGTGTTCTTCATAAATTCCAAAAGTTCTAGTTTAATAAAATCAAGAATACTTCCAAGATTGCAAGTTTACTTCCAAGTTTTCTAAATCAATTCCAAGTAATCATCCAAGATCAAGAAACCTTTGTTACTTACAGTAGGTTATCTTTCTAATACAAGGTAATAATCATATTCAAACTTTAATTCAATTTCTATAACTATAACAATCTTATTTCGAGTGGAAATCTTACTTGAAATTGTTTTCGTGTCATGATTCTGCTTCAAGAACTTTCAAGCCATCCAAGGATCCTTTAAAGCTAGATCCATTTTTCTCATTTCCAGTAGGTTTATTCAAGGAACTTGAGGTAGTAATGATATTCATAACATCATTCTATTCATACATATAAAGCTATCTTATTCGAAGGTTTAAACTTGTAATCACTAGAACATAGTTTAGTTAATTCTAAACTTGTTCGCAAATAAAAGTTAATCCTTCTAACTTGAATTTTAAAATCAACTAAACACATGTTCTATATCTATATGATATGCTAACTTAATGATTTAAAACCTGGAAACACGAAAAACACCGTAAAACCGGATTTACGCCGTCGTAGTAACACCGCGGGCTGTTTTGGGTTAGTTAATTAAAAACTATGATAAACTTTGATTTAAAAGTTGTTATTCTGGGAATGATTTTTATTATGAACATGAAACTATATCCAAAAATCATGGTTAAACTCAAAGTGGAAGTACGTTTTCTAAAATGGTCATCTAGACGTCGTTCTTTCGACTGAAATGACTACCTTTACAAAAACGACTTGTAACTTATTTTTATGACTATAAACCTATACTTTTTCTGTTTAGATTCATAAAATAGAGTTCAATATGAAACCATAGCAATTTGATTCACTCAAAACGGATTAAAAATGAAGAAGTTATGGGTAAAACAAGATTGGATAATTTTTCTCATTTTAGCTACTTGAAAATTGGTAACAAATCTTTTCCAACCATAACTTAATCAACTTGTATTGTATATTATGTAATCTTGAGATACCATAGACACGTATACAATGTTTCAACCTATCATGTCGACACATCTATATATATTTCGGAACAACCATAGACACTCTATATGTGAATGTTGGAGTTAGCTATACAGGGTTGAGGTTGATTCCAAAATATATATAGTTTGAGTTGTGATCAATACTGAGATACGTATACACTGGGTCATGGATTGATTCAAGATAATATTTATCGATTTATTTCTGTACATCTAACTGTGGACAACTAGTTGTAGGTTACTAACGAGGACAGTTGACTTAATAAACTTAAAACATCAAAATGTATTAAAAGTGTTGTAAATATATTTTGAACATACTTTGATATATATGTATATATTGTTATAGGTTCGTGAATCAACCAGTGGCCAAGTCTTACTTTCCGACGAAGTAAAAATCTGTGAAAGTGAGTTATAGTCCCACTTTTAAAATCTAATATTTTTGGGATGAGAATACATGCAGGTTTTATAAATGATTTACAAAATAGACACAAGTACGTGAAACTACATTCTATGGTTGAATTATCGAAATCGAATATGCCCCTTTTTATTAAGTCTGGTAATCTAAGAATTAGGGAACAGACACCCTAATTGACGCGAATCCTAAAGATAGATCTATTGGGCATAACAAACCCCATCCAAGGTACCAGATGCTTTAGTACTTCGAAATTTATATCATATCCGAAGGGTGTCCTGGAATGATGGGGATATTCTTATATATGCATCTTGTTAATGTCGGTTACCAGGTGTTCACCATATGAATGATTTTTATCTCTATGTATGGGATGTGTATTGAAATATAAAATCTTGTGGTCTATTGTTACGATTTGATATATATATATATATAGGTTAAACCTATAACTCACCAACATTTTTGTTGACGTTTAAAGCATGTTTATTCTCAGGTGAATACTAAGAGCTTCCGCTGTTGCATACTAAAATAAGGACAAGATTTGGAGTCCATGTTTGTATGATAATGTGTAAAAACTGCATTCAAGAAACTGATTTCGATGTAACATATTTGTATTGTAAACCATTATGTAATGGTCGTGTGTAAACAGGATATTTTAGATTATCATTATTTGATAATCTACGTAAATCTTTTTAAACCTTTATTTATGAAATAAAGGTTATGGTTTGTTTTAAAAATGAATGCAGTCTTTGAAAAATGTCTCATATAGAGGTCAAAACCTCGCAACGAAATCAATTAATATGGAACGTTTTTAATCAATAAGAACGGGACATTTCACTCGTGCTCCTTACAGACTCGCACCTAGTGAAATGAAAGAACTACAAAGCCAATTACAAGAACTCTTAGAGCGTGGTTTCATTTGACCAAGCACATCACCATGGGGAGCTCCTGTTTTGTTTGTCAAAAAGAAAGATGGTACATTCAGGTTGTGTATCAACTACCGAGAGATGAACAACGTCACCATCAAGAACCGTTATCCACTACTGAGAATCGACGACTTATTTGATCAACTACAAGGCTCGTCAGTTTATTCGAAGATCGATTTACGTTTTGGGTATCATCAAATGCAGGTAAAGGAGGATGATATTCCGAAGACTGCTTTCAGAGCGCGTTACGGTCATTATGAGTTTATGATTATGCTGTTTGGATTGACTGACGCACCAGCTGTGTTCATGGACCTCATGAACTGAGTGTGTAGGCCATATCTTGACAAGTTTGTCATTGTTTTCATCGATGACATACTTATTTACTCAAAGAATGATCAAGAGCACGAAGAACATTTGAGAAAAGTACTAGAATTGTTGAGGAAGGAAAAACTGTACACTAAGTTTTCAAAGTGTGTATTTTGGTTGGAAGAAGTTCAATTTCTCGGTCACGTAGTGAACAAAGAAGGTATTCTGGTAGATCCGTCAAAGATTGAAACCGTTGAAAACTGGGAAACCCCAAAAAATCCGAAGCATATACGCCAATTTTTAGGATTGGCTGGTTACTACAGAAGATTCATCCAAGATTTTTCTAAAATAGCAAAACCCTTGACTGCATTAACGCATAAAGGGAAGAAATTTGAATGAAAGGATGAACAAGAGAAAGCGTTTCGGTTGTTGAAGAAAAAGTTAACTACAACACCTATATTGTCATTGCATGAAGGGAATGATGACTTTGTGATTTATTGTGACGCATCAAAGCAAGGTCTCGATTGTGTATTAATGCAATGAATGAAGGTAATTGCTTATGCGTCTAGACAATTGAAGATTCACGAGCAAAATTATACGACTCACGATTTGGAATTGGGTGCTGTTGTTTTTGCATTAAAGACTTGGAGACATTACTTATATGGGGTCAAAAGTATTATATATACCGACCACAAAAGTCTCCAACATATATTTGATCAGAAACAACTGAACATGAGGCAACGTAGGTGGATTGAGTTGTTGAATGATTACGACTTTGAGATTCGTTACCACCCGGGAAAGGCAAATGTGGTAGCCGACGCCTTGAGCAGAAAGGACAGGGAACCTATTCGAGTGAAAGCAATGAATATAATTATTCATACTAACCTTACTACTCAAATAAAGGAGGCGCAACAGGGAGTTTTAAAAGAGGGAAATTTGAAGAATGAAATACCCAAAGGATCGGAGAAACAACTTAATATTCGGGAAGACGGAACCCGGTATTGTCATACCCCATCCTAATTCATCTGGACGAAGTCACCAACATCTGGTCCCATTGTGATGATTGACTCCAAATAATGTCTTTAAAATGAGAAAATGCACAGCGGAAGGTTTCTTTCATACCTGAGAATTAACATGCTTTCAAGTCTCAACCAAAAGGTTGGTGAGTTCATAGGTTTATCTTAAAACAATAAAATTCATCATTTTGATAGACCACACGATTCAAATACAGTACACCTATCTCGTGTACGAAACCATTTTCATAAATCTTAGTAACCGTACACATATCTCATGTACAAAAATATCATACACATAACCTGTGTATAAAATCATTCTCTGATTCTCTCGATACATAACATTCACTTTTTATTCATTGCTTGGCTTGGTAACCGACCTTAAAATATAATGCGCATAAATAATATCCCCAAAAACAGAACATCTCGTATGTATAATATATAAACCTCGAAGTACTAAACACCACATCCACTAGCTCTTCCGTCTAGTGAATATTCTGGGTGGGGGTGTTAAACCCGGTAGCTACCTTTAGGATTCGCGTGAATTAGGGCCATACCCGATTCTAATTCTTAGGTTACCAAGCAATAATAATCTGGGTAAAAATATTCATAACAATTAGTGGCAATTATAACGTCCAACTAATTCAATAATAATCCACAGAACTTCTATCTGCATATGTTTTGCTTGTGTCTATCTAGCCAAACATTTATAAAAGCATTTCATGTATTCTCAATTCAAAATATATTTCAAAAGCATTTAATAAAGCAGTTATAAAAACAGCACATGTATTCGCAGTTCAAAATATATTTCAAAAGCATTTAATAAAGCAGTTATAAAAATAGCGCATGTATTCGCAGTCCCAAAAATGTAAAGAGTAAAAGGGAATTAAATAAACTCACGATACGATATTTTATAGTAAAAATATGCATATGACTGAACTGAACGATTGCAGGGTTGACCTCGAATTCACGAATCTATATCATTTATATATATATATATATATATATATATATATATATTAACACATATAGTTGTAATCGAACAATATATTTATTATTAGTGATATATTTGTTATTTTAATGATTTATGAGTTCCATTAATAACTTAAATATATTTATTTTATATATTTTACTTATTATAAAAATAATAATAGAGTTAGGTTATATATGTTAGATATATTTTTATGTAACTAATATTTATTTGGTTAAAATAATAATGATAAATGAAAAGTCGTAATATCTTTATAATAATATCAGTAGTTATAATAATAATAATAATAATAATAATAATAATAATAATAATAATAATAATAATAATAGTAATAATAATAATAATAATAATAATAATAATAATAATAATAATACTTATTAAAAGAATAATGATATTAATATTAATTATTCTATTAATGATACTAATAATAATATATTTAATAGTAAAGGTAATCTTATTAAAAAAGAAAATTTTAATAAAAATAATAATTTTAATACTTTTAATAATAGGAATGATAATAATAATAGTAATAATAATAATAACTATAATATCTATAATAATACTTTTACTAATAATGATAATAATAGTACTGTTAATAATAACAATAATAAAAATGAAAAGTTTAATAAAACGATACCTTTAATAATAATAGTAGTTTTTAATAAAATGATAAGTTTGATAATAATGATAATGAAAATAACATTTTTGATAATAATACTTGATAATAATAATAATAATACTAATAATAATAATACTAATAATAATAATGATAATAATAAGACTACCTTAAGAGAAAAAACTTCAAAAGGAAATAACTGCCCTTGCCTGGACTTGAACCCATGACCTCCCGCTTACTCACAAACACTCATAACCATCTTTCTATTTTCATTTTTCTATAATAGATAACCCCCAATTATATATAACCCGATAATAACTCAACTAAAACTTGGCTCAATTAACTAGTCCAATAAGCAATTCACCTATTTTATTAATCGATCCAAATAACCATTAGATTTAGTGGTGATTACTTTTGTCCCTCGAACAATAACAGTATCAGAACCTGTTCGGTTTGAATCAAACTGGAATAGAAAACAAAATCAAAGCTTCATTAATTCAATCAAGTTTCATCATCATCATCACGATCAACATCATAGTTTCCATCACCATGCACAAAACCGTTATCATCATCATAATTATATCGTGTTCATCATCGAATATCTCATCATCTCATCTTCTCTATCATCTCTTCAGTCCAACAAACGAACTAAATTAACTCGACCCAACTAGGAAAGTTAAATGGGTTCGATTATGACAGAAATATAGTTGTCGAATATTTAATCACAAGTGCACATGCTAGGATGATTGAAATCGACCTTAACCTTATTTTAATCATCCCACTAATTAAAAAGGCTGTCAAATTGTTGGCAGGAATAAAGAGGTGGTCTTCCTTAGCCTGCACAAAAAAAGAAAGCTCAAAAGCAAGGAGTTTTATTTTGACAAAAGGGAAATAAGAAATCACGTAATAGCATCATTCAAAGGCTGTTTGATGTCTGTATTTTGCATCGGATCCCATTTTCATCTTTGGTTTTATTATTATCATAACAACATCAACTTTTTCTTTACAGCTCACCACCACCTAAAGCATATTACGTGTATGAATAAATACATAATTAAGTATGATCATAACATGCTCCACTACCCCCGTAATCTCATTTTCATTATTTTCTTTTAACAGGAACATAAACAGAAGTATATGGAAGTCATAACAGCAATCTATGTGATCCTTAGTGACGGTTTTGTGATGAGGTTTGGATGGTCTTCAATAAAACAAGAAAAGGTGGTGTAGGGTGGATGTGAGGTTGGAGATGGGAACGACGGTGGTGATTGGTGTTGGATAGCGGTGATAATGGTTTGATGATGGTAGGGTGGTGATGATAAAAGGTGGTAGTTATCATAGTTGAGATGGCCAATTGGTTTGAAGAAGGCAAGGTGATGGTGTCATGATTCTGTTTGCTCAAGTAATTCACGAAGTGATGATTGGTTTTATGATGGGTTGTGTACGATCATATGTACATGTATATATAAATATAACACAATAGGTGGTGGATGGTTCAACAAAGTGGTGGCGGTTGAAGTTTGATCAAAGTGGTTTTGGTAATTCGAAACGAAAACAGTATTAAGAGAGAGAGGAGGAAGATAATGATAATGATGGCGTGTTCGGGTTTGTAACCGAATAGAAATAGCAGCAACAGGTTAATTTGGGTGTAAGATGGTGTTGATCATGTTCGATTATGATTCCTAAATATTTCTCCGTAAACATTTTAGTGTAAGTCTCAATATGTAGGCATGTATATGTAGTTATATGAATAGAGAGCAGGAGAATAAGAATCACATTATGTGATGTGTGGTGTCGACAGAATTACGCAGTACAAGATTTGAAGGACGATGGTGAATTCGACATATAACAAAAAGCAGATAGGGTTCTTCAAACAAGAAGAAGAAATAAGAAAAGGAATAAGTCAGATAATGACCTGTAACAAAATTCGTATATTCTTCTGTTACTGATTTCCATCAAATTTTGTTTTATTCTTGTGATTGAATCTTGATTGGTACTAGTTTAGAGCCAGAAAAACAAATTACACACTGTAGGATGGTAACGTGAAACAGATTTTGATTATTTGTATGCTTTATTCCTTATTTAATTACTCTAAATTAATAATTATATTATTAATACAATAATACTGATTCATATAATATATTTGTATATATCAGTATGTGTATATATATATATATATATCTATTTATATATAACTGAATATATATCTGCATTTATATGTCATAATTAATCTTATTAGTGAATAAATATAACTATAATAATAATACTCTTAATATCACAAATAAAAATAATAAAAATTTATAATAATATAATAGTAATAATAATAATATTATTATTATTATTAATGATAATAATAACTATAAGATTTATATCAATAATAATATTAATTATAATAATACTAATATTATTAATGATAATAATAATATTAGTAATAACTAGTTATCGAACCCTCGCTTTGCACCGGGGGTTCGGTTTTCAATGTATTTTATTGCGTTTAGTAAAATTATTTTGTGGCTAACGATGATGTCGTTGAAGCGCAACTCGAATCGAACTAAAAGGTCTAACCCGTGAGAGATTTAAATGCTATTTTAAATTAACAATATATGTGCATCTCCGCGTTTCGCTATGGAATTGTCGACTTTTAAAAATTTAACGCAAAATCAACGTGTATGAAAAGTACCCCAAATATTTAGCCTTTTTTAAAAAGCGTCCGTTTTGCGTATATTATTTCGAGTTTAACGATAGTGTCGGAAAAATTTAACTTGTTGCGAGCGAGAAGATATGACCCGTTGAATATTTGGGTGAAGTTTATTTAAGATTTTTTATAAAAATGGTTAATTGACACTTTACCCCCTGTTTGGGGGGTCGATTTGAATTTTTCAAAAAAGTGTGGGGAGCGTTGTTGGTAAAATGAAATTTAGTTAAAATTAAAAAAAATGGTGAAAAGTTGAAAATGCCCCTGATTACTATTCATAACTTTTGTCTATTAGTTAG
This sequence comes from Rutidosis leptorrhynchoides, assembly GCF_046630445.1. NCBI lineage: Eukaryota > Viridiplantae > Streptophyta > Magnoliopsida > Asterales > Asteraceae > Rutidosis > Rutidosis leptorrhynchoides. Next base: position 155,758,953 of record NC_092335.1, on the reverse strand, counting down.
TATGTAAATAATACTATAACGACTTATTTATATTAATTTCATATCTATATGTAGTATATTGAAAATAATAATATTAATAATACTGATTTTAATATTAATATTTGTAACGACCCGTCAAAATCGCTGTTGACGCGGCACGTTAATCATTGATTCCACAGTGAGGTTTTGACCTCTATATGATACGTTTTGATAAAATATCGCATTCATTAAAATAAGTGACTTTCTAAACATAGAAAGTTATAAACATGCGGGCGAGTGCTTAGGTATAAGCAAAACCCCAAAATACATAAGTCTTTAATTTACAGGTTGACATCACAGTCCAATTATTTATTACACAACGCAGTTTTATTTTGAATGCAATAAACTTTGTACAAAGCATGAGAGACTCCATGCAGGCAACAAGCACATTACAGCGGAAGCGTTCTAAGGACCTGAGAATAAAACATGCTAAAAAGTCAACACGAATGTTGGTGAGTTATAGGTTTAATTGCTCGAGTCATAAACATGTATAAAGATAGACCACAAGATTTCATCAAAAGTTTATCAATAGATTCTACGTAACAGAGCACCCTGGTAACTAAACTTAACGCTATAGTGATAATTACCCCATTCGTTTTAATACACGCAAACCAACATGTCTTAAACTCAAATAACATACGTCCGTTAAAAGGCTAGCGCTCTAGCTCGGACGGGGATGTCAAGCCCTATGGATCCATATACAATTATTCGCGCCCACCAGTCCATATCCTATGTACTGGCAGCTACTAGTTACCAAAGCTAAGGGATTTTCGGTTTAACTCAGTGTAGAATTTTGTATGTACTTGTGTCTTATTGCGTTTAAAATAAATTGCATGTATTCTCAGCCCAAAAATATTTAAAGTATTTAAAAAGGGAGACTATAACTCACAGTTCAATGTTGCGATTCAATATTGTAGGCAAATTGCGTAGACGTAATGATGGTAGACGACTGTATGGTTGGTCTTGGATTCAAGAACATTACCCCGAACAATACCCAAAATTTCCTTATTTTAAAACGGTTTGAAACCCGAATTAAAAATACCCTCGAATATACTTTATTATTATTAAACTTAAAATTAAAATTATAATTATAATTATAAATATAAAATTTACGTAAAGAAATTATTATGAAAAATTCGTCGAGCAAAACTGACCTTTTATAGTACTTTTCGATTTACTGTAGCTCATGCGATCGCATGAGTTTTCAGTGTTTTTGCCATGCGATCGCATGGCCGCCTTTTCTGTTTTTATTTGCTAGTTCGTCTACATCAAATAGTGTTTACTGTAGCAAATAGTGTACTGTAGCAAATAGTGTTTCACTGTAGCAAATAGTGTTTACTGTAGCAAATAGTGTTTCACTGTAGCAAATCACTGTAGCAAACTCGTTTTCACTATAGCACTGTAGTAAAATACGGTTTCACTGTAGCGAATAGTGTTTTACTTTAGCAAATTGTGTTTTACTGTAGCAAAGTAATTTTTACTGTAGCAAATAGGGTTTTACTGTAGGAAAGTCGTTTTTACTTGTACATATATATATACATACATATAAGTGTTCATGAATCGTCGAGAGTAATCAAAGGTAATTGTATATATGAAACAGTTCTAAAATTTTGAGACTCAATCTAACAGACTTTGTTTAGCGTGTTAAAATAATAAATCGTATAGAGAATTGGTTTAAATAAGTCAAAAATTTTCGGGTCATCACAGTACCTCCTCCTTAAAGAAAATTTCGTCCCGAAATTTTGAGTAGTACCTGTTTCATGAGCGATATCAGTGAACAAATGTGGATACTTTTGCTTCATCTGATCTTCACGTTCCCAAGTAAACTCGGGTCCTCGTCTTGCGTTCCAACGAACCCTAACTATCGGTATTTTACTTTGTTTTAATTGTTTGACCTCACGGTCCATGATTTCAACATGATCTTCGATAAAATGGAGTTTATCATTGATTCGTATTTCGTCAAGAGGAATTACGACATCCTCTTCAGCTAAACATTTCTTCAAATTTGACACGTGAAATGTGTTGTGAACACTACTAAGTTCTTGCGGTAGCTTTAATCGATAAGCAACTGTTCCAATTCTTTCGGTGATTTCAAAGGGTCCTACGTACCTAGGACTTAGCTTTCCTCGTTTACCGAATCGTACAACGCCTTTCCAGGGTGACACTTTCAACATGACTTTGTCGCCCACTTGAAATTCTAGCGGTTTTCTTCTTACATCAGCATAACTCTTTTGGTGACTCATGGCCATTTTCAATTGCTGTTGTATTTGAATGATCTTTTCGGTGGTTTCATGAATAATTTCTGGTCCAGTAAGTTGTCTTTCTCCTACTTCACTCCAACAGATAGGAGATCTGCACTTTCTACCGTAAAGTGCTTCAAATGGCGCTGCGTTGATGCTCGTATGATAGCTGTTATTGTATGAAAATTCTGCCAACGGTAAGTGTCGATCCCAACTGGTTCCAAAGTCAATCACGCATGCCCGTAACATGTCTTCCAATGTTTGTATTGTTCTTTCACTTTGACCATCTGTCTGTGGGTGATAAGCGGTGCTCATATCTAATCGAGTTCCCAATGCTTTTTGTAATGACTGCCAGAAACGTGATGTGAATCGGGTGTCGCGATCAGATATGATAGAGATGGGTACACCATGAATGGAAACTACTTCCTTCAAATATAGGCGTGCTAATTTCTCCATACTGTCTGTCTCCTTTATTGGTAGAAAGTGAGCTGATTTAGTTAGACGATCAACTATCACCCAAATAGTATCATGACTACTTGCAGTCCTTGGCAATTTCGTAATGAAATCCATGGTTATTCTTTCCCATTTCCACTGCGGAATTTCTGGTTGTTGCAGTAATCCTGACGGCTTTTGGTGCTCAGCTTTGACCTTTGCACACGTTAAACATTTGCTTACATAAGTAGCAATTTCTGTTTTCATATTAGGCCACCAATAAAACTTCTTGAGATCGTGGTACATTTTTCCGTTTCCTGGGTGAATTGAGTACCTCGTTTTGTGTGCTTCATCCAGTACTAGTTGCCTTAGGTTACCATGTTTTGGTACCCATATCCTACCAGCAAAATACAGGGTTCCATCGGCTTTTTCTTCAAGTTGTTTTTCTAACCCTTTGCTTATTTTGCCTTTTTCGTTTTCTTCTTTTAAAGCCTCTAACTGTGCTGCTTGAATTTGCTTTGTGAGATCAGTACGAATTGTAATATTCAAAGCTCGGACCCTAAGAGGTTTTACTCTTTCTTTTCGACTTAGGGCATCAGCTACAACATTAGCCTTTCCGGGGTGGTAACGGATTTCACAATCGTAATCGTTTAACAACTCTACCCAGTGACGTTGCCTCATATTGAGTTGTTTTTGATCAAAAATATGCTGAAGACTCTTATGGTCGGTGTACACTGTACACTTGGTGCCATATAGATAGTGTCTCCATATTTTGAGTGCAAAAACTACAGCTCCAAGTTCCAAATCGTGTGTCGTATAGTTCTTTTCATGAATTTTTAGTTGTCGTGAGGCATATGCGATAACTTTTGTGCGTTGCATTAATACACATCCTAAACCTTGGCGCGAAGCGTCACAATAGATCACGAAATCATCATTTCCTTCTGGTAATGACAAAATGGGTGCAGACGTTAACTTCTTCTTTAATAACTGGAATGAGGATTCCTGTTCCGTGGACCAATCATACTTCTTTCCCTTTTGAGTCAATGAAGTTAAGGGTTTGGCGATTCTAGAGAAATCTTGAATGAATCTTCGGTAGTAACCAGCAAGACCTAAGAATTGGCGAATTTGTGTTGGAGTCTTCGGGGTTTCCCATTTACTAATGGCTTCGATCTTGGCGGGGTCAACTTTAATTCCATGTTTACTGACAACATGGCCCAAAAATTGTACTTCTTGTAACCAGAAATCACACTTCAAAAATTTTGCATACAATTCTTCTTTCTTGAGTATCTCCAGTACCAGTCTTAAGTGTTGCTCATGTTCTTCCTTGTTCTTTGAGTAAATCAATATGTCGTCGATAAAAACAATGACAAATTTGTCTAAATACGGTCTACAGATGCGATTCATTAGATCCATGAATACTACTGGAGCATTAGTTAATCCAAAAGGCATGACTAGAAACTCATAGTGACCGTAACGGGTTCTGAACGCGGTTTTAGGAACATCTTCTTCCTTCACTCTCAGTTGATGATATCCGGAGCGTAGATCAATCTTAGAATAAACACTTGATCCTTGCAATTGATCAAACAAATCATCAATCCTCGGTAATGGGTACCGATTCTTGATTGTTAATTTGTTTAATTCTCGGTAATCTATGCACATTCTCATAGATCCATCCTTCTTCTTGACGAACAGAATAGGAGCACCCCAAGGTGAAAAACTAGGACGAATAAATCCACGGTCCGATAATTCTTGCAACTGGTCTTGTAATTCTTGCATTTCTGAAGGTGCAAGCCTATATGGAGATCGGGCTACAGGTGCAGCTCCTGGTATGAGATCAATCTGGAATTCTACACACCTGTGTGGAGGTAGCCCCGGTAATTCTTCTGGAAATACTCCGGGATATTCTCTTACAACCGGCATGTCATTAATGCTTCTTTCTTCAGTATCGATCTTCTTTACGTGTGCCAGAATAGCATAACAACCTTTTCTTATAAGTTTCTGGGCCTTCATACAGCTGATAAAGTTCAGCTTTGAGTTGCTCTTCTCCCCATAAATCATTAATGACGTTTCATCCTTACGAGGGATGCGGATTGCTTTCTCAGCGCAAACAACTTCCGCTCTTGTTTTAGACATCCAGTCCATGCCAACGATTACGTCAAAACTTCCTAATTCTACGGGTATCAAATCGATTTTGAAGGTTTCACCAGCGAGATTCATTTCGCAACCATGGCAAATTTTATCGGCTTTTATCAGTTTACCATTAGCTAATTCAATAGTATATTTATCGTCTAGAGGTAATGATGCACATTTTAGTTTAAAACTAAAGTCTTTACACATATAACTTCTATCAGCACCCGTATCAAACATAATAGAAGCTAGTTGATTATTAACGGTAAACGTACCCGTGACAAGATTAGGATCCTCACGTGCTTTACTGGCACTAACATTAAATGCCCTCCCACGTGCGGGTTCTTTGTTCTTCTCCTTATCAGGGCATTGATTTATAAAGTGACCAGACTTCCCGCATCCATAACATTTCTTGACATCGGTCGATTTTGTCTTTACTTCAGAAACGGTGGCATAACAATCTTTCGCCACATGTCCTTTCTTGTTACACTTGTCACAGACCACTTGGCAATAACCTGCATGATGTGTGTAACATCTTTTGCAGAACGGATGGGGTCCCTTATAGTTTGGACTTGCAGTTGCCCCATCTTGTTTACCTTTAAAAGTTTCTTGTTTCTTCAGGTGAGTACTTTTGCCCTTATAGTCTTCCCATTTCCTCTTTCCTTCAGTTGTCTTGACTTCGGTAATTGGTGCCTTAATCGAACTCTCTGTGATCTGGTCCATGAGTTGGTGTGCCATTGTCATGGCTTCCTGCATCGTATTCGGTTTGGACGATGTAACATTTCCTTTGATATTGATCGATAAACCGTCAATATACATTTCTATCTTTCGTTTCTCATTTGGCACCAATTCGGGACACAACAAGGCTAGTTCCATGAAACGCTTTTCATAGTTATTGAGATTCGCGCCGATAACCTTCAGATTACGTAACTCAGATTCCATTTTTCTGATCTCGTTTCGAGGACAGTACTCCTCGATTAGCATCATTTTCAGTTCTTCTCAAGAGATATCATATGCCGTATCTATTCCTTCTGCTTTAGCATAATTGTTCCACCAAGTAAGTGCACCATCTTGCAACGTGCACGAAGCATACTTTGACTTGTCTCCGTTCGCACAATTACTGATTTTGAAAACGGACTCCATCTTTTCAAACCATCGGGTTAGACCGACTGGTCCCTCAGTTCCACTAAACGTCTATGGTTTGCATCCTTGAAAAGTTTTGTATGAGCATCCGTTTCGTGAATTTGTGTTTACGGCTGCTGCTTTGGCTGCTGCTTCGGCTGTTGCTTTTGCTGCTTCGGTTGCAGCAATTCTTTCATTCACACATTTCTCGACTAGTTGCTCAAACTCAGCATCCGACATTTGAGACATGTTTCTTCAATAAACACAACAGATATAATTTAATCATATAGAATATTATAGGTAAAATGAGTTGTCAATAGTTAATCGTAGCATATTAATAATATGAACCGATTATTATAAAAGCCTTTTCTTCTTATTAGCATTTTATAATTATTTCTAGGGTATTACCTGTAACGACCCGGAAATTTCCGACCAAATTTAAACCTTAAGCTTTATATGTTTCTGACACGATAAGCAAAATCTGTAATGTTGAGTCTAAAAAGTTTGAAATCTATATTCGGAAAATCAGTTACCCTTTTGACCAAGTCTGACGGTTCACGAACATATATGTGTATATAGATATATATATATATATATATATATATATATATATATATATATATATATATATATATATATATATATATATATATAATTTATACCTCTTAATTAAAAACGTTAACAAACTATTAAATATATAATACCTTACATGACGGTATTATGTTTCAATACAAGTGATAACTAACGATAACTGGACAAAAATTAGTGGGGGACTAAATTTCATAATATTAATTGAATTAGTTTCAAACGTACTAAAATGTTTTTCGATATAATAGAATTTGATATATATAAAATGTTATAGTATATTATTAATATTATGATTAATATTAACATTAGTATAAATAGTATCATTATTATCATTAATAATGTCATTGTTATTAGGATTAATGTCATTGTTATTGTTATTAATTATTTCTATCATTAATAGTTACTAATGACATTAGTAATATTTTTACTAACCTTATTATTAATAAATAATATTATTCTTGTTAATTATATTATTATTAGTATAAAATACCATTAAAATTGATATCATTTTTATTACTAATATTCTTTTTGTTATCATTATATTATTACTATCATTATTTTTTTTTGTATTATTATTATTAGCTTACAAATAATATTAGGATTTTTATGATAGAATTGTTAATTAGTGTTATTGTTACTATTATTATATTTATATTATTTGTAATTCGATTCAGTTTAATATACGTATCATATCGCATATAAACGTGTTTTGTGTCCTTAATCTGATGACTAGGATCGAAATATTCACAGATAAGTTCAAATACAGTATTCATCAATATCTGTTTTAGATTATTATCTGTTTATGAATGATTCTCTTGTCGGACCATTTCAACAACAAAACAAAATGTTAAACGATTTTACAGCTGTATTATACTCACGCATTCTATATAACTCAACACTTACTAAAAATCAGGGAAAGAATGATAGATTTTTATTTAACACCACAAACACTTCTCTTCACCTTCTTTGTTCCTCTTTTCTTTGTCATCAAACTAACCACCACAGCAACCATCGTCACCTTCCAAAATGAAACTTATTATCGACCTCCAATTTGTTTTCTCCTCGGTTTGTTTCTGTGCTATTTTATTCGACAACTCTCACTCCTTTAACCGGCCGAAACTCCACCACCTTTGGGTTAATTAAAAACCGAGGCACCCCTACTCTTATTCACTCTCCTACACGAAACCACAAACCATAACAAACCACCACCATCGGCCACCATGATCACCACAAACCACCACGATCTCAATCTCTCTCTCTTCTTGTTTTTCTCTTATTTCTTGTTCGAAAAGCATCAACAAATTGCCACCACAACTCACCATCACACTTTGTTCAAAACTGCTATTTTCCGTTTTCATTTGTCTCAACCCACATCACCTCACTCTATCTTCTTTGAAAACCGACACCTTATATCATCATATCGCTACTACGCTACGGTTTTCTGTCCCAACTACAATCATCTTTGTAATCACCATGGAACATCACTACAAAACCCACTTTTGTTTCCGTTCAAAACCAAGCCAAGAACCACCCCCAGACCCACCTCCTGCTACGCTATTATTTCCTGTTCCAATTTCTACCTTAGAAACCTGTTTCTGTTACTGCAACTATACGTCCTAGTCTATTTAATAAAGATGATGGTGTTGATGTTAAAAATAATGATAATGATGGAAAGAAAGAATGATGGATACTTGTGTGGTTCTAGTCGATTAAGGGATAAAGTAGAAACCCACTTGCAAGACAAACTTTAGTTTGTTTATGATAATAAGATAAAAATCGAATAAACTTTGGTTAATAGGACCGATTTAATGCAACTACAAGGGCCCTTTTCTGTTGCTTTGTGGGGCTTAGATCCAACATGTGTTTTTGGCTGAATATATAACAAGTGGCAAATATTATAAATGAACCTTTATTAGGGTGTTGTTGTTGACGATGCTAGATAACATTAAAATGATGATTATGGCGATTAGGATGGAAAATAATTAGGTTCTATGATGATGATACGTACGAAGATGTTGATATCCGACTAAGAATGATGATTCGTATGATGATAAGGATGGTAAACGAATCATGAGTATTGATAATGATGATATTATGTTTGAAGAAGAAGCAGGAATGATTAAATAGTTATTAGTTACGAATTAGAACATAAAAGGTTAATTGGAGCAGTTGGTTTGGCGTGTTTGTGTTAAGCTGGAGATCCTGGGTTCAAACCCAAGCAACCACATATTTTTTTTTTTTAAAAAAAAAGATGAGGGACTGTGGGCCGGATATCCTGTCTGTTGGGCTGAGGATTTATCATCAATTGGGCCATAGGAAATAGAAATATAATTGGGTTCGTATTAAAGAATAAAAAACTGAAATGGATGAGAGGTTGTAAGTCCTTAATGGTTAACGAGAGGTTGTAGGTTCGAATCCCGTCTCGGGCAATTTATTCCTTTTTAATGCTACTAAGGTATTAATTGATATTTTAATTATTATCATTATTATTATTATTAATATTATTATTATTATTATTATTGTTATTATTATTAAAACTATCATTTATTATTAAAGATAGTATTTTTTTTTTTATAAATTATCATTTTTATTGAAACTATCATTCTAATTATTATTATTAGTATTATTATTAATAACATAATTTTTATTATTATTAATATTAACATTATTATTAAATACATAAAAACATATTTGATACATAATTGTATTAATATCACATAAAATATTAAATAAACATTAACATTTATTATATAAATGTTATATAATTAATAGGAGAAATTATCTGATTTCAATTAAGTGTTAATATATATACGTGATATAGGTTCGTGAATCCGAGGCCAACCTCATAATTAATCAATGGTGTTATATGTATTTTTACTACAAAATACATTAGGTGAGTATATAGTCCCACTTTTAAACTCTAAATATTTCGGGATGAGAATACATGTATTTTATGTTTTACGTTATGGACACAAGTAACTGAAAAATATATTCTACGTTGAGTTGTACCACTGGCATACTTCCCTGTAGCTTGGTAACTAATATTTACAGCGGTATTGTAAACGCGAATCCTGTTGATAGATCTATCGGGCCTGACAACCCCAACCGGACTGGACGACCAGTATTCAACGGTTGCACAGTACTTCGTTTCGTGACTACACTTGGTACAGTGTAGTAAGATTTCATATTAAAGGGAATATGCGACGTGATTAATTGTTAAGTATGGTTACCAAGTGCTCAACCACTTAGAATATTTTTATTAAAATGTTTACATTTGAAATCTTGTGGTCCATAGTTATAACGCTGCTAGCAACAAACCTATATATCTCACCAACTTTATGTTGACGTTTTAAAACATGTTATTCTCAGGTACGAATTAAGTCTTCCGCTGTGCATTTGCTCAATTTAAGGACATTACTTGGAGTCGACCATCGCAATGGGACCAAATGTTGAAGATATCGTCCGGATGGATAAGGACGGGTCTTTACAGGTGGTATCAGAGCGTTGGTCTTAGCGAACCAGGTCTTGCATTAGTGTGTCTGACTAGTAGTTGTTAGAATACATTAATGAGTCTGGACTTTGACCGTGTCTATATGTCAAAAGTTTTGCTTATCATATCTAGTTGGAAACCATCTGCTTATCATCCTTAGGAAATTTTCTGCTTATCATTCTTAAGTCTAGACACGTCTTACTGCATTTAGTGCATCGATAGTGTATAGACAAAATTCATATTTTAGCATATCTGTTACTTTGGACTTTAGTTGACATCTTTTCAAAGATTCTCCGTAATTTACGGGATTTTGGTATTATATATACATATGTAAAGTATGTATAGAAGAGTACCAAATCTAACTTCTATAATCTATTTCATACCAAAAATTCATTTTTCCGATTATACAAGATGGATTTCGCATCTAGTTCAAATTCCTCAAATTATGACAGCTATGCCGATATGGATTTTCATTCAAGCTCCGAAGGCAGCATCACCGGAATGGATCAACCAATCTCCCATCATCTATTCTGGATGAATTGGGGGTGGGTTCGTAATATACTAAGTCACTGGAGACATGAAGAGGGTGATCCCTTCCATCCACCAAATTGCCCTCTTGGCGATGAACCTGAAGCACTTACCGGCGAACCTGTTCGAGAAACCATTTTCACTCTCATTTCTAGAGTATCTCGTCACGATTATATACTATCCCATATTTCAGATCTTGTTCATTCGCTCACTCCAACCACCAATCATCCCGGTGTACTAGCAGAAGTTAACGAACTTCGCGCTCGCGTGACGGCTTTGGAGAATACGGTGCGAAGGTTACAAACACCAGCGGCAGCACCGGCAGCATAACCAGTACCTCCAGTAACATCAACATCGCAATCTTCAGTACCAGCACCATCAACAGCATCACCATCATCAACGTCAATGGTATCCTTATCACCCTCAAACCACCACCACGTCGTAAATCTCAACGTCACAAATTACACCTCGAGTATAATCACCGTTCTACGTATCGCTCTATCCACTTTATTTTCGTTCTACATATCGTTCTACATCGATTATCTTCGATTTACGTACCATTCTACCTCATTACCTTCGTTCAATATGACGACTAAGAAATCTCTAATGCTTTAGAGATTATGTAATCTAGTATTAACAATAAACCTGATGAGTTTAATATCTTATTGACTCATTAAATTTATGATTACATCTGAAGAAAATATATATGCCAGTATATTTTCATAAAGATTGTAATTAAAAATTCTTTCGTACAAACTGTTAATGATGAAAATATTTTAACGGGTGGGTAGTACCCGAGGAATATTTAGATTTCACATTAATAAGTTACACTGTACATTTTCGAATCTGATTCAACGGTCATTTGCTATCCTACTTGCAATCACCGATATACGTATCCGTTCATTCCAGATTAATCATTTCCATTTAAATTTCATATTTGGATTTTACCTACCCGAATCCAACAAGTGGCATAAAGAAGAAATATTGGACAAATTAAAAATTGTTAGAAACACACGAATTAACTAATTAAAAATCTGTTAAGGATTCCACGCTAACTGTTCCGGCTAACTGTTCCCAGCTAACTGATTAACATTTAATTTATCGCAATTTACATTCTCGCAATTTTATTTATCGTCATTTAATTTCTGTTATTTACTTTTACGCACTTTAAATAACGGGACACGTATGCAAGGTTTCGACTTATCATATCGACCCATCTATATATATATTTCGGAACAACCGTAGACACTCTATATGTGAAGGAGGGAGTTGGCTATACAGGGTCGGAGTTGATTCCAAAATATATATATACTTTGAGTTGTGATCGACACCGAGACCGGTACACGGGTCATGATACGTATTATTTAATTCGAATATTATATATTAAATTATATATGAATCATTGAACCATCGGACTATTGAACTGCTAACTTTGGACAATTAAAATGAATTAAATTAAAATATTGATTATAACATATGAAACTAAATAATTCTTCAAGCTTGCCACTTGATTTCATCTTAAACCTCATTTGTATCTCGACAATTACAATGCGTGTTCAAATCTTTCATGATTCTTGAAAACCCCTCAATCGAGAGGATGAACCAACCGCGTTTCATCTACGGAAGAAAAGACTTATGCTCCTGTAAGACTCTCGGAGACTGAGTCAACGTTTAACACGCAGCAGTGTTAATTTCTTTAGTGTTATTATTACCCAAAATAACTTTGCAATCCCTTTTCAAATTAGCCAATTTTGTCACAGCTCCACTTCGACTTCTCAGTGAGACTACTCCTATTATAATTTTGATATTTATACCTTGTCCTTTCGTCGTCGTTACGAGAGAACCTTTTATATTCCACCATACTACCATAAGCGTTTAATCATCTAAAAACACAATTCGCCCGAAAACACCTCGGATTGATAACTGACGACTCAGATATGGCTGCATTGAATGCAGAGGAAACAGTAAAATTGTAGATGGCCTAAATGACCAAAAGTGTAAATGATAAAGCAGGGAGTGTTAGGAACGTTCGATAGAAAATTTGGTACTGAAAAATGGATTGAGCTAATCGTCAAGGAAACAAAGAACAAATACAAGGACTGAACCTGCCCTCAAAGAATCCAAATGATTCAGTACCTGCTGAAACCGTTAGTAAGAACCCTACTCCTTATTCTAAACCTTTCCAGATGATATTCTTTATCATCATCTTATCTTAGATATTATAAGATATCTTCATATCTTCCGTTATACATATTCTCCATATTTCTGGAGATATTTTCACAACTATTCTTATCTGAGATCATGTATCTCTCCGTGATATCTGCGTTACAACATAAAAGAAACTGTGTCAGTTTCTAAATTTGGAACCCTTCGAGTTTAAACTATGAATGCATTGAAGTAGTGTTGGGAACTGATACATGAATTAGTATAATATAATGAAACTTGATCAACTTCATTATATTACAGTAAGTCATGTTAAGTTTCTAATGGAATGTGATGATTCACAGTACCGTCATCATGTGCCATGTTACACGACTCTTACATTCTATCCAATCTCCAAACATATTAGGACGTATCACCCTGATAGTTCTAATTTTCCGAAATATTCTGGTAATTTGACAAATTAAAATCGTACCATTACCATTCCTTTCTGAGAGCATTAGTCATGTTCATTCCAAATTTTATACCTACGAATTCCGAACCATTGCTCGCTTGGCTTGAGGACGGGAAGAGGAAATGAAAGAATGAAGCTCCAAAATAGAAACTAGAGTATAAATCGCAGCAAATAGGAGAAAGAGTAGAAGATGTGGGATATGGAAATAAGGGAACGAAGGGGGTAGTTTTATAAGTAAAATATCCGACAAAGAAATCACAACAGATTTGCCGCATTAAATCAAAGGAGATCTTGTTTCCTAAATCACCGAAGAACCAAATCTTATTACAAAAGATTTTCTTTAAATTTCGTGAATTCCGAAAATCAATCATAACCACGTCATCAGTTAAAACGATATCATATTACTCATTTTACTCTCTTTTGTGATAGCTTCGCTCGTACGCTTCACATGATCGAAATGTTTTATCTATATCTATCAATAATGATAAAACTTCATTAACACCTCATAATTGTCATGAAAACATTCCTATTGTTATTTATGACAACCTCTACCAAATTTCGAGGACGAAATTTTTTTAACGGGTGGGTACTGTAACGACCCGGAAATTTCCGACCAAATTTAAACCTTAAGCTTTATATGTTTCCGACACGATAAGCAAAATCTGTAATGTTGAGTCTAAAAAGTTTGAAATCTATATTCGGAAAATCAGTTACCCTTTTGACCAAGTCTGACGGTTCACGAACATATATGTGTATATATATATATATATATATATATATATATATATATATATATATATATATATATATATATATATATATATATATAATTTATACCTCTTAATTAAAAACGTTAACAAACTATTAAATATATAATACCTTACATGACGGTATTATGTTTCAATACAAGTGATAACTAACGATAACTGGACAAAAATTAGTGGGGGACTAAATTTCATAATATTAATTGAATTAGTTTCAAACGTACTAAAATGTTTTTCGATATAATAGAATTTGATATATATATAAAATGTTATAGTATATTATTAATATTAATATTATGATTAATATTAACATTAGTATAAATAGTATCATTATTATCATTAATAATGTCATTGTTATTAGGATTAATGTCATTGTTATTGTTATTAATTATTTCTATCATTAATAGTTACTAATGACATTAGTAATATTTTTACTAACCTTATTATTAATAAATAATATTATTCTTGTTAATTATATTATTATTAGTATAAAATACCATTAAAATTGATATCATTTTTATTACTAATATTCTTTTTGTTATCATTATATTATTACTATCATTATTTTTTTTTGTATTATTATTATTAGCTTACAAATAATATTAGGATTTTTATGATAGAATTGTTAATTAGTGTTATTGTTACTATTATTATATTTATATTATTTGTAATTCGATTCAGTTTAATATACGTATCATATCGCATATAAACGTGTTTTGTGTCCTTAATCTGATGACTAGGATCGAAATATTCACAGATAAGTTCAAATACAGTATTCATCAATATCTGTTTTAGATTATTATCTGTTTATGAATGATTCTCTTGTCGGACCATTTCAACAACAAAACAAAATGTTAAACGATTTTACAGCTGTATTATACTCACGCATTCTATATAACTCAACACTTACTAAAAATCAGGGAAAGAATGATAGATTTTTATTTAACACCACAAACACTTCTCTTCACCTTCTTTGTTCCTCTTTTCTTTGTCATCAAACTAACCACCACAGCAACCATCGTCACCTTCCAAAATGAAACTTATTATCGACCTCCAATTTGTTTTCTCCTCGGTTTGTTTCTGTGCTATTCTATTCGACAACTCTCACTCCTTTAACCGGCCGAAACTCCACCACCTTTGGGTTAATTAAAAACCGAGGCACCCCTACTCTTATTCACTCTCCTACACGAAACCACAAACCATAACAAACCACCACCATCGGCCACCATGATCACCACAAACCACCACGATCTCAATCTCTCTCTCTTCTTGTTTTTCTCTTATTTCTTGTTCGAAAAGCATCAACAAATTGCCACCACAACTCACCATCACACTTTGTTCAAAACTGCTATTTTCCGTTTTCATTTGTCTCAACCCACATCACCTCACTCTATCTTCTTTGAAAACCGACACCTTATATCATCATATCGCTACTACGCTACGGTTTTCTGTCCCAACTACAATCATCTTTGTAATCACCATGGAACATCACTACAAAACCCACTTTTGTTTCCGTTCAAAACCAAGCCAAGAACCACCCCCAGACCCACCTCCTGCTACGCTATTATTTCCTGTTCCAATTTCTACCTTAGAAACCTGTTTCTGTTACTGCAACTATACGTCCTAGTCTATTTAATAAAGATGATGGTGTTGATGTTAAAAAGAATGATAATGATGGAAAGAAAGAATGATGGATACTTGTGTGGTTCTAGTCGATTAAGGGATAAAGTAGAAACCCACTTGCAAGACAAACTTTAGTTTGTTTATGATAATAAGATAAAAATCGAATAAACTTTGGTTAATAGGACCGATTTAATGCAACTACAAGGGCCCTTTTCTGTTGCTTTGTGGGGCTTAGATCCAACATGTGTTTTTGGCTGAATATATAACAAGTGGCAAATATTATAAATGAACCTTTATTAGGGTGTTGTTGTTGACGATGCTAGATAACATTAAAATGATGATTATGGCGATTAGGATGGAAAATAATTAGGTTCTATGATGATGATACGTACGAAGATGTTGATATCCGACTAAGAATGATGATTCGTATGATGAAAAGGATGGTAAACGAATCATGAGTATTGATAATGATGATATTATGTTTGAAGAAGAAGCAGGAATGATTAAATAGTTATTAGTTACGAATTAGAACATAAAAGGTTAATTGGAGCAGTTGGTTTGGCGTGTTTGTGTTAAGCTGGAGATCCTGGGTTCAAACCCAAGCAACCACATATTTTTTTTAAAAAAAAAAAAAGATGAGGGACTGTGGGCCGGATATCCTGTCTGTTGGGCTGAGGATTTATCATCAATTGGGCCGTAGGAAATAGAAATATAATTGGGTTCGTATTAAAGAATAAAAAACTGAAATGGATGAGAGGTTGTAAGTCCTTAATGGTTAACGAGAGGTTGTAGGTTCGAATCCCGTCTCGGGCAATTTATTCCTTTTTAATGCTACTAAGGTATTAATTGATATTTTAATTATTATCATTATTATTATTATTAATATTATTATTATTATTATTATTGTTATTATTATTAAAACTATCATTTATTATTAAAGATAGTATTTTTTTTTATTTATAAATTATCATTTTTATTGAAACTATCATTCTAATTATTATTATTAGTATTATTATTAATAACATAATTTTTATTATTATTAATATTAACATTATTATTAAATACATAAAAACATATTTGATACATAATTGTATTAATATCACATAAAATATTAAATAAACATTAACATTTATTATATAAATGTTATATAATTAATAGGAGAAATTATCTGATTTCAATTAAGTGTTAATATATATACGTGATATAGGTTCGTGAATCCGAGGCCAACCTCATAATTAATCAATGGTGTTATATGTATTTTTACTACAAAATACATTAGGTGAGTATATAGTCCCACTTTTAAACTCTAAATATTTCGGGATGAGAATACATGTATTTTATGTTTTACGTTATGGACACAAGTAACTGAAAAATATATTCTACGTTGAGTTGTACCACTGGCATACTTCCCTGTAGCTTGGTAACTAATATTTACAGCGGTATTGTAAACGCGAATCCTGTTGATAGATCTATCGGGCCTGACAACCCCAACCGGACTGGACGACCAGTATTCAACGGTTGCACAGTACTTCGTTTCGTGACTACACTTGGTACAGTGTAGTAAGATTTCATATTAAAGGGAATATGCGACGTGATTAATTGTTAAGTATGGTTACCAAGTGCTCAACCACTTAGAATATTTTTATTAAAATGTTTACATTTGAAATCTTGTGGTCCATAGTTATAACGCTGCTAGCAACAAACCTATATATCTCACCAACTTTATGTTGACGTTTTAAAACATGTTATTCTCAGGTACGAATTAAGTCTTCCGCTGTGCATTTGCTCAATTTAAGGACATTACTTGGAGTCGACCATCGCAATGGGACCAAATGTTGAAGATATCGTCCGGATGGATAAGGACGGGTCTTTACATTACCTACCCGTTAAGTTCATACATAATAGCTAGTACAAGGAATTAACTACTAAAATCCTAATAATATTCCACTATGAAAAATTATAGCGAGTTACTACATTATTATGTAATAATAATAATAAGAAGTAGTAATAATACAAATAATCATTCCATGCATTTATTATTAATAAACCAAAATAATACAATACCATACAATACTGATATTTTACATATGCTTATTTTACATAACAAGATAGAGTAGCACACATAAGCAATAAAATAGCGCATGGAAGATTTATGGTTGCGAGGTCGTTTATTCAGAACTATCAGAAACTTCTTCCCATTTGGTTCTCTCTGCCAATTGTTTGTGTGCACATGGTCCGACAGACATTCTGGCAGTGTATTTTATTTTTAGTTGGGGTTTTGAGGTACCCGTTGCCTCAGTGGGTTTAATACAATAAGGGTGGTTACGGATCGAATGGTCCTGTTCTTTTTTAATAATTAAGGACATTTTATTATTGTGGTTGTTTTTATTATCTATAGCAAGTTGGAATTTCTCCTTAGTGATCTCTTTTATTTCATTAGCGAAATCCTCCTCCTTACTGATCTCGTCTGATGACGAACTGTCTGAGTCATGTGTAGGAGAATATGATGACGAACTGCAAGAATATGTACCGGTGGTCATGAACTGAAATCTGCCAGGCGTAATCGGCACAACCCGCCCGTCGGCGGTATATCTGGACCAATGTCCATATTTGTTTAGAAATGGACGATCCTCTTTTACTCCAGGGATCATGGGTCCATGCCAACGATACTATGGCTCCAGAAAACTAGAGTTGGGTGGAGCTGGAACCTCCTCTGGGTTTACCGGGAGTTGAGATTCCCCGGCTAACACAATTTCTTCTTTAATAGGTATTGGAACGCCCTTTTCAGTTGTGGATAGAATAGATTCAGTGTCCGATTCTGAGTCGTACAAAATGATAGGATTAGAAGAAGTCATCTATCACATAATTGAAACAACAATTACGTTAGCATATAAATATATCACATATAATGTTTTTGACCAAATGATAAGCAAAATTCAGTAAAAACAAATATGGTCATAGTCCAGACTCACTAATGCATCCTAATAATTACCAGTTAAACACACTAATGTAATTTCTGGTTCCCTATGACCTCAAGCTCGGATACCAACTGTAACGACCCGTTAAAATCGCTATTGACGCGGCACGTTAATCATTGATTCCACAGTGAGGTTTTGACCTCTATATGATACGTTTTGATAAAATATTGCATTCATTAAAATAAGTGACTTTCTAAATATAGAAAGTTATAAACATGTGGGCGAGTGCTTAGGTATAAGCAAAATCCCAAAATACATAAGTCTTTAATTTACAGGTTGACATCACAGTCCAATTATTTATTACACAACGCAGTTTTATTTTGAATGCAATAAACTTTGTACAAAGCATGAGAGACTCCATGCAGGCAACAAGCACATCACAGTGGAAGCATTCTAAGGACCTGAGAATAAAACATGCTAAAAAGTCAACACGAATGTTGGTGAGTTATAGGTTTAATTGCTCGAGTCATAAACATGTATAAAGATAGACCACAAGATTTCATCAAAAGTTTATCAATAGATTCTACGTAACAGAGCACCCTGGTAACTAAACTTAACGCTATAGTGATAATTACCCCATTCGTTTTAATACACGCAAACCAACGTGTCTTAAACTCAAATAACATACGTCCGTTAAAAAGCTAGCGCTCTAGCTCGGACGGGGATGTCAAGCCCTATGGATCCATATACAATTATTCGCGCCCACCAGTCCATATCCTATGTACTGGCAGCTACTAGTTACCAAAGCTAAGGGATTTTCGGTTTAACTCAGTGTAGAATTTTGTATGTACTTGTGTCTTATTGCGTTTAAAATAAATTGCATGTATTCTCAGCCTAAAAATATTTAAAGTATTTAAAAAGGGAGACTATAACTCACAGTTCAATATTGCGATTCAATATTGTAGGTAAATTGCGTAGACGTAATGATGGTAGATGACTGTATGGTTGGTCTTGGATTCAAGAACAATACCCCGAACAATACCCAAAATTTCCTTATTTTAAAACGGTTTGAAACCCGAATTAAAAATACCCTCGAATATACTTTATTATTATTAAACTTAAAATTAAAATTATAATTATAATTATAAATATAAAATTTACGTAAAGAAATTATTATGAAAAATTCGTCGAGCAAAACTGACATTTTATAGTACTTTTCGATTTACTGTAGCTCATGCGATCGCATGAGTTTTCAGTGTTTTTGCCATGCGATCGCATGGCCGCCTTTTCTGTTTTTGTTTGCTAGTTCGTCGACATCAAATAGTGTTTACTGCAGCAAATAGTGTTTACTGTAGCAAATAGTGTTTCACTGTAGCAAATCACTGTAGCAAACTCGTTTTCACTATAGCACTGTAGTAAAATACGGTTTCACTGTAGCAAATAGTGTTTTACTGTAGCAAATTGTGTTTTACTGTAGCAAGTAATTTTTACTGTAGCAAATAGGGTTTTACTGTAGGAAAGTCGTTTTTACTTGTACATATATATATACATACATATAAGTGTTCATGAATCGTCGAGAGTAATCAAAGGTAATTGTATATATGAAACAGTTCTAAAATTTTGAGACTCAATCTAACAGACTTTGTTTAGCGTGTTAAAATAATAAATCGTATAGAGAATTGGTTTAAATAAGTCAAAAATTTTCGGGTCATCACAATATTACTATTGATAATAATAATGATGATAATTATATTCAAATTTTAAATTTTGATTTAATATATTACAATTTATTACTATTTACCAATTATATAATATATTAAATTTTTAATATTTATTGCATGTATATATATATATATATATATATATGTATATATATATATATATATATATATATATATATTACAACAGATAATATTACAAAATTTTTAAATTCCAATTACTATGTATATATACACACACATATCTATTTACAATTAATTGTTCGTGAATCATCGGGAATGTTCGAAAGGTAATTGCATATATAAAAACAGTTCAAAATTTTTGAGACTCAACATTACAGTCTTTGCTTATCGTGTTGAAATCATATAAAGATTAAGTTTAAATTTGGTCAGAAATTTCCGAGTAGTCACAGTACCTACCCGTTAAAGAAATTTCGTCCTGAAATTTGATCGAGGTGGTCATGAATAACAATAAGAATGTTTTCATGACGAATGTGAGTTGATAAATAGAGTTTTATTACCATTGAATATATTGAATACAACAATTCAACTACTCGAAGCGTACGAATGAAGCTATCACTAAATAGTGAAAAGAGAAAGACAAGTTCCATCATAACTTTTGACTAGTCATGGTTGAATTCTGGAATTCAAGGGATTTAAAGAAAATCTTTGAAATCTATAAGATATGATTCTTCAGGGTTTAAGGAAATTAGGATCTCTATAATTAAATACGGTAATCTGTCTCGATTGCTCTGTCGGATATTTTCACTATAACTTAATCTCTCCCGTTTCATTATTTTCATCATTCCAATATCTTCTTTCTTAGTTCATACTTTCAAAAGATTTTGAAAATATTTAATCCAATTCTAATCCTTGATATTTTCTTGATTATCGTATCAATCACTCTTCTTTTTCAACTACCACAAGAGGAATCTGTTTACTTCTACTATGCTCTAGGAATTATTGTATTTCTCATTCTCCCGTGTCTTTACATTGCTATCCGCATTGATACACCCGGTTTGTAACTTATGTGTTTGTGATCGGCTTTATATTTTCCTTTATATTTCGGAATTTCAAGCTCTTGTTTTCTCTTCCCGATTCTAAATCAAGCGAATAATGGTCCAGAATTCGTAGATATAGAGTTTTGAATGATCATAATGTTCTAAGCAGGAAGGAACGTAATAGCACGATTTGATTTGGTAAATTACCAGAATCACAGAGGATAGAACTATCAAGAATATGTTTTCTTGATATGTTCGGAGGTTAAGTAGAATGAAAGAGTTATGTAACATGGTACATGATGAGGGTATGATCTGTGAATCATCATGTCCCATTAGAAACTTAGCATGACTTACTGTAATATAATCACGTTGATCAAGTGTCATTATATTATACTAACTCATGCATCAATTTCCAACACTACTTCAAAATCATTCATAATTCAAAAGTTTTCAGAGATTTAGAAACTACAATAGTTTTCTTTTATGGTATAACACTGATAGAGTGGAGAGATAATTAATATCGAACAAGAATATTTATGAAGATATCTTCATAAATCTTGAGGATATTTATAATGAAAGATACGATAATATATTATAATTCTACAATCAAAATGTGATGAAGAAATTCATTCACAATGATTTAGAACAATTACGGAACCAGGTATTCGCTAAAGATTTCATCAGAAATAGAATCATCAGGATTTTTTTTTATGTACAAGTTTAGTCCTTGTGATTTGTTCAAAGTTTCAGAGTGAGAGATCATAATTCTAAGAGATATATGTTATATGTATATATAACTTTTGATGTAGAAACGCTGCGAGATTTAAAATACTGATTGCTGATTTCTCGATACTTGGTATGGCAATTCTTGTTACAAGATGCCGATGAGTTCATGATAAGACTTCAATAGATAAATATAGTGTTTTGTCGAAGAGATTTAAGCCAAGGAGCAACGAGGTTACTGGTACATCTGCTGGTAATATGATGGAATATAAAAAGTTCCCCGTTAACAATAAAAGAGCACATATATATATATATATATATATATATATCAAGGTTATAATAAGGTTGTTTCGAACGAAAAATCGAAGTTGACTTGTTGGAGCTGTGAAAAATTGGCTAATTTGGAAAGAGATTGCAAAGTTATTTTCGGTAATAATAACGCTAAAGGAATTAGCACAGCTACGCGTTAAACATTTACTCAGTTTTCGAGAGTTTTCAGGTGCATAACTATATGCATCGATCTTTTCTTCCGTAGATGAAGTGCGGTTGGTTCATCCTCTCGATTGAGGTGTTTTCATGAATTATGAAAGGTTTGAACGCAGATTGTAACCGTCAAAATACCAATGAGGTTTAAGATGAAATCAAGTGGAAAACTTGAAGAAATGTTTAGTTTCATATGTTATAATCAATATTTTAATTCATTTTAATTGTCCAATGTTATTAGTCCACAGTCGATAGTCCACAGTTAACAGTCCAATAATTCATATGTAGTTTAATTTATAATATTCGAATTAATTAATACGTATCGTGACCCGTGTACATGTCTCAGACTCGATCACAACTCAAAGTATATATATTATTGTAGAATCAACTTCAACCCTGTATAGCTAACTCCAGCATTACTGCATATAGAGTGTCTATGGTTATTCCAAATAATATATATAGATGCGTCGATATGATATGTCAAAACCTTGTATACGTGTCATGATATTTAAAGTGCGTAAAATAAATAACAGAAATTAAATGATGATAAATAAAATTGCGAGAATATAAACTGCGATAATTAAATTGCGATAAATAAAATGTAATCAGTTAGCTAGGAACAGTTAGCGTGGATTCTTAACAAAATTTCTCATAGTTAATTTGTCTGTTTCTAACAAATTTTATTTTGTCATATGTTTTCTTCATTATGCCACTTGTTGGATTCTTATAGGTCAAAATCCAAATATGAAATTGAATGAAAATGGTTATTCTGCAGTAAACGGATACGTATAACGGTGGTTGTAAGTAGGATAGTAAATGACAGTTGAATAAGCTTCGACGAATGTACAGTGTAACTTATTAATGTGAAATCTAAATATTCCTCGGGTATTACCTACCCGTTAAAATATTTTCACCATTAACAGTTTGTACGAAAGAATTTTTAACTAAAATCTTTATGAAAACATATATACATATATTTTTTTCTTCAGATGTAATCATGGATTTAATGAGTAAATATGATATTAAACTCATTTGGTTTACGGTTAGAACTAGAGTACATAATCTCTAAAACATTAAAGGTTACATAACCATCATGTCAAACGAAGATAAATGATGTAGAACGTCATGTAGAACGATGATTATTCTCGAGGTACAGAATGAGATGGTGAGGCATGTGATGTTGAAACTTGGGTTGTTGGTGGTACTGTTGGTGCCGGTGATGTTGTTGAAGCTGGTAAATTTTGCACCGTATTCTCCAAAATTATTTCTCGAGCGCGAAGTTCATTGACTTCTTCTATTATCCCGGATGATTGTCGGTTGGAACGAGCGAATGAATAAGGTTTAGAATTTTAGATAGAATATAATCGTGGCAAGATATTCGAAAAATGAGTGTGAAAATGGTGTTTCGAATGGATTCGCCGGTAAGTGCTTCAGGTTCATCACCAAGAGGTGAAGTTGGTTGGTGGAAAGGATCACCTTCTTTTTGTCTCCAATGATTAAGTAGGCTACGAACCCATCAGATGAATTGGTTGATTCATTCTGGTGACATTGCTTTCGGAGCTTAGGTGAAACTCCATATTGGAATAGCTGTCGGAATCCGAGGAATTCGAACTGGTTAAGGGATTCAACTCGTACGATCAGATGAAGGATTTTTTGATAAGAAATAGATTATAGGATGTAGATTAGTACCCTGCAATACATAATTTACATATGCATATATAATACTAAAATCCCATAAGTTACGGAGAAATCTACGGAAGCTGTCAGGCAAAGGTAACAATAACAGATACGCTAAGATATGAATTTATCTATACAAATTCTATGCAATAGAGGTAGTAAGACGTGTCTAGACTTTAAGGATGATAAGCAAATAATTTTCGACACTAAATGATAAGCAAAACTTTTGACATGCAGACACGGTCGAAGTTCAGACTCACTAATGCATCTAAACAACTACAAGTTAGACACACTAATGCAACACCTGGTTCGCTAAGACCACCGCTCTGATACCACATGTCATACCCCATCCTAATCCATCTGGACGAAGTCACCAACATCTGGTCCCATTGCGATGATCGACTCCAAATAATGTCTTTAAAATGAGCAAATGCACAGCGGAAGGTTTCTTTCATACCTGAGAATAAACATGCTTTCAAGTGTCAACCAAACGGTTGGTGAGTTCATAGGTTTATCTTAAAACAATAAAATTCATCATTTTGATAGACCACAAGATTCAAATACAGTACACCTATCTCATGTACGAAACCATTTTCATAAATCTTAGTAACCGTACACATATCTCGTGTACAAAAATATCATACACATAACTTGTATATAAAATCATTCTCTCGATACATAACATTCACTTTTCATTCATTGCTTGGCTTGGTAACCGACCTTAACATATAATGCGCATAAATAATATCCCCAAAAACAGAACATCTCGTCTGTATAATATATAAACCTCGAAGTACTAAACACCATGCCCACTAGCTCTTCCGTCTAGTGAACATTCTGGTTGAGTGTGTTAAACCCGGTAGCTACCTTTAGGATTCGCGTAAATTAGGGCCATACCCGATTCTAATTCTTAGGTTACCAAGCAATAATAATCAGGGGAAAAATATTCATAACAATTAGTGGCAATTATAACGTCCAACTAATTCAATAATAATCCACAGAACTTCAGTCTGCATAAAAATTCATTCGAGGAATGTTTTGCTTGTGTCTATCTCGTCAAACATTTATAAAAGCATTTCATGTATTCTCAGTTCAAAATATATTTCAAAAGCATTTAATAAAGCAGTTATAAAAACAGCGCATGTATTCGCAGTTCAAAATATATTTCAAAAGCATTTAATAAAGCAGTTATAAAAACAGCGCATGTATTCTCAGTCCCAAAAATGTAAAGAGTAAAAGGGAATCAAATGAACTCACGATACGATATTTTGTAGTAAAAATATGCATATGACTGAACTGAACGATTACAGGGTTGACCTCGAATTCACGAACCTATATCATTTATATATATATTAACACATATAGTTGTAATCGAACAATATATTTATTATTAGTGATATATTTGTTATTTTAATGATTTATGAGTTCCATTAATAACTTAAATATATTTATTTTATATATCTTACTTATTATAAAAATAATAATAGAGTTAGGTTATATATGTTAGATATATTTTTATGTAACTAATATTTATTTGGTTAAAATAATACTGATAAATGAAAAGTCGTAATATCTTTATAATAATATCAGTAGTTATAATAATAATAATAATAATAATAATAATAATACTTATTAAAAGAATAATGATATTAATATTAATTATTCTATTAATGATACTAATAATAATAATTTTAATAGTAAAGGTAATCTTATTAAAAATGATAATTTTAATAAAAATAATAATTTTAATACTTTTAATAATAGGAATGATAATAATAATAGTAATAATAATAATAACTATAATATCTATAATAATACTTTTACTAATAATGATAATAATAGTACTGTTAATAATAAAAATAAAAAAAATTAAAATTTTAATAAAATGATACCTTTAATAATAATAGTAGTTTTTAATAAAATGATAAGTTTGATAATAATGATAATGAAAATAACATTTTTGAAAATAATACTTGATAATAATAATAATAATAATAATAATAATAATAATAATAATAATAATAATAATAATAATAATAATAATAATAATAATAATAATAATAATAATAATAATAATAATAATAATAATAATAATAATAATAATAATAATAATAATAATAATAATAATGATAATAATAAGACTACCTTAAGAGAAAAAACTCCAAAAGGAAATAACTGCCCTTGCCTGTACTTGAACCTATGACCTCTCGCTCACTCACAAACACTCATAACCATCTTTCTATTTTCGTTTTTCTATAATAGATAACCCCCGATTATATATAACCCGATAATAACTCAACTAAAACTTGGCTCAATTAACTAGTCCAATAAGCAATTCACCCATTTTATTAATTGATCTAAATAACCATTAGATTTAGTGGTGATTACTTTTATCCCTCGAACAATAACAGTATCATAACCTGTTCGGTTTGAATCAAACCGGAACAGAAAACAAAATCAAAGCTTCATTAATTCAATCGGGTTTCATCATCATCATCACGATCAACATCATGGTTTCCTTCACCATGAACAAAACCGTTATCATCATCATAATTATATCGTGTTCATCATCGAATATCTCATCATCTCATCTTCTCTATCATCTCTTCAGTCCAACAAATGAACTAAATTAACTCGACCCAACTAGGAAAGTTAAATGGGTTTGATTATGACAGAAATATAATTGTAGAATATTTAATCACAAGTGCACATGCTAGGATGATTGAAATCGACCTTAACCTTATTTTAATCGTCCCACTAATTAAAAAGGCTGTCAAATTGTTGGCAAGAATAAAGAGGTGGTCTTCCTTGGCCTACCACGAAAAAAAGAAAGCTCAAAAGCAAGGAGTTTTATTTGGACAAAAGGGAAATAAGAAATCACGTAATAGCATCATTCAAAGGATGTTTGATGTCTTTATTTTGCATCGGATCATATTTTCATCTTTGGTTTTATTATTATCATAACAACATCAATTTTTTCTTTACAGCTCACCACCACCTAAAGCATATTACTTGTATGAATAAATACATAATTAAGTATGATCATAACATGCTCCACTACCCCCATATTCTCATTTTCATTATTTTCTTTTAACAGGAACATAAACAGAAGTATATGGCCAGCAATCTATGTGATCCTTAGTGGCGGTTTTGTGATGAGGTTTGGATGGTCTTCAACAAAACAAGAAAAGGTGGTGTAGGGTGGATGTGAGGTTGGAGATGGCAACGACGGTGGTGATTGGTGTTGGATAGCGGTGATAGTGGTTTGATGATGGTAGGGTGGTGATGATAAAAGGTGGTGGTTATCATAGTTGAGGTGGCCAATTGGTTTGAAGAAGGCAAGGTGATGGTGTCGTGATTCGGTTTGCTCAAGTAATTCACGAAGTGATGATTGGTTTTATGATGGGTTGTGTATGATCATATGTACATGTATATATAAATATAACACAATAGGTGGTGGATGGTTCAACAAAGTAGTGGCGGTTGAAGTTTGATCAAAGTGGTTTTGGTGATTCGAAACGAAAACTGGATTAAGAGAGAGAGGAGGAAGATAATGATAATGATGGCGTGTTCGGGTTTGTAACCGAACAGAAATAGCAGCAATATGTTAATTTGGGTGTAAGATGGTGTTGATCATGTTCGATTATGATTCCTAAATATTTCTCCGTAAACATTTTAGTGTAAGTCTCAATATGTAGGCATGTATATGTAGTTATATGAATAGAGAGTAGGAGAATAAGAATCACATTATGTGATGTGTAGTGTCGACAGAACAACGCAGTACAAGATTTGAAGGACGATTGTGAAGTCGACATAAAACAGAAAGCAGACATGGTTCTTTAAACAAGAAGAAGAAACAAGAAAAGGAATAAGTCAGATAATGACCTGTAACAAAATTCGTACATTCTTCTGTTACTGATTTCCATCAAATTTTGTTTTGTTCTTGTGATTGAATCTTGATTGGTACTAGTTTAGAGCCAGAAAAACAAATTACATATTGTAGGATGGTAACGTGAAACAGATTTTGATTCTGTGTATGCTTTATTCCTTATTTAATTACTCTAAATTAATAATTATATTATTAATACAATAATACTGATTCATATAATATATTTGTATATATTTGTATGTATGTATGTATATATATATATATATATATATATATATATATATATAACTGAATATATATCTGCATTTATATGTCATAATTAATCTTATTAGTGAATAAATATAACTATAATAATAATACTCTTAATATCACAGATAAAAATAATAAAAATTTATAATAATATAATAGTAATAATAATATTATTATTATTAATGATAATAATAACTATAAAATTTATATCAATAATAATATTAATTATAATAATACTAATATTATTAATGATAATAATAATATTAGTAATAATAATACTATAACGACTAATTTATATTAATTTCATATCTATATGTAGTATATTGAAAATAATAATATTAATAATACTGATTTTAATATTAATATTACTATTGATAATAATAATGATGATAATTATATTCAAATTTTAAATTTTGATTTAATATATTACAATTTATTACTATTTACCAATTATATAATATATTAAATTTTTAATATTTATTACATATATATATATATATATATATATATATATATATATATATATATATATATATATATATATATATATATATATATATATATATATATATATATATATATTACAACAGATAATATTACAAAATTTTAAATTCCAATTACTATGTATATATACACACACACAAATCTATTTACAATTAATTGTTCGTGAATCGTCGGGAATGGTCGAAAGGTAATTGCATATATAAAAACAGTTCAAAATTTTTGAGACTCAACATTACAGTCTTTGCTTATCATGTTGAAATCATATAAAGATTAAGTTTAAATTTGGTCAAAATTTTCCAGGTCGTCACAGGTATAGGGCGGAAAGAATTTGGGTACCAAAGTTTGGTGATGTGAGAGAAATGGTACTTATAGAAGCACATAAAAATAGATATTTAATACATTCCGAAGCGGGGAAGATGTACAAAGATCTTGATAGTGCTCCAAATGAACATATATTTAGTCGCAATATCATCCCAATATGTAAAGTTTTTAGTTGTAATTTTTCTATTTTTAAGTTGTAATCGTTTAAATAAATAAATGTGAAGACGAAGCACGAAGATTAAAGAATTAAAAAAAAAGTGCCACTAAAGCTTGAAAAGTGCCACTAAAGCCATATTGCACTCAAAAGTGCCACTAAAAGTGAGTTAAAGACTTGCGCGGATTTTGGGAGTTAAGGAAAATATTTTTTTGTGCAAATTACAAATTGCGAAACATAAAGTACAAGATATTAAAGCGTATGAAAAGACATTCGAAAATCCGGAACCGAGACATAAACCGAGCATCAACGCGTGAGACAACGGACCTAAAATTACAAGTCAACTAGGCACAAGAATATAATATAATATATATATAATGATATAAAATTATATATATTATATTATATATATTAAATTATTCGAGCAGCCCACGTTTTAATCAAGAGAGTGTGCTGGCCAGCCTGTCCATGCGATCGCATGGGAATAACAAAGGAATGCCATGCGATCGCATGGCTTCCAAAATCAGGACACATCTATAAAAGGCCAGCGAATTCAGACGAATGATTACACCTTAATTTCTTTCTTTCTCTCTATATGTAATATATATTTATATTATAATTTTAATTTAAGTTAATTTTAATAATAAAGTTATGATTTAGTTGGGTTATTGTAAGAAATGTTTTACAGGTTTTAAAGTCGAAATTCTGTCCGGGTAACGCTACGCGATAAATAATCACTGTAAGCTATGTTCTTCCTTTTTAAATTAATGTCTCGTAACTAAGTTATTATTATGCTTATTTAAGCTGAAGTAATCGTGATGTTAGACTAAATATTAAAGTCTGGGTTATTGGATTTTGTACCATAATTAGGGTTTGGACAAAAGACCGACACTTGTGAACATTGGACTATTGACTATTATTAGATTTTATAATAATATTACTATATATAATTATATATATTTTATATAAATATAGTTGTTAAAAATATAGTACGTAATCACAAGCTCCCTGTGGAACGAACCGGACTTACTAAAAACTACACTACTCTACGATTAGGTACATTGTCTATAGTGTTTTAGCAAGGTTTAGGTATATCCCATCTATATAAATAAATAAAACTTGTATCATATTTCACCGTATTTCATATTAAAAATAATACTATTTCGTACCCCACGCTGCACTTATCAAGTTTTTAGCGCCGATGCCGGGGACGCCAGAAAAACGCTATATTTTTGTAAAGTATATTTGTGTAAAATAAATATATACTTTTATTTTGTAAAAATATATCATTTTTATAAAATTTATCTATCTATTATTCTAAATATATATATATATATATATATATATATATATATATATATATATATATATATATATATATATATATATATATATATATATATATATATATATATATATATATATATAAGTGTTTAAAAATATATATATTTATTATTTTTAAGAATTTTGTTTATAAAAAAAATATTTTTATTTTTAGATTTTTAAAATATAAGTTTTTTATATATTATATAAATATTTTATTTAAATCAGAAAAAAATAATTAAAATCTAAGTTTGGGCCGAAGCCTGTCGAAGCCCAACAGCAGGCCTGGTATACAATCTCATGCGACCGCATAAATATAAAACTCTCCACCCTTGAGATCGCATGAGCTGCTTTGACAGCTGAACCTCGTACAACATTTATTACGGATTAGGGTTTTTAAATTTTTAATAATTATTATTAGGGTTTAATTATTTAATTAGTTTATATTTCTAGTTTTAATTTATATTTTGTAATATTAAGTTAAATTATTATTGTTAAATATATAAATTAATATTTTTATTAAATAATAATATAAAAATATATATATTTTTATATAAAACTTTATAAATTGTATATTTTAAACATTTTTATATTTGTCGTTCGTATTTAGTTTTAAGTTTAGTTTTGCCGTAGTTATTTTTATACTTCTAGTTTTTTAGGTTTTGCCGTAAAATCCCTTAAGTGTTTTTTCTTTAGAATTAAGATTTAGGCGCTTTAGATTTTTGCGACGCAGTTTTTAGATTTTAGTGCTTAATTAAGTTATTGCCGTTTTGGATATAGAATTCCTTTTAAGCTTTAATACCTTTAGACGAAAGTTTTAATTTTTAGTTTTTAGACTTTTAAGTTTCGACGCTTTACTTTCTTATTATTATTTTTCGACTTTTTATTTTTCGACGTTTTTCGACGCGCACTTTTTCTTTCTCATTTTACGCTCTAATTTTTAGGACATAGATTTTTATCTTCTTTAAATTTCGACGAAAAATTATTTTAAGCGATTAAATTGATAGACATCCAAATTTCTGGTTCGTAGTAATAGTTGGATTTGTTAGTGGCGAGTTGTGGGCTTCTGATTTAAAGGGTCCTGGCTACCTGCTGCATCTATTGGCTATTTGAAACGTGGGCAAAATCAGACAAGTCTATTAATTTGATAACTTATATAATTTTTATTTTTATAACTAATAGGATATTCAGTGAATGCACCGAGCAAAACGTTCACCACCTTTCATACGTTCACCACCTGTAACCCGACCAAGACATCTAGCCAATATTATCGCCATTGATTTTTCTTTAGAATCATCATCTAGTCGAACAAGTACTCCAATTTAAATTTCCGATAATCCATTTTTTGAACCCGACTTCACATTGAGAACCCGGAGGATATTCAAGGACAATTCCAAGATCCTGAACCACTAATCATTCCTCCTGAACCACAAACCGTTAAATCAGAATCCTCTAGTGATTCGTATTCAACAAATTCAATTATGGAAGTAACGGAACCTCTAAGTATGGAAGATCAAATGAGAGCTACACGCAGAGGCCAAGGACATGCCATTACGCGACCAGACATTAATGCGCCAGATTATGAAATCAAAGGACAAATCCTACACATGGTAACTAATCAATGCCAATATAGTGGTACGCCAAAATAAGATCCAAACGAACATCTTCAAACCTTTAATAGGATCTGTACTTTATTTAAAATCAGAGAAGTTGAGGATGAACAGATCTATCTCATGTAGTTTCCCTGGACTTTAAAGGGAGAAGCCAAAGATTGGTTATAATCGTTACCTGACGGAGCGATTGATACATGGGATGTTTTAGTTGAGAAATTTCTTAAAAGATTCTTTCCGACATCTAAAGCCGTGAGACTTCAAGGAGAAATTGTTACGTTCGCGCAAAATCCGAATGAAACATTATATGAGGCGTGGACAAGATTCGGAAAGTTGTTGAGAGGATGTCCTCAGCACGGTTTAGACACTTATCAAATAGTACAAATATTCTACCAAGGTGTCGACGTTGCTACACGAAATCACATCGACACAGCAGCTGGTGGTTCCATTATGAAGAAAACTGCTACCGAAGCTCACAAAATCATTGATAACACAGCATCCCACTCACATGAGTGACACCAGGAAAAAGATATTTTTCGTTCATCTAAAGTGGCTAGAGTCGATTCTAGCCATGACTTTGATTCCATTTTCGCAAAAATAGATGCTTTCGAGAGACGAATGGAAAAGATGACTAAAGATATTCACGCAATACGAATCAGTTGTGAGCAATGCGGTGGACCACACTTAACGAAAGATTGTCACATTGAACAAACGATGGAACAACGAGAGAATGTTTCCTACATGAACCAAAGGCCGGGAAATAATTATCAAAATAATTATCAACCGCCAAGGCCAAACTTTAATCGAAATCAAAACATTCTTTACAATCCAAATGAACCCAACAATAACTCGTATAACCAACATGGTCTGAATAACAACCAACTCAAAACAACACTTTCAATCAACAAAGACCTGGCTTGTATAAACCACCACAACAAACCAAAGAGAAAAATCCAAATCTGAAAGAAATGATGGCAAAGCTAATGGAATCTCAAACACAATTTATTACATCTCAAACCCAAACAAATGAGAGGTTTTATCAGTCATTAAGAACTCAACAAGCTTTCATTTTGAATCTAGAAAAACACGTAGGTACTCTTGCTTGCTTGATGAGTAAGAGGGAACAAGGAAAGCTACCGAGTAATACTGAAGTAAATCCTCGGAATGAGAATGTTAATATGGTGTCAACAAATTTTGAAAAACCAGCATCAGAAGATGGGAAGGTTTTAGATGTGAGTAACAATGAAGAAGTTACAACGCCACCACCACCCGAGTATGTAAAGCCAGTAGTGGCACCATACAGACCACCCATCCCGTTTCCAAGAAAGGGAGTTGAGTATGAGCAAGTAATAGGTAATAAAGTTTGTGATACCTCTGGAAAGAAGAAGAAGAATAAGAAGGTACAAGAAACAAAAACCGTAAAAATAAACCCGGTGAAGACAGTTCCACCAAAACTTCCACCAAGGTTGGGTGATCCGGGTGAATTTATTGTTCATTGTCTACTTAGCGATTGTATCGTGTATGATGCACTAGCAGATTTAGGTGCGAGTGTGAGTGTTATGCCTCTTTCATTATATAAGAGATTAGGAGTAGGTGAGTTAAGTCCAACAGAGATGAGTGTTTGACTCTTTGATCAAACCATTAGGCACCCAGTTGGAATTGCTGACAACCTACCCGTTCAAGTAGGTAATTTGACCTTTCTAGTCGAATTTATTGTCATTGACATAGAAGAGGACTCAAACATTCCTCTAATTTTAGGTCGACCATTCTTAGCATCCACCAGGGCGTTATTTGATGTAAGAGAGGGTAGAATGACACTTAGTAATGGTAAAAATCGATCACCTTTGTGATTCGAAAATCTAAATCTCCACCAACCTAAACCGTTGAACCAATAAAAACGATTGGTAAAAACCATATTGTTTTACCAACTCCAACGGTAGTGCTTAACAATAATAAAACGCCTAAGTGTGGGGAAAATGAAGTAACACCTAATGATGACCTGATAACAAAGAACCCCATTGTTGATACGAAATTAAATGATCTCGTTATTAATAGTTCAATGAAGAAACTTATTAAACGGATTCGCGATGCTAGAATCAAGGGGAACTTTAATTTATATAACCGGTTAGTATCTAATCTATCGCCTAAAGAAAAGGCGAAACTAGTTGAATTTATGGATATTACACAAGAATCCGACCAATGGCTTAAAGCATAAGTCATAGATATGGAAGTTGATTATGGTCCAAAAGAAATTGACAATGAAGTTAATCACAATTTCAACACCACATCTACCTAAGTGTGGGGAGATTCAAATGTTCTAAGAAAAAAATGCTGTCTAGAGTTAATTGTTCTGTTCTCGTGTAGTTCTGAGAATGGAATTCGATTGGTCTTTTCCACTAGCAGACACTAAAGAACTAGTTTTCTCCCTCCATTCTGAATTTTTGTTATGTAGGTTTTGTATGAAATTAATATGCTTTTTAAATTTAAGTTTTGTGTGAATTTAAAAACAAAATTTACTTTATTTCACTATGTTTAAAAAAAATGATTTCTAAAATTCGTCGTGAGTTAAAGACTAGATCATAGAATCGAAATTGCTTTACCCAAAGACGGGGCGAAAAATTTTGTTAAAGTTATTTTTAATATTATTGATCTAAAGTATGCCAAAAAAATTTTAAAAAAAACCCGAAAATCTTTGTTTTTAAAACAATCGCTTTAAAACAACAATTTTTAAATTTTATCGAGGGATGGACTAGGTAAACGTACCGAAACTACCTCAACCTAAAGTAAAAGGAAACAAAACTTAAAAAAAAAATATTCATTTAAATTGTTTTAATAAATAAAGGTTTTATAAAAAAAAATACATATATATGTATATATGTTTTTAGTCTATCTTATGTACAAAACATGGTAAAATACACATTTTCAAAAATTAGCAAACAGTCCAGAAAAGCAAAAGGAATGACCGATGAGGCGCGTCATCTATCATTCGACGAGCTTTGTAATTACAAACTGAGTATTTTTAATCACTTTTCTACACTAATCACCCTCATGAATTTATAATTATAGTCTGATTTCTTGCAAATGAGGGCATTGCAAGATCTTAAGTGTGGGAAGGGATTAAATTCTTTCGGGTTTTAAACAATTAACTTATACACTTGGTTTAATAGCCACCATTAAATTTTACTAGTAAAGCAGTAGTTGTATTAGAATCTAGTGCTCTCTGATAATAAAGAACAGCCCTAGTCTTATATACTGACTATCCACTTCTAGTAAAAATTTTAAAAATTTTCAAATTAATGAATTCAAAATCATGTTTATACATATTTATGAATGATAAAACTAGGTGATAATACCGAAATTATTGTTACCTTGGAGAGGACATAAATTGAGAAACAACCCAAAACGCTTGAATTCATTTAAAATGGAATAAAGGAGAATAAAAAGGCAAAGAAAGAAATAAATAAAAGCTAAGTGTGGGAAGAATTTACCAAATTATTTAAATCACATGTCACATATTTTTGTATAAAAATTTGAAGGTACTTTTGTTTTGGACGATTTTAATCAGTTTTACCCGATTTCTTATAATATATTTGAAAGAAATGTGCCACTTGATTTAAAAGGAAGTAAAGTCTTCTGAAAAAAGAAATGAAGGAAGTAAAGTCTTCCGAAAAAGACACACGCTTCTTGATTTAAGTCAGGAAGTTGTCGTCCAGACCAGCTGTAGGTTGACGAAAAATCCAGAAAAGTCATCTCAAAAATCAGCTGAAAATCTACGGACCTCAGCATCAAACAGGGTCGCCATGTGGTCAGACTTATCCTATCCATGAGAGGATCTGTCTCGTAAAATGGGGAGGGCGCCATGCAAATTAGCTTGATAAGACTAATGAATCAGACCCCCAGAAAGGATAATCTCCTAAAAGATAAAAAATCAGCATTTAAGCCTGATATTACCCAATCCTTGAGATTGACCTTAAAGATTGAGAATTACAAACTCATGGAATTCGATGATATCTAAACTCGAGCTTGACCGAGAAAATATTTTGATCAAATTAAAACCGATTTGTTTTCTGAAAACCCTATTTTCATTGCGTTCATTACCATTGAACGTAAAATCCTAAGAATTCACCGGAATTCATTAGGTCACCTGAACCAAATCGGGTGTCAACCGTAAGAACGGTGGTTGAATAGCATGGTCGAAGACAGGACCTTGTGCCAGACCGAAAAATTATAGGGTGATCTTTACTATTGCTCCTACAAAGGATAGTAATTACATCCGATACGTTGTGGACCACAAAACCCACAAAAATACGTTGTCGACCACAAAACCCACAAAAAAAAAATATGAAACCCACAAAACCCATAAAAATATTTTGCAAACACCGGTGAAGGGTTATTCCAGAAAACTTGCTTGAGGTAAAATCTAGCTTGAATTTTCAAAAGATCAAAAGTTTTCATAAAGATCCAATTTCCTTAAAGGATCTAAATTTTCATAGTCATGTGGGACTGTAACCACATCTTTACTATCATTGTTTATACCGCCGTACCAAAATCACTGATGTATAAAGTGTGATAATAAAAATTGATTCGAGTGAAGTGTGATTTAATTTCAAGTTCTGTATTGCTTGAGGACAAGCAACATTCAAGTGTGGGGATATTTGATAGTGCTCCAAATGAACATATATTTAGTCGCAATATCATCTCAATATGTAAAGTTTTTAGTTGTAATTATTCTATTTTTAAGTTGTAATCGTTTAAATAAATAAATGTGAAGATGAAGCACGAAGATTAAAGAATTGAAAAAAAGTGCCACTAAAGCTTGAAAAGTGCCACTAAAGCCATAGTGCACTCAAAAGTGCCACTAAAAGTGAGTTAAAGACTTGCGCGGATTTTGTGAGTTAAGGAAAATAATTTTTTGTGCAAATTACAAATTGCGAAACATAAAGTACAAGATATTAAAGCGTACGAAAAGACGTTCGAAAATCCGAAACCGAGACATAAACCGAGCATCAACGCGCGAGACAACGGACCTAAAATTATGAGTCAACTAGGCACAAGAATATAATATATATATATATATATATATATATATATATATATATATATATATATATATATATATATATATATATATATATAATGATATAAAATTATATATATTATATTATATATATTAAATTATTCGAGCAGCCCACGTTTTAATCAAGAGAGTGTGCTGGCCAGCCTGTCCATGCGATCGCATGGGAATAACAAAGGAATGCCATGCGATCGCATGGCTTCCAAAATCAGGACACATCTATAAAAGGCCAGCGAATTCAGACGAATGATTACACCTTAATTTCTTTCTTTCTCTCTATATGTAATATATATTTATATTATAATTTTAATTTAAGTTAATTTTAATAATAAAGTTATGATTTAGTTGGGTTATTGTAAGAAATGTTTTACAGGTTTTAAAGTCGAAATTCTGTCCGGGTAACGCTACGCGATAAATAATCACTGTAAGCTATGTTCTTCCTTTTTAAATTAATGTCTCGTAACTAAGTTATTATTATGCTTATTTAAGCTGAAGTAATCGTGATGTTAGACTAAATATTAAAGTCTGGGTTATTGGATTTTGTACCATAATTAGGGTTTGGACAAAAGACCGACACTTGTGAACATTGGACTATTGACTATTATTAGATTTTATAATAATATTACTATATATAATTATATATATTTTATATAAATATAGTTGTTAAAAATATAGTACGTAATCACAAGCTCCCTGTGGAACGAACCGGACTTACTAAAAACTACACTACTCTACGATTAGGTACATTGTCTATAGTGTTTTAGCAAGGTTTAGGTATATCCCATCTATATAAATAAATAAAACTTGTATCATATTTCACCGTATTTCATATTAAAAATAATACTATTTCGTACCCCACGCTGCACTTATCAAGTTTTTAGCGCCGATGCCGGGGACGCCAGAAAAACGCTATATTTTTGTAAAGTATATTTGTGTAAAATAAATATATACTTTTATTTTGTAAAAATATATCATTTTTATAAAATTTATCTATCTATATATATATATATATATATATATATATATATATATATATATATATATATATATATATATATATATATATATATATATATATATATATATAAGTGTTTAAAAATATATATATTTATTATTTTTAAGAATTTTGTTTATAAAAAAAATATTTTTATTTTTAGATTTTTAAAATATAAGTTTTTTTTTTATATATTATATAAATATTTTATTTAAATCAGAAAAAAATAATTAAAATCTAAGTTTGGGCCGAAGCCTGTCGAAGCCCAACAGCAGGCCTGGTATACAATCTCATGCGACCGCATAAATATAAAACTCTCCACCCTTGAGATCGCATGAGCTGCTTTGACAGCTGAACCTCGTACAACATTTATTACGGATTAGGGTTTTTAAATTTTTAATAATTATTATTAGGGTTTAATTATTTAATTAGTTTATATTTCTAGTTTTAATTTATATTTTGTAATATTAAGTTAAATTATTATTGTTAAATATATAAATTAATATTTTTATTAAATAATAATATAAAAATATATATATTTTTATATAAAACTTTATAAATTGTATATTTTAAACATTTTTATATTTGTCGTTCGTATTTAGTTTTAAGTTTAGTTTTGCCGTAGTTATTTTTATACTTCTAGTTTTTTAGGTTTTGCCGTAAAATCCCTTAAGTGTTTTTTCTTTAGAATTAAGATTTAGGCGCTTTAGATTTTTGCGACGCAGTTTTTAGATTTTAGTGCTTAATTAAGTTATTGCCGTTTTGGATATAGAATTCCTTTTAAGCTTTAATACCTTTTGACGAAAGTTTTAATTTTTAGTTTTTAGACTTTTAAGTTTCGACGCTTTACTTTCTTATTATTATTTTTCGACTTTTTATTTTTCGACGTTTTTCGACGCGCACTTTTTCTTTCTCATTTTACGCTCTAATTTTTAGGACATAGATTTTTATCTTCTTTAAATTTCGACGAAAAATTATTTTAAGCGATTAAATTGATAGACATCCAAATTTCTGGTTCGTAGTAATAGTTGGATTTGTTAGTGGCGAGTTGTGGGCTTCTGATTTAAAGGGTCCTGGCTACCTGCTGCATCTATTGGCTATTTGAAACGTGGGCAAAATCAGACAAGTCTATTAATTTGATAACTTATATAATTTTTATTTTTATAACTAATAGGATATTCAGTGAATGCACCGAGCAAAACGTTCACCACCTTTCATACGTTCACCACCTGTAACCCG
This sequence comes from Rutidosis leptorrhynchoides, assembly GCF_046630445.1. Classification (NCBI taxonomy): domain Eukaryota; kingdom Viridiplantae; phylum Streptophyta; class Magnoliopsida; order Asterales; family Asteraceae; genus Rutidosis; species Rutidosis leptorrhynchoides. The sequence goes on along the minus strand of NC_092335.1, from coordinate 155,719,530 downwards.
ACCAAGACATCTAGCCAATATTATCGCCATTGATTTTTCTTTAGAATCATCATCTAGTCGAACAAGTACTCCAATTTAAATTTCCGATAATCCATTTTTTGAACCCGACTTCACATTGAGAACCCGGAGGATATTCAAGGACAATTCCAAGATCCTGAACCACTAATCATTCCTCCTGAACCACAAACCGTTAAATCAGAATCCTCTAGTGATTCGTATTCAACAAATTCAATTATGGAAGTAACGGAACCTCTAAGTATGGAAGATCAAATGAGAGCTACACGCAGAGGCCAAGGACATGCCATTACGCGACCAGACATTAATGCGCCAGATTATGAAATCAAAGGACAAATCCTACACATGGTAACTAATCAATGCCAATATAGTGGTACGCCAAAATAAGATCCAAACGAACATCTTCAAACCTTTAATAGGATCTGTACTTTATTTAAAATCAGAGAAGTTGAGGATGAACAGATCTATCTCATGTAGTTTCCCTGGACTTTAAAGGGAGAAGCCAAAGATTGGTTATAATCGTTACCTGACGGAGCGATTGATACATGGGATGTTTTAGTTGAGAAATTTCTTAAAAGATTCTTTCCGACATCTAAAGCCGTGAGACTTCAAGGAGAAATTGTTACGTTCGCGCAAAATCCGAATGAAACATTATATGAGGCGTGGACAAGATTCGGAAAGTTGTTGAGAGGATGTCCTCAGCACGGTTTAGACACTTATCAAATAGTACAAATATTCTACCAAGGTGTCGACGTTGCTACACGAAATCACATCGACACAGCAGCTGGTGGTTCCATTATGAAGAAAACTGCTACCGAAGCTCACAAAATCATTGATAACACAGCATCCCACTCACATGAGTGACACCAGGAAAAAGATATTTTTCGTTCATCTAAAGTGGCTAGAGTCGATTCTAGCCATGACTTTGATTCCATTTTCGCAAAAATAGATGCTTTCGAGAGACGAATGGAAAAGATGACTAAAGATATTCACGCAATACGAATCAGTTGTGAGCAATGCGGTGGACCACACTTAACGAAAGATTGTCACATTGAACAAACGATGGAACAACGAGAGAATGTTTCCTACATGAACCAAAGGCCGGGAAATAATTATCAAAATAATTATCAACCGCCAAGGCCAAACTTTAATCGAAATCAAAACATTCTTTACAATCCAAATGAACCCAACAATAACTCGTATAACCAACATGGTCTGAATAACAACCAACTCAAAACAACACTTTCAATCAACAAAGACCTGGCTTGTATAAACCACCACAACAAACCAAAGAGAAAAATCCAAATCTGAAAGAAATGATGGCAAAGCTAATGGAATCTCAAACACAATTTATTACATCTCAAACCCAAACAAATGAGAGGTTTTATCAGTCATTAAGAACTCAACAAGCTTTCATTTTGAATCTAGAAAAACACGTAGGTACTCTTGCTTGCTTGATGAGTAAGAGGGAACAAGGAAAGCTACCGAGTAATACTGAAGTAAATCCTCGGAATGAGAATGTTAATATGGTGTCAACAAATTTTGAAAAACCAGCATCAGAAGATGGGAAGGTTTTAGATGTGAGTAACAATGAAGAAGTTACAACGCCACCACCACCCGAGTATGTAAAGCCAGTAGTGGCACCATACAGACCACCCATCCCGTTTCCAAGAAAGGGAGTTGAGTATGAGCAAGTAATAGGTAATAAAGTTTGTGATACCTCTGGAAAGAAGAAGAAGAATAAGAAGGTACAAGAAACAAAAACCGTAAAAATAAACCCGGTGAAGACAGTTCCACCAAAACTTCCACCAAGGTTGGGTGATCCGGGTGAATTTATTGTTCATTGTCTACTTAGCGATTGTATCGTGTATGATGCACTAGCAGATTTAGGTGCGAGTGTGAGTGTTATGCCTCTTTCATTATATAAGAGATTAGGAGTAGGTGAGTTAAGTCCAACAGAGATGAGTGTTTGACTCTTTGATCAAACCATTAGGCACCCAGTTGGAATTGCTGACAACCTACCCGTTCAAGTAGGTAATTTGACCTTTCTAGTCGAATTTATTGTCATTGACATAGAAGAGGACTCAAACATTCCTCTAATTTTAGGTCGACCATTCTTAGCATCCACCAGGGCGTTATTTGATGTAAGAGAGGGTAGAATGACACTTAGTAATGGTAAAAATCGATCACCTTTGTGATTCGAAAATCTAAATCTCCACCAACCTAAACCGTTGAACCAATAAAAACGATTGGTAAAAACCATATTGTTTTACCAACTCCAACGGTAGTGCTTAACAATAATAAAACGCCTAAGTGTGGGGAAAATGAAGTAACACCTAATGATGACCTGATAACAAAGAACCCCATTGTTGATACGAAATTAAATGATCTCGTTATTAATAGTTCAATGAAGAAACTTATTAAACGGATTCGCGATGCTAGAATCAAGGGGAACTTTAATTTATATAACCGGTTAGTATCTAATCTATCGCCTAAAGAAAAGGCGAAACTAGTTGAATTTATGGATATTACACAAGAATCCGACCAATGGCTTAAAGCATAAGTCATAGATATGGAAGTTGATTATGGTCCAAAAGAAATTGACAATGAAGTTAATCACAATTTCAACACCACATCTACCTAAGTGTGGGGAGATTCAAATGTTCTAAGAAAAAAATGCTGTCTAGAGTTAATTGTTCTGTTCTCGTGTAGTTCTGAGAATGGAATTCGATTGGTCTTTTCCACTAGCAGACACTAAAGAACTAGTTTTCTCCCTCCATTCTGAATTTTTGTTATGTAGGTTTTGTATGAAATTAATATGCTTTTTAAATTTAAGTTTTGTGTGAATTTAAAAACAAAATTTACTTTATTTCACTATGTTTAAAAAAAATGATTTCTAAAATTCGTCGTGAGTTAAAGACTAGATCATAGAATCGAAATTGCTTTACCCAAAGACGGGGCGAAAAATTTTGTTAAAGTTATTTTTAATATTATTGATCTAAAGTATGCCAAAAAATTTTTTAAAAAAACCCGAAAATCTTTGTTTTTAAAACAATCGCTTTAAAACAACAATTTTTAAATTTTATCGAGGGATGGACTAGGTAAACGTACCGAAACTACCTCAACCTAAAGTAAAAGGAAACAAAACTTAAAAAAAAAATATTCATTTAAATTGTTTTAATAAATAAAGGTTTTATAAAAAAAAATACATATATATGTATATATGTTTTTAGTCTATCTTATGTACAAAACATGGTAAAATACACATTTTCAAAAATTAGCAAACAGTCCAGAAAAGCAAAAGGAATGAACGATGAGGCGCGTCATCTATCATTCGACGAGCTTTGTAATTACAAACTGAGTATTTTTAATCACTTTTCTACACTAATCACCCTCATGAATTTATAATTATAGTCTGATTTCTTGCAAATGAGGGCATTGCAAGATCTTAAGTGTGGGAAGGGATTAAATTCTTTCGGGTTTTAAACAATTAACTTATACACTTGGTTTAATAGCCACCATTAAATTTTACTAGTAAAGCAGTAGTTGTATTAGAATCTAGTGCTCTCTGATAATAAAGAACAGCCCTAGTCTTATATACTGACTATCCACTTCTAGTAAAAATTTTAAAAATTTTCAAATTAATGAATTCAAAATCATGTTTATACATATTTATGAATGATAAAACTAGGTGATAATACCGAAATTATTGTTACCTTGGAGAGGACATAAATTGAGAAACAACCCAAAACGCTTGAATTCATTTAAAATGGAATAAAGGAGAATAAAAAGGCAAAGAAAGAAATAAATAAAAGCTAAGTGTGGGAAGAATTTACCAAATTATTTAAATCACATGTCACATATTTTTGTATAAAAATTTGAAGGTACTTTTGTTTTGGACGATTTTAATCAGTTTTACCCGATTTCTTATAATATATTTGAAAGAAATGTGCCACTTGATTTAAAAGGAAGTAAAGTCTTCTGAAAAAAGAAATGAAGGAAGTAAAGTCTTCCGAAAAAGACACACGCTTCTTGATTTAAGTCAGGAAGTTGTCGTCCAGACCAGCTGTAGGTTGACGAAAAATCCAGAAAAGTCATCTCAAAAATCAGCTGAAAATCCACGGACCTCAGCATCAAACAGGGTCGCCATGTGGTCAGACTTATCCTATCCATGAGAGGATCTGTCTCGTAAAATGGGGAGGGCGCCATGCAAATTAGCTTGATAAGACTAATGAATCAGACCCCCAGAAAGGATAATCTCCTAAAAGATAAAAAATCAGCATTTAAGCCTGATATTACCCAATCCTTGAGATTGACCTTAAAGATTGAGAATTACAAACTCATGGAATTCGATGATATCTAAACTCGAGCTTGACCGAGAAAATATTTTGATCAAATTAAAACCGATTTGTTTTCTGAAAACCCTATTTTCATTGCGTTCATTACCATTGAACGTAAAATCCTAAGAATTCACCGGAATTCATTAGGTCACCTGAACCAAATCGGGTGTCAACCGTAAGAACGGTGGTTGAATAGCATGGTCGAAGACAGGACCTTGTGCCAGACCGAAAAATTATAGGGTGATCTTTACTATTGCTCCTACAAAGGATAGTAATTACATCCGATACGTTGTGGACCACAAAACCCACAAAAATACGTTGTCGACCACAAAACCCACAAAAAAAAAATATGAAACCCACAAAACCCATAAAAATATTTTGCAAACACCGGTGAAGGGTTATTCCAGAAAACTTGCTTGAGGTAAAATCTAGCTTGAATTTTCAAAAGATCAAAAGTTTTCATAAAGATCCAATTTCCTTAAAGGATCTAAATTTTCATAGTCATGTGGGACTGTAACCACATCTTTACTATCATTGTTTATACCGCCGTACCAAAATCACTGATGTATAAAGTGTGATAATAAAAATTGATTCGAGTGAAGTGTGATTTAATTTCAAGTTCTGTATTGCTTGAGGACAAGCAACATTCAAGTGTGGGGATATTTGATAGTGCTCCAAATGAACATATATTTAGTCGCAATATCATCTCAATATGTAAAGTTTTTAGTTGTAATTATTCTATTTTTAAGTTGTAATCGTTTAAATAAATAAATGTGAAGATGAAGCACGAAGATTAAAGAATTGAAAAAAAGTGCCACTAAAGCTTGAAAAGTGCCACTAAAGCCATAGTGCACTCAAAAGTGCCACTAAAAGTGAGTTAAAGACTTGCGCGGATTTTGTGAGTTAAGGAAAATAATTTTTTGTGCAAATTACAAATTGCGAAACATAAAGTACAAGATATTAAAGCGTACGAAAAGACGTTCGAAAATCCGAAACCGAGACATAAACCGAGCATCAACGCGCGAGACAACGGACCTAAAATTATGAGTCAACTAGGCACAAGAATATAATATATATATATATATATATATATATATATATATATATATATATATATATATATATATATATATATATATATATATATATATATAATTATATAAAATTATATATATTATATTATATATATTAAATTATTCGAGCAGCCCACGTTTTAATCAAGAGAGTGTGTTGGCCAGCCTGTCCATGCGATCGCATGAGAATAACAAAGGAATGCCATGCGATCACATGGCTTCCAAAATCAGGACACATCTATAAAAGGCCAGCGAATTCAGACGAATGATTACACCTTAATTTCTTTCTTTCTCTCTATATGTAATATATATTTATATTATAATTTTAATTTAAGTTAATTTTAATAATAAAGTTATGATTTAGTTGGGTTATTGTAAGAAATGTTTTACGGGTTTTAAAGTCGAAATTCTGTCCGGGTAACGCTATGCGATAAATAATCACTGTAAGCTATGTTCTTCCTTTTTAATTTAATGTCTCGCAACTAAGTTATTATTATGCTTATTTAAGCCAAAGTAATCGTGATGTTAGACTAAATATTAAAGTCTGGGTTATTGGATTTTGTACCATAATTAAGGTTTGGACAAAAGACCGACACTTGTGAACATTAGACTATTGACTATTAATAGATGGGGGGTATTGTCTAATTGAATGACAACTCATTAGAATCTGTCGAACCTATCTTCAAATTAGTTAATCTAATAATTATTAAAATGATTACGAATGTCATATTTAGTGACGTTTATACGACATAGTTTACAATCATTTAATTAATCAATTGGATTGGGTAATTTATTATTCATTATGGCCAAGTGAATAAATTAATGTATCATGGACTAATTAAAACAGGGGTAGATTACATACAAGGATAATTGGTGTAATTGTTAACAAAGTATTAAAACCTTGGATTACACGCAGTCGATAACCTGGTGTAATTATTAACAAAGTATTAAAACCTTGTTACAGTTCGAATCCCTAATTAGTTGAAATATTTGACTTCGGGAATAAGGTTAATTTGACGAGCATTTTATAATTATGACCGATGGACTATTAGGGGCAAAACCCAGATAGGTATCAAATAAGCCAGGACAAAGGACAATTAATCCAGAGTAATAAATTAAAATCAAAACGTCAAACATCATGATTACGGAAGTTTAAATAAGAATAATACTTTTATTGTATTTCTCATCGTACTTTTAATTATTGTCATTTTATTATTAGCAATTTTATTTATCGTCATTTATTTTATCATTATTTATTTTACGCACTTTAATTATTGTAATTTATCTTTACGCTTAAAATATAAAATCGACAAACCGGTCATTAAACGGTAAAACCCCCCTTTTATAATTTTATTTCTATATATAATTATATATATTTTATATAAATATAGTTGTTAAAAATATAGTACGTAATTACTAGCTCCCTGTGGAACGAACCGGACCTACTAAAAACTACACTACTCTACGATTAGGTACATTCTCTATAGTGTTGTAGCAAGGTTTAGGTATAACCCATCTATATAAATAAATAAAACTTATATCATATTTCGCCGTATTTCATATTAAAAATAATACTATTTCGTACCCCACGCTGCACTCATTAGATCTCAAGAAACACTTTTGGTGGCCGGGTATGAAAGCCGATATTGCTAAATACGTAGGAGAATGTTTGACGTGTTCTAAGGTCAAAGCTGAACATCAGAAACCATCAAGTCTACTTCAATAACCCGAAGTCCCGGAATGGAAATGGGAAAACACTACCATGGATTTTATTACTAAATTGCCAAGGACTACAAGTGGTTATGATACTATTTGGGTAACTGTCGATCGTCTTACCAAATTAGCACACTTCCTACCAATACGAGAAGATGATAAAATGGAAAAGTTAGCACGACTATACTTGAAGGATATCATTTCCAGACATGGAATACCAATCTCTATTATCTCTGATAGAGATGGCAGATTTGTTTCAAGATTTTGGCAGACGTTACAACAAGCGTTGGGGACTCGTCTAGACATGAGTACTGCCTATCATCCACAAACTGATGGGCAAAAGTGAAAGGACTGTAAAGACCCGTCCTAATCCATAAGAATGAATACAATAACATATGATACATTTTACAAATATTGCATTCGTTTTAAAAGACAAACTTTCATTACATCTAAAGTTGATAGGCATGCATACCATTTCATAATATCCAACTATAAATGATCTAATCTATCATTTACTTAATCATAATCTTTACTGAACTCAACGACTTGAATGAACGTCTTTTGAAATATGCCATGAATGATTCCAAGTGATATCTTTAAAATGAGCAAATGCACAGTTGAAGATTTCTTTCAATCCTGAGAATAAACATGCTTTAAAGTGTCAACCAAAAGGTTGGTGAGTTCATTAGTTTATCATAATCGATCATTTTCATCATTTTAATAGACCACAAGATTTTCATTTCCATTTCTCATAAATATACATCCCATGCATAGAGACAAAAATATCATTCATATGGATTGAACACCTGATAATCGACATTTATAAGATGCATATAGAATATCCCCATCATTCCGGGACTCCCTTCGGACATGATAAATTTCGAAGTACTAAAGCATCCGCAACAACGGATGGGGTTTGTTAGGCCCAATAAATCTATCTTTAGGATTCACGTCAATTAGGGGCCAGTTCCCTAATTCTTAGATTACCAGGCTAAAAGGGGCATATTCGGCTTCGATCCATTCAACCATATAATGTAGTTTCGATTACTTGTGTCTATTTCGTCAAACATTTATAAAAGCGCATGTATTCTCAGTCCCAAAAATATATATGGCAAAAGCATTTAAAAAGGGAGTAATGAAACTCACAATACTGTATTTCGCAGTAAAAATACAAATGACGTCTTTGAACAAGTGCAAGGTTGGCCTCGGATTCACGAACCTATATTATATATATATATATATATATATATATATATATATATATATATATATATATATATATATATATATATATATATATATATATATATATATATATATATTTGGTCAATAACTGTCTAACAATTTAGGTCAAGTCGTAGTGTATCACAATCCTAATGCTCGAGACTAATATGCAAAAGTCAACAAAAGTCATCTTGACCAAAATGACTTCTAACAATTGTATAACATAAATATAGTCATTTTATATATTTAAATATATCTATCAGATTTTATTATAGTAAATAATACAAACCATTTATTAATAAATAAAAAGTTATATTAAAGTTTATTTATAATAAAAATAAACTTTTATATTTCTCAAGTAATAAAATTTATACAATGTACTCCAAATCATAAATATATAGTAGCTTGTACTATTAATGTAATTATATTACGTATGGTGAAAATATCTTTGTATCACATATTTGATAAAATAATATTGATAATAATAATAATAAGTAAAGTTGAACTATTTTATAATAATAATATTAATTATCTTTAATAATAATAAAATAATAATAATAATAATAATAATAATAATAACAATATTTATATTTACTAATGTTGATATTAATTATGATAAAATGGTAATTCTAATCATGATAATCTTAATAATAATGATACTTTTTAATATTAACTGTAATAATAATAATATTTTATAAGAGTAATAATTCTATTCAAAATGATAAATTTTTAATAATGATAATACTAAAATGATAATAATAATGATATTTTATAATAACAATGATATTTCTATTAAAAATGATAATTTTAATAAAAATGATAGTTTTAATATTAATGATACTTTTAATAATAATAATGATGATAAAAATAATAAAATGATAAAAATGATAGTTATAATATTAATGATACTTTTAATAATAATAATGATGTTAAAAATAATAAAATGATAAATTTTTGATAAAAATATTAATTATTTTAAAAATATTAATAATAATAATAATAATAATAATAATAATAATAATAATAATAATAATAATAATCATCATAATAATAATAATAATAATATTGATTATTAGATAATAAAAATAATAACGATAATAACGACGATAACGATGACGATAATGATAACGTTAATGATAATGATAGCGGTAACGATAACGATAACGATAACGATTACGATAACGATAATAATAATCATTTTAACAATAATACATTAAAATTATAGATAATTCAATAGACGATATCTTTTAATCCGTTCATTGAAATCATATACTTTCGAAATGAAAAGTTATTAATTTTTCGCCAGCTTTCCAAGGACATGCATATCATATACCTTAACTCAATTGCATATGTATCTAATTCATAATCTATCATAAGCTATTTAACGACAAAATTAGTCATGCAAGCATGCATAAACATAACTACTCGAGCACTAGTCAGGGATACACTAATAATATATAAAAGTTAAGTCATGAGCGCTCACGTATCAATATTGAGATTCAATATTGCAGGAAAGGTACGTAGACGCAACGTAGATGATAAATACTAGATTGACCTCACGAGCATACCCTCGAACATTACCCATCACCTCCATAGCTATAACCCATAATTTCCTTAGCCCTATCCCGCTCGAAAAACTCATTTTTAAATTACTCAAACAGCACTCTGTCGTAGTATTTTATGTAATAATACTAATAATAATACTAATAATATTAACACTACTACTAATAATAATAAGAATAATAATAATAATTATTTGAGTAATAATAATAATAATTATATAAATATAATACGGAGTAATATAGATAGATGAATGTATGTGTGTGAGACTGAATGCAGCTCGTCGACCATTTAAACACATTTTTTGGATTTGATCCCCATGCGATCGCATGGGGATGGTGTTATTATGTCATGCGATCGCATGACTTTGTCTCACAGCTGGTATCCATCTCAACTTCTTGCCGACACTCGTAATATTAATTATTTATATAATTAATTATTTAATTTATTTAATTCATATAATTATATATATATATATATATATATATATATATATATATATATATATATATATATATATATATATATATATATATATATATTATATTTACGAGCATGATAAAAATGTAACTTTTGTTCTAATGACATGGACGTTGTCACTCGACTCATGTCCCATTTCAGGTTGCTCGAACTCATTTTCGTATGCTTAGAAAACTAACACTTTTTGTTTAGTGACTCGTACTCTTATCAAAATATTGACTTAAATCATTAATAAACTATATTACATGAAGTGTAACTTATGCATTTGAGTGTTTTGGTCATTTGCTTCTATAAATCATCTTCTCATTGTATATACATATTATCGAAACGTTTTATGAATAAGTTACAATATATACGTAGATTTATATTTTCATTTTGAGATATAATTTTGAAATATTTATTTAACAATATATAATATATAGTTTTTCAAAGATAAAGTTATTCAAAACTTATTTATTTTGAAATCGTTTAAATAATATAAAATATTATTTCGTAATATTTGTATTTTAAAGTTTAAAATTGATATAATTCCTGTATGTACAAACGTTCACAAAGACTTTTTAATAATCAATTTATTTTATATTCAAAATCATTTGATTACAAAGGTTTTAATAGTAGAAGTTGTTATGTCATAATACGTTCTTAATAATAAAAGTTTATTATATCGAAAACGTTTTCGTTTAAGGAACACTATATATATATATATATATATATATATATATATATATATATATATATATATATATATATATATATATATATATATATATATATATATATATATATATATATATATATATATATATATATACCTTTATAATATACAGCTTAAATTCTGCTAATTCTATATAATCAATTTTTCTTTTATAAATAACATATTACAATAATTCAGTTTTTTTTTGAAATCGTTTTCTTACGTTTAAAAATATATCAGTCGAATATTATGAAATCCAGTTCTCCACTAACTTTTGTCTAACCTTCGTCAATTGACACATTTGTTCTTACATGTAAATTTCTTTACCAAATACTCCGAATACCGTTAAAAAGGAAAGGTTTCCTAAATCAAAGTGGACCTCTCAACAGAGACTCGTAATCATACAATGTATCTGATAAATCAATCATTTGATATTATCTTCTAATTCCATCGATAAACATATTGAAACAAATACGTTCATGTAAAGTATTATACGTTTAGTACTTTGTTAATGTTTCAAGTTATAATATATACACATATACATATAATCATATCCATTCATTTAATGGTTCGTGAATCGTCGAAATTTGGTCAAGGTTTAAATGAATGTATGAACAAAGTTTACATTTCTTGAGATTTAACTTAACAAACTTTACTTATCGTGTCGGAATAATATAAAGATAAAGTTTAAATTTGGTCGGAAATTTCCGGGTTGTCACAGTACCTACCCGTTAAAGAAATTTCGTCCTCGAAATTTGACCGAGGTCGTCATGGGTGACAATAAGAATGTTTTCATGACAAATATGAGTTGATAAATAGAATTTTATCATCATTGAGTAATATGGAATAAACAATCCGTTTATGTGAAGAGTATGAGTGAAGTTATCACAAAAGAGTGAAATGAGTAAATATAGATTCGTCATATCTTTTGATGTAGATAGAATTGATTCTCAGAGTTCAAGGGATTTGGAGAAAATCTTCGTAATAAGATTTGATTCTTCGGTATTTAAGGAAATTAGGATACTCTAAGATTAAATATGATAACCTGCTCTGTCAGATTTTTCGCTATAAATCCACTCTCTTTGTTTCCTTATTTCCACAATTCACACCTTCTATTCTTTCTCCAAATATTTTAAAGTATTCGTCAATATGCTCCATCCAGTGCTAATTCTCGATATACTCCTCACTTTCATATCTGTCGTTTTTCTTTTTCATCTACCGCCAGAAAAATCTATTTACTTCTACTATACTCTTGGTTTTATAGTGTTTTTAGTTCTTCCGTGTCTTTATATTGCTATATGCATTGATATATACGGTTTGTAACTTCTGGTTTATTGTTGGGTTTTGTATCTTCCTTTATATTTCGATGTCCCTGCTTCTGTCTTCTATAATCATTGTCATCCCCATTTAATGCTCTCTTTTATTTGCTGCGATTTATACCCCAATTTCTATTTGAGAGTTTTGTCCTTTCGTTTCTTCTTCTTGCAATTAAGCACCGCTTGTAATGGTTCAGAATTCGCAGATATGAATTTTGGAATGAACATTGTTAATGTTCTAAGAAGGAAATTGTAATGGCACGATCTTGACTTGTCAAATTACTAGAATACCTCCGAAAAGTCCGAATCATCAAGAAATATTTTCTTGATATTTTAGAGGTTAAAGAGAATACAAGAGTCGTGTAACATAGCACATGATGACGTTATGATCTGTGAATCATCACGTTCCATTTAGAAACTCCGCATGAATTACTGTAATATAATCACATTGATCAAGTGTCATTATATTATACTAATTCATGCTTCAGCTCCCAACACTACTTCAAAAATATTCCTATTTTAAATTCGAATGTTTCAGAATTTAGAACTAAATAGTTTCCTTTATGATGTAATACAGATAGCGCAAAAAGGTAAATGATTTCAGATAAGAATAATTATGGAAATATCTTCAGAAATATGGAGGATATTTATAATGAAAGATACGATGATATCTTAGAATTTCTAATATCAGATAATGATGAAGAATATTGTCCGTAAGGGTTTAGAGTCGGGAGCAAGGTATTCGATAATGACTTCAGCAGATACTGAATCATTTGGATCCTTTGAAGGCAGGTTCAGCCTTTGTGATTTGTCCACAGCCTCCTTCATACTTTGCTCAATCCGTTTTCCAGTTCCAAAACTTCTCTTTTTCCGAGCTTTGCCAATACACTATTCTTTATCATCAAACTTTTTACTGTTAAGGTCGTTTATAGTTTTTGCTGCTTCATCAATATTTCGAAAACTAGTTCGCAGTTCAAGGTGTTTTTCAGAAACTTCACATTCGAAGTATATAAGTCTAGGAGATAGAGGTTATATATACATCTATAACTGTTGGCGTAAACATGCTGCAAGATTTCAAAGTACTGATTGCTGGTTCCCAGTAATTGGCATGACAATTCTTGTTACAAGATGCGGATGAGTAAATGATGGGGTTTCGATAAATATAACGATTTTTTGGAAAGTCAAAGATCAGTGAAATTGTTGGTAAGTTTATTGCTAATGTGGTGAGACATAAAAGGTTCTCCGGTAACGATGATGAAAGGGCAACGTATATATTGAGGTTAAAATAAGAATGTTTCAAATGAAAAGTCAAAGTTGACTTGCTGAAGCTGTGACAAAACTGACTAATTTGAAAAGGAATTGCAAAATTATTTGTGCTAATAAAGGCCAAAGGGTCTGACACGGATACGTGTTAAATTATGACTCTGGTTTCGAGAGTTTTTTTTCAGGTACATAACTGTGGGTAACATGTGGTAAGATCATCATCTCTATTGTTCATTATTTGAAGTGTCTTCAGGAATTTCAAAGGGTTTGAACACAGATTGTAGTCGTTAATATACATATAATGTTCTAGAATTTTGAATGATACAAATATTTTCTGAGTTCTATGAATAGAAATGATGTTTTAGCACAGTTTTGAAGTCAAAGTATAGCTTTGAAAGATGTAAGAATCTAAGAGTGATGTCTTCTGTTAAATCTTGACTTGGATTTTGATTCGTCAAAATTCAGAATATATAATCAATTTTTGATGAGAATGGTTGTTTTGATTTCTATAAAAGAATGTATATTGTTGTGAAAGTAGGGGGTATAATTGATGATTGCGGAATCGGATTCAAAGAATGTAACATATTAATTGTGAATTTATATATCTCTCGGGTATTACCTACCCGTTAAAAAAAATTCACAATTAATATTTTGTACAAAAGAATTTTATTACAGTCTTTATGAAAATATATATATGTGTATATTTTCTTCAGATGTAACATGGATTTAATGAGTTAATATTAAACTCATTTGATTTACGGTTGAAACTAGAATTGAGTTGTGACAACCCGGAAATTTTTGACCAAATTTAAACTTTATCTTTAAATGATTTAACGTTTCCGACACGATAAGCAAAGTCTGTAAAAACGAATCTCAAAATTTTTGAACTATTCAAGTACCCTTCGGTTGTTCTCAACGATTCGCGAACCATTATATGTAAATAGATACATATATATACTATAACTTGAAAACGTAACAAAGTTTTAATTGCATGATACCGTACATTAAACTTATTTGTTTATATATCTACTTGAATATATATGATTTCAAGTTATTTAGTAAACGATAGTAACATTCGATTATTGATTCGATTGATATTTAGATAAGTTAACTAAAACGTTTAAGATGAACCAGTAAAAAACTAATTTGCTACAGTATTTTCGAATTACTACAGTACCCGAAAAGCTACAGTGTTTTCGAAAATCACTATTTACTACAGTAAAAAAACTTTGCTACAGTAACTTTGCTACAGTAAAACACTATTTCAAAATGAAAATGTATATATGTATATGTATATACTACGAGACGATGATTTATAGAAGTAAATGACCAAAACACTTGAAAGTTTAAGATATACTTTGAGTGGTGTAGTTTATGGATAATTTAATGCTATATTTTGACAAAGGTATGTGTCACGGAACGTAAAATGCAAGTTTTCTAAATGTACGAAAGGACATTTGAAAACCGGAACCGGGACATAAGTCGAGTGATGACGTACGACTTATCGGAACAAAAATTACAAGTCACCTATACACGAGAATATAATATAATATATAATTAATTAATTTAAATTATATATATTATATATATTATTAATAAACATGTCGACAAATAAAAATACAAAAGATTGTGAGCTGGAAATGGGAGCCATGCGATCGCATGGTATCCCCTCACATAATCCATGCGATCGCATGGATAAGGATTTCAGGCCACATCTATAAATCGAGCTGGTTCCTGCACTTATAACACACACACATATCTGAATACATATTACCCCCTCTGTTAGTTATAATTATTTATATTATTATTATTATTATTATTATTATTATTATTATTATTATTATTATTATTATTATTATTATTATTATTATTATTATTATTATTATTATTATTATAAATCTTATTATTATTAAGAGTATTATACAAAAAATACTACGACGAGGTCATGAGCGTGTCACTTTCAAAATGAGTTTTCGAGCGGGATAGAGCTAAGGAAATTATGGGTTATTACAAAGGAGGTTATGGTAATTGTTCGGGGGTTTTTCTCACAAGTCAAACCTAGTGTTTATCATCTCTGTTGCGTCTACGTACTTTCCTACAATATTGAGTCTCAATATTGATACGTGCACTCATATTTCATCTTTTATATATTAATTATGTATCTATTTCTAGTGCTCGAGTATATATATTTATACATGCTTGTATGCTAAATTCGTCGCTAAACAGTTTACAATGAATCACGAATTAAATACATATATTACTGGTAAAAGGTATATGATATACATGTTTTTGGAAAGCTGGCGAAAAATCAATAACTTTTCATTTAGAAAGTGTATGATTTCGATGAACGGATTAAAAGATATCGTCAATTGAATTATCTATAATTTTAATGTATTATTGTTAAAATGATTATTATTATCGTTATCGTTAACGTTATCGTTATCATCATCGTTATCGTCGTTATTATTGTTATTATTTTTATTATCTAATAATCAATATTATTATTATTATTATTATTATTATTATTATTATTATTATTATTATTATTATTATTATTATTATTATGATTATTATTATTATTATTATGATTATTATTATTATTATGATTATTATTATTATTATTATTATGATTATTATTATTATTATTATTATTATTATTATTATTATTATTATTATTATTAATATTTTTAAAATAATATTTTTAGAATAATATTTTTAAAATAATATTTTTAGAATACAATTGTATAACACAAATATAGTCGTTTTATATATTTAAATATATCTATCAGATTTTATTATAGTAAATAATACAAACCATTTATTAATAAATAAAAAGTTATATTAAAGTTTATTTATGATAAAAATATACTTTTATATTTCTCAAGTAATAAAACTTATACAATTTACTCAAAATCATAAATATATAGTAGTTTGTACTATTAATGTAATTATTACGTATGGTGAAAATATCTTTGTATCACATATTTGATAAAATAATATTGATAATAATAATAATAAGTAAAGTTTCACTATTTTATAATAATAATATTAATTATTTTTAATAATAATAATAATAATAATAATAACAATATTTATATTTACTAATGATGATATTAATTATGATAAAATGGTAATTCTAATCCTGATAATCTTAATAATAACGATACTTTTTAATATTAACTGTAATAATAATAATATTTTATAAAAGCAAAAATTTTATTCAAAATGATAAATTTTTAATAATGATAATACTAAAATGATAATAATAATAATGATATTTTATAATAACAATGATATTTCTATTAAAAATGATAATTTTAATAAAAATGATAGTTTTAATATTAATGATACTTTTAATAATAATAATAATGATGATAAAAATAATAAAATGATAGTTTTGATAAAAATATTAATTATTTTAAAAATAATAATAATAATAATAATCATAATAATAATCATAATAATAATAATAATAATAATAATAATAATAATAATAATAATAATAATAATAATAATAATAATAATAAAAATAATAATAATATTGATTATTAGATAATAAAAATAATAACGATAATAACGACGATAACGATGACGATAACGATAACGTTAATGATAACGATTATAATAATCATTTTAACAATAATACATTAAAATTATAGATAATTCAATTGACGATATCTTTTAATCCGTTCATCGAAATCATACACTTTCTAAATGAAAAGTTATTAATTTTTCGCCAGCTTTCCAACGACATGCATATCATATACCTTAACTCAATCGCATATGTATCTAATTCATAATCTATCATAAGCTATTTAACGACAAAATTAATCATGCAAGCATGCATAAACATAACTACTCGAGCACTAGTCAGGGATACACTAATAATATATAAAAGTTAAGTCATGAGTGCTCACGTATCAATATTGAGATTCAATATTGCAGGAAAGGTACGTAGACGCAACGAAGATGATAAATACTAGATTGACCGAACGAGCATACCCTTGAACATTACCCATCACCTCCATAGCTATAACCCATAATTTCCTTAGCCCTATCCCGCTCGAAAAACTCATTTTTAAATTACTCAAACAGCACTCCGTCGTAGTATTTTATGTAATAATACTAATAATAATACTAATAATATTAACACTAATAATAATAATAATAAGATTAATAATAATAATTATTTTAGTAATAATAATAATAATTATATAAATATAATACAGAGTAATATAGATAGATGAATGTGTGTGTGTGACTGAATGCAGCTCGTCTACCATTTAAACACATTTTTT
This sequence comes from Rutidosis leptorrhynchoides, assembly GCF_046630445.1. Lineage (NCBI taxonomy): Eukaryota > Viridiplantae > Streptophyta > Magnoliopsida > Asterales > Asteraceae > Rutidosis > Rutidosis leptorrhynchoides. The sequence continues at coordinate 155,701,554 of NC_092335.1, read as the reverse complement.
GGATTTGATCCCCATGCGATCGCATGGGGATGGTGTTATTATGTCATGCTATCGCATGACTTTGTCTCACAGCTGGTATCCATCTCAACTTCTTGCCGACACTCGTAATATTAATTATTTATATAATTAATTATTTAATTTATATAATTATATATATATTATATTATATTTACGAGCATGATAAAAATGTAATTTTTGTTCTAATGACATGGACGTTGTCACTCGACTCATGTCCCGTTTTCGGTTGCTCGAACTCATTTTCGTATGCTTAGAAAACTAACACTTTATGTTTAGTGACTCGTACTCTTATCAAAATATAGACTTAAATAATTAATAAACTATATTACATGAAGTGTAACTTATTCATTTGAGTGTTTTGGTCATTTGCTTCTATAAATCATCGTCTCGTTGTATATACATATTATCGAAATGTTTTATGACTAAGTTACAATATATACATAGATTTATATTTTCATTTTGAGATATAATTTTGAAATATTTATTTAACAATATATAATATATAGTTTTTCAAAGCTAAAGTTATTCAAAACTTATATATTTTGAAATCGTTTAAATAATATAAAATATTATTTCGTAATATTTGTATTTTAAAGTTTAAAATTGATATAATTCCTTTATGTACAAACGTTCACAAAGACTTTTTAATAATCAATTTATTTTATATTCAAAATCATTTGATTACACAGGTTTTAATAGTAGAAGTTGTTATGTCATAATACGTTCTTAATAATAAAAGTTTATTATATCGAAAACATTTTCGTTTAAGGAACACTATATATATATATATATATATATATATATATATATATATATATATATATATATATATATATATATATATATATATATACACCTTTATAATATACACCTTAAATTCTGCTAATTCTATATAATCAATTTTTCTTTTATAAATAACAGATTACAATAATTCAGTTTTTTTTTTTTGAAATCGTTTTCTTACGTTTGAAAATATTTCAGTCGAATATTATGAAATCCAGTTCTCCACTAACTTTTGTCTAACCTTCGTCAATTGACACATTTGTTCTTACATGTAAATTTCTTTACCAAATATTCCGAATACTATTAAAAAGGAAAGGTTTCCTAAATCAAATCGGACCTCTCAACAGAGACTCGTAATCATACAATGTATCCGATAAATCAATCATTTGATATTATCTTCTAATTCCATCGATAAACATATTGAAACAAATACGTTCATGTAAAGTATTATACGTTTAGTACTTTGTTAATGTTTCAAGTTATAATATATACACATATACATATAATCATATCCGTTCATTTACTGGTTCGTGAATCGTCGGAATTTGGTCGAGGTTTAAATGAATTTATGAACAAATTTTACATTTCTTGAGATTTAACTTAACAAACTTTGGTTATCGTGTCGGAATAATATAAAGATAAAGTTTAAATTTCGTTGGAAATTTTCGGGTTGTCACAAAGACGATACAGACCCTTGAAGACATGCTACGAGCATGTGTTATTGATTTTGGAAACAGTTGGGATCGACATGTACCATTAGCAGAATTTTCCAACAACAACAGTTACCATTCGAGTATTGAGATGACGCCGTTTGAGGCACTTTATGGTAGAAAGTGTAGGTCTCCAATTTGTTGGAGTGAAGTGGGGGATAGACAGATTACGGGTCTAGAAATTTTCCAAGAAACCACAGAGAAAATCATTCAAATTCAACAACGGTTGAAAACCGCCCAAAGTCGACAAAAGAGCTACGCGGACACTAAAAGAAAAGATATAGAATTTGAAATTGGAGAGATGGTCATGCTTAAGGTTTCACCTTGAAAAGGTGTTGTTCGATTTGGTAAACGGGGGAAACTAAATCCAAGGTACATTGGACCATTCAAGATAATAGATCGTGTCGGACCAATAGCCTACCGACTTGAATTACCTCAACAACTCGCCAATGTACATAATACCTTTCACGTCTCGAATTTGAAGAAATATTTAGCTAAAGAAGATCTCACTATTCCTTAAGACGAAATTAAAATCAACAAAAAACTACAATTCGTTGAAGAACCCGTCGAAATAATGGATCGTGAGGTTAAAAGACTCGAGCAAAACAAGATACCGATTGTTAGAGTTCGATGGAATGCTCTTAGAGGACCCGAGTTCACCTGGGAGCGTGAAGACCAGATGAAGCTGAAATGCCCGTACCTATTTCCAGAAGATGTGTCAACACCTCCAACTGCTTAAAATTTTGGGAAGAAATTTATTTAACGGGTAGGTACTGTAGTGACCCGAACTTTTCAATGTTTATATATATTAAATGAAATTAATATTTACATGATTAAATGTTTCCAACATGTTAAGCAATCAAACTTGTTAAGACTTGATTAATTGAAATGAGTTTATGTAGACAATTGACCACCCAAATTGACCGGCGATTCACGAACGTTAAAACTTGTAATAACGACATGATATATATATATATATATATATATATATATATATATATATAACATGATATTAGGATAAGTAAATATCTTACAAAGTATATTAACAATGAGTTATATACATAAAAATGAGATTATTGAATTAAGAAACTCGAAACGATATATATATATATATATATATATATATATATATATATATATATATATATATATATATATATATATATATATATATATATATATATATATATATATATATATATATAACGATTATCGTTATAACAACTTTTTAATTAAAATAAATACTTATGTATTATATTAGGATATTAACACACTATGTTTAACATGATAAAATGATAATTAAATATATCATTGAGTGTATTAACAATGAACTACACGGGTAAGACGAGACTACTAACTTAAGGATTTTGAAACAATATATATATATATATATATATATATATATATATATATATATATATATATATATATATATATATATGTGACGATTATCGTTGTAATAACATTTTAACATATATATATATATATATATATATATATATATATATATATATATATATATATATATATATATATATATATATATATATATGATATTAAGATATATTAATACACCATGTTATCATGTTAACATAACAATTTAACATCTCATTAAATATAATAACAATGGATTAATTACATTTAACAAGATCGTTAACTTAAAAGTTTCAAAACAACACTTACATGTAACGACTAATGATGACTTAATGACTCAGTTAAAATGTATATACATGTAGTGTATTAAGATGTATTAATACACTTTTGGAAGACTTCAAGACACATATCAAAACACTCATACTTATCAAAGTTGGTCACAATTACATTCTCATTCATTTTCATCAACAATTTTACTCGTATTCATCCATATTCGTACTCGTACAATACCCAGCTTCTAGATGTATTTACTATCGATATATACACTCCAATGATCAGCTCTTAGCAGCCCTTGTGAGTCACCAATACATGTGGGAACCATCATTTGGCAACTAGCATGAATGATTACACAAAATTACAAACTAATGGAGCCTATATGGACACCCCATATTCACGTGAATGAGCATAACTCACAAACACTTTCATTTTCAATTTTCATGCATCAAACTACTCTCTCTCAAGTTTTCTCTCATTGTTCTAAGTGTTCTTCATCATTTCCTTCATAATCTAGCTCAATCTAGCTCAATCTAGCTAACCTAGATCAACTTACAAAATAACTACCCAAGAACACTTTCAAGTTTGCTTGCTCACTTCCAATCTTGCAAATCCATTTCAGGTGATCATTCAACCTCAAGAAATCTTTCTTATTTACATTATGATATCTTTCTAATTCAATTTAATACTCATATTCAAACTTTGATTCAATTTCTATAACTATAACAATCTTAATTCGAGTAGAAATCTTATTTGAACTTGTTTTCATGTCATGATTCTACTTCAAGAACTTTCAAGCCATTCAAGATCCTTTGAAGCTAGACCATTTCTTGTCACTTCCAGTATATTTACCTACTAAACTTGAGGTAGTAACGATGTTGATAACATCATTCGATTCATATATATATATATATATATATATATATATATATATATATATATATATATATATATATATATATATATATATATATATATATAACTATCTTATTCGAAGATTTAAACTTGTAATCACAAGAACATAGTGTAGTTAATTCTAAACTTGTTCGCAAACAAAGTTAATTCTTCTAACTTAAATTTTAAAATCAACTAAACACATGTCCTATATCTATATGATATGCTAACTTAATGATTTAAAACATGGAAAAATGAAGAACACCGTAAAACCGAACATACGTCGTCGTAGTAAAACCGAGGGCTGTTTTGGGTTAGATAATTAAAAACTATGATAAACTTTGATTTAAAAGTTGTTCTTATGGGAAAATGATTTTTCTTATGAACATGAAACTATATCCAAAAATCATGGTTAAACTCAAAGTGGAAGTATGTTTTTCAAAATGGTCATCAAGACGTCGTTCTTTCGACTGAAATGACTACCTCTTACAAAAATGATTTGTAACTTATATTTCCGACTATAAACCTATACTTTTTCTGTATAGATTATTAATCTTTGGTTCGATATGAAACCATAACAATTGGATTCACTCAAAATGGATTTAAAACGAAGAAACTATGGGTAAAACAAAATCGGATAATTTTGCTTGTTTTAGCTACGTGAAACTTTGTAACAAATCTATACTAACCATAACTTAACTAACTTATATTGTATTATACATGTATTCTAAAATATATTATGTAATCTTGATAGACCATAGGCACGTATACAATGTTTTGACATATCAGATCGACGTCATCTATATATATTATTTGGAACAACCATAGACACTCTATATGCGGTAATGATCGAGTTAGCTATACAGGGTTGAGCTTGATTCCAAAATAATATATATACTTTGAGTTGTGATCGAGTCTGAGACTTGTATACACTGGGTCGTGGATTGATTCGAGATAATATATATTGATTTATTTCTGTACAACTAATTGTGGACTACTAACGTTGGACTGTTAACTCAACAAATTTAAATCGTTAAAACGTAATAAAATATGTTGTGAATATATTTAGATCATACTTTGATATATGTGTATATATTTGTTATAGGTTCGCGAATCGACCCGTGGTCAAGTCTTATTTTTCGACGAAGTGAAAATACGTGAAAGTGAGTTATAGTCCCACTTTTAAAATCTATTATTTTTGGGATGAGAATACATGCAGTTTTTTAAATGTTTTACAAAATATACACAAGTAATCGAAATTACATTCTATGTTGAATTATCGAACCGAATATGCCCCTTTTTAGCTTGGTAGCATAAGAATTGGTGTTTATTATAATTGCCACCAATTGACGCGAATCCTAAAGATAGATCTATTTGGCCCAACAAGCCTCATCCGAGTTACGGATGCTTTAGTACTTCGATTTATCATATCCAATAAGAGTCCCGGAATGATGGGGATATTCTATATGCATCCTGTTAAGGTCGGTTACCAGGTGTTCACCATATGAATGATTGTTATGCAGATTGCTATATGCATGCATATTGTTTACGAGAAATGAAAATATGAAATCTTGTGGTCTATTATTACGATTTGATAAATATATAGGTTAAATCTATAACTCACCAACATTTTTGTTCACGTTTAAAGCATGTTTATTCTCAGGTGATTATTAAGAGCTTCCGCTGTTGCATGCTAAATAAAGACAGGAATTGGAGTCTGCATGCTTGTATAATATTGTTTAAAAACTGCATTCGGAGACTTAAATTGTTGTGTAATATTATTGTATACCATTATGTAATGGTCGTGTGTAAAACGTTATATTTTAGATTATCATTACATAATAATCTACGTTATACTTTTAAACCTTTATCAATAAAATAAAGGTTATGTTTTGTTTTTAAAATCGAATGCAGTCTTTGAAAAACGTCTCATATAGAGGTTAAAACCTCGCAACGAAATCAATTAATATGAAACGTTTATAATCGATATGAACGGGACATTTCAACATGATTCAAAGATTTATTCGGACATTCAAACCTTATTAACCAACATCATTTTAATTAACTGAAAACATATAGTTATAGTTATATACGAAAGAAAGGGCGTTTGAACCAAAACTCATTTAATAATTTAAACAACATGTCCAATAACGAATTTGAACTGTTTTCTTTAATTCAAGCATTGCTCTTCTCCTCATAATATGATAATTGATGATCTTAACGGATTAATTATACAATCAGGATTATAATGAGAAATAGCAACACAAACAAAATGCATTATTAACTTTCATAAGAACTTGTTAATTTCATCTTATTAAGTACTTAACTACTACTGCTTTCAAGAACAGAGTTCAGATCACTATACACAAAGAATTTGTAACTTTCTTTTTTTGCGTCCCTTTGCTTCACAATCAATCACTCGGTAATAATCTGCTTCCTGTTTCGTCTCCAACCTGTATGAAAATAAAAAGGATGTCAGAAAAATACATGCCAAAAAGTAAACTCCTTTTGTCCTAAAATAACGACAAGAACAAAAAAAATGTCATACTTGCTGGTTTGTTTCTATTTTTAACCCCCGATATACGCGGAATAAAGACACTAGTTCCATTACTCGTATTCCTCCATTGAAGCGTATTTTAATTTTAATTGTCGGTTGACCTTTCGTTGACAAATTTGGTAATTTGGAATATTGCGTTGATAGTGTGTATTTAATATGTATACGTGTAGAATTAATGTTCTTACTATACTCAAAGGATTTAGTAAACATTGAATTATATTATATTATATTATAGTATCTTCTATATTTGGCTCATTTGAATTCAGTTTCCTGAGTAATACTATGAGTCCGAAAAGAAGTCATATTAGAGTTTAGATTTTAAGAATCTGATTATCTGATTATCTGATTATGTGACTTATTTACTAAATCATGTATACATATAACATATTCACCAAATCCATGTGTTACAAAAATATTTCCTCAACTGACATATTCGTGGGGAAGATTTTTTTTTTTACCCTTTCTATTTTCTTAAAGGATTATGTATGTAATAGTGAAATGACCCATAGAATCACGAGTTTGTTTAAACGAAACAATTTAATAATATGTTTTAGGTATTAAGTGAACGTAAATGCTAAAGTTATTTAGTTTAATGACCCGTGAAATCACAGAATCCGACTAAGAAACTCGTCAGCTGAACATTTCATCAAACACCTAAAATGCATATTAAGCAATCCACATCCAATCATAATGGTTGTCATTTTATTTTAAAAATGTAAATTAAAATATAAATTTAGAATTGGTTTTCTTTTGCCTAGCTTTCAAACCTTCTCGTACTCAATTCAAAATAATTAATTAAAATTATTCAAAATTATTTAATTTTAATAATTAAAATAATTATTAATAAGATTTAATAATAATAATTAATTAATAAGATTTAATTTTAATTCAAAATTATTTAGATTAATGACATCATCACCCACCATGCTTAGATTTTTTTTAATCTTTTCTTATAAAAAGAATTAGTCTAATAATGACATCATCATTATAGAATTTTAGTATTAACTATAAATATCAAACACTATATAATGTAGTAAAATTAAATTAGCCCAACCTCAAAAATTGAGATGTCAAAGGTCACTACAACCCTTTAATTTCATTTTCTATATGTTTTTTGTTTTTTGAAAGATCAATCAATAATCAATCAATAAACTTTTATTAAAATAAAGAGATTTTTTTTTTTTTGAAAAGCAAGTACAACTTTATTAATATAATGATTTGTTACATTAAGCCCTATACAACTATACAACTCGTGTAATAAAATGATGTTACATAAGGAATTACATGGGAATACAACTATGGGCGGATTATTCGCGAACCAAAAACAATGAGAGCATGATCGTTTGAACTTGCAAGCAAGCAGGTAAGCTGAAACCACCGGTACATATCTATCGGTGACAAAGGAGGCAACAACAAAACCTTTTAATCCCGAGAGCATACAACCCAAATGTGATGGAAAGCGACTAATTAACCTATGCCCGTACGCGTGATGGAGGCGACAACATAGAATGTAGGATTAATGAGCTATTGTTTCCATTCGAGTCTTGATTTTTTTGCACGCTTGGAGATCCACGAGAAGGATTGAGTTTGGATTTCGGAGATTATGGTAGCGGGGATCCATTCCTTATTGGAAAAAACTTTAAGATTTAGATATTTACAAATAATATAACAACAAATCCATTTGATGGCTTGTCAAATGAAATGACCTTGTGTAGAAGTGGTAAACGATTGATTGTTTGCAAAGATGTCATCTAAACATGTAAGAGAATTTGACGGTAAGTTGCACCATCGCAAAACTTGGTGCCAAATTTTCATAGATATGGGGCAATGGAACATGATATGTTCTATATCTTCCACTACGTTATTACAAAGAGGACAAAGTGTCGAGTCAAGATCAACACCACGTTTATCAAGTTCAAAACTGGTCGGGATTCTACCAAGGATGTTGCGCCAAGCGAATATGTTGATTTTTTTAGGTATGAATTTGTTGCGAGGCGTTTTGATGGTGGAGGATGATAGTGCTAATTTGAGATTGTCAAGTGCGTCTGCAAGCGTCTTTGTTTTGAATTGGCCCGATGGATCCATTGACCATTTCCATGAATCCAACCTGTCAGTAAGTAAACAAGATGAGATTAAGTTATTAAGTTCGTGTAATTCATTTAATGTTCGACCATTAGGTTCCCGTAACCAGTTCCATGTTCCATTGGAGATCGAGGTGTGGGTAGAAATTCTCGTGGCAATCAGTGCATCTTTGTTGGAATCTAGCATAAAGATCTGCGGGAATAGTGAGCACAGACGATCGGTGCCACACCAATGATCGAGCCAAAATTTGGTACATGCACCGTTACCGATAGATTTGGAGATCGAGGTTGTGAAATTCGTGCCAATATTATTCGCAATCCTGCCGGATTTTATGATTTCATTCCAAATCGTCCTGCCCTGTATGTTCCTGCATAAAACGTTAGTATCTAACCCGCCCCCGCCCCGTAAATACTAGAGATGATTTTTACCCAAAGTGCATTTTTCTCGTTTTTAAAACTCCACCACCATTTACAAAGTAGTGATATGTTTTTTGCAAAAAAGTGAGCCGATGTTAAGACCGCCCATATCATAAGAGAGTAAGACCTGATCCCATTTAATCCAATTAATTTTGTTATCCGCTTCTGAACCACCCCATAAAAATTTACGTCTTTTAGATTCTAGTATATTAATAATATTAACGGGTGCGTGGAAGATTGAGAGGTAGTATAATGGGACGCTGCTAAGAACGGGTTTGATTAGTGTAAGGCGACCACAAAAGGAAATGGATTTGGCTTTTCAATCGGAACGTCTCTTATCAAAATTTTCAATGATCGGTGACCATGATGAGGCGTTTGATGTGGGGACTCCAATTGGAAGGCTGAGGTAAGTAAATGGCGTATAACCTGCAGAGCAGTTGATGTAATTTGCCATTGCTTCAACTTCATTTTTTGAGACACCGATTCCGTAAAGATTACTTTTTTTAAGGTTAATTTTAAGGCCCGATATATTTTCAAAACATTTAAGTAATTTATACAGATATTTAGCGTTTCTTTTGCTCCATTCACCGAAAAATGGTATCGTCCGCATATTGTAGGCGAGAGATGGTAACGTTACATGACCTAGTTGGAGGCCGCGGAATTGTTCTTTTGAGATGGCTCTTTTAGCGAGGATGTTTAGATCTTCGGTCGCGAAGATGAATAAAAAAGGGGAGATTCGATCACCTTGACGAATACCCCTACCGGGAGAGAATTCTTTGATTGGTGACCCGTTGATTAGGATGGATATGGATGACGAGGATAAGAAAGCATGGATAAAGCTGATCCATTTGTTACCGAACCCCATGGAGCGCATTGTGTTGAAAAGAAATTCCCATTCGATACAGTCAAAAGCTTTTTCGAAGTCTACTTTAAATATTAGGCCTTTACGTTTTTTACGTTTAAGTTCATCAATGATTTCATTTGTAATTAGTACACTATCAAGGATATTTCTACCTTTCAGGAATGCGGTTTGTTCATAACCTATGACTTTATGGATAACTTTGGAAAGGCGATTGGAGAGGACTTTGGTTAGGATTTTATAATAGCTTCCAATTAGATATATTGGGCGATATTCGTTAAATCCAATTGGGTTCGGTTTTTTTTTTTTTTTGGAATTAGCGTGAAAAAGAGGCATTGCACCATTTAGAGATTTCGGAATTATTCCAAAACCAATCAAAGGCACGAATGATATCCTCTTTAATCAACCACCAATATTTTTTGAAGAATTTCATGTTAAAACCGTCTGGACCAGGGGCTTTGGAGCTTTCGCATCCTTGAATAGCTTCCCATATTTCGGTTTCGTTAAAGAGTTCTTCAAGTAGGAAGTCATCGGAATGAGAAATGTATGTCAAGTGTGGTTCGTTTTCGAAAGAGCATTAGCCACTTTGTTTTTTTTATTTGAATAGTGATTTGAAATATCGGAGTGCTTCGTTTTTGATTATGTTGGGGTCTTCCGACCATGTGCCATTATAAGATACCCTACGAATATTGTTTTTGTTGTTTCTTCTTTTTATATAGTTATGAAAGTATTTGGAGTTCTCGTCTCCTTCAAGGGCCCATTTTATGCGAGCTTTTTGTCTTAGCATTTTAGATTTCTTTTTTCCTTTGTCAAGGTGATTCATTTTTTCTTCAATCCAATTTTTTATTTCATTTTCATTAAGTGTTCTAATTTCAGATTGTCTTTCCCATTCGATGCGGTGTTTAAATGAGATTTTATTTGGTTGTCGAGGTTATCAAATTCGGAGCTACATTTTTTTAATTCAAGTTTTACGTTTTTTAATTTATTACGTAGAATACAATCTAGGCGGTTTTCATTGACGGGTTCGAGCCATGTCTTTTTAATTATATCGTCCGCTTCTTTTAGTTCTAGCCAAGCGTTAAAAACTTTAGTAGGTTTAGGACCGAAGTCAGTGTTGGTGTTTTTTAATATAATAGGACAATAGTCAGACAGTTCACGATCAAGAGTTTTGGAGGAGACGTTAGGCCATAAGTTGACTATATCTTCTGATATTAGGAATCAGTCGAGTTTGCTAAATTTTGGATTATTATCACAAATGCGGGTAAATTTTTTTCCACCAAGGGGAACATCAATGAGGTTTGCGTCGGTGATGAATTTATTAAAATTATCCGTCCAGGTTTGTTTGAAAATAGTGTTAAGTCGCTCGGAACGTTACTTGGACTCGCGAATGAAATTAATCCATAAAGATCCACGAATAACGAGTCGGTATCCTTTTATGCAAATATTCATTCATGGTTATTAATTCATAAGACAACATTTATCTTCTCCAATTGTACATACTCTCTCCTAATCGAGAAGATGATTGTCACTGGATTTTTGTGTGTTTCATCTTTACATGCAATTGATTTGCATCTTAAATAGAGAGTGGTTTTTAATTAACAGCCGCCCTAGGTGCATCGAAGACAAAGATCCATATAATGGTTTGTAATGGTCGAAAACAATTCAAACCAAAAGACATGTATTTCGTAATTATATTTTTTGAATACATGAGTTTAGTTAAAAACTCCTGATTATGCAAACAGAGTTAGTATTAGTAACGATATAGAACATAAGGAGTGGTGGCATCATAATTTTGAATTTTAAGAGATAAAATTGTAAGCTCCTGAAGGTGATTTGGTAGGTGACGTCTATTGAGACATTTTTCATTTGTAGAAGGCCAAAATGCTTCTGGTTTAGCGGTATTTAAGAAACTATCAATCTTTAAGTTGTGAGTTTGATTCTCGTAATTGACAAAAGAGTGTGTGTTCAGTGTTCATAAAAAAAAAAAAAAATCATCTAACTTAAAGTAATTCGAACTGTCTAAAATCTAATCTCTCTCTACTTCACTTAAAATAAAATAAAACTATAAATGAGTGACAAATCACTAGAAAACTACAGGTATATCTTAACTATCGATTAGTAATTAATCTCTTAATCTCGACCATCTATCTACATCTATATATCTATAGTAATTGAGTTCTAAAATCATAAGTATGGTGTATTAAATACGGTTAACTCAATAAAATTTATCCATGTAATTAATAGACGGGTAAAAAAGGTTAAAAATAATTATGGTAAAAAGATAAAACAAATAAAGACCATATTAAATAGACGTCATAAATAAATTTTAATTAATTAATGAACAATAATCTATATCTATATCTATATCTATATATCTAGCTATAGTAATTGAGTTCTATTATTATTATTATATTGTATATTTGTATAACTTATATGATTAATAATTAAGATTATGATTACTATTATGATTATAATTTATAATTATAATTATAAATATGATTACAATTATTATTTTTATTATTAATACATTTTAGTTATAATTTATATAACTATATGATTATTATAGGTGTAATGTTTTTATACATGTAGATATATAGATACTATTTATTTAATTAATTTATATAAATAATTTTATTATATATATATATATATATATATATATATATATATATATATATATATATATATATATATATATATATATATTTAATGATATTATTATGACTACAATTCATAATTATAATTATGAATATGATTACGATTATGATTAATAATAACAGTAATAATTTTTTTATTATATATATATATATATATATATATATATATATATATATATATATATATATATGCAACGATAACTATCAATGTAAATATGAAAAATAAAAAGCTTGAAACTATTGTTATCATTTATTTCATAGTTTAATTTTAAATTTATGATAAAATTATGATAAGAAAAATGAAAAGATTGAAACTAATCATATAATTTATGACATATAAAATATAGTTATTATGAATGAATGTTTATAACTAAAGTTAAATTAAAAAAAAAAAAGATAACAATTATTGAAAAGTTTATAAAGTTTAGTACTCTTGGTGGTGTTACATATCTTTATTATAATAGTTAGTAAATAATTGTTAATTTTATATCAATTGTTATTCAATGTTATGAATCTCCACTTTTATCCTATTCACGAGTTTTATATTGTGTGGTGTAATAATACGTAACGGTTCATGTTTATGTTTAGAAGTTTTTTTATGTACTCCAATTATTATGTATCTACTTATTATCACATATGAAGTCATAAAGAGAGACCCCCTTCAAAAATTTAATGGTAAATTGTAAATGTAATATATGTTTTAATATTATGAATCGTACTACAATATGCAAGTCTTATAATATCTTTTGACATTATTTGTTAACCCATTTTACCACCTTTAGTAAACTTTTGTTTATATATAGTTTCATGGTTAGTACATATGTCCCGAATGTGCAGATTTCTATAGTGGCAAACAAAACATATGCACAAAATTCTACTTGACCACTTGCATAATGGGACCAACATCGACTTTCACTTCAAGGTTAATATGTTTTCAACCAACTCCCGTCATGACTCTAACCATTCGGAGCATGAATTTCAAAATAGTAAAATTTGAGACAAGTCGTGCAACGCACGAGCATTGCCTCCTAGTTTATATTGAATTTTCATTCTAATCACGTGATTAAGAGGGGATTAGGAGATAAAATCTCATTGATACCCCTGATTATACAGAAACATACGGGAAAAGGAAATTAAGGATTCTCATTTCATTCCACTTCAAACTACAGACAACAAAAAACCCTAAAGGTTTCGTCTCTGTTAGGACCCCGAAGTTGTATAGTGTTAATGTGAAATAAGCTTAAATGATGGTTCCTTAGAAGAGGGCTATATAAGGAACCTAAGTAGTCCTAATTAGATATCCATTGCATTGTAAACGAGTTCTAGAAGCTGTGAAATGTACATCTTATTGATTCTCTCTCATACCGAGTCTCCTTCATCTTTACCGAATGTCACTCTTACTTATCGATTCTTCTAATCTCAACATGATCTGACCTATCATTTGGTATCAGAGCTTCCAGGGAGTGATATTACATCACTAGATCGATCTAGAGATTGAAGATTACAGAATCTGAACACTCTCGGTATATTGAATCAGATTCGGTATTATCGAATCTGATAATCTGACGTTCAGAATCTTGTGATAAGTTCAGCGAAGGTGTATTAGGTTGATTAGAAAGAGTTTCGATCATCATTACAACTTTTTAACATCAATTATGAAGAATCAAGTTGATTTTTAGAGTTCGTGGCCAAAACTCTCGGTATTGATCAATTCCAGCTTGATTCTGTATTTTAGTAAAGGTATGAGGTTTCAGGTGTGATCGTGAGGTGTTTAATCACATTTCTGACGGTTTAATTTCATTAATTCTTCAAGTTTTGAAGATTTGACATACATTCGGTATCGTAACTGCCATACCGAATCTGCTTCAAAGTTATTAATTCTTAATCAGTGTTGCAGATTGTGGTGTGTTTGTGATTCTATCACATTCGGTTTGATCATACGCAGCTAATTGGTGTGGTTTGAGAAAGGATTATGTAGATTTTCTAAGTTTTTAAACTTAGACTCGGTATTGTCAACTGCTACAGTTGACATTCGGTATCCCCTACATTCGGTATCTTAGATATTTTACGTTATACTAACTTGTTTCCTAGTGCAGCAAGGTTACAGAATCTTATTCAGAAGAATTGGATTGTGTTTGAATTCAAATTCATACAGAATCTGACTACCGAGTCAGATACCGAATCAGGATCTCGGTATCACTTAATTCATTAGTTTTAAGTGTTCTCAGACTACAAATCTTGTGGTTACCAAATCTATACTGAATCTGGGAGTGTTACTTGTATTTTTGATCAGTTTCTGTTACAGAATCTGGTTTACCGAATCTGCTACAGTACCGAATCCATACCGAATCTGCTACAGTACCGAATCAGATACAGAATCTGACATTTTTGTTAGATTGTTGTGATTTTTCATCCTAGATTTGTGTAATACAGAATCTTTACCTAATCTACCTCAATTTCAAGATGTCTACTCAGGATACTTTGATCATTGGATCAGATTCCCGTCCTCTAGTGTTGTTTGATGGCAAGTACACTCAGTGGCTTCACCGTATCACTCAGTACATAGACTACAAGGGTGATAAAGCAAAGTACATATGGGCTTCTTTGAGAGATGGTCCAGTTGTAGATTATCATCCGTATACTGGTATGCCAATTCTAGTCTATGAACTTTCTGGTGATAGATGTGAGAGAGCTCAGGGTGACATAGAGGCAAAGAACATTGTTATGCAAGCTATCCCGTATGAGTTGTTTGAAAATGTTGATAGCAACACTACAACAAAAGATATATGGGATGAGATCAAACGACAGCAAGAAGGTTATGACATGTCAGATGTTACTAAACTGAATAAGGCTCTGGGATTTTATGAAGATTTCAAGCAGGAACCCGATGAACCACTCAAGGATACCTACCGTCGTTTCAATGGTGTTCTCAATGAGTTAAAAAGGTGCAAGATCATAAAAGTACATGCTGAAGTCAACATGAAATTTATCAAAAAGCTCAATGTTGATTGGCTTCCTTATGGAACCATTGTTCGATCTACCAAAGAGATTGACAAGTTGACTATTAATGAGCTTGTTGGAGTTCTTATGCATTAACAACCTGAGGTGTCTAAAATTCAAGAAGGAAGGAAAGAGTCTTCTCCGGGCGATTCACTTGCCCTAATTGCCAAAAAGAAGAGCAAATCATTTACAACTTCCAAAAGTTTGTCCAAGAAAGTGCTTGTAGAAGAATCAATTGATTCTGAAGAGTTGAATATTTCTGATGTTGATGATTCTCACTTTGAATTAGTCAAAATGGCAGCCATGTTCATAAAAGCCTTGAACAAACACAAGTTTAAAGGCAAATCAAGCAATCAGCACAAGAACTCATCGTCTTCCTCGTACTACAAGAAAGCTGATCAATCAAAACAACAACGTGCTGATGATTTCAAGAAGGATGATTCAATCTGTTTCAATTATGGCAAAGATGGTCATTACTCTCGTGAGTGCAAGATGCCTAAGAAGAAGGACGCAGCTTACTACAAGAAGAAAATGTTGATGGCTAAGATTCTAGAAACTGGGGGAGAGCTGAAACCGATTGATGATACTTGGTTTAACTGGACAGATGATTCAGATTCAGAGGTGGAACATGCAAATATTTGCAAGGTGACTAAGCTCATCAAAGCTAAGGAAGCAATGGAGAATTCTGACTCAACATCTGATTATGATGAGGTACAATCATCCGAATTCTCACCCGATTTTATAAAAGTGCAAAATGACATGATGAAAAATCTGGTCTCAATGTCAAAAGAGGTCAAAGGTTTAAAATCTAAAAAACAAAGATTTAAAAGATAAAATCAAACTTTCTGAGACCAGACCTTCTTCATCAAAATTACAATCGGAATTGCAAAGATTGACTGTCCAACTCAGCACAACTGAAACTGAGTTGGAAGATCTTAAGAACACAATTCATCCGATTAAAGTCGAAAGGACAGATTATCGTCTAAAATCAGAACGACTTGCAGAAAAAATTCAATTTTTAGAAAAAGATCTTTATGATTTGAAAAACCAACATGAACCCACACTTTCAAAGCTAAATAAGAAAATTATTCCATTGGAAAACACCATAATTGAAAAGAACACTGAAATTTCTTCACTGTCAAAAGAGTCTTTTTAAATGAAAGCACAACTTGCCCGATATGAGGAAAAACTCTATCACACAGAGCAATCCAAAGCTATCAATGATATGGAACTTTCAAAACAAACAATTTTCATGAATAGACCAAAAACAATTCATGGTGAAAAGTGGGGGTTGGGTTATGAAGATCCTAAGATTTTAGATGATGTTTCCAAAAAGATTCCAGGATTATATCATTCTAATTACTTTCAAGCTGGTTTACCATCTCATTTTGTGCATGCTTCTGATGCTGGTTTTGATGATATTATTGTTAATCGTAAATATAAAATATACCATAAAATTAGCTTAATGTATGAGAAAATCAATGCTAAAATGGTAAATCAAATCCTGATTTCTTGAAGGAACTTGTTGAAACTGAAAAGAACGTGCAACGTATTAATTATTTGCCTACACGTAGATTGGTTTACATTCCTACACTCATGCTAGCGAAATACATTTTAATGCTTGAGAATGAAGTGTTTAACAACCCTAGTTCTAGCATTGTTAATATAGATAAAGTGTTTGATGAACCAACTTTTGATATGAAACCAATCCTACCGGCTTTACCTGCATGTTCTGATAATCTTTTCCGTGAAGACCTAGCACATGAACTAACTGTCATCTTTGAGATAGAATCCCTAGGTCAAACTGATTTAGATGTAAAGGTAGAACCTCGAGATGAACCGACTGTTGAAAATTTGATAGACTTTAATGCAACAATTGATCATTTGAATGAATTTTATAATAATATACCTATTGTACGAAACTTGAAACGTATAATAGATATAGTTGAACAGGAAAATGTTGATTTGCAACTTAAGTGTCAATCTTTAGAACAAATACTTGCTTTGTGTGATAAATTGCCTCCACTTCCTAAGAAAGAATGTACCTATGATTTTAAGGAAGGTGAAGTGATAGTTTATGCTGAGGAATTATGTCTTGAGATTAAGAGCTTAAAACAGAAGATAATTCAAATGAAACAGGCTAACACACTTAAACAATCATCGTCTGTTGAAACCAATGTGTCTGAATGTGTTGGTAGGATTACTAAGACAGGGAAGGGGACAACAACATCTAAGGATGCAAAACCCATTACTATTCTTAAAAACTCATTACGTTCTCAATTTAGTAGATGTGTTTCAAAAGTTGCACCTTCAACACAATTTGTTGTCAAGAAAGTTCATTCTCAAAATGGTTCTGTGTTCACCGAAAAGATTCCTATGATTCCAATGTCAAATAAATCAAAGGAGAGTCTTTTAACAAAATCAGTCAAGTCTACACAACACAAGAGTCCTACACCTGATTTGAGTGAGTATGATGCAAAGGAACGTAAAGTCAAATTAGAAATTTTTTGCAAAATAAATCATCTCATGTGTCAACTGAAAAGTTTGGACGTCTAACTAATAAAGGTGTTTTTGTGTCACAGGTCATAATCCAAATTTGATTTACAAGTCTGTATGGGTTCCTAAGTCACCGACTAAGAAAGTAGCAACCAAACCAACGCAATCTGTTAGTCGACCTAGGAAATCATCTCATGTTTTTTGATTTTCGTCTGTGAACAAAACATCTGCATGGAATAAGTTGTGTGTTAAGACTTTTGATAACGATGTAAAACTTGATATTGCGTATGATGCTTCATGTAATGTGGATTTGAATGATGCTTTATTGTCTAAATTACATGTTGCTTTACGTGATTTTCTTGTTGTTGATCCAAAGTTTATTGTTGGTACTAACCGTAGAGGACCCAAGAAACTTTGGGTACCTAAACTCTAGGATATTAACGTTTACAGGGTTTCGACGTCTGTGTTTGGTATATCGATTCCGGTTGTTCTCGACACATGATGGGCGATAAATCCTTGCTTGTCAATTTCGTTGACAAATTCCTAGGAACGGTTACTTTTGGAAATGATGAGATTGCAGCAATAACGGGTTATGGAGATTTTGTGAAGAATGGCATAACGATCAAACGGGTCTCATATGTTAAGGGTTTGGGGTGCAGTTTATTTAGTGTCAGCCAGTTTTATGAGGGAGATCTCAAAGTTCAATTTGAACGTCGTCAATGCTTGGTGCAATCCACCGATGGAAACGATCTCCTTGTTGGTAAACGTTGTGCTTCACTTTATACTATTGACCTCAATGATGCACCATCACATGAAACCATGTGTTTGGTTACTCGGTCAACGAATGAGAATTCATGGTTATGGCATCACCGGATGTCTCACATGAATTACAAGGGTATTAATCGACTAGTCTCTAAAGATTTAGTTGATGGTATTCCAAGCTTTCAATATGATAAGCATCATGTGTGTCCATCATGTGTGATGGGTAAGCTGAAACGGACTTCTCATCCACTTAAGCAACACCCCAGTACTTCATCGTCCTTGCAATTATTGCATATGGACTTATGTGGACCCATGAGGGTTTCTAGCCTCGGTGGCCGGAAACATGTGCTTGTCATTGTTGATGACTATACCCGATTTACATGGATTTTCCTTCTCCGGACTAAATCAGAAACCCCCGCCATTATCATTGAGTTCATTAAAAAGACTCAACGCTCTTTTAACAAACATGTTAAGAGTATTCGAACTGATAATGGGACAGAATTTAAGAATGGCCTGCTTGATAGTTATTTGAAAGACCAAGGCATTTAACATCAGTTCTCTGCTGCATTCACCCCTCAATAAAATGGAGTAGTCAAATGACGTAATCGTACGTTGTTTGAGGCAGCTCGAACGATGCTTGCTTACTCCAAACTACCTCTGAAAATGTGGGGGGAGGCCATTTCCACTGCATGTTATACCCAAAATCGTTGCATCATTCATAAATGTTTTGATAAAACTCCTTATGAGTTACTATATGGTAGACGCCCGAATGTCAAATATTTTCGTGTCTTTGGTTGTATATGCTATGTGCTTAACGATTTTGACAGCCTCAGAAAGTTTGATCCTCATGGCGATCAGGCCATTTTTCTCGATTATTCTTCGAACAAAGTTGCCTATTGTGTCTATCACAAACAGACGAAGATGATCAAGGAAAGTATCAATGTAAGGTTCGATGAGTTATCGGGAATGGATTTTGAACAACTCAGTTCAAACCCCGATCCTAACCTGGCTACTACTTCTTCCGCGCAAAATTCAATTTTCTTGAAGAAGGGTGTTCCTACGGTAACAACAGAGGAACTGAATATCTTGTTTGATAGTCTCTATGCTCCTCAACGGGATTCAAATGTTCAAGCCATACCGGTTACATCATCACAGTCAACTACTGTGGAGACTCAATCAAGTCTTTTTGATGAAGATACAACACCAACTGATTCACCCGCTGCTTCTTCATCCTCCCTCCTACCTCATATTATTGATAATCTTGAACCAATTCAAGATTCATCCGTTGATACAACTCCAGTTGTTTCTCCAGACACTCATATGAATCCATTAGAGGGTGTTACATTAGATCAAGCTAATCAAGGCTCAATGTCAACATCGGTTGATGTTTCCATGGATACCACTGATGTACAACCTCTTCCAGATCACAACCGATGGACTAAAAGTCATCCGATAGATCTTATTATTGGTGATGCATCTACTCCAGTCTCCACTCGAAGGGCTACTCGGAATATGTGTCTATACACTGCCTTTCTTAGTAAGATTGAACCAACAACGGTTGCTCAAGCCTTACTAGATCCGAACTGGGTGGTAGTAATGCAAGAAGAGATCAATCAATTTGAACGGTTAAAAGTATGGCGATTAGTTCCAAGACCAACGGGTCAACGACCGATAAGGGTTAAGTGGATTTTTAAGAACAAGAAGGATTCTAATGGAATTGTGGTTCGAAATAAGGCACTTCTTGTGGCTAAAGGATATCAACAACAAGAGGGTATTGATTATGACAAAACGTTTGCTCCGGTTGCTAGGATTGAGGCTATTCGTCTTTTCCTTGCATTTGCTTCTCATATGAAGTTCACGGTTTTTCAAATGGATGTAAAAACTGCATTTCTGAATGGTCATCTTCAAGAGGAAGTTTATGTAGATCAACCAGAAGGCTTTGTCGATCCCATTCATCCAAACCATGTCTACTACTTGTAGAAAGCTTTGTATGGTCTGAAGCAAGCACCGCGTGCATGGTACGAGACCTTGACAAAGTATTTGCTGGATAATGGCTTCTCTCGTGGAACGATTGACACAACGCTTTTCATCCGTAAAAACCACGGTCACATTCTTTTGGTTCAAATTTACGTTGATGATATTATTTTTGGTTCCACATCCCCGGCCTTATGCAAAGAATTTAGTGACCTTATGGCCAACAAATTCGAAATGAGCATGCTTGACCAACTTAATTTCTTCTTGGGGTTACAAGTAAAACAATTACCATATGGGATTTTTATCAGTCAAACAAAGTATATCAATGATATGCTTAAACATTTTAAAATGACTGCTTTAAAACCAATGACAACCCCAATGAGGACTTTACTGGATGCTGATGCTAATGGGGAACCCTTTGACATTACACTTTATCGAAGCATGGTTGGTTCTTTAATGTATCTGACTGCGAGTAGACCAGATATTACACTTGCTGTAACTTTTTGTGCACGCTTTCAGTCAAACCCTAAGAAATCTCACTCCAAAGCGGTTGTTAGGATTTTCCAGTACCTTAAAGGTACACCTAACCTTGGAATCTGGTATACTCATGGATCCGATTTCAATCTCACTGCTTATACTGATGCGGATCATGGCGGTTACCATGTTGATAGAAAGAGCACATTTGGATCAATTCAGATGTTGGGGAATAGGCTAGTTGGTTGGTCATCCAAAAAGCAGAACTGTGTATCTTTATCAACAGCTGAGTCTGAGTACATTGCTGCTGCTCATTATTGTTCACAAGTTTTGTGGATGCAAATTCAACTTTTAGACTATGGCTTTAAGATTTTTAAGACCCCAATTTACTGTGATTCACAAAGTGCTATTGCAATTACAAGCAACCCGATCCAGCATTCTAAGACTAAACACATAGATATTGGTTATCATTTCATTAATGACCATGTAGAGAAAGGGGATATAGAGTTATACTTTGTGCCTACCAAAGTGCAATTAGCTGACATGTTCACTAAGCCCTTAGATGAACTTAGACTAAAATTCTTGATCAAAGAAATTGGCATGGTAGAATATAGTGCTTGACATTCCTTAGATCTTTTGGGACTTATACTTGGGATCTTGTGTTTAGGGGGAGTAGATACTTTCTAGGGGGAGCAATTGTTTAATTCTGCTTTAGATATTATCTTTCTAGGGGGAGCCTTTTAGAATTATGTTAACTTCCTGGGATTAAATTTCAATGGTTATGAAAGGGAGAGGTAACTCATTGATCTCGTGTTTTAAGGGGGAGTTAATTCATTTTCTTGGTAATATTTCAAAATGGTGATTTACTTTCTTGTATATCACATTTTGAGGGGGAGAAAAAGGGAGAAAATTGAACAGAAAATTGTTTTTCAAAAGTGAATTCATAAATTCTTTGTTTTATATCTGAAAATAATTCACTAAGGCTTGTATACATCTCAGTATGCAACCCGTTTTAACAATTGGTATCACTGAAAATTTGTACTTTGTTCACAATTCAAAGTTTTTCTAAGTACAAATCTTATTTTGAGAAAATTCATAAAAATTGAAAAAGATAAAATCCAAAAAGATTTGAATTTTACTGAATAAATGCTATTTTTTAATAGTATACCGAATGTGACAACCAACAGCACATATTCGATAAGTTCAAAGTTTCAAAAATTGTCTTAGAAATGTTTTTCATTAAAATTGTTATAATCTTGAATGATTTTTGTTAAAGATCTGTCAAAATTTGAAGTGAATTTGTTTTAAATTTGGAAAATGGACTGCATTCAGTATTTAAGGCCCATTCGGTAAAGCCTATTTCATCAAAACATTCGGTATCTATAAATAGGAGGGTCAAAGTCAAACATTCTCTTACTTTTTCTTAATTGCATACCGAATCTGACAAAACCTACCGAATCTGCCTAATCTACCGAATTCGTCTCTCTGTAACTTCTATTTCTTGGTAATTCTTTGTTTTAATTGAATCTAAGATGCACATATTGTAGATCTGAGATAATTGAAAACTTATAAACCTGAAATTAATGTGAATAACATGATTGTGATACTTAATTTTGAAAAATGTTGTTTATACCGAATCTGAGTTGAACTTCTTAATTCTTAGATTAAACTCATCTGATTTGGTTAAATAACATGAAATCTTTTCAAATCTGTGTTAAAATAGTTGACCTATCAATTAACCGAGTCTGATTACATGTTTAATTGAGCTTTTGATGGATTTTGTACATACCGAATGTGTTCATGCTACAGTACCAAGTCTGTTCAACACATTAACATATTTTTCTGATTTGTTTGAGCTGTTAATTGATTATGAATATGTTTTTGCATGATATAAGACTGAATATGCATGTTTGGGTGATTATATGTGATTTTTGAAGATACCGAATCTATTCTTGGCATGATACCGAATCTGTAATTTGGTACTTTAAAAATAATGTGGTTTTCAACTTGAAAAATCTTGCATGCTTTATTTAAGTCTTTGGTATGAAAACTCAAGCTTATTTGGTTACAGAATCTCAAGTTTTCATGACTACCGAATCTGCTTGAATTGTGCTTCAAATTGACTAAGTGTTGTTCTGATTCTTTGTGTTATATAATTGACTTTGCATGATGATTTTGTACTGTAATGAATATCATATGAATGTTGAAATGTCCCGTTGATATTGATTATAAACGTTCCATATTAATTGATTTCGTTGCGAGGTTTTGATCTCTATATGAGACATTTTTCAAAGACTGCATTCGTTTTTAAAACAAACCATAACCTTTATTTTATCGACAAGGTTAAAAGTACATCACCAAGATTATCCAGAAATGATAATCTAAAAAATATCACACTTACACACTACCAATACATATTGGTTTACAATATTAATATGTTACAACAAAGTAAATCTCGAATGCAGTTTTAAACAATATTATACAAGCATGCTGACACCAAATCTTGTCCTTATTTTAGCATGCAATATTGGAAGCTCTTAATAATCACCTGAGAATAAACATGCTTTAAACGTCAACAAAAATGTTGCTGAGTTATAGGTTTAACCTATATATTTATCAAATCGTAATAATAGACCACAAGATTTCATATTTCAATATACATCCCATACATAGAGATAAAAATCATTCATATGGTGAACACCTGGTAACCGACATTAAAAAGATGCATATAAGAATATCCCCTATCATTTCGGGAAATCCTTCGGACATGATAAAAACGAATTCGAAGTACTAAAGCATCCGGTACTTTGGATGGGGTTCATTAGGCCCAATAGATCTATCTTTAGGATTCGCGTCAATTAGTAGATCGGTTTACTAATTCTTAGGTTACCAAGCAAAAGGAGCATATTCGGTTTCGATCATTCACCCATATAATGTAGTTTCAATTACTTGTGTCTATTTCGTAAAACATTTATAAAACTGCATGTATTCTCATCCCAAAAATATTAGATTTTAAAAGTGGGACTATAACTCACTTTCACATATTTTTACTTCGTCGGGAAGTAAGACTTGGCCACTGGTCGATTCACGAACCTATAACAAATATGTACATATATATCAAAGTATGTTCAAAATATATTTACAACATTTTTAATACGTTTTAATGTTTTAAGTTTATTAAGTCAATTGTCCTCGTTAGTAACCTACAACTAGTTGTCCACAGTTAGATGTACAAAAATAAATCGATATATATTATCTTGAATCAATCCACGACCCAGTGTATACACGTCTGATAGTACTCCAAATGAACATATATTTAGGTACAATATCCTTCCAATATATAAAGCTTTTAGTTGCAATTATTCTATTTTTATGTAATATTTGTTTAAATAAATAAGTGCGAAGACAATAGAAGAAAACGACGATTTGAAGATGTAAATGACCAAAAGCTCAAATGAACAAGATATAATTCAAGTGGTTCCATTTATTGATAAGAAACGTCTAAAAATGACAAGAGTACGAGTCGCGGAATGCAAAGTACAAGATATCTCCGCGTACGAAAGGACGTTCGAAAATCCGGAACCGGGACATGAACCAACTATCAACGCACGACGCAACGGAGCTAAAATTACAAGTCAACTATGCACATATATATAATATAATATATAAATAATTCTTAAAATTATATATATATTATATTATATATTAAAAACCGTCGGCAAACTAGAAAACAAAAGCATGTGAGCTGGATCAGAGGGCCATGTGATCGCATGGCCAGAAGACACAAAATCCATGCGATCGCATGAGCATCAGAATCTGGCCAAGTGCTATAAAAGGCGACGAATTCTGCACGAAATATGCACACCTTTTTCAATCTCTCTTTCTCTCTATGTAATATATAATTATAATTATAATTTTAATTATAATTAAGATTAATAATAAATTATGGTTTAGTTGGGTTAATGTAAGAAATGTTTTACGGGTTTTAAAGTCGGAATTCTGTCCGTGCAACGCTACGCAATTAATCACCACTGTAAGCTATGTTCTACCTTTTTAATTTAATGTCTCGTAACTAAGTTATTATTATGCTTATTTGAGCCAAAGTAATCGTGATGTTAGACTAATTATTAAGAAGGGGTTATTAGATTTTGTACCATAATTAAGGTTTGGACAAAAGACCGACACTTGTAGACATTGGACTATTGACTATTAATAGATACGGGGTATTGTCTAATCGAATGACAACTCATTAGAATCTGTCGAACCTATCTTCAAATTAGTTAATCTAATAATTATTAAAATGATTATGTATGTTCTATTTAGTGACGTTTATACGACATCTTTCACGATCATTTAATTAATTATTCGGGTTGGGTAATTGATTATTCATTCTGATCAAGTGGGTAAATTAATATTCATATCTCATTAAAACAGGGGTGGATTACATACAAGGATAATTGGTGTAATTGTTAACAAAGTAATAAAACCTTGGATTACACACAGTCGATAACCAGGTGTAATTATTAAACAAAGTATTAAAACCTTGTTACAGTTCGAATTTCTAATTAGTTAGAATATTTGACTTCGGGAATAAGGTTAATTTGACGAGCATTTTATAATTATGATCGATGGACTATTATGGACAAAAACCAAATAGGTATCAAATAATCCAGAACAAAGGACAATTAACCCGGGTAATAATTAATTAAAATCAAAACGTCAAACACCATGATTGCGGAAGTTTAAATAAGCATAATACTTTTAATTCATATTTCATCGTACCTTTATTTACTGTCATTTTAATTACCGCAATTTACTTTATCGCAATTTAAATTCTGTCATTTATATTATCGTCATTTATCTTTACGCTTTATTTAAAATCGACAAACCGGTCATTAAACGGTAAAAACCCCCTTTTATAATAATATTAATATATATAATTATATATATTTTATATAAATATAGTTGTTAAAAATATAGCGTTAAACTCAGCTATTTTCCTGTGGAACGAACTGGACTTACTAAAAACTACACTACTCTACGATTAGGTACACTGCCTATAAGTGTTGTAGCAAGATTTAGGTATATCCACTATATAGATAAATAAATAACTTGTGTAAATTGTATCATATTTAATAGTATTTTGTAGTAAAAATAATAGTATTTCGTATACACCGCTGCACACATCAAGTTTTTGGCGCCGCTGCCGGCGACCCGAAAGCGAAACGCTATATAAAAAAAATTAGTTTTTAAGTTATTTTTGTAAAAATATTTTTCATATAAATATTGAAATACAAAAATATAAAAAAAAGTATATATATCTATTTAAGTGTTTAGATAAAAAGAAAATATATTTTTATAAAGTATACAAGTATTTTTCTTTAGTTTTTAAAAAAATTTAAGTTTACTTTAATAAATTTTACTTGTATTAATTTGTAAAGAATATAAAGTAAAAAAGTAAAAAAGGTTAAAAAAAAAAAACCCAAAAATCTTTGCTTTTAAAACAATCGCTTTAAAAAAAACAAATTTTAAATTTTGTCGAGGGACGGACTAGGTAAACATACCGAAACTACCTAAAGTAAAAGGAAACAAAATTTTAAAAAATTATTCATTTAAATTGTTTTAATAAATAAAGGTTTTATATATATATATATATATATATATATATATATATATATATATATATATATATATATATATATATATATATATATATATATATATATATATATATATATATATATATATATATATATATATATATATATATATATATATATATATATATATATATATATATATATATATATATATATATATATATATATATATATATATATATATATATATATATATATATTATATGTTTGTAGTTTATCTTATGTACAAAAAAGGATAAAACAAAGCACTTTCAAAGACTGACATTAAGTTCAGCAAAAGCTACTAATTTTGACGACAAGACGCAAAATATCAAATGTGATATAAAATAATATGTTTGAAAACTCGGTAATTTTAATCACTTTTCTACACTAATCACCCTCATGAATTTATAATTATAGTCTGATTTCATGCAAATGAGGGCATTGCATGATCTCAAGTGTGGGGAAGAGTTATAAATTCTCTCAGGTTTACACTTAGTTTATTTGCCAAATTTTTTGAAAATTTGAAAATTTTTTAATAAAATGAATTCAAAATCATGTTTATACATATTTATGAACGATAAAACTAGGTGATAATACCGAAATTATTGTTACATCGGAGAGAACATAAATGGAGAAACAACCCAAAATGTCAGAATTCATTTAAAATGGAATAGAGGAGAATAAAAAGGCAAAGAAAAAAAATAAATAAAAGCTAAGTGTGAGAAGAATTTACCAAGTTATTCAAAACACATATCACGTATGTTTATACAAGATTATTACATGTACTTTTATTTTGGACGATTTTAATCAGTTTTACCTAATTTACTGTAATATATTTGAAAGAAAGATGGATCTACACGATGAATCAATTCCATCATTAAAAGGAAGTAAAGTCTTCCAAAAAAGACACGCGCTTCTTGATTTAGGTCAGGAAGTGGTCGTCCAGACCAGTTGTAGAGTCTACGAAAAACCTTGAAAAGTTTTCTCGAAAATCAGCTGGAAATCCACGGACCTCAGCATCAAACAGGGTCGCCAAGTGGTCAGACTTATCCTAACCATGAGAGGATCTGTCTCGTAAAATGAGGAGGGCGCCGTGCAAATTAGCTTGATAAGACTAATGAATCAGACCCCCGGAAAGGATAATCTTCTTAAAGATTAAAAATCAGCTTTTAAGCCTGATATTACTCAATCCTTGAGATTGACCTTAAAGATTGAGAATTACAAACTCATGGAATTCAATGATATCTAAACTCGAGCTTGAACAAGAAAATATTTTGATAAAAATAAAACTGATTTGTTTTCTGAAAACCTATTTTCAATGCGTTCATTACCATTGAACGTAAAATCCTAAGAATTCACCAGAATATATTAGGTCACCTGAACCAAATCGGGTGTCAACCGTAAGAACGGTGGTTGCATAGCATGGTCGAAGACATGACCTTGTGCCAGACTGAAAAACTATAGGGTGATCTTTACTATTGCTCCTACAAAGAATAGTAATTGCATCCGACATATTTTTGACCATAATTATCTGCATGTCACGGGACATTGCCTTAACAGTTGCTTGTTCATCGCTTTCCTTTACAACCGGACGGTAGTTTACCGAAAGGTAATATACGGAGCAAGTATACTGGACGTGTGCTTTCCTAATACAAGGATTAGCAAGTGGGTGACACAAAACCACAAGTTTTTGAGCTAAAATTTTCAAATATGAAACCCACACAACCCACAAAAACATTTTGCAAACACCGGTGAAGGGTTATTCTGGAAAACTTATCTAGGGTAAAAGCTAGAATGAATTTTCAAAAGATCAAATGTTTTCATAAAGATCAAATTTCCTTAAAGGATCTAAATTTTCATAGTCATGTGAGACTGTAAACCACATTATTACTATCATTGTTTATACCGCTGTATCAAAATCACTGATGTATAAAGTGTGAGAATAAAAAAAAGTGATTCGAGTGAAGTGTGATTTTATTTTAAGTTATGTATTGCTTGAGGACAAGCAACGCTCAAGTGTGAGGATATTTGATAGTGCTCCAAATGAACATATATTTAGGCACAATATCCTTCAAATATGTAAAGCTTTTAGTTGCAATTATTCTATTTTTATGTAATATTTGTTTAAATAAATAAGTGCGAAGACAAAAGAAGAAAATGACGATTTGAAGACGCAAATGACCAAAAAGCTCAAATAAACAAGATATAATTCAAGTGGTTCCATTTATTGATAAGAAACATCTAAAAATGACAAGAGTACGAGTCGCGGAATGCAAAGTACAAGATATCTCCGCGTACGAAACGACGTTCAAAAATCCGGAACCGGGATATGAACCAACTATCAACGTGCGACGCAACGGAGCTAAAATTACAAGTCAACTATGCACATAAATATAATATAATATATAAATAATTCTTAAAATTATATATATATATATTATATTATATATTAAAAACCGTCAGCAAACTAGAAAACAAAAGCATGTGAGCTGGATCAGAGGGCCATGCGATCGCAAGGCTAGAAGGCACAAAATCCATGCGATCGCATGGGCATCAGAATCTGGCCAAGTGCTATAAAAGGCGACGAATTCTGCACGAAATATACACACCTTTTTCAATCTCTCTTTCTCTCTATGTAATATATAATTATAATTATAATTATAATTATAATTAAGATTAATAATAAATTATGGTTTAGTTGGGTTAATGTAAGAAATGTTTTACGGGTTTTAAAGTCGGAATTCTGTCCGTGCAACGCTACGCAATTAATCACCACTGTAAGCTATGTTCTACCTTTTTAATTTAATGTCTCGTAACTAAGTTATTATTATGCTTATTTGAGCCAAAGTAATAGTGATGTTAGACTAAATATTAAGAAGGGGTTATTAGATTTTGTACCATAATTAAGGTTTAGATAAAAGACCGACACTTGTGGACATTGGACTATTGACTATTAATAGATAGGGGGTATTGTCTAATCGAATGACAACTCATTAGAATCTGTCGAACCTATCTTCAAATTAGTTAATCTAATAATTATTAAAATGATTATGTATGTTCTATTTAGTGACGTTTATATGACATCTTTTACGATTATTTAATTAATTATTCGGGTTGGGTAATTGATTATTCATTCTGATCAAGTGGGTAAATTAATATTCATATCTCATTAAAACAGGGGTGGATTACATACAAGGATAATTGGTGTAATTGTTAACAAAGTAATAAAACCTTGGATTACACGCAGTCGATAACCATGTGTAATTATTAAACAAAGTATTAAAACCTTGTTACAGTTCGAATCACTAATTAGTTGGAATATTTGACTTCGGGAATAAGGTTAATTTGACGAGCATTTTATAATTATGACTGATGGACTATTATGGACAAAAACCAAATAGGTATCAAATAATCCAGGACAAAGGATAATTAACCCGGGTAATAATTAATTAAAATCAAAACGTCAAACATCATGATTACGGAAGTTTAAATAAGCATAATACTTTTATTTCATATTTCATCGTACCTTTATTTACTGTCATTTTAATTACCGCAATTTACTTTATCGCAATTAAAATTCTGTCATTTATATTATCGTCATTTATCTTTACGCTTTATTTAAAATTGACAAACCGGTCATTAAACGGTAAAAACCCCCTTTTATAATAATATTAATATATATAATTATATATATTTTATATAAATATAGTTATTAAAAATATAGCGTTAAACTCAGCTAGCTCCTTGTGGAATGAACCGGACTTACTAAAAACTACACTACTCTATAATTAGTTACACTGCCTATAAGTGTTGTAGCAAGGTTTAGGTATATCCACTATATAGATAAATAAATAACTTGTGTAAATTGTATCGTATTTAATAGTATTTCGTAGTAAAAATAATAGTATTTCGTATACACCGCTGCACACATCAACGTCTCAGGCTAGATCACAACTCAAAGTATATATATTTTCAGAATCAACCTCAACCCTGTATAGCTAACTCAAACATTACTGCATATAGAGTGTCTATGGTTGTTCCAAATAATATATATACATGGGTCGATATGATATGTCAAAATATTTGCATACGTGTCTATGGTATCCCAAGATTACATAATATATTAGAATACATGTATAATACAATATGAGTTAGCTAGGATATGATTAATATAGATTTGTTACCAATTTTCACGTAGCTACAACAAGAAAAATTATCCAATCTTGTTTTACCCATAACTTCTTCGTTTTAAATCCGTTTTGAGTGATTCAAGTTGCTATGGTTTCATATTGAACTTAAGTTTATGAATCTAAACAGAAAAAGTATAAGTTTATAGTCAGAAATACATGTTACAAGTCATTTTTGTAAAGGTAGTCATTTCAGTCGAAAGAACGACGTCTAGATGACCATTTTGGAAAACATACTTACACTTTGAGTTTAACCATGATTTTTGGATATAGTTTCATGTTCATAAGAAAAATCATTTTCCCAGAAGAACAACTTTTAAATCAAAGTTTATCATAGTTTTTAATTAACTAACCCAAAACAGCCCGCGGTGTTACTACGACGGCGTATATCCGGTTTTACGGTGTTCTTCGTGTTTTCAGGCTTTAAATCATTAAGTTAGCATATCATATAGATATAGAACATGTTTTTAGTTGATTTTAAAAGTTAAGTTAGAAGGAATAACTTTTGTTTGCGAACAAGTTTAGAATTAACTAAACTATGTTCTAGTGATTACAAGTTTAAACCTTCGAATAAGGTAGTTTTATATATATGAATCGAATGATGTTTTGAACATCATTACTTCCTCAGGTTTTGTGGATAAACCTACTAAAAATGAGAAAAATAGATCTAGCTTCAAAGGATCCTTGGATGGCTAGAAAGTTCTTGAAGCAAAATCATGACACGAAAACAAGTTTAAGTAAGATTTCCACTCGAAATAAGATTGTTATAGTTATAGAAATTGAATCAAAGTTTGAATATGAGTACTACCTTGTATTAGAGAGATATCTTACTGTAAATAAGAAAGATTTCTTGAGGTTGTATGATCACTTGAAATGGATTTGCATGATTGAAAGAAAGCTAGCAAACTTGGGAGTGTTGTTGGTGTGTTCTTGAGTAGTTGTTTTATATCATGGTTATGTATGGATTTATGAACTAGATTGAGCTAGATTTTATTGAATATGATGAAGAACACTTAGAACAAAGGAATAACACTTGAGAGAGACTAATTTGATTCAAGAAAATTTCCAAGTGAATGTGTTTAGAGTGCTTCTACTTCACGTGAATATGAGATGGCCATATAGGCTCCATTAGTTTGTAATTTTGTGAGATATTTCATGCTAGAAGTTAAATGATGGTTCCCACATGGTTAGGTGACTCACATGGGCTGCTAAGATCTGATCATTGGAGTGTATATACCAATAGTACATACCTTTAGAAGCTGGATATTGTACGAGTACGAATACGGGTGCATACGAGTAGAATTGTTGATGAAAATGAACGAGGATGTAATTGTAAGCATTTTTGTTAAGTAGAAGTACTTTGATAAGTGTCTTGAAGTCTTTCAAAAGTGTATAAATACATATTAAAACACTACATGTATATACATTTTAACTGAGTCGTTAAGTCATCGTTAGTCGTTACATGTAAATGTTGATTTGAAACCTTTAAGTTAATGATCTTGTTAAATGTTGTTAACCCAATGTTTATTATATCTAATGAGATGTTAAATTATTATATTATGATGATATTATGATATATTAATATATCTTAATATGATATATATATATATATACACACACACACACACATTTAAATGTCGTTACAACAATAATCGTTACATACATGTCTCGTTTCGAAATCCTTAAGTTAGTAGTCTTGTTAATATACTTTACATATGTAGTTCATTGTTAATATACTTAATGATATGTTTACTTATCATTTATCATGTTTATATATAGTGTATCAATATCTTAAAATGATTCATATGTAATTAGTAAGACATTGTTATAACGATAATCGTTATATATACCATTATCAAGTTTCTTAATTCAATAGTCTCATTTTTATGTATTTAACTCATTGTTAAAATACTTAATGAGGTACATACTTATCATAATATCATGTTAACTATATATATATATATCCATATGTATGTCATCATATAGTTTTTACAAGTTTTAAAGTTCGTGAATCGCCGGTCAACTTGGGTGGTCAATTGTCTATATAAAACCTATTTCAATTAATCAAGTCTTAATAAGTTTGATTGCTTAACATGTTGGAAACACTTAATCATGTAAATATCAATTTTATTTAATATAAATAAACATGGAAAAGTTTGGGTCACTACAGTACCTACCCGTTAAATAAATTTCGTCCCGAAATTTTAAGCAGTTGGAGGTGTTGACGTATCTTCTGGAAATAGGTGCGGGTATTTCTTCTTCATATGATCTTCTCGTTCCTAGGTGAACTCAGGTCCTCTACGAGCATTCCATCGAACCTTAACAATTGGTATCTTGTTTTGCTTAAGTCTTTTAACCTCCCGATCCATTATTTCGATGGGTTCTTCGATAAATTGAAGTTTTTCGTTGATTTGGATTTCGTCTAACGGAATAGTGAGATCTTCTTTAGCAAAACATTTCTTCAAATTCGAGACGTGGAAAGTGTTATGTACAGCCGCGAGTTATTGAGGTAACTCAAGTCGGTAAGCTACTGGTCCGACACGATCAATAATCTTGAATGGTCCAATATACCTTGGATTTAATTTCCCTCGTTTACCAAATCGAATAACGTCTTTCCAAGGTGCAACTTTAAGCATGATCATCTCTCCAATTTCAAATTCTATATCTTTTCTTTTAATGTCAGCGTAGCTCTTTTGTCGACTTTGGGCGATTTTCAACCGTTGTTGAATTTGGATGATCTTCTCGGTAGTTTCTTGTATTATCTCCGGGCCCGTAATCTGTCTATCCCCCACTTCACTCCAACAAATTGGAGACCTGCACTTTCTACCATAAAGTGCTTCAAACGGCGCCATCTCAATGCTTGAATGGTAGCTGTTGTTGTAAAAAAATTCTGCTAACGAAAGGTGTCGATCCCAACTGTTTCCGAAATCAATAACACATGCTCGTACCATGCCTTCAAGCGTTTGTATCGTCCTTTTGCTCTGCCCATTAGTTTGTGGATGATAATCAGTACTCATGTCAAGACGAGTTCCTAATGCTTGCTGTAATGTCTGCCAGAATCTTGAAATAAATCTGCTATCCCTATCAGAGATAATAGAGATTGGTATTCCATGTCTGGAGACGACTTCCTTTAAATACAATCGTGTTAACTTCTCCATCTTGTCATCTTCTCTTATTGGCAGGAAGTGTGCTGATTTGGTGAGACAATCAACTATTACCCAAATAGTATCAAAACCACTTGTAGTCCTTGACAATTTAGTGATAAAATCCATGGTAATGTTTTCCCATTTCCATTCCTGGATTTCGGATTGTTGAAGTAGACCTGATGGTTTATGATGCTCTGCTTTGACCTTAGAACATGTCAAACATTCTCCTACATATTTATCAACATCGGCTTTCATACCCGGCCACCAAAAATATTTCTTGAGATCCTTGTACATCTTCCCCGTTCCAGGATGTATTGAGTATCTGGTTTTATGAGCTTCTCTAAGTACCATTTCTCTCATATCTCCAAATTTTGGTACCCAAATTCTTTCAGCCCTATACCGGATTCTGTCTTCCCGAATATTAAGATGCTTCTCCCATCCTTTGGGTATTTCATCCTTTAAATTTCCCTCTTTTAAAACTCCTTGTTGCGCCTCCTTTATTTGAGTAGTAAGGTTATTGTGAATCATTATATTCATAGCTTTTACTTGAATGGGTTCTCTGTCCTTTCTGCTCAAGGCTTCGGCTACCACATTCGCCTTCCCCGGGTGGTAACGAATCCCAAAGTCGTAATCATTCAACAATTCAATCCACCTGCGCTGCCTCATGTTCAGTTGTTTCTGATTAAATATGTGTTGAAGACTTTTGTGGTCGGTATATATAATACTTTTGACCTCATATAAGTAGTGCCTCCAAGTCTTTAATGCAAAAACAACCACGCCTAATTCCAAATCATGTGTCGTATAATTCTGCTCGTGAATCTTCAATTGTTTAGACGCATAAGCAATTACCTTCGTTCGTTGCATTAATACACAACCGAGACCATGCTTTGAGACGTCACAATATATCACAAAATCATCATTCCCTTAAGGTAATGACAATATAGGTGCCTTAGTTAACTTTTTCTTTAACAATTGAAACGCTTTCTCTTGTTCATCCTTCCATTCAAATTTTCTCCCTTTATGCGTTAATAAAGTCAAGGATTGCTATTCTGAAAAAATCTTGGATGAACCTTCTGTAGTAACCAGCTAGTCCTAAAAATTAGCGTATATGCTTCGGAGTTTTCGGGGTTTCCCACTTTTCAACAGTTTCAATCTTTGCTGGATCCACCTGAATACCTTCTTTGTTCACTATGTGACCGAGGAATTGAACTTCATCCAACCAAAATGCACACTTTGAAAACTTAGCATACAATTTTTCTTTTCTCAGCAACTCTAGCACTTTTCTCAAATGTTCTTCGTGCTCTTGATCATTCTTCGAGTAAATAAGTATGTCATCGATGAAAACAATGACAAACTTGTCAAGATATGGCCCACACACTCGGTTCATGAGGTCCATGAATGCAGCTGGTGCGTTAGTCAATCCAAACGGCATAACCATAAACTCGTAATGACCGTAACGCGTCCTAAAAGCAGTCTTTGGAATATCATCCTCCTTCACCCGCATTTGATGATACCCAGAACGTAAATCAATCTTCGAATAAACCGACGAGCCTTGTAGTTGATCAAATAAATCGTCTATTCTCGGTAGTGGGTAGCGGTTCTTGATGGTAAGTTTGTTCAACTCTCGGTAGTCGATACACAACCTAAATGTACCATCCTTCTTCTTGACAAACAAAACAGGAGCTCCCCACGGTGATGTGCTTGGTCGAATGAAACCACGCTCTAAAAGTTCCTGTAACTGAGTTTGTAATTCTTTCATTTCGCTGGGTGCGAGTCACTATGGAGCACGAGCTATTGGTGCAGCTCCTGGTACAAGGTCTATTTGAAATTCAACGGATCGATGTGGGGGTAATCCCGGTAATTCTTTCGGAAATACATCGGGAAATTCTTTTGCGACGGGAACATCACTGATGTTCTTTTCTTCAGGTTTAACTTCCTCGATGTGTGTTAGAATGACGTAACAACCTTTTCTTATTAGTTTTTGCGCCATCATGCCACTAATAAGATTTAATTTCACGTTATTCTTTTCTCCGTACACCATTAAAGGTTTTCCTTTTTCACGCACAATGCGAATCGCATTTTTGTAACAAACGACTTCTGCTCTCACCTTTTTCAACTAGTCCATGTCAATTATTATATCAAAACTCCCTAACTCGACTGGTATTAAATCAATTTTAAACGTTTCATCCCCCAGTTTAATTTCTCTATCCTGACATGTATTATCTGCTGAAATTAATTTACCGTTTGCTAATTCGAGTAAAAATTTACTATCCAAAGGTGTCAATGGGCAACTTAATTTAGCACAAAAATCTCTACTCATATAGCTTCTATCCGCACCCGAATCAAATAAAACATAAGCAGATTTATCGTCAATAAGAAACGTACCCGTAACAAGCTTTGGGTCTTCCTGTGCTTCTGCTGCATTAATATTGAAAACTCTTCCACGACCCTGCTCATTAGTATTCCCTTGTTTCGGGAAATTTCTAATAATGTGGCCTTGTTTTCCACATTTATAACAAACAGCGTTGGTATTACTTGCTCCGACACTATTCGTTCCGGCATTACTTGTTTCGACACTATTTGTTCCTTTAGTTCTGTAAAACCTTGTTCCATAAAACTCACACTTTGTCGTGCTATGACCATTTCTTTTACACCTGTTGCAAAATGTCGTACAAAACCCCGGGTGATTTTCTTCACACCTATGACATGGCTGATTTTGGTTTTTGTTGCTGTTGTTGTTATTGAGGTTGTTGTTGGGATTGTTATTGTTGTTGAAACGGTTGTTGTAGTTGTTGTTGTTGTTGGGATCTGTGTTGTAGTTATTGTTAGAATTGCGGTTATTGTTGCGATTGTTGTTGCGGTTGTTGGGATAGTTGTTGCGATTATGGTTGTAATTGTTATTGTTGTTGTACTAGTGATTCTTGTCACCGTTTTCCTCCCACTTCCTCTTGAGTTGTTTCGTATTGGCTTCTTCGGCCGCCTGCTCTTTAATTCTTCCCTCAATCTGATTTATGAGTTTATGAGCCATTCGACTTGCCTTTTGTATGGAAGCGGGCTCGTGTGAACTCACATCTTCTTGAATCCTTAATGGTAACCCTTTTATAAATGCGTCGATCTTCTCTTCTTCATCTTCGAACATTCCCGTACACAATAGGTACAAATCTGTGAATCGTTGTTCATATGTGGTAATGTCGAACCCTTGTGTTCGTAACTCTCTAAGCTCTACCTTGAGCTTATTGACTTCGTTTCTAGGACGGTACTGCTCGTTCATCAATTGCTTGAATGCCTACCACGGTAGTGCGTAAGCAGCATTTTGTCCTGCCTGTTCAAGATAGATGTTCCACCATGTTAACGCAGTACCTGTGAAGGTATGCGTAGTGTACTTAACTTTGTCCTCTTCAGTACACTTACTTATGGCAAACACCAATTCGACCTTCTCGGTCCACCGTTTCAATTCAATTGGTCCTTCGGTTCTATCAAATTCCAATGGTTTGCAGGCAGTGAATTCTTTGTAGGAGCATCCTACACGATTTCTTGTGGAATTAGTTCCACTGCTAGATCCAGAGTTATTGTTATTTTGCATCGCAGCCTGTACTGCGGCTATGTTTGCTGCAAGGAAAACACGGAAGTCTTCCTCGCTCATGTTCAAATTCTGACGAGTCGTCGGTGCCATTTCCTTCAAAAATAGCCCAAAAGAATTAAGTTAATCATATAGAATTTTAAGAGTAGTCAATAGTATTTCTGTGATGATCGCTCCAAATCCATATGGACAAACACGTCATTCATCGATTTCATTGCGAGGTATTTGACCTCTATATGATACGTTTTGTAAACATTGCATTCTTTTGAAAAGGCACACCATAAATGAATATTTAAATGAAAGGTTTTTGACATCTGATGATTTCTACATATAGACAATCACCGTAAATAATAGTTTACAATAGTAATTCCGTTGACAATGCAGTCAAAATAAGATACATGGTGATGATTTGGTGAATGCAACGTTTCCTTGATAAATATGCCATGTAAGACTCCATGCACATAGCTTGTCTAACATATAAGCAAACAGCGGAAGACTTCTAGGGAACCTGAGAATAAACATGCTAACAAATGTCAACACAAAGGTTGGTGAGTTCATAGTTTTAGTGTTTCGCATAATCTGTATATAAAGGTGGATCACAAGATTTCAGTTGTTTCATCCGAAACGTTTATCAAAATATTCTACGAAATTGAGCACCCTGGTAACTAAACTTAACGTATATATAATTTATACCCTTTGTATAATCATCTTAATAATACATGCAAACCAACGTGTACGCTTCTCAAATAGCATACGTCTGTTAAAAGGCTAGTGCTCTAGCTCAGACGGGGATATCAAGCCCTA
Source organism: Rutidosis leptorrhynchoides (assembly GCF_046630445.1). Lineage (NCBI taxonomy): Eukaryota > Viridiplantae > Streptophyta > Magnoliopsida > Asterales > Asteraceae > Rutidosis > Rutidosis leptorrhynchoides. Next base: position 155,662,866 of record NC_092335.1, on the reverse strand, counting down.
TGGATCCATATACTACTACTCGCGCCCACCAGTTCTTATAACCGGCAGTTACTAGTTACCAAAGCTAAGGGATTTTCGGTTCAAACTCAGTGTAGAATTTAGTATGTACTTGTATCCATTGCGTTTAAAATAAAGTGCATGTATTCTCAGCCCAAAAATATATATTGCAAAAGCAATTAAAAAGGGAGCAATGAAACTCACGCATATAAATATTGTATATCGGTTAATAAAGCATTTGCATGTATTCTCAGCCCAAAAATGTAGAGAGTAAAAGGGATCTTATGAAACTCACCTTAGCAGCACATAAAGTTGTTCATCGTAATATGACCGAAACTCGAAATATCAAATAATCCTAGATCTCAACCTATCAATATTGAGATTCAATATTGCAGGAAAGTACGTAGACGCAACAGAGATGATAAATACTAGGTTTGACTTGCGAACAATACCCATGAACATTACCCATAACCTCCATAGCTATAACCCATAATTTCCTTAGTTCTATCCCGTTTGAAGCTTGTTTTGAAAGTGACACGCTCATGACCTCGTCGTAATATTTTATGTATAATATTACTAAAAATATTAAGATTAATAATAATAATAATAATATAATAATAATAATAATAATAATAATAATAATAATAATAATAATAATAATAATAATAATAATAAATACTTACATAGTAATAGGTGTAAAAAAACATGCGCAAGAAACCTGGTATTTATAGCCATAATTCCTGATTCTGATGCCCATGCGATCGCATGGGTTTTATGCCTATTTCTCATGCGATCGCATGGCCGTCAGATCCAGCTCACATATTTTTGTTTTTTTGTTTGTCGACATAATAATTAATAATATATATAATATATTTAATTTATATAATTAATTATATATTATATTAAATTCACATGCATAGTTAACTTGTAATTTTTGTTCCGATAAGTCGTACGTTGTTACGCGACTTATGTCCCGGTTCCGGTTTTTCGAGTGTCCCTTCGTACGCTGAGAAAACTTGTAATTTTCATTCTTGGACACGTACCTTTGTCAAAATATAGCCTTAAATTATCCCTAAATTATACCACCCAGAGTATATCTTAAACTTTAGAGTATTTTGATCATTTACTTCTATAAATCATTGTCTCGTTATTTATTAATATAATAGTATTTATCAAATGTTTCATAACCAAGTTAATATCTATTCTCAATATTTATAAACACATTTTAAAATACGTATCGCAAGTTATTCATATAATTAATTCTTAACAGTTAATATTCCTTATTATTGTATGTGTCCAAATTACGTTATTTAAACAAATAATTCACCATTTATTCCGAATACCGTTAAAATGAATGATTTCTCAAATCAAGTGGACCTCTCAACAGAGACTCGTAATAATATCATAATTCTTAAGAGACTCGGTAAATATCTTTTACTTGAATCGTTTGGCATAATCTTTTAACTCTGTAGTTAAATATATCAATCAGATAATTAAACCAATAAGTTTAATGCACAGTATCATATCCTCAACACTTTGTTACGTTTTCAAGTTATACTATATGTATCTATATATAATTGTTCGCGTTTCGTTGAGAACAATCGAAGATTAATTGAACAGTTCAAAATTTTGAGATTTAACTTCATAGACTTTGTTTATCGTGTCGGAAACGTTAATCATACAAGATTAAGTTTAAATTTGGTCAGAATTTTCCGGGTCATCACAATTTCGTAGCATAGTATGAACTCATTTATAAAAGATTTTTCTTCATATTAGCGTTTTATAGTTTTAATTCGGGTAGTACCTACCCGTTAAGTTCATACTTAGTAGCTAATATACAATTCAACTACTACAATTCTATATGAAAAAAAACTGATTATAATAACATTTCGCGTTCAAATTTTATACAATATTTTACAAACTTACAATACCGCTATTATACATATAGGATGAAATATAGCACATAATAACTTTGCTACTCGGCAGCTATAAAGGCAATTCTAGTTAATACGCAAGTTGTTCAGCAAAAGAAATAAAGATACGTAATTCATAAGTCCAGAAACAAGTCATGCATTCTGGTTTTACTAAGATGACTTCCCATCCTTGGTCTTGTGGAAAGTAACCATTATGACCATTGGCTAGGCAGCATGTTGTAATGTCGCCAAAAGGACGAGGGTTTCGTAATGTCCAACAGCCCCGTAATAATCTAAAAACCTTGTTTCTCACCCCAACTACTGAATCCGTCACTTGTGGGAAGGTTTTATTTAAAAGTTGTAATCCGATGTTCTTTTTCTCACTTTGGTAAGAAGCGAACATCACTAACCCGTAAGTATAACATGCTTCTTTATGTTGCATGTTAGAAGCTCTTTCTAACTCACGAAATCCTATGTTGGGATATGTTGAGTCAAAATAGGTTCTTAACCCGTAGCGTAAAATTGCATTTGGGTTCCCCGCATTTAACGCTTTAAAGAAAACACGGCGTAACTTACGGTCTCCCCAATGTGATATACCCCACCTATCAAAGAAAAGCCTTTTATAAACTAAGGCATTTCTGGAAAGTCTTTCAAATGTTTGACAAGTTAATTTTGCCATAACTAAATGTGCTAATGAATTCTGACTGACTCTAGACAAGATTTCCTCAATCATATCCTCTGGTAGGTCTCCTAAAATATTAAGTTGTCTACCCTTAATGTCCATTTTGTTTTTATAATGTAAAATAGACAAGGATCAGATTCGTAAAAGATAATTAACAAACAATACAAGCAATTTTTACATAGAACATAAAAGTACAAGCACACTACAATACATATAATAGACAACATGATTACAACCCTCTAATCTGAATCACTGGTTTCTTCTTCTTCGGACTTGGTTCGTTTTCCTAATTTTCAAGGGATATATGGTATTCCTCTAATACGAGCCGTCGTTTTCCACAATGATTTAGAAAAACCTGGTGGTTTAGAGGTTCCTGGGTTATTGTTACAATTTAGGAAATATGGATGTTGCCGATACATATAAAGTTCATCGGGGTTGGAATCAGGTTTCTCTATTTTTTTACCTTTTCCCTTATTATTTTCTTTTGCTTTATTAAATTGGGTCGAGGTAATTTCTATAACATCATCGGAATCCTCATCGGGATCCGATTCATCGGCAAATTGGTAATCTTCCCAATATTTTGCTTCCTCGGCGGAAACACCATTGACCATTATTGACTTTGGTCCGTTGGTTGAGGATTTTCTTTTATTTAACTGATTTACTGTAGGTATCAATATTTCTTCCTCCGAAACCTCTTCCTCTTCCGGTTCTTCCTCTTCCGGTTCCTCCTCTTTCGGTTCCTCTTCTTCCGGTTCCTCCTCTTCCGGTTCCTCCTCTTCCGGTTCCTCCTCTTCGAGAATTTGTGAATCTTCCCAAAATATATTCGACTCTTCATTATTATTAAGTGAGTCGATGGGATTTGTACTAGTGGTAGATATCTATCACACAATATCAAACACATTAAGAGGTTAATATATCACATAATATTTACATGTTAATAATATATAGTTTCCAACAAAAGTGTTAAGCAATCGTTTTTAAAGAAAACACGGTCGAAGTCCAGACTCACTAATGTAGCCTAACAAACTCGATAAGACACACTAATGAAAATTTATGGTTCTCTAAGACCAATGCTCGGATACCAACTGAAATGTCCCATTCATATTGATTATAAACATTCCATATGAATTGATTTCGTTGCGAGGTTTTGACCTCTATATGAGACGTTTTTCAAGGACTGCATTCATTTTTAAAACAAACCATAACCTTTATTTTATCGACAAGGTTAAAAGGACATCACCTAGATTATCCAGAAATGATAATCTAAAAAATATCACACTTACACACTACCAATACATATTGGTTTACAATATTAATATGTTACAACAAAGTAAATCTCGAATGCAGTTTTAAACAATGTTATACAAGCATGCTGACAACAAATCTTGTCCTTATTTTAGCATGCAACAGCGGAAGCTCTTAATAATCACCTAAGAATAAACATGCTTTAAACGTCAACAAAAATATTGGTGAGTTATAGGTTTAACCTATATATTTATCAAATCATAATAATAGACGACAAGATTTCATATTTCAATATACATCCCATACATAGAGATAAAAATCATTCATATGGTGAACACCTGGTAACCGACATTAATAAGATGCATATAAGAATATCCCCTATCATTCCAGGAAATCCTTCGGACATGATAAAAACGAATTCGAAGTACTAAAGCATCCGGTACTTTGGATGGGGTTCGTTAGGCCCAATAGATCTATCTTTAGGATTCACGTCAATTAGTAGATCGGTTTACTAATTCTTAGGTTACCAAGCAAAAGGGGCATATTCAGCTTCGATCATTCACCCATATAATGTAGTTTCAATTACTTGTGTCTATTTCGTAAAATATTTATAAAACTGCATGTATTCTCATCCCAAAAATATTAGATTTTAAAAGTGGGACTATAACTCACTTTAACAGATTTTTACTTCGTCGGGAAGTAAGACTTGGCCACTGGTCGATTCACGAACCTATAACAAATATGTACATATATATCAAAGTATGTTCAAAATATATTTACAACATTTTTAATACGTTTTAATGTTTTAAGTTTATTAAGTCAGCTGTCCTCATTAGTAACCTACAACTAGTTGTCCAAAGTTAGATGTATAGAAATAAATCGATATATATTATCTTGAATCATTCCACGACCCAGTGTATACACGTCTCAGGCTAGATCACAACTCAAAGTATATATATATTTTTGGAATCAATCTCAACCCTGTATACCTAACTCAAACATTACTGCATATAGAGTGTCTATGGTTGTTCCAAATAATATATATACATGGGTCGATGTGATATGTCAAAACATTTACATACGTGTCTATGGTATCCCAAGATTACATAATATATTAGAATACATGTATAATACAATATGAGTTAGCTAGGATATGATTAATATAGATTTGTAACCAATTTTCACGTAGCTACAACAAGAAAAATTATCCAATCTTGTTTTACCCATAACTTCTTCGTTTTAAATCCGTTTTGAGTGATTCAAGTTGCTATGGTTTCATATTGAACTTAAGTTTATGAATCTAAATAGAAAAAGTATAAGTTTATAGTCGGAAATACAGGTTACAAGTCGTATTTGTAAAGGTAGTCATTTCAGTCGAAAGAACGACGTCTAGATGACCATTTTGGAAAACATACTTTCACTTTGAGTTTAACCATGATTTTTGGATATAGTTTCTATGTTCATAAGAAAAATCATTTTCCTAGAAGAACAACTTTTAAATCAAAGTTTATCATAGTTTTTAATTAACTGACCCAAAACAGCCCGCGGTGTTACTACGACGGCGTATATCCGGTTTTACGGTGTTTTTCGTGTTTTCAGGCTTTAAATCATTAACTTAGCATATCATATAGATATAGAACATGTATTTAGTTGATTTTAAAAGTCAAGTTAGAAGGATTAACTTTTGTTTGCGAACAAGTTTAGAATTAACTAAACTATGTTCTAGTGATTACAAGTTTAAACCTTCGAATAAGGTAATTTTATATATATGAATCGAATGATGTTATGAACATCATTACTACCTCAGGTTTTTTGGATAAACCTACTAGAAATGAAAAAATATATCTAGCTTCAAAGGATCCTTGGATGGCTTGAAAGTTCTTGAAGCAAAATCATGGCACGAAAACAAGTTCAAGTAAGATTTCCACTCGAAATAAGATTGTTATAGTTATAGAAATTGAATAAAAGTTTGAATATGAGTACTATCTTGTATTAGAGAGATATATTACTGTAAATAAGAAATATTTCTTGAGGTTGGATGAGCACTTGAAATGGATTTGCAAGATTGAAAGCAAGCTAGTAAACTTGGGAGTGTTGTTGGTGTGTTCTTGAGTAGTTGTTTTATATCATGGTTTATGTATGGATTTATGAATTAGATTGAGCTAGATTTTGTTGAAGATGATGAAGAACACTTAGAACAAAGGAAGAACACTTGAGAGAGATTAATTTGATTCAAGAAAATTACCAAGTGAATGTGTTTAGAGTGCTTCTACTTCACGTGAATATGAGATGGCCATATAGGCTCCATTAGTTTATAATTTTGTGAGATATTTCATGCTAGATGTTAAATGATGGTTCCCACATGGTTAGGTGACTCACATGGGCTACTAAGAGCTGATCATTGGAGTGTATATACTAATAGTACATACCTTTAGAAGCTGGGTATTGTACGAGTACGAATACGGGTGCATACGAGTAGAATTGTTGATGAAAATGAACGAGGATGTAATTGTAAGCATTTTTGTTAAGTAGAAGTACTTTGATAAGTGTCTTGAAGTATTTCAAAAGTGTATGAATACATATTAAAACACTACATGTATATACATTTTAACTAAGTCGTTAAGTCATCGTTAGTCGTTACATGTAAATGTTGATTTGAAACCTTTAAGTTAACGATCTTGTTAAATGTTGTTAACCCAATGTTTATTATATATAATGAGATGTTAAATTATTATATTATCATGATACTATGATATATTAATATATCTTAATATGATATATATATATATATACATTTAAATGTCGTTACAATGATAATCGTTACATATATGTCTCGTTTCGAAATCGTTAAGTTAGTAGTCTTGTTTTTACATATGTAGTTCATTGTTAATATACTTAATGATATGTTTACTTATAATTTATCATATTTATATATAGTGCATCAATATCTTAAAATGATTCATATTTAATTAGTAAGACATTGTTATAACGATAATCGTTATATATACCGTTTTCAAGTTTCTTAATTCAATAGTCTCATTTTTATGTATATAACTCATTGTTAAAATACTTAATGAGGTACATACATATCATAATATCATGTTAACTATATATATATATATATATATATATATATATATATATATATATATATATATATATATATATATATATATATATATATCCATATGTATGTCATCATATAGTTTTTACAAGTTTTAAAGTTCGTGAATCGCCGGTCAACTTGGGTGGTCAATTGTCTATATAAAACCTATTTCAATTAATCAAGTCTTAACAAGTTTGATTGCTTAACATGTTGGAAACACTTAATCATGTAAATATCAATTTCATTTAATATAAATAAACATGGAAAAGTTCGGGTGACTACAAATGTCATGTGTATCAATTACTTGTTCATGGTTAGAATAAATGTTTTTTATAACTTAGAAAATCCATAAAAATTATAAAACTTGAAAATACAAAGGATTTCAAAGGTAAATAAGAATAGAGATATATGCTTTATTATAAACATCTTGTGGTCTTCCATTTATTATTCATACAGCTAAATGGTGAACAATCACTTCATCAACTCTGAAACCAACATTCCCTGCCAATACTGGACTGCAATACTGGAGAGGCACACATTATGGCCTGCTCTAAGTACTACTGCCAGTGTGGTAATGACATATCTGGAGCTATTGTACAGAACTATTAGGTTTGTGGAATCTACACAACCTACTGCTGCAAATCCAGAGGGAACACAAGCTCGTTTTGAATTTGAGCTAAGGGGAGTTCAAGGGATGAGGAGTATCACAAAGGCTGATTTCAGGAGGATCTTTAGACTTCCTCTTGTACAAAATGCTCCTGCCTTCCCTGCTACTCAGCAAATGATGAATCAGTCTTCGATCTTGGTTATGTTAGAGCTACCAATGTTCCACAGGCTATGTTTCAGAATAAATACCTGTACTCAAGGTGGTATGTGATCTTCTCTATCATCAACAGATGCTTGCTGATGACCAGGAGTGGTTCCAACAGCCTGACCGTGCCAATGCTGAAATTGTTCTACTCTTTCACAAGAGTAGAGACTCCTGACTATGCCGAGCTTTTATGGGATTTGGTTCAGGCCCAAGTTGGTTCATACATCCCTTGTGAAAGGTTTTTCTGTATCTTTATCCATGATGCTATTACTGCTTGCAGAAATGCAAATATTTTTGTACCAGGTACACATGGATTACCGATGAAACGATTTGGGGAGCTGAAGATGAATACCCCGGTGATTTCTGATAACCAATTCACTGCGGCGATTCCAAATTGGCTTGTGGGGCTAGCTGCACCCCAAGACGCTCGAATGCGTTCTTATTTTGAGGCTGTAGGAATACCTCTTCCGAACCCAGTACAACAAGAACAAGTTGAACCCACCGCGGTTCCAGCCTCAGAGGTTGTAGAGGAACCTGTAGTACAACCACCTGGGCTAGCTAATCCTCCACTTAAGGTAAACCTTAAACATTCCAGGGTAGCACACCAAGCTCAACCCGTGAGGATCAGGGAACCTAGATCATCTAGGATTGAACCAACCCTTTCCACAACACCCGAAGTGAGCAGTGACACCGATTCATCAGTAATTGAATCATCTCCTGAGCTTTCTCCTAAGAGAACTCAATTTATGCCCGATGAGATGATTCAGACTCCACCAACCCAATGAGTAACTAGATCTAGGACTTCAACACCTATCATCCGCCAAACAATTACTCCAACCATTGGTGATACGGATCAAGACCTAGAACCGATTAGGTCACCCTCACCCATTTCCGCATCACATCTAATAATAACAACAAGCCCTACACTAAATGAAGCGCAAGCTTCGGTAGGCAAAAGAGCTAAACGCACGGATGGTAAAAAGCCCAATAAGCCCATCCAATCTAAATAGGACTTAATAATAAATCCTACATAGCAAGATGCTTCAGCATCTAAGGAAGTAAAGTCTTCCTCTGCAGTAAAGTCTGCGTTGACTCAATCGATTGAGGAAAGTCAATCATTGAAGTCCAAAACGGACGAAGAGGAGCCAAAAAGTCTTGAAAAGGCACGCTGCATATCGGCTAGAAATCCTCCTGTGCCTCAATGTACAACAAGGTCTCGAGGTCCGGCTTATCTTGATGAGGAAGATCTGCCGCGTCCCATGGAAATGAGTCAACATGACAATCCTTCGGGATATTTATCAGACTTCCAGCAGACTGATCCCTTAGTTCATGAAAGTGATCCATTGGTTCAAACCACTTCTCTTCCGGATTCTGAAATTCAGGGTCTGGAGGAAGAGTCGTTAACTGAAAGAGATGTGCCACCTCATGGTATATCAATGACTTCAGGAGTTGGAGATAGCAATATCTCTGCGAGAGCTAAACAGACGGGTAGTTCAACTACTTTGTCAGAGTCCCATGAGACTAAAGTCATGGAGGCGGATGCTTCGAAAGAAACTTTGCCGGCAACAACTCCAGTTGTTGCCCAACCTCCATCAGAAAGGGACATCACGAATCTGACTAGTAGTATGTATCGCCCTACATATAAGAATAATACCGCACGTTTACCCTTACCTGCCCTCACGGAAACTCACACACTTCTACCGACATCGCCTCCAACAGATGTTGCTGCTGCTGCTGTTCCTATTGTTACTTTACCACCATCACCCACACGTTCACCAAATTTCTATGATTCTTTGGAGCAAGAATATTTCAGTCGTATGTTTTCTCGATTCAATCTTGATGTTCTTCGACGCACTTCGCTTCAAGATTTGTTTCACGCCAGAGTATGATATCCGCTTACTTCCTGCTCTTTACCTCTAAGTCCTCACCGTGATGATGAAAATGATGATTCTGATCCTCAGAATAGCCATGAGGGGGAGATAGGAGTAGATGGAGAATATCTAATGGTGAATATTTCAATAGAGGGTGGTGGTGTGAGGTCTTCATCAGCTTCGTAAGCTCAACAGGTTCAGACAGAATCAGAAATGGTTTCTACTCATGATGAAATTGATGATAAGGAGCCAGAGCAAGTTATATTTCCAATTGTTCATTCTGAGGCTGATAGTGGACCGATAGATGAAGATTTGAACTTAAGTGATTTTTATCTTGAAGAAACAGATGATGATGGGTTTTTCATTTTAAGCAAGTTATCTTTTGTATCTTCAATTACAGAAGATGTAGAGATTGTAGATGAAGGGAATCCTGATCCAGTAACGGAAAGTGATGATGAAATGGGTTCTTCTGATAACGATGAAGACAATCTTTATGTCAATCCAAATGATGATGATATCTTTGATCATATTGAAGATGATAATGTCCCAGCAGATGATACGGCAAATCCTACAGATCAATCATCAAATCCTACACCATCATCAAGTTCAAATCCAACAAATGCTAACGAAAGCTCAACTTCTGGTGCATCTACATCAAGTGAAACTGTGACTTCCAGATTCAAATACAACCATGGTATATTCTTTAAGAATCGAGAATAAAGATTGTTATTGGGAGTTGAACATGATTTATAACTTTACGGAACACATTCATCGAGAAAAATGCATACAAGATCTTTCGCATTAATGAAACGCCAAGGAGTAAAAGATTCACTTATATAGGTTCACGATTGCTTCCAGCAAGTGAAAGAAACTGGTATGAGTTTATGTGGAGGAAACATATCAACCAAGATGAAGATGATTTGTGGCTTCAAAGAAAATATCGCATTTCAGAAGTGTTGAATATTACTCAAGTCGGAGTAGAGATAAGTGAGAAAAGAGACGTCATCAGTCAGTTCCACGTTATTAGAGAAGATGAGAAGGAATACAAGTTCACAGAAGCAGATTTTCAAAATCTAGATATGCTTGACATCATTCACATCTACAACTACCTTAGTATCCTCACCATTCAATACACAGAGGGACTGAAGGATATGAGAATGTTTCAAATGCAATTTGAACCCGAAGGGTTTTTGTTTGTGAATTCTCAGAAAGAAAAGGTGTTCATCCGCACTGAAGAGCTGAACAAATATTCAGATGGAACACTTAAGGCTGCACTGAAGTATCTTAAGATTCATCAAAGCAAATTTGATGACATTGATATGAAAATGGGTCTTGAAGAGTTTATAAAGCATATCAGAGATCGTCTGACGCTCCGGATCTGTACAGGACGGTTTAAGATTCTTCGTGGCCAAAGAAAGAGAAGGTATTTCAAAGAAATGGATGAATATCCATTACATGAGGGAGATCCAAGAAAAGCGTGGGGAGTCTGGAAATCTTCTAAGCAAATTTCAGAAAATCAAGTAGAAGTTTCAAAACCAGATGGCTCACGATGGAAACTAACGTTTGGACCTCTCAAGATTTCTCAATATGATTATATTGTAAAATTCACATTTAACACTAAGGGGGAGATTGTTAGGACCCCGAAGTTGTATAGTGTTAATGTGATATAAGCTTAAATGATGGTTCCTTAGAAGAGGGCTATATAAGGAACCTAAGTAGTCTTAATTAAATAGCCATTGCATTGTAAACGAGTTCTAGAAGCTGTAGAATGTAAATCTTATTTATTCTCTCTCATACCGAGTCTCCTTCATCTTTACCGAATCTCACTCTTACTTATCGATTCTTCTAATCTTAACATGATCTGACATATCAGTCTCCTTCGTTGACTTACATCAAAATCTCTCACCCAAAACTGATGTTCTTCATCGTTCAACAAAATTCAACAACTTTTGCTCTCTGGATCGGTTCAAGGTTGAATTGAAGAAAGTAAAAGTGTAAATACATCATAAAGATCATTGTTTAGCTTCATGTGAGGTCAATTTCACACCTAACATCTTTTGATTCTGAACCGTTATTTTAGTTTTTAGGTCATAGAGTGAAAATAAGTTGAAATGATTATGTTATATTTAAGCTTATTTACTGATTCTAGAGTTTTAGGTTAATGATTTAGAACATATTTTATGTACAATGTGTTACCTAAAACATCAAAATTTGAATTTAGGAAATTTTGTGTTCATTATGTTCAATAGCTGCCATTCTTTGTGAATGGAATATGATTTTTTTTATGATTTTAGTTGTTTGATTGCTTGAATTAGATTGTTGAAATATTAATGAGTATCAAGTAAATCTTGATTGAATTAATTAATGTTTGAAATTTTATCTGATTGCTATTTCAGTTCATCATGCTCATCATTGTTGCTCTTTATTGTTGCTCTTCATTGTTGCCCAATGGATATGAAAAAAACTGTTATTGAGGATGATGAGGCGCCAACATTGAGTTGTAGCTCAACTGGTAGTGGCCTGGAGTTTGACTCCGCTTGGCTGCAACATTGCACTCAATGTTATCTGTAACGACCCAACTTTTTTTCGACTTTTAATTATACTTTATAATTTCACGAAACTGCGTATTTGTGCGTACTGAGTTAGATTATATTCTGGGATCATTATTTATGTTAATTACTTTCGTAATACCTTACAACATGTTATTAAGTGCTTAATCACTTAACTTGATCCTCGAATGCATTTATGACCGTTAGTGTCACTTATCGTTTAAAACAAACTACGTACTTAGTACACGTTAAACTTTTTTCATAATTGGAATATTATGACTACGTAAACATAATTGTTATTTATTAATGACAATTACTTGGCTTGATGGTTTATTAATTACGCTTAGTGTTTATTAATGCACACTAGTTAGTTACATGGGCTTATCACCTTAATGGACTTAGCTTATTAAAGGCCCACCCTACTCAACTTAATGGACTCATTTGGTGGGCTAGTTAATGGGTTAGTTAGTCCATTAATACATGAGATAAAACCCATGTAAGTATTAAGACAAGGATTAAGCATGTTTGTGTACTACAACTTACAAGCCCACCCTACTCAACTTAATGGACTCATTTAGTGGGCTAGTTAATGGGTTAGTTAGTCCATTAATACATGAGACAAAACCCATGTAAGTATTAAGACAAGGATTAAGCATGCTTGTGTACTACTACTTACAAGTTTTAACTTAATACCCCATGCTACCCAACATCACAACATCACCATTGTACCACACCACATGAGGCCAAAATGGTCCCCCTCATGCTTTCCTCCAAACCGTCGGCCACCACCCCCATTCACCATCCTTTTATTTATTTATTTCTTTTCTTTCTTTGTTAAATGCACACTCCATTTCATTTGTCTCAAAACACACACACATTTCTCTAAGTTTTCTCTCTAGAATTCTCTCTCAAATTGTAAGTTTGAAACTTATTTATTTCCTTTCTTTCTTTCTAAAAATCGAAATCATCATCATCTTTAATGTTCTTGGATTTTAGTTTTTGTAACTTAAATCCTTATGCTATCTTGCAATCTTCAATCACTTGTATGATGAAGAAGCAAGAACAAGGATCAAAGCTTTGTAGCTATTGGTTCTACATGAAACTTGTAAAGATCTAAAGTTCAAAGACTTTAAGATCTTCTTTTTGTTCAAGTATTGGAACCTTAAAGTTTATTTTATGAAGAATCAAGCTTCTAACTTGATATCTCTTTATGTAAATAATCCAAGCTTGAACTTGTTTATTTCTAACTTTAAATTTATCTCTTATGCTTATGTATTTCGATTTATATATGTTCCTTGGTCAAAGATTTACTTGTTAACTTTGATCTCATACATCCTGTAACCAAAGTCTAACTTTGAATGTTCAAGAACAAAAAAAGTTTAAGCTTCCTAGCTTATAACTTTCACTCATCTAAGTTTGATCTAAGTTATGTAACTTATGGTCATCTAATTTGTAACACCCCGTTTTTCAGTTACGCATTATTTCGAACGCCATTCGAAATACGAGACATGTAAGCGTATATTTGGATCCCAAATAAAGTTGGATTTGAGGTTCTAAAACCTTACCATTGGATAGTAAATCTCATTACGTTTCCAACGATATTTGATTCGTCAAAAATGGAGTTACGGTTTGAAAGTTATGACCAAAACAAGTTTCGGTTTCAGATGCAGTTCATTGGGAAGCCGTCCAAGCTTTTCGGACGCCGTCCAAGAGGCCTGACGGGCCAATAGCTCTATTTTACTCAAATTAAAAGGGGTACTTTGGTCTTTTCACTTGTGGACGGATTTGGGGCTTTAATATCAGTTTTAGATCCTATTTTAGATCATTTTGACATCCACACATATCTCTCATCTTATCTTAGAGAGAGAGAGGGAGATTCTAGAGAGAGATTTGGAGCTTTGATGAAAAAGAAGCTTGAATCAATCAAAGGTGCGAGTGATGAAGTTGTTCCTTTCGTTCTCGGCTACGTTTTGATTGTTATGGTAAATTCTAAATCCGAATTTCATTGTTTAAGATTCGTGTTTGAGTTAGGGTTTGTGTTAGTTAGAGTTATAAACTCATTTATTGTGAAATTTGGTGGTTTTGGGTAAGATTCATGTAAGTAAGCCTAAATGGGTGACTTAGGGTTTCGATTGATGAAATTGTAAGTTTGGATCTTGCTTGTGTTGGTTAAACCTTAGAACACTTGTGTACTAGTGATTTTGGTTCGTGTTGACTTGATTTTGGAGTGTAAACCCTAATATGGGTCAAAATGGGTTTTATGTTGAAATGGGTTAAGTGTTCTTGATTTTTGGTGTCAAATAATGATTTTGAGATACAAGCACTAGTTGTTAGTGATTGTAGGTACTTTGGGTGTAAATTTGACAAGTCAAGTGAGTTTAACCTAATTTTGGATTAATTAGATGATAAGCACTTTTGTTAAGTGTTAAAAGGCGTTTGAAATGATTACTACCTAAGTAGTAATTTGGAGTTTAAGACCTAGGTTAGTTTAAATGGCGTCAAGTGTAATTTAGGTTAAATTGTACTTGTTGGAATGGCTCGAAATTACCACCCGTAGTGGTAATTGGTGAAGTCCATTTTAGGTGATTAAATGGGCGGGTCGTTGAGTTAGATAGAAACACTTGGGTAAGGGTGTTGGACTCTAATTCTCTCGTAGAGAATGTGTGTTGATTGTTTGTATATCTTTATGCACATTGTAGGTAAAAGGTTGCTCGGTTGCGTTTGGAGGCGATTTACATATATGACTTGTGCGGGCATTTCGAGGTGAGTGGAATGATTATCTGCGTATGTATGCAATGTATTTATTTGTATGCTATGGTATGAACCAAAGAGCCGGTAGTGCCATAGTATTTGGGATTGTGCTATGATGTGAACCAAAGAGCCGGTAGTGTCATAGTACGTGTGTTGTAGTGTGAACCAAAGAGCCGGTAGCACTACGACACAAGTTGTTAGAGTGTGAACCAAAGAGCCGGTAGCACTTTAACGTGAGTATGACTCGGGTTGTGATGTGAACCAAAGAGCCGGTAGCATCATAACCGATGCATATGGTGTGAACCAAAGAGCCGGTAGCACCATGATGATAGAATGGTTAACCATGGTTATGTGTTGTAGTGTAACATATTATATTGTTCGAGTTATATGCTATTGTTTGTGCTAGCTTGCGTATTGGAGATGTAGCGTTATACTTTGCGATGGTATGCTAATTATATTACTAGCATTTATGCGGTATTTGTGTAAGTGTTTGCAAGTAAGTAGATTATATATGTATATGTATAATTATAGCATTCACTAAGCTTTATGCTTACCCCTCTCGTTGTTTACCTTTTTACAGGTATCATGTTTTGAAGCTAACTAGTTGTTAAACTAGATGCTTAGGAGCGCTTGGGCTCGATGGGGTAGCTTTTGGATATGTTAATGCGTATTGGGGGTTTGGTAGTCCTCGGGATTATGCTCTTGGTATCGGGTTGGGTTGTAGAGTCCTAATCCGCCTAAAGATATAAATGGGTCGAAATCGCTATATTATTTGTAAAACGGGTCATTGTGGGCCCGGTGTTGTAAAACTTATTTTTATTGTGGAAACCTCTTAGTTTTACTTAATATGATGTGTTGTGAAAGTTGTTTCGTCTAAAAGTGTCGGAAAGTGGGTTTTTCGCTCGTGTGAATTTGAAAAACTGATCAGGAACTTTTAGTTCATTTGGACGCCGTCCTAAGGGTTTGGACGCCGTCCAGTCCTTCAGAGCTGTATGCTGTCCAGATAACTGGACGCCGTCCAGATGTACTGTCCCAGAATTTTTTTTTTAGGGCGTGTTTTTGGTAAAACGGAGTCAGGTTGTTACAAGTGGTATCAGAGCATAGTCTAAGGGAATTAGGTGACCTTGGAATAGGTGCCTTGTCTTAGACTTATTGGCGGTTATGTATTATTTGCGGGTCTTATAGGAATACGGGTCGGATTGAGATTTGTTACTGCCTTAGAGTAGGTGACTAACTAGGACTTGTGTTTGTCCAAAGTGTGATTATGTGGGGCCTTATTTCGCGTGTAAATTAGTGCCTTAGATAGCTAGTGCCTAATGTAAGTAGGCGAACTTGGACATTGTTTTAGTGATAGTCACCTAGGATGTAGGTTGACTTGTGGCTGCGGTGTACTTGTGTACATTTATTATTATATTGTATATAGGTGTATATATACAGGTACCTTTTGTACGGTATCCTAGGGATGAATCTATTGGAGAGATTCATATGTTTGGCAGTTTTGAGTGATCAAGTTCACGGTAAGGACTTTGGTCATTCGGGTACAAGGAGTTATCGCGTGTTATTTTGTGTGAATGTTGCGTCAGTCCGGGTAAAGTACTTTACGTGACCATGTGGAAATGGTAAGGTACGCATTTGTAATAATGACCGATCACCATTATTACGAAAGTGTATCTTGACACTAAGTATGACATGACAAATACCGAACGGAGAAAACGTGGCATGGTTGGGGCAGAACGGGACGAATTAGGAATCTTTTATTGGTTCATAGGATATAGTAGTCACGAGTGATGTGCTTGTTGTCACAACAGGCTCTTTATAAGTCGAGAAGTGTACGATGAATTCGGTTAGTTAAGTGAGTGAGCCAACTCACGATTTTGGAGCATATTTAGTCACCTTACGTAGTGGGTGCATTTTGAGATCATCATTGGTTGTAGTTACCCATCGTAACTAGGATGATCGATTAGTGTGTATGTGTGTGCGACAAGTACTTGAATCCCGTAATGAGATGTAGCAAGTCTAATGATTGTAGAACGGGGTTACACTCGGTAGAGTGTGTGGTTAGAGAATCGTGTTAGGATTCTAAATGTGAGTCGCCTTGAAATTGGAGAATCGAGTAGTCTTAGGGTCATTAAACTCATGGGAGTGGGACCCGTACGACGGTAATTGCGTTAGTGTGTTAGCGTGTTGTGGATTATAGAGTAACATTCCTAACGGAATATCCCTTGTAGTGGTGGATGTATCGATGTGCGAAAGGGTGTAAGACTTGGTATTTTCAAGCATCTGTTTAGTTTTAGATGAAAGGTTTCGCGAGGTTATATCGTTTGGCCTTGTAGAAATTGCGGGTAGCGTGTGATCGCTAGGAACCTTCGATAAGACAATAAACCGTAAGGTTGTCGGGTAGGTATGACTTCGGGTCATTATTATAGAGAGATGGCTGACATCGGATGTATGGAACCTAAAGATTTAGATTCTAAATTTCAGATGATAGTGGTGGGAGTTTGCATGACACTGCGTCAGGTGCCTCTTTATACCTGCTAGTGTAATGCTCAACTCCAGTAGTGGTGTGATCATGTGCTTAGGGTATCCGTGAGATATCCTTGGAAGTATCGGAGATTATAATAGTGATCGACGGGTTATAGTAATTCGACGGTTGCGAAAGTCGAAGTTTAAGAGCATTTTGATGAATACTTCTTATGAAGTAACGGATGAGCGAATCTTGTTGCTCTTGAGTGATGGACGGGTAAAGATGACCGGTGAGCCGGTGATGTACTTAATCTTCGGTTAGGCCGAAGATTATGATGAATTGTTGATATTGCGGCCGACACAATTATCGTGTCGAATTGGTCACTCTTCACCATGAGAGTGAGCCATTGTTGATAAAGGTTTGTTGAGTGGAAGGTCAGGTGATCTAGACTGAGATGCACGACTGATTAAGCGGATTGGCATATGTCTAGTCGTAGAGGCGTATGTGAGACCTTGGTGGAGTTTGCTTTGCGAATGATTAAGGACTGTTAATAGTAATTAATGTATGAAGGTACGATGTTATCGCGTATGCGTCACTTCAAGCGAATGTGTATGTCGGCTCTGAGAGCCCGAAGTGATTTCGTGGTGATTTGGAGTGGATGACCAGTGATGAGAATGGTCACGTGTTTAGTGGAATGCTAATACCCTAGGATGTTTTCATCTTGGCGGTGAGAATGTGGAGCCACATTTCTAAGTGGGGGAGTTTTTACTGCCACCCAAGGAAGCTCCGATGGTGTTATATATAGCGAAGTGTCGGAGTGTACTGTGCTAAGCCTTAATAGGTATTCAGAGTTCCTAACGAGGAAGAGTGACGGGTTTTGATTTCGACTCGATATCGTGCATTACAATTGTGAGTTATTGTTTCAGGAATGTTATGCGTGAAGATTATGATGATGGGATCGAAGGAAGTGTAAGACTTCCTATGTAAGGTGGTCGATTAGTATGAATGTGCGGTACGAGACCAAATGTGAATCTTGAGATTTCGGGGTGAGAGAATGAAGCTGTCATTGCGGGTGCTCTCATAGTGAAAAATTTGGGTTGTCCTGAAACCCGGATAGGATTATTGGATGGGAATGAGTTCGATATCGTGGCGAATGCTATATTTTTCATGTCGAGAAATGTGATCTTAGAAATTGTCAGTGGATCATTCCACTTTAAGGGCAATTGTGAGGCAGAGAGTGTCAGTTCTGACTGTCTTCTGTAGAGACACGCGGATGTTGTTTGTTTGCGAGAGTGTGTACCCTAGTGATGTGACCCGTAGATTGCATTAAAGTGACGAGGCCATCCTTAACGGACGATCTAGGTAGGAAGGTTCATCCGGCTTTGGTGAATATTTTTGTGGGTCATGTGGTAAATCGCGAATTGTTACGATGATGATTCGTTGTTGACGGGATTCTAGTATATGAATAGTCTCCTTGCTAGTACTAGTAAGCCGTCTCGTGTGACTATGTTGTAGGGTTTGGTGGAGAAACCCTGTGTCGAGTGTTGATGTATTGTTTAGCATGTGGTGTATTATTGTCGCCCTGGATTAGTCCAGAGACTAGTGGTCGTGTGCGGATCGATTGATGGGAAAGTTGTGTTCCCAGTGTGAATATTTGGGGATACCAAAATTTCTTCGTTGAAGGAATAACCCGGTTGTGGTGACTGTAAGAAGTACTAGTCGGAGGAGCGTGTCGATTGCCCCGTTGGCATCGACTTGTAAAATTGCGAATCACGGGTTTTCTGGGGTGGAAAACAAATGTTTGCATATAAGCGGATGTGCAATCGTTGAGTGGTACGGTTATGGATCATTGAAAGTACTGAGTTTCGATGCGGCATGAATCCTTCTTGATTGGGATTAATGCAAGACTTGGTTCACGGCGTAGTCGGCCTAGTAGATCGCGTTGGGTGATGTAGTTATGGATGTAGCTTGTTACGGGTTTTAGTCGAGAGAACTTGAAGGGATAACGGTGTTTTCCGTATCTTCCTAAATGGACGTTTAAACTTTGAGCGTATGAGATACCGTTTGTTGCGGTAATGCGCGCTAGTGAATATTATCGTGTAGCGAGATATTTGGGTTAATGGAAACCTTTTATGGACATCGATTTTGAAGGTAGGTCAGAGGGCCTTTGAGTGTGGGTCTGGTTTGTTAGGTGACGGAGATCACGGGGACGTGATCCAATTTAAGTAGGGGAGAGTTGTAACACCCTGTTTTTCAGTTACGCGTTATTTCGAACGTCATTCGAAATATGAGGCATGTAAGCGTATATTTGGATCCCAAATAAAGTTGGAGTTGAGGTTCTAAAACCTTACCATTGGATAGTAAATCTCATTACGTTTCCAACGATATTTGATTCTTCGAAAACGGAGTTACGGTTTGAAAGTTATGACCAAAACAAGTTTCAGTTTCAGACGCAGTTCATTGGGACGCCGTCCAAGAGGCCTGACGGGCCAGCATCTCTATTTTACTCAAATTAAAAGGGGTACTTTGGGCTTTTCACTTGTGGACGGATTTGGGGCTTTAATATCAGTTTTAGATCCTATTTTGGATCATTTTGACATCCACACATCTCTCTCATCTTATCTTAGAGAGAGAGAGGGAGATTCTAGAGAGAGATTTGGAGCTTTGATGAAGAAGAAGCTTGAATCAATCAAAGGTGCGAGTGATGAAGTTGTTCCTTTCGTTCTCGGCTACGTTTTGATTGTTATGGTAAATTCTAAATCCGAATTTCATTGTTTAAGATTCATGTTTGAGTTAGGGTTTGTGTTAGTTAGAGTTATAAACCTATTTATTGTGAAATTTGGGGGGTTTTGGGTAAGATTCATGTAAGTAAGCCTAAATGGGTGACTTAGGGTTTCGATTGATGAAATTGTAAGTTTGGATCTTGCATGTGTTGGTTAAACCTTAGAACACTTGTGTACTAGTGATTTTGGTTCGTGTTGACTTGATTTTGGGGTGTAAACCCTAATATGGGTCAAAATGGGTTTTATGTTGAAATGGGTTAAGTGTCCTTGATTTTTGGTGTCAAATAATGATTTTGAGATACAAGCACTAGTTGTTAGTGATTGTAGGTACCTTGGGTGTAAATTTGACAAGTCAAGCGAGTTTAACCTAATTTTGGATTAATTAGATGATAAGCACTTTTGTTAAGTGTTAAAAGGCATTTGAAATGATTACTACCTAAGTAGTAATTTGGTGTTTAAGACCTAGATTAGTTTAAATGGCGTCAAGTGTAATTTAGGTTAAATTGTACTTGTTGGAATGGCTCGGAATTACCACCCGTAGTGGTAATTGGTGAAGTCCATTTTAGGTGATTAAATGGGCGGGTCGTTGAGTTAGATAGAAACACTTGGGTAAGGGTGTTGGAGTCTAATTCTCTCGTAGAGAATGTGTGTTGATTTTTTGTATATCTATATGCACATTATAGGTAAAAGGTTGCTCGATTGCGTTTGGAGGCGATTTACATATATGACTTGTGCGGGCATTTCGAGGTGAGTGGAATGATTATATGCGTATGTATGTAATGTATTTATTTGTATGCTATGGTATGAACCAAAGAGCCGGTAGTGCCATAGTATGTGCGATTGTGCTATGATGTGAACCAAAGAGCCGGTAGCGTCATAGTACGTGTGTTGTAGTGTGAACCAAAGAGCCGGTAGCACTACGGCACGAGTTGTTAGAGTGTGAACCAAAGAGCCGGTAGCACTTTAACGCGAGTATGACTCGGGTTGTGATGTGAACCAAAGAGACGGTAGCATCATAACCAATGCGTATGGTGTGAACTAAAGATCCGGTAGCACCATGACGCGAGAATGGTTAACCATGGTTATGTGTTGTAGTGTAACATATTATATTGTTCGAGTTATATGCTATTGTTTGTGCTAGCTTGCGTATTGGAGATGTAGCGTTATACTTTGCGATGGTATGCTAATTATATTGCTAGCGTTTATGCGGTATTTGTGTAAGTATTTGCAAGTAAGTAGATTTTATATGTATATGTATAATTATTGCATTCACTAAGCTTTATGCTTACCCCTCTCATTGTTTACCTTTTTACATGTATCGTGTTTTGAAGCTAACTAGTTGTTAGACTAGATACTTAGGAGCGTTTGGGCTCGATGGGGTAGCTTTTGGATATGTTAATGCGTATTGGGGGTTTGGTAGTCCTCGGGATTATGCTCTTGGTATCGGGTTGGGTGGTAGAGTTCTAATCCGTCTAAAGATATAAATGGGTCGAAATCGCTATATTATTTGTAAAACGGGTCATTATGGGCCCGGTGTTGTAAAACTTATTTTTATTATGGAAACCTCTTAGTTTTACTTAATATGATGTGTTGTTAAAGTTGTTTCGTCTAAAAGTGTCGGGAAGCGGGTTTTCCGCTCGTGTTAATTTGAAAAACTGATCAGGAACTTTTAGTTCATTTGGACGCCGTCCCAAGGGTTTGGACGCCGTCCAGATGTACTGTCCCAGAATTTTTTTTTTAGGGCGTGTTTTTGGTAAAACGGAGTCAGGTTGTTACATAATTTGTTTAAACAAAAGATCATAAGCTTACATTCATTTTACTTTGCAAAAGCTAAGTTTCATAACTTAAGGTGTTGTAAAAGTTGAAAGTATAAGTTCTATGACTTAGGGTTTCACCAAGAACATAAGATCTAGACTTTTTGTCTAAGGTCTTCAACATTTAGCTAAGATCTAAGTTCTATAACTTAAGGTCTTGCTTAATTAGTTTGAATCAAAGTTTATAGCTTAATAGAACTTGTACTTGTGTCGAAACTAAGAACTTGGTGTAACTTTGGTTCATCAACTTTCTCAAACTCTCAAATGAGTTGTATTTCATTTCTTAGTCTTGACTTTGTGTGTTGATGGTTAAACCTTAGTTAAATTGATGCTAAAACATCAAGAGTTGTACACTTGAGGCTTATACGCATCAAGGATGAGAACCGTGATGAGCGTCAAACACCGAAAAACCCACTGGAGCACTTGTTTTCTGTTTTTCAGGGTCTGATCAGACTCCTGGGACTTCTGAAAAGTTTATTTCCAGATAGTTTGGTTCGAGTAGATGACTTTTCGTTTAAGACTCGCCTAAATCCGATACACGGTTTAAGGTTTATAGTCTTCCGAAAATCACTACGCCTTCGTAACGACGTGCTGAAATTTCTAACCTACTTGCGCTTGAACCGTCGCCACGGTCAAACGACATCGAGTTAGGATCTGAAAATTGGATAGCGGTAAAAGGACTCACATACGGAGCCTTGGCCACTGGCCGTGCAACATTTTATTTTGTATAGAGGTCGTAGCAGCTGATCAAAGTCAGCCCTTTGTTTCGATCTCTATTCTTGTTGAAAACTTACTTTATCTTTTACGAATGGTGATGATGATGATACTTAAGACTTAACTTATTTACTTTTAAACTTTTGGGTGCGAATTACTGACTTAGTAACCTTTGACTTAGGTTGAGGACCTTTCGGACCGACTTACTACTTGCTTACTTATTCGTATCGACTTTACCGCACATTCACTGTGAGTTATAGCTCCCTTTTTACTTTAACTATTTTTGGGTCTAAGAATACATTCACTTTTTATGTTTTAACATACTAGACACGAGTACTTAAACTTTATATATGTGTGGGTGATATAACGGCACAAACTTTCCCCTTAGCTTGGTAAAGTTTAATCATTGGTTTATGAACCGGAGAAAGTGAATCTTAGATATGGATCCATAGGGTTTGACATCCCCACTCGGGCTAGTCCCGCTAGCATTTAACGGGTGTTTAATACTTCGTCTATTTTAACGCACTCACCAATTTTACTTTTAGGGGGTGATATATTATTTTACGTTAAGTTAGTTACTAAGTGCCCACGGTTAAGCATATACTTTTCATACTGTTTTGAATACGAAATCTCGTAGTCTACATTACATTGTTGATTACAATAAAACTATAGCTCACCAATATTTGTGTTGATATTTTAAAGCATGTTATTTCTCAGGTGCTTAGACGTTTGTTGCTTCTGCTGTATTAGGCTCGCTGTTATAGACTTGCTGTGTTAGACTTCTGTGCATTGTTTAGAGATGTCTCGATCATGGAACTTTTACTTTGCATTCACAACTTATGTTACATTTAAACAATGGTTTTGTAATGACCTTTGTGTCACGTACTTATGTTAATGCTTTCTATTCGTAGAAGCACATTACCTTTTGTAAAACATTCGACGTTGGTAAAAACATTATCTTTTTATGAATGCAAACTTGTTTTAAAACAGCATGTAATGTTGTAACCGTGTAATGGATCTGTTGTTGATGATCCGTACACATTGATTTTGTACGGGGCATCACATTTGGTATCAGAGCATCGGTTGTAGGGAATTAGGCTGCATTAGTGTGTTTTGACCGAGTAGATTAGGATTCACTAATAGGACTAATCTACAACTTGATTGTTTACTTGTTTCTGCGGAACTATTACATGCTACTGCTTACTATTACTGCTACATGATATTGCTGTATGCTACTGTTTATTATCACTACTGCATGCTACTGCTTACTATTACTGCTATATGTTATTGCCGTATGCTACCATTTATTCTCACTACTGCATGCTATTATCTGTTTTCGATTGCATGGTACTTCTGTAGAATATTGTTATTATTGCCATGCTATGTACTGCTGTAGACGATCTAGGCCGCTATAGTATTATGCCTGATTACATGCTTGCTATATGTCTTACTGACATGGAAAAAGTTATTTTTTCTTGTTTAGATGTTGGACATACCGCCTATTATCATTGACTTGGAGAGTGCTTCAGATTCATCTGCTACTTCGCCTACTATTGTTGCTGACTCACCGATCCCGTCACCGCTACCCTCTGACGACTCTGGCGATTCGTCTTCTGGGATAGTAGTTACTCACCTGACTTGATGGTCATCTCTGACAGTGATGAGGATCCCGAGGAGATCCCAGCTCCACCCAGCCTCACCCAGCCCTAGTCTCCCGGGGCCACAGCATCATTCCGATGGTACTGTGATTCCTAGGGTGAACGGGGGCAGTCCATTTCGTAACGAGCTTGGACACTGGGTCAGAGGCACCGCTGAAGGAAGAGTCGTGCCGGTTTCACCTGGCAGATATCGGATTATGACCACTGTTAACACCTATTTCCTTATGAGCTAAGGCTTAGTGTGTCAACAATATACTAGAAGTAATCTAGCTTTAGGAGGGCAGAGTGTTGCCGATTGATTTTTACCCTTGGGAAATAATCCCTGCCGACCCGGTTCACAAGTGTAGAAACTTGTGGGGTTGCTTAATCAATCTGTCGTCCGTAGAGCGTAAAAGTGCTAGCCGGATGACTTCTAGTGAGAGAAAGTAGAGAGAGAAAGAGAAGTGAAGTCTCAGCTCTCAAAGTTGTCAGAATGTCTGAACTGTGTAAAATGATGACCCAAGGGGTCTATTTATAGTGTCAGATCCACCAGAATGCTCGGGGACACGTGTCAAATGATGATACGTTCTGTTATTCATGATTCGAAATTTATGCTGAAGGTGGCGTTCTCCGGCCAGGGCTTACGCGCTAGGCGGCCTTCAGGGCTGGCGCATGACGGAGCAGCCTGTACAGCGGAGAACGCTGGACAGATAACTCTACAAAACTGTTGTTTCCAGCCTTCCTGATGCTACTTTTATGCAACCATTATGCCTTTTATGCGTGTATACGATAGGATACACCATTAAGTCCCCCCAGTTTAATGACTTAAGCATTTGAAAAATGTTTAAGTTATTAAACTTTTGATAACGCATGCCAAACTAGCCTGCTCATTGCCCATTTGCATCAGGGAAAACATTACAGGCATTAAATGTAGACGAATTTTACTGACGTTGTTATGATTAATTTTGCACGGTTGAGATCCTTCACGCGCCTCCAGCTGTAAAAGTGTTATTTCGTACCCCACATTTAAACTCACCCATACACGTGTCTTAATCGTGGCCATAAAAATTGCATCAATGAACTCCTATATAAACTTTCATAACCCTTTTACCTTCACTTTTTTACCTTTGCCAAGATCTGAAAAGCATATTTCTCCCCAAATCTTCATCGCATTCTTCAATTTTCAACTTTTTAAGGTTTAGCATCTTTCCAAGGTCAGTTATACTTCATCCTTTCTGCTATTTTCTTCTTGTTGATATCTTTTTACTGTATTATCATGGCTTCTACTCCAAGTACTGGCCAAGAACACGCAAAGCCTTCTTCGTCAAATACCGCTGACATTCCAGAAGTTAGAACGATGGCCTCATCATTGACAAGTGAATACTTAGATAGTTTAAAGATTGCCTTCCGCCATCTTAATCAACACAACCCTGTTCTTCCCACCAACAAATAAACTGTTGACAACCCTCCTGATGGAAAAATTACTTTATACGCCTTACAAATTACCCACGGCAACCTCCGTGTTCCCCTTAATAACTTTCTTCTTCGCCTTCTTAGATATTATAAGGCCTGCCTTAGTCAGATGCATCCGCATGGCCTTCAAAAAATCATCCTTTTTGAAATGTACTGCAATGCTGCTAATATAAAGCCTCGCATTAAAGTTTTTATCTCTTTGTTTAGAATTCGCACAATTTGTGACTGCTGGCTTACTATTGATAGTAAGCGAAATACTCATTTTGTTGGTACAAATAGAGTTTCAAATTTGAAGGACTGGAAAAGTCCTTTTTTCTTTGTTGATGAGACTGTTATTCCGGAGGAGTATTCCGTTGTCCAGAAATGGGGTGCTATTGATGCTGGTGTAGGAAAGGGTGTTAAGATTTCTGCCGCAGAGCAGCGGATAGTAAATAACTTGAAAGAGCTTCGCCTTCTGCCCAGATCCTACGAGTGGTATGAGGGAATTCTTGTGCTGTGCAAAGTGAGTCAAGAATGGCCGAGCACTTCTGTGCCAGTACTTCGTGAGAAAAACTAGGGTAGGATGTGATATGATCATCCTATTATATATATAAATGTGTTTCTACTGCTTTTCATGTTTGCTTATATTGCTGTTCATGTTCAATTTTTGCAGCCAACTCCGCGATGCAGGTTCGTTCTGCTCTTTTATCCGTTGATCTTGATGATGAAGTGGAGGTCACTGCTCGTGACAAAACTGCTGAAGAGCTAGAGGCGGAGAGAGCTGAAGCTGAGGCTAAAGCTGCTGCTAATGCTGCTGCTGCTGAAAAGGGGGAAGAAATCGTTGTTAGCAGCTCGGACAGTGAATCTGGGTCTGAACAGACAGACACTGAGCGGATAGCGGATGACACCACCACCGTCGAGCAGCAGACATCTGGTTCGGTTGATATCACAGGAGAAACAAACCCTACCCTCCCTCCAACCCAAAAGACAAGGAAGAAGAGCATAGGTTCTAAGAGGGTGAAAAGTACAGAGGTGGGCCAAAAGTAGAAACGCAGAAGAAGTATGTCCATTCTGCTCTTTCTTGATAATGCACATATTTTTGCTTATAACTGTTATGTTTGTTCATAATGCTAATTTGTTCTTGTTAGTGATTTTAGCAGAATCTGATGATAGCCAAGGGAAGGCTACTGAGGGCGGTGAACGGGTGCCGGAGGAAAACCGTGAGAGTGAAGGAGATAAAACACTAAAAACTCCGGACTATAACTTCACTCCCTTTAATGAATCTGAGTTTGAATAGAGGACGAAGGACGATGCCTCTTATCGTTCTCCTCCTCCCAACACTGGCAACCCTGCTGTCACATCATCAAATGTGCAAGTGCCATAAGTTCCTGCTCATGTTAGTACGTTGCAGGCACTCATTGATTATCCTGCTACTAAGAGCAAAGGTTTTGCAACTGCTCTTCAGGTATTAACGATTAAATCATCTGTATACATGTACTTGCAATTTATTTATGTAATCTTGCAATATTTAATCATAATATTTTGCTGTTGAAGGGTTGTGCTATCCCTGAGTTGAAACCTCATTTAAACGCTCTCCGTTCTGAACAACTCAGGGAATCAACTGCTGCTACTCACTTGCTACTAACCAATCAGCTGGAGTCCGTCCTGCAACTATAGGAGCATCATTAGTCTATTCTTGCTATAGCCCGTAAAGATATAGTTGAAGGTGCAAATGCTCGTAAGAGAGCTGCTGATGCTAAGCGTGCCTTGAGTGACGCTCAGAAAACAATAAAAGCTAAGGAGACGGAGCTAAAAAATGCTCTAGATGCTGCTACTGCCCTGCAAGAGGAGAAAGACAAGTTGGTGGATGCGGAGAAGAAAAGGGTTGAGGAGTTGCAAGTGAAAGTAAGCGAGCTGGAGAAGCAGCTAAATGCAGAGAGGGAAAAATCTGCTGGGCTTCTCCAGAGGGCGGAGAAGGGTGAGAGCAACTTTGCCGAGCTTAAGAAGGGTATTCCGAGTTTGATTGCGAAGGTGCTTGGATGCAGTCTTGTGGGAAATCCCTACAATGATTATGTTGATGCTATACGCACCCATGCTATTGCTGATATGACAGACAAATTGACCAGACGCCTTGCTCCAAACAAGTCTCTCCATGCTGCTATTACGAATCTGATGCCTCCTGGAACCCTAGAGAAGGTTGATGAAGCTAGAGACAGGTTGATTAATCTGAAGATAGATGTTTATGATGAAGTATGCAGCAAAGAGGAGTCCTCTGCTGAGGATGTGCTCAATGTTGAATTTTCATAAATTTGTAACCATTTGATGAGCAACCGTTTGTAATAAACATTGATGACTTGAATGCTACAAATATACGCTTACTGTAGTGATTATGCTTTGCTTGTGTGCTTGCACCAAATACTTTAATGTTTGTTATGTATAACGCATCTGCTATGCACGAAGCATATCATAAAATTTTATGTACAACTGTGTATTGTACAACTGAACAGAGCATTTTTAAGGTAATTCATTTTTGAACGTTTTGCACTGTGAACTTCTGCCAAAGGAATAATACATGCAAAATTGAAATCCCACTTTACAAATATTAAGCCTTCAAACAATTAATAGGATATTTAAAGTATGTTATACGCCTTCCACCATCAAATTGATGAGGAATAGTTATGGAGTGTTATTTGAAGAGTGATTATAAAATAATCTTTCCGCCGTACGCCTTCCGTCATAAAGTATATGAGGAAGAATTTTTGAAATATTACATAAATATTAGTTATGAGTTAGTGACTTCTCTGTCATACGCCTTCCGTCATAAAGTATATGAGGAAGAATTGCTAAATATTTTTTCCTTCATATAAAATATAGAACTTCGTTCTGTGAAGTAAGTTTTTTATAATGTTTGTCATGACAAGTATCTGAGTTTTGTATCATGCCTCGGTGCGTTCTAGTAAATCTTAAACGTTTTCTAGCCGATCCCTTGTGCCTTTTGCTGGCCGGCACAAAAGCTTCCGCCATCGGAGGTATAAAAATACACTCCTTCCGTGGGCAGGATATAAATGCAATGTTCTACATTTATCACGGGTAGCACTTTGTTTAAGAAAAATATAAAATTTGTTGATCAGTACTGAGCATTACATAACGATTGATGATGAATTTAGGTGGATCAAGCCTAATTAGTACATCATGAATGTTTAGTGTATGCTTATTGCGAATACATGCACTGTAAAAATGACCACAATGGTCTATAGTAAATTGATACACGTTGCTCTTCAGGAAATGCTAACAAACTGTGTTTATTGAAATGATAAATTCTGCTCTTGATAAAAATGATAACAAATTGCTTCTTCACACGTCGAGCGCCCAGCCCTGTCTGGCCCGAACACTTGATTATGGAATGAAAAACTCCTGAACCTCATCTTCCCTGAACAACCGATTTCTCCACCTTTGATTCATATTGCCTTCTCGTATGTTTGCAAATGTGGATCGTTCCCTTGTTGGTGCCACATACTGTGAGTGTATGGCGGCTACTCCGTTAGGAGTTGGGAATCTGATCTCTGCATGGGCCGTTGATGTTACCGCTCCAAATTTTGCTAACGCTACCCGTCCAAAAAGGACATTGAATCGTGAATTACCATCTAAGATAGTGAAATCGATTGTTTCGGTTCTTAATAGTGGAAATGTTCCCAAAACGACCTCCAAACGAACTCTTCCCATTGCATTCACTGGTGCTCCTGTTAGCCCTGAGACCTTCAAACTCGTCCGCCTAGCTCTTACCTACACATGCCTTGGAAAAGCCTTGAAACAATGCCAATAAATGATGTCAGCCTCACTGCCTGTATCTGTGTAAATATGGCTGATGAACTTGTTTGCACTTTCTGCTAAAATGACCACTGGTTGAACGGACAAAGCCCAATTTTGAATTGGTTTAAAAATAATTGGAGCATATCTCCAGCTATCAACATTGTTATCCGACTGCTCACCGTCCTCATAGTGACTTCCATTCAACCACACCATTTTTATTTACAACGTCTGGAGTTGACTCACGCTCCGTGATCCGATTTCCGTACTGATTTCTGTTATCTCCTCCGCCATGCTCTTCCCTTCTTCTGTTATCTCCTCGATGACCTCTTCCACCATCATTCCTTTGCCATCCAAATTTCCTACGAGGATCATTCCTCCTGTATTGTTTTCCTGGTAACAAGTGGTTTAACTCTTCTGCTTTGATCTTTGCGATGATCTCTCTCATCAGGGATTTGCAATTATCTGTATCATGACCCCATGCTTCATGAAAGTCACACCATAGTTCACTTTTTGGACCCTCTCTTTCCTCCATGGGTGCCGGCGGATTGAAAGTGGTCCGGATTGGTTCGGTGAAAAGAATCTCTTTTGGAGTTTTAGTCAGCGCCATTATCAACGGATGCCTCTCTATTGGCCTTCTATTGTGATGAAAATCATTGGGATGGTTGTTGCCTCTCCATCCGCCATTGGAATTGTCATTTCTCCTCTGATTTCTATCAAAGTACCGCCCTCCATTGTGCGGTTTGCTACTATTGCTGCCATCAAACTTATTCATCCCCCGCTCACCGGCTCGAACATGCTTCTGTGCAACTTCCAACGCCCGATGTAGAGTTTTTGGCAAGTCATACATTAACGCATGAACAAGTGCACTAAACCGTCACTGATCCAGACAAAAAATAAAACCAGATACTAGCTGAGATTCTGGGCAATCAGGTATCTTCTGTGCTTCAAGTGTGTATCGCTTCATGAAATTACTCAAGGATTCTTTGTGATGCATTGTGATCTCATGTGCATCAAGATGCGTCAAAGTACAGCTTCGAAGGTTTTGATACTGCATAACAAACTTTGCACGGAGGTTCAAATAACTGGTGATGCCTCTTGGTGGCAAGCTAGCAAACCATTCCCTTGCCATTTTCTGCAGCACCATTGGAAACATATGACAAGCTACCTCGTCATCCCAATGCTGCAAGCTCATAGCGCCTTCAAACATGGTGAGGAAATCCTCAGGATCTGTTGTACCATCAAAAACTCTAATTGCCGGTATGCCAAGATCCCTAGGCAACGAATAGTTAGCAATTCGATCAATGAAACACTAAGTGGATTCTGCCATATCTGGTGGCTTTATAGCTTGCTCTCCAGTAATAAGGGCGAAGAAATTATCTACAGCCACAGCACGGACGGCGGGCTGCGCTAAGCGTTGCTTATATTTTGCCGGAGCCGTCTGCTTAAGGATGTCATTTAAAAGCAACACTGCCTGCTTCTCTGACATAAACTCATCTTTGTCAGCTTCATCATCAGAGTCATTATTATCATAGCTCAGGTCGTTATCATCCTCAGAATCATCAATAAGACTACCCAGCTTGTCAAGTAGCCTGGATAACCTGTATTTTGATATAGATTGCCTTTTCATGATTTGCTTGTCTTTGCCATCCGCCATCCGCCGAAAAGGTATAAATGATGGACATCACCGTGGTTGCATCAATGGTCATCGCTCTGGATTAGTAACAAAATTTAATATTAAAGTCTTTCTGCACTTTTGGTTGTCGTTTCTTCGATTACTGGCCTTTTCTCCGAATTAGTTGCCAAATGCTTAAGCCTTTCTGCAGTTTCAGCAACTATTTCTTCAATCGTACCATCTAGTGGCGGAACAGGTACATCTTCAACAGTTATCATGTCATCAGTTGATGGATTGTTGACTGCTTCAAGTACAAATGGAGCTTCAGTTGTTTTTGTTCCTTTTCCGTTTCGTGTGTTCTTTGCATTAGTGGATGGCGCCATTATTAACACCTATTTCCTTATGAGGTAAGGCTTAGTGTGTTAACAAGATACTAGAAGTAATCTAGCTTTAGGAGGGCGGAGTGTTGCCGATTGATTTTTACCCTTGGGAAATAATCCCTGCAGACCCGGTTCACAAGTGTAGAAACTTGTGGGGTGGCTTAATCAATCTGTCATCCGTAGAGCGTAAAAGTGCTAGCCGGATGACTTCTAGTGAGAGAAAGTAGAGAGAGAAAGAGAAGTGAAGTCTCAGCTCTCAAAGTTGTCAGAATGTCTGAACTGTGTAAAATGACGACCCAAGGGGTCTATTTATAGTGTCAGATCCACCAGATTGCTTGGGGACACGTGTCAAATGATGATACGTTCTGTTATTCATGATCCAAAATTTACGCTGAAGGTGGCGTTCTTCGGCCAGGGCTTACACGCTAGGCGGCCTTCAGGGCTGGCGCATGACGGAGCAGCCTGTACAGCGGAGAACGCTGGATGGATAACTCCACAAAACTATTGTTTCCAGCCTTCCTGATGCTACTTTTATGCAACCATTATGCCTTTTATGCGTGTATACGATAGGATACACCATTAACCACCGGCCAGACACATTCTCCCTTACAAGATGTACCTGCACCACCTTCGGATGATTCAGACAGTTCGTCATTGGATGAGACCAGCGAGGAGGATCCCGAGGAGGATTCTGAGGAGGATTCCGAGGAGGAGCCTGTACCGCCACCTTCTACCCCGCCGAAGAAGCGTTACCACTATGATGGTACCATTATTCCAGGGGTAAATGGAGGCAAGCCATTTGTGAACTCACATGGACAGTTGGTTAGGGTCACCGCCTGTAAGCGGGTTGTGCCGTATCCTGCTGATCCATTCGTGCGTAAGGTCGCCCGTTATGCGCCATCTACTTCTGGTGCACCATCTGCACCACCGGCACTACCGGCACCACCTGCACCATCTGCACCACCTGCACCACTTGCCCCACCAGCATCTCCCACCATTGAGGAGCTGATGAGGGAAGTGCGTGCCCTATGTTCCCGGGTGACTGAGCTCGAGGACCAGGTGTCCCACATGATGGACATCATTTATCCACCATCGCCATAGGACTATTGTATTAGATTTCATTATGTATTTTCATTAGTAGTTTCATGTTTTCATTCATGTATTGTACGAAAACTTATGAAGTTGTATGCAAATTTTCTTATTATGAATGGAACTTAACATTGTTGGAATTACCGTATGACATTTTATTTAAGATATTGTATGATGGTTTTGTGATATCTGTAACTAGTTTGCAATACTTAATTAAATTGTATTGTGTTGATTCCATATTGGTTACCATATACTATGACATTATGAATTATTGAATAGTGGATTTTTACTTAAGTCAAAATTTTTGTTTGGAAGATCAATGACGAGAGGAACACCCACGGCGGCACAAATTGAAGAGATGATCGCTGCTCGAGTAGCCATAGCTATGGCAAATGCCAGCCCTGCACAAACTCTGCTGACAAACCAAAATGTTCAGACCGGGTGCACTTACAAGGAATTTCAGAGTTGCAAGCCACACAATTTCAGTGGAACGGAAGGGCCAGTTGGGCTGACAAGATGGTTTGAAAAGTTAGAATCGGTGTTTCATGTGAGCAACTAATCTGACACGAACAGGACTAAGTTCGCATCCTGCACACTGTTAGATGGCGCTTTGACATGGGGGAACACACTCACCCAGGCTCAGGGAATTGACGAAGCTTATGCAACACCATGAGAGGAGTTTAAGAGGGCTCTGATAGAGGAATATTGCCCCAGAATCGAAATTTAGAAGATGGAAGCAGAATTTTGGGAATTGAAAGTCGTAGGAACTGACCTTGATGGTTATAATCGCAGATACTTGGAGTTAGCCTTAATGTGCCCCACAATGGTTACTCCTGAGTTCAAATAGTTGGAACGGTATCTATGGGGACTTCCCAAAGACATCCAGGGAAATGTCACCTCTTCGAAACCAGCAAATGTCCCGGAAGCTATGCGCATAGCTCACACTTTGATGGATCAGGTTATCCGTCAAGAGCCAGAGAAGGTGAAACCAGAATCGGGAGCAAGTAATGGGAAATGCAAGTGGGATGGAAACAAGGGAAAGTGTATTGATCAGAATCCAGCCAAGAGGCATGAGAACTTTAGGGGAAACAATGACTTGAGGAACCCTAAACCAAACTACAAAGGTAGCCTTCCTCAGTGCAAGAGATGCTATAAGCATCATACTGGGTACTGCAATGTGGTGTGTCAAAAATGTAAGAGGACAGGACATATCGGCAAAGATTGTAAGATCAACACCCCAGCTGTGAGAACAAATCCGAATGGGCCAAAGAAGTGCTTTGAATGCGGCCAGCAGGGTCACTTCATGAATGAATGTCCTAACAAGAAGAAGGATGGCGGGCCAGCACGTGGAAGAGTCTTCAACATGAACCCCAGAGATGCCCGCGAGGATCCTGACTTGGTTACAGGTACATTCACTATCAATAAACTATTAGCTTCTATCTTATTTGATACCGGTGCCGATAGGAGTTATGTATGTAGACATTTTTGCTCTAAGATAGATTGGTCATTAGTTCCTTTGGATGAGAGTATTCTTGTCAAAATGGCCAATGGGAAACTTGAGAAAGTTGACCAAATTGGCCGAGGAGGTATAATAAACTTAGCTGGTGTGGATTTTGAGATTGATTTGATACCCATAAAGTTGGGGAGCTTTAATGTGATAGTCGGTATGGATTGGCTATCCAAAGTAAAAGCAGAAGTTATCTGTGGAGAGAAGATTATTCGTATACCTCGCGAAGACGGAGTGTATTTAATTGTTTACGGGGAGAGATGTAGTCCAAAGCTGAACCTTATTAGTTGTATGAAGGCACAGAAGTTCGTGAGAAAATGGCATTTTGCTATTTTGGCGCATGTTAAGAAGTTGGAAACTGAGGAGAAAAGCGTGAAGGATGTACCGATTGTAAACGAATACCCCGAAGTTTTTCCAGAAGAGTTTTCGGGATTACCCCCACCGTGATCAGTGGAATTTCAGATTGATCTAGTACCAGGAGGTGCACCTGTAGCTCGCGCACCTTATCGACTTGCAACAACTGAAATGCACGTGTTGCAGAGTCAACTACAAGAACTGCTAGAACGTGGATTTATTCAACCAAGCTCTTAGCCTTGGGGTGCTCCCGTTTTGTTCGTAAAGAAGAAGGACGGATCTTTCCGTATGTGTATCGATTATCGCGAACTGAACAAGTTGACAATCAAGAACCGATATCCCCCTTCCCAGGATTGATGATCTATTCGATCAACTGCAAGGATCAAGCGTTTACTCCAAAATTGATTTGCGATCCGATTATCACCAGTTGAGGGTGAAGGAGAGCGATGTCCTCAAGACTGTGTTCCAAACTCTTTATGGTCATTATGAGTTTCTTATGTTGCCATTTGGTTTGACTAATGCACCTGCCGTGTTTATGGATCTTATGAACCACGTATGCAAGCCGTATCTAGACAAATTCGTCATCGTATTCATAGATGATATCTTAATCTATTCCAAAAGCGAGGAAGAACACGAATAACATCTTCGACTCGTGCTTGAACTTTTGAGACAAGAACA
This sequence comes from Rutidosis leptorrhynchoides, assembly GCF_046630445.1. NCBI lineage: Eukaryota > Viridiplantae > Streptophyta > Magnoliopsida > Asterales > Asteraceae > Rutidosis > Rutidosis leptorrhynchoides. The sequence continues at coordinate 155,627,647 of NC_092335.1, read as the reverse complement.
ACTCTATGCCAAATTCTCAAGTGTGAATTTTGGTTAAAGGAAGTCTAATTTCTTGATCATGTTGTAAGCGACCAAGGTATCAAAGTCAATCCCGCAAAAATCGAAGCCATTAGCAAGTGGGAAACCCCCTGATAACTCCTAAATTATACAGTTTTTTGATAACATTTTGAGGAGTTATCTTAGTATTTTTTAGTCATTTTGATGCCAAAACATACTAAAATGGGTAAAAATGGAAAAAAGATATTTCTAATGATTATGTCCAAGTTATGTATTAAACAGGATCAAAAATGAAGAAAATTGCAAATCGGCTGTATGAAGCCGCCGGCATGGGCAAGATGAAGCCGTCGGCTTTGAGGATAAAAGTACCAGAATGTTCCAGAATCGATAATGATTGAAAGAACTTGTTGATCAAGAAAAAGGCACAGGAAGCTGCCGGCTTCCCAATGAAGCCGCCGGCCTGGTTTACACGTTTTCTCAACTTATTGATCAAGTTCAAGTAAAAATGGAAACAAAATCAAGATAAAATCAGAAAGATCCGGTGAATCAAGTGAAGCCGCCGGCCTGGCTATGAAGCCGCCGGCTTCAGTATGACGGTCACAAAGATTGACTTGTTGATCAAGTATAACTTGCACTAGGAGTCACCGACTCAAGGCAAGCCGCCGGCTTCCCAGTGAAGCCGCCGGCTTGGCCACCTCCCCAGAATACTATAAATTGAAGCCTCTGGTCTCAGTTTTCATATGTTCAAATGTTTTAGAAGGAGATAGGTCTTTTTTAGGGGTTTTCTCTAAACCCTTAGGTTAGATTTACTCTTTTGTAATCAAGATTCAAGATTTTATTCAAGTAATTTTACATCTACCTTCTTTTGAAGATATGATTCTATCTTTAATTTATTGTTTTGTCTATTTTATTTTCTGTATTTGTTTCTGTTCGTCTTTTGCTATGAACTAAACGTTCATAGTGATTACGTGGATGAAATTCAGACTTCATATGGAATTCAGATGAAGCCGCCGGCTTCACACCCAAGCCGCCGGCTTGGTGTGAAGCAAGCCGCCGGCTTGGTGTGAAGGAAGCCGCCGTCTTCGTGCTTCATTCTGTGCAGTTTCTGGTTCTTTTCCAGATCTGTATGGTTGAGTTTCTGTAATAATATTTTAATTGTTTCGAATCTGTTTTGCTTGATTACACTTGTTTGCCATGCTTAATAATTAAATAACATGATTTTAAGGTTGATTAGTCCTTGATCTGATAAATCTACTATTTGATTCATGCTACTTGTTTAGATCTAGTCCATCAAACTTGTTAAATTGAATTGCATGCAACTAAGTTAAAGAGTTTAATAGTGATAAACTTATTTGATTTGAATTACGCTTATATAATAGAAATTGATATTGTTAGGTTTAATCGAAGATCCTTCGTTTAGATTTGTTTAATTAATGATTGCATGAAAACTTAGTAGTAATTGACTTTCAGCTAGTAACTTGAGTTGATCTACTTGGTGTTTAATAGTTTATATAATTTTTCAGTCTATTTGCATATTGATCCTCATCACAAGATTGGTATGTATCATATAATTGAATTGAACATGAAGAATTAAGATGTTAGTTATGCACATCACATATCTAGCATATACTTTAAATCCTACTTATTGATTACTGTGCAACACTTAGTTTAACCTATTAAGGGATAATAATTGGTCTATGATTGTTATTCTACTTGGTGTTAATATAAGTCATGAAACTTATCTAATATGAATCCCGTATGAATTGATTGTCCATGTAATCACTTGTATATTTACTTGTATCTTTATCTTTATTTTGAATCTTCAATTCCTTATTTTGTTTTGTTTAACTATAAAAGCAAACTATTTCCTAAGAGAAATCTATCTCATAAAAGACATAAAAATATATCTTTAATTCTTTAATAAGAATTAAACAATAAAGCAACTCTTATCGATATCACACTTCTCTTGGGACGATAACCTAAAATACTACCTCTGATCAGGTTTTGTTGCTCGTTAGGGTGTTAAAGTGTATTAAATAAAGGTTTTATAAATTTAAAAGTTGAAAAATAAGCTAAGCACTACTGCACACACTTTCAACACATCAACTTTTTGGCGCCACTGCCGGGGAAGTGGAGCACTTTCCTTTAAGGGAAGTGGTGCACGGTAAATACGAAAATTGGATATACTTTGGTTATTGATATTTCTTGAAAACGGGTGATGACTGTCTTCCTTTAGGAGAGGGTTGATGGGGTTCCGATTTAAAGGCTCCTGCCCAAACCTAGACTCTGACGGGTCACTTAAGTATTGAAAGATTCAATCGACCGTGTATGTTTGATTATTCGTTGTTATGCGATAAAAGTTGTTATTTACTATTTATATTATTAATTATGTCTTTAATATTTAATATATTTATTAATTTAAAATTTACTTATATCCTAAGATATTTCTTAAATAGAAAACTTAAATATATAAATCCTTTAAATCTTAAAAGATTTTCTCCTAAAATATTTCTTTTAATGATTTTAGATCACATGATTACTTGGTCCAAGAAACCGGTCTTACAAAGAACGTTGTCAAATCCTGATATATTATTTAAACTTTCTAAGGATTCGAAAATAGTTAAGAAATTAGATTTCCAAGAAGGAACTACTTCTAGTGATGATTCATTATCTAGTACTCTGTCTAGTCCTGATTCTAATTTGGGATCTCTTTTTGGTTCAGAAATTAAAATGACTGATTCAATGGAAGCGTTAATGAAAGCTGGTCGGGAAGGATTAGGTCATGCTATTACTCAGCCCGAAATTAAAGAAAATTTTGATATTAAGGGTCCTATTTTTCATTTGCTAAAAGATAATCAATTTAGGGGTACGGAGAAGGAAGATGCTAATGCCCACATTAGGAATTTTAAAGATATTTGTAATCTGTTTAATATTAATAATGTGGAGAGTAATATTATTTATCTTCGTCTCTTCCCATGGTAACTAAAAGATGAAGCTAGGGAATGGTTGAACTCGTTACCTGAAGGAGATATTACTAGTTGGGATACAATGGTTGAGAAGTTTCTCACTCGATTCTTTCCTGCGTCTAAAACTGTCACCCTTCAAACTGAAATTGCTAATTTTCGTCGAAAAAATAACGAGTCTCTTTATTCTGCGTGGGTTCGATTTGGTCAAATGCTTAGAGGTTGTCTGCAACATGGTTTGGATAAGTTTAGAAAGGTAACTACTATCTATAAGGGTTGTGATATTGCTACGAGAAGAGAGATTGACACATCTGCTGGTGGAAACATTATGAGCAAAACTGTCGAAGAAGCCGAAACTCTTATTAACAAGTTGGCTGCTCATTTCCATGAATGGCACCAAGACTTAGATATTTCTCGTTCGGTAAAATCTGTTAGTTTTGATTCTTAAGATATGGTTAAAGCTATGAATGTGCAATTGGGTAATTTAGGAAGGCAGATTGAAAAGCTTACTAAGGAGATGCAAATGATTAAGGTAGGTTGTGAAAAATGCCAAGGTCCTCATGCTACTAAAGATTGTGTTGCTAGTCTTACCATGGAGCAAGTTGAGAATGTTTCGTATGTTAATCAATTTCAAGGAAACCCGAATTACCGTAATAATTATAATACGCCTTATCCTGCTAATAATAAAAACCCACCTGGTTTCTTTCCTGTTAGAGCACCCTTCATTCCAAATTCTTCCAATGCTCAAAAATCTAATCTTGAAGAAAGCATCCTCACTTTCATCAAAAATCAAAATGAAGCTAATGATAACATAAAAGCTCAACTTTCCCAAGTGCAAAATAATCATCAAGCGTCCATTCAAAACTTAGAGCGCAATGTTACTAAGTTGTTTAAACTTGTCGAGGGTAAAGTTCCGGTTGAATCTAAAGTTTTTAAGGAAGTTCGTTTTGAAAAGGTAAATGCGGTTACTTTTATTAATATAGATGATAGTGATGACAGTGATGGTTCTGATGATTCTGAATATGATTTTGAAAAGGGACCTAGAGAAAATGATCCTGAATATAATAGGTTTTGGGAAACTGTTAAGGGAATATCTGAAAGAGAACATCTTGGAAGAAAAGCAGTCCGTGAATATGTAGCCTCTAGAGGAGCTGATATAATGTGGGAATATGAATTAACTGAGGAAGAATTGTCCAAAGAGGTAGAATAAATGAATGGTGGATATCCTGATTCGGATGAAGAAGGTGTTGCTACTAAATTCAAATCCATTAAGGAGGAGGACGCTGATTTAGATGAAAATGTGGACAAAGTAGTTGAAGAAACTACTCGCAAGATAGATAATGAAACCAAAGAAGTCACAAAGTTTGCTGAATCATTGAAAGGAAATAAATGTTGGGTATTCATTCTGCCACGTGATGAAATTCAGGATGATAATTTGGTTAAGGAAAAGGAATTTGTTAGTGAAGTGCCATTAAAGCCAATAGAAATTTCAATTTCCCACTTTCCGATAGTTCGTGCTAATTCTGGAGAATTTCATATCCCTTGTGAAATTAATGGTTCCACATCTGTTCGTACGTTAGCTGATAGTGGGTCTAGTGTGAATATTATGCCTTTTAGTATGTTTGAGCGATTGAAGTTAAACACGCTAGAACCTATTGATGGGATTGTTTATTTTGGTACTCAAAGTTTAAGTCGTTCAAGGGGTATTGTGAAAAATGTTAGAGCTAACATAGGGTCAACTAAATTTCTTATTCATTTCCTTGTTATGGACATGGTGGAATATAAAATCACACCTATTCTTTTGGGAACACCATTTCTGTCCATATCCAAAGTCATCATCAATTATGTCAGTAATACTATTATTATTCATCAAGGACATCATAGTGAAACCCTGCCTATAACTGCAAAATCAGGTTTGAAAAGGAAATTAAATGAGTATGAAAAAAGTAAGTGTGAAGAGAATAAGCCTAAGGAGTAATTCCGTAAGAAGAAAAGAGACGCGCAAACGACTCTATAATCAAAACTACCTATCCCTATATGTTTGTTTATTAGGACTATATTATGTCCAAGTGTTTTTGTTTTATTTCCTTATTATAAATGTAAGAGCAATATAGCTCCTAAGTGTTTAAATGTTTAAGTGATGAAGAATTATTAATAAAATATTATGTTCGTATTATGCTTGTGTTATTTAATATTTTGTCAAGTTATTTATTGAATTCAAAAGAAGTCTGCAAAAGTGCTCGCAAATCATTCTATGATCCTACAAATCGAGTAACATCACTCTTTCCCTTATTTTTAATTATGTCCTTTATTTATTTATTTATTTCATTTCTTTTATTATAAATGCAATGAGGACATTGCATAATCTAAGTGTGGGGAGGGAAGTGATTAATCACTTGAAAAAGTATAAAAGATACTATCAAATTTTCACGAAAAGGTTGAAAAATGGGTATAATTTTAAAAAAAATTCAATTTTTTGAAAGTATAAATTCTTAGTCAAACTTATGTCTTTCTACTAACTTAATCTTAATGCTAATAATAGAACTACACTCAATTTCAAGATCGGATTACTTGTTTAAGATAAGAAGTTAAAAGCCAAAAATTGTGAAACAAGTGCAAACTTATAGCCACTACCATATGGCATAAGAAGCATGGACCACTGAGGCAGCAAAAGAGTCCAAAGTAAGGGCCAACTTAGAAATTTGCAAAAGTGTAAAGCTAAAAGCTAAGCATGAAAGCAAAAGAAATGAAAAGGAAAAAGAGCCCAATGAAGGCCAATGAAAGAAAATAGTTCCAATGAGAACCATACACTTTTTAAAGTTAGAAAACAAAAGAGTCCAATGATGACCAAACTGTATAAATCTGACTTAATAACCATTAGGACTACTTGTAATCCTTGGTCTGGTTCAGACTAGTTCTTATGAATAATAAATACTAACTTCTTATTAAGACATACTTTTGACTTTGCAATTTTACTTTAATACCCATGACATAATTTATAAGGTTTACTTGAGGACAAATAAAGGTTTAAGTGTGGAGAATTTGATAACTCCTAAATTATACAGTTTTTTGATAATATTTTGAGGAGTTATCTTAGTATTTTTGAGTCATTTTGATGCCAAAACACACTAAAATGGGTAAAAATGGGAAAAAGATATTTCTAATGATTATGTCCAAGTTATGTATTAAACAAGATCAAAAATGAAGAAAATTGCAAATCGGCTGTATGAAGCCGCCGGCATGGGCAAGATGAAGCCATCGACTTTGAGGATAAAAGTACCAGAATGTTCCAGAATCGATAATAATTGAAAGAACTTGTTGATCAAGAAAAAGGCACAGGAAGCCGCCGGCTTCCCAATGAATCCGCCGACCTGGTTTACACGTTTTCTCAACTTATTGATCAAGTTCAAGTAAAAATGGAAACAAAATCAAGATAAAATCAGAAAGATCCGGCGAATCAAGTGAAGCCACCGGCCTGGCTATGAAGTCGCCGGCTTCAGTATGACGGTCACAAAGATTGACTTGCTGATCAAGTATAACTTGCACGAGGAGTCACCGACTCAAGGCAAGCCGCCGGCTTCCCACTGAAGCCGCCAGCTTGGCAACCGCCCCAGAATACTATAAATTGAAGCCTCTGGTCTCAGTTTTCATATGTTCAAAAGTTTTAGAAGTAGATAGGTCATTTTTTAGGGGTTTTCTCTAAACCCTTAGGTTAGATTTACTCTTTTGTAATCAAGATTCAAGATTTTATTCAAGTAATTTTACATCTACCTTCTTTTCAAGGTATGATTCTATCTTTAATTTATTATTTTATCTATTTTATTTTCTGTATTTGTTTCTATTCGTCTTTTGCTATGAACTAAACGTTCATAGTGATTACGTGGACGAAAGTCAGACTTCATATGGAAATTAGATGAAGCCGCCGGCTTCACACCCAAGCTGCCGGCTTGGTGTGAAGGAAGCCGCCGGCTTCGTGCTTCGTTCTGTGCAGTTTCTGGTTCTTTTCCAGATCTGTATGATTGAGTTTCTGTAATAATATTTGAATTGTTTCGAATCTGTTTTGCTTGATTACACTTGTTTGCCATGCTTAATAATTAAATAACATGATTTTAAGGTTGATTAGTCCTTGATCTGTTAAATCTACTATTTGATTCATGCTACTTGTTTAGATCTAGTCCATCAAACTTGTTAAATTGAATTGCATGCAACTAAGTTAAAGAATTTAATAGTGATAAACTTATTTGATTTGAATTACGTTTATATAATAGAAATTGATATTGTTAGGCTTAATCGAAGATCCTTCGTTTAGATTTGTTTAATTAATGATTGCATGAAAACTTAGTAGTAATTGACTTTCAGCTAGTAACTTGAGTTGATCTACTTGGTATTTAATAGCTTATATAATTTGTCAGTCTATTTGCATATTGATCCTCATCACAAGATTGGTATGTATCATGTAATTGAATTGAACATGAAGAATTAAGATGTTAGTTATGCACATCACATATCTAGCATATGCTTTAAATCCTACTTATTGATTACTATGCAACACTTAGTTTAACCTATTAAGGGATAATAATTGGTCTATGATTGTTATTCTACTTGGTGTTAATATAAGTCAGGAAACTTATCTAATATGAATCACGTATGAATTGATTGTCCATGTAATCACTTGTATATTTACTTGTATCTTTATCTTTTTTTGAATCTTCAATTCCTTATTTTGTTTTGTTTATCTATAAAAGCAAACTATTTCCTAAGAGAAATCTATCCCATAAAAGACATAAAAAAATATCTTTAATTCTTTAATAAGAATTAAACAATAAAGCAACTCTTATCCATACCACACTTCTCTTGGGACGATAAGCTAAAATACTACCTCTGGTCTGGTTTTGTTGCTTGTTAGTGTGTTAAAGTGTATTAAATAAAGGTTTTATAAATTTAAAAGTTGAAGAATAAGCTAAGCGTTACTGCACACACTTTCAACACATCACCCCCACTGCTCCTACTCATATTCGTCAATTTTTAGGCCTTGCCAGTTATTATCGTAGGTTCATCGAAGGTTTCTCTTTGATTGCACATCCTTTGACCGCATTAACTCACAAAGGAAAGAAATTCGTTTGGGCAGCCGAACAAGAGTTGGCATTCCACACCCTGAAGCAGAAGTTACCACTGCTCCTATCATATCCCTTCCTGAAGGCAATGATGACTTCGTTGTATATTGAGATGCCTCGAAACATGGTTTTAGGTGTGTATTGATGCAACGAGAAAAAGTTATTGCTTATGCCTCTCGACAACTGAAATTCACGAGCGAAACTACACGACGCACAATCTCGAACTTGGAGCCGTTGTCTTTGCACTCAAATTGTGGAGACACTATCTTTATGGAACCAAAAGTACCATATTCACCGACCAGAAAAGCCTCCAACACATTTTCGATCAGAAACAACTGAATATGAGACAACGACAGTGGATCGAAACATTGAACGATTACGATTGTGAACTTTGTTACCATCCCGGAAAGGCAAATGTTGTAGCCGATGCCTTGAGCCGAAAGGAAAGAATGGTACATCTTCGTTTCCGAGCCTTAAACATTACCATCCACGCAAATCTCAATAGCCAAATCAGTGTAGCCCAAGATGAGGCTCTAAAAGAGGAGAATATTCTTCACGAATGCTTGAACATTCTCGACTCTGGATTCGAGGTCAAGGAGACCGGACTTCATTATTTCTCCGAAAGAATTTGGGTGCCTAGTTATGGGGATTTACGAAACCTTATTCTAGATGAAGCCCACAAGTCAAGGTATTCGATTCATCCCGAGGTCAGTAAGATGTACCACGATCTCAAAGAACAGTATTGGTGGCCAAATCTTAAAAAGGACATTGCTACTTATGTTGGGAAGTGTTTGATTTGTTCAAAGGTCAAGGCCGAACATCAAAGACCATCTGGGTTACTTCAACAACCTGAGATCCCGCAATGGAAGTGGGAAAGAATAACGATGGACTTCATTACGAAACTACCAAAAACGGTAGGCGGTTATGACACCATATGGGTTATTATTGACCGTCTTACCAAATCCGCTCACTTCCTAGCCATGAAAAAAAATGATAAGATGGACAAACTCGCAAAACTGTACATAAAGGAAATTGTATCTCGTCATGGTGTACCCTCATCGATTATTTCAGACTGAGATGCCCGTTTCGCTTCTAGATTTTGGCGTTCCTTATAAGAAGCCTAGGGAACACGTCTCGACATGAGTACTACATATCACCCGCAAACCGACAGACAAAGAGAACACACGATTCAAACCTTAGAGGACATGTTACAAGCTTGTGTTATCGACTTCGGTAAAGCTTGGGAAAAGCATTTGCCCCTGGCCGAATTCTCTTACAACAATAGTTACCATTCGAGTATTAATGTCGTACCTTTCGAAGCCTTGTATGGCCGCAAATGTCGTTCTCCTATTTGTTGGGCCGAAGTAGGTGAAGAGCAAATCACCGGACCCGAACTAATCCATGAAACAACTGAGAAGATCGTTCAAATCCAAGCAAGGCTCAAGACAGCCCGTGATCGTCAAAAGAGCTATGCCGACCTTAAACGTAAAGATATCAAATTTTAAGTGGGTGACCGCGTAATGTTAAAATTCGCACCTTGAAAAGGTGTAATCCATTTTAGAAAGCGTGAGAAGTTAAATCCGCGATATATTGGTCCTTTTGAAATCTTGGAGCGTATTGGACCAGTTGCTTACCGTTTGGATCTTCCGACTCAATTGAGCTCAGTTCATCCTACCTTCCACGTATCGAACCTAAAGAAGTGTCTTGCTAAACTAGAACTTGTCACACCACTAGATGAGCTTATGATTGATGACAAACTCCACTTCGTGGAAGAACCTGTTGAGGTCATGGACCACGAGGTTAAGACTTTAAAGCACAACAAGATTCCAATTGTCCGATTCCGTTGGAATGCTAAACGAGGACCCGAGTTCACTTGGGAACGAGAGGATCAAATGATGCAGAAGCATCCTCACCTATTCACGACTCTATCGTCTACCTCAGCTTAAAATTTCGGGACGAAATTTTCTTTAACAGGTGGGTAATGTAACGACCCGACTTATTTTTTTTACTTTTAATTATACTTTATATTTTCATGAAACTGCGTATTTATGCGTACTGAGTTAGATTATATTCTGGGATCATTATTTATGTTAATTACTTTCATAATACCTTACAACATGTTATTAAGTTCTTAATCACTTAACTTGATCCTCGAATGCATTTATGACTGTTAGTGTCACTTATCGTTTAAAACGAACTATGTACTTGGTACACATTAAACTTTTGTTATAATTTAAATATTATGACTACGTAAACATAATTGTTATTTATTAATGACAATTACTTGACTTGATGGTTTATTAATTACGATTAGTGTTTATTAATGCACACTAGTTAGTTACATGGGCTTATCACCTTAATGGACTTATCTTATTAAAGGCCCACCCAACTCAACTTAATGGACTCATTATTGGGCTAGTTAATGGGTTAGTTAGTCCATTAATACATGAGACAAAACCCATGTAAGTATTAAGACAAGGATTAAGCATGCTTGTGTACTACTACTTACAAGTTTTAACTTAATACCCCATGCTACCCAACATCACAACATCACCATTGTACTACCACCACATGAGGCCAAAATGGTCCCCCCCATGCTTGCCTCCAAACCATCGGCCACCACCCCCATTCACCATCCTTTTATTTTTTTTCTTTTCTTTCTTTGTTAAATGCACACTCCATTTCATTTGTCTCAAAACACACACACATTTCTCTAAGTTTTCTCTCTAGAATTCTCTCTCAAATTGTAAGTTTGAAACTTATTTCTTTCCTTTCTTTCTTTCTAAAAATCAAAATCGTCATCATCGTTAATGTTCTTGGATTTTAGTTTTTGTAACTTAAATCCTTATGCTATCTTGCAATCTTCAATCACTTATATGATGAAGAAGCAAGAACAAGGATCAAAGCTTTGTAGCTTTTGGTTCTACATGAAACTTGTAAAGATCTAAAGTTCAAAGACTTTAAGATTTTCTTTTTGTTCAAGTATTGGAACCTTAAAGTTCATTTTATGAAGAATCAAGCTTCTAACTTGATATCTCTTTATGTAAAGAATCAAAGCTTGAACTTGTTTATTTCTAACTTTAAATTTATCTCTTATGCTTATGTATTTTGATTTATATATGTTCCTTGGTCAAAGATTTACTTGTTAACTTTGATCTCATACATCTTGTAACCAAAGTCTAACTTTGAATGTTCAAGACTAAAAACGTTTAAGCTTCCTAGCTTATAACTTTCACTCATCTAAGTTTGATCTAATTATGTAACTTATTTTCATCTAATTTGTTTAAACAAAAGCTCATAGGCTTACATTCATTTTACTTTGCAAAATCTAAGTTTCATAACTTAAGGTGTTGTAAAAGTTGAAAGTCTAAGTTCTATGACTTAGGGTTTCACCAAGAACATAAGATCTAGACGTTTTAGTCTAAGGTCTTCAAAATTTAGCTAAGATCTAAGTTCTATAACTTGAGGTCTTGCTTAATTAGTTTGAATCAAAGTTTATAGCTTAATATAACTTGTACTTATGTCGAACTAAGAACTTGATGTAACTTTGGTTCATCAACTTGCTTAAACTCTCAAATGAGTTGTATTTCATTTCTTAGTCTTGAATTTGTGTGTTTATGGTTAAACCATGGTTAAAGTGATGCTAAAACATCAAGAGTTATACACTTGAGGCTTATACGCATCAAGGATGAGAACCGTGATGAGCATCAAACACCGAGAAACCCACCGAAGCACTTGTTTTCTGTTTTTCAGGGTCTGATCAAACTCCTAGGACTTTTGGAAAGTTAATTTCTAGATAGTTCTGTTCGAGTAGATGACTTTTAATTTAAGGCTCGCCTAAATCTAATATACGGTTTAGGATTTATAATCTTCCGAAAATCACTACGCCTTCGTAACGACGTGCTGAAATTTCTGACCTACTCGCGCTTGAACCATTGCCACGGTCAAACGACATCGAGTTAGGATCTGAAAATTGGAAAGCAGTAAAAGGACTCACATACGGAGCCTTGGCCACTGGCCGCGCATCATTTCAGTTTGTTTAGAGGTCGTATCAGCTGATCAAAGTCAGCCCTTTGTTTCGATCTCTATTCTTGTTGAAAACTTACTTTATCTTTTACGAATGGTGATGATGATGATACTTTAGACTTAACTTATTTACTTTTAAACTTTTGGGTCAAATTACTGACTTAGTAACCTTTGACAGAGGTTGAGGACCTTTCGGACCGACTTACTACTTGCTTACTTATTCGTATCGACTTTACCGCACATTCACTGTGAGTTATAGCTCCCTTTTTACTTTAACTATTTTTGGGACTGAGAATACATGCGCTTTTTATGTTTTAACATACTAGACACAAGTACTTAAACTTTATATATGTGTGGGTGATATAACGGCACAAACTTTCCCCTTAGCTCGGTAACGTTTAGTCATTGGTTTATGAACCGGTGAACGAGAATCTTAGATATGGATCCATAGGGTTTGACATCCCCACTCGGGCTAGTCGCGCTAGCATTTAACGGGTGTTTCATACTTCATCTATTTTAACGCACTCGCCAAGTGTACTTTTAGGGGGTGATATATTATTTTATTTTAAGTTAGTTACCAAGTGCCCACGGTTAAGCATATACTTTTCATACAGTTTTGAATACGAAATCTCGTGGTCTACATTACATTGTTGATTACAATAAAACTATAGCTTACCAACATTCGTGTTGACATTTTAAAGCATGTTATTTCTCAGGTACTTAGACGTTTGTTTCTTCCGCTGTATTAGGCTCGCTGTCATAGACTTGCTGTGTTAGACTTCCGCTGCATTTTTTAGAGATGTCTCGATCATGGAACTTTTACTTTGCATTCACAACTTATGTTACATTTGAACAATGGTTTTGTAATGACCTTTGTGTCACGTACTTTTATTAATGATTTCTATTCGTAGAAGCACATTACCTTTTGTAAAAAATTCGACGTTGGTAAAAACGTTATCTTTTTATGAATACAAACTTGTTTTAAAACAGCATGTATTGTTGTAACCGTGTAATGGACCTGTTGTTGATGTTCCGTACACATTGATTTTGTACGGGGCATCACATTATCCCTGACCTGAAGTATCCGCCCAGGTCGCCTTTCGCTTAGTGCGGGGGCAGCAGGGAGGCGGGTTTTACCAGCCATGTCCTCAGATTGGTCTGGGTTTCCTCCAGGGCAGTAGTTGGGGGAGGGTTATGCAACTACAGGAGATGAATGCGTGGGTGGTTTAGTCCCCCTGGGTGATCCCAAATTGATGTCCAAAAAAAAAGAATTTGAAGAGGCGATAAGCTTTGTAAACAAAATAAAGGTGGAGCTGATTTGTTATTTTTAGTTGGTGTTTTGTAACGACCCAACCCGTTAACCAATCGCAAAACATTTTTTTTTTGGCTAAACAGTTGTGTCAGGGCCAAGGCGCGGCGCGCCTTCTTTGGCCGCGACGCGGCTCTCCAGTCATGCTGAAGGTCAGCCCTTTATAATTTAACTGTAAACAAGATACACTGTTTCTCGCGGTGCACCCCTATAGGGCCGCGGCGCGGCTCCACTGGTTTGCTGTTTCTGACTTTAAAGATTCATATAAGTCCCGTTAAAATGAGTTCAAGCATCAAATCAAAAAGGCTCCCGCCACATAACTAAATTAAGTTTACAAGTTTTAAGACTCCTATTCGAGTAAAATGACCACCGGGCATCATTTGCCCATTACAATTCAAAACATGAGTTTCGACCAACAAGTTTAAATACCAAACAAAAACCCGAGCATGGTGTTTGGGGTTAAACTACCCAAACCTAGGTCGAACTTCAAAAGCAATACACTAGCATAAACATTAAGGAGCCCGCTAGTCCAAGCAAATGGCCTTGCCTTTATCCACGCCAGAGCCTAAAAATGTAAACAACGAGAGGGTAAGCATAACACTTAGTGAATGCAATAATTATACATATACATATATAATATACCTACTTGCAAACACTTACTCACATACCTCATACATGCTAGCAATACATTTAGCATACAAACTCCGAGTATAAGCTAACGACCTCCAAATACCGCAACTAGCATACGAATAACATATACACCAAACAATATAATATGCTATGCTACAATACATACACAAACTATATGGTTAACCATGCGTACGTCATGGTGCTACCGGCCCTGTGGTTCACACCATACGCAATGTCATGATGCTACCGGCTCCGTGGTTCACATCACAACTCGAGTCATACTCACACTAAGGCAATACTGGCTCCATGGTTCATGCCTTAACAACTTACACTTTAGTGCTACCGGCTCCGTGGTTCACACTACGATACTCCCCCCATGATGTTTCCGGCTCCATGGTTCGCATCATGGTACTTCGCACATACTATGGCACTACCGGCTCCGTGGATCGTGCCATAGCATAAAAATAGATACACTATATACACCTTGTTTCTCACCCCAATTACTGAATCCGTCACTTGTGGGAAGGTTTTATTTAGAAGTTGTAATCCGATGTTCTTTTTCTCACTTTGGTAAGAAGCGAACATCACTAACCCATAAGTATAACATGCATCTTTATGTTGCATGTTAGAAGCTCTTTCTAACTTACGAAATCCTATGTGGGGATATGTTGAGTCAAAATAAGTTCTTAACCCGTAGCGTAAAATTGTATTTGGGTTCCCCGCATTTAACGCTTTAAAGAAAACACGGCGTAACTTACGGTCTCCCCAATGTGATATACCCCACCTATCAAAGGAAATCCTATTATAAACTAAGGCATTTATGGAAAGTCTTTCAAATATTTGACAAGTTAATTTCTCCATAACTAAATGTTCTGATGAATTCTGACCGACTCTAGACATGATTTCATCAATCATATCCTCTAGTAGGTCTTCTAAAATATTCGGGGCCCACAGTGGTACCAGATGCCTTTGATCCCTGGGCCCACAGTGGGGGAAGCTTTGACCCGAAGAAAGGCGCAAGTTCGATTCTCAGTCTGGGCGCCCCGCATGGAATTATTTCTCCCTCCGGGGGGAATTTGTGAAGTGTTTCGGGGGTCTAGCTAGCTGGGGTAAAAATCGCCTTGCCGTCACTGTGGTACCTGGGAGGAGGTACTTTGCCGGCACAGGTCTCTTTCGGGGTGGGATTGGTGGGTGCTACGGCACACAGGGTTAGCATGTCCCTGCCAACTTACACGTTTTGACCCGAAATATTCGGTTGTCTACCCTTAACGTCCATTTTGTTTTTATACTATAAAATAGATAAGGATTAGATTCGTAAAAGATAATTACTAAATAATACAAGCAATTTTTACATAGAACATAAAAGTACAAGCACACTACAATACATATAATACACAACATGATTACAACCCTCTAATCTGAATCACTGGTTTCTTCTTCTTCGGACTTGGTTCGTTTTCCTAATTTTCTAGGGATATATGGTGTTCCTCTAATACGAGCCATCGTTTTCCACAATGGTATAGAAAAACCTAGTGGTTTAGAGGTTCCTGAGTTATTGTCATAATTTAGGAAATACGGACGTTGCCGATACATATAAAGTTTATCGGGGTTGGAATCGGGTAATCTTCCCAATATTTTGCTTCCTTGGCGGAAACACCATTGGCCATTATCACACTTACACACTACCAATACATATTGGTTTACAATATTAATATGTTACAACAAAGTAAATTTCAAATGCAGTTTTAAACAATATTATACAAGCATGCTGACTCCAAATCTTGTCCATATATTAGCATGCAACAGCGGAAGCTCTTAATAATCACCTGAGAATAAACATGCTTTGAACGTCAACAAAAATGTTGGTGAGTT
This sequence comes from Rutidosis leptorrhynchoides, assembly GCF_046630445.1. Taxonomy (NCBI): domain Eukaryota; kingdom Viridiplantae; phylum Streptophyta; class Magnoliopsida; order Asterales; family Asteraceae; genus Rutidosis; species Rutidosis leptorrhynchoides. The sequence goes on along the minus strand of NC_092335.1, from coordinate 155,611,736 downwards.
ATAGGTTTAACCTATATATTTATCAAATCGTAATAATAGACCACATGATTTCATATTTCAATATACATCCCATACATAGAGATAAAAATCATTCATATGGTGAACACCTGGTAACCGACATTAACAAGATGCATATAAGAATATCCCCATCATTCTGGGACATCCATAGGACATGATATAAAAACTCGAAGTACCAAAGCATCCGCTACAACGGATGGGGTTTGTTGAGCCCAATAGATCTATCTTTAGGATTCGCGTCAATTAGTAGACTGGTTTACTAATTCTTAGGTTACCAAGTAAAAAGGGGCATATTCGGCTTCGATCGTTCAACCATGGAAAGTAGTTTCATGTACTTGTGTCTATTTTGTAAAACATTTAAAAAGCTGTATGTATTCTCATCCCAAAAATATTAGATTTTAAAAGTGGGACTATAACTCACTTTCACAGATTTACTTCGTCGGGAAGTAAGACTTGGCCACTGGTCGATTCACGAACCTATAACAAATATGTACATATATATCAAAGTATGTTCAAAATATATTTACAACATTTTTAATACGTTTTACTGTTTTAAGTTTATTAAGTCAGCTGTCCTCGTTAGTAACCTACAACTAGTTGTTCACAGTTAGATGTACATAAATAAAGCAATATAATATCTCGAATCAATCCACAACCTCGTGTATACAAGCCTCAGGCTAGCTAACAACTCAAAGTATATAATATTTTGGAATCAACCTCAACCCTGTATAGCTAACTCCAACATTACTGCATATAGAGTGTCTATGGTTGTTCCGAAATATATATATATATGAGTCGATATGATATGTCAAAACATTGTATTCGTGTCTATGGTATCCCAAGATTACATAATATATTAGAATACATATATAATACAATATGAGTTAGCTAGGATATGATTAATATAGATTTGTTACCAATTTTCACGTAGTTACAACAAGCAAAAATATCCAATATTGTTTTACCCATAACTTCTTCGTTTTAAATCCGTTTTGAGTGTTTCAAGTTGCTATGGTTTCATATTGATCTTAAGTTTATGAATCTAAACAGAAAAAATATAAGTTTATTGTCAGAAATACAGGTCACAAGTCATTTTTGTAAAGGTAGTCATTTCAGTCGAAAGAACGACGTCTAGATGACCATTTTGGAAAACATACTTCCACTTTGAGTTTAACCATGATTTTTGAATATAGTTTCATGTTCATAAGAAAAATCATTTTCCCCGAAGAACAACTTTTAAATCAAAGTTTATCATAGTTTTTAATTAACTAACCCAAAACAGCCCGCGGTGTTACTACGACGGCGTATATCCGATTTTACGGTGTTTTTCGTGTTTTTAGGTTTTAAATCATTAAGTTAGCATATCATATAGATATATAACATGTGTTTAGTTGATTTTAAAAGTCAAGTTAGAAGGATTAACTTTCATTTGCGAACAAGTTTAGTATTAACTAAACTATGTTCTAGTGATTACAAGTTTAAACCTTCGAATAAGGTAGTTTTATATATATGAATCGAATGATGTTATGAACATCATTACTACCTCAGGTTTTGTGGATAAACCTACTGGAAATGAGAAAATTAGATCTAGCTCCAAAGGATCCTTGGATGGCTTGAAAGTTCTTGAAGTAAAATCATGACACAAAAACAAGTTCAAGTAAGATTTCCACTCGAATAAGATTGTTTAAGTTATAGAAATTGAATCAAAGGTTGAATATGAGTATTACCTTATATTAGAAAGATATCTTACTGTAAATAATAAATATTTCTTGAGGTTTGATGATCACTCAAAGTGGATTTGCAAGATTGGAAGTAAGCTAGCAAACTTGGAAGTGTTGTTGGTGTGTTCTTGAGTAGTTGTTTTATAACTTGGTTTATGTATGGATTTATGAACTAGATTGAGCTAGATTTTGATGAAGATGATGAAGAACACTTAGAATAATGGAAGAACACTTGAGAGAGAGTAGTTTGATGCATGTAAGTTGAAAAATGAAAGTGTTTGTGGACTACCTAATTCACGTGAATATGGGAGTATCATATAGGCTCCATTAGTTTGTTATTTTGTGAGATATTTCATACTAGATGTTAAATGATGGTTCCCACATGGTTAGGTGACTCACATAGACTGCTAAGAGCTAATCATTGGAGTATATATACCAATAGTAAATACATTTAGAAGTTGTGTATTGTACGAGTACAAATACGAGTGCATACGAGTAGAATTGTTGATGAAAATGAATGAGGGTGTAATTGTAAGAATTTTTGTTAAGTAGAAGTACTTTGATAAGTGTCTTGAAGTCTTTCAAAAGTGTATGAATACATATTAAAACACTACATGTATATATATTTTAACTGAGTCATTAAGTCATCGTTAGGCGTTACATGTAAATGTTGTTTTGAAACCTTTAGGTTAACGATCTTGTTAAATGTTGTTAACCCATTGTTTATTATATCTAAAGAGATGTTAAATTGTTACATTATCATGATATTATGATATATAATATATCTTAGTATGATATATATAGAGTTAAATGTCGTTACAACGATAATCGTTACATATATGTCTCGTTTCGAAATCATTAAGTTAGTAGTCTTATTTTTTTACATATGTAGTTCATTGTTAATACACTTAATGATATATTTACTTATCATTTAACATAATTAACCAAGTGTATCAATATCTTAATATGATTCATATGTACTTAGTAAGACGTTGTTATAACGATAATCGTTATATATATCATTTTCGAGTTTCTTAAATTCAATAGTCTCATTTTTATGTATATAACTCATTGTTAAAATACCTAATGAGATACATACTTATCATAATATCATGTTAACTATATATATAACCATATATATGTCATCATAAAGTTTTTTACAAGTTTTAACATTCGTGAATCACCGGTCAACTTGGGTGGTCAATTGTCTATATGAAACCTATTTCAATTAATCAAGTCTTAACAAGTTTGATTGCTTAACATGTTGGAAACACTTAATCATGTAAATAACAATTTCATTTAATATATATAAACATGGAAAAGTTCGGGTCACTACAATCCAGAACCCAAATACACTCTTTTACAAAATCAACAAGGTGTGCTAGTGATTTACAACTATTTAAGACCCATAAACACCATTTAATCACTTGAAACCCTAGGTTAGTCATTCTTGAGTCCTCATGACTCAAACTTACCCGAAAACCCCCAAATCGCTAACAAATGGGTTCTATGTTAACCACTAACCCAAAGCCTAACCCTTAACACTAATTAAAGTAAAGAAATTAAGATTAGGACTTACTACCATAATCACAACGTAGCTAGTGATTAGATGAATAACTTTAATACACGAGCTTAAACCCGAAACAAGCTTCTTCCTTCTTGGATTGAGCTTTCTCACACTAAAAACCTTCTCTCTCTCTAGAATTGAACTGGAAAGGTAAAGGTAGATGAAAATGGAGTAAAGATGCACACCAAACTGATCTTGTGGCCTTAAATTCGTTCTCCAAGTGAAAATACCAAAATACCCCTCTTCAATTAAAAAAACAAAAGAACCATCACCTGACGCTAGTCGCGCCGCGCCCTAAAGGGCCACGCTGCGGCCCCATGCTGAAGCTGAAGCCGCCAGCTTTTTATTTTAATTACAAAAAGCACAATTTGAACTTGGGTCTTACATGTTTGGAGCATAAATTGTTTGACTTTTTAAATATAAAGATTGTATTTATGTGAAGAAATGCTTTTAAAATGATGATCATGTGTACACATCATTTTTGGACATCTTTAACATGTATAAGAAGGAACATAAGGGTATTATTGAAGTCTATCCTAAGGTGAATTTCTGTAAGCATTTTCAAAAAGTTTATTGGTATTTACAATTTATTTGGTTTGGTTGATTTGTTTGTGTTTGTGTAGGTTGCTGTACATGTGATGGATATAGATGCCTGAGTATAATTTATTGCTTTTAATTACCTTTATATTTTCTTATATACTATCATCCTGAGCAGAGTTCAAATTCAAAAGGTTCGGGCAAAGGATCCCCACGAGGTATGAAAGTTTGATGATATTAGAGTTGTTGCATTACATTATGATCTTTTCATAGTGGAGGCACTTTTACAAAATAACCTTATTAGAGTTGTAGTCATATTTGATAGAGTACTACTTATACATAACTAAAATTTAAGCAGTTTTTGTTGTATAGGTGATTGTATCATATTAGCATTTTATGGGCGTAAAACTAAGCTCTCAACATGAATAACTTTTTTAACAGGCACAAAGATGGCACCTTTAATCACATGGAACCTTTACTCATGAATATGTTAGATCAAGGAGTTATGCTTTGTCTAATTAGGTGGATTGAAAATGATTTTATTCTGAATGTGTGCATCTATTCATTCATTTCCCAACAGAAGTAAATATCAGACTCAATAGGAGGCTACTACATTTTACATTTTATTATTTAGTCTTCTATTAACAATTACAAAGCTTACCATAGATCAGGCATTGCAGTTTTATTTCTGAGGTATGTGGTATAGGATGGATATATGTCATGATCATGTTGTGCATATATATTTGATATATTTATGAGACAAAATTGCGCCATTGGCCCCTGATGTTTGTATCAAATAGCATGGATGACCTTTATCTATTTACGAAATTTGGCATGGATGACCTTCAACCTAACTCCTGTTAAAGTGTTAGTATAATTTATATGACAAAAAGGTATTGACGTAAGAATCGTCACTTAAAAAAACAATTCAACATATCACGATAAATATGTTGGAAAATTTGGTTGGAAAAGTGTGTTCCACCAATTTTTGGACACAAATTAATATATAATAAAGTGATATATATTAAAGACTATTTAGTGGGTTTTTGTAACCACTAATGAGAGCTTTAAAATGAACTAAAACATGTCCAAAACGGGTTAATGGTGAATGAGATATCGCGTCTCAAAGTTGTTAGTTTAAGTGCAAAGTAAGAAATTAAAAGATTTATCAACCAAGGATTTGTAAATATTCTTATGTGATTTTGTAAATCCTTTTCAAATACTAAAATATTTGATTTATCAATCAAGGATTTTGTAAATAATTTTATGTGATTTTATAAATCTTTTTCAAATCCTAAAAGATTTGATTTATCAATCAAGGATTTTGTAAATATATTTTCTGTGATTTCGTAAATCTTTTCTTACCTTTTGAGATCTTGTTTGCACGATAAATACCAAAATTTGGTATTGAGAAAATAAGCACCAACTAACACACAAACAAAAATTATAACCCTCTTACATTCGGTTTTCCAGCTGCTTCTTCTACAACTTCGGTCACCTCGCTTCCGGTCTCTTTTTCAGGTAAGTGCTCTCATCCGGCAGTACACGCTGCTTCGAACCGGTGTACCCTATGAACAGATGTCGAATCTGTTTAAGGGAATTGTGTCAAACACAAGCCCGGTTCAACCCTTCAGTTCGGTTTGATCGTTTTATGCTTATGTTTATCCTTATATATATATTTTCATGTTTTCTATTTGTGATTACGATAGTACATAGCATGTTTGTATGTTACTTGTAATTTTCAGTTTCGTACGTATATTTTCTTACAAACTTAAACAGATTCTCTGCGAAACTGACGTGGTAATAGATATATACGTACTGAATTGAAACGAATAATGTAACTTGCCTTTTTGTTGTTGAAGTGAGGTTCAAAACAACCCATTAGGCTTGTAGAGTTGAATATGAGTATGCATCTACTTTTGGAACTTCAATAGTAGATCCTTTGTTTATTTTCTTATGACTAATATGCTTATAATCTCACCATCGCCGGTCGTCGTTCACTACTATCGGCTGCTGTCAATAATCATCGGCCGACATCGTTAGCTGTCAGTTTCTGCTGTTATGTTCATCTTAAAATTCTGACCAAGACCCGTGTGTGTATTGGAAATTTAGGCTATGATTTTTATTTTGAATTGGTATTGTTTGTTTCCACATGTGATTTGAATGTTATATTATGATTGAAAGTAACTAAGAAATCTTTTTTTCTATGTGGTAGGGTCACTTAATTTTGTTGAGTATACTCGTGGCTTGCAAAATGATTAAAGATAAATTGGCTTTTTTAAAATTTTTGATGAAAGATGCTTAATGGTCCATTATGATTACATATATACTTTGTTAAATTGTTATAATATTGGACTTGCTTTGTGGATTATGCTTTGTATGTATTAAATATTTCATATCATAAAAGGCACGATACCATTATCAAATATGCATTATACCTTATGTTACATCATACTCCATTATCATTATCATTATATAATTATGTTATATCATACTCCATTATTGAAATGTCCCGTTCATATCGATTATAAGCGTTTCATATTAATTGATTTCGTTGCGAGGTTTTGACCTCTATATGAGACGTTTTTCAAAGACTGCATTCGATTTTTAAAACAACCATAACCTTTATTTTATCGATAAAGGTTTAAAAGCATTATGAAGATTATCAAATAATGATAATCTAAAATATAGCGTTTATTCACAACCATTATATAATGGTTTACAATAATATTACACAACAACTTAAGTCTTCGAATGCAGTTTTTAAAGCAATATTATACAAGCATGCAGACTCCAATTTCCTGTCTTTATTTTGCATGCAACAACGGAAGCTCTTAATAATCACCTGAGAATAAACATGCTTTAAACGTCAACAAAAATGTTTGTGAGTTATAGGTTTAATCTTTATCATAAATCATAATAATAATAGGCCACAAGATTTCATTTATAACCGCACACGTAACCCGTGTACAAAATAATACGCGTAACCCGCGAATTAAAAATCATTCATATGGTGAACACCTGGTAACCGACATTAACAAAAATGCATCTAGAATATCCCCATCATTCCGGGTGTAACGACCCGGAAATTTCCGACCAAATTTAAACTTTAATCTTTATATTATTCCGACACGATAAGCAAAGTTTGTTAAGTTAAATCTCAAGAATTTTAAACTGTGTTCATACATTCATTATAACCTCGACCAAATTCCGACGATTCACGAACCGTTATATATAAATAGATATGTATATGAATATATATATATTATAACTTGAGAATATTAATAAAGTATTAAACGTATAATACTTTACACGAACGTATTTGTTTCAATATGATTTTTGACGAAATTGAAAAAAATATATTAAATGATTGAATTATCAGAAACATTGAATTATGATTACAAGTCTATGTTGAGAGGTCCACTATGATTTGAGAAAATCTATTCTTCTTAACGATATTCAGAATAATTTGTAAAGCTATTTATAAATAAAAATAAAAAATGTCATTTACGAAAGTTAGACAAAAGTTAGTGGAGAATTGGTTTCCATAATATTCTATTAATCTATTTTCAAACGTACAAAGACGTTTTCAGTTTAAAAAGAACTTTATTATTAAAAGGTATATAACTTTTATAAATATCTACAATCACTTTTGACAACTCATTACTTAACTAGTATAATAAATATAACGATATTTATATTTTATTCCATTAAATATATATAACGATTTAAATTAATATTATATATACTTATACGCGTATTATACATACATAGTTTTTATACTTTTACTATACTTTAACTTTACCTTTACTTTACTTTTACTTTACTTTAACTTTAATAATTCATACTTTAATAATTCACTTTAATAATTCATACTTTAATAATTCACTTTAATAATTCATACTTTAATAATTCACTTAAATAATTCATACTTTAATAATTCACTTTAATAATTCATAATTTAATAATTCACTTTAATAATTCAAAAATCTATTATAAATAGAATTCAATAGGTTTCATTATTTCATAGAAACTTGAAAATATATTTCTCTAAACTCTCTCAATCGATTTATATATATATATATATATATATATATATATATATATATATATATATATATATATATATATATATATATATATATATATAAATATATATATATTTGCCCTGTATTATTTCAAGATATTATTAGTATATATAAAATATTACGACGGAGTGATGTCCGAGTGATTTCAAAATAGTTTTTTTGAATGAGTCGAAGCTAAGAAAATTATGGGTTATAGCTATGGAAGTGATGAGTATGGTTCATGGGTCTGCTCGTGAGGTCAATCTAGTGTTTATCATCTCCGTTGCGTCTACGTACTTTCCTGCAATATTGAATCTCAATATTGATACGTTCGTGAATCCGAGGCCAACCTTGCACTTGTTAAATGACGTTATATGTATTTTTACTACGAAATACAGTATAGTGAATTTCATTTGCTTCCTTTTATATATATTTTTGGGACTGAGAATACATGCGTTGTTTTTATAAATGTTTTACGAAATAGGCACAAGTACTAAAACTAATTCTACGTGGGTTTAAACCAGAAATATACCCTTAGCTTGGTAACATTAAACTACTTGTCTATGTACGGTAGGCGCGAATCCTAAAGATAGATCTATTGGGCCTGACAAACCTCATCCTGACTATGGGATGCTTTAGTACTTCGAGGTTATTTTAAACACACCTGATTTGGTGTACTTCAGAGGGTAAAACATGAACGTTAAGGCTTGTTACCGGGTGCCTACAACTTATAGAATACTTTTATACACTTGCGAGTGTACATATATTTATAAACAGAAATCTTGTGGTCTATTAATATATTGAAATGATTGTTATGATAAACCTATGAACTCACCAACCTTTGGGTTGACACTTTAAAGCATGTTTATTCTCAGGTATTAAAGAAATCTTCCGCTGTGCATTAGCTCATTTTAAGGATATTACTTGGAGTCATTCATGACATATTAAGATATTATTAGTATATATAAAATATTACGACGGAATGCTGTCCGAGTGATTTCAAAATAGTTTTTTTGAATGAGTTGAAGCTAAGGAAATTATGGGTTTTAGCTATGGAAGTGATGAGTATGGTTCATGGGTATGCTCGTGAGGTCAATCTAGTGTTTATCATCTCCGTTGTGTCTACGTACTTTCCTGCAATATTGAATCTCAATATTGATACGTTCGTGAATCCGAGGCCAACCTTGCACTTGTTAAATGACGTTATATGTATCTTTACTACGAAATACAGTATGGTGAGTTTCATTTGCTTCCTTTTATATATATTTTTGGGACTGAGAATACATGCGCTGTTTTTATAAATGTTTTACGAAATAGGCACAAGTGCTAAAACTAATTCTACGTGGGTTTAAACCAGAAATATACCCTTAGCTTGGAAACATTAAACTACTTGTCTATGTACGGTAGGCGCGAATCCTAAAGATAGATCTATTGGGCCTGACAAACCCCATCCTGACTATGGAATGCTTTAGTACTTCGAGGTTATTTTAAACACACCTGATTTGGTGTACTTCAGAGGGTAAAATATGAACGTTAAGGCTTGTTACCGGGTGCCTACAACTTATAGAATACTTTTATACACTTGCGAGTGTACATATATTTATAAACGGAAATCTTGTGGTCTATTAATATATTGAAATGATTGTTATGATAAACCTATGAACTCACCAACCTTTGGGTTGACACTTTAAAGCATGTTTATTCTCAGGTATTAAAGAAATCTTCCGTTGTGCATTAGCTCATTTTAAGGATATTACTTGGAGTCATTCATGACATATTTTAAAAGACGTTGCATTCGAGTCATTGAGTTCATCAAGATTATTATTAAGCCAATTATAGTTGGATGTATAATGAAATGGTGTGTATGCCGTCAACTTTCGTTGTAAAGAAAGTTTATCTTTTAAAAACGAATGCAATGTTTGTAAAATGTATCATATAGAGGTCAAATACCTTGCGATGTAATCAACTATTGTGAATCGTTTATAATGTATATGAACGGGTCCTTTCAGTTGGTATCAGAGCGGTAGTCTTAGCGAACCAGGTCTGCATTAGTGTGTCTAACTGATAGTCGTTAGGATGCATTAGTGAGTCTGGACTTTGACCGTGTCTGCATGTCAAAAGTTTTGCTCATCATTTTTGTCGGAAATTACCTGCTTATCATTCTTAGTCTAGACACATCTTATTGCATTGATTGTATGAATAGTGTATAGACAAAATTCATATCCTAGCGTATCTGCTAATTCATATCTTAGCGTATCTGTTACTGTAAACTTTGCCTGACATATTCCGTAAATTCCTCCGTAATCTACGAAACCTTTTGCTCTATATAATTAGAATACCACCCGATAGCCGGAAAATCATTTCATATCGAAAAATTCTTTATTCAATCGTACGAAATGGAATTTGTCATTAGTTCAAGTCCCTCGGATTCTGAAATGGAATCCCACTCAAGTTCCGAAAGCAGTGTGACCGGAATGGATCAACCAATTAGTCATCATCTATTCTGGATGAATTGAGGATGGATTCGTAGCCTCCTTAATCATTGGAGACAAGAAGAAGGTGATCCCTTTCATCCACCACATTGCCCTCTTGGCGAAGAACCTGAAGCACTTACCGGCGAACCTATCCGAAACACCATTTTCTCTCTTATTTCTAGAGTGTCTCGTCACGATTACATACTACACCAAATTCTAGATTTTATTTATCCGCTCGTCCGAACCGACAATCACCCCGGTGTAATAGAAGAAGTCAACGAGCTTCGCGCTCGGGTAGTGGCTTTGGAGAATATGGTGCAAAGGTTACAAACACCAGCAGCAGCACCAGCAGCATAAACAGTACCACCATCAGCAACACCAACAGTACCATCACCACCACCAACAACAACATCCACATCCCACACCGCAACATCACAATCTGTATCTCAAACATCAACGTCATACGCCCTGTAAATATCCAGGAATATCAACAACAACAAACGATGAAGTATTAATTCATAAACTTCATTGAAGAGGTATCTCTGCGGCAGTTATGTAATCTCCAAAATCTTAGAGATTATTTAATTCTGACCGTAAATCGGATGAGTGAACAGAGATGGTAGAGTAGAAACTTTGATCAAAAATGGTGTACGATTTACAAGCTAGAATTGTTTTACCAACAGCATCAACAGGACCGTAGCGTCATCAACACAGTCAGTGCCATCAGTATCGTCAGAATCAACAGCACCTGTAACATCACAAACTCTATCAGTTCAAGAATCATTGTGGACATCATTACGAATCAACAACAAATATATTGTATCAACGAGTTATGAAGTATTAACTCATTTCCAATCGAAAGATTTATATGTATATTTTATATGTATAAATTTTTAAACCATAATAAATCTTCTCGTACTAAGCTATTATGTGTGAATCTTAACTACTCAGTTAATTCATATTACAAATATGCAATGATGTACGTCCTTCATCCGCAACTTAAACATCGTTAATTACAATCTCTATCTCAATTCAATAAAATTCCAATTCATAATAAATTAAGTGTATTATTCGAATATATGTTTGATTTTACACTTTCATCATCGATGTACTCGAAACTTTTCAAATAACATCATTCGTACCTTGCGAAGTTCACAAGAATTTCACAAAAACCAACAAATAACAAAGTAATGATTCATAATTTCAATATTATTGAAGAAATACTTATGCAATTTATAAAGTTTTAGGGATTACTCAATTCTAGTTCCAACCATAAAAAAAATGAGTTTAATTTAATATTAACTCATTAAATCTATATTACATCTAAAGAAAATATACACATATATTTTCATAAAGACTGTAATAAACTTCTTTTGTACAAAATATTAATTGTGAAATTTTTTTTAACGGGTAGGTAATACCCGAGAGATATATAAATTCACAATTAATATATTACATTTTTCGAAACTGATTCAGCAATCATCAACTATACTACCTACTTTCACAACAATATCCATTCTTTCATATAAATCAAAACAATCATACTCATTCAAATTCAATTACATATTCTGATTTTGAAATCGCATAATTCAATTCGAAATATAACCAGTATCATCACTCTTAGATTCCTATATCTTTCAAGGCTATACTTTGACTTCAAAACTGTGTTTGAACATCATATGTATTAACGATTACAATATGTGCTCAAACCCTTCGAAATTCCTGAAGACACTTCAACTAAGGAACAATCGAGATGATGATCCAGCCACATGTTACCCACAGTTATACACCTGAAAAACTCTCAAAACCCAAGTCATAGTTCGACACGTATCCGTGTTAGACCCTTTGGCATTTACTAGCTAAAATAACTTTTCAATTCCGTTTCAAAATAGACAGTTTTGTCACAGCTCCAACAAGTCAACTTCGACTTCTCAATCAAAACAGTCATATTATAACCTCAATAGATACGTTGCCCTTTCGCCAACGGTATCGGGGAATCGTTTATATTCACCACATTAGCAATAAACTTACCAACAACTTCACTGATCTTTGACTTTCCAAAAAAAAAAATCATTATAATTATCGAAACTCTATCATATACTCATTCGTACCTTATAACAAGAATTGCCATACCAATTATTGAGAATCAGCAATCAGTATTTTGAAACCTCGCAGCATGTCTACATCAACAATTACATATACACACAACGTCTACCTCCAAGACTTACATTCTTTGAATGAGAAATTTCTGAAAAACACCCTAAACTGCGAACCAGTTCTCGAAATTTTGAAAAATGCTGATGAAGTAGCAAAAACTGTAAACGACCTTAACAGTAAAAAGTTGGATGATAAAAGATAGTATATTGGCAAAGCTCAGAAAAAGAGAAGCTTTGGAACTGAAAAACGGATTGAGCAAAGTATGAAGGAGGCTGTGGACAAATCACAAAGGCTGAACCTGCCTTCAAAGAATCCAAATGATTCAGTACTTGCTGAAGTCATTAACGAATACCTTGCTCCTGACTCTAAACCCCTGCAGACAATATCCTTCATCATCCTCTGATATTAGACATTCTAAGATATCATCGTATCTTTCATTATAAATATCATCCATACTTCTGAAGATATTTTTATAATTATTCTTATCTGAAATCATTTACCTCTTCGCGCTATCTGTATTATATCATAAAAGAAACTATTTTAGTTTCTAAATTCTGAAACATTCGAGTTTAAAATAGGAATATTCTTGAAGAAGTGTTGGGAGCTGAAGCATGAGTTAGTATAATATAATGACACTTGATCAACGTGATTATATTACAGTAATTCATGCTGAGTTTCTAAATGGAACATGATGATTCACAGATCATAACGTCATCATGTGCTATGTTACATGACTCTTGTATTCTCTTTGATCTCTAAATATCAAGAAAATATTTCTTGATGATTCGGCCTTTTCCGAGGTATTCTGGTAATTTGAAAAGTCAAGATCGTGCCATTACAATTTACTTCCTAGAAAATTAACAATGTTCATTCCGAAATTTATATCTGCGAATTCTGGAACATTACAAGCGGTGCTTAATCGCAAGAAGAAGAAACGAAAGGACAAAGCTCCGAACTAGAAATGGGAGTATAAATCATAGCAAATAGAAGAGAGCATTAACTGTGGATGACAATGATTATAGAAGAAGCAAGGACTTTGAAATATAAGGGAAGATATAAAACCCAACAACAACCCAGAAATCACAAACCGTATATATCAATGCATATAGCAATATAAAGACACTGGAGAACTAAAAACACTATAAAACCAAGAGTATAGTAGAAGTAAATAGATTTTTTCGGAGGCAGATGAAAAAGAAGAGCGACAGATATGAAAGTGAGGAGTATATCAAGAATCAGCACTGGATGAAGCATATTGACAAATACTTTAAAATTTGATTTGAGAAGGTGTGAATTGTAAGAAAACAAAGGAGGTGGATTTATAGTGAAATATCCGACAGAGAAATCAAAATGGATTATTGCATTAATTCGAAGAGGAACATAATTTCCTTAATCGCCGAATAATCAAATCCAATATAGATTACAAAGATTTTCTTTTCGGAGATCAATCGTGATGACGTCAAAAGATACGACGAATCACTATTATCTTATTTCATTCATTTACGATAACTTCACTCACATGCTTCGTGTAATCGAATTATTTTATCCATGCTTCTTGAACATGATAAAACTCTATAATCGTTATAATAACATTCTCATTGTTAGTCATGACGACCTCTATCAAATTTCGGGACGAAATTTCTTTAACGGGTAGGTACTATGACGACCCGGAAATTTCTGACCAAATTTAAACTTTAATCTTTATATTATTCCGACACGATAAGCAAAGTTTGTTAAGTTAAATCTCAAGAATTTTAAACTGTGTTCATACATTCATTATAACCTCGACCAAATTCCGACGATTCATGAACCGTTATATATAAATAGATATGTATATGAATATATATATATATATATATATATATATATATATATATATATATATATATATATATATATATATATATATATATATATATATATATATATATATATATATATATATATATATTATAACTTGAGAATATTAATAAAGTATTAAACGTATAATACTTTACACGAACGTATTTGTTTCAATATGATTTTCGACGAAATTAAAAAAATATATATTAAATGATTGAATTATCAGAAACATTGAATTATGATTACAAGTCTCTGTTGAGAGGTCCACTATGATTTGAGAAAATCTATTCTTCTTAAAAATATTCAGAATAATTTGTAAAGCTATTTATAAATAAAAATAAAAAGTGTCATTTACGAAAGTTAGTCAAAAGTTAGTGGAGAATTGGTTTCCATAATATTCTATTAATCTATTTTCAAACGTACAAAGACGTTTTCAGTTTAAAAAGAACTTTATTATTAAAACGTATATAACTTTTATAAATATCCAGAATCACTTTTGACAACTCATTACTTAACTAGTATAATAAATATAACGATATTTATATTTTATTTCATTAAATATATATAACAATTTAAATTAATATTATATATACTTATACGCGTATTATACATACATAGTTTTTATACTTTTACTATACTTTAACTTTACCTTTACTTTACTTTTACTTTACTTTAACTTTAATAATTCATACTTTAATAATTCACTTTAATAATTCATACTTTAATAATTCACTTTAATAATTCATACTTTAATAATTCACTTTAATAATTCATACTTTAATAATTCACTTTAATAATTCATACTTTAATAATTCACTTTAATAATTTAAAAATCTATTATAAATAGAATTCAATAGGTTTCATTATTTCATAGAAACTTGAAAATATATTTCTCTAAACTCTCTCAATCGATTTATATATATATATATATATATATATATATATATATATATATATATATATATATATATATATATATATATATATATATATATATATATATATATATATATATATATATATATATATATATATATATATATATATATTTGCTCTGTATTATTTCAAGATATTATTAGTATATATAAAATATTACGACGGAGTGCTGTCCGAGTGATTTCAAAATAGTTTTTTTGAATGAGTCGAAGCTAAGGAAATTATGGGTTATAGCTATGGAAGTGATGAGTATGGTTCATGGGTATGCTCGTGAGGTCAATCTAGTGTTTATCATCTCCGTTGCGTCTACGTACTTTCCTGCAATATTGAATCTCAATATTGATACGTTCGTGAATCCGAGGCCAACCTTGCACTTGTTAAATGAGGTTATATGTATTTTTACTACGAAATACAGTATGGTGAGTTTCATTTGCTTCCTTTTATATATATTTTTGGGACTGAGAATACATACGCTGTTTTTATAAATGTTTTACGAAATAGGCACAAGTACTAAAACTAATTTTACGTGGGTTTAAACTAGAAATATACCCTTAGCTTGGTAACATTAAACTACTTGTCTATGTACGGTAGGCGCGAATCCTAAAGATAGATCTATTGGGCCTGACAAACCCCATCCTGACTATGGGATGCTTTAGTACTTCGAGGTTATTTTAAACACACCTGATTTGGTGTACTTCAGAGGGTAAAACATGAACGTTAAGGCTTGTTACCGGGTGCCTACAACTTATAGAATACTTTTATACACTTGCGAGTGTACATATATTTATAAACGGAAATCTTGTGGTCTATTAATATATTGAAATGATTGTTATGATAAACCTATGAACTCACCAACCTTTGGGTTGACACTTTAAAGCATGTTTATTCTCAGGTATTAAAGAAATCTTCCGCTGTGCATTAGCTCATTTTAAGGATATTACTTGGAGTCATTCATGACATATTTTGAAAGACGTTGCATTCGAGTCATTGAGTTCATCAAGATTTATTTAAGCCAATTATAGTTGGATGTATTATGAAATGGTGTGCATGGCGTCAACTTTCGTTGAAAAGAAAGTTTGTCTTTTAAAAACGAATGCAATGTTTGTAAAATGTATCATATGGAGGTCAAATACCTCGCGATGTAATCAACTATTGTGAATCGTTTATAATGTATATGAACGGGTCCTTTCACCGGGACTCTCATCGGATATGATAAATCGAAGTACTAAAGCATCCGTAACCCGGATGGGGTTTGTTAGGCCCAATAGATCTATCTTTAGGATTCACGTCAATTAGGATTTCTGTTCCCTAATTCTTAGATTACCAGACTATAAAGGGTGATATTCGGTAATAATAATCCAACCATAGAATGTAGTTTCAAGTACTTGTGCCTATTTTGTAAAACATTTATAAAACTGCATGTATTCTCATTCCAAAAATATTCGATAGTAAAAATGGGACTATAACTCACTTTCAAGTATTTTTACTTCGTCGAAAAATAAGACTTGGCCACTAGTCGATTCACGAACCTTAAGTTTAGTAGGTAAACCTACTGGAAGTGACAAGAAATGATCTAGCTTCAAAGGATTCTTGGATAGCTTGAAAGTTATTGAATTAGAAAGATAACCTACTGTAAGTAATAAAGGTTTCTTGATCTTAGATGATTACTTGGAATGAATTAGAAAGCTTGGAAGTAGACTTGCAAACTTGAAAGTGTTCTTGAAGTTTTCTTGAGTAATTGTTTTGTATGTTGATCTAGGTTAGCTAGATTGAGCTAGATTATAATGAAGATGATGAAGAACACTTAGAACAATGAGAGAAAACTTAAGAGATAGTAGTTTGATGCATGGAAGTTGATTGAAAATATGTGTGTGTGTGTGTGTGTGTGTGTATGTGTGTGTGTGTGTTCATCATTCACGTTAATGGAGGGTAGGAATATAGGCTCCATTAGTTTGTAATTTTGTGTAATCATTCATGCTAGTTGCCAAATGATGGTTCCCACATGTCTTGGTGACTCACAAGGGCTGCTAAGAGCTGATCATTGGAGTGTATATACCAATAGTAAATAAATCTAGAAGCTGGTATTGTACGAGTACGAATACGGGTGCATACGAGTAGAATTGTTGATGAAAATGAACGAGAATGTAATTGTAAGCATTTTTGTTAAGTAGAAGTACTTTGATATGTGTCATGAAGTCTTTCAAAAGTGTATTAATACATCTTAATACACTACATGTATATACATTTTAACTGAGTCGTAAAGTCACCGTTAGTCGTTACATGTAGGTGTTGTTTTGAAACCTTTAAGTTAACGATCTCATTTAATGTTGTTAATCCATTGTTTATTATATCTAATGAGATGTTAAATTATCATATTATCATGATAACATGGTGTATGAATATATCTTAATACTATATATATATATATATATATATATATATATATATATATATATATATATATATATATATATATATATATATATTAAAATGTCGTTACAACGATAATCGTTACATATATAACTCGTTTCGAAACTCTTAAGTTAGTAGTCTTGTTTTACATATGTAGTTCATTGTTAACACACTTAATGATATATTTAATTATCATTTTATCATGTTAAATATAGTGTATCAATATCTTTATATGATTCATATGTATTTAGTATGTTGTTGTTATAACGATAATCATTATATATATCGTTTCGAGTTTCTTAATTCAATAGTCTCATTTTTATGTATATAACTCATTGTTAATATACTTAGTGAGATACTTATGATAATCTCATGTTAACTATATATATATATATATATATATATATATATATATATATATATATATATATATATATATATATATCATAATGTAGTTGTTACAAGTTTTAAACGTTCGTGAATCACCGGTCAACTTGGGTGGTCAAGAATCACCGGTCAACTTGGGTGGTCAATTGTCTACATAAACTCATTTCAATTTAATCAAGTCTTAACAAATTTGATTGCTTAACATGTTGGAAACATTTAATCATGTAAATATAGTTTTCATTTAATATATAATCATGGAAAAGTTTGGGTCACTACAGTACCTACCCGTTAAATAAATTTCGTCCCGAAATTTTAAGCGGTTGAAGGTGTTGACGCATCTTCTGGAAATAGTTGCTGGTATTTCAGCTTCATCTGATCTTTACGCTCCCAGGTGAACTCGGGTCCTCTACGAGCATTCCATCAAACTTTAACGATCGGTATCTTGTTTTGCTTGAGTCTTTTAACCTCACGATCCATTATCTCGACAGATTCTTCAACGAATTGTAGTTTTTCGTTGATTTTAATTTCGTCTAAAGGAATAGTGGGAACTTTTTTAGCTAAGCACTTCTTCAGATTCTAAACGTGAAAGGTATTATGTACATTGGGGAGTTTTTGAGGTAATTCAAGTCGGTAGGCTACTGGTCCGACACGATCTATAATCTTGAATGGTCCAATGTATCTTGGATTTAGTTTCCCCCGTTTACCAAATCGAACAATGCCTTTCCAAGGTGAAACCTTAAGCATGACCATCTCTCCAATTTCAAATTCTATAACTTTTCTTTTAAGGTCCCGCGTAGCTCTTTTGTCGACTCTGGGCGATTTTCAACCTTTGTTGAATTTGGATGATTTTCTCGGTAGTTTCTTGGATTATCTCTGGACCCATTATCTGTCTATCCCCCACCTCATTCCAACAAATCAGAGGCCTGCACTTTCTACCATAAAGTGCCTCAAACGGTGCCATCTCAATACTCGAGTGGTAACTGTTGTTGTAGGAAAATTCTGCTAACGATAGATGTCGATCCCAACTGTTTCCAAAATCAATAACAAATGCTCGTAGCATGTCTTCAAGAGTCTGTATTATCCTTTCGCTCTACCTATCGGTTTGTGGATGATAGGCAGTACTCATGTCTAGACGAGTTCCCAATGCTTGCTGTAATGCCTGCCAAAACCTAGAGATAAATCTGCCATCCCTATCAGAGATAATAGAGACTTGTATTCCATTTCTGGAGACGACTTCCTTCAAATATAGTCGTGCTAACTTCTCCATTTTATCATCTTCTCTCATTGGCAGAAAGTGTGCTGACTTGGTGAGATGATCGACTATTACCTAAATAGTATCATAACCACTTGCAGTCCTTGGCAATTTAGTAATGAGATCCATGGTAATGTTTTCCCATTTCCATTCTGGGATTTTAGGTTGTTGAAGTAGACCTGATGGTTTCTGATGATCAGCTTTGACCTTAGAACACGTCAAACATTCTCCTACATATCTAGCAATATCGGCTTTCATACCCGGCCACCAAAAGTGTTTCTTGAGATCTTTGTACATCTTTTCCGCTCCAGGATGTATTGAGTATCTGGTTTTATGTGCTTCCCTAAGTACCATTTCTTGGTACCCAAATTCTTTCATTCCTATACCGGGTTCCGTCTTCCCGAATATTAAGATATTTCTTCGATCCTCTGGGTATTTCATTCTTCAAATTTCCTTCTTTTAAAACTCCCTGTTGTGCCTCTTTTATTTGAGTAGTAAGGTTAGTACGAATAATTATATTCATAGCTTTTACCCGTATAGGTTCTCTGTCCTTTCTACTCAAAGCGTCGGCTACCACATTCGCCTTCCCCGGGTGGTATCGAATTTCAAAGTCGTAGTCATTCAATAAAATCCACCTACGCGGTCTCATGTTCAGTTGTTTCTGATCAAATATATGTTGGAGACTTTTGTGGTCGGTATATATGATGCTTTTGACCCCATATAAGTAGTGCCTCCATGTCTTTAATGCAAAAAAAATAGCGCCCAGTTCCAAATCGTGAGTCGTATAATTTTTGCTCGTGAATCTTTAATTGTCTGGATGCATAAGCAATTACCTTCGTTCGTTGCATTAATACACAATCGAGGCCTTGCTTTGAGGCATCACAATAAATCACAAAATCATCATTCCCTTCAGGGAATGACAATATAGGTGTTGTAGTTAACCTTTTCTTCAATAATCGAAACGCTTTCTCTTGTTCATCCTTCCATTCAGATTTCTTCCCTTTATGCGTTAATGCAGTCAAGGGTTTTGCTATTTTGGAAAAATCTTGGATGAATCTTCTGTAATAACCAGCCAATCCTAAAAATTGGCGTATTTGCTTCGGAGTTTTTAGGGTTTTCCAGTTTTCAACGGTTTCAATATTTGATGGATCCACCTGAATACCTTCCTTGTTTACCACGTGACCGAGGAATTAAACTTTTTTCAACCAAAATGCACACTTTGAAAACTTAGCGTACAATTTTTCTTTCCTCAACAATTCTAGCACTTTTCTCAAATGTTCTCCGTGCTCTTGATCATTCTTTGAGTAAATAAGTATTTCATCGATGAAAACAATGACAAACTTGTCAAGATATGGTCCACACACTCGGTTCATGAGGTCCATGAACACAGCTGGTGCATTAGTCAATCCAAACAGCATAACCATAAACTCATAATGACCGTAACGCGTCCTGAAAGAAGTCTTCAGAATATCATCCTCCTTCACCCGCATTTGATAATACCCAGAATGTAAATTGATCTTCGAATAAACTGACGAGCCTTGTAGTTGATCAAATAAGTCGTCTATTCTCGGTAGTGGATAACGATTCTTGATGGTGACTTTTTTCAACTCTCGGTAGTCGATACATAACCTGAATGTACCATCTTTCTTTTTGACAAACAAAACAGGAGCTCCCCACGGTGATGTGCTTGGTCGAATGAAACCACGCTCTAAGAGTTCTTGTAATTGGCTTTGTAATTCTTTCATTTCACTGGCTGCAAGTCTGTAAGGAGCACGAGCTATTGGTGCAGCTCCTGGTACAACATCTATTTGAAATTCAATAGATCGGTGTGGTGGTAGTCCCGGTAATTCTTTCGAAAATACATCGGGAAATTTTTTTGCGACGGGAACATCATTGTTGTTCTTTTCTTCAGGGTTTGACTTCTTCGATGTGTGCTAGAACGGCATAGCAACCTTTTCTTATTAGTTTTTGTGCCTTCAAATTACCAATAAGATTTAGCTTTGCGTTGCTCTTCTCTCCGTACACCATTAAGGGTTTTCTCTTCTCGCGCATAATGCGTATCGCATTTTTGTAACAAACGATCTCGGCTTTCACCTCTTTCAACCAGTCCATGCCAATTATCACGTCAAAACTCCCTAACTCTACCGGTATTAAATCAATCTTAAACGTTTCACTAATCACTTTAATTTCTCGATTCCGACATATTTCATCTACTGTAATTAATTTATCGTTTGCTAATTCGAGTAAAAATTTATTATCCAAAGGCGTCAATGGGAAACTTAATTTAGCACAAAAATCTCTACTCATGTAGCTTCTATCCGCACCCGAATCAAATAAAACATAAGCAGATTTTTCATCAATAAGAAACGTACCCGTAACAAGCTTCGGGTCTTCCTGCGCTTCTGCCGCATTGATATTGAAAACTCTTCCTCGGCCTTGACCATTATTATTCCCCTGGTTGGGACACTTACTTTTGTAATGTCCCTTTTTCCCGCATCCGAAATAAGTAACGTTGGCATTTTCTGTTCCTATAACCCCTAGTCCGTAAACTTCACACTTTGCCGCACTATGCCCCTTTCTATTACACTTGGTACATGATACCGAATAGTAAGTAGTCGGATGGCACCCTTCACACCTTTTGCACGGAATTTCCTGATTTTGGTTGTCATTTTTGTTATTGAGATAGTTGTTGGGATTGTTGTTGTTGGGACGTTTGTTGTAGTTGTTATGGAGGTTATTGTAGTTGTTGTTGGGATTGCGATTGTTGTTGCGGTTAATGTTGCGATTGTTGTGGTGGTTATAATGATTGTTGTTGTTCTTGGATTGGTGACCCTTGTCACTGTTTTCTTCCCACTTTCTCTTGACTTGCCTCATTTTGGCCTCCTCGGCCGCCTGCTCTTTAATTCTTCCCTCAATCTGGTTCACAAGTTTGTGAGCCATTCTACTTGCCTTTTGTATGGAGGTAGGCTTGTTTGAACTCACATCCTCCTGAATCCTTTCAGGTAACCCTTTTACAAATGCGTCAATCTTCTCTTCTTCATCTTCGAACACTCTTGGACACAATAGGTACAACTCTGTGAATCGTCGTTCGTATGTGGTAATATTGAATCCTTGCATTCGTAACTCTCTAAGCTCTACCTTGAGCTTATTGACCTCGTTTCTAGGACGGTACTGCTCAGTCATCATGTGTTTGAATGCTGACCACGATAGTGCGTAAGCAGTATCTTGTCCCACCTGCTCGAGATAGGTGTTCCACCATGTTAACTCAGTACCTGTGAAGGTATCCGTAGCGTACTTCACCCTATCTTCTTCGGTACATTTACTTATGGTGAACACCAATTCGACCTTCTCGGTCCACCTTTTCAATCCGATTGGTCCTTCGGTTCCATCAAATTCCAAAGGTTTGCAGGCAGTGAATTCTTTGTAGGAGCATCCTACACGATTTCTTGTGGAATTTGTTCCACTGCTAGATCCGGAGTTATTGTTATTTTGCATGGCGGCCTGCACTGCTGCTATGTTTGCCGCAAGGAAAACACAGAAGTCTTTCTCGCTCATGTTCAAGTTCTGACGAGTAGTTGTTGCCATTTCCTTCAAAAATAGCCAAAAGAAATAAGTTAATCATATAGAAATTTTAAGAGTAGTCAATAGTATTTTGTAGCATAATATGACCTCATTTATAAAAGCTTTTTCTTCATATTAGCATTTTATAAGTTTTAATTCGGGTACAACCTACCCGTTAAATGCATACTTAATAGCTAATATACAATTCAACTACTTCCATTCTATATGAAAAACTGATAATAATAATATTCTGCGTTCAAACTTTTATACAATATTTTACAACTTACAATACCGCTATTTTACATAAAGCATGAATTATAGCACACAATAACTTTGATACAAGATAGTTGCAAAGAAA
Organism: Rutidosis leptorrhynchoides; assembly: GCF_046630445.1. NCBI lineage: Eukaryota > Viridiplantae > Streptophyta > Magnoliopsida > Asterales > Asteraceae > Rutidosis > Rutidosis leptorrhynchoides. The sequence continues at coordinate 155,588,447 of NC_092335.1, read as the reverse complement.
ATTCTAGTTTAACGCAAGTCGTTCAGCAAAGGCAATAAAGACACGTAATTCATAGGTCCAGAAACAAGTCATGCATTCTGGTTTTACTAATATTATTTCCCATCCTTGGTCTTGTGGAGAATAACCATTGTGGTCGTTGGCTAGGCAGCATGTTGTAACGTTGTCAAAAGGACGGGGGTTACGTAATGCCCAACAGCCTCGTAACAATCTAAAAATCTTATTTCTTACCCCAACTACTGAATCTGTCACTTGTGGAAATGTTTTATTTAGAAGTTACAACCCGATGTTCTTTTTCTCAATTTGGTGAGAAGCGAACATTACTAACCCGTAAACATAACATGCTTCTTTAAATTGCATGTTTGAAGCTCTTTCTAATGCACGAAGTCCTATGTTGGGATACGTGGAGTCAAAATAGGCTCTCAACCCGTAGCGTAAAATTGCATTTGGGTTTCCTGCACTCAAGGCCTTAAAGAAAACACGGCGTAACTTAGGATCTCCCCAATGTGATATACACCATCTATCGAAGGAAAGCCTTTTATAAACTAAGGCATGCCTGGAATGTCTTTCAAATGTTCGACAAACTAATTTCTCCATAAATAATTGTGCCGATGAATTCTGACCGACTCTAGACAAGATTTCATCAATCATATCCCCTGGTAGGTCTTCTAAAATATTCGGTCGTCTATCCTTAACATCCATTTTGTGTTTTTATACTGTAAAATAGATGAGGATTAGATTCGTAAAAGATAATTAACAAACATTACAAGCAATTTTTTTTACATATACCATAAAAATACAAACACACTACAATACATATATTACACAACATGATTACAACTCTTTATTCCGACTCACTCGTTTCTTCCTCTTCGGACTTGGTTCGTTTTGGTAAATTCCTAAGGATATATGATGTTCCTCTAATACGAGCCGTCGTTTTCACAAATGGTTTAGAAAAACCTGGTGGCTTAGATGTTCCTGGGTTATAGTTAAAATTTAAGAAATACGGGTGTTTACAATACATATAAAGTTCATCGGGGTTGGAATCAGATTTCTCTATTTTGATGCCTTTTCCCTTATTGTTTTCTTTTACTTTTTCAAATTGGGTCGGGGTAATTTCTATAATATCATCGGAATCCTCATCGGGATCCGATTTATCAGAAAATTGGTAATTTTCCCAATATTTTGCTTCCTCGGCGAAAATACCATTGACCATTTTTAATTTTGGTCCATTGGTTGGGGATTTTCTTTTATTTATCTGTTTTTCTGTGGTTCCTAATATTTCCTCTTCCGGAACCTCTTCTTCCGGTTCCTCTTCTTCCGGTTCCTCTTCGGGATTTTGTAAATCTTTTCAAAATATATTCGACTCTTCATTATTATTAGGTGAGTCGATGGGATTTGTACTAGAGGTAGACATCTATCACACAATATCAAACACGTTAAGAGATTAATATATCACAAAATATTTACATGTTAACAATATGTAGTTTCCAACAAAAATGTTAAGCAATAGTTTTTAAAGAAAACACGGTGGAAGTCCAGAGTCACTAATACATCCTAACAAACTCGATAAGACACGCTAATGCAATTTCTGGTTCTCTAAGACCAATGCTCGGATACCAACTGAAATGTCCCGTTCATATCGATTATAAACGTTTCATATTAATTGATTTTGTTGCGAGGTTTTGACCTCTATATGAGACGTTTTTCAAAGACTGCATTCGATTTTTAAAACAACCATAACCTTTATTTTATCGATAAAGGTTTAAAAGCATTATGAAGATTATCAAATAATGATAATCTAAAATATAGCATTTACTCACAACCATTACATAATGGTTTACAATAATATTACACAACAACTTATGTCTCCAAATGCAGTTTTAAAGCAATATTATACAAGCATGCAGACTCCAATTTCCTGTCTTTATTTAGCATGCAACAGCGGAAGCTCTTAATAATCACCTGAGAATAAACATGCTTTAAACGTCAACAAAAATGTTGGTGAGTTATAGGTTTAATTTTTATCATAAATCATAATAATAATAGGCCACAAGATTTCATTTATAACCACATACGTAACCCGAGTACAAAATAATACGCGTAACCCGTGAATTAAAAATCATTCATATGGTGAACACCTGGTAACCGACATTAACAAAAATGCATCTAGAATATCCCCATCATTCCGGGACTCTCGTCGAATATGATAAATCGAAGTACTAAAGCATCCGTAACCCGGATGGGGTTTGTTAGGCTGAATAGATCTATCTTTAGGATTCGCGTCAATTAGGGTTTCTGTTCCCTAATTCTTAGATTACCAGACTATAAAGGGTGATATTCGGTAATAATAATCCAACCATAGAATGTAGTTTCAAGTACTTGTGCCTATTTTATAAAACATTTATAAAACTGCATGTATTCTCATCCCAAAAGTATTTGATAGTAGAAATGGGACTATAACTCACTTTCACGTATTTTTACTTCGTCGGAAAATAAGACTTGGCCACTGGTCGATTCACGAACCTCAAGTTTAGTAGGTAAACCTACTGGAAGTGACAAGAAATGATCTAGCTTCAAAGGATTCTTGGATGGCTTGAAAGTTCTTGAATTAGAAAGATAACCTACTGTAAGTAACAAAGTTTTCTTGATCTTAGATGATTACTTGGAATGGATTAGAAAGCTTGGAAGTAGACTTGCAAACTTGAAAGTGTTCTTGAAGTTTTCTTGAGTAATTGTTTTGTATGTTGATCTAGGTTAGCTAGATTGAGCTAGATTATGATGAAGATGATGAAGAACACTTAGAACAATGAGAGAAAACTTGAGTGAGAGTAGTTTGATGCATGGAAGTTGATTGAAAATGTGTGTGTGTGTTCATCATTCACGTGAATGGAGGGTAGAAATATAGGATCCATTAGTTTGTAATTTTGTGTAATCATTCATGCTAGTTGCCAAATGATGGTTCCAACATGTCTTGGTGACTCACAAGGGCTGCTAAGAGCGGATCATCGGAGTGTATATACCAATAGTAAATATATCTAGAAGCTGGGTATTGTACGAGTACGAATACGGGTGCATACGAGTAGAATTGTTGATGAAAATGAACGAGAATGTAATTGTAAGCATTTTTGTTAAGTAGAAGTACTTTGATATGTGTCATGAATTCTTTCAAAAGTGTATTAATACATCTTAATACACTACATGTATATACATTTTAACTAAGTCGTTAAGTCACCGTTAGTCGTTACATGTAGGTGTTGTTTTGAAACCTTTAAGTTAACGATCTCATTTATTATTGTTAATCCATCATTTATTATATCTAATGAGATGTTAAATTATCATATTATCATGATAACGTGGTGTATGAATATATCTTAATACATATATATATATATATATATATATATATATATATATATATATATATATATACATATATATATATATATATATATATATATATATATATTAAAATGTCGTTACAACGATAATCGTTACATATATAACTTGTTTCGAAACTCTTAAGAGTTAGTAGTCTTGTTTTACATATGTAATTCATTGTTAACACACTTAATGATATATTTAATTATCATTTTATCATGTTAAACATATTGTATCAATATCGTAATATGATTCTTATGTATTTAGTAAGACGTTGTTATAACGATAATCGTTATATATATCGTTTCGAGTTTCTTAATTCAATAGTCTCATTTTTATGTATATAACTCATTGTTAATATACTTAGTGAGATACTTACTTATGATAATCTCATGTTAACTATATATATATATATATATATATATATATATATATATATATATAGGGGCACGATCCATGGATAAGCTTAAAAGGAGTACAAACCGGATAAGCAAAATAAATTTTTTTTTTTTTTTGAATTTTTTTTTACATTCATAAATCTGCATTAAAATGCACCTCTAATCAATTTTTTTCATAAAAAAAAAAGTTCAAAATCTTTCAAAAATCAATGATGAATGGTAAAATTAACCATTCATCGGGTTAATTTATCATTCATCTTGTTTACGATTAATGATAAAATTAATCAATGCTAAAAAAACCAGATGAATTGTTAAATTAACCATTCATCTATTTTTTTATCATTCATCATAAACAGATGAATGGTTAAATTAACCATTCATCTACTTTTTTTTAGCATTGATTAATTTTATCATTCATCGCGAACAAAAATGAATGATAAATTAACCAGATGAATGGTTAATTTTACCATTCATCATCAATTTTTACCATTCATCATCGATGTTTACCATTCATCATCGATTTTCGAATGATTTTGTTCAAAAACTTTTTAAAATTTTTTCGTTTTCTTCTATTTGCATATTAAAGGATCATTTTTTTTTAAAAAAAAAATTTAAAATTTTACTTATCCAGTTTGTGCCCCATTTAGTGCTTATCTATGGATTGGTCCACTATATATATATATATATATATATATATATATACACCATAATGTAGTTGTTACAAGTTTTAAACGTTCGTGAATCGCCGGTCAACTTGGGTGGTCAATTGTCTACATAAACTCATTTCATTTTAATCTAGTCTTAACAAGTTTGATTGCTTAACATGTTGGAAACATTTAATCATGTAAATATAGTTTTCATTTAATATATAATCATGAAAAAGTTCGGGTCACTACAATTATCATTATCATTATCATTATATAATTATATAAATCAAAATATATGTAAGCGAATAAGTTATAAACAATACAAACGGTGAATTGAAATATGCATATCTAATAGCTTATTTGTATGTATGGTAAGTTAACTTCCCACATTTTATATTTAAAATGATATAAAACATGTGTAATATATGATCAACGCATATAACAACAACATATTAAACAATTAGATTTAATATGCATGCTACACTTTAATAGGTATAGAGATTAATAATATGAGTGTTACAAGATTGATTTACGAACTTTAATTATTATTTTTAATTTTGTTACTAATGATGTTTTCCGGTCTCTTTTTCAGAATGTCTCAGTCGGATGCTATCCCAAATAATGGTGGAACTGTTGCACCGCTACCTAATGCGGTTGTTTCTTATGCTGAGAAACCTAAAAAGTTCACTGGTGTGGACTTTAAACATTGGCAGAAAAAGATGCGTTTTTATCTGACCACGTTGAACCTTGCGAGGGTCTTAACTGAAACCGCTCCCCAACTTGTTGAAGCGATGCTCAAACTGTGAGCGCGGTTGAGGCTTGGAAACATTCAGATTATTTATGCCACAATTATGTCTTGAATGATTTGGAGAATTCTCTCTATAACGTGTACTGCACAACAGAGACTGCCAAAGAATTATGGGAATCTTTGGAGAAAAAGTACAAGACTGAAGATGCTTGTACCAAGAAATGGGTAGTGGCTAAATTCTTGGATTTTAAAATGGTTGACTCAAAGATTGTTATGAGTCAAGTCCAAGAATTGCAAGTCATTATTCATGACATACATGTTGAAAAAATGGTAATCAGTGAGAGTTTCCAAGTTGCAACAATAATTGAGAAGTTACCACCAAGCTGGCTTAATTTCAAGAATTACTTGAAACATAAGCGAAAGGAGATGACTGTTGAAGACCTGGTGGTCCGTCTTCGCATTGAGGAAGACAACAAAGTTGCTCTTAAATAGAGCATTACCCCTAGTTCGGCAAAGGTTAATATTGTTGAACATGGTCACTCCTCAAAAAGTAGCAAAAGTAAAGGAAAGATTGAGAAAATTAACAAGGGGAAATGGTTTAAGCTTGGACCTAAAGGTGGTGTTGCCAAGAAGAAAGGTTTCTTTAGCAAATGCTTTAATTGTAACCAGCCTTGTCATCGTGCTGATGAGTGCAAGAAGCCAAAGAAAGAGACTACCTGGCAAGCTAACATGGTTGATGATGCTGACAACCTGGTTGCTATGGTTTCTGACCTCACTATTATGATTTTCGAGGTTAATCTACTTGGTTCTAATACTAGAGAATGGTGGGTTGATACTGGGGCTACCCGTCATGTGTGTGCTGATAAGAGCCTCTTTAACATTTTCAAAGAGGTTACTAGTGGAGATAAGTTGTTTATGGGAAACTCTGCTACAGCTGATATCAAGGGTGAAGGAAATGTGATCCTGAAGATGACCTCTGAAAAGGAACTTACTTTAACTAATGTGTTGTATGTTCCTGAGATTCGTAAGAATCTTGTGTCTGGGTGGTTATTGAATAAGTTTGGCTTTAGACTAGTGTTTGAGTCTGATAATTTCGTGTTGACCAAAAATGGTGTTTATGTTGGTAAGGGTTATGCCCTTAATGGCATGTTTAAGCTAAATGCAATGGTTATTAACACTGAAGCTAATAAAACAAATACTAGTTCTGTTTATTTGCTTGAGTCTTCTAATGTGTGGCATGGTAGACTAGGTCAAGTTAATTTTAATTCCATTCGTCGCTTAATTAAATTGAATTGCATACCAACTTCACACATTGACTCAAACTATAAATGTAAAACATGTGTTGAAGCCAAATTTACAAGATCATCCTTCAAATCGGTTGAACGAATAACCGAACTCCTTGATATGATTCACACTGATGTGTGTGATTTAAAATCCATTCCAACAAGGAATGGTAACAAGTACTTCATTACATTTATCGATGATAGCACGAAGTACTGTTACGTTTACTTATTGAAAAGTAAAGATGAAGCAATTGAGAAATTTATTGCTTATAAAAATGAAGTTGAGAATCAACTTGAACGGAAAATCAAGGTTGTCCGCAGTGATAGAGGTGGTGAATATGTTGCACCTTTTGCTGAATTTTGTACGCAAAATGGCATTAGACATGAATTTACTGCACCTTACTCACCCCAATCAAATGGCCCTGCTGAAAGAAAGAATAGAACCTTGAAAGAAATGGTGAATGCCATGTTGGTGAGTTCGGGTGAAAGCCAGTCAATGTGGGGGGATGCCATCATATCGGAAAACTATCTTTTAAATAAGATAACCCAAAAGAAACGGGATGAAACCTCACACGAGTTATGGTGGAAAAGAAAACCATCCTATGAGTACCTCAAAGTGTGGGGGTGCCTAGCGAAGTTAGCTGTTCCACTACCTAATGCACAAAAGATAGGGTCAAAGACTGTTGACTGCATATTTATTGGATATACTGAACACAGTACGGCTTATTGGTTCCTTATGCATGAATTCAAGATTTCAGATATACATAAAGGTTCAATCATGGAATCAAGAAATGCTTCGTTCTTTGAAAATGTATTTATGTGCATTGCAAATGAACATGGAAGTTCGTCTAGAATAGACGATGAAGGTGTTAAAGTTAAGACACCTCATGAACGAGTTCAAAAGGAACTAGTAGAATCTGAGGAAGAAGAGCTTGAGCTGAGACTGATGTGTGCAAGGTGTAGTACGAAATACTATTATTGTTTACTACGAAATACGACAAAATATTACACAAGTTTTATTAATTTATGGATGGGATATACCTAAACCTTGCTACAACACTATAGGCAGTGTACCTAATCGTAGAATAGTGTAGTTTTTAGTAAGTCCGGTTCGTTCCACAGGGAGCTAGTGATTACGTACTATATTTTTAACAACTATATTTATATAAAATATATATAATTATATATTTATATATAGTAATAATATTATATAAAAGGGGGTTTTACCGTTTAATGACCGGTTTGTCGATTTTAAATAAAGCGTAAAGATAAATGACGATAATTAAAATGCGTAAAATAAATAACAATATTTAAATGACGATATATAAAATTGCGAATAATAAAATGACAGTAAATAAAAGTACGATGAGAAATACAATAAAAGAATTATGCTTATTTAAACTTCCGTAACCATGATGTTTGACGTTTTGATTTTAATTTATTACTCTGGGTCAATTGTCCTTTGCCCTGGCTTATTTGATACCTATATGGGTTTTGCCCATAATAGTCCATCGGTCATACTTATAAAATGCTCGTCAAATTAACCTTATTCCCGAAGTCAAATATTCCAACTAATTAGGGATTCGAACTGTAACAAGGTTTTAATACTTCGTTAATAATTACACCAGGTTATCGACTGCGTGTAATCCAAGGTCTTAATACTTTGTTAACAATTACACCAATTATCATTGTATGTAATCCACCCCTGTTTTAAGTGGTCCATGATACATTAATTTATTCACTTGGCCATAATCAATAATAAATTACTCAATCCAATTGATTAATTAAATGATTGTAAACGATGTCGTATAAACGTCACTAAATAGGATATTCGTAATCATTTTAATAATTATTAGATTAACTAATTTGAAGATAGGTTCGACAGGTTCCAATGAGTTGTCATTCAATTAGACAATACCCCCCATTTATTAATAGTCAATAGTCCAATGTTCACAAGTGTCATTCACTATGGCTTTAGTGGCACTTTTCAAGCTTTAGTGGCACTTTTTCTTCAATTCTTTAATCTTCGAGCTTCGTCTTCACATTTATTTATTTAAACGATTACAACTTAAAAATAGAATAATTGCAACTAAAAACTTTACATATTGGGATGATATTGCGACTAAATATATGTTCATTTGGAGCACTATCAGAGACGAAGCAAAAGAGCAAGGACAGAAAAATCATTTGGTCCTGATTTTCACACTTACGTGGTTGAAAATGAACCTACAACTTACCGTGAAGCGGTGTCTTCCTCTGAAGGACCTCAATGGAAGGAGGCTATTAAAAGTGAAATAGATTCTATTTTACAAAACCATACTTGGGAGTTAGTGGATCTTCCTCCGGGATGCAAGCCACTTGGTTACCGATGGATATTCAAGAAGAAGTTAAAGCCAGATGGTACCATTGATAAGTATAAGGCAAGGTTGGTGATCAAAGGTTATAGCCAACGAGAAGGTCTAGATTACTTTGATACATATTCGCCGGTAACGCGAATAACCTCAATCAGGTTGGTACTTGCCATTGCCGCCGTTAGAAACTTGGAAGTACATCAAATGGATGTGTTTCCTAAATGGAAATCTAGAAGAAGAGATTTACATGGAACAACCTGAAAGGTTTCTAGCGCATGGACAAGAAAGGAAAGTGTGTAAACTTGTTAAATCTTTATATGGATTAAAACAAGCTCCTAAACAATGGCACCAGAAGTTTGATAATGTCATACTTGATTCAGGATTTAAGATCAATGAATGTGACAAGTGTATGTATGTGAAATACACACCAAGTGGATATGTTATCCTTTGTCTATATGTAGATGATATGCTCATTGCTGGTAGTAATGAGAAGATGATTAAATCTACAAAAGACATGTTAAAATCAAAGTTTGACATGAAAGACATGGGTTTAGCGGATGTGATATTGGGAGTAAAAATCACACGAACCAAAAGTGGACTTATTCTAAGTCAAACCCATTATGTGGATAAAATTCTTTAGAAGTTCAATGCTAATGACTCCAATATAGCTAGAACTCCCATTGACCCAAGTCAACATCTAGTTAAGAACAGAGGAGAAACTGTTAACCAGTTAGAGTACTCAATAATTATTGGCAGCTTAATGTATCTAATGAGTTATACTCGCTTAGCATATGATGTAAGCAAGATAAGCAGATACACGAGCAATCCAGGAACGTCTCACTGGAATTGTATAACTAAGTTACTTCGGTACTTAAGATATACTCGAGAGTACGGGCTGCATTATAACATATATCCGGCAGTGATTGAAGGTCACTATGATGCAAACTGGATATCTAATACAAATGATTCCAGAGCAACAAATGGGTACGTATTCACACTTGGAGGTGCTGCTATATCGTGGAAATCATCTAAACAAACGGTTATTGCTAGATCCACGATGGAATCAGAATTCATCGCTTTAGACAAAGTTGGTGAAGAGGCAGAATGGCTACGTCAATTCGTTGAAGATATACCAAGATGGCCTAAACCGGTGTCGGCCATAAGTATACATTGTGATAGCCAATCGGCGATTGGTAGAGCTCATAGCAGAATGTATAATGGTAAGAATAGACATAAACGACGTAGACATAATACATCACAATGTATAATGGTAATAATAGACATATACGACGTAGACATAATATAGTACGACAACTAATCTCTACAGGAATTATCACTATTGACTATGTGAAGTCAAAGGATAATATTGCGGATCCGCTAACAAAAGGCTTAAGCAGAGAGTTAGTGTATAAGTCGTGCGTGGGAATGGGACTGAAGCTCCTGAAAGGCTAAGTTTATATGAAGGAAAACCTAACTCAGTTGGCTGGAGATCCCAAGATCCGAGTTCAATAGGACAACCTACTTGTATGAACTGGCGAAGTCACTGTGGGGGAGTTAATTACTAAACTAGCAACCCCTACACCTTTTAAAGGGAGTTTACTAATTATGAGTAGACTTTCTAGTTCATTCCTAAAAGTGACATGTAAGAGGATAAGCCCATGGCTTTTAATGATTCAACTAAAATAACCATGCGTGGTTAATCAGTAGCCATTCGGTGGTGAATCACCTATGTGAGAGAGAAGTGGGGTCGCTTCGAAGGGTATTATTGGGGCACAATACTTGATAAGCTCTTACAGAACCAGGCTAATGTTCATGACCATAACGAACATAACTATGAGGACTTGAGATTGTCAGACAGAGTCTTGTGTGAAGCGTATTGTCACCTACACAAACGGCAGACGAGTTCAAAGACATCGCCGTCTACTCAGAGCCAGTAGACTAAGTGCGTTTTCACAAGCGAAAGTTCAAAGGGTAACACCTACTTATCGTATGCAAGATTCAACCGCTGAAATTTATTCGGAAGATAATTGTTACTAAGAAGCGATCTCCATTCATGTGGGGGATTGTTGGAAAATTTGGTTGAAAAAGTGTGTTCCACCAATTTTTGGACACAAATTAATATATAATAAAGTGATATATATTAACGACTATTTAGTGAGTTTTTGTAACCACTAATGAGAGGTTTAAAACGAACTAAAGCGTGTCCAAAACGGGTTAATGGTGAATGAGATATCGCGTCTCAAAGTTGTTAGTTTAAGTGCAAAGTAAGAAATTAAAAGATTTATCAACCAAGGATTTGTAAATATTCTTATGTGATTTTGTAAATTCTTTTCAAATCCTAAAATATTTGATTTATTAATCTAAGGATTTTGTAAATAATTTTATGTGATTTTGTAAATCTTTTTCAAATCCTAAAAGATTTGATTTATCAATCAAGGATTTTATAAATATATTTTGTGTGATCTCGTAAATCTTTTCTTACCTTTTGAGATCTTGTTTGCACGATAAATACAAAAATTTGGTATTGAGAAAATAAGCATCAACTAACACACAAACAAAAATTATAACCCTCTTACATTCGGTTTTCCAGCTGCTTCTTCTACAACTTCGGTCACCCCGCTTCCGGTATCTTTTTCAGGCAAGTGCTCTCGTCCGGCAGTACACGCTGCTTCGAACCGGTGTACCCTGGGAACAGACGTCGAATCTGTTTAAGAGAATTGTGTCAAACACAAGCCCGGTTCAACCCTTCAATTCGGTTTGATCGTTTTACACTTATGTTTATCCTTATATATTGCATATCTATTTTCATGTTTTCTATTTGTGATTACGATAGTACATAGCATGTTTGTATGTTACTTGTAATTTTCAGTTTCGTATGTATATTTTCTTACAAAATATAAATAAAGAATAACATCAATTATTCTCTCATTTATAAAAAATGTGAATGATTAATTAATAAATGTTACTTATACTATATAACACTATACAATCAACCATTAATCTTGTTCTTCTTTGATTTATTATACCTTCTTCTTCTAGACTTGCCGACGGCCACTACACGAGGTATAAACACCCCGGTTCCAGTTCCTTTGCTTGCCCACAACCGCTCCATCCAACTCGGCACCTCCAAACTCTTCCCATTTTCAAACCGGCTAAAATAGTTTCCGTATCCACCATAAGCAACTATAGTACTCCTTTGAAATTCAGGCCGACGACCCTTTATATTTCTCCTTGCATTTGTTTCATCGTCATCATCCACTAACATTAATATATGCCTTGTGAGCTCGTCGTAAAACACATTATCTTCGTAGTCTTGTGAATCAAAGTCCATTTTCTTGTTTGTGTATATAGAAGATTGATTGATGAAGTGAGTTATAAGAATACCAATGAGAGTAGTATGTGACAATGTGTTTTTATTGGTAAATGCTAGACTTAATGAAGTATATATAACAAATGTACCCACTACCCAGCTACAAATTTGAATAAATCTTTGATTTAGAGTCAAAGTCTACACTTAAATTAAGCTTCCAAACGGAAGTAGCTAATTATTATCCAAGAATGTGTCTGATAGTTTTCTTTTAGACTTTTTTCTCAGTTGGTCCCTCTATTATACCCCAAATCGCTAGTTTAGTCCTTCGATTTTTAATTTGGCAATCAACGTCCCTGAGTTATTTTGATTTGGCAATCAGCGTCCCTCCGTCAAATTTCTGTTAAAAAGGTCCGTTAACCCTTGTCATGTGCAATGCATGTGAGGGTATAATCGTCTTTTTAATCTTTTTCACTAAAAGCGAAGGACCACCAGTGCAATAATGAGTTATATATTTTTAATTTAAAATTTTAAAAACAAAAATAAAAAACTATATTCATTATCTTCATTTTTATCTTCATCTTTAATTTACATATACACCCGTATATATATATATATATATATATATATATATATATATATATATATATATATATATATATATATATATATATATATATATATATATATATATATGTACAGAGGGGGTCACTACCTGACCTTTCATCATCTTTACTAACAATTTTTCAAACAAAGCTCTCGATTTGAAACACATATACAGGTAATACATATAGATCCAACCCAATCATATCATATCATATAAAAGGATTATAATTTATAATTGCTAAGAAATAACGATAAATTACCGATATTCAATATTCTTCACCAATCCCAGATGCAGATTGGTTGGTTTCAAGTGCGCAACGATTTCATTTTCACAATCAACATATATTTCAACGACGACAAGAATCTTCTTCATCCCGCTTGCAAAAATCATCTCACTTGCAGGTTTCGATTTTAGATCTACACTACTTGCAGGTTTTCATTTTTGATATAAACCACCCGTGACTAAACCCTCTTTTAATCGACATATTAGATCAGATTATTGTTGGTGATGGTTTGTTGATGACGGCGATGAAGGTTGTTGGCGGCGATGATGGTGGTTGAAGTGTTGGCGGCGATGAAGGTTGTTGGTGATGATGATTGTTGACGGCGATGATGATGGTTGAAGTGTTTAATTGAGGACGTAGTGTTTAATTGAACGAAGTGTTTTTTTTTTTTTTTAGATGATAAAATAAATGATTATGAAAATAGATTTTATTTTTATAGATTTATAAGTGAAAAATATATAAATTATAAAACTTTTTGCGCCGGTGGTCCCTCATTTTTAGTGAAAAAATGAGTAAAAAGACGAACTTACCCTCACATGCAACTCACGTGATGGGAGTTAACGTCCAATTTGAATGCCCAGTTGATGGAAGGACGCTAATTGCCAAATCAAAATAATTCAGGGACGCTGATTGCCAAATTAAAAACCAAAGGACCAAACTAGCGATTTAGGGTATAATGGAGGGACTAACTGAGAAAAAAGTCTTTCTTTTAGAAATAAATAATCAAATATACGGAGTAGAAACAAATAATAGGTCAAAAAATAAAACAGAGGAGGTGACAACTAGGGGTGTTCATCGGTTCGGTTTTCGGTTTGTTCGGTTTATTCGGTTCGGTGTATTCGGTTTTGAAAATTTTTTAGGCAAAACCGAAAACCGAACCGAAAACCGAATTTAAAGTTAAAACCGAACCAAACCGAAAACCGAATTCAAATTCGGATTCGGTTCGGTTTTCGGTTAAAACCGAATATTATGAAAAAACTGAGAACTTTGGTAGTTTAATTGTGGCGTTACTGATGTCTTAGTTATTTATATCCTAAAACAATGACGTATTATTAAATTATCAAGAATTCGATGATTTATTAATATTTATAGCTTAATTATGATGTTTACTGCTTCTGTTATTAAGAATAAGAACATAATAATTTAAGTAACATAATTATAATGTGAGCTACCAAATATTCATATGGGTGAGAATATATTTTATTGATTGGATCCCAAACTATAATGACACTAAAACATAAATATACAAATTAAATATATAAAAATTTTGAATTCGGTTTTGAAATCGGTTTTCGGTTAAATCGAATTCAGAATTTTCAAAACCGAAAATCGAACCGAAAACCGAATTCAAATTCGGTTTCGGTTTGACGCGATCCGAAAACCGTTTATCAAATTCGGTTTGGTTTTTTTCCGGTTTGGTTTCAGTTTGATTTTCGGGTTCCACGGTTTCAAACCAAATACTGACCACCCCTAGTGACAACAACGTTAGTAAGTTGTACTAGTAGTCCAAGTCTGAAACACGTACACTCCATATGGCCCACATATACGAGACACGGTGGATGTCGGCTTATATCTTATCATACTATACTACTTACTACGTACTATACTATACTACCTCCGTCTCATTCCAATAGGCTAGTATTCCATTTTGGGTTGTCCCATTCTGATAGTCCACTTCCATAAATAGAAAGGAAACATGATATTTCATTGGTGGATTTGGAGAGATAAGATATTTCATTAGTGGAGAAATGAAGTTAGTGGAATTTTCTAAAACTGCGTATTTTTTGTCTGTGGATTATTGAAATGAGACGGAGGTAGTACTATTTAGTAGTATACTATACTATAGTATACTATACTATAGTATACTATACTACTGTACTATATAAGAAGAGGTTTTTCCCTATAGCAGCCTCAATGAATGCCACGTGTCACTCTTTAGGGAATTGCTGTTTCTTCACGCGTTAAAATAAAGAGGTATCTCCATCATCTGACACTTGTCACAATTTTATTTGTAGAGCAGCAAACAGGGTCGGGTCACCCGTTTGTCTTAATTTTTTTTTTTTTCAATCCATCTGGCCCGATATACCTTCTGCCAGCTTCTTATTACTTCTTCTTCTAACCTTGACTACCACCTGCTTTACACCAGCTGCCTTCTTGTGGTGTTTCATATGAATCAACAGGTGCCCCTTTACTAATTGATGACTCATCTCCATCTCTCTTCTACATGAACTCTCTACACTAAACACACATGAAACAAAATTCTAGCGTTTCCATCTTCATCGATATGTCTGTCGAATTTTGCGGGTCCGTTTATTTCTCCATCTCTTCTACTTTTCTTTTATGTTCACAATAAACAAAACATGTCTCATCCTCTCACTTTTTTATCCTCTTTTGAAAAGCATATGCAAATCTCCAAAGTCCCCCAAATCTCTTGCAAAGCTGTAGTCCTGTGGTGTTCGTGAAAGTGGCGCCGTGGCGGTGTAGAAGTGGTCGTTGATGATTCATTCGATTGTTGGCGTTGGTCCGATGGTGTTTGTGGCAGTGTCTGTGTTATGGTGATTCATTCGATTGTTGTTGTTGGTCCGATTCTAAGATGGGAACTTTTAAGCTTTGGATCACAACCACACCGATTACATATATTGACCTATTTTGATTTATTATAAGGTAATTATACTTTATCTATTTTACTAATCACACCGACTTACATCTACTTTTTTTAACAAACGTAGCAATCTAATTGTATAGTTTTAGTGCAGAAAAGGCTTTTAGGTGTGTTGCTAGAGTCTATAAGTGGTACCAAAGTTCAATATTGTTGAGAGTTTCCATAGCAATTATACTGTAATAGGTCAAATATGTAACATATAATTTGGTTACTGGAATTATTGGTGGTAACGATGTTACTGTAACCTAAAAAGTAGGTGACTTATGGTTTACTTCATGGTGCTATAATTGGTGACAATATGCAGGTTATAGTTTTGGTAGGAACGTTACTACAATGGGATAAAATGGTTATGTATGTTGAAATTAGGTTTGAAATGTTCAGAGTTAATTTAGTGGTGGTTATTTTGATGGACTTTATGGTGGTTATTTTGATGGACTTTATGATTTACTCTTGAAGCATCAGTTTATGTTTGAATTTGAAATATTTGGTTAATCAAACTACCTCCCATTTCATAGTATTATTTTATCAGTGATTCAATTGTTGTTTAACATAATCGGAGAAAGTTTAAATGGATCCATGTTAACTTTTCTTGAATATATTTATTGCTATCACCATGAGTTGACATGAGTTTTGAACCATAAGTTGTGGGTTGTTCTTTATGCTATGCCATCATGCAACTTCAAACCTAACTAAATTTGTTGTGGTAACTATTGGAACTGCAGGTCAGGCAACAGATCTCATTAGACATTAGGTTATCATGGCGACTGCATTCTCTAGCAATTGGCGCGATGTGTAATTTTATTGACTCATTCTATCCAAATTTTATGATCTTGAACTACCCATGGTTAAATGGTATGCGCCATATCTTTTTTAAATGAGGAAACATTAGGTTACTCATTTAATCTTCTACTTGAACTTCCAGGGTACACTACGATCAATTGAACATGGAGGAATGATGCAAGCCAAGTTTGGATACATATTATAACCTTATGTATGACAATCGATATGTATCAAAGCGTACGCACCTTTAAGAAAGCTATTGAAGATGAAGTTGATGGCTCTGATATGGTACGCTACAAACTTTATGCTCCCTATTACCAGCCCATGTTGATTTCTGTTTTGTTAAATTACTACATGGCATAGTTTGAGTTTCCTAATTGTTTAGGGTGATGGACTTTATATGTCACGTTGATAAGAGCACATATATTATACACCTGGCAATCGGGCTGAGTTGGGTTGGGTTGGGTTGGGGTCGAGTCGAAACGGGTTTGGGTTTGAACGAGTCCGGGTCTAAACGAGTCAGAAGTTTTGAAAGGGTCCAACGGGTCGGGTCAAGAGGCATCAACTTAATATTATCAGTATACTTTAGAAAGGTACGAACGTAAAGTTAAAAATACATATTACGCTTTTGTACCCAGATCATCTTAAAATTAAAAGCTTGTTAAAGTGTTCTGTTTTCTTTGTTTTAAAATTAAAATGTGTTGATTGGTGTTTGCCGATTTGTTATTACATTATATGTGACCCATGTGTCTCTAATAGGGTAGTAATTTGTTCCGTTTTGATATTAATTTGTATACTTATTTTTAGCTTAATAATATGACTGCCTTTTTGTTACAGGCAACATGGTATGAATTTTGAAGCTATTGAAGTCATTTGTGATGCATCTTTTGCTTCTATTCTCTACAACTACAGATTTAAAGCTTGGGGCCGTGCATAAAACCACACTAGTATATATATGTATACTACAAAAATGCAAAACTTTCCAGTTAAATAATAAAAATATTAAAATTGGAATAGAATAATGTCGACCGTCGAAACAACGGTGGAGGTTTTATTGACGCTAGGAGGACATAAAAAAAGTTGGTCGACCGTCGCCGGCATACATACAGTGATACAAGTACTTGACACTTGGTTACGAGATATTATTTGAATAAAAAGACTTAACTTTGTCGTACATCAATAGTCCTTAAGGTTACCTCAAACTATTCCGACATCATTATATATTATGTTTTTATTATGTTTTCTACTATTACAATCAGTTAGTAACATAAAATAAATATAACATCACTAATGGATTTTAATTAGTCTTTAGTTCACCATACCAAATAGAGGACATTTCAATTTTTCCTATAGTGTTCGCTCTCTATTCATTGTATTCATTGTAGTCGTTCATAGTGTTTAGAACGAACAGAGTGAGAGTCATTGAGTTTTAGTCGTCTATAACCTAAGTACTCCCATAACAGATCGTTATGATCTCATCAATGTTGCTCCACCGGAACCTCGGTTCTATTTTTTATATATATATATATATATATATATATATATATATATATATATATATATTAATATTTTTGTCAAAAAAAAAAAATAGAGGACATTTCAGCACATTGTCAGTCGATCGGTTATGGAGCTTGAATTTGTTTGTTGGGATCGAGGTGATCATTAAAATGCATAAAGGTAAATGGATACACTTTTTCTTGTTCAAACTACCCGACTACCCGACTAAGATGAGTATTTTGACTCACATGTACGTGGTCTACTCGGATTCTCCATGACCATTTTCGATCATGCCACTCGTGTGACCACTCGAAAATTTTTAACCAAATTTAAACTTTATCTTTATATTATTCCGACACGATAAGCAAAGTTTGTTAAGTTAAATCTCAAGAATTTTAAACTGTATTCTTACATTCGTTATAACCTCGACCAAATTCTGACGATTCACGAACCGATATATATATATATATATATATATATATATATATATATATATATATATATATATATATATATATATATATATATATATATATATATATATATATATAAAATAACTTGAGAATATTAATAAAATATTAAACGTATAATACTTTACACGAACGTATTTGTTTCAATATGTTTATCGATGGAATTAGAAGATAATATCAAATGATTGATTTATCAGATACATTGTGATATGATTACGGGTCCATGTTATGAGGTCCACTGTGATTTAAGAAATCTATTCTTTTTGACAACATTTGAAAAATGGTAAAGTGATTTATAAGTAAGAACGTGGAGTGTAAATAACTTAGATGTTGGATATCGACAAGTTAAGTAACTCGACATTTTTCATTAAGATGATTTCATACGTTTATTTAACCTTTGGACTTTATCCCATGCTTCACCAACAGACTGTAATTTAAAAACTTGAAACCTATTATGAATATATATGATTCTACTTTTCTAAAACGTTTTATGATATAACGATTTTCATTATTTTAACCTTTAAATAAAATGATTTTTAAATATATTTAGTTTTGGAAAACAAAATTATCATATTTATTTGATTTAGTTTCAAACGTACAAAAACGTTTTCAGTTTAAAAGAAACCTTATTATTAAAACGTATATAACTTTTATAAATATCTAGAACCACTTTTGACAACTCATTACTTAACCAGTATGATAAAAATAACGATATTTATATTTTATTTTATTAAATATATATAATGATTTAAATTAATATTATATATATTTATACGCGTATTATACGTACATAGTTTTTTATACTTTTACTATACTTAAACTTTACCTTTACTTTATTTTTACTTTACTTTAACATTAATAATTCACTTTAATAATTCATACTTTAATAATTCACTTTAATAATTCATACTTTAATAATTCACTTTAATAATTCATACTTTAATGATTCACTTTAATAATTCAAAAATCTATTATAAATAGAATTCAATAGGTTTCATTATTTCATAGAAACTTGAAAATATTTTTCTCTAAACTCTCTCAATCGATTTACATATATATATTTACTCCGTATTATTTCAAGATATTATTAGTATACATAAAATATTACGACGGAGTGTTGTCTGAGTGATTTCGAAATTATTTTTCGAGCGGGATAGAGGTAAGGAAATTATGGGTTATAGCTATGGAGGTTATGGTTATGGTTCGGGAGTATTGCTCGTGAGTCAAACTAGTGTTTATCATCCCCGTTGCGTCTACGTACTTTTCCTGCAATATTGAATCTCAATATTGATACGTGAGCTCTCATAACTTAACTTTTATATATTATTAGTGTATCCCTGACTAGTGCTCGAGTATATAGAATTATGCATACTTATACGTTCGTTATTGTCGTTAGATAGGTTATGTCGAATCTTGAATTAAATACATATGCTATTAAGATAAGGTAAATGATATGCATGTCGTTGGAAAGCTAACGAAAAATTGAGAACTTTTCATTTAGATATCGAATGGTTTTGATGAACGGTTTAGAAGTTATAGTCAATTGAATTTTTGTAAAAATGATTATTATTATTATCGTCGTTATTATCGTCGTTATAATCTAATTATTATTATTATTATTATTATTATTATTATTATTATTATTATTATCATTGTCGTTATTAATAAAAGATATTATTGTTATTTTTATTATTATTATCGTTATTATCGTTAAGGTTATAATTATTATTATTATTATTATTATTATTATTATTATTATTATTATTATTATTATTATTATTATTATTATTATTATTATTATTATTATTGTTGAGTCCCCAAAATAATTAAGGATTTAATTATGACAAAACTGTAATTTATTTACACTAAAATGTTATGTGCAGCCATCACAAGTTTTTTTATGTTGTTTATGTACAGTCAGCTAATATAGCTGTGTCGAGTGTGTAGTATGCTGGCTGATCTACCAGCACAAGGTAGAATGTATTCTTCAAATCAGCACAGGATGAGTACTCAGCTAATTAAGAATATCAAGTGACTCAGCATATGAAGAACCAGTAGATCTGGATAGCAGCATACAACACAAGACAGCCATGCTCCATTACAAGCATGGTAGTTTCCCAGAGTGGTCTACATCAACGCACTATTCAACAGAAGTCGAAGACAAAGTTGAACAGAAAAGGACAGGAGTCGGCGGCTGACAAGTGACCTTACAAGACCACGTGGGAATGCAGAAGTGGAACGCATGTGCAGACGTGTTATACTTTATTCATACCTAGGGAACACAACATTCCATTTGTTTAAATCAAATGGTAGTGCCAAACCAAATTGGTGTGTTCCTGCAAATAGCTACCTAAGAGGAAAGAAGGAGAGCACGCCTTCTGACACAATTGTCCCCACAAGTACAAGGCATCCAATGTACTAGTGGACAATAGATTAATTACACGGACAATAGGACTACTATATATTGTTGTATTCACTGTTGTATCAACTAGTGGTGTGGGTTTCATTATTTAGAGTCCTAAACGTGTAATAGCTTTTAGTTTACCTCTTAGCTATAATCTAAGTAATCTGTATCAACCAACTATCATTCCGCCAAGGATAGTTGTAATTCTTTGTGATTCAATCAATAAAGAATAACCGTTGAAAATTACCCGTGACTCTATCTAATTTGCATGCTTGAATACATAATCGAGTTTAACTGTTTAGTTAATTGAAATGTAATTGTATTCACCCCCCCTCTACAACACTCCTGTCGTTATTAAGGGACCAACAACTGGTATCAGAGCTTCAGTCTTGATAATTAATATCTTGGATCTGAATTCTCCCATGGCTGCTTATTCCAATTCAGCTTACCTTGAAAATGGCTCATCCAATAGACCACCCAAATTTGATGAAGAAGAGTATGAAACTTGGAAAGCAAGATTCATGCTTCACCTTGAGTCTATTGACCCACTCATGCCTGATATTGCCACAAATGGTCCATTCGTTCCTACTGAGACTATTGGCAGTGTACCAGCAACTGCTGACACTCCTGCTGTTCCTGGCAGAGAGGTTATTCTCACTCCTTCTAGATGGGATGCTGAGGATAAACGTCGTGTTGGACTTGACCCTAAGATCAGAACCTTGTTAGCTATAACTTTACCTAACACATTGTTCAAACTGATTAAGGGAAAAGAAAATGCTAAGCTTATGTTGGACTATTTAGATGTTACCTATGAGGGTATGGGTGAGGTAAGACAGAACAGAATGATAGCTTTGAAAAGAGAATATGAAATGTTCTTTGCCTACAAGAATGAAACCCTTAAGCAAACCTTCATTAGGTTTAACTCCCTAATTGCTGACCTGAATACCTTGAATGTCACGTATACAGAATTTGAACAAGTAAACAAATTCATTGACTCACTGCCTGCTAAATGGAAACCTGTAACTGACCCATTAAGAACCACTCAGACCTTAAAAAACTTTAACTTGTCTTCTCTCTATAGCTCCTTATGGAACCATGAGAAGGCAGAAGCTAAATTTGAACTTAACTTGAAAGAAAACTTTAGGTCTGCCCCCACCACTTCAAAATCGTCTAAAACTGATGATACTGCTCTTATTGCTAATGCTAAAAAGAAAGCTCAAAAGGCTTTACTGGTTCAAAAGCTGCTGGCAGAAGAAGAGACAGCTGAGAGTGATGTGGATAGTGGTATTGGGTCTGAAGAAAGCAGTGATGATGAAAGTGATGTAGAAGGGTTTGCTGAAGGTATGGCCTTGCTGGCTAGGCAGTTCAAAAGGTTCAATCGTAATAGAACCAGCAAGTCATACAAAGGGAGTAAGAAACCAAGTGCTAGGTTTAGCAGCAAATCAGTCAAACGTCCTAAATCTGAGTGTTATAATTGTGGGAAGGTTGGACACTTTGCAGCTGAGTGCATGTCCAGGAAACCTCCAACCTCACATGCTAACTCTTTCTCTAAAGCTGATAAGTACAAGAACAAGTACAAAGCTATGAAAGCTCAGATGAAGGAAAGTGCTAAGACTGATAAGAAGGGTAAAAAGTCAGAAAAGGTTCTAGTTGCTGAGCATCATGATTGGGATGAAACCAGCTCATCGTCTTCCTCTGATAGTGATACTGATGATGATGGTGCTGGTTATGCTCAAGAAAAGAAGCTGTGTTTAATGGCCAAGGAGGTCAAGGAGTCTGATGAGGATGATAGTGGTAGCAAGTTTTTGGCTGATATGAGGGAAGCTGATCAGAAAAGAGATTCTCCTCAATGGAAAACTGAATTGATGTATAAGGTTGATAATTTTCGAACTTATACTGATGATGAAAAGGCCGAAATGTTTGACTACCTAAGAGTTGACTTATGTAGAGGCAGCAAACGTGAAGAAGTTTTGATATCAGACAACAAATCTTTAAATGAGAAACTTAAATGCAAAAATGATGAAATTAAAATCTTGAAAGATGATATTTCAAAACTCGAAAAACAAAATTTTGCTTTAAAGTCTCTTCACGTTGAGGCAGCAGAAGTCAAGAACCAGCTGGATAATCTTAACAAGGTTGTCGCTTCATGGTGTACATCAGCTCAACGCACAGCAAAGTGTGTTAACGAGCAGGTGCCTGCCCAAGTTGAAGCTTTCTTTGCTGGTGACTATGCTGCTGCTGCTGCTATTGCAGAGGTTACTTTCATGGACCCAATTCTTGAAACAGATCCTGAAGCTGTCTTGCCAAATACTTTTGCCAAGATAGTTAAAGGTAAAAAGGTCTTGACGAATAAATTTGTTAGACCTGCTACTGTGTCCCCAGCATTTGCCATGAACGAGATTTTGGAGGATGAGGTTAGAGCAAGAGAAGCCAGTACCTCAATTGATGAGACTACTGACCCCTCAAGCATCTACTACATGACTCCAAAAGAAAGACGTATAAAAAGGGGAAATCACTGAAAATAATCTTAGAAAAGTTAAATCTACTGATTCCCCTTCGTGTTCGAGTTCCAATTGTGCTGAGCCAGCTGATGACAAACTTACTGGTCAACCAGTAGCTGCAGACAAGCCAGTCAAACGTAATACTGGCAAGTCCAAGGCAGCAGGAAAAACATCTTCTAGTTCATCAGCTTCAGTTGACAAGCCAGTAACTTCCCACACTGGCTCGTCAAATGATAAAGGCAAAGCAATACGTCATGACTATGGTACTGGTTCCAAGAAGAAAGCTTCCCTTAAAGGAAAAGCAAAAGTGGACTCGAATGAAGAGCTGTCTATCACTGAGATTATGACAGTCAAGCTTGACCAGCTTATTGAAGCAGTTACCAAACATCGCCCCGATCCCCTTTACAATGTGTATGACCCATCACCGATACCAAATGTGAGAAAATGCTACAAATGTGGCAGCAAGTTTCACTTAGCCAACATGTGTCCTTTTACCCCAACCCCGTCTGCTGATGCTTCTTCAAGCAAACCAGCAGACAGGAAGAGATCATCAAAGATGACCCTTCCAGAACCCATCCTTGGATGGGTTCTCAAAAAGAACTAATCTCTTAGCTACTGTGCAGGGCATTCAAAACAAGCAAATCTGGTATCTCGATAGTGGATGTTCGAGACATATGACCGGATGTAAGTCGCTGCTAATGGACTATCAAGAAAAAGATGGTCCAGTTGTTTCGTATGGAGATAATTCGTTGGGTTACACAAAGGGTTTTGGTACTTTAACTAATGGGAATGTCACATTCTCAAATGTTGCATATGTAGTTGGGCTTAAACATAATTTACTCAGCATAAGCCAACTGACAAGCAAGAACAAGATAGTCCAATTCAGAAAGAAAATTGGCACTCTTTTTGATAAGACAGGGAAGCCACTGCTGACTGCAAAACTTCATGAAAACATGTATCAAATTGACATGAACACAGCTGTCACAATAACTGATACTTGTTTCTATTCGAAGGCTGCAGACAACCTGAAATGGTTATGGCACAAGAGACTCTCACATCTCAACTTCAAAGATATTCACAAATTATCCAGTAGAAGTTTGGTGTCTGGGCTACCCACCATGTCTTATGTAAAGAACAGACTGTGTCCTGGTTGTGAAAAAGGGAAACATCACCATGCCTCATTCAAATCAAAGCAAATCTCATTTATTGAGAAACCATTTCATTTACTTCATATGGATCTTTTTGGTCCTGTTAATGTGGCCAGCTGTAGTGGGAAGAAGTATACACTGGTTATTGTTGATGAATATTCCAGATACACCTGGGTATTCTTTTTGAAGCAAAAGAGTGAAGTTGCTGATGAAATTATCAATTTTATCAAACGAATGGAGCTTTTGAATGGGCAGCTGGTGAAACAGCTACGAAGTGATCATGGTACAGAATTCAGAAATGCAACTTTAGAAGAATTTTGTGCTGACAAAGGTATTTCACAAAACTTTTCTGCTGTGAGAACACCTCAGCAAAATGGTGTTGCAGAAAGAAGAAACAGAACTCTCATTGAAGCAGCAAGATCTATGTTAGCTGAGTCTGGGTTGAAAAATTCATATTGGGCAGAAGCTGTGAATACTGCTTGCTTTACCCAGAATAGATCTCTTATAGTGAAAAGACATCAGAAAACTGCTTATGAAATTCTCAAAGGTAGAAGACCCTCAATTTCATTTCTTCATGTATTTGGCAGTCCCTGTTACATTCTCAATAAGGGTTTTCAATAAGAGAAGGGGTTGTTTTGAAGAATCCATTAATGTTACATTTGATGAAACTGCTCCTTCTTCATCTTCTGATCGTGAAGATGAAGAGCTACTGTTTGAAGAGCCTACTCAGCCAGCTCTAGATGATGAAGAACCAGCAGCACAACCCTCGCCTATTCATGCTGCTGGGTTCTCTGATGATGAGATGGAACACTCTGTTTCATCTGTGTCTAAACCAGGTGGACCTACTGGCTCTACTGAAGTCTTACAACTTGAGCATAGGTCTACTGGTTCTGAAGGATCACAAGCTGATACTGGTTATACCAATAATGAACAGCTGTCTCCAACAGCTGTTCATACTTCCGAACCAGCTGATGATCAAGATGCTGTGTGTTCCACGACATGCTCACCTGTTCATAACACTAGATGGACAAAAGAGCATCCCATCGAGCAAGTTATTGGTAATCTGGCTAGTGGTGTTAAAACTAGAAGACATGCAACCAGCAATTTTTATATGCATGTAAACTTTGTGTCTACCATTGAACCTACATGTCCTGATGAAGCAATTAAAGATCCAAGCTGGGCAGGAGCTATGCAAGAAGAGATCTCCCAGTTTGATAGGAATAAGGTTTGGACATTGGTACCTAAACTTGATGATGAAACTAAGAAAATCATTGGTACCAAGTGGGTTTTCAAGAATAAGATGGATGAAGATGGGATTGTGATCAGAAACAAAGCTAGATTGGTAGCTCAAGGTTTCAAATAGGAAGAAGGATTGGATTATGGAGAGACTTATGCTCCAGTGGCTAGGATGGAAGCTATCAGACTGTTCTTGGAGTATGCTGCTAAGATGAACTTTAGGGTATTCCAGATGGATGTTAAATCTGCATTTCTAAATGGGAAGCTGCAAGAAGAAGTTTATGTCAAACATCCTCCTGGTTTTGTAAGCAGTAAGTATCCAGACCATGTCTACAAGTTAGACAAAGCTCTTTATGGCCTCAAACAGGCTCCAAGAGCATGGTATGAGACACTTCATGTGTATCTCACTGGTATAGGATTTAAAGTTGGAACAATTGACACCACTCTGTTTTCAAAAGAGACAGATGGTGATCTCTTGCTGGTACATATATATGTGAATGATATTATTTATGGATCTAAAAATGAGAAACATTGTCAAGATTTTTCAAAACTTATGTCAAAGACATATGAAATGAGCTTACAAAGAGACTTGCAATACTTTTTGGGATTGCAAATTAAACAACTTGATGATGGAATTTTTATAAGTCAGGATAAATATATCAATGATATGCTAAAGAAATTTGGTCTGACCTGTTTAAAAGATATAGGGACTCCAATGGCAGCATCTATTAAAATAGATGCTGATCCCAATGGTGAACCAGTCAATATCACTGAGTATAGAGGTATGATTGGATCCCTACTTTATCTCACAGCCAGCAGACCAGATATTATGTTTTCCACATGTCTGTGTGCCAGATATCAAGCTGATCCTAAAGAGTCACACTTGCTAGCAGTCAAAAGGATATTTAGGTATCTGAAGGCTACTGCTAAACGTGGTCTTTGGTATCCCAAAGACTAGGATTTTGAGCTAATTGGGTATTCAGATGCTGATTTTGCAGGGTGTAAAATAGACAGAAAAAGTACTACTGGTGGTTGCCAGTTACTGGGCGGTAGGATAGTCAGCTGGACGAGCAAAAAACAAAATACTGTGTCCACATCTACTGCTGAGGCAGAATACGTTTCTGCTGGTAGTTGTACTGCTCAAGTACTGTGGATGCAAAGTCAGCTAAAAGACTATGGTGTTCATGTCACAAAGACTCCAATCTACTGTGACAACACAAGTGCAATAGCTATCACCAACAATCCTGTGATGCATTCAAGAACAAAGCACATTGACGTTCGATATCACTTCATAAGGGATCATGTTCAAAAAGGAGACGTGGAGCTACATTTTATTTCAACAGACCAGCAGTTAGCAGATCTTTTCACAAAGCCCTTAGATGAGAAACGTTTTAACTATCTCATCTCTGAGCTGGGTATGCTTGAACTTTAAATAAAAGACAATCTTTGTTGGTGTGCTGGCTCTACAACATGTAGGGCAAATCAGTAAGCAATTTTTGTTATCTTACTGCCTACATGTAAAACACTCAGCACAACAAGGTCTTTTATATTTTGATTACTCAAAATGTTTTTAATTGAAATAATAAATAGCTCACAAAATTAAATGATTCCTTAAAACTGAAACTCATTTACTTCCAATGATTTAAATTAAATTCATGACATATTAAATGTAACAAAGTATCTTGTATTTAATACAACACTTATTTTGTGGTTTTCAATTTTTTAAAAAAATTAAAACCTGCTGCATTTAATGTTGAATGGAAGGTATGAGTATTCAAGCCGTATATACGTCAAATCATCAGTCTGTGTCCCCTCGAGTGTGCCAGTCTGTCACATCTACCCACGCGCCTGCTAATAGCAGTTGTCACTTTCTCTCTCCTGCCTTTTTCACCCAATCACAACGGTTAAAAGTGTGTCTTATCTTCCATAATAATAACCCTTGGTTATTCTGTTTTCAAATTCACACTTCTCTCTCTAAAAAACCCCAAATCTTCATATCTTCACTTTCTACAATCATCAATGGCAGAACAACAACAACATCAATCACCACCTGCTGAGACCCAGCAACCGGAACAACAATCGGAGCAACCACAAGCATCGGTGGGACCACAACCGGAACAGCAACCACCGCCTGCTATCGAGGAAAAAATTGAATAAGGGCCATTATTCAACCTGCACCCCAATCTTATTAGGGCTGCAAACGCACCTGAACACTCTACGATTCGCCTTTCAAGAGGCAATGCTGCTCATGCCCTTTCTGTTCCCAAATCGAAAGCCAATTCCGGTTATGAAGAGCTGATTACTTATATCCGTCAATCCCCTCTGGCAAGAGCCATTACCGGTGTACCTTCACGATTATATCTAGCCTGTTTGGCCAGATTCTGGTATACTGCCACCATGTCCACCACCGAACAGAACGTTCCATGTATTCATGGCATGGTGACTAACAGCTTACCCTGTTCCATTACTGTTGACGCCATCCGAAGAGCTCTTCAATTACCCAATGGTCCATTTGTAGATTCACCTACAAGTAATGAGTTTCGAAGGGAGGTACTGGAAATCATTGGCTATTCTCAACCAGTATCTCATACACCACTCAGGAAACACATGCCACCCCTATGGTATTATTTCTTTGGGTTGCTGACTCAGTGTATCAGTCACAAATCTGGCAGTTTTGATCAATGCTCAGATTATGAGTTAAAGATGGGTCACGGGCTGCTGTTCAACCGCAACATAGATTATGCCGGTGAAATCTACTTAAGGTTAAGGGAAATGGTGCTTGCACCCAAACGAACACATCTAATCCCCTTTCCAAGGTTTTTGAGCCTTATTTTTGAAAATGAGCTGGGTGAAGCTTACCAGCAGATTGCTGACAAATCATATGACCTGCCTCTTAAATAAGGGGGGATGCCAAAGGATAAGCCTACTGCTCCATATGCTGCGTTGACACCCGCAATGCTTGAGTATCTAGCTGCTCAGGGTGGAGCTGCCCCATTGAATGCCTCTGGTGTTGCACCAGCTGAGAGGGAGGGTCTTCGGCGAAAGCCAGCTGTCAAGAGGAAGAAGCCAGCTACCTCAACTAGTACAGCCACCGTCTCACATACTGGTAACGCAGTAGTTGTATTAGAATCTAGTGCTCTCTGATCACAAAGAACAGCCCTAGTCTTATATACTGACTACCCACTTCTAGTATTGGAATCCGTTGCTTAACTATTTCTTGGTAACAGGCAAATCCAAACGTGCAAGAGCTGGCTCCACGCAAACCACAGGGGGAATTGCACCAGTCTCAACTGCTGCTCCTGCAATGGATGTGGCTATGGAACCTGGTGCATTTCTAGACCATACAGCAGAAAATTCTAACATAATTAAAAATCTTTTATCTGCTGACTTGAAAAATTAATGTGGAGTTCAAGGTATAACCCTGACTCCCAAGCTGACTGGTTTTAAAACTAGTGTTAAGAAGAGTAGCAACCCATACTCTTCTAGCCAGACACTTCCACATTTTTCAAATTTGAACTTAATGTTATATCCTCTGCTGCCAGTACAATCAGCAGAGCACATACCTGACCCCCAAAGCAAACTTGAGCTGGCTCCTCATCGTGTTGAACCAGCTCAGGATACTGCACAGCCATTATGTTACTCGGATCATGCTAAGAGTCTCACTCCTACATCATTACCAGCCAGAACTCTTACACTATCTGGGTCAACATGTGTCGCCAATGAGTCAGCAGAGTCACAGCTGTACTTACAGACACCTTATTCTGTCTCATTCGAAGGGCTGGCCAAATCACCAGTCTGTCCACAGAGACCAACACCAGATGCAATTGTTGAGTCAAATTTATTTGGTTCTACAGTTGTTAACATAAAATGTTCCATTATTTCAGTTCTTAGCAGGGTAGATGAACAGGCAGAGGGGGAGCAAGTTAAAGATGATATTATTCCTACTGAGCAGATTGATGCCTCTGCTACTGGTATTGGTGCTACTGTTTCTCCTACTGGTGGTGCTGATGCTAGTACTGTTGCTTCTACAGCTGCTGGTAATACTGCTCCCAGTATTGTTGCTTCCACTACTACACCTGAAGTGGAAGATGAAATCATGGTGGATCCTCCTGTTCTTAAAAAGGTAATTGACAATATTGTCAAGGATGTTCTACTTGATGAACTTGTCACTGAACCAAAGGGTGACATTACGTCTGCTGCTGCTACTGATGCACAAGATGTTATCATGGAAGCTGGTACAAGTGCTACTTTTCCATCAGATGTTATCATGGAAGCTGGTACAAGTGCTATTTTTCCATCTAATGTTATCATGGAAGCTGGTACAAGTGCTACTTTTCCATCTGATGTTATCCTGGATGCTGGTAAAAGTGCTACTTTTCCATCAGATTCTGGTTCACAGGATGATACTGTTCTGGAGGGTCTTGATTTTGTTAATGCTGGCTATGTTGGCTATGTTCCCACAGAGCCAACGGTAGATACTGATGCTACTACTGGAGATGCTGCTCAGTTACTTACTGCTGCTACTGATTCTACGGAACCCGTTATGGATGCTGGTACCTCTGCTATTGCCACCACTGACTCTTCTCAGGCTACTGTTTCTGCTGAGAAGAAACCCTATGTGTGCCAGGTGCCAGATCCTGATGAAGTTGTCCCTAACTTCATCTATCGGGGAGCATCTATCACTCCCAGAGTTGCTCTGCTGGTGGATCAGCTAACTTTTGATCCTCAAACTGCCATAGTATCAGCCAGCAAATTGCCACGCGAAGAGCTGACTGAACTATTGTCTCAACTTGATCGACCAGCTAGAGAAGAAGTTTATGAGAGGCTGGCTACTTTAGAACAGATAAAAGAGCAGCCATTTTATCACTATTTTGGCATGGCTCCAGCTGCTTCTCCATGGCCTGGTACATGGAGGCCTCTCAAGTTCATCAGGGATCCCTCTACTGGTAAATATGTTATGCAGAATATTCCTGATTCGCCAGTACCTTCTGATTCATCAGCTTCTTCCTCATCATCTTCTTCTTCTGATGGTGATGCTGATAAAGGTACTGGTAAGGATGAACCAGTCATTCATGATAATGTGACTGGTTCCAAAGAAAATCCAGTGGATCTCACAGATGATACTGATCTTCATGCTGACAAGGATACTAGTGGTTCTAAACCTTCGGGTGAAGGTAAAAATGATGGTGATCATGGTGACGAGTCAGATCCTGACCTTCCACATCCACCACCCCGCGGACGTACTCCTGTGTCAGCTGCTTCTGACCAGCCCTCAACCAGCTATCTTAAATTTAATGCTGATGAGGTGGCTGATTTTTCCACCTTCGCCGTGCTTAGGACACTCAGTGAAGTTACACCAGATCTTCAATACACCATTCGCACTGCTATTGATGATAGTGTAACTCAAGCCATCAGGAACGCTGGGTAAGTCACCTCTTCGAATATTGAGGCCCAGCTAGGACAATACGTGCTTTTGCTGATCTGGCAGTATCAGCCATTGTCAAGCAAATGGAGGGGGAGGAGGAATTACAGAAGCGAATCCTTTCTCACAATGAGTACATGGAGGACATTGCTAGCCTTAAAGCTGATTTGGAGGCTGCCAATCGCAGAGTCCTGTTTCTTAATGAAGAAAATGCTGTTCTGCATGAGAGATTGGAATCGCAGGAACAACAAATGGCTAACATGATTCCTGTCTCTGCCTATGTTCAAATGGTGGAGAATATGCAACGCCTGGCTACCCTACAGGGTGATGTTAGGGCTATGGTTGAACAGATGGCCATGGGTGTTGCAAGGAATGAAGTTAGATCCTCCAACCTTCTCCTTAGACAATTTGGTGTGGATCCTGGTGCCCATCTCACTCCTGAAGTTGCTGATTGGAACAATTTTTCTTTCTCTGTTCCCAACTCAGATAGTGACCTTGATGCACAAGTCTCCCCTGTTCTTTCTCCTGCCCCCGCTGATGACAAAAAGGGGGAGAAGAAGAAATCTAAAAGTAAATCTAAAAAGTGAAAATAATCAGAGGGGGAGCATGAGCATGAGAAGGCTCCTAAACAACCAAGGAGGGATGGTGATGGTGATGGTGAAGGTCAAGACTCTGGCACTAAGCCCAGCAATGCTCATACTGAAACTGGTGTACAGGCAGCTGGTGGATCTCAACCCAGTGAGTCTGTCACATCAGTGGATGATATTGGTTCTGGCAGTAAGCCCAGTGATGTTTCTGATATGGCTATTGCTAAAGCTCTTCTTGTCTCTCAGTCTATTGAAAGGAAAATGAAAAGAAAACTTGAGAGATATCAGAAGAGACAGCAAGACTTAAATGATGCCTTCAATGTCAAATGGGATGCCTATGTTGCTCTTAAATGCCACAGAATTGATCATAGGAGATGACTGACCCAACAAAAGAAGGACATTGATGATGACCTGACTGGCATTGATCTCTACAAAAAGGAAGCACGAAAAAGAAATGCCAAGTTCATGATCAAATATGAAAAAAGAGGGCAAAGTTGTATGCTGAGCGTGCAGACAGAATTAAACGAATGACTCCAGAAGAAATGAAAGATTATCTTGCATCTACTGGATCAGGGGGAGGAGTTAGAGCTGATATTTTTATGAAATGGTTAGATGCTGTGTTAGAAACCAGCTCATCTCCCCGACCAACATCCACTGCTCAGCCAGCTACACAGCAACAACCAGCAGAAACAATTAATCTTGACGTTGATGATACTCAGGGGGAGCATCTTGCTATTGTTCCCTATCTGTCACCACAAGAACCAGTATCAACACAAGAACCATCAGCTGTACCCAAGCCTATTGACAAACAAAGGGTGAAATCCACTCCAAGGGATAACTAGCCCCTCAGGGAAGGACCCCTATTTGAGGCAGCTGATGAAGATACTGTGACAGTTGTGCCAGCTGATACTAATCAATCAGCTGGTACTGAAGACTCAGCAAGGAGTGCTGATAAAGAAGACCCAGCCGGAAGTGTGCTGCTGGGTGACACAAGCGTTGAAGACCCAGCCAAGGTGGTTGAGCTGGGTGCAAAACCAGATGATGATACGGTTGATTCTGCTGACTTTACTGTCTGGGGTAGAGAAGATCACTTATTTGTTCAATCTCCTATCTCTCCTCAGACTCTCACTTATTTTAATAGAACAAAGGATAACCGTGTCAATCAATTCTCAGTAAGTTCATCTGGCATAGATGAATCAAACATGTATCCTCCATCTTCCCCTAAACGTCATGGTAAACACAGAACCTGGGAAGATGATTCAGTTGACCATAGTGAGCCGAATCTTTTCAGAATGAATCCAGATGAAAGAGAAGCTTACAGGCTGGAGATCACTGTTCCAGAATTGCTTGAGCAAAGACAAGCAGAGCTTAATGAAAGAATACGCCAAGTCAGATTGCTGCATCATCCTCTTGATCAGCCACTCTACATCGCTGCCTTGACCTTTGGCATTGATATTGGTGTATATTTGAATAACAGTGGTCGAAGGCTCTCCACTGATAAGGAGAAAGCTCAATTTCATGAAGCTCATCAGCTGGGTATGGATCTGAAAGAGTATCAGGTTGCTCTAAGAACTGAAGATGGAAGAAAAATGATTGAAGCAGTCAGATCTCTAAAAATTAGCCACACTGATTATCTGCTAGGCTTAGTGGCAGAACAGCAAAGAAGAGAGGCTGCTAATGCTGAACTTACTGAGAGATTAAGGCTTCAGGAAATAGAAGACAAGTTGGCTGCCGATGAAAAGGAAGAGGCTGAGTCCCTCAAACTAATTCAAGCCATTGTCAAAGAACAGGATAAGGCACTTGATGAGAAGGAAGCTGCTAAGAAAGCACCTGCTACTGATCCTATAAAACGTGTCAGTACTATTGAAGTTCCTGATCATTATTACAGGAGCAGATATGGTGATGTAATGAATAGAAGATCAAATCCCAGCAGGATCATCAAAGTGAACAGAGGGTCAAAAAGAGCCTTCAACATTATGAGGGAGAATAATGTTCAAGAAAGGATTAACTATGATAAGTTAAGATCCCTTGGATTTAGTGAATGGATGGAGATACTGGAGTATTTTATTGGCAAAGGTGATAGTGCCATCAAAAAGACAATTAAATCTGAACTCCAACAGCTCTTCAACAAAGCCACGAAGTTTGGGAATGCACCAGCAGTAGATGTAGAACAGGTTCTTTCTCAAAAATTTAAAAGACATCAATCTACTGGTGAAGGACCAACCGAAAGAGGCCCCATCATTCTACCTCCTTCTATCCCTGTTTTTGACCCTGCTGAGATACCTATTCTGTTCTATGAATCCTGGAGAATCAAACAAGAGGAGCTATCTGAAGAAGAACGGGACAAAGATAAAGATAGATAGTCTCCTATATGCTTAAATTGAATCTTTTGTCTAACTCACTTTTCATTCTATTATCACTGTATTTAATGTATATATCCTGTTGTAATGAAAGTGAAATGAGTTTATCTTCAAAATCATATCGAATTATAAGATATAGATAACTCAGCAAAAGATCCCAAAACAAACTTAAAAAGGGACAATCTCACTGCATATTCTTATTTGTTCCCTTGTTGCTGGCTTTAGTGTTTTCTCTATATGTCATAGGTTTTGTCATCATCAAATAGGGGGAGATTGTTGAGTCCCCAAAATAATTAAGGATTTAATTATGACAAAACTGTAATTTATTTACACTAAAATGTTATGTGCAGCCAGCTAAAGTTTGTTTATGTTGTTTATGTACAGTCAGCTAATATAGCTGTGTCGAGTGTGTAGTATGCTGGCTGATCTACCAGCACAAGGTAGAATGTATTCTTCGAATCAGCACAGGATGAGTACTCAGCTAATTAAGAATATCAAGTGACTCAGCATATGAAGAACCAGTAGATCTGGATAGCAGCATACAACACAAGACAGCCATGCTCCATTACAAGCATGGTAGTTTCCCAGAGTGGTCTACATCAACGCACTATTCAACAGAAGTCGAAGACAAAGTTGAACAGAAAAGGACAGGAGTCGGCGGCTGACAAGTGACCTTACAAGACCACGTGGGAATGCAGAAGTGGAACGCATGTGCAGACATGTGTTATACTTTATTTATACCTAGGGAACACAACATTCCATTTGTTTAAATCAAATGGTAGTGCCAAACCAAATTGGTGTGTTCCTGCAAATAGCTACCTAAGAGGAAAGAAGGAGAGCACGCCTTCTGACACAATTGTCCCCACAAGTACAAGGCATCTAATGTACTAGTGGACAATAGATTAATTACACGGACAATAGAACTATTATATATTACTGTATTCACTGTTGTATCAACTAGTGGTGTGGGTTTCATTATTTAGAGTCCTAAACGTGTAATAGCTTTTAGTTTACCTCTTAGCTGTAATCTAGGTAATCTGTATCAACCAACTATCATTCCGCCAAGGCTAGTTGTAATTCTTTGTGATTCAATCAATAAAGAATAACCGTTGAAAATTACCTGTGACTCTATCTAATTTGCATGATTGAATACATAATCGAGTTTAACTGTTTAGTTAATTGAAAAGTAATTGTATTCACCCCCCCTCTACAACACTCCTATCGTTATTAAGGGACCAACAATTATTATTATTATCATTCAAATAGTTATTAGTATTATCATTAATATTATTATTATTAGTATTATTATAATTAAAACTAATATTAGTAACATCTAATTATTATGATTACTATTATTATTATTAATATGAACGTGATATAAAAGACGACTAAAATCTATTAAACGAAGCGATTAGGAAATAATGAGTATAAGTATCATGATGAAATTAAGATATTGTGAGATATTGATTTAAAGGAAAAATATCGTTTTTATTATTTTACTATTATTATTATTAAAAGTATTATTAATATTAAAACTATCATTTTTACTTAAATTATGATTTTTAATAAAAATATCATTGTTAATACGAAACATCATTATTATTATCATTTTAGTACTATTATTAATAAAAATTACAGTATCATTTTATCATTTTTAGAAAATATAATTATTGTTATTTTTATTAGTAGAATAATAATAATTATTACAAAATAATACAACTTTTACTTATTATTATTATTATTATTATCAATATTATTTTATCAAATAAATATGTGATACAAATATATTTTACTACGTATAATATAATTACATTAATAATACCTATCATATTATTTTTATGATATTAAATGAACTTTATAAATTTTATTACTTAAGATATATAAAAGTATATTTTTATTATATAAATTTTAATATAAAATTTTATTTATTAATAAAAGAACTATATTATTTACTTTAATAAAATCTGTTAAAAATATTTAAATATATAAAACGACTATATTTAAATTATATAATAATCATGTATAAATTTTGGAAGACATTTTGGTCAATATGACTTTTGTTGACTTTTGCATATTTAGTCTCGAGCATTAGGATTGTGATACACTACGACTTGACCTAAATTGTTAGACAGATATTGATCAAACATATAAATATATATAATTAATATAGGTTCGTGAATAAAAGGCCAACCTTGCACTTGTTCAATGACGTCATATGTATTTTTACTACAAAATACAGTATTGTGAGTTTCATTTGCTCCCTTTTTAAATGCTTTTGCAATATATATTTTTGGGACTGAGAATACATGCGCTGCTTTTATAAATGCTTTGCAAAATAGACACAAGTAATCGAAACTACATTCTATGTTGGATTATCGAATCGAATATGCCCATTTTTAGCTTGGTAGCCTAAGAATTAGGGAACAGTACCCCTAATTGACGCGAATCCTAAAGATAGATCTATGGACCTAACAAACCCCATTCGAGGTACGGATGCTTTAGTACTTCGATTTATTATTATACAGAAGAGAGGATTCTGTTTTGGGGATATTCTATATGCATCCTGTTAGTTCGGTCACCAGGTGTTCACCATATGAATGATCTTTTATCTCTAAGCCGTGCGAAATGCCTGATACGAGATTATGTTTATGAAAGATGGAATTTAAATCATGTGGTCTATTAAAATTATGGAATTGATGGATTATGATAAACTAATGAACTCACCAACCTTTTGGTTGACACTTTAAAGCATGTTTATTCTCAGGTATTAAAGAAATCTTCCGCTGTGCATTAGCTCATTTTAAGGATATTACTTGGAGTCATTCATGGCACATTTCAAAAGACGTTGCATTCAAGTCATTGAGTTCATCAAGATTATTATTAAGTCAATTATAGTTGGATGTATTATGAAATGGTATGCATGCCGTCAACTTTAGATGTAAAGAAAGTTTGTCTTTTAAAAACGAATGCAATGTTTGTAAAATGTATCATATAGAGGTCAAATACCTCGCGATGTAATCAACTATTGTGAATCGTTTATAATGTATATGAACGGGTCCTTTCAACTCGTAACTGAATGACCCACATATTCCATTTTTTATTCTGGGGCACAATCTCTTACTGCTCTTAAAAAGCTCTGTCCTTGATGTTTCCCCTTTGAAATGTGTCCTTTCATTTCTTTTTTCTAAATAGTGTTTTTGCTGAACACTCTCGGTGTCACCGTTGCTATTCCCGTGCTCTTAGATGGTGAAAACACCATCTTCAACTTCATCTTCATCCTTAAATTTGCAGATCTTCATTTAAAGTTTTTTTTGTGTTCGTTTCTAGAAAGATCAAAGTCTGAATTCCAAATCCAAATCCAAATCCAAATTGTAAAGTCTGGAATCCAATTTCATCATCATTCACAGATTCATATCGAAATCAGAAAACAAAAATATCGGATTCAAGTCTGCTACTTTACGAGTTCATCATATGCTATATATACAAAATCATTCATTGATGATTGTTACAACAAATTGAGTTCAAATTTATGATCTTCATCAGAAACCTAACCCTCGACACTCATCAAAGGTGATTAACAAGCTCTAATTAACAGTGATTCAAAGTGTTCATCGTTTTTAAAACCTCGAGCTGTTCTAGTCCACAAGATGATTCAGAATGAAATTAAATATTCTAGAATTGCAGAAGTGTTTTAGATAGCATCGTGATACATCCTGTAAAATATTAGATCCTATCTCGAAGATTTGAGAACGAATTTCAAAGTCAAACTTCGAAGCAAAAACATCAAATGCAAGTTCATAAATCAAATTGGAATAAATTACCGATTTTCAAAGGTTAAATATTGTAGCCGAGTGTGACGACCCGGAAATTTCCGACCAAATTTAAACTTAATCTTTATATGTTTCCGACACGATAAGCAAAGTCTGTAATGTTGAAATCTCAAAAACTTTGAATTGTGTTCATGTATTCATTTACCCTTCGACTGTTCTCAACGATTCACGAACAATTATGTGTAAATAGATATGTATGTATATATGTGTGTATATTAAATTGAGAAATATTAATAAAACATTAAACGGGTTGGTTGATATGAAAATAAGTTATGAAATCTATTTTATGACTTGAAAACGTTAACAAAGTATTGGATGTATAATACTTTACATGAACGTATTTGTTTCAATATATGTTTAATATATTTATCGCCAGAATTAAAAGATAATATCAAATGATCGAATTATCAGATACATTGTGATTTGATTACGAGTCTCTGTTGTGAGGTCCACATTAATTTGAGAAATCTTTCCATTTTAACAATATTCAGAAAATGGTAAAGTGATTTACAAGTGAGAACAAAAGTGTCAAATAACGATAGTCTGACAAGAGTTAGTGGAGAACTAAAGTTCATAATATTCAGTTGATCTAATTTTAAACGTACGGAAACGTTTTTCGATTAAATAGAATTTATTTATTAAAATGTTTTGATAACATAAATTTAATATGTTGGAAGATCCATTATTCGAATTAAATATATAAATAACTCGCAACGTGTATTTAAAAGATGTTTATATATATACATATATATATATACATATATATATATATATATATATATATATATATATATATATATATATATATATATATATATATATATATATATATATATATATATATATATATATATATATACATATATATATATATATATACATATATATATATATATATATATATACATATATATATATATATGATTTCAAATTAATTAAGTAAATGATAGTAACATTTGTTTATTGATTCGATTTGTAATTAGATATATTAATTAGAACGTTTAAGAAATTAAAATAAACGTTAGTACATAAATGAACTATATCTAGTTAAGTCTTAAAATGAAAATGTTATATGATATAATAATTTCTATTATGTAAACGATCTTAAAAATTACTTTGAAATATAATTAATATTTGAAAAACTAAATATTATATTATTAAATAAATATTTCTAATATATATAAATTATATTTCTAAATGAATATATATATATATATATATATATATATATATATATATATATATATATATATATATATATATATATTACAAAGTGATAAAATATAATATTTGTAGTGCCCTGTCCCAATCCATCTGGACGAATACATTACATTTGGTTACATCGCGAGGTACTTGACCTCTATATGATACATTTTACAAACATTGCATTCGTTTTTAAAAGACAAACTTTCATTACATCGAAAGTTGACGGCATGCATACCAGTTCTTAACATATCCAACTATAAATGACTTAATAATAATCTTAATGAACTCGACGACTCAAATGCAACGTGTTTTGAAATATGCCATGAATGACTCCAAGTAATATTTCTAAAATGAGCAAATGCACAGCGGAAGATTTCTTTCGTACCTGAGAATAAACATGCTTTCAAGTGTCAACCAAAAGGTTGGTGAGTTCATTAATTTATCTTAAACAATCATTTTCATAATTTTAATAGACTACAAGATTTCCTTTATTCAATAATCATACACTCGCAAGTGTTTAAAAATCATTCATATGAATTCAACACCTGGTAACCGACATTAACATAATGCATATAGAATATCCCCAAAATAGAAATCCATCTGTATAATATAAACTCGAAGTACTAAAGCATACCATTTTCCAGTATGGGGGGAGTTAGTGCCCGTAGATCTACCTTTAGGATTCGCGTCAATTAGGGTGTCTGTTCCCTAATTCTTAGGTTACCAAGCTAAAAGGGGTGATATTCGATTCGATAATCCAACCATAGAATGTAGTTTCGACTACTTGTGTCTATTTCGTAAAACATTTATAAAAGCAGCGCATGTATTCTCAGTCCCAAAAATATAAATTGCAAAAGCATTTAAAAAGCGAGCAAATGAAACTCACAATACTGTATTTTGTAGTAAAAATACATATGACGACATTGAACAAGTGTAGGGTTGGCCTCGGATTCACGAACCTATATCATTCATATATATATATATTAAAACATATTCTTGTAATCGAGTAAATATATATATATATATATATATATATATATTATTAATGATATAATTTTTATATTATTAACTTATATGTTTTTCATTATTTAATTAAATGTATTCATTTATATGTAAAAGCATTAATATAGTTAAGTTATGTATGTTAAATATATTTTTATAAATATCATTTATTTGTTTAAACTAGTAATTGTAATAATACTAAAATAATATTAAGTATGGTAAAATGATTATATTATTTAGTATTTCTCATAACGGTAAAATGTTAATAATCTTATTAGTGATAATAATAATGATATTAATAAAAATATTAATTTTTCTATTAATGATAGTTATGATAATTATTTTAATAATTACATAATAATAAACATGATAATATAAATAGTAATACTCATTTTAATGATAATAATATGTATTTACATTTTATAGTTTTACTAATAATAAACTTAACCATAATAATAATAATAACCATATTGATATTAATAATCATTTTAGTAATAATAATTGTAATATTAATAATAACATTTATATTAATAACAATGATAGTAATGATAATAACATTAGTAAATATAATGATAATACTAATTTTTTAATGATAATAATAAATTCAGCATGATAGTTATAATATTACTTATCTTAACCATAATAATAATAATAATATTCAGTTTTGTAATTATAATCATAACAATAATAATATTTACTATTTGTATTAGTAATAATAATAACAATAAATCTAATCATAATAACAATAACTAATCATAACAATAATAATAATAATAATAATAATAATAATAATAATAATAATAATAATAATAATAATAATAATAATAATAATAATAATAATCATAATAATAAAAATAATAAAAGATTATTTTATACCCTTTAATAGCTTCCCCTAAAAGAATTGCCACAGACCGGATTCGAACCCGCGACCTCTCGATACCTGACACAACCTCCTAACCATTACATTGCCTCAGTTTTTCTGTCTAAACTACAACCAATTTTTTTTATTTAACCCGAATATCTGTTTTCCCCTTTTCTTCTTCTTCCCAGCTTTCGAATCATACAGAGGAATAGATAATCAAAAGCACCAATTACTAAACGATTTAATTTTATTGATTGAAACAGAAACGACTTTATGTGATTAATAAATAATTAACAGAAATGAAAATAAAATAATAAAAAAAACAGTTGCAGCAGCTCGATAAGAACTCAAATTCAATTTCAAATTTGTAAACGTTTTGGATCACAATTGCCACCTGAATTTGATAGTACAATGCTCCTAAAAACTGTAGAAATTATTAATTTTAACATAAACATTACATCAAAAACGAATTTCGTGAAGAACACAAAGTTTGACTTTTTTAGAAATAACCTTTGACTCGAAAATTCATACTTGATATTCGGAATTGGGGTATGAAACTTTACAAATAGTTTGTTTAAAAGATTCCTAACAAGACTACTTTAATACATTTTGAAATTAAACACAAAATCGAGAGTTTGTGAAAATGTATCAAGAACATGGCTAGTCTGTTCTTGCCTCTTTCTGTTTTTAAATTAAATTAATACTGAGAATTTTAATTGATACTTGATAATGATAAAGAGAAGACTGAGTGAGTTAACTGATAACCCAAAACAATTTGATTGATTTATGGTAAAATTGATCGACACTTTCAATATCAGAACAAATAAAAAAATATAAGTGGAGTACGATTTTCAAACTAGTTTTGTTTGTTTCATAGATTGATATCGACTAGGAACAGATTACAGACATGAAAAAAAAGTTTTGATAAAGTCGATAGGGATGTGAAGCCGTAATTGATTCTTTAACTGTATAAATACGTATAATTTCATTATTTATTATTAATACAATATTAATACTGATTTATGTATATATCAGTATATTTATTTGTATATGTCTATTTTTATGTATATCTGTAAATGCATATATATATATACATATATATATATATATATATATATATATATATATATATATATATATATATATATATATATGTATATGTATATACATATATATATATATATATATATATATATATATATATATATATATGTATGTATATACATATATATATATATATGTATATACATATATATATATATATATATATGTATATATATATATATATTCAGTATTTATATATCGTATATATTTATCAGTATTTATATATAATAGCTAATTAATAAATAATTATAACTATAAAAATAATAATAATACTCCTAATATTATAAATAATAATAATAAAAATTTATAATAATATGATAGTAATAATAATATCATTATTAATGATATTATTAATAATAGCTATAAAATATATTATAATTATAATAATAATACTAATATTTTTTAATGATATTAGTAACTATAACAATTTATATATATCAAATTCGTATCTATATATTATATATCTAAAATAATATTAATAAAACTAGTATTGATATTAATATTAAAGATAATAACAATATTATTACACATTTATATTTATAATTAAATTTAATATATTAGTATTACATGTTATTGATTATATAATATAGTTATATAATATACATTTCA
Organism: Rutidosis leptorrhynchoides; assembly: GCF_046630445.1. Classification (NCBI taxonomy): domain Eukaryota; kingdom Viridiplantae; phylum Streptophyta; class Magnoliopsida; order Asterales; family Asteraceae; genus Rutidosis; species Rutidosis leptorrhynchoides. Next base: position 155,545,765 of record NC_092335.1, on the reverse strand, counting down.
TAATAGCTTATATTGAGTATTAAATTTTTTTTATATACACTTATCATATATTGCAATATACATATAATAATAATTATATAGAATCATATATTTATATATAAATTCACTTTAATTATAACTTAATTGTCTTATGTCTTACTTCACATATTAAATTTTAAATGTTTAAATTATATTTTATTATTTCCAATTATTATTATGTGTATAATTACATTTATATCTATATATAATATATTTATTTACAAACAATTGTTCGTGAATCATCGGGAATGGTCAAAGATTAAATGTATCCACGTAAATAGTTCAAAAATTTTTGAGACTCAAGATTATAGACTTTGCTTATCGTGTCGGAAACATATAAAGATCAAGTTTAAATTTGGTCAGAAATTTCCGGGTTATCACAGTACCTACCCATTAAAGAAATTTCGTCCCGAAATTTGAGTGAGGTCGTCATGGTTAACGATAATAATGTTTTCATGACTCATATAAGCTGATAAATAGAGTTTTATTACCATTGAGTAATAAGGATAAAATAATTCGATTATTCGAAGAGTACGAATGAAACTATCACAAAAGAGTGAAATTGAGTAATTGCAGGTTTGTCTTGACCGGTGACGTAGTCACGGTTGATTTTCGAAAATCAAGAAATTTAGAGGAAATCTTCTTAATAAGATTTGGTTCTTCGATAATTAAGGAAATTAGGATCCTCTTTGGTTCAATGCGATAATCTGTCTCAATTGCTCTGTCGGATATTTCACTATAATTCCACTCCCTTCATTTCCTTTATATTTTGGAGTTCCATACTTTGGTTTTCTCTTTCCGACTTTAAGTCAAGCGAATAATGGTCCAGAATTCGTAGGTATGAAGCTTCGAATGAACAAGACTAATGTTCTAAGAGAGATTGTAATAGCATGATCTTGATTGGTTAAGTTACCAGAATTCATGAGAAAAGATAGAACTATCAAGAAAATATGTTCTTGATATGTTCAGAGATTAGATAGAATGTAAGAGTTATGTAACATGACAAATGATGACGTTATGATCTGTGAATCATCACTTCCCATTAGAAACTCAGCATGACTTACTGTAATATAATCACGTTGATCAAGTGTCATTATATTATACTAACTCATGCTTCAATTCCCAACACTACTTCAAAAACCTTCATATTTTAAATTCTAACTTTTTATAATTTTGGAAACTAAAGTAGTTTCTTTTCTGATGTACACTGATATTGTGAAAAGATAAATGATTTCAGATAAGAATTGTTATGAAAATATCTTCAGAAATATCGAGGATATTTATAGTGAAAGATACAATGATTTCTTAGAATTTCTAATATCAGTGGATAATGAAGAAGATTTGTCTGTAAGGATTTAGAGTCAAGAGTAAGGTATTCGTTAATGACTTCAGCGGTACTGAATCATTTGGATTCTTTGAAGGCAGGTTTAAATCTTTGTGATTTGTCCACAACTTCCTTCATGGTTTGCTCAATCCGTTTATCAGTTCCAACTTTTTGAGCTTTGCCAACATACTATTCTTTCTCATCAAACTTCTGACTGTTAAGGTCGTTTACGGTTGTCTACAGTTTCTGCTACTTCATTCAGCTTTTTCAAAACTCAAAGAACTGATTCGTAGGCTAGAGTGCTTTTTAGAATTTCAGAATGGAAGATCATAATTCTAAGAGATAAATGTTATATGTATACACATATTTGTTGATGTAGGAATGCTGCGAGATTCAAAATACTGATTGCTGATTCCCGGTAATTGGTTTGGCAATTTTCGTTATAAGATACGGATGAGTATAAGATAGGGTTTTAATGAACAAATGTAATGGTTTTTCAGAGAGACTTAAGTCAAGGGTAATGAAGTTGTTGGTAAGTTTACTACTAATGTGGTGGAATATAAACGGTTCTCCGGTAACGATGATGAAGGGGTAATCTTTATAATAAGGTTTATTCGAATGAAAAATTGAAGTTGATTTGCTGGAGCTGTGACAAAATTGGTTAATTTGAAAAAGAATTGCAATGTTATTTTCGAAAATAACAACGCCAAAGGAGCTAGCACAAATACGTGTTAAACGTTTACTCAGGTTTCGAGTGTTTTCAAGTGCATAACTATATGCATCAATCTTTTCTTCTGTAAATGAAGTGCGGTTGGTTCATCCTCTAGATTGAGATGTTTTCAAGAGCATGAAAGTTTTGAATCGCAGATTGTAATCGTCAAGATACAAATGAGCTTTAAGATGAAATCAAGTGGCAAACTTGAAGAAATGTTTAGTTTCATATGTTATAATCAATATTTTAATTCATTTTAATTGTCCAATGCTGGTAGTCCTCAGTTGATAGTCCACAGTTAGAAATATATAATATTCGAATTAATTAATAAGTGTCGTGACCCGTGTACATGTCTCAGACTCGATCATAAATCAAAGTATATATATTATTGTAGAATCAACCTCAACCCTGTATAGCTAACTCCAGTATTACTGCATATAGAGTGTCTATGGTTATTCCAATTAATATATATAGATGCGTCGATATGATATGTCAAAACCTTATATACGTGTCCCGATATTTAAATGCGTAAATAACAGTATTTAAATGACGATAAATAAAGTGCGTAAAATAAATAACAGAAATTAAATGACGATAAATAAAATTGGGAGAATATAAATTGCGATAATTAAATTGTGATAAATAAAATGTAATAAGGAATTAACAGTTAGCTAGGAACAGTTAGCTAGAATTTGTTAGCGTGAATTCTTAACAAAATTTCTCATAGTTAATTTGTTGGTTTCTAACAAATTTTATTTTGTCAAATGTTTTCTTCATTATGCCACTTGTTGGATTCCGATAAGTCAAAATCCAAATATGAAATGGAATGAAAATGGCTATTCTGTGGTGAACGGATTCGTATCTGTGGATGTAAATAGGATAGTAAATGACTGTTGAATCAGCTTTGAAGAATGTACAGTGTAACTTATTAATGTGAAATCTGAATATTCCTCGGGTATTACCTACCCGTTAAAATATTTTCACCATTAACAGTTTGTACAAAAGAATTTTTAATTACAATCTTTATGAAAATATACTTACATATATATTTTATTCGGATGTAATCATGGATTTAATGAGTCAATATGATATTAGACTCATTTGATTTACCATTAGAACAAGAATATATAATCTCTAAAACATTAGAGATTACCTAATCACCATGTCGAACGAAGATAAATGATGTAGAACGTCATGTAAAACGATGATTATGCTCGAGGTAAAGATGAGATGTTAGGGCGTGTGACGTTGAAACTTAGGTTGTTGGTGGTACTGGTGTTGTCTATTGATGGTACTGTTGGTGCCGATGATGTTGTTGAAGCTGGTAAATTTTGCACCATATTCTCCAAATTGATTATTCGAGCGCGAAGTTTGTTGACTTCTTATATTATTCCGGGATGATTGTCGATCGGAATGAGCGAATGAATAAGGTTTAGAATCTGAGTTATGATATAGTCGTGGTGAGATACTCTGAGAGAGAAAATGATGTTTCGAACAGGTTCACCGGTAAGTGTTTCAGGTTCTTCGCCAAGAGGGGAATGTGGTGGATGGAAAGGATCGTCCTCTTCTTGTCTTCATCGGTTAAGTAGATTATGAACCCATCAGATGAATTGGGGATGGATGATTGGTTGATTCTTTTTGGTGACGCTGCTTTCGGAGCTTAGGTGAACATCCATGTCGGAATAGTTGTCGGGTTTCGAAGAACTTGAACTAGTGACGAGTTCCATTTTGTACTATTGAGTAAAGGGTTTTTCGGTATGAAATGATTTTCAGTTATTGGATTGTATTCTAATTGCATAGATTATCTATATATATATAGAACAAAAGATTTCGTAGATTACGGAGGAATTTACAGAAGCTGTCAAGAAAAGTTTACAGTAACAGATACGCTAAGATATGAATTTTTGTCTATACACTATTCATGTAATCAATGCAGTAAGATGTGTCTAGACTAAGAATGATAAGCAGATAATTTCCGATAAGAAATGATAAGAAAAACTTTTGACATGCAGACACGGTCGAAGTCCAGACTCACTAATGCATCTTAACAACTATCAGTTAGACACACTAATGCAAGACCTGGTTCGCTAAGACCACCGCTCTGATAACACCTGTAGTGCCCCGTCCCAATCCATCTGGACGAATACATTACATTTGGTTACATCGCGAGGTACTTGACCTCTATATGATACATTTTACAAACATTGCATTCGTTTTTAAAAGACAAACTTTCATTACATCGAAAGTTGAGGGCATGCATACCAGTTCTTAACATATCCAACTATAAATGACTTAATAATAATCTTGATGAACTCGACGACTCAAATGCAACGTCTTTTGAAATATGCCATGAATGACTCCAAGTAATATTTCTAAAATGAGCAAATGCACAACGGAAGATTTCTTTCGTACCTGAGAATAAACATGCTTTCAAATGTTAACCAAAAGGTTGGTGAGTTCATTAGTATATCTTAAACAATCATTTCCATAATTTTAATAGACCACAAGATTTCCTTTATTCAATAATCATACACTCGCAAGTGTTTAAAAATCATTCATATGGATTGAACACATGGTAATCGACATTAACATAATGCATATAGAATATCCCCAAAACAGAAATCCATCTGTATAATATAAACTCAAAGTACTAAAGCATACAATTTTCCTGTATGGGGGGAGTTAGTGCCCGTCGATCTACCTTTAGGATTCGCGTCAATTAGGGTGTCTGTTCCCTAATTCTTAGGTTACCAAGCTAAAAGGGGTGATATTCGATTCGATAATCCAACCATAGAATGTAGTTTCGATTACTTGTGTCTATTTCGTAAAACATTTATAAAAGCAGCGCATGTATTCTCAGTCCCAAAAATATAAATTGCAAAAGCATTTAAAAAGGGAGCAAATGAAACTCACAATACTGTATTTTGTAGTAAAAATACATATGACGACATTGAACAAGTGTAGGGTTGGCTTCGGATTCACGAACCTATATCATTCATATATATATTAAAACATATTCTTGTAATCGAGTAAATATATATATATATATATATATATATATATATATATATATATATATATATATATATATATATATATATATATATATATATTATTAATGATATAATTTTTATATTATTAACTTATATGTTTTCCATTATTTAATTAAATGTATTCATTTATATGTAAAAGTATTAATATAATTAAGTTATGTATGTTAAATATTTTTTTATAAATATCATTTGTTTGTTTAAACTAGTAATTGTAATAATACTAAAATAATATTAAGTATGGAAAAATGATTATATTATTTAGTATTTCTCATAACGGTAAAATGTTAATAATCCTATTAGTGATAATAATAATGATATTAATAAAAATATTAATTTTTCTATTAATGATAGTTATGATAATTATTTTAATAATTACATAATAATAAACATGATAATATAAATAGTAATACTCATTTTAATGATAATAATATATATTTACATTTATAGTTTTGCTAATAATTAACTTAACCATAATAATAATAATAAGCATATTGATATTAATAATCATTTTAGTAATAATAATTGTAATTGTAATATTAATAATAACATTAGTAAAAAATAATGATAATACTAATTTTTTTAATGATAATAATAAATTCAGCATGATAGTTGTAATATTACTTATCTTAACCATAATAATAATAATAATATTCAGTTTTGTAATTATAATCATAACAATAATAATATTTACTATTTGTATTAGTAATAATAATAACAATAATTCTAATCATAATAATAATAATAATAATAATAATAATAATAATAATAATAATAATAATAATAATAATAATAATAATAATAATAATAATAATAATAATAATAATAATAATAATAATAAAAGATTATACCCTTTAATAGCTTCCCCAAAAAGAATTGCCACAGACCGGATTCGAACCCGCGACCTCTCGATACCCGACACAACCTCCCAACCATTACACTGCCTCAGTTTTTCTGTCTAAACTACAACCAATTTTTTTTTATTTAATCCGAATATTTGTTTTTCCCTTTTCTTCTTCTTCCCAGCTTTCGAATCATACAGAGGAATAGATAATCAAAAGCACCAATTACTAAACGATTTAATTTTATTGATTGAAACAGAAACGACTTGATGTGATTAATAAATAATTAACAGGAACGAAAATTAAATAATAAAAAAACAGTTGCAGCAGCTCGATAAGAACTCAAATTCAATTTTAAATTTGTAAACGTCTTGGATCACAATTGCCACCTGAATTTGATAGTATAACTCTCCTAGAAACTTTAGAAATTATTAATTTTAACAGAAACATTACATCAAAAATGAATTTCGTGAAGAACACAAAGTTTGACTTTTTTAGAAATAACCTTTGACTCGAAAATTCATACTTGATATTCGGAATTGGGGTATGAAACTTGCAGATAGTTTGTTTAAAAGATTCCTAACAAGACTACTTTAATACATTTTGAAATTAAACACGTTATCGAGAGTTTGTGAAAATGTATCAAGAACAGGGCTCGTCTGTTCTTGCTTCTTTCTGTTTTTAAATTAAATTGATACTGAGAATTTTAATTGATACTTGATAATGATAAAGAGAAGACTGAGTGAGTTAACTGATAACCCAAAACAATTTGATTGAGTTATGGTAAAATTGATCGACACTTTCAATATCAGAACAAATAAAAAAAATACAAGTAGAGTACGATTTTCAAACTGGTTTTGTTTGTTTCATAGATTGATACCGACTAGGAACAGATTGCAGACATGAAAACAAAGTTTTGATAAAGTCGATAGGGATGTGAAGCCGTAATTGATTCTTTAACTGTATAAATACGTATAATTTTATTATTTATTATTAATACAATATTAATACTGATTTATGTATATATCAGTATATTTATTTGTATATGTTTGTTTTTATGTATGTATATATATATATATATATATATATATATATATATATATATATATATATATATTCAGTATTTATATATCGTATGTATTTATCTGTATTTATATATAATAGCTAATTAATAAATAATTATAACTATAACAATAATAATAATACTCCTAATATTATAAATAATAATAATAATAATTTATAAAGATATGATAGTAATAATAATATCATTATTAATGATATTGTTAATAATAGCTATAAAATTTATTACAATTATAATAATAATACTAATATTTTTTAATGATATTAGTAACTATAAAAATTTATATATATCAAATTCGTATCTATATATTATATATCTAAAATAATATTAATAACACTAGTATTGATATTAATATTAAAGGTAATAACAATCTTATTACACATTTAAATTTATAATTAAATTTAATATATTAGTATTACATGTTATTGATTATATAATATAGTTATATAATATACATTTCATAATAGCTTATATTGAGTATTAAAATTTTTTTTATACACTTATCATATATTGCAATATACATATAATAATAATTATATAGAATCATATATTTATATATAAATTCACTTTAATTACAACTTAATTGTCTTATGTCTTACTTCACATATTAAATATTAAATGTTTAAATTATATTTTATTATTTCCAATTATTATTATGTGTATAATTACATTTATATCTATATATAATATATTTATTTACAAACAATTGTTCGTGAATCATCGGGAATGGTCAAAGATTAAATGTATCCATGTAAATAGTTCAAAAATTTTTGAGACTCAAGATTATAGACTTTGCTTATCGTGTCGGAAACATATAAAGATCAAGTTTAAATTTGGTCGGAAATTTTCGGGTCGTCACAATATTAACCTTGATATAAAACATTTTGAATTAAATATATATATATATATATATATATATATATATATATATATATATATATATATATATATATATATATATATATAGCGAAACGATGATTTAAAGAAGCAAATGACCAAAACACTCAAATGAATAAGTTACCCTTTGAGTGGGATAGTTTTTCATTGATTTGAGTCTTGTTATTAATAAAGGTACGTTACATGAAACGTAAATTATTAGATTTTATAGCGTACGAAACAACGTTCGAAAAACTGGAACCGAGACGTTAGTCAAGCGACAACGTACAAGTCATTGGAACTAAAATTACAAGTCACCTATACACGTAAATATTATATAATATATATATAATTATATAAATTAAATATATTGATAATGCTAAAACGAACATATATTTCATAGCATTATCCCTCAAGAAAGACAAGCTTTTAGTTACAATTGTTCTATTTACAAGTGATATTCGTTTAAATAATAAAAGGTGAAGACAAAAGACAGATTCGACGAATTGAAGACGCAAATGACCAAAAAACTCAAAAGTACAAAGTACAATCAAAGTGGTTCAAATTATTGATGAGAAACGTGTCAAAATTACAAGAGTACAAGACGCAAAATGCAAAGTACAAGATATTAAATTATACGAAAAGGAGTTCGAAAATCCGGAACCAAGACATGAACCAACTCTCAACGCTCGATGCAACGGACCGAAAGTTACAAATTAATTATGTATATAAATATAATATAATATATAATTAATTATATAAATTATATATATATATTATATTTATATAATAAAATCCGTCGGCAGTCAAAGTTCAAGGAATGTTAGGTGAAACTGGAGGCTCTGCACTCGTGGAGTTTGAAGGTATAAAAACTCCACACTCGCGGAGTTTGTAGGCCTATAAAAGGTCACAAATTTTACTCGAATTTTACACCTCTTTTTCTACTTCCCTCTATATTATACATATACATATGTATCAATTATCACTTCAATTCGTAATATCAATTTGTAATTTTAATTTTAAGTTGGTAATAATAATAAGGGTAGATTAGTCGAATGTTTTAAGGTTTTGTAAGTCGGAACTCTGTCCGTGTAACACCGCGCTATTTTTAATCATTGTAAGTTATGTTCAACCTTTTTACATTAATGTCTTGTAGCTAAGTTATTATTATGCTTATTTAAGCCGAAGTAATCATGATGTTGGACTAAAATATTAAAATTGGGTAATTGGGGTTTGGACAAAAGAACGACACTTGTGGAAATTAGACTATGGGCTATTAATGGGCTTTATATTTTTTTAATTAAATAATAGTTTGTTAATTTAATATAAAGATTTACAATTGGACGTACCTATAAATAACCATATACACTCGATCGGACACGATGGGCGGGATATTATAAGTACTAATAATCGTTCATTTAATCGGACACGGGAATGGATTAATAGTCAATGGACTTATTAAAACAAGGGTGAATTATATACAAGGAAAATTGGTGTAATTATAGTTTAAATCCCCAATTAGTTGGAATATTTGACTTCAGATATAAGGATAATTTGACGAGGACACTCGCACTTTATATTTATGACTGATGGACTGTTATGGACAAAAACCAGACGGACATATTGAATAATCCAGGACAAAGGACAATTAACCCATGGTAATAAACTAAAATCAACACGTCAAACATCATGATTACGGAAGTTTAAATAAGCATAATTCCTTTATTTTCATATTTAATTGCACTTTTAATTATCGCACTTTTATTTATTGTCATTTTATTTAATTGCACTTTTAATTATCGTTCTCTTTAATTATCGCAATTTTATTTTATCGCACTTTTATTTATCGCAATTTCATTATCGTTATTTACTTTACGCTTTAAATTAAGTTATATTTATTTTTAATATTTTACATTAGGTTTTAACTACGACTAAAGTTTTAAAATCGACAAACCGGTCATTAAACGGTAAAAACCCCCTTTTATAATAATTATATTACTTATATAAATATATTTGTATTTTTATAATTAAAACTAATATAGCGTTGAACTAGTTTAAGTCTCCCTGTGGAATGAACCGGACTTACTAAAAACTACACTACTGTACGATTAGATACACTGCCTATAAGTGTTGTAGCAAGGTTTAGGTATATCTCATCTGTAAATTAATTACCACTCTATAAATAAATAAATAACTTGTGTAAAATTGTATCGTATTTAATAGTTTTTCGTAGCAAAAATATAACTATTTTATACACCACCTTGCACACATCAAATTTTTGGCGACGCTGCCGGGGACAGTTAAACGCCGAAAGCGCAACGCTAATAATTTATTTTTTATTAAAGTTTTAATTACGTTTTTGTATAAATACGCTTTAAATATTAAAAATACAAAAATATAAAAAAAAATATCTATATAATTTTTAAGAATTTGTTTAAAATTTATAAAATTATTAAGTATTTATATTTCTATTTTAGTTTTTATTTATTTTATATAAATACTTTATATATATAAAACAGAAAATAAAATAAAAAGTATAATATATATATAAAAAAAACAGAACCTGTCGAATTTTTTGGCCTGCACCTCATTTGAACCTGCACTTTCCGCACTCGCGGAGTTTGGAGGTATCGTAAATCCGCACTCGCGGAGCCCCTCTGACAGGTCAAACCTGGTACAGCATTAATTACGAATTTAGGGTTAAAATTTTATTATTATTAATTATAATTAGGTTTAATTTAATTTAATTTAATTAATTTAGTTTAATTAATTTTGTAATTTAAGTTTTAATTAGTTTTATAAAATTAATACTTTTATAAATAATAATATAAAAATAATATTTTTTATAAAAATTATACTTTTTACAACTTTAAGTTTATTTTTATATTTTGTATCTTTTTATTTGTTTTAGCGTAATTTTTGTATTTTTCGCTCATAATTAGTTTTAAGTCATAGTTTTTGCCATAGTTATTTTTATTTCTAGATTTTTAGGCTTTGCCGTAAAATCCCTTAAGTGCTTTTTCTTTAGACTAAGATTTAGGTTCTTTAGAATTTTGCGACACCATTTTATAAATATTAGTACCTTTTTAAGTTATTATCGTTTTGGATTTAGAATTCCTTTAAGCTTTAATACCTTTAGACGTAATTTTAATTTTTAATTTTTAGACTTTTAAGTTTCGATGCTGCATTTTATTATTATTATTTTTCGATTTTTATTTTTCGACGTTTTTCGACGCGCTCTTTTTCTTTCTTATTTCTCGACAATCTAGTTTTTAGGACATAGAATTTTCTATTTCTTCTCTAAAATTTCTTTAAAAATTCAACGAAAAATTGTTTTAAGCGGTTAAATTGATAGACATCCAAAATTTTCTGGTTCGTAGTAATAGTTGAATTTGTTAGTGGCGAGTTGTGGGCTTCCGATTTAAAGGGTCCTGGCTACCTGCTGCATCTATTGACTATTCGAAACGTGGGCAAAATCAGAAAAGTCTATTAATTTGATAACTTATATAATTTTTAATTTTTATAACTAATAGGATATTCAGTGAATGCACCGACCAAAACGTTCACCACCTTTTGTACGTTCACCACCTGTAACTCGATCAAGACATCTAGCAAATATTGTCGCTGTTGATTTTTCTTTAGAATCGTCATCCAGTCGACCAAGTACTCCAATTCAAATTTCCGATAATCCATTTTTTGAACCCGACCTCACAATTGAGAATCCGGAGAATATTCAGGGACAATTCATAGATCCTGAACCACTAATCTTTCCTCCGGAACCACCAATCATTCAAACAGAGATTGTAGAGGAACCAACCATTAAATCAGAATCCTCTAGTGATTCAGATTCAACAAATTCAATTATGGAGAATCCGGAACCTTTAAGTATGGAAGACCGAATGCGAGCTAAACGCACTGGCCAAGGTCATGCAATTACTCAACCAGACATTAATGCGCCAGATTATGAAATCAAAGGACAAATCCTACATATGGTAACTAATCAATGCCAATTTAGTGGTGCGCCGAAGGAAGATCCAAACGAACATCTTCGAACATTTAATAGGATCTGTACTCTATTTAAAATAAGAGAAGTGGAGGTTGAACAGATATATCTCATGTTATTTCCCTGGACTTTAAAGGGAGAAGCCAAAGATTGATTAGAATCGTTACCTGAAGGGGCGATTGATACATGGGACGTTTTAGTTGAAAAATTTCTTAAACAATTCTTTCCGGCAACTAAAGTCGTAAGACTTCAAGGAGAAATTGTTACGTTCACACAAAAGCCAAATGAAACTCTATATGAAGCGTGGACAAGATTTGGAAAGTTATTAAGAGGATGTCCGTAACATGGCTTAGACACCTGTCAAATAGTACAAATATTCTACCAAGGATGCGACATCACTACAAGGAAAGACATCGATATAGCAGCTGGTGGTTCCATTATGAAGAAAACCGCAACTGATGCTTACAAAATTATTGATAACACTGCTTCCCACTCACATGAGTGGCACCAAGAATAAGATATCGTTAGATCATCTAAAGCAGCTAGAGCCGATTCTAGCCATGACTTTGATTCCATTTCCGCAAAGATAGATGCTGTCGAGAGATGAATGGAAAAGATAACTAAAGATATTCACTCAATACGAATTAGTTGTGAGCAGTGTGGAGGACCACATTTTACAAAAGATTGTCTCAGTATTGAACTAACAATGGAACAAAGAGAGAATGTTTCATACATGAACCAAAGGCCTGGAAATAATTATCAACCGCTAAGACCAATTTACAATCAAAATCAGAATTATAACCGAAATGTTCCATACAACAACCAACAAGGTCCTAGCAATCAACAAGTATCCAATAATACTTACAATCAGCAAAGACCTATTTTTCAAAACAAACCACCACAAACCGATGATAAAAAGCAAAATTTTGAAGATATGATGTCGAAGCTAGTTGAATCTCAAACACAGTTTTTCACATCTCAGAAACAAACCAATGAACAAAATGTTCAAGCATTTAGAAATCAACAAGCTTCTATTCAAAATTTAGAACAAGAAGTAAGTAACCTTGCAAGGTTAATAAGTGAAAGAAAACCGGGAAGTTTACCTAGCGATACAAATGCTAACCCCCGAAATGAAACAGCTAAAGCTATTACCACAAGAAGTGGTATCACACTTAAACCACCTGAAATACCTGTAATTTCTGATAACTCTATTCCTACTCCACAAGAACCACAACCTGAACAAGATAAGGAAATAGAATCGGTAGTTGAAAAGGTTAATGAAGATAACATAGTTAAGGCTAAACCTTATGTTAAACCATACCAACCACCACTTCCTTACCCAAGTAAAATGAGAAAAGAGAGACTTGAAGCCGAGCAATCCAAATTCTTGGATATGTTTAAACAGATAAATGTCAATCTTCCTTTCATTGATGTGATTTCAGGAATGCCAAGATATGCTAAATTCTTGAAAGATCTAATCACAAATAGAAAGAAAATGGAAGAACTCTCGGCTGTTACTATGAATGCTAATTGTTCTGCAGTGCTGTTGAATATGATACCAGAAAAATTATCTGATCCAGAAAGTTTCACAATTCCATATTTTCTGGGTAGTCTTAGTTCAATAGAAGCATTGGCAGACTTAGGTGCTAGTATAAATCTAATGTCGTATTCACTATACGCTAAACTAGACCTTGGAGAATTGAAACCAACACGAATAAGCATACAACTAGCCGATCGATCAGTAAAATATCCTAGAGGGATAATGGAGAACATGCTAGTTAAAGTTGGTACTTTAGTATTTCCAGTAGATTTTGTTATTCTGGACATGGAAGAAGATTCTCGAGTTCCTCTCATATTAGGAAGACCATTCTTAAACTTGGCTAAAGCAATAATAGACGTGTTTGGTAAGAAACTGACCCTAAGTATAGAGGACGAGAGTGTTACCTTTTCTGTTGATAAAGCCATGCAACAACCGCAATCTGCAGATTATACATGTTATTTTATTCAAACTATAGATTCACATGCAGAATTGTTAGAAGAATTTCTAGAACTACAAGGAACAGGAGAATGTTCTTTAGGAGAAGGAACTGAACCAATTGATGAAACTAAAATGTTAGCTACACTTATGGCTAATGGATATGAACCAACAACAGAAGAAATTCAAATGCTAAAAGAAGAAGACAGATATCGATACAAATCATCGATAGAAGAACCACCGACATTAGAGTTAAAGCCACTTCCAAACCATTTGGAATACGCTTATTTACATGGTGAATCTGAATTACCTGTAATAATATCATCTTCTCTTACTGAAAATGAAAAATCTCAACTCATTTCTGTGCTAAAAGCTCATAAACCAGCTATTGCATGGAAGATTCATGACATTAAAGGAATAAGTCCTTCGTATTGCACACATAAAATCCTTATGGAAGAAGGTCATAAAACGTATGTGCAACGCCAACGAAGACTAAATCCTAATATGCAAGATGTTGTTAAGAAAGAAATAATTAAACTGCTAGATGCAGATTTAATTTATCCAATTTCTGATAGTCCATGGGTAAGCCCAGTTCAACACGTACCTAAGAAGGGTGGCATGACTGTCATCACAAATGAAAAAAATGAGCTTATTCCTACTAGGACTGTAACAGGATGGCGTGTTTGTATTGATTATAGAAAATTAAATGACGCCACCAGAAAAGATCACTTTCTCTTACCTTTTATTGATCAAATGTTGGAAAGATTAGCCGGGAATAGTTACTATTGTTTTCTTGATGGTTTTTCCGGATATTTTCAAATTCCAATAGCACCCGAGGACCAAGAAATAACCACGTTCATGTGCCCTTATGGTACTTTTGCTTACAAAAGCATGCCATTTGGACTTTGCAACGCCCCTGCAACCTTTCAAAGGTGCATGATGGCGATTTTTCACGACATGATAGAAGAATGCATGGAAGTTTTCATGGATGACTTTTCAGTCTTCGGTGATACATTTGAATCATGTCTAATTAATCTTGAACGAATGCTTATTAGATGCAAACAATCAAATCTAGTTTTTAATTGGGAGAAATGTCATTTCATGGTTAAAGAAGGCATCGTTCTTGGTCATAAAATTTCAAAGGAAGGAATTGAAGTGGATAGAGCTAAAGTAGATGTAATTGCTAAACTTCCACATCCCACCAATGTTAGAGGATTCATGAGTTTTCTAGGGCATGCCGGTTTTTACCGACGTTTCATAAAGGATTTTTCTAAAATTGCCACTCCTATGAATAAACTCCTAGAAAAGGATGCTTCATTCATCTTTTCAGATGAATGCATCAAATCTTTTAATATTCTTAAAGAAAAACTCACTAATGCGCCGATCATGATAACTCCAAATTGGAATCTACCGTTTGAACTTATGTGCGATGCAAGTGATTTTGCAATGGGAGCCGTTTTAGGACAAAGGATTGAAAAACGATTTCAACCTATTTATTATGCTAGTAAGACGTTACAAGGAGCACAAATGAATTACACAACTACTGAAAAAGAACTCCTTGCTATTGTCTTTGCTTTTGACAAATTTAGTTCATTTCTCGTTCTAGCTAAAACGGTGGTCTATACCGACCATTCTGCTCTTAGATACCTATTTTTTAAACAAGATGCTAAACCAAGATTAATCTGTTGGATCTTACTCTTACAAGAGTTCGATATTGAAATCCGAGACAAAAAGGGAGTAGAAAATCTCGCCGCTGATCATCTTTCTCGTCTTGAAAATCCCGAATTAGAAGTTCTAAATGAATCGGCCATACAAGACAACTTTCCTGATGAATATCTATTGAAGATAGATTATAATGAAATTCCATGGTTTGCAGACTATGCAAACTATTTAGTATGTGGATTGCTTGAAAAGGGATTATCGTACCAAAAACGAAAGAAATTCTTCAGTGATATAAAACAATATTTCTAGGAAGATCCACATTTGTTTAAAAGTTATCCTGATGGAATAATACGCCGATGCGTATTTGGGGATGAAGCCAGTCAAATCTTAAACCATTGTCACACAGGACCAACAGGAGGGCATTATGGGCCTCAACTCACAGCAAGAAAAGTTTACGATGCTGGATTCTATTGGCCTACAATTTTCAAAGACGCACACCTTCTTTGCAAATCCTGTGATGCTTGTCAAAGGGCCGGAAAAATAAGTCAACGTGATGAAATGCCGCAAAATGTCATTCAAGTATGTGAAGTATTTGACATTTGGGGTATTGACTTTATGGGTCCATTTCCAAAATCTCATAATAATCTCTACATTCTCGTTGCCATTGATTATGTATCTAAATGGGCGGAAGCACAAGCTCTCCCAACTAACGATGCACGAGTTGTAGTCAACTTTTTAAAACGTCTTTTTGCAAGGTTCGGAACACCGAAAGCTTTAATAAGTGATCGGGGTACTCATTTTTGTAATAATCAACTTGAGAAAGTTCTTAAAAGATATGGAGTAACTCATAAAATCTCCACCGCTTATCATTCACAAACAAGTGGACAAGTTGAAAATACCAACCGAGCTTTAAAACGTATTCTAGAGAAAACTGTAGGATCAAATCCGAAGGAATGGTCCATGAAATTGGAGGATGCACTATGAGCTTTTAGAATAGCCTACAAAACTCCAATTGGAACCACACCTTTTAGACTCGTTTATGGAAAAGCATGTCATCTTCCAGTAGAAATTGAGCACAAAGCATTTTGGGCTTTGAAGACATGTAATCTTGATTTACATGAAGCCGAACGTCTATGATTAAATCAATTAAACGAATTAGAAGAATTAAGACATGAAGCATACGAAAATTCGTTAATCTATAAGGAAAGAACGAAGAAATGGCATGATAAAAGAATCAGAAGTTCAAAAGAATTTAAAGAAGGAGACAGAGTTCTTCTTTTCAATTCACGATTCAAGCTATTTCCTAGAAAATTGAAATCAAGATGGTCTAGGTCATTCATAGTAAAAAGAGTTTTCCCGTACGAAACGGTAGAATTAATAAATTCAAATGGGATTGAATTTAACGTTAATAGTCACAGAGTTAAACATTACATAGATAATCCGATGGAAGATGACAACGAAGTTAATCACAATTTCGACACCACAGCTAATTAAGTGTGGGAATGTTCGAATCTTTAACGGGTAATATGTATTTCTGTTAGAGTTAGATTTTCGATTTTCGTGTAGTTCTCGAGAATGGAATCCGAATGGTCTTTCCCTAGCAGACCCTAAAGAACTAGTCTTCTCCCCCCATTCTGAATTTTTATTTTTTTAGGTTTTACGAGATGAAGAATTCCTTTGATCTGAACCATGGTCTAATGCTACACGCTTTGATCACTAAACGTAATAATGACACACTCCCGAGTGACCTGGTATCAGTAATAAGAGCCAAATTGGACGGAGTAAGAAAAGAACTCAGAAACGATCATAATAAGTTACATTTTGGTAAAGGAAAATCAAAATCCGCAGTGAAAAGAAGAGCAAGACACCTTGAAAGATGTCACAAATGCGGAAAATGGTCACACGAAGGAAAATGCTTGACGAATCAGACATATTCCAATACCGAATTTATTACTTTATGAAGAGATGGACCGTTCATATGTTTAGAAGAAAAATCGTTGAATGCTCGAGGTTACGCCTATGTAGCTATGAAAAACCAATTAGTCCGACTATCTTATGAGTTGGCTAGAGCAGGCCACTGAGAATTCTATCTCACAGGTAAGTATGTACAGTTCTTATTTTTATTATTTTTAACCTTTTGATAATAAACGCTAAATCGTTCGCTATAAAGTATTAAATTGGTATTCAATAAAATTAGGTTTTGCGACCGAAATTATTGATATCATACAAAAAAATTATTACATCACTGCGAAATTTACCGTTTATTCTTAAGGTATAAATATCTTTAATCAATCAACCCAAAATATTTCAAAAATTCGTCATGAGTTAAACTAGGTTATGGAACCGAAATTACTTTACCGAAAAGAGGGGCGTATATTTTTGATAATATTTGATTGATTAAAGTGGGATAAAAGACCAAAAAGATTTTTAATTTTATTTTTACTTTGTTTTTAAAATTAATATTAAATTATTAATGTAAACTTTTTAAAATCAATATATTTAAGTTTGTAAATATTTGAAAAATTAATATTTTTAATATAAGTTTGTATGTATAAAAACAAAAATATAATATAAATTTGGTGTGAATTTTTAATATTAATAATATAAATTTTTAATTTTATGTATTTTAAATTTAAGTTTGGTGTGAATTTAAAAACAAAAATTTACTTTATTTCGTTAAGTTAAAAATGTGATTTTTAAAATTCGTCGTGAGTTGAAAACTAGGTCGTTGAACCGAAATTGCTCTACCCAAGGGAGGGACGAGAACTTTTATTATCATTATTTTTTAATCTTATTGATCTAAAGTATGCCAAAAACATTAAAAAAAACCTGAAAATCTTTTCTTTTAAAACAAACGCTTTAAAATGACAAATTTTAAAATTTTGTCGAGGGACGGACTAGGTCAATGTACCGAAACAACCTCGTCCTAAATAAAAAGGAAAACAAAAATTTTAAATTACTCAATTAATTATTTTATTAATAAAGGTTTAAAAAAAAAATATTATGTATGTTTGTTGTTTATCTCATGTACAAAAACAGGGTAAAAACAACGCACTTTCAAAGACTGGCATTAAGTTCAGCAAAAGCTACTAATTTTGACGAAAAAATGAAAAACAAATGTGATGTAACAACAAGACGGAATAAACAAATGATATGCACCATTTATCATTCAGCAAACAAACGCCAATATGTTTGGAAACTTTGGTAAAATTTTAATCATCTTTTTACGCTAATCACCCTCAATAATTTAAAATTGTACTGATTTCTTTCAAATGAGGGCTTTGCAAGATCTTAAGTGTGGGAAGGGGTTAAATTCTTTCGGATTTTTAAAAATTTTTGACTTATACACTTGGTTACCATTAAAAATACTAGTAACGCAGTAGTTGTATTAGAATCTAGTGCTCTCTGATAATAAAGGACAACCCTAGTCTTATATACTGACTACCCAATTCTAGTAAAATTTTTCAAAATTTTCAATTAAATGAACTCAAAATCATGTTTATACATATTTATGAACGATAAAACTAGGTGTTAACACCAAAATTATTGTTACCTCGGAAAGGACATAAATTGAGAAACAACCTAAAATGTTAGAATTCATTTAAAATGGAATAGAGGACAATAAAAAGGCAAATAAAAGAAAATAAAAGCCAAGTGTGAGAAAATTTACAAAGTTATTTAAAACATATGTCACATATTTTTGTACAAATAATTGAAAATACTTTTGCTTTGGACTAAACTAATCAGTTTTACCCGATTTACTCTAATATATTTGAAAGAAAGATGGATCTACACGATAAATCAATTCCATCATTAAAAGGAAGTAAAGTCTTCCGAAAAAGAAACGCGCTTCTTGATTTAGGTCAGGAAGTTGTCGTCCAGACCAGCTGTAGGTTGACGAAAAACCTAGAAAAGTCATCACTAAAATCAGCAGGAAATCCACGGACCTCAGCATCAAACAGGGTCGCCAAGTGGTCAGACTTATCCTAACCATGAGAGGATCTGTCTCGTAAAATGGGGAGAGCACCGTGCAAATTAGCTTGATAAGACCAATGAATCAGATCCCCAGAAAGGATAATCTCCTTAAAGATTAAAAATCAGCTTTTAAGCCTGATATTACTCAATCCTTGAGATTGACTTTAAAGATTGAGAATTACAAACTCATGGAATTCGATGATATCTAAACTCGAGCTTGAACGAGAAAATATTTTGATCAAAATTACAAACCGATTTGTTTTCTGAAAACCCATTTTCAATGCGTTCATTACTATTGAACGTAAAATCCTAGGAATTCACCTGGAATTCATTAGGTCACCTGAACCAAATCGGGTGTCAACCGTAAGAACGGTGGTTGCATAGCATGGTCGAAGTCAGGACATTGTGCCACACTGAAAAATCATAGGGTGATCTTTACTATTGCTCCTACAAAGGATAGTAACTGCATCCGACACGTTTTAGACCATGAACATCTGCATGTCATTAGACATCACCTTAACAGTTGCTTGTTCAATGCTTTCCTTTACAACCGGATGGTAGTTTACCAAAAGGTAATATACGGAGCAAGTATACTGGACGTGTTGCTTTCCCAATACAAGGTTAGCAAGTGGGTGACACAAAACCATAAGTTTTGAGCTAAAATTTTCAAATCTGAAACCCACCAGACCCACAAAAACAATTTGCAAATACCGGTGAAGGGTTATTTCGGAAAACTTATCTAGGGTAAAAGCTAGATTTAATTTTCAAAAGCTCAAATGTTTTCATAAAGATCCAATTTCCTAAAGGATCTAAATTTTTATAGTCATGAGGGAATGTAAACCACATCGTTACTATCATTGTTTATACCGCCGTATAGAAATCACTGATGTATAAAGTGTGAAGAATAAAGAAGTGATTCTAGTATTTTTTATTTCAAGACTATATTGCTTGAGGACAAGCAACACTCAAGTGTGGAAATATTTGATAATGCTAAAACGAACATATATTTCATAGCATTATCCCTCAAGAAAGACAAGCTTTTAGTTGCAATTGTTCTATTTACAAGTGATATTCGTTTAAATAATAAAAGGTGAAGACAAAAGACAGATTCGACGAATTGAAGACCCAAACGACCAAAAAGCTCAAAAGTACAAAGTACAATCAAAGTGGTTCAAATTATTGGTGAGAAACGTCTCAAAATTACAAGAGTACAAGACGCAAAACACAAAGTACAAGATATTAAATTATACGAAAAGGCGTTCGAAAATCCGGAACCAAGACATGAACCAACTCTCAACGCTCGACGCAACGGACCGAAAGTTACAAATTAATTATGTATATAAATATAATATAATATATAATTAATTATATAAATTATATATATATATATATATATATATATATATATATATATATATATATATATATATATATATATATATATATATATATATATATATATATATATATATATTATATTTATATAATAAAATCCGTCGGCAGTCAAAGTTCAAGGAATGTTAGGTGAAACTGGAGGCTCTCCACTCGCGGAGTTTAAAGGTATAAAAACTCCACACTCGCGGAGTTTGTAGGCCTATAAAAGGTCACGAATTTTACTCGAATTTTACACCTCTTTTTCTACTTCCCTTTATATTATACATATACATATGTATCAATTATCACTTCAATTCGTAATATCAATTTGTAATTTTAATTTTAAGTTGGTAATAATAATAATAATAAGGGTAGATTAGTCGAATGTTTTAAGGTTTTGTAAGTCGGAACTCTGTCCGTGTAACACCGTGCTATTTTTAATTATTGTAAGTTATGTTCAACCTTTTTACATTAATATCTTGTAGCTAAGTTATTATTATGCTTATTTAAGCCGAAGTAATCATGATGTTGGACTAAAATATTAAAATTGGGTAATTAGGCTTTGTACCATAATTGGGGTTTGGACAAAAGAACGACACTTGTGGAAATTAGACTATGGGCTATTAATGGGCTTTATATTTGTTTAATTAAATGATAGTTTGTTAATTTAATATAAAGATTTACAATTGGACGTACCTATAAATGACCATATACACTCGATCGGACATGATGGGCGGGATATTTATAAGTACTAATAATCGTTCATTTAACCGGACACGGGAATGGATTAATAGTCAATGGACTTATTAAAACAAGGGTGAATTATATACAAGGAAAATTGGTGTAATTATAGTTTAAATCCCCAATTAGTTGGAATATTTGACTTCGGATATTAGGATAATTTGACGAGGACACTCGCACTTTATATTTATGACTGATGGACTGTTATGGACAAAAACCAGACGGACATCATGATTACGGAAGTTTAAATAAGCATAATTCCTTTATTTTCATATTTAATTGCACTTTTAATTATCGCACTTTTATTTATTGTCATTTTATTTAATTGCACTTTTAATTATCGTTCTCTTTAATTATCGCACTTTTATTTTATCACAATTTCATTATCGTTATTTACTTTACGCTTTAAATTAAGTTATATTTATTTTTAATATTTTACATTAGGTTTTAACTGCGACTAAAGTTTTAAAATCGACAAACCGGTCATTAAACGGTAAAACCCCCTTTTATAATAATTATATTACTTATATAAATATATTTGTAGTTTTACAATTAAAACTAATATAGCGTTGAACTAGTTTAAGTCTCCCTGTGGAACGAACCGGACTTACTAAAAACTACATTACTGTACGATTATGTACACTGCCTATAAGTGTTGTAGCAACGTTTAGGTATATCCCATCTGTAAATTAATTACCACTCTATAAATAAATAAATAACTTGTGTAAAATTGTATCGTATTTAATAGTTTTTCGTAGCAAAAATATAACTATTTTATACACCACCTCGCACACATCATATATATATATATATATATATATATATATATATATATATATATATATATATATATATATATATATATATATATATATATATATATAATAAACTGTCAGCAGAAGAGATAAAAAAATGAGTGAGTGCAGTCCAGCTAGGACATGCGATCGCATGGCATGGAGGGTCAGGTGCAAGTATAAAGCTCGATCAGTTTTTGATTCCGAATTCATTCATCTTCTATCCTCTTATCTCCCTTACTCTCTATATATATATAAATAATATAATATTATTATTATTATTATTATTATTATTATTAAGATTAATATTATTATTATTCTTATTATCATTATCAGTAGTATTAATATTATTAATATTAGTATTATACATAAAATACTACGACGGGATTCTGCTCATGTGTTTTTAAAACGAATTTTCAAATGGATTAAAGCTAAGGAAATTATGGGTTATAGCTATAGCTATAGAGGTTATGGGTATGGTTCGGGGTATAGCTCGTGAGGTCAAACTAGTGTTTATCATTTTCGTTGCGTCTACGTACTTTCCTGCAATATTGAATCACAATATTGATATGTGAGCATTCATATCTTATCTTTTATATATTAATAGTGTATCCCTGACTAGTGCTCGAGTATATATGTTTATGCATGCTTTTATGCTTAGTTTTGTCGTTAAATAGTTTATGATAAATCACGAATTTAATACATATGCTACTGAGATAAGGTATATGATATGCATGTCGTTAGAAAGCTGGCAAAACAATTAATAACTTTTCGTTTAGAAAGCGTATGGTTTCGATGAACGGATTAAAAGATATAGTCAACTGAATTATCATTAATTTTATTTAAAATAATAATTATTATTATTATCGTCGTTATTGTCGTCGTTATTATCTAATAATAATAATAATAATAATAATAATAATAATAATAATAATAATAATAATAATAATAATAATAATAATAATAATAATAATAATAATAATAATAATAATAATAATTATTATTATTATTATTATTATTATTATTATTATTATTATTATTATTATTATTATTATTATCATTATCGTTATTAATATAAGTATTATCATTTAAAATTTTTTATTGTTATTATTATTACTATCGTCATTATCATTAAGGTTATTATTAATATTATGATTATTATTATTATTATTATTATTATTATTATTATTATTATTATTGTTATTATTATTATTATTATTATTATTATTAGTTTTATCATTAATATTATTATAATAGTTATTATTATTAGTATCATTATCATTAAAACTAATATTAGTATTATCTAATTATTATCATTATTATGAATGCGATATAAAAGAGGACTAAAAGCTATTAAACAAGTCGATTAGGAAATAATGAGTATAAGTATCATGATTCAGTTAAAATATTGTTACGATTATAATTTAGATAAAAATATCATTTTCATTATTTTTATCATTATTAGTAATATTTGTTGGTCCCTTGTAAATAACAGGAGTATTGTGGGGGGGGGGGGGGGGGGGGGTGAATACAATTTCTTTCAATTAACTTAACAGTTAAACACGATTAGTATTTAAGCATGTAAATTAAATAGAGTTACAGGTAAGTTTTCAACGATTTATTCTTTATTGATTAAATCACAAAGAATTACAACTATCCTTGGCGGAATGATAGTTGGTTGATACAGATTTACCTAGATTATAACTATGAGGATAACTTAAAGCTACTACACGTTTTGGACTCTAAATAATAAAACCCACACCACTAGTTGTTACAATAATGGATACATCAATTTATACTAGTCCTATTATCCGTGTAATTGATCTATTGTCTACTGGTACATAGGATGTCTGTACTTGTGAGGACAATTGTATCAGAGAGCGTGCTCTCCTCTTTGGTAGCTATTTGCAGGAACACCCCAATTCGATTTGGCACCACTATTTGTTTAAACAAATAGAATGTTGTGCTTCTTAGGCATTGACAAAGTATAATACATGTCTGCACATGCGTTAAACTTCTGCATTCCCACGTGGTATTGTAAGGTCACTTGTCAGCCGCCGACGCGTGTCCTTTTCTGTTCAACTTTGTCTTTGACTTCTGTTGAAAAGTACACTTGATGTAGACCACTCAGAAAACCACCATGCTTGTAATGTAGCATGGCTGTCTTGTGTTGTATGCTGCTTACTAGGTTTACTGGTTCTTCTCATGCCGAGTCACTTGATATACTTGAATTGCTGGGTACTCATCCTGTGCTGATTCGAAGAAAACTCTCTACCTTGTGCTGGTAGACTAGGCAGCATACTAAAACACTCGACACAGCAATATTTGCTGTCTATAAATAAACAAACTTGTGATGGTTGCACATAACATTTTAGTGCAAATAAAGTACAGTTTTGTCATAATTAAATCCTTAATTATTTTGGGGACTCAACAATCTCCCCCTATTTGTTGATGACAAAACCTATGACATAAAGTGAAAACAATAAAGCCAGCACTAAGGGACTTAAAGAAAAATAGGCAATAAATTTGTCCCTTTTAAGCTTGTTTTGGGATCCTTTGCTGAGTTATCTATATCTTATAATTTGATATGATTTTGAAGATAAACTCATTTCATTTTCATTACAACAGAGTATATACAATAATTACAAAATAGTATAATGAAAAATGAAATAACCAAAAGATACAATTTGAGCACTAAAAGGCTATCTGTCCTTATCCTTGTCTTTATCTAGTCCATCTTCAGATATCTCTTCTTCTATAACTTTGAGGGCTGCCCAGGCTTCAGGAAATAGAATAGGTACCTCAGCAGGATCATATACTGGAACATGACGAGGTAGAATGATGGGATCTCTTCTGTGTGGGCCTTCACCAGTAGATTTCTTTCCTTTAGGCTTTTGAGAAAGTACTTCTTCTACGTTCACTACTGGTGCATTTCCAAATTTTGTTGCTTTGTTGCAGAGCTCTTGGAGTTCAGGTTTCAGTGTATCTTTAATGCCACTTTTATCCTTACCAATAAAGTACTCCAGTATCTCCATCCATTCACTGATCCCTAGGGTTCTGAGTTCAGTGTAGTCTATTCTCTCCTGAACATTACCTTCCCTGCTGACAGAGAAAGCCCTTTTTGTGCCTTTGTGCACCTTGATCATCTTACTAGGGTTTGATCTCCTGGTCAGCACATCACCATATTTGCTCCTATAGTAATGATCATATAATTCAATTGTTCGTTCAGTTTCTATAGGGGCAGTAGCAGGTGCTTTCTCAGCAGCTTCCAGTTCATCAAATTCCTTATCCTGAGCTTTGACAATGGCTTTTACTAACTTTAGAGATTCAGCTTCTTCTTTTCTGTCAGCAGCCAGTTTGTCCTCTATTTCTTTAAGCCTCAGCCTCTCAGCATATTCAGCATCAGTATCCTCCCTTCTTTGCCTATCAACTTGTAGACCCAAAAGATAGTCATTGGCAGTGATGTTCAGGGATTTAGCTGTTTCAATCATCTTCCTGCCCTCAACAGTTTTAAGGGCATCACGATATTGCCTCAGATCCATATCCAGTTGCCGAGACTCATGAAATTGAGCTTTCTCTTCATCAGTATGTAGCCTTTGACTACTGTTATTTAGATACACGCCAATTTCAATGCCATACGTCAAGGCAGTGATATAGAGTGTGTAACACCCTGATTTTTTTATCACAGCGGAAGACTAAATTTACATAAATACCCTTAGATAACAATTACAAACCATAGTTATCAAATCAACTTAGTTAACGTTGTTACAACATTTCATACCGACGGTGTTACATAAAACATTTCAAAATCAGAAAACATCAGAGTTAAGCTTGTAGTCAAACATATCTTCTAGTCCGTCCATAACACCCTTCTAACCAGCAGTACCTAAACCTGCAAGGGATAAAAATGTGGGGGAATTAGCACAACTGCTATGTGAATGGATACTATCTAACAGACCAAGCATAAGTAACTGAAAATGCAAGGGTCACAATTATGCTAACGTCCTGAACTAGCATATAACAACAACTGACAATATGAGGATCGGTGGCTTGTACGAGCACACGACTTAGTTGATCAAGCTACAGTTAACCGATAGTCCGCTTTACTGATTCCACTGCATAACCGTCAAGATGCAACACATGCGTCCTTCTATGCTATACTAAACAATCAGTAACATCATGACCAGACCAGGCTACCACAGTCGACCTCACATCAACCCTACCTTGCTGCCTCGGTGTGTTCCCAACCTTGCCGCCTCGGTTGGTGTCCAACTAACAGTGCGCACATAAGATCACAGATAAACGGTCACACAATCTTCCTAACTAGCATGACAATATCTAACTACACATGGCAATCATACAGTATATAAACATAAATGTAAAGAGTCTGAACAAGTAGCGTATCAGCTACTTAATACTCTATCCGGAGATAGTCCCACTCACCAAATACCAGCAACTAGCTCAGATAATCTATCACTGAGCGGCTTCGTTATCCTTATCACCTGAACATAAGGCAAATCAAGTTAGTTTCTGTCCGTTAGCACAAAACAGCACAGTACAGAAAACCAGTCACAAAAAGCGCCGCTAAAAAGTCTACTTAACACTTTTATTCATTTTCGGAATTTACATCCTAATAATCATAAGTCACGCGGACAGTATAACGGCTAGACATCAACACTTGGTAAAATATTCTGCCCTCAAAGACACACGGCCGACTGACTCACACAGTCGGTCGACTGTATCTACACACTCGGTCGAGTGTCCACTCACACGACCGACTTAGTAAAATAAATCATCTGGTCAGAACTCAGACACACTCGGTCGAGTGTGTCACTCAACCGGTCGATCGTCTACACGATTGGTCGAGTGTCAAGAGACACTCGGTCGAGTGTGTTCATCTCATGAAGAAGATGAACACAGCTACGGGTTTAACATAAAATTTGCCATTTCTTGCTCTAGAGCTTGTTTCTTACCTCAAAACTGACCAAATCGACTACACTAAACATCAATAAGCATAAACCCACAAGATTTTGACACAAACAACATCAAAATCAACCAATTTGACACTAAAACCCACTTTTAACAAACTTAACACAAAAACTCCATTTTCTCAAAGATTAAAGCTTGATACACTATGATTCTTACCTCAAAAGATTCAGTAAACTGTAAAGAACAAGATAATATGAATGATTTGAGCTCTAGAACACAAATTAGCAATCTAAGGTTTGAGATTGAAGAAGAAGTGAGTACTGGTGAGTTTGAGAATTTTTCAAGAAACTTCAAGAAATAGCTGGTCCAAGGCTTATATATGTGGGTTAAATACAATACCCCATCACACATGGGTATTTATCAGTTATCAGATATCTTTCTCATTTAATTTGACTGCCCTAACGGAGTCCAAATTAAATAAACGAACATGTTCTGTGACCCTTGTCACAAACTGGTCTTAACTAAATAATAAAATAATATAACACATATAAATAAAATAAAGGCATAAATAATTGCACAAATATGCCCAAGGGTACAATATTCACCTTACTTCTAGGCCTGAACTGAGGATGTTACAAATCCACCCCCTTAAAGAGAGTCCGTCCTCGGAATCTGGTCAAGGTAAAACAGATGTGGATAACGAGCCTTCATCAGCTCTTCGGTCTCCCACGTAAGGTTCGATCCTAAACTATGCTTCCACTCAACAAGCACTATATGGATCTCCTTCTTTCTCAGCTTAGTCACCTTTCTATCAACAATCCTAACCAGTTCTTCAGCTAACTTTTGATTCGAGTCCACCCTCAAATCACTTAACGGAACCAGTTGCGTCTCATCATCAACCTTACACTTCCTAAGGTAACACACATTGAAAGTGTTATGAATTCCTACTAACTCTGTCGGGAGCTCTAAAACAACAATTTGATCATTAACTCTCTGAATAATCTTGAACGGCCCAATGTATCTCGGAG
Source organism: Rutidosis leptorrhynchoides (assembly GCF_046630445.1). NCBI lineage: Eukaryota > Viridiplantae > Streptophyta > Magnoliopsida > Asterales > Asteraceae > Rutidosis > Rutidosis leptorrhynchoides. The sequence goes on along the minus strand of NC_092335.1, from coordinate 155,517,381 downwards.
CTAACTTTCCCCGCTTACCAAATCTGATAACTCCCTTCCACGGTGAAAATTTCAAGTAAACACGATCACCCACCTCAAAGTTTATCGGACGTCTACGTGGATCAGCGTACATTTTCTGTCTGTCACGAGCCACTTTCAACTTTTCACGTGCTATTGCTACCTTTTCTGCTGTTATATGAAGTAATTCTGGACCTGCAAACTGTTTCTTTTCGACTTCTAACCAACAAGTTGGTGTTCTACATTTACGACCATACAACATTTCATAAGGCAGCATGCCAATACTTGAATGATAAGTATTGTTGTAAGCAAACTCGATCAAAGGTATATGTATATTCTGCGGACCACCGTACTCTACCACACAGGACCTAAGCATATCCTCTAGTGTCTGTATTGTACGTTCACTCTGACCATCAGTCTGTGGATGATATGCTGTACTCAGATTTACCCTCGTTGCCAAACTTTTCTGTAAACTATTCCAGAAGTTAGACATAAATCTAGAATCCCTGTCAGATACGATAGATAACGGAACCCCATGTCGACTAACTATTTCTTTCAAGTACAATTCTGCCAAAGTACTCAATGAAGCTGTCTCTTTTGTTGCTAAGAAGTGTGCACTCTTTGTCAGTCGATCAATAATTACACATATCATATCGTTACCTCTCTAAGATCTAGGTAATTTGGGTACAAAATCCATCGTAATATGATCCCATTTCCACTCTAGAATTTTTAACTGCTGTGATGAACCATAGGGTTTCTGATGTTCTGCCTTAACTTGTGCACAAATATGACACTTTTCCACCAATTGAGCAACATCTTTCTTCATTGTTGGCCACCAATACATCGGTTTTAAGTCGTTATACATCTTAGTACTACCCGGATGGACAGTTAACCTCGATTTGTGTGCTTCATTTAAGATCAGTTTCCTTAAATCTCCAAGCATAGGCACCCAAATTCTGTTCTTAAACGTCTTTAGTCCACGAGAATCGTCAGTCAATTGGTCCTTAATTTTGGTCATCAGTTATTCTTTAAATTCTCCTCGAATAAAGCTTGGGCTTGAACCTGTCTTATCTGTCCAATAAGGTCTGAAACTATTTCGGTTCTCATAAATTTCACAGTCTCTACAGTATTCTTACGACTTAAAGCATCGGCCACAACATTCGCTTTGCCCGGATGATACTTTATTTCACAATCGTAGTCTTTAATAAGTTCTATCCACCGTCTCAGTCGCATATTCAGTTCTTTCTGCGTGAAAATATGCTGGAGGCTCTTATGATCTGTACATATTACACGCTTTGTACCGTATAAGTAATGTCTCCATAGCTTCAACGCAAATACCACTGCAGCCATTTCCAAATCATGAACCGCATCGTTACGTTCGTGTGTCTTTAACTGACGAGAAGCGTATGTGATAACTTTATCTCTCTGCATCAGTACACATCCCAACCCGACAAATGACGCATCAGAATAAACCACAAAGTCATCTGAACCCTCTGGTAATGCTAACACTGGAGCCTGACACAACAATTGTTTTAGCGCATGAAAGGCCTGTTCTTGTTGATCACTCCATCGAAAACTTACATCTTTTCTGGTTAATTTGGTTAATGGACCTGCTATTATAGAAAAATCTTTCATAAACCGACGATAATAACCCGCAAGATCCAAGAAACTCTTAACTTCTGTCGGTGTCTTCGGAGAATTCCAACCCACTACCGCTTCTATTTTAGACGGATCCACTTTAATATCTGCGTCACAGATAACATGACCCAGAAGCTGCACTTTTCGAAGCCAAAACTCACATTTCAAGAACTTAGCGTATAAATGATCTTTCTTTAACAACTCTAACACTAATCAAAGATGTGTCGAATGATCAGCCTCTGTCTTTGAATATACCAATATATCATCGATAAATACAATAATGAACTGATCTAAATACGGTTTACAAACCCTGTTCATCAGATCCATGAAGACTGCCGGAGCATTTGTTTACCCAAATGGCATAACCAAGAACTCATAATGCCCATATCACATTCTGAACACTGTCTTTGGTAAATCTGATTCTGCAACCCGAACCTGATGATACCCGGATCTAAGATCTATTTTCGAAAAATACGACGCACCCTGAAGCTGATCAAACAGATCATCGATTCTAGGTAAAGGATACTTGTTCTTAACCGTCCTCTTATTTAACTCTCGATAATCTATACACATTCTTAGAGAACCATCTTTCTTCTTTACAAACAATACCAGCGCACCCCACGGCAAGGAACTCGGTCTTATAAACCTCATGTCTAATAGTTCTTGTATCTGAGACATCATCTCTATGATTTCAGAAGGTTCTAACCTATAAGGAGCCTTAGCTACTGGAGTTTTTCCCGGAACCAACTCAATCTTATATTCTACTTCTCTTACCGGCTGCAATGCCGGTAACTCATCAAGAAATACCTCAGGAAATTCCGAAACTACCGGGATATCAGTAACAGACCTCTTCTCTATCTTAGCATCAATAACATAAGCCATAAAAGTCTCACATCCCTTAGAGAGTGACTTCTTCACCTTCATCATAGAGATCAACGAAAAACTGAACCCACTTCGTTCCCCTCGGGCCACAATACGGGTTCCATCGGTCAAACGAAAGGTCATAATCTTCTTATCACACTTAATGTGGGCCTTATGTAGGCTCATCCAGTTCATCCCTAACACTACATCAAAACTAGGGATAGGCAACACTAAACAGGTGATAATGCTAAAAAGGAACATATATTTAGTATCAATATCCTTCCAATATGTAAAGCTTTTAGTTGCAATTGTTCTATTTTTATGTAATATTCGTTTAAATAAATAAGTGCGAAGACAAAAGAAGAAAATGACGATTTGAAGACGCAAATAACCAAAAAGCTCAAATGTACAAGATATAATTCAAGTGGTTCAATTTATTGATGAGAAACATCTCAAAATTACAAGAGTACGAGCCATAAAATGCAAAGTACAAGATATTAAATTATATGAAAGGACGTTCGAAAAATCGGAACCGGGACCTGAGCCAACTATCAACGCGCGACGCAACGGAGCTAAAATTACAAGTCAACTATGCACAAGAATATAATATAATATTTAAATAATTATATAAATTATTTATATATTATATATTATATTAAATAACGTCGACAAACTAGCAAACAAAAAATATGTGAGCTGGATCTGACGGCCATGCGATCGCATGGGAAATAGGCATAAAACTCATGCGAGTGCATGAGCCCATGTGAGTGCATGAGCCCATGCGAGTGCATGAGATTTGCACTAAAATCTCATGCGAACGCATGAGTTACTGTAGCAGGCCACATTCTTTAAATACAACAAATTCTGGACGAATTTTTTACACAAATATCAATCTTTTTCTTTCTCTTTACATGTAAAATATATATTTATAATTATAATTTTAATTTTAATTTAAGTTAATAATAATAAGGTTATTGTAAGAATGTTTTACGGGTTTTAAGTTGAAATTCTGTCCGTGCAACGCTACGCGATTAATCACCACTGTAAGCTATGTTCTTCCTTTTTAAATTAATGTCTCGTAACTAAGTTATTATTATGCTTATTTGAGCCAAATTAATCGTGATGTTAGACTAAATATTAAGACGGGGTTATTAGATTTTGTACCATAATTAAGGTTTGGACAAAAGACCGACACATGTGGACATTGGACTATGACTATTAATAGATAGGGGGTATTGTCTAATTGAGCGACAACTCATTGGAACCTGTCAAACCTATCTTCAAATTAGTTAATCTAATAATTATTAAAATGATTATGTATGTCCTATTTAGTTACGTTTATACGACATCTTTTACGATCATTTAATTAATTATTCGGGTTGGGTAATTGATTATTCATTCTGATCAAGTGGATAAATTAATATTCATATCTCATTAAAACAGGAGTGGATTACATACAAGGATAATTGGTGTAATTGTTAACAAAGTATTAAAACCTTAGATTACGCGCAGTCGATAACCTGGTGTAATTATTAACAAAGTATTAAAACCTTGTTACAGTTCGAATCCATAATTAGTTGGAATATTTAACTTCGGGAATAAGGTTAATTTGATGAGCATTTTATAATTATGACCGATGGACTATTATGGATAAAAACCAAATAGGTATCAAATAATCCAGGTCAAAGGACAATTAACCCGGGTAATAAATTAAAATCAACACGTCGAACATCATGATTACGGAAGTTTAAATAAGTATAATACTTTTATTTCATATTTCATCGAACCTTTATTTACTGTCATTTTAATTACTGCAATTTACTTTATCGCAATTTAAATTCTGTCATTTATATTATCATCATTTATCTTTATGCTTAAAATATAAAATCGACAAACCGGTCATTAAACGGTAAAAACCCCCTTTTATAATAATAATACTATATATAATTATATATATTTTGTATAAATATAGTTGTTAAAAATATAGCGTTAAACTCAGCCGTCTCCCTGTGGAACGAACCGGACTTACTAAAAACTACACTACTATACGATTAGGTACACTGCCTATAAGTGTTGTAGCAAGGTTTAGGTATATCCACTCTATAAATAAATAAATAATCTGTGTAAAATTGTATCGTATTTAATAATATTTCGCAATAAAAATATAACTATTTCGTATACACCTCTGCACACATCAAGTATTTTTGGCGCCGCTGCCGGGGAACCGGCGAAACGCTATATTTTTACGCTATATTTCTTATCTCTAATTTTGTAAAAATATTTTGTATTTATATAAAAACATAAAAAAATACTATAAATATATATATATATATATATATATATATATATATATATATATATATATATATATATATATATATATATATATATATATATATATATATATATATATATATATATATATATATATATATATATATATATATATATATATATATATATATATATATATATATAAGTGTTAATCAAAAAGTTTTTATAATAAAAAAAATAAAAAAAATTGTATTTTTATCATTTTAGTTATAATTTGTCTTTTTATCGTTTAATCGTAATTTGTATATTTATCGTTCGTAATATTATTTTCATAGTTATAGATTTGTCGTAGATTTTTAGCTTTTAAGACTTTGCAGTAAAATTTCTTAAGTGCTTTTTCTTTAGATTAAGATTTAGGCGCTTTAGCATTTTGCGACGCCGTTCATATATTTTAGTGTCTTTTAAGTTATTGCCGTTTTGGATATAGATTTTCTTTTAAGCTTTAATACCTTTAGGCGTAACTTTTTAGATTTAGTTTTTAAAATTTTAAGTTTCGACGTTTTTCTTTCTCGATTTTTATTTTTCGACGTTTTTCGACGCACTCTTTTTCTTTCTTATTTCTCGACGCTCTAGTTTTTAGGACATAGATTTTTATCTCTAAATTTTCAAAACGAAAAATTATTTTAAGCGGTTAAATTGATAGACATCCAAAATTTTCTGGTTCGTAGTAATAGTTGGATTTGTTAGTGGCGAGTTGTGGGCTTACGATTTAAAGGGTCCTGGCTACCTGCTGCATCTATTGGCTATTCGAAACGTGGGCAAAATCAGAAAAGTCTATTAATTTGATAACTTATATAATTTTTATCTTTTATAACTAATAGGATATTCAGTGAATGCACCTAGCAAAACGTTCACCACCTTTCATACGTTCACCACCTGTAACTCGATCAAGACATCTAGCCAATATTGTCGCCGTTGATTTTTCTTTAGAATCGTCATCTAGTCGACCAAGTACTCAAATTGAAATTTCCGATAATCCATTTTTTGAACCCGACCTTACAATTGAGAATCCGGAGGATATTCAGGGACAATTCAAAGATCCTGAACCATTAATCTTTCCTCCGGAATCACCAATCAGTCAAACAGAGATTGTCGAGGAACAAACCATTAAATCAGAATCCTCTAGTGATTCAGATTCAACAAATTCAATCTTGGAAAATCTGGAACCTCTAAGTATGGAAGACCGAATGAGAGCTAAACGCACGGGCCAATGTCACGCTATTATTAAGCCAGATATTAATGCGCCAGATTATGAAATCAAAGGACAAATCCTACACATGGTAACTAATCAATGCCAATATAGTGGTACGCCAAAAGAAGATCCGAACGAACATCTTCGTACCTTTAATAGGATATGTACTCTATTTAAAATCAGAGAAGTGGAGGATGAACAGATATATCTCATGTTATTTCCCTGGACTTTAAAGGGAGAAGCCAAAGATTGGTTAGAATCGTTACCTGAAGGGGCGATTGACACATGGAATGTCTTTGTTGAAAATTTTCTTAAAAAATTCTTTCCGGCATCTAAAGCCGTGAGACTTCAAGGAGAAATTGTTACGCTCACACAAAAGCCAAATGAAACTCTATATGAAGCGTGGACAAGATTTGGAAAGTTGTTGAGAGGATGTCCTCAGCACGGTTTAGATACTTATCAAATAGTACAAATATTCTACCAAGGTATCGACATTGCTACACGAAAAGACATCGACATAGCAGCTGGTGGTTCTATTATGAAGAAAGCTGCAACCGAAGCTTACAAAATTATTGATAACACAGCCTCCCACTCACATGAGTGGCAGCAAGAAAAAGATATCTTTCGTTCATCTAAAGCGGCTAGAGCTGATTCTAGCCATGACTTTGATTCCATTTCCGCAAAAATAGATGCTTTTGAGAGACGACTGGAAAAGATGACTAAGGATATTCACTCAATACGAATTAGTTGTGAGCAATGCGGTGGACCACACTTAACGAAAGATTGTCACATTGAGCAAACCATGGAACAACGAGAGAATGTTTCCTACATGAACCAAAGGCCGGGAAATAATTATCAACCGCCAAGGCCAAACTTCAATCGAAATCAAAAAATTCTTTACAATCCAAATGGACCCAATAATAACTCGTACAACCAACAAGGTCTGAATAACCAACCAACTCAAAACAACACTTTCAATCAACAAAGACCTAGCTTGTATAAACCACCACAACAAACCGAAGAGAAAAAGTCAAATCTGGAAGAAATGGTGGCAAAGCTAATGGAATCTCAAACACAATTTATTACATCTCAAACCCAAACAAATGAAAGGTTTGATCAGTCATTAAGAACTCAACAAGCTTCCATTTTGAATCTAGAAAAACACGTAGGTACTCTTGCTAGCATGATGAGTGAGAGGGAACAAGGAAAGCTACCGAGTAATACTGAAGTAAATCCTCAGAATGAGAATGTTAATATGGTGGCAACAAATTCTGAAAAACCAGCTCCAGAAGATGGGAAGGTTTTCGATGTGAGTAACAATGAAGAAGTTACACCACCACCACCACCCGAGTATGTAAAGCCAGTGGTGGCACCATACAGATAACCCATCCCATTTCCAAGAAAAGGAGTTGAGTATGAGCAAGTGATAGGTAATAAAGTTTGTGATACCTTTGGAAAGAAGAAGAAGAAGAAGAATAAGAAAGTACAAGAAAAAAAAACCGTAAAGATAAACCCGGTGAAGACAGTTCCACCAAAACCTCCACCCAGGTTGGGTGATCCGGGTGAATTTATTGTTCCTTGTCTACTTAGTGATTGTGTCATGTATGATGCACTAGCAGATTTAGGTGCAAGTGTGACTTTTATGCCTCTTTCATTATATTAGAGATTGGGAGTAGGTGAGTTAAGTCAAACGAAAATGAGTGTCTGACTCTTTGATCAAACCATTAGGCACCCAGTTGGAATTACTGACAACCTACCCGATCAAGTGGGTAATTTAACCTTTTTAGTCGAATTTATTGTCATTGACATAGAAGAGGACCCAAACATTCCTCTAATTTTAGGTCGATCATTCTTAGTGTCCACCGGGGCATTATTTGATGTAAGAGAGGGCAGAATGACACTTAGTAATGATGAAAAATCGATCACCTTTGTGAGTCGAAAGTCTAAATCTACACTAACCAAAACCGTTGAACCAACAAAAATGATTGGTAAGAACCATGTTGTTTTACCAACTCCAACGGTAGTGCTTAACAATAATAAAACGCCTAAGTGTGGGGAAGATGAAGCAACACCTAATGATGACCTGATAACAAAGAACCCCGTTGTTGATACGAAATTAAATGACACCGTTATTAACAGTTCAATGAAGAAACTTATTAAACGGATTCGCGATGCTAGAATTAAGGCAAACTTTAAGTTATGTAACCGGTTAGTATCCAATCTATCGCCTAAAGAAAAGGCGAAACTAGTTGAATTTGTGGATATTACACAAGAATCCGACCAATGGCTTAAAGCAAAAGTCATAAATATGCAAGTTGATTATGTTCCAAGAGAAATTGACAATGAAGTTAATCACAAATTCGACACCACAGCCACCTAAGTGTGGGGAGATTCAAATGTTCTAAGAAATAATGCTGTTGATGTCGTAGTAGAGGGGTATAAAATACTATTAAATTTTACAAGAAAATACTATTAAATACGATACAATTTTACACAAGATATTTATTTATTTAGAGAATGGATATACTTAAACCTTGCTACAACACTTATAGGCAGTGTACCTAATCGTACAGTAGTGTAGTTTTTAGTAAGTCCGGTTCGTTCCACAGGGAAAATCTTTAAACAAAGCTTAACGCTATATTAGTTTACTTTTATAAAAATACAAATATATATATAAGTAATATTATTATTATAAAGGGGGGTTTTTACCGTTTAATGACCGGTTTGTCGATTTTAAAACTTTAGTCGCAGTTAAAACCAAATGTAAAATATTAAAAATAAATACAAGACTTAAATTAAAGCGTAAAGTAAATAACGATAATGAAATTGCGAATAATAAAAGTGCGATAAAATAAACTTGCGATAATTAAAAAGTACGATAATTAAAAGTGCAATTAAATACAATAACAATAAAATTGCGATAATTAGAAGTGTAATTAAATATAAAATAAAGGAAATTAAATATGAAATAAAAGAATTATGCTTATTTAAACTTCCGTAATCATGATGTTTGACGTGTTGATTTTTAGTTTATTCCCATGGGTTAATTGTCCTTTGTCCTGGATTATTTAATATGTCCGTCTGGTTTTTATCCATAATAGTCCATCAGTCATAAATATAAAGTGCGAGTGTCCTCGTCAAATTATCCTTATACCCGAAGTTAAATATTCCAACTAATTGGGGACTTAAACTGTAACAAGATTTTAATACTTTGTTTAATAATTACACCAGGATGTCGACTGAGTGTAACCCAAGGTTTTAATATTTTGTTATCAATTATACCAAGTGTCCTTGTACATAATTTCACCCCTGTTTTAATTATTCTAGTGGCTATTAATCCATTCCCGTGTCCGGTTAAATGAACGATTATTCGTACATATAAATACCCTGCCCATCGTGTCCGATCGAGTGTATATGGTAATTTATAGGGATGCCCAATTGTAAATCTTTATATTAACATTAACAAACTATCATTTAGTTAAACAAATATAAAGCCCATTAATAGCCCATAGTCTAATTTCCACACGTGTCGTTCTTTTGTCCAAACCCCAATTATGGTACAAAGCCCAATTACCCAATTTTAGTAATTAGCCCAACATCATGATTACTTCGGATTAAATAAGCATAATAATAACTTAGCTACGAGACATTAAATTAAAAAGGTTGAACATAACTTACAATGATTAAAAATAGCATAGCGTTACACGGACAGAATTTCGACTTACACCCTTACAACATTTGCTAACATACCCTTATTATTAGGATTTAAAATTAAAATTAAAATTAAAATTAAAATTAAAATTAAAATTATATATATATATATTTACGTATATATTGAGAGAGAGATAGATTATGGTTTTTTTGCGATCAGAATTCGTTTGCTTTTATAGGGAGTTTTAGTTTTTGGGGCTCCGCGACTCGCGGCATTTTTTGCCTTCAAACTCCGCGAGTCGCGGAGTTTGAAATTCCAGCTCACTCCAAATTGGATCTTAGTCTGCCGACGGTTTTAAATATTAATATAATATATATATATATAATTTTTAAGAATTATTAATATATTATATTATATTCATGTGCATAGTTGACTTGTAATTTTTAGTCCGTTGCGTCGAGCGTTGAGAGTTGACTCTGGTCCCGGTTCCGGATTTTCGAACGTCCTTGCGTACAATTTTATATTTTGTACTTTGCATTTTGAATCTTGTACTCTTGTAATTTCGAGACGTTTCTTATCAATAATTGGAACCTCTTTGATTGTATTTTGTACTTTTGAGCTTTTTGGTCGTTTGCGTCTTCAATTCATCGAATCTGTCTTTTGTCTTCACCTTTTATTATTTAAACGAATATCACTTTTAAATAGAACAATTGCAACTAAAAGCTTGTCTTTCTTGAGGAATAATGCTATGAAATATATGTTCGTTTTTAGCATTATCAAATATTCCCACACTTAAGCGTTGCTTGTCCTCAAGCAATATCGTCTTGAAATACTAGAATCACTTCTTTATTCTTCACACTTTGTACATCAGTGATTTCTATACGGCGGTATAAACAATGGTAGTAACGATATGGTTTACAGTCCCACATGACTATAAAAATTTAGATCCATTAAGGAAATTGGATCTTTATGAAAACATTTGATCTTTTGAAAATTAAATCTAGTTTTTACCCTAGATAAGTTTTTCGGAATAACCCTTCACCGGTGTTTGCAAATTCTTTTTGTGGGTTTGGTGGGTTTCAGATTTGAAAATTTTAGCTCAAAACTTATGGTTTTGTGTCACCCACTCGCTAACCTTGTATTTGGAAAGAAACACGTCCAGTTTACTTGTCCCGTATATTACCTTTCGGTAAACTACCGTCCGGTTGTAAAGGAAAGCGTTGAACAAGCAACTGTTAAGGCAATGTCCCCTGACATGCTTTTAATTATGGTCTATAACGTGTCAAACGCAATTACTATCCTTGGTAGGAGCAATAGTAAAGCTCACCCTTATAATTTGTAGGTTTGGCACAAGGTCCTGTCTTTGACCACTATGCAAGCACCGTTCTTACAGTGACACCCGATTTGGTTCAGGTGACCTAATGAATTCCAGGTGAATTCCTAGGATTTTACGTTCAATGGTAATGAACGCATTGAAAATGGGTTTTCAGAAAACAAATCGGTTTATAATTTGATTAAAATATTTTCTCGTTCAAGCTCGAGTTTAGATATCATTGAATTCCATGAGTTTGTAATTCTCAATCTTTAAGGTCAATCTCAAGGATTGAGTAATATCAGGCTTAAAAGCTGATTTTTGATCTTTTAAGGAGATTATCCTTTCTGGGAATCTGATTCATTAGTCTTATCCAGCTAATTTGCATGGTGCCCCCCATTGTACGAGATAAATCCTTCTCATGGTTAGGATAAATCTGACCACTTGGCGACCCTGTTTAATGCTGAGGTTCGTGGATTTCCTGCTGATTTTAGTGATGACTTTTCTAGGTTTTTCGTCAACCTACAGCTGGTCTGGACGACAACTTCATGACCTTAAATCAAGAAGCGCGTTTCTTTTTTGGAAGACTTTACTTCCTTTTAATGATGGAATTGATTCATCGTGTAGATCCATCTCTTCTTTTCTTTCATCGGGTAAAACAGTTTAGTTTAGTCCAAAGCAAAAGTATTTTCAGTTATTTGTACAAAAATATGTGACATATGTTTTGAATAACTTGGTAATTTTTCCCATACTTGGCTTTTATTTTCCTTTTTATTGTCCTCTATTCCATTTTAAATGAATTTTAATATTTTGGTTTGTTTCTCAATTTATGTCCTTTCTGAGGTAACAATAATTTCGGTGTTAACACCTAGTTTTATCATTCATAAATATGTATAAACATGATTTTGAGTTCATTTAATTGAAAATTTTGAAAATTTTTTACTAGAATTGGGTAGTCAGTATATAAGACTAGGGCTGTTCATTATTATCAGAGAGCACTAGATTCTAATACAACTACTACGTTACTAGTATTTTTAATGGTAACCAAGTGTTTAAGATAAAAATTTTAAAATCCGTAAGAATTTAACCCCTTCCCACACTTAAGATCTTGCAATGCCCTCATTTGCAAGAAATCAGTAACAATTTAAATTATTGAGGGTGATTTGTGTGAAAATGATTAAATTTTACCAAAGTTTCCAAACATATTTGTGTTTGCTTGCTGAATGATAAATGGTGCATATCATTTGTTCATTCCGTCTTGTTGTTATTTCACATATATTTTGCATCTTGTCGTCAAAATTAGTTGCTTTTGCTGAACTTAATGCCAGTCTTTGAAAATGCGTTGTTTTACCCTGTTGTGTACATAAGATAAACTGCAAACATATATACATATTTTTGAAGTTTGGTATATTACCCCACATTCAAAAATTATTAAAATCTAAGAATAAAAGTTAGAAAATTATAAAAACTATTACAATATTAAATAAGTATTAAACGTATCAACATTACAAATTACAAAATAAATAAAACTAAGTAGACTAGGGATGATACTGATACCAATAGGGGTTCCACGCATAACCATAGGTGCTATAAAATGCTTCGGCTGGGTTATACGTAGGATACGGTGGTTGAATCTCTATAGACCAGGGAGGGAATATGGGCTTTGGAGTAGGAATATAGTTTCTACCTATATGTTGGCAATAAGCTATGATTTGGTTTTGATGAACTTGCCAATCTTCAAATGCTCTCTGTCTAGCATTTTCGTACTCCTGTGAAGCTATAAACCTTTGCATTTCTTGCATTTCATTTCCCCTTCCTACATTACCTTGCTGTTAGTTTCTCTCAACCTGTGGATGTCTACCATGGTATTGTACTGCGGCGTTATTTCGCCTCTTCAAAACTTTCGCACCATGGTATACATTTAAACCTATTGTATCGCGGGGTTCTGGTTCTTCGACTAATAATCCCCCCCCCCCCGACTTATATCCACACCGAGATATTCAGCAATCAAAGTAATAAAAATACCACCTCCTATTATGCTATGCGGTCTCATCCCCCTAACCATAGCTGATAAATAATAACCCACACAATAAGGTATACTTACAGCGCTTTGTGGGTCTCGAATACACATATGGTAAAACAAATCCTGTTCATTTACCTTTTCCTTGTTCTTACCTCTTTGTGTAATCGAATTAGCTAAAAACCTATGAATTACTCTTAATTCAGCTCTATCTATATCCAAATAAGAGTAATTTCCCCCTTTGAATCGGTGATGGCTTGTCATTTGACTCCATACACCATGTGTATCAAAATTTTCATCTATCTTTCTACCATTTAGTATCAACCCTCTACAATCGGCAGATGCTAACTCCTCAGGCGTATATATACATAAAGCCTGAGCCATGTCTAGTAAAGACATGTGGCGCATCGAACCTCCTAACAAATATCTAATAAAAGATCGATCGGTTAAACTAGCTACCCGATCATTTAATTCTATACTACACAACAATTCTTCACACCATACTTTATATACAGGTCTACGCATGGTGAATAAACGTACCCAGTCGTTAAAAGTAGAATTACCATACCTCTGTGCAAGTAATTCCCTAATTGGCCCGGCCAATTCTACAGCTTCTAATGGTCCCCATTCTATGACCCTAGGTACCTCAACAACTTTAGAATGAAGAGTATGCAAACCCCTTTGGCATTTTGGATAATCTATCCAAAGTCTGTCAAATCTCAGGTTCGGGTGCAAATCTTCCAAGTGCATATCAGAAAATGTCATGACTGGATGAGGTATATCTTGCTTGTAGTAGTTATCCACCTCCTGTTGTTCCGCATTCTCAGCAGGAGCATTGCGAGCTTGGGATGAAGATTCACCCCTTTCAGTCTGCAAAACACATCAAACACAATTTTTGTGCATCCAAATATGCATTAGTGTCAGCAAAATCATCAATCAAAATAATTACAATGACATGATCAATTTATATCAAACTTAAGCTCATTTTCATATTTTCATCAAATCTACACTTTTTCAAATAAGCATATACGAAAATGTTCACCAAGTTCATAAGCATTCAACTCAAATAACATGTCAAAATAATCATCACTAGCAATTAAAAAAGTTTCAAATGGCATTATCTCTTAAAAATCAAGTTCATGAATTTTTAGACTTGAAAAAGTCCACTTTAATTCTCAAAATCATGTTTAGGCTCAAAGTTTGGATCATTTAACTACCTAAACATGTTACACTACTTAATTTAGCAACAATTCATGACAAAAATCGGCCATAACCTGTTTATATCAAAAAGCCCCAAATTTTCTCAAGAACACAAACCCTAGATTACTCTAAATTTGAAGTTTAAGGCTTCTAATCATATTAAATAGCATCAATCTAGGTTATACAAGCATAATACATAAACAATTTAAGCATAATTACACTAAAACGCATCAAAATCAAATTGGGGAAAAAATTGCTCAAGAACACTAATTTTCGGATTAAATGGTGTTTAGGTGTAGAAATTTACCGTTTTTCTTGAGTAATTCCTTGATAGCATCCTTCTCAACATGATTTTAGTAAAAGATTTGATGATTAACGGTTAAAAATTGTGATTTTGGGGGTGTTTTTCGAGTTTTTTCGGGTATTACTTTCGCAGTATTTTTGAGTTGTGTGTGGACTGATCAGTTCAGCTCGATTTTATTTTTTTCTGTATTTTGGTCCTCCCGCGAGTCGCGGGGTTTAAACCTTCAAACTCCGCGAGTCGCGGAGTTTGTATATATTTTTTTTATATCTTATACTAATTAAAATAATTAAGTAATTAATTTTAAAATTTTGTTTCCCTTGTTATTTAGGACGAGGTCGTTTCGGATCGATGTCCTAGCCCGTCCTTTGACAAAATTTTAAAATTTGTCTTTTTTGTAGCGATTGTTTTAAAAGCTAAGATTTTTGGGTTTTTTAATGTTATTAGCATACTTTAATTCAATAAGATTAAAAATAATGATAATAAAAGTTTTCGTCCCTCCCTCGGGTAAAGCAATTTCGGTTCAACGACCTAGTCTTCAACTTACGACGAATTTTAAAAATCATATTTTTAACTTAATGAGATAAAGTAAATTTTTGTTTTTAAATTCACACAATTTAAATATAAAATTCAAAATTAATATTAAAAATTCACACCAAACTTTAAAATTTGAAATGCATAAAATTAAAAATTCATATTTTTAAAAATTAAAAATTCACACCAAACTTAATTTAAAAATTCATATTATAAATTCACACCAAACTTATATAAAATTTTCAAATATTTACAATTTTAAATATATTGTTTTTACAAAGTTTACAATATTAATTTAAGATTTATATATTAATTTTAAAAACATGGTAAAAATAAAATTAAAAATCTTTTTGGCTTTTTATCCCACTTTAATCAATCAAATATTATCAAAAATATGCGCCCCTCTTTTCGGTAAAGTAATTTCGGTTCCAAGACCTAATTTAACTCATGACGAATTTTTGAAATATTTTGGGTTGATTGATTAAAGATATTTATACCTTAAGAATAAGCGTTAAATTTCGCAGTGATGTAATAAATTTTTGAATGATATCAATAATTTCGGTCGCCAAACCTAATTTTATTCAATACCAATTTAATACTTTATAGCGAACAAATTAGCGTTTATTATCAAAAGGTTAAAAATAAAAATAAAAAAATAAAAACTGTACAAACATACCTGTGAAATAGATTTCTTAGTTATATGATCTATCTCATTCATAAGATAGTCGGTTCAATTGGTTTTCCATGGCTACATAGGCGTAACCTCGAGCATTCAGTGTCTTTTCTTCTAAACATATGAACGGCTCGTCTCTGCATAAAGTAACAAATTCGGTATTTGAATAGGTTTGATTATTTGAACATTTACCTCCATGTGACCATTTTCCGCATTTGTGACATCTTTCTAGGTGTCGTGCTCTTCTTTTCGCTGCGAATTTTGATTTTCCTTTACCAAATTGTAACTTATTATCTTCGCATCTGGATTCTTTTCTAACTCCGTCCAATCTTTCTCTGATTACTGATACTATTTCACTTGGTAGTGTGTCATTATTACGTTTAGTGATCAAAGCGTATAGCATTAGACCATGGTTTAGTTCACAGGCAGTCTTCATTTCCTAAAAAAAATAAAAATTCAGGATGGGGGGAGAAGACTAGTTCTTTAGGGTCTGCTAGGGAAAGACCATTCGGGTTCCATTTTCGAGAACTACACGAAAACAGACAATCTAACTCTAACAGAAATACATATTATCCTTTAAAGACTTAATTCTCCCCACACTTAGTTAGCTGTGGTGTCGAAATTGTGATTAACTTCGTTGTCGACTTCCATCGGACTATCTATGTAGTGTTTAACTCTGTGACCATTAACTTTAAATTCAATCCCATTTGAATTTATTAATTCTATCGTTCCGTATGGGAAAACTCTTTTGACTATGAATGGTCCAGACCATCTTGATTTTAATTTTCCAGGAAATAGCTTGAATCGTGAATTGAAAAGAAGAACTCTGTCTCCTTCCTTAAATTCTTTTGAACTTCTGATTCTTTTATCATGCCATTTCTTCGTTCTTTCTTTATAGATTAACGAATTTTCGTATGCTTCATGTCTTAATTCTTCTAATTCGTTTAGTTGACTTAATCGTAGACGTCCGGCTTCATGTAAATCAAGATTACATGTCTTCAAAGCCCAAAATGCTTTGTGTTCAATTTCTACTGGAAGATGACATGCTTTTCCATAAACAAGTCTAAAAGGTGTGGTTCCAATTGGAGTTTTGTAGACTGTTCTAAAAGCCCAGAGTGCATCCTCCAATTTAATGGACCATTCCTTCGAATTTGATCCTACGGTTTTCTCTAAAATTCGTTTTAAAGCTCGGTTGGTATTTTCAACTTGTCCACTTGTTTGTGGATGATATGCGGTGGAGATTTTATGAGTTACTCTATATCTTTTAAGAACTTTCTCAAGTTGATTATTACAGAAATGAGTACCCCGATCACTTATTAAAGCTTTCGGTGTTCCAAACCTTGCAAAAAGACGTTTTAAAAAGTTGACTACAACTCATGCATCGTTAGTTGGGAGAGCTTGTACTTCCGCCCATTTAGATACATAATCAATGGCTACGAGTATATATAGATTATTATGAGATTTTGGAAATGGACCCATAAAGTCAATACCCCAAATGTCAAATACTTCACATACTTGGATGACATTTTGTGGCATTTCATCACGTTGACTTATTTTTCCGGCCCTTTGACAAGCATCACAGGATTTGCAAAGAAGGTGTGCGTCTTTGTAAATTGTAGGCCAATAGAATCCAGCATCATAAACTTTTCTTGCTGTTAGTTGAGGCCCATAATGCCCTCCTGTTGGTCCTGTGTGACAATGGTTTAATATTTTACTAGCTTCATCTCCAAATACACATCGACGTATTATTCCATCGGGACAACTTTTAAACAAATGTGGATCTTCCCAAAAATAGTGTTTTATATCACTGAAGAATTTCTTTCGTTTTTGGTACGATAATCCTTTTTCAAGGAATCCACAAACTAAGTAGTTTGCATAGTCTGCAAACCATGGAATTTCTTTATAATCTATCTTCAATAGATATTCATCAGGAAAGTTGTCTTGTATGGCCGATTCATTTAGAACTTCTAACTCAGGATTTTCAAGACGAGAAAGATGATCAGCGACGAGATTTTCTGCTCCTCTTTTATCTCGGATTTCAATATCAAACTCTTGTAAGAGTAAGATCCAACAGATTAATCTTAGTTTAGCATCTTGTTTTGAAAATAGGTATCTAAGAGCAGAATGGTCGGTATAGACCACCGTTTTTGCAAGAACGAGATATGATCGAAATTTGTCAAAAGCAAAGACAATAGCAAGGAGTTCTTTTTCAGTAGTTGTATAGTTCGTTTATGCTCCTTGTAACGTCTTACTAGCATAATATATAGGTTGAAATCGTTTTTCAATCCTTTGTCCTAAAACGGCTCCCATTGCAAAATCACTTGCATCGCACATTAGTTCAAATGGTAGATTCCAATTTGGTGTTATCATGATCGGCGCATTAGTGAGTTTCTCTTTAAGAATATTAAAAGATTTGATACACTCATCTGAAAAGATGAATGGAGCATCTTTTTCTAGGAGTTTATTCATAGGAGTGGCAATTTTAGAAAAATCTTTTATGAAACGTCGGTAAAAACCGGCATGCCCTAGAAAACTCCTAACTCCTCTAACATTGGTGGGATGTGGAAGTTTAGCAATTACATCTACTTTAGCTCTATCCACTTCAATTCCTTCTTTTGAAATTTTATGACCAAGAACGATGCCTTCTTTAACCATAAAATGGCATTTCTCCCAATTAAGAACTAGATTTGATTGTTCGCATCTAATAAGCATTCGTTCAAGATTAGCTAGACATGATTCAAATGTATCACCGAAGACTGAAAAGTCATCCATGAAAACTTCCATGCATTCTTCTATCATGTCGTGAAAAATCGCCATCATGCACCTTTGAAAGGTTGCAGGGGCGTTACAAAGTCCAAATGGCATGCGTTTGTAAGCAAAAGTACCATAAGGGCACGTGAATGTGGTTTTCTCTTGATCCTCGGGTGCTATTGGAATTTGAAAATATCCGGAAAATCCATCTAGAAAACAATAGTAACTATTTCCGGCTAATCTTTCCAACATTTGATCTATGAAAGGTAAGGGAAAGTGATCTTTTCTGGTGGCGTCATTTAATTTTCTATAATCAATACATACACGCCATCCTGTTACAGTCCTAGTAGGAATAAGCTCATTTTTCTCATTTGTAATGACAGTCATGCCACCCTTCTTAGGCACGCATTGAACTGGGCTTACCCATGGACTATCAGAGATTGAATATATCAAACCTGCATCTAGCAGTTTAATAATTTTTTTTTTAACTACATCTTGCATATTAGGATTTAGTCTTCGTTGGCGTTGCACATACGTTTTATGACCTTCTTCCATAAGGATTTTATGTGTGCAATACGAAGGACTTATTCCTTTAATATCATGAATCTTCCATGCAATGGCTGGTTTATGAGCTTTCAACACAGAAATGAGTTGTGATTTCTCATTTTCAGTAAGAGAAGATGATATTATTACAGGTAATTCAGATTCACCATGTAAATAAGCGTATTCCAAATGATTTGGAAGTGGCTTTAACTCTAATTTCGGAGGTTCTTCTATCGATGATTTATATCGATATCTGTCTTCTTCTTTTAGCATTTGGATTTCTTCTGTTGTTGGTTCATATCCATTAGCTATAAGTGTAGCTAACATTTCAGCTTTATCAATTGGTTCATTACCTTCTCCTAAAGAACATTCTCCTGTTCCTTGTAATTCTGGAAAATCTTCTAATAATTCTGCATGTGCATCTATAGTTTGAATATAATAACATGTATCATCTGCAGATTGTGGTTGTTGCATTGCTCTATCAACTGAAAAGGTAACACTCTCATCCTCTATACTTAGGGTCAATTTCTTACCGAACACGTCTATCATTGCTTTAGCCGTGTTTAAGAATGGTCTTCCTAATATGAGAGGAACTTGAGAATCTTCTTCCATGTCCAGAACAACAAAATCTACTGGAAATACTAAAGTACCAACTTTAACTAGCATGTTCTCCATTATCCCTCTAGGATATTTTATTGATCTATCGGCTAGTTGTATGCTTATTCTGGTTGGTTTCAATTCTCCAAGGTCTAGTTTAGCGTATAGTGAATACGACATTAAATTTATACTAGCACCTAAATCTGCCAATGCTTCTATTGAACTAAGACTACCCAGAAAACAAGGAATTGTGAAACTTCCTGGATCAGATAATTTTTCTGGTATCTTATTCAACAGCACTGCTGAACAATTAGCATTCAAGGTAACAGCCGAGAGTTCTTCCATTTTCTTTCTATTTGAGATTAGATCTTTCAAGAATTTAGCATATCTAGGCATTCCTGAAATCATATCAATGAAAGGAAGATTTACATTTATCTGTTTAAACATATCCAAGAATTTGGATTGCTCGGCTTCAAGTTTCTCTTTCTTCATTTTACTCGGGTAAGGAAGTGGTGGTTGGTATGGTTTAACATAAGGTTTAGCCTTAACTGTGTTATCTTCATTAACCTTTTCAACTACCGGTTCTTTTTCCTTATCTTGATCAGGTTGTGGTTCTTGTGGAGTAGGAATAGCTTCATCAGAAGTTACAGGTATTTCAGGTGGTTTAAGTGTTGTACCACTTCTTGTGGTAATGGCTTTAGCTGTTTCATTCCGGGGGTTAGTATTTGTATCACTAGGTAGACTTCCCGGTTTTCTTTCACCTATTAACCTTGCTAGGTTACTTACTTCTTGTTCCAGATTTTGAATAGAAGCTTGTTGATTTCTAAATGCTTGAGCATTTTGTTCATTTGTTTGTTTTTGAGATGTGAAAAACTGCGTTTGAGTTTCAACTAGCTTCGTCATCATATCTTCTAAATTCGGCTTTTTATCATCGGTTTGTTGTGGTGGTTTGTTTTGAAAATTAGGTCTTTGCTGATTGTAAGTATTATTGGATACTTGTTGATTGCTAGGACCTTGTTGGTTGTTGTATGGAATATTTCTGTTATAATTCTGGTTTTGATTGTAAATCGGTCTTGGCGGTTGATAATTATTCTGATAATTATTTCTAGGCCTTTGGTTTATGTATGAAATATTCTCTCTTTGTTCTATTGTTAATTCAATACTGAGACAATCTTTTGTCAAATGTGGTCCTCCACACTGCTCACAACTAATTCGTATTGAGTGAATATCTTTAGTCATCTTTTCCATTCGTCTCTCGACAGCATCTATCTTTGCGGAAATGGAATCTAAGTCATGGCTAGAATCGGCTCTAGCTGCTTTAGATGATCTAACGATATCCTTTTCTTGGTGCCACTCATGTGAGTGGGAAGCAGTGTTATCAATAATTTTGTAAGCATCAGTTTCGGTTTTCTTCATAATAGAACCACCAGCTGCTATATCTATGTCTTTCCTTGTAGTGATGTCGCATCCTTGGTAGAATATTTGTACTATTTGACAGGTGTCTAAACCATGTTGCGGACATCCTCTTAATAACTTTCCAAATCTTGTCCACGCCTCATATAGAGTTTCATTTGGCTTCTGTGTAAACGTAACAATTTCTGCTTGAAGTCTTACGACTTTAGATGCCGGAAAGAATTGTTTAAGAAATTTTTCAACTAAAACGTCCCATGTACCGATCGCCCCTTCAGGTAACGATTCCAACCAATCTTTGGCTTCTCCCTTTAAAGTCCAGGGAAATAACATGAGATATATCTGTTCATCCTCCACTTCTCGGATTTTAAATAGTGTGCAGATCCTATTAAAGGTACGTAGATGTTCATTTGGATCTTCCTTCGGCGCACCACTAAATTGGCATTGATTAGTCACCATGTGTAGAATTTGTCCTTTGATTTCATAATCTGGCGCATTAATGTCTGGATGAGTAATTGCGTGACCTTGGCCAGTGCGTTTAGCTCTCATTCGGTCTTCCATACTTAAAGGTTTCAGATTCTCCATAATTGAATTTGTTAAATCGGAATCACTAGAGGATTCTGATTTAATGGTTCGTTCCTCAAAAATCTCTGTTTGAATGATTGGTGGTTCCGGAGGAAAGTTTAGTGGTTCAGGATCTATGAATCGTTCCTGAATATTCTCCGGATTCTCAATTGTGAGGTCGGGTTCAAAAAATAGATTATCGGAAATTTGAACTGGAGTACTTGGTCGACTGGATGACGATTCTAAAGAAAAATCAACGGCAGTAATATTTGCTAAATGTCTTAATCTAGTTACAGGTGGTGAACGTACAAAAGGTGGTGAACGTCTTGCTCGGTGCATTCACTGAATATCCTATTAGTTTTTAAAAGGAAAGAAAAATTATAATAAGTTATCCAATCAATAGACTTTTCTAATTTTACCCACGTTTCGAATAGCTAAAAGATGCAGCAGAGGGGCAGGATTCGTTTGGTCTCAATATAATTGAGGACTGTTTGGCTCCAATAACCCGGTCCACGTACAAATCCAACTATTACTACGAACCAGAAAATTTTGATGTCTATCAATTTAACCACTTAAAATAAATTTTCGTAATTTTAAGAAATTTAGATAAGAAGTAGAATAAAAATCTATGTCCTAAAACTAGAATAGCGAGAAATAAGAAAGAAAAAGAGTTCGTCGAAAAAGAAAAATGGTTGAAAAATAAAAGGTGACGGAAAAATAAAAGAAACTTATAACACTTAAAAACACTTGACTAACCTAACCTTATTACTACAACTAACTTAAAATTATAATCGCAAATTGAGATTACTAATTGGAATGATAATTGATACATAGGTAAAAGTCGTCTAAAAATATTAAAGCTTACAGGAAAAACTAAATCCCAAATGGAAATAACTTAAAAAGAAACTAAAACTTAAAAAGGCGTCGCAAAATTCTAAAGTACTTAAATCTTAGTTTAAAGAAAAAGCACTTAAGGAATTCTACGGCAAAGCCTAAAAATCTAGAAATAAAAATAATTATGGCAAAAACTAAGTTTAAAACTAAATATGAGCGAAAAATACAAATATTACGTTAAAACAATTAAAAAGGGACAAAATATAAAAATATACAAAAAGTTGTAAAAAATACAATTTTTATAAAAATATTATTTTTATATTATTTATTTATTAAAACTATTAATTTTACAATTTAATTAAACTAATTTAACTAAAATATAAATTAAATAAAAAGTAAAACTAATTATAATAATAATAATTAATTAGGGTTAATAATAATAATAATAATTAATAATTACCCGTAATTAAATGCATATTAGGGTTTCTGTCGGTGTCAGGGTAGCTCCGCGAGTTGCGGTATTCCAAGCAGCAAACCCCGCGAGTCGCGGGGTTCCAAAATTCAACTCTGGTACAGTTTTGAAATTCAACTTTTTTTTTTCTGTTTAAATAAAAATATTTATATAATAAAAACTTATATTTTAAAAACTAGAATAAAAAATAGAACTACTTTATAATTTTAAAAATATCTTAAAAATAGATTTATATATATTAAATTTTTTTCGGTTTTTTTTTATGTTTTAAATAAAAACAAAATACTTAAATAAAACTTATATAAAAATAAAGAAACTTTATAAAACTTAAATATTTAACAAAATCTTAAAAATACTTATATTTTTGTTTTTCTTTTTATATTTTCGAATATTTAAAACGTATTTTTATAAAAATGAATTTTAATAAAAGTAACTAAAAATCTTTTTTTTTTTTTAATTAGCGTTGCGCTTCCGGCTTTTAAGCTAGATTGTTCCCCGCAGCGGCGCCAAAAATAACTTGATGTCATAGCAGAGGGGTATAAAATACTATTAAATTTTACAAGAAAATACTATTAAATACGATACAATTTTACACAAGATATTTATTTATTTAGAGAATGGATATACTTAAACCTTGCTACAATACTTATAGGCAGTGTACCTAATCGTACAGTAGTGTAGTTTTTAGTAAGTCCGGTTCGTTCCACAGGGAAAATCTTTAAACAAAGCTTAACGCTATATTAGTTTACTTTTATAAAAATACAAATATATATAAGTAATATTATTATTATAAAGGGGGGTTTTTACCGTTTAATGACCGGTTTGTCGATTTTAAAACTTTAGTCGCAGTTAAAACCAAATGTAAAATATTAAAAATAAATATAAGACTTAAATTAAAGCGTAAAGTAAATAACGATAATGAAATTGCGAATAATAAAAGTGCGATAAAATAAACTTGCGATAATTAAAAAGTACGATAATTAAAAGTGCAATTAAATACAATAACAATAAAAATGCGATAATTAGAAGTGCAATTAAATATAAAATAAAGAAAATTAAATATGAAATAAAAGAATTATGCTTATTTAAACTTCCGTAATCATGATGTTTGACGTGTTGATTTTTAGTTTATTCCCATGGGTTAATTGTCCTTTGTCCTGGATTATTTAATATGTCCGTCTGGTTTTTGTCCATAATAGTCCATCAGTCATAAATATAAAGTGCGAGTGTCCTCGTCAAATTATCCTTATACCCGAAGTTAAATATTCCAACTAATTGGGGACTTAAACTGTAACAAGATTTTAATACTTTGTTTAATAATTACACCAGGATGTCGGCTGAGTGTAACCCAAGGTTTTAATATTTTGTTATCAATTATACCAAGTGTCCTTGTACATAATTTCACCCCTGTTTTAATTATTCTAGTGGCTATTAATCCATTCCCGTGTCCGGTTAAATGAACGATTATTCGTACATATAAATACCCTGCCCATCGTGTCCGATCGAGTGTATATGGTAATTTATAGGGACGCCCAATTGTAAATCTTTATATTAACATTAACAAACTATCATTTAGTTAAATAAATATAAAGCCCATTAATAGCCCATAGTCTAATTTCCACAAGTGTCGTTCTTTTGTCCAAACCCCAATTATGGTACAAAGCCCAATTACCCAATTTTAGTAATTAGCCCAACATCATGATTACTTCGGATTAAATAAGCATAATAATAACTTAGCTACGAGACATTAAATTAAAAAGGTTGAACATAACTTACAATGATTAAAAATAGCGTAGCGTTACACGGACAGAATTTCGACTTACACCCTTACAACATTTGCTAACATACCCTTATTATTAGGATTTAAAATTAAAATTAAAATTAAAATATAAATTATATATATATTTACGTATATATTGAGAGAGAGATAGATTATGGTTTTTTTGCGATCAGAATTCGTTTGCTTTTATAGGGAGTTTTAGTTTTTGGGGCTCCGCGACTCGCGTCATTTTTTGCCTTCAAACTCCGCGAGTCGCGGAGTTTGAAATTCCAGCTCACTCCAAATTGGATCTTAGTCTGCCGACGGTTTTAAATATTAATATAATATATATATAATTTTTAAGAATTATTTATATATTATATTATATTCATGTGCATAGTTGACTTGTAATTTTTAGTCCGTTGCGTCGAGCGTTGAGAGTTGACTCTGGTCCCGGTTCCGGATTTTCGAACGTCCTTGCGTACAATTTTATATTTTGTACTTTGCGTTTTGAATCTTGTACTCTTGTAATTTCGAGACGTTTCTTATCAATAATTGGAACCTCTTTGATTGTATTTTGTACTTTTGAGCTTTTTGATCGTTTGCGTCTTCAATTCGTCGAATCTGTCTTTTGTCTTCACCTTTTATTATTTAAACGAATATCACCTTTAAATAGAACAATTGCAACTAAAAGCTTGTCTTTCTTGAGGAATAATGCTATGAAATATATGTTCGTTTTTAGCATTATCAAATATTCCCACACTTAAGCGTTGCTTGTCCTCAAGCAATATCGTCTTGAAATACTAGAATCACTTCTTTATTCTTCACACTTTGTACATCAGTGATTTCTATACGGCGGTATAAACAATGGTAGTAACGATATGGTTTACAGTCCCACATGACTATAAAAATTTAGATCCATTAAGGAAATTGGATCTTTATGAAAACATTTGATCTTTTGAAAATTAAATCTAGTTTTTACCCTAGATAAGTTTTCGGGAATAACCCTTCACCGGTGTTTGCAAATTCTTTTTGTGGGTTTGGTGGGTTTCAGATTTGAAAATTTTAGCTCAAAACTTATGGTTTTGTGTCACCCACTCGCTAACCTTGTATTTGGAAAGCAACACGTCCAGTTTACTTGTCCCGTATATTACCTTTCGGTAAACTACCGTCCGGTTGTAAAGGAAAGCGTTGAACAAGCAACTGTTAAGGAAACAAAATTTTAAAATATTATTCATTTAAATTGTTTTAATAAATAAAGATTTAATAAAAAATATATATAATAAAAATATTATGTATGTTTGTAGTTTATCTTATGTACAAAATAGGGTAAAACAACGCACTTTCAAAGATTAAGTTCAGCAAAAGCAACTAATTTTGACGATAAGACGCAAAACATATGTGAAATTACAACAAAAGAAATGAACGATGAGGCGCGCCATCTATCATTCGACGAGCTTAGAAATTTCAAACTGGGTATTTTTAATCACTTTTCTACACTAATCACCCTCATGAATTTATAATTATAGTCTAATTTCATGCAAATGAGGGCATTGCAAGATCTCAAGTGTGGGGAAGGGTTGTAAATTCTCTCGGGTTTACACTTAGTTTAATTGCCAAATTTTGTGAAAATTTGAAAAATTTTCAACTAAATGAATTCAAAATCATGTTTATACATATTTATGAAAGATAAAACTAGGTTATAATACCGAAATTATTGTTACCTCGGAGAGAACATAAATGGAGAAACAGCCCAAAACCTTAGAATTCATTTAAAATGGAATAAAGGAGAATAAAAAGGCAAATAAAAAAATAAATAAAAGCTAAGTGTGGGAAGAATTTACCAAGTTATTTAAAACACATATCACATATGTTTGTACAAGATTATTACAGGTGCTTTTGTTTTGGACGATTTTAATCAGTTTTACCTAATTTACTGTAATATATTTGAAAGAAAGATGGATCTACACGATGAATTAATTCCATCATTAAAAGGAAGTAAAGTCTTCCGAAAAATCTAGAAAAGTCATCTCTAAAATCAGCAGGAAATCCACGGACCTCAGCATCAAACAGGGTCGCCAAGTGGTCAGACTTATCCTAACCATGAGAGGATCTATCTCGTAAAATGGGGAGGGCGCTGTGCAAATTAGCTTGATAAGACTAATGAATCAGAACCCCAGAAAGGATAATCTCCTCAAAGATTAAAAATCAGCTTTTAAGCCTGATATTACTCAATCCTTGAGATTGACCTTAAAGATTGAGAATTCAAACTCATGGAATTCAATGATATCTAAACTCGAGCTTGAACGAGAAAATATTTTGATCAAAATTAAAACCGATTTGTTTTCTAAAAACCCATTTTCAATGCGTTCATTACCATTGAACGTAAAATCCTAAGAATTCACCGAAATTAATTAGGTCACCTGAACCAATTCGGGTGTCAACCGTAAGAACGGTGGTTGTATAGCATGGTCGAAGACAGGACCTTGTGCCAGACCGAAAAATTATAGGTGATCTTTAATATTGCTCTTACAAAGGATAGTAATTGCATCCGACACGTTTTAGACCATGAACAAAAGCATGTCACGAGACATTGCCTTAACAGTTGCTTGTTCAACGCTTTCCTTTACAACCGAACGGTAGTTTACCGAAAGGTAATATACGAAGCAAGTATACTGGACGTGTTGCTTTCCCAATACAAGTTAGCAAGTGGGTGACACAAAACCATAAGTTTTGAGCTAAAATTTTCAAATCTGAAACCCACAAAACCCACAAAAACATTTTGCAAACACCGGTGAAGGGTTATTCTGGAAAACTTATCTAGGGTAAAAGCTAGAATGAATTTTCAAAAGATCAAATGTTTTTATAAAGATCCAATTTCCTCAAAGGATCTAAATTTTCATAGTCATGTGGGACTGTAAACCACATCGTTACTATCATTGTTCATACCGACGTATCAAAATCACTGATGTATAAAGTGGGAAAATAAAAAAGTGATTCGAGTGAAGTGTGATTTAATTTCAAATTCTGTATTACTTGAGGACAAGCAACGTTCAAGTGTGGGGATATTTGATAATGCTAAAAAGGAACATATATTTAGTATCAATATCCTTCCAATATGTAAAGCTTTTAGTTGCAATTGTTCTATTTTTATGTAATATTAGTTTAAATAAATAAGTGCGAAGACAAAAGAAGAAAATGACGATTTGAAAACGCAAATAACCAAAAAGCTCAAATGTGCAAGATATAATTCAAGTGGTTCAATTTATTGATAAGAAACATCTCAAAATTACAAGAGTACGAGCCGCAAAATGCAAAGTACAAGATATTAAATTATACGAAAGGAAGTTCGAAAAACCGGAATCGGGACCTGAGCCAACTATCAACGCGCGACGCAATGGAGCTAAAATTACAAGTCAACTATGCACAAGAATATAATATAATATTTAAATAATTATATAAATTATTTATATATTATATATTATATTAAATAACGTCGACAAACTAGCAAACAAAAAATATGTGAGCTGGATCTGACGGCCATGCGATCGCATGGGAAATAGGCATAAAACTCACGCGAGTGCATGAGCCCATGCGAGTGCATGAGATTTGCACTAAAATCTCATGCGACCGCATGAGTTACTGTAGCAGGCCACATTCTTTAAATACAACAACTTCTAGACGAATTTTTTACACAAATATCAATCTTTTTCTTTCTCTTTACATGTAAAATATATATTTATAATTATAATTTTAATTTTAATTTAAGTTAATAATAATAAGGTTATTGTAAGAATGTTTTACGGGTTTTAAGTCGAAATTCTGTCCGTGCAACGCTACGCGATTAATCACCACTGTAAGCTATGTTCTTCCTTTTTAAATTAATGTCTCGTAACTAAGTTATTATTATGCTTATTTGAGCCAAAGTAATCGTGATGTTAGACTAAATATTAAGACGGGGTTATTAGATTTTGTACCATAATTAAGGTTTGGACAAAAGACCGACACTTGTGGACATTGGACTATGACTATTAATAGATAGGGGGTATTGTCTAATTGAGCGACAACTCATTGGAACATGTCAAACCTATCTTCAAATTAGTTAATCTAATAATTATTAAAATGATTATGTATGTCCTATTTAGTGACGTTTATACGACATCTTTTACGATTATTTAATTAATTATTCGGGTTGGGTAATTGATTATTCATTCTGATCAAGTGGGTAAATTAATATTCATATCTCATTAAAACATGAGTGGATTACATACAAGGATAATTGGTGTAATTGTTAACAAAGTATTAAAACCTTAGATTACGCGCAGTCGATAACCTGGTGTAATTATTAACAAAGTATTAAAACCTTGTTACTGTTCGAATCCATAATTAGTTGGAATATTTGACTTCGGGAATAAGGTTAATTTGAAGAGCATTTTATAATTATGACCGATGGACTATTATGGACAAAAACCAAATAGGTATCAAATAATCCAGGTCAAAGGACAATTAACCCGGGTAATAAATTAAAATCAACACGTCGAACATCATGATTACGGAAGTTTAAATAAGTATAATACTTTTATTTCATATTTCATCGAACCTTTATTTACTGTCATTTTAATTACTGCAATTTACTTTATCGCAATTTAAATTTTGTCATTTATATTATCATCATTTATCTTTATGCTTAAAATATAAAATCGACAAACCGGTCATTAAATGGTAAAAACCCCCTTTTATAATAATAATACTATATATAATTATATATATTTTGTATAAATATAGTTGTTAAAAATATAGCGTTAAACTCAGCCGTCTCCCTATGGAATGAACCGGACTTACTAAAAACTACACTACTATACGATTAGGTACACTGCCTATAAGTGTTGTAGCAAGGTTTAGGTATATCCACTCTATAAATAAATAAATAATCTGTGTAAAATTGTATCGTATTTAATAATATTTCGCAATAAAAATATAACTATTTCGTATACACCTCTGCACACATCAACAGGACATAGCAAGCGGTCTACCATCAATTTCTATACTAGCTCCAGACACATACGTTGTGACTGAAACCGTCTTACCATCAGCTACCTCTACTATAACAGGCTCAGGCAGCACAGTAGCAGGTAACCCTAACTTAGTACAGAAATCTATAGACATAAATGTCCTATTTGCACCCGAATCAAATAATACTCTAGCAGGTATTGAGTTGATTAAAAACATACCGGTTATGACGTCATCATTATTAGTTTCGGCCTTGACTATAATCTAAAAGTCCCTTGCTTCCGCAGTCGGTGGGTTCTTTCTCTTCTGTCCACTAGAGGCTGTAGAACCCCCGACAGATTCCGAACGCGCCCCTGACCCTGCCCCGGAACTTCACCCTTTGACGCCTGACAACTAGCTGAACGGTGACCCGGCTGATGACAACTCCAACAGGCATTTTTCCTGAAGGAACACCCCTGAGATTCATGACCTACCATTCCACATCTCAAACATCTTCTTGTTGCCTCTGAACACTGACCACTATGTGAAGACTTACAACCTTTACACCATTCTTTCTTTCCAGAACCTGAACCACCTTGATTACCCTTACCCTTTTGCCTAAACCCAAACGATTTCTTTGACTTAGAACCTGACTGACTGGTAGCCTGACAACCCTGCGGCACCACATTCCCTATATTCATACCCCTTGTTGCTCTAACATCACTTTCAACCATCTTTGCCATCATAAAAGCTTGAGACAACGTCGGCGCTGACCTCACAAAGGTCCTGTACTCTGGAAAGATCATATTCGAGAAAAATGCTGGATTCTTGATTGTTCATCAGGCACCCATTGTTGCACAAACCTTAACTTGTCCATGTACTTCTCAATTACTTCATCAATTGACATCTGCGGCGTCATCCACATTTCAAGGAACTCCATCTTAATTCTGTTCATATCAAACACATTGCAATACTGCTCACATACTTTTGCATAAAACTTCTCCCAGGTGATCATTGTAACTTGCTCTGGTGGAACACTAGCTATCACAGAATCCCACCACACCATTGCTCTATCTTTTAAAAATCTGCTCGCATAAGTCACCTTCAGTTCTGGCTCACACTGGCAAGCCTCAAATGCCTTTTCAACCTCCCGTAACCAATTGAGAGTCACAGTTGGGTCAGGACTTCCTGAAAACAGAGACAGTCCACAATCTATGAATTGTTTAAAAGTGCATCTCTTAGGTGGCTGGTACTGTTGTTGGGATTGTTGTTGTGGAAATGATTGGTGATACATAGGTGGCTGAACTTGGTTCATCATCATGGGATTTTGATACTGATTATAATTCTGTGGTGGCATGACATATTGAGGGAATTGATTCTGGAGTGGGTATTGATACTGGTTCTGGTGCATTTGCGGTACGGTGTGAGATTGAGCAGTAGCAAAACCCGATGGTATATCCTCATTACCCGACTGTCTAGCTAACTCAAGCTCAGTAATCTTTTCCTGAGCTTCTTTAAGCTTACTTTCAAGCTCATGCACATAATCAACCTCGTAAACTACCTCCTCATCCTCCACATCTGGAGCACTGAACGTTCCGGGGTGGATCGGGTTCGTAACGTTCGCATCCCTGTTATCTGCCATCTGTGTTACAAAACACTCGCACAAAAGCTTAGTGGATAACTGTTAGTTTCCTAAACACTAACATGCACAACATCCTACATTCACTTAGCCACACCCCACAAACATGTTTGACTTAACTCAGGGTTTAGGAACAAATACGCCCACGTACTTGCTGCTAAACCACGCTCTGATACCACATTTGTAACACCCTGATTTTTTTTATCACAGCGGAAGACTGAATTTACATAAATACGCTTAGATAACAATTACAAACCATAGTTATCAAATCAACTTAGTTAACGTTGTTACAACATTTCAAAACGACGGTGTTACATAAAACATTTCAAAATCAGAAAACATCAGAGTTAAGCTTGTAGTCAAACATATCTTCTAGTCCGTCCGTAACACCCTTCTAACCAGCAGTACCTAAACCTGCAAGGGGTGAAAATGTGGGGGAATTAGCACAACTGCTAAGTGAATGGATACTATCTAACAGACCAATCATAAGCAACTGAACTTGCAAGGGTCACAATTATGCTAACTTCCTGAACTAGCATATAACAACAACTGACAATATGAGGATCGACGGCTTGTACGAGCACACGACTTAGTTGATCAAGCTACAGTCAACCGATAGTCCACTTTACTGATTTCACTGCATAACCATCCAGATGAAACACATGCGTCCTTCTATGCTATACTGAACAATCAGTAACATCATGACCCGAGCAGGCTACCACAGTCGACCTCACATCAACCCTACCTTGCCACCTCAGTGGGTTCCCAACCTTGCCGCCTCGATTGGTGTCCAACTAACATTGCGCACATAAGATCACAGATAAACGGTCACGCAATCTTCCTAACTAGCATGGCAATATCTAACTACACATGGCAATCATGCAGTATATAAACATAAATGTAAAGAGTCTGAACAAGTAGCATGTCAGCTACTTAATACTCTATTCGAAGATAGACCCACTTACCAAATACCAGCAACTAGCTCAGATAATCTATCACTGAGCGGCTTCCTTATCCTTATCACCTAAACATAAGGCAAATCAAGTTAGTTTCTGTCCGTTAGCACAAAACAGCACAGTACAGAAAATCAGTCACAAAAAGCGTCGCTAAAAAGTCTACTTAACACTTATACATTTTCAGAATTTACATCCTGATAATCATAAGTCACGCGGACAGCATAACGGCTAGACATCAACACTTGGTAAAATATTCTGCCCTCAAAGACACACGGTCGACTGACTAACACGGTCGGTCGACTGTGTCTACATACTCGGTCGAGTGTCCACTCACACGGCCGACTTAGTAAAATAAATCATCTGGTCAGAACTCAGACACACTCGGTCAAGTGTGTAACTCAACCGGTCGATCGTCTACACGGTCGGTCGAGTGTCAAGAGACACTCGGCCGAGAGTGTTCATCTGATGAAGAAGATGAACACAGCTACAGGTTTAACCCAAAATTTGCCATTTCTTGCTCTAGAGCTCGTTTCTTACCTCAAAACTGACCAAATCGAATACACTAAACATCAATAAGCATAAACCCACAAGATTTTGACACAAACAACATCAAAATCAACCAATTTACACTAAAACCCACTTTTAACAAACTTAACACAAAAACTCCATTTTCTCAAAGATTAAATCTTGATACACTATGATTCTTACCTCAAAAGATTCAGTAAACAATAAAGAACAATATAATATGAATGATTTGAGCTCTAGAACACAAATTAGCAATCTAGGGTTTGAGATTGAAGAAGAAGTGAGTACGGGTGAGTTTGGGATTTTTTCAAGAAACTTTAAGAAATAGCTGGTCCAAGGCTTATATATGTGGGTTAATTACAATACCCCATCACACATGGGTATTTATCAGTTATCAGATATCGCATTTAATTTGACTGCCCTAACGAAGTCCAAATTAAATAAACGAACCTGTTCTGTGACCCTTGTCATAAACTGCTCTTAACTAAATAATAAAATAATATTACACATATAAATAAAATATAAGCATAAATAATCGCACAAATATGCCCAAGGGTATAATAGTCATCTTACTTCTAGGCCCGAACTGAGGATGTTACAGAGTGACTGATCAAGAGGATGATGCAGCAATCTAACTTGACGTATCCTTTCAGAAATAGCTGCTTATCTTTGCTCATGCAATTCAGGTACAGTAATCTCCAGTCTGTAAGCCTCTCTTTCGTCTGGATTCATCCTTTTTAGATCTGAACCTTGTGCAACTGAATCATCTTCCTAAGTTGTGTGTTTATCATGACATTTTAGGGAAGATGGAGGATACATCTGTGATTCTGGGATGCCAGACGAACCTACTGCATAAAAATCATTACGTTCATCTACTGTCCTGTCAAAGTAAGCAAGGGTCCGGGCAGAGACAGGTGATTGAACAAATAAATGATCTCCTCTGCCCCAGACTATAAAATCAGTAGGATCAACAGTATCAGCATCTTGTTTAGCACCCAGCTCATCCACCTTTGCTGGGTCTTCACCACTTGTTACACCCAGCCGCATACTTCTGGCAGGGTCTTCAATCACAGCACTCCTTGCTGTGTCTTCAGTACCAGCTGACTAATTAGTATCAGCTGACATAACTGCCACAGTATCTTCATCAGTTGCCTCAAATAAGGGTCCTTTCCTTAGGGGCTGGTTGTCCCTAGGAGAATATTTCACCCTTTGTTTATCGATAGGCATGGGTTCAGATGATGGTTCTTGTGTTGATACTGATTCTTGTGGAGGCAGATAAGGGACAATTGCTAAGTGCTCCACCTTAGCAGTAGACACATCAGTCTCTGATGGTTCATCATCATCATCAAGGTTGATGATATCTGCTGATGTGTCTGTGTAGCTAGCTGAGCAGTAAATGTAGATTGAGAGGATTGGCTGGTTTCTAGTATAGCATCAAGCCACTTCATAAATACGTCAGCCCTAACTCCTCCTAACTCAGTAGAAGCTAAGTAATCTTTCATCTCTTCAAGAGTCATCTTCTTAATTCTATCAGCTCGCTCAGCATACAACTTGGCTTTCTTTTTATCATATTTAATCATGAACTTAGCATTTCTTTTCAAGGTAGCCCTTTTATGTTCATCAATGCTGATTATTTCATCATCAATTTCACGCTTCTCCGGAGTGAGAGTTCGTCTACGCTCAATTTTAAGTCTTTTTAAAGCAGCATATGCCTCAAACTTAGCGTTGAAAGCAGCATCAAGTTCCTGCCGTCTCTTCTGATGTCTCTCCATTTTTCTTTTCATTTTCCTTTCAATAGTTTGAGAAATAATAAAAGATTCAGCAACAGCCAACTCAGAAACATCACTAGGCTTACTGTCAGAACCAATATCATCTACATATGTGGCAGACACACTGGGTAGAGATTCACCAGCAGTCTTGACACCTGCTTCAGTATGAGCTTTGCTGGGCTTAGTACCAGACCATCATCATCACCATCTCTCCTTTGCTGCTTTGGAGCCTTTTCATGCTCATGCTCCCCCTCAGATTGTTTTCTCTTTTTAGATTTCTTTTTAGACTTCTTCTCCCCCTTTTTGTCATCAGCAGGGTTAGAAATGGGAGCTGGGGAGACTTGTGCATCAAGATCACTATCTAACTCAGGAACAGATTAAGAAAATCTGCTCCAGTCAGCATCAGCAGGAGATAGATGGGCACCAGGATCCACACTAGCAGCGATAATAGGATTACCTTCATGGGGTGGTGGAGGTGGAAGGTCAAAATCTGACTCATCACCATGATTACCATCATTTTTACCTTCACCCGAAGGTTTAGAACCACTGGTATCCTTGTTAGTATCATTATCAGCATCATCATCGAGATCCACTAGTTGTTCTTTGGAAAAAGTCACATTATCATGAATGACTGGCTCTTCCTTACCAGTACCTTTATCAGCATTACCATCAGATGAAGAAGATGATGAGGAAGAAGCTGACGAATCAGAAGGTACTGGCGAATTAGGAAGTTTCTGCATGATGTACTTACCAGTAGCAGGATCTCGAATGAACTTGAGAGGCCTCCATGTACCAGGCCATGGAGAAGCAGCTGGAGCCATACCAAAGTAATGGTAGTATGGCTGTTCATTAACCTGTTGAAGAGTGGCCAGCCTCTCATAAACTTCTTCCCTTACTGGGCAATCAAGCTGAGATAATAGTTCAGTCAGCTCCTCTCAGGGTAGATTGCTGGCTGATACCAAGGCACTTTGAGGATCAATCGTCAGCTGATCCACCAGCAAGGAAATCCTAGGAGTGATAGATGCTCCCCTATAGATGAAGTTAGGTACAACTTCATCAGGATCTGGTACCTGACACACATATGGTTTCTTCTCAGTAGAAGCAGTAGCCTGAGAAGAATCATGGGTGGTAGTGGCAGAAGTACCAGCATCCAAAGTAGGTTCCGTAGAACCAGTAACAGTAGCTGATAACTGCTCAGTAGATGGAATAATAGGTGTAGAAGCACCAGTATCCATTTGAGGTTCCTTTGGAACATAGCCGACATCCTAAAAAAATGAATGCTAGGAAGAATCATCATCAGGATTTGAGCCACCACTAGTAACCACTTCAGTAGTAGTCACAGTCGGAGGAGTAACAGTGGTAGTGGCAGCAGCATCAAAATCAAGAACCTCCTTAACAATATTATCGATAACCTTTTCAAGTACAGGAGGAGGTTCCATTATCATCTCATCAACCACTTCAGAATCAGTGGTTGAAGTAGCAATACCGGAGACAGTAGGAGGAGTAGCAGAAATATTAGCAGTAGCTAGCTCCTCATTAATAGTAAGATCAGTGGAACCAGCAGCCACAATGTCTCCAGTAGAGCCAGCAACAGTAGAGGCAACAACACTAGAATCAGTACCAGTAGATAAATCAGTAGCACCAACACCAGTACTAGAAACAGAGAGCTCATCAGTAGAAATAATAACATTCTTTTCTTGCTCCCCCTCTGCATGTTCATCTACCCTGCTAAGAACTGAAACAAAAGAACATTTTATGTTAACAACTGTAGAACCAAATAAATTTGACTCAACAATTGCATCTGTTGTTGGTCTCTGAGGACAGACTGGTGATTTAGTTAGCCCTTCGATTGAGACATAACTATGTGTCTGTAAGTATAGCTGTGACTCTGCTGACTCACTGGCAACACATGTTGACCCAGATTGTGTAAGAGTTCTGGCTGGTAATGATTTAGGAGTATGACTCTTAGCATGATCCAAGTAACATTTGGATTTTACAGTAGCCTGAGCTAGTTCAACATGATGAGGAGCCAGTTCAAGTCTGCTTTGGGGGTCAATTATGTTCTTTGCTGGTTGTACTGTCAGCAGAAGATATTTTTAATTAAGTTAGAAATTTCTGCTGTTTGGTCTAGAGACGCACCAGGTTCCATAGCAGCTTTTTTTTCAGAAGCAGCAGTTGAGACTGGGGTAATCCCTCCTGTGGTGTGCTTGGAGCCAGCTTTAGCTCGTTTGGATTTGCCTGTTACCAAGAAATAGATAAGCAACGGATTCCAATACTAGAATTGGGTAGTCAGTATATAAGACTAGGGATGTTCTTTATTATCAGAGCGCACTAGATTCTAATACAACTACTGCTTTACCAGTATGTGAGACGGTGGCTGTACTAGTTGAGGTAGCTGGCTTCTTCCTTTTCACAGCTGGCTTACACTGAGGTCCCTCCCCCTCAGCTGGTGCAACACCAGAGGCAGTCGTTTGGTGAACTCCACCCCGAGCAACAAGATACTCGAGCATGCCTGGTGTTAAACCAGTATATGGAGTAGCAGGATCATCTTTTGGCATTCCCCCTTGTTTCAGAGGCAGATCAAATGATTCATCAGCAATCTGCTGGTAAGCTTCACCCAGCTCATTTTTGAAAACAAGGCTCAAGAACCTTGGAAAGGGGATTAGGTGTGTTCGTTTGGGTGCAAACACCATTTCCCTTAGCCTTAAGTAAATTTCACCGGCATAATCGATATTATGGTTAAACAGCAACCCGTGACCACTCTTTAGCTCAAAATCTGAGCACTGGTCAAAACTCCCTGACTTCTGGCTGATGCACTGAGTCAGTAATCCAAAGAAGTAATACCATAGAGGTGGCATATGCTTCCTTAAGGGCGTATGAGCCACTGGTCGATTGAACCCTATAATTTCCAGTACCTCCCTTCTAAACTCATCACTGGTATTAACAAATGGTCCACTTGGCAGATGAAGAGCTCGTCAGATGGCATCAACGGTGATTGAGCCAGAGCTAATGGTGGCAGTATACCAGAATCTGGCCAAGCAGGCTGGATAAAGATGTGAAGGTACACCTGTAATTGCTCGATCCAGAGGTGATTGCCGTATATAATCGATTAACGTTTTATAGCCCATGTTGGCTTTGGATTTGGGAATGGACAGGGCATGAGCAGCATTGCCTCTCCATAGGCGAATGGTTATGTATTCTGGAGCATTTGCAGCCCTAACAAGGTTGGGGTACAGGTTGAACAGAGGACCCTATACAACTTGTTCCTCTATGACGGTTTGTGGTTGTTGTTCTAGTTATTGTGGTTCCACCAATTGTTGTTGCTGTTATTGTTCTTCTGGCTGGTTCTCAATAGGAGGTGATTGGTGTTGTTCTGCCATTGATGAATTGTTGAAGATGATTGTATGAAAGATTTGAAGATTTGGGATTTTAGAGAGAAGAGTGTGTATTTGAAAGGTAAATCAAAGAGTTAATAACCAAAGGTTATTATGTGAAATGGATCGCCTTATTTAACCTTTCGGATTAGTGGAAAAAGTGCAGGAGAGAGAAAGTGGCAACTATCATCTGCAGGCGCGTGGGCAGATGTGACAGACTGGCATGTTTTCGAGGGGACACAGACTGTTGACATGACGTATAATCGACTTAAACACTCGTACCTCCTATTAAGCATTAAATGCAGCAGGTTTAAATTGAAAAAATGAAGTTAAAGACCAGAAAATAAAATTTGTATTAAATACAAAAATTCTTTGTTACATTTAATATGTCATGAATTTAATTTTAAATCATTGGGAGTAAATGAGTTGTTGTTTTAAGGTATCATTAAATGTTGTGAGCTATTTATTATTTCATTTTGACATTGAATAACCATGATATAGAAGACCTTGTTGTGCTGATTGTTTGACATGTAGGCAATAAGTAAGAAATATGTGACTTACTGGTTTGCCCTACATATTGTAGAACCAGCACACCAACAAAATTGTCTTTTATTTTAGAGTTCAAGCATACCCAGCTCAGAGATGAGATAGTTAAAACATTTCTCATCTAAGGGCTTTGTGAAGAGATCTGCTAACTGCTGGTCTGTTAAAATAAAGTGTAGCTCCACATCTCCTTTTTGAACATGATCCCTTATGAAATGATATCGAACGTCAATATGCTTTGTTCTCGAGTGCATCACAGGATTGTTGGTAATAGCAATTATACTGGTGTTGTCACAGTAGATTGGAGTTTTTGTAACATGAACACCATAGTCCTTCAGCTGGCTTTGCATCCATAGTACTTGAGCAGTACAACTACTAGCAGAAACATATTATGCCTCAGCACTAGATGTGGACACAGTATTTTGCTTTTGCTCATCCAGCTGACTAGCTTATCACCCAGTAACTGGCAACCACCAGTAGTACTTTTCCTGTCTATCTTACACCCTGCAAAGTCAGCATCTGAATACCCAATTAGCTCAAAATCCTGGTCTTTGTGATACCAAAGACCACGTTTAGCAGTACCTTTCAGATACCTAAATATCCTTTTTACTGCTAGCAAGTGTGACTCTTTAAGATCAGCTTGATATCTGGCACAGAGGCATGTGGCAAACATAATATCTGGTATGTTGGCTGTGAGATAAAGTAGGGATCCAATCATACCTCTATATTCAGTGATATTGACTGGTTCACCATTGGAATCAGCATCTGTTTTTATGGATGCTGCCATTGGAGTCCCTATATCTTTTAAACAGGTCAGACCAAATTTCTTTAACATATCTTTGATATATTTATCTTGACTTATAAAAATTCCATCATCAAGTTGTTTAATCTGCAGTCCAAGAAAGTACTGAAGATCTCTTTGTAAACTCATTTCATATGTCTTTGACATAAGTTTTGAAAAATCTTGACAATGTGTTTCATTTTTAGAACCATAAATAATATCATCCACATATATCTGTACCAGCAAGAGATCACCATCTATCTCTTTTGAGAACAGAGTTGTATCAATTGTTCCAACTTTAAAACCTAAACCAGTGAGATACACAAGAAGTGTCTCATACCATGCTCTTGGAGCCTGTTTAAGGCCATAAAGGGCTTTGTCTAACTTGTAGACATGGTCTGAATATTTACTACTTACAAAACCAGGTGGCTGCTTGACAAAGACTTCTTCTTGCAGCTTCCCGTTGAGAAATGCAGATTTAACATTCATCTAGAATACCCTAAAGTTCATCTTAGCAGCATATGCCAAGAATAATCTTATAGCTTCCATCCTAGCCACTGGTGCATACGTTTCTCCGTAGTCCAATTCTTCTTCCTGTCGAAACCCTTGAGCTACTAATCTAGCTTTGTTTCGAATCACAATCCCATCTTCATCCATCTTGTTCTTAAACACCCACTTGGTACCAATGATTTTCTTTGATTTATCTTCTGGTTCAGGTACCAATTTCCATACTTTATTCCTATCAAACTGAGTAAGTTCATCTTGCATTGCTCCTACCTAGCTAGGATCTTTAAGTGCTTCTTCAGGTCATGTGGGCTCAATGGTAGACACAAAGTTTACATGCATACAGAAATTGCTGGTTGCATGTATTCTAGTTTTAACACCACTAGTCAGATTACCAATAACTTGCTCAATAGGATGCTCCTTTTTCCATCTATTGTTATGAACATGTGAGCTTATCATGGAACACACAGCATCTTGATCATCAGCTGGTTCAGAAGTATGAGCAGCAGTTGGAGACAGTTGTTCAATATGAGTGTAACCAGTACCAGCATGTGATCCTTCAGAACTAGTAGACCTATGCTCAAGTTGTAAGACTTCGGTAGAGCTAGTAGGTCCACTTGGTTTGGACACAGATGAAACAGAGTGTTCCATCTCATCATCAGATTGGAGAGGGATTTGCTACTGGTTCTTCTTCATCATCTAGAGCATGCGGAGTGGGCTCTTCAAACAGTAACACTTCATCTTCTTGACCAGTAGATGAAGTAGGGGCAGTTTCATCAAATGTAACATTAATGGATTCTTCAAAACAACCCCTTATTTTATTGAAAACCCTATATGCCTTTGACATGTTGGAATATCCAAGGAATATACCTTCATCAGCCTTAGCATCAAACTTGCCTAGCTGATCCCTATTGTTTAGAATGAAATAGGGAGTGCCAAATACATGAAGAAATGAAATTGAGGGTCTTCTTCCTTTGAGAATTTCATAAGCAGTTTTCTGATGTCTTTTCACTATTAAAGATCTATTCTGGGTAAAACATGCATCTGTCCAGTATGAATTTTTCAGCCCAGACTCAGCCAACACAGATCTTGCTGCTTCAATGAGAGTTCTGTTTCTTCTTTCTGCAACACCATTCTGTTGAGGTGTTCTCACAGCAGAGAAATTCTGTGAAATACCTTTGTTAGCACAAAATTCTTCCAATGTTGCATTTCTGAATTCTGTACCATGATCACTTCTAAGTTGTTTCACCAGTTGCCCATTCAGTAGTTCCATTCTTTTGATAAAATTGATAATTTCATCAGCAGCTTCACTCTTTTGCTTCAAAAAGAATACCCATGTGTATCTGGAATATTCATCAACAATCATCAGTGTATACTTCTTCCCACTGCAGCTGGCTATATTGACAGGACCAAAAAGATCCATATGAAGTAGGTGAAATGGTTTCTCAACAGATGAAATCTTCTTTGATTTGAATGAGGCATGGTGATGTTTCCCTTTTTCACAACCAGGACACAATCTGTCCTTCACATAAGACATTGTGGGTAGCCCCGACACCAAACTTTTACTAGATAATTTGTGAATATCTTTAAAGTTGAGATGTGAGAGTCTCTTGTGCCATAAACATTTGAGGTTGTCTGCTGCCTTTGAATAAAAACAAGTATCAGTTGTTGTGACGACTGTGTTCATGTCAATTTGATACATGTTCTCATGTCTTTTTACTGTCAGCAGTGGCTTCCCTGTCTTATCAAAAATAGTGCCAATTTTTCTTCTGAATTGGACTATCTTACTTTTACTTGTCAGTTGGCTTATGCTGAGTAAATTATGTTTAAGCCCAACGACATATGCTACATTTGTAAACCTAACATTCCCATTTGTTAAAGTACCAAAACCCTCTGTGTAACGCAACTGAATTATCTCCATATGATACAACTGGACCATCTTTTTCTTGATAGTCCATTAGCAGGGACTTACATCCGGTCATATGTCTCGAACATCCACTATCGAGATACCAGATTTGCTTGTTTTGAATGCCCTGCACAGTAGCTTAGAGATTAGTTCTTTTTGGGAACTCATCCAAGGATGGGTTTTGGAAGAGTCATCTTTGATGCTTTCTTCCATGCTGCTTCGTTGGTTTGAGGGGTAGCAACATTGGGGTTCATAACATGGGTACATTGATGGGACAAGTGAGCTTTGCTGTCATATTTGTAGCATTTTCTCACTTTTAGTCTCGAGCTTCACAGTCAGTAACTTAACAATGGATGTTTCAGTACCTAACTCTAATGTTTTAGCTTTTCCCTTATGGGCAGCTTTTGGCTTGGAACCAGTACCATTATCACGATCTGCTGCCTTGCCTTTGGGGTTTGACTTACAAGTGTGGGAAGTTACTGGTTTATCATCAGCTGCTGATTGACCCGCAGAATTTACTTTAGACTTCCCAGCATTTTGATTTGCTGGTTTGTCTTTCTTTGCTGGTTGGTCAGTATGACTTTCATCAATAGGCTCAGCAGGTAGACAGCTAGAAGTTGTAACTGACATAAGGTTTCTTTTGTTGTTCTCAGTTATTTCATTCTTGATTCGTCTTTCTTTGGGAGTCATATAGTAAATGCTTAAGGGATCAGTAGTTTCATCAATTGAAGTACTGGTTTCCTTAGCTTTTACTTCACTCACCAAGATCTCTTTCATGGACGGTGGTGGGGTCACTGTAGGTCTGACAAACTTATTTGATAAGACCTTTTTACCCTTAACTATCTTAGCAAAAGTATTTGGTAAGTGTTCATGCATATTTTTTCCAAGGGAAAACATACAGACGGACATCAATGCGAAAGGATTTTTTTAGGCGTCAACGTCGTTGTTCTTCGGTCCGGTTACCGTGAATAACCCGTACCCGAGATGATGATCTCGGGAGGGTGGCCAACGAATTGCCCGCCGGTCAATAGTCGGACCCTATCAACGGCAAACGGAGAAAAAACCCTACAAGACCCGTAGGTAAAAACCCTAGAGTTGCGATCGTGAAGACGATTGTGGAGAAGATCCGGCGATAACTACCTTGTGCGTTGCGGACTTGCGGTGGCGGCGTTGCGGTGTGATCGAATGATCGTATGAGGTGGTGCTTTCATTGAGAGAGTAAGAGTTGTATGCGATTGGGAGATTGTGAACTTGATGTAGGTTTTGCCCCATATTTATAGATGGGAATTAGGGTTAATTGACTTGGGGCCCAAGTTAATTGTGTAGACCCTAATTGGGCTAAACCCTACGTCATCAAGTCCCCCAAGTTCGGTATGATATTTTTTTCAAGTATCTTATCGAACTTCTCATTATGCTGCGGAAAATAAGTTCACATGAGCCTGCGCAAACAACTGTGCGTAAACCCGCGAACAGATGCGTAAAGAACCGCATGCAGAGTGCGCAGGGAAACCGCGTGAACTACCATGCGTAAAAATGCATGAAAATTGGGTCTAAAGTCGCGGACAACTGTGCGCAAAGTGTGCG
The DNA here is from genome assembly GCF_046630445.1 of Rutidosis leptorrhynchoides. Lineage (NCBI taxonomy): Eukaryota > Viridiplantae > Streptophyta > Magnoliopsida > Asterales > Asteraceae > Rutidosis > Rutidosis leptorrhynchoides. Next base: position 155,474,167 of record NC_092335.1, on the reverse strand, counting down.
TTGCGCAAGCGCGCGAACATCTGCGCTAAATATTCATGTACTTAAACCGCATATAACGAATTAAAAGCTCCATAAGAAAAGACAAACCTTCTCAAACCGAATGATAGACGGTAGAAACACAAGACATAATGCATCGTGCCCCACGGTGGGCGCCAAATGTTCATGCATATTTTTTCCAATGGAAAACATACACACGGACATCAATGCGAAAGGGTTTTTTTAGGCGTCAACGTCGTTGATCTCCGGTCCGGTTACCGTGAATAACCTGTACCCGAGATGATGATCTCGGGAGGGTGGCCAACGAATTGCCCGCCGGTCGATAGTCGGACCCTATCGACGGCAAAGGGAGAAAAAACCCTACAAGACCCGTAGGTAAAAACCCTAGAGTTGCGATCGTGAAGACGATCATGGAGAAGATCCGGCGATAACTTCCGTGTGCGTTGCGGACTTGCTGTGGCGGCATTGCGGTGTGATCGAATGATCGTATGAGGTGGTGCTTTCATTGAGAGAGTAAGAGTTGTATGCGATTGGGAGATTGTGAACTTGATGTAGGTTTTGCCCCATATTTATAGATGGGGATTAGGGTTAATTGACTTGGGGCCCAAGTTAATTGTGTAGACCCTAATTGGGCAAAATCCTACATCATCAGTAAGATAGCTTCAGGATCAGTTTCAAGAATGGGGTCCATAAAAGCAACTTCTGCTAGAGCAGCAGCAGCAGCATAATCACCAGCAAAGAAGGCTTCAACTTGGGCAGGCACCTGCTCATTTACACATTTAGCTGTGCGTTGAGCATATGTACACCATGAAGCAACAACCTTTTTGAGATCGTTTAGCTAGTTCTTAACATCTGCTGCCTCAACGTGAAGAGACTTTAAAGCAAAATTTTGTTTTTCTAGTTTTGAAATTTCATCCTTTAAGATTTTAATTTCATCAGTTTTGCCTTTAAGTTTTTCATTTAAATATTTGTTATCGTTTTTCAAAACTTCTTCACGTTTACTGCCTCTACATAAATCAAGTCTTAGGTAGTCAAACATTTCAGCTTTTTCATCATCAGTATAAGTTCGAAAGTTATCAACCTTATACAGCATTTCAGATTTCCATTGAGGTGAATCCTTCTTCAGGTCAGCTTCCCTCATATCAGCCACAAATGTACTACCATTATCATCCTTATCAGACTCCTCGACCTCCTTGGCCATCAAACACAGCTTTCTACCAGAAGCATAACCAGCACCATCATCATCAGTATCACTGTCAGACAATGAAGAAGAGCTGGTTTCATCCCAATCATGATGCTCAGCAACTAAAACCTTTTCTGGCTTCTTTCCCTTCTTATCAGCCTTAGCACTTTCCTTAATTTGAGCCTTCATAGTTTTGTATTTGTTCTTGTACTTATCAGCTTTTGAGAAGGAGTTAGCATGTAAGGTTGAAGGTTTTCTGGACATGCATTCAGCAGTAAAATGTCCAACCTTCCCACAATTGTAACACTCAGATTTAGGACCCTTGACTGACTTGCTGCTATACCTAGCACTTGGTTTCTTACTCCCTTTGAATGACTTGTTGGTCCTATTACGATTGAACCTTTTGAACTGCATAGCCAGTAAAGCCATACCTTCGGCAAACCCTTCTACATCATCTTCATCATCACTGCTTTTTTCTGACCCAGTACCATTATCCACCTCATCCTCAGCTGACTCTTCTTCTGCCATCAACTTTTGAACCAGTAAAGCTTTCTGAGCTTTCTTTTTAGCAGCAGCAATAAGAGCAGTGTCATCTGACTTAGAATATTTTGAAGTGGTGGGGGCAGACTTAAAATTTTCTTTCAGGTTAAGTTCAAACTTTGCTTCTGCCTTCTCATGGTTCCACAGTGTACTGTAGAGAGAAAACATGTTGAAGTTCTTTAAGGTCTGAGTGGTTCTTAATGGGTCAGTAACAGGTTTCCATTTAGCAGGCAGTGAGTCAATGAATTTGTTTACTTGTTCAAAATCAGTATATGTGATTTGTAAAGTAATCAGGTCAACAATCAAGGAGTTAAACCTAATGAAGGTTTGCTTAAGGATTTCACTCTTGTAGGCAAAGAACATTTCATATTCTCTTTTCAAAGCAATCATCCTGTTATGCCTTACCTCACCCATACCCTCATAGGTGACATCTAGATAGTCCAACATAAGCTTAGCATTCAGCTTTCCCTTAATCAGTTTGAACAATGGGTTAGGTACAGTTATAGCTAACAAGGTTCTGATCTTAGGGTCAAGTCCAACACGACGTTTATCCTCAGCATCCCATCTAGAAGGGGTAACTTCTCTGCCAGGAATGGCAGGAGTGTCAGCTGTAGCTGGAACACTATCAATAGTCTCAGTAGGGATAAATGGACCATCTATGGCAATGCCATGCATGAGTGGGTCAATAGACTCAAAGTGAAGCATGAATCTTGCCTTCCAAGTTTCATACTCATCTTCATCGAATTTGGGTGGTCTATTGGATGAGACATTTTCAAGGTAAGCTGTATTTGAATATGCAGCCATGTGAGAATTCAGATCCAAGATATTAAATTATCAAGACTGAAGCTCTGAAACCAGTTGTTGGTCCCTTGATAAACAACAGGAGTATTGTAGAGGAGGGGGGGTGAATACAATTTCTTTCAATTAACTTAACAGTTAAACACCATTAGTATTCAAGCATGTAAATTAAATAGAGTCACATGTAAGTTTTCAACGGTTTATTCTTTATTGATTAAATCACAAAGAATTACAACTATCCTTGGCGGAATAATAGTTGGTTGATACAAATTTACCTAGATTATAGCTATGAGGATAACTTAAAGTTATTACACTTTTTGGACTCTAAATAATAAAACTCACACCACTAGTTGTTACAATAGTGGATACATTAATTTATACTAGTCCAATTATCCGTGTAATTGATCTATTATCCACTGGTACATAGAATGTCTGTACTTGTGGGGACAATTGCATCAGAGAGCGTGCTCTCCTCTTTCCTCTTTGGTAGCTATTTGCAGGAACACCCCAATTCGGTATGGCACCACTATTTGTTTAAACAAATAGAATGTTGTGTTCCCTAGGCATTGACAAAGTATAACATATGTCTGCACATGCGTTAAACTTCTGCATTCCCACGTGGTCTTGTAAGGTCATTTGTCAGCCGCCGACGCGTGTCCTTTTCTGTTCAACTTTGTCTTTGACTTCTGTTGAATAGTACACTTGATGTAGACCACTCAGGAAACCAACATGCTTGTAATGAAGCATGGTTGTCTTGTGTTGTATGCTGCTTACCAGGTTTACTGGTTCTTCTCATGCTGAGTTACTTGATATAGTTGAATTGCTGGGTACTAATCTTGTGCTGATTTGAAGAAAACTCTCTACCTTGTGCTGGTAGACTAGGCAGCATACTAAAACACTCGACACAGCAATATTTGCTGTCTATAAATAAACAAACTTGTGCTGGCTGCACATAACATTTTAGTGCAAATAAATTACAGTTTTGTCATAATTAAATCCTTAATTATTTTGGGGACTCAACAATATTATTATTATGACATTAGTATTACTACAAAGATTATTATTTATTATCAAAAGTATTATTATCATTAGTAAATATAAATATTGTTATTATTATTATTATTATTATTATTATTATTATTATTATTATTATTATTATTATTATTATTATTATTATTATTAAAATAATTAATATTATTATTATTATAAAATAATACAACTTTTGGTTCATTATTATTATTATCGATATTATATTATTTAATCAAATAAATATTTGATACAAATATATATTTATTACATGTAATACAATTATAATACATATCATTATATTTTTATCATTAAAATGATATTATGTAAACGTTATACAAATTATAATACTTAATATATAAAATCTATTTTTATCATATATTAACATAAGTTTTTTTTATCGTTAATACATTATAATAAATGATGAAATAATTTAATAAACATTTACTATATAAATATTAATTAGTTAAAATATGTAGAATAAATGTAAGTTATTTAATTATTAAAAAAACATAAAATTCAGTAAAATAACATATAGATTTCAAATAAATATATATAAACTAGTTACATTGATTTATCTAAAGATTCCGAATATGACAATCTAATCAGTTATGTGATAATTTGAATTTTGTAAATTATCGATTCATTCAACTATCAAGACTTATACTCTGGTAATATAATTATATAATAAACATGTATAGATTTTGAAAGTCATTTTTGAATTAGATGACTTGCGTTAACTTTTGCATGATAATCTCGAGTATTAGGATTGTGATACAATATGACCTGACCTAAATTGTTAGACAGATATTGACCAACATATAAATATAAATATACTTAATATAGGTTCGTGATTACGAGGCCAACCCTGCACTTGTTCAGTGCCGTCATATGCATTATTGCTACGAAATACAGTATTGTGAGTTTCATTTGCCCTTTTTAAATGCTTTTGCAATATATATTTTTGGGACTGAGAATACATGCGCTGCTTTTATAAATGCTTTGCAAAATAGACACAAGTACTTGAAACTACATTCTATGGTTAGATTATTATACCAGATATCACCTCTATTAGCTTGGTTTAGATAAGAATTAGTGTTTATTATAATTGCCACTAATTGACGCGAATCCTAAAGAAAGATAAATTCTCTACAGACGAGTGGTTCTGTCGATCTATTCTCTACAGACGAGTGGTTCTGTCGATCTATTCTCTACAGACGAGTGGTTCTGTCGATCTATTCTCTACAGACGAGTGGTTCTGTCTCTACAGACGAGTGGTTCTGTTTATCCTTGGGGATATTTTGATGCATTTTGTTAATATGGGTTATCAGGTGTTCAATTCATATGAATGATTTTTATACACAGTTTATGTGTATTGATTAAACGAAAATCTTGTGGTCTATTAAAATTATGAATTGATTATTGATAATAAACTAATGAACTCACCAACCTTTTGGTTGACACTTTTAAGCATGTTTATTCTCGGGTATTAAAGAAATCTTTCACTGTGCATTTGCTCATTTTAAAGATATTACTTGGAGTCATTCATGACATATTTCAAAAGACGTTGCATTCGAGTCGTTGAGTTCAACAAGATTATTATTAAGTCATTTATAATTTGAGTATATTATGAAATTGTATGCATGCCTGTCAACTTTCGATGTAATGAAAGTTTGTCTTTTAAAAACGAATGCAATGTTTGTAAAATGTATCATTTAGAGGTCAAATACCTCGCAATAAAATCAATTATTATGTAACGTTTATAATCGATATGAACGGGGCATTTCACCGAGTGTTCTTATGATGATTTGAAGCAACTTTGATGAAAAAATCAACATAATCCATAGTTATCACGTAATGAAGACGAGGATGGGGATGTATTGTAAAAAAAAATATAAAATTATCAGGTCATAATTACTATTTATCATGTCAAAAGTATAAAATTTGATAATAACACATAACTTATAAGTTTATGTACTACAATAGTATTATTTTGGGTATATAGCCTACAATGGAACAAAATAGAAAATATATGACATATTTATGGCTTAAACCCTACTATATATGTGAGAATTTAGATTAAAGGGTTTAAACAGTTAGGTTATATATTTTCTCAAATGTCCCGATGTCTCCCATTACTCATTTGCGTCTCACTGTCGGCTACATACTTTCAAAAGTTAAACCACTTTACGTTTTTTACCTACAACCCAAACAATTGATGACGTGCCCTATGAGTTGGCATTGAGTTATCATGACACGTCGATTGGTAGAATTTTATTTTATTTTTTATTAATGATATTTATATTTATTTCCCTATCTTTTTTATTTTTTTTTATTCCATGAAATTTTTTTAAGTTATTTTTTGTATTATTTGTTTTTCATCAAACACAAGGATATTACGAATGTGAATCCGTGATTAAATTAAATTACTGTGTTTTGAAAGGTATACAATGAGATGGAAACTATTAATTGCAAAAAGGAAACAATTATTGATGAACATCATCACTTAAATGCGATTACTAAAAGGAAACAGTTAATTGCAAATCAAACAAATGGATTTGCAAATCGTTTCCATCTTATGAACATCATCATCATCATCATCTTCTGAACTCTCGTTGCTACAAATGGGTTTTGAAAATCATCCTAATCATCAAACTGAACAAATGGGTTTTGCAAATCGTCAAATCGTCAAATCCGTAAATCGATTTGCAAATGGGTTTTGCAAATCGTCAAATCCGTAAATCGTAAATCGAACAAATGGGTTTTGCAAATCGATTTGCAAATCGTCAAATTGAACAAATGGATTTTGCAGGTTGCAGGTTAAATAACTAAACATAAATTCGTAATACCACTTACCATACGAGAACCATGGTTGAGTTTCAGAACTTTAATGGTTTAATTTGTTGTTCTAAAATTTAAAGGTTTGATTTAATTTTGAGAGTTAAGGGTTTTTGGGTTTTAGGGAAGAACATAATGGAGAAGAAGAGTATTCAGGCAAGTATCCATCCATCATCCATTCCATGTCATATTTAAAAGAAAAACAAAAAATTCCATATAATCATTTTTAACTAATTTAGCCGGTAACAAGTCATTTTTTGTTTACACTGGTACACTTTTTGAAAGTATATAGCTGACATGAGACATAAATGGGTATATGAGCGACATCGAGACATTTGAAAAAGTATATATATAGCCTATCTGTAACTTTAACCCATTTGTATATGTACTATTTGAAACATTTTAATGCTTTTTACCTACCGTTGTACTTACTATATATTTGACAATTTCGATTGAAATACTGGAAAAGTCCATTCAATTTTTAATGGAAATTATGTTTTGTGAATGCAATTTCTAAGTCGTTTTCACTGAATCAAATTAAAAGTTATCATCAAACAAGCACCTCCATATATCACTCCCCATGGTTAACGGTGACAAAAATCGAATTTTCTTACAAACCTTTCAGTATAAACAATAACAAACTTTTCAATATACACAATAACGTAGCTGACATTTCATCAGCTTTAAGTAGATGTCGTCTACGCTTGGTTGAAACGGGGCGTGTACTTCTCCCAAGCCTCCTACATGGCATACCAATGACGAAAATGAAGCCCTGATGAGGTTTTTTTTTTTTTTTTTTTTTTTTTTTTTTTTTTTGCTTCAAGTGAGGTGTCACTCAAGTTTAAAATGAAGACAATGAATTGACAGTGACATGTCACTTTTTGATTGGTGAAGAGATTTATTTTATAGAAATTAATTATAACCTTGACTCCTTGAGAGACTCTTGAACCGCCTTTGTGGTTCGATGGTTTAACCACAATATCTTGAGTATATTGGGCACGTTTGGAGGTCAAGGGTTCGACCATTGGCCCTGTAAAAGGTCTGTGAGGGAAGTTTTACCATTCTGACATTCTGTATACAGGAATTTGGCCCGATCCACATGCTTGTATGGATTGATGGATCATGTCTCTGTTATGCGGTTGGGACTTCCGCCCGGAAACGCGTGTGTTCGTGGAAAATGATCGAGTGAGTCAGGGGCGGAGCCAGGATTCTGAAGCAGTGGGTGTACAATATAAATATCAAAGTACACAATATAAATGTAATATAATGATAAGTATAATAACATGGTGAAAAAAATATACTACGTATAAGAAATAATTATCAACTGAAATCAGATTAATTATTGTTTATTTATATCTATATAAACTTAAATACGGAGTACTAGTAATACCTAAGTTAGAAAACAGAAAAGGGATAGAAAATGAAAATTATTGTAGAAAATGAGAGGGGTGTTAGACAAGGAGATCCACTCTCTCCCTTTTTGTTCATTATCACCCCGGAAGGTCTTAATTGGTTGGTAAAAAATGCGGTATCGAATAATCTATTTAGTGGGGTGGAAATTGGTCACGACAAAATCAATATTTCTCATTTTCAATATGCGGACGATACCATTTTCTTTGGTACTTGGAGTATGGATAACATTGATAATTTAATGAAACTTCTTAGGTGTTTTGAGTTGAGCTCCGGTTTAAAGGTCAACTATAATAAGAGTAACTTATTTGGGGTGAGAATTGATAAAGTAGAGGTTGAAGAGATGATGAATCTTTTTGGGTGTAAGGTCGGTACTTTCCCGTTTATTTACCTAGGCCTTCCGGTTGGTGCAAAAATTAGTAAAATGGCTAGTTGGAAACCGGTTGTTGAAAAGTTTGAAAAGAGGTTATCGGATTGGAAAGCCCGTGTGATGTCTTTCGGTGGACGTTTAACCCTTGTGAATTCGGTTCTAAATAGTTTACTGTTGTATTACTTTTCGCTCTTCCGTGCTCCGCCTACCGTGCTTAAAAAACTTGAGAATGTGAGACGTAAATTCTTTTGGGGTGGGGCGGGAGACGAGTCAAAAATCTCGTAAGTAAAATGGGATGATGTCATCCGTCCCTTGGCGTATGGCGGACTAAATGTGGGTTCTCTTTTTGTTAAAAATTTAGCACTAATCGGCAAGTGGTGGTGGATGTTTTATACCGAATCCGCTTCCTTATGGGTTAGTGTTATTAAAAGCATTTATGGGGTTTCGGGTTCTCTTATTTCGGGTGGGAATACTTCTATTGCATATACTAATACCATATGGAGCAATATTGTTAAAACAGGTGAAGACATCGATCGTCTCGGGGCAGACTTCTCCAAATCGTTCTCGAGATCGATTGGTAATGGCAACAACACTCGTTTTTGGGATGATTCTTGGGTTACGAAAGCTCCCTTGCGTGACGTTTTTAAAAGCATGGTGCGGCTTGAAATGAATCATAGTGCTAAAGTCTCGGATTGGATTGTTCGTGATGGTGAAAGATATAGGTTCGTGTGGAATTGGTCGAGAGAAGTAAGTGGACGTACGTTGTGTGACAACCCGGAAATTTCTAACCAAATTTAAACTTTAATCGTTATATGTTTCCGACACGATAAGCAATATTTGTTAAGTTAAATTTCAAGAATTTTAAACTATGTTCATACATTCATTCAACCTCGACCAAGTTCCAACAATTCACGAACCATTAAACGAATATGATTATATATGTATATGTGTATATATATTATAACTTGAAACGTAAACAAAATATTAGATTAAATACTTTATATGATTGTATCTGTTTCAAAATGTTTATCAATGAAATTAGAAGATAAGATCAAATGATTGAATTATCAGATATATTGAATTATGATTACAAGTCTCTGTTGAAAGGCCCGCGTTGATTTGAGAAATCTTTCCATTTTAACAATATTCGAAAAATGGTAAAGTGATTTATAAATAAGAACAAATTGTCAATCATTGAGAACTAGACAAAGGATAGTAGAAGATTGAATCTCATAAAGACTCGATTGATCTATTTAGTTTCAAACGTACAAAAACGTTTTTAGTTTAAAAAGAACTTTATTATTAAAACGTATATAACTTTTATAAATATCTAGAACCACTTTTGACAACTCATTACTTAACTAGTATGATAAAGATAACGATATTTATATTTTATTTTATTAAATATATATAACGATTTAAATTAATATTATATATATTTATACGCGTATTATACGTACATAGTTTTATACTTTTACTATACTTAAACTTTACCTTTACTTTATTTTTACTTTACTTTAATAATTCACTTTAATAATTCATACTTTAATAATTCATTTTAATAATTCATACTTTAATAATTCACTTTAATAATTCATACTTTAATAATTCACTTTAATAATTCATACTTTAATAATTTACTTTAATTTAATAATTTATACTTTAATAATTCACTTTAATAATTCAAAAATCTATTATAAATAGAATTCAATAGGTTTCATTATTTCATAGAAACTTGAAAATATTTTTCTCTAAACTCTCTCAATCGATTTACATATATATATTTACTCCGTATTATTTCAAGATATTATTAGTATACATAAAATATTACGACGGAGTGCTGTCCGATTGATTCCGAAATTGTTTTTCGAGTGGGATAGGATTAAGGAAATTATGGGTTATAGCTATGGAGGTGATTGAGTATGGTTCATGGGTATGCTCGTAAAGTCAATATAGTGTTTATCATTTCCGTTGCGTCTACGTACCTTTCCTGCAATATTGAATCTCAATATTGATACGTAAGCACTCATAATTTAACTTTTACATACTAATAGTGTATCCCTGACTAGTGCTCGAGTATTTAGGATTATGCATGCTTGTACTTTTGATATTGCCCTTAGACAGGTTAGGTTGAATCTTGAATTAGTTACATTTGCGGTTGAGATAAGGTATAAGATATGCATGTCCTTGGAAAGCTAGCGAAAAATTAAGAACTTTTCCTTTAGATATCGAATGGTTTCGATGAACGGATTAGAAGTTATAATCAATTGAATTTTTGATATTTTTATTAAAAATGATTATTATTATCGTCGTTTTTATCGTCGTTCTAGTTTTATCTTATTATTATCATTATTATTATTTTTATCAATAAAAGGGATTTATCATTAAAAATTGTTATTTTTTTTATTATTACTATCGTTAAAGTTATAATTAGTATTATTATTATTATCCAATTATTATTATTATTATTATTATTATTATTATTATTATTATTATTATTATTATTATTATTATTGGTATTATTATTATTATTATCATTATTAATATATATATCATTATTTAAAAATAGTTATTTTTATTGTTATTATTATTATTACTATATTATCATTAAGATAATTATTAGTATTATCGTTAATAATGTTATAGTAACTATCATTATTAATATTAATGTAATTAAAACAAATATTTGTAACACCTAATTATTTTGATTACTATTATTATCATTATTATGAACACGATATAAAAGACGATTAAAAGCTATTAAACGAAACGATTAGGAAATAATGGGTAAGAGTATCATGATGAAATTAAAATATTATAAGATATTGATTTAGATAAAATTATCATTCTTATTATTTTTATCATTACTATTATTATTAAAAGTATCGTTAGTATTAAAACTATCATTTTAACAAAAATTATCATTTTAATAGAAATGTCATTGTTACTATAAAATATCATTATTATTATTATTTTAAATAGAATTATTATTTTAAAGATAATATTAAAAATTATCGTAAATATTAAAGTTATCATAATTAGAATTATCGTTTTATCATAATGTCATCTTAGTAATTATAAATATTGATATTTTTATAATAATAATTATTATTACAAAATAATACAACTTTTACTTACTATCATTATAGATATTATTTTATCAAATAAATATGTGATACAAACATATTTTACTACGTGTAATAACTTACTTTAATAATACCTATCATACTATCTTTATGATATTAAATGAACCCTATAAATTTTATTACTTAATATATATAAAAGTATATTTTATTATATAAATTTAATATAAAATTTTATTTATTAATAAATAAATTATATTATTTACTCTAATAAATCTTTTAAAAATATTTAAAAATATAAAACGACGATATTTAAACTATATATTAATCATGTATAGATTTTTGGAAATTATTTTGAGTCAAATTTACTTTTGTTGACTTTTGCATATTAGTCTCGAGCATTAGGATTGTGGTACACTATGACTTGACCTAATTTGTTAGACAAATATTGACCAACACATAAATATATAATTAATTTAGGTCCGTGAATCCGAGGCCAACCTTGCACTTATTCAATGACGTTATATGTATTTTTACTACGAAATACAGTATGGTGAGTTTCATTTGCCTTTTTACCCTTTATATTTTTGGGACTGAGAATACATGCGCTTTTATAAATGTTTGACGAAATAGACACAAGTAATTGAAACTACATTCTATGGTTGAATTATCGAAATCGAATATGCCCCTTTTTATTAAAGTCTGGTAATCTAAGAATTAGGGAACAGACACTCTAATTGACGCGAATCCTAAAGATAGATCTATTGGGCCTAACAAACCCCATCTAAAGTACCGGATGCTTTAGTACTTCGAAATTTATATCATGTCCGAAGGAGGATCCCGGAATGATAGGGGATATTCTTATATGTATCTAGTTAATGTCGGTTACCAGGTGTTCACCATATGAATGATTATATTTGTCTCTATGCATGGGACGTATATTTATGAGAACTGGAAATGAAATTCTTGTGGTCTATTAAAATGATGGAAATAAATGATTATGATAAACTAATGAACTCACCAACCTTTTGGTTGACACTTTAAAGCATGTTTATTCTCAGGTGTTAAAGAAATCTTCCGCTGTGCATTTGCTCATTTTAAAGATATTACTTGGAGTCTTTCATAGCATATTTCGAAGAACGTTGCATTCGAGTCATTGAGTTCATCAAAGATTATTATTAAATCAATTTATAGTTGGATAGTGGATATTATGAAATGGTATGCATGCCTGTCAATTTTCGATGTAAAGAAAGATTGTCTTTTAAAAACGAATGTAATGTTTGTAAAATGTATCATATAGAGGTCAAATACCTCGCAATGTAATCAACTATTGTGAATCGTTTATAATGTATATGAACGGGTCCTTTCACGTTGGGTGAACAAGCTGAACTTAAAAGGGTCTTATCCTCGGTCATATTGTCGCACGAAAATGAGGATTCGTGGGTTTGGAGACTAGGTGGGTGTGGTAAGTTTTCTACTTCCTCTCTTACGAATCTTATCATGTCTACCATGTTTCCGAGCCATGCGTCCCCTCTTCCTACACAAGTTAATCGACTTATTCCAAAGAAAGTTAGCGTTTTTATTTGGAGGGCAAAACGGAAATGATTGCCCATTTTAGTGGAACTTGATAAGCGGGGTATTGATCTCAACACCGTTCAATGCCCCCTTTGCGATTACGACATTGAAACCGTTGATCATGTTACAAAGTAGGTATATACGAAACTGAGCATTGCAATATAATTGTAAACATAACAATAAGCTGAAACGTAAAAACGATCAAACCAAATTGAAGGGATGAACCAGGCTTGTGTTTCACACAATTCCCTTAAACAGGTTCGTTATCTGTTCCCAGGGCACACCGGTTCGAAGCAGCGTACTGCCAGACTTATAACACTTGCCTAAAAAAGAGTCGGATGCGTGAAACTGAGATGAAACAGATTCGTGTACTGTGTAGCTGCAGGTTTTTGTTGTGTGTTTAGTTTCTGCAGATTGAGGCACTATTTATTTACAGAAAAGTTGCAGCTTAATCATTCCAACAAGTGAGTGGGTAATCATTCCAGCTTAATGATATATATTATATCATGATCAACCATTCCACTCAATCATTCCAACAAGTGAGTGGGCATCTAATCAATCACTTGTTGTGGGTCTCTAACAGCTCATCACCAAATTGGACAATCATGATCCAACTACAACTGTATAGACCAAAAAATAAATCGTATTGCAAAAACAGGCCTCGCATGGGCCGGAATTTTCGGAGCTGCATTCGTGTCCCCAGGTCGTGCGGGCACGCCCATTGGATCACAGGAAATCCCAAGTTTTTGCACCCCCCCCCCGCCCCCCCGCGCGAGAGTAGGTGCTAGAGTAAAATATGGCATAAGGTCTTGACATAGGTTTGGAGATAAGAACTTATATACCTCTCATAAGTCTATCTCCACTCCTATGTGGGACAAGATGTATTCCACTAGATTTCCATATTCTTGCATCAAACACACAACATTGAGACTCGATATCTCATTCACATTATATCCGTTTTGGACACACTTAAGCTCGTTTTAAAGTCCTCGTCAAGGACTACAAAATCCACTAAATAGCTACTAATATGTATTACGTTATCATATATTAATATGTGTCCAAAGTTTGGTAAAAACCATTTGTTTTATCCAAAATTTCCAACAATCCCCCACATGAATGGAGATCGCTCTCAGAAACAACAATCTTCCGATTAAATTTCAGCAGTTGAATCTTGCATACGATAGGTAGGTGTTACCCTTTGAACCTTCGCTTATGAAATGCACTTAGTCTACTGGCTCTGAGTAGATGACGATGTCTTTGAACTCGTCTGCCGTTTGTGTAGGCGACAATACGCTTCACACAAGACTCTCCCTGACAAAGTCAAGTCCTCATAGTTATGTTCGTTATGGTGATGAACATTTGTCTGGTTCTGCGAGAGCTTATCAAATATTGTGCCCCAACAATACCCTTCGAAGCGACCCCACTTCTCTCTCACATAGGTGATTCACCACATCGTGGCTACTGATTAACCACGCATGGTTATTTCAGTTGAAACATTAAAAGCCATAGGCTTATCCTCTTACTTGTCACTTTTAGGAATAGACTAGGAAGTCTACTCTTAATTAGTAAACTCCCTTTAAAAGGTGTAGGGGTTGCTAGTTTAGTAATTAACTCCCCCACAGTGACTTCACCAGATCATACAAGTAGGTTGTCCTATTGAACTCAGATCTTGGGATCTCCAGTCAACTGAGTTAGGTTTTCCTTCATATAAACTTAGCCTTTCATGGGCTTTAGTCCCATTCCCACGCACGACTTATACACTAACTCTCTGCTTAAGCCTTTTGTCAGCGGATCCGCAATATTATCCTCTGACTTCACATAGTCAATAGTGATAATTCCTGTAGAGATTAGTTGTCGTACTGTATTATGTCTACGTCGTATATGTCTATTCTTACCATTATACATTGTGCTATGAGCTCTACCAATCGCCGATTGGCTATCACAATGTATACTTATGGCCGACACCGGCGTAGGCCATCTTGGTATATCTTCAACGAATTGACGTAGCCATTCTGCCTCTTCACCAGCTTTGTCTAAAGCGATGAATTCTGATTCCATCGTGGATCTAGCAATAACTGTTTGTTTAGACGATTTCCACGATATAGCAGCACCTCCAAGTGTGAGTACATATCCACTTGTCGCTCTGGAATCATTTGTATCAGATATCCAGTTTGCATCACAATGACCTTCGATCACTGCAGGATATCTGTTATAATACAACCCGTAATCCCTAGTGTATCTTAAGTACCGAAGTAACCTAGTCATACACCTCCAGTGAGACGTAGTTGGATTATTCGTGTATCTACTTAGCTTGCTTACAGCATATGCTAAGTCGGGTCGAGTACAACTCATTAGATACATTAAGCTGCCAACAATTCTTGAGTACTCTAACTGGTTAACAGTTTCTCCTCTGTTCTTAGCTAGATGTTGACTCGTGTCAATGGGAGTTCTAGCTACATTAGAGTCATTTACATTGAATTTCTCAAGTATTTTATCCACATAATGGGTTTGACTTAGAACAAGTCCACTTTGGGTTCGTGTGATTTTTATTCCCAATATCACATCTGCCAAACCGATGTCTTTCATGTCAAACTTCGATTTTAACATGTCTTTTGTAGATTTAATCATCTTCTCATTACTACCAGCAATGAGCATATCATCTACATATAGACAAAGGATAACATATCCATCTGGTGTGTCTTTCACATAAACACACTTGTCACATTCATTGATCTTAAATCCTAAATCAAGCATGACATGATCAAACTTCTGGTGCCATTGTTTGGGAGCTTGTTTTAGTCCATACAAGGACTTAACGAGTTTACAAACTTTCCTTTCTTGTCCAGGTGCTTTAAACCCCGCGGGTTGTTCCATGTAAATCTCTTCTTCGAGATTTCCGTTTAGGAAAGCGGTTTTCACATCCATTTGATGTACTTCCAAGTTTCTAATGGCGGCAATGGCAAGTACCAACCTGATTAAGGTTATTCGCATTACCAACGAATATGTATCAAAGGTAATCTATACCTTCTCGTCGTCTATAACCTTTGATCACCAACCTTGCCTTATATTTATCAATGGTACCATCTGGCTTTAACTTCTTCTTGAAGATCCATCGATAACCTAGTGGCTTTCATCCATCCCGGAGGAAGATCTACTAACTCCCAAGTATGCTTTTGTAAAATAGAATCTATTTCACTTTTAATGGCCTCCTTCCATTGAGGTCCTTCAGAGGAAGACACCGCTTTACGGTAAGTTGTAGGTTCATTTTCAACCATGTAAGTGTGAAAATTAAGACCGAATGATTTTTCTGTCCTTGCTCTTTTGCTTCGTCTCAGCTCAAGCTCTTCTTCCTCAGATTCTACTAGTTCCTCATGAACTTGTTCATGAGGTGTCTCAACTTTAACATGTTCATTTGCAATGCACGGAAATACATTTTCAAAGAACGAAGCATTTCTTGATTCCATGATCGAACCTTTATATATATCCAAAATCTTGGATTCATGCACAAGGAACCGATAAGCCGTACTGTGTTCAGCATATCCAATAAATATGCAGTCAAAAGTCTTTGACCCTATCTTTTGTGCCTTAGGTAGTGGAACAGCTACCTTTGCTAGGCACCCCCACACTTTGAGGTACACATATGATGGTTTTCTTTTCCACCATAACTCGTATGGGGTTTCATATCTTTTCTTTTGGGGTATCTTATTTAAAAGATAGTTTGCCGATAGGATGGCATCCCCCCACATTGACTGGCTTATACCCGAACTCACCAACATGGCATTCACCATTTCTTTCAAGGTTCTATTCTTTCTTTCAGCAGTGCCATTTGATTGGGGTGAGTAAGGTGCAGTGAATTCATGTCAAATGCCATTTTGCGCACAAAATTCAGCAAAAGGTGCAACATATTCGCCACATCTATCACTGCAGACAACCTTGATTTTCCGTTCAAGTAGATTCTCAACTTCATTTTTATAAGCAATAAATTTCTCAATTGCTTCATCTTTACTTTTCAATAAGTAAACATAACAATACTTCGTGCTATCATCGATAAACGTAATGAAGTACTTGTTACCATTCCTTGTTGGAATGGATTTCAAATCACACACATCAGTGTGAATCATATCAAGGGTTCGGTTATTCGTTCAACCGATTTGAAGGATGATCTTGTTAATTTGGCTTCAACACATGTTTTACATTTATAGTTTGAGTCAATGTGTAACGTTGGTATGCAATTCAATTTAATTAAGCAACGAATGGAATTAAAATTAACATGACCTAGTCTACCATGCCACACATTAGAAGACTCAAGCAAATAAACAGAAGTAGTACTTGTTTTATTAGCTTCAGTGTTAATAACCATTGCATTTAGCTTAAACATGCCATTAAAGGCATAACCCTTACCAACATAAACACCACTTTTGGTCAACACGACCTTATCAGACTCAAACACAATTCTAAAGCCAAACTTATTCAATAACCACCCAGACACAAGATTCTTACGAATCTCAGGAACATACAACACATTAGTCAAAGTAAGTTCCTTTCCAGATGTCATTTTCAGGATCACATTTCCTTCACCCTTGATATCAGCTGTAGCAGAGTTTCCCATAAACATCTTATCTCCACTAGTAACCTCTTTGAAAGTGTTAAAGAGGCTCTTATCAGCACACACATGACGGGTAGCCCCAGTATCAACCCACCACTCTCTGGTATTAGAACCAATCAGATTAACCTCGGAAATCATAATAGTAAGGTCAGAAATCATAGCAACCAAGTTGTCAGCATCATCAACCATGTTAGCTTGTTTAGAAGTGTATTTCTTTGGCTTAGTGCACTGATCAGCACGATGACCCGGCTGGTCACAATTAAAGCATTTTCCAAAGAACTTTTTCTTCTTAGCAACACCCCCTTTAGGTCCAAAATTGAACCCTTTTCCCTTGTTACTCTTCTCAGTCTTCCCTTTGCTCTTGCTACCTTTTGAGGATTGACCGTGTTCAACAATATTAACCATTGCTGAAACAGGGGTAATGCTCCTTTTAAGAGCAACTTTGTTGTCTTCCTCAATATGAAGACGGACCACAAGGTCTTCAACGGTCATTTCCTTTCGCTTATGTTTCAAATAATTTTTGTGTAACGACCCAACCCGTTATCCATCCAAAAACGTGCCAATAAAAAAAATTTCTGGGACAGTTCACCTGGACGGCGTCTAGTTGTGAAGACCAGGACGGCGTCCAGCCGTCTGGGACGGCATCCAGTTGTACTAAAAAGTTCTGATCAGTTTTTCAAACACACGCGAGCGGAAAACCCGCTTCCCGACACTTTTAAACCAAAACACATTCACAATATGTTATAATAATTAAAACTAAGAGTTTTCCATAATAAAACCGAGTTTTACAACCCCGAGCCCACATCGACCCAAATTACTACCAAGTGACCATTGCGACCCATTTAGTTAAATTCAAAACATAAACCGAGCATGGGATTGGGGATACGCTACCCAATCCTAAATAAATCCAAAAGAAAGTCTTCTAAAGCAACTACGCAAGTCCGCTAGTTCCCACGCTTACCCGAGCCACCGCTTCCATGCAAATCTATAAAAATGTAAACAACGAGATGGTAATCTAATGCTTAGTGAGTGAGAATATACTACATACATATATATATGTATAAAATGGACACGCCACACAAATAACCAAATACCGTATACCGGAGCATCCAAGCATAAAGGCAAGCTAGACTAAGCATACCATACGATCACTAAGCAACAAACTAAGATACAATGACAAATATAAGTTCACCCACGACGATGTGAACAATGCCAATAAGCTACACCCGGAGGGCTAGCTACATCACAACAATACATTTATATATATATATATATATATATATATATATATATATATATATATATATATATATATATATATATATATATATAAACGTCCAAGGTTAACCTCTTAACCCAATACCGAAAACCAAATACCACAATGAAGATTGGCCGAACTACACGAGCCTTAGTAAATCCGCATCCACACGAGACTACTATCTTCACTAACACAACATCGAGGTTGGCCGAACTACATGAGCCTTAGTGAATCCGAACTACACGAGATCACTACCTCAATAAGATGACCGAACTACACGCGTCATCGTGAATCCGAACTACACGAGACTCACTTCCGATAAGATGACCGAACTACACGCGTCATCGTGAATCCGCATCCACACGTGATCCACTTCTCCAACTCAAAACCCACGGTCACGGGATTATAAAATCCACCACATCGGGATTATCCACATCACAACAATATCAACCCTTCGCCATTGGGGTTATATACTCCACATCACAAACACGTGTGATAACGTACACACAAAACGTGTACCTCGCCAAAGGTGGTCAACCAAAACGCACAACCGTGCCAATTGGACCTAAACGCAAGTCCATCAAATCCATCTATATGTGAAGTGAGCTCTATAACCGAGAATCACTTCACCCGACCCGCACCCATCCTACACATACACATGTACATAGGATATTAACACTCACCTTGTCGCCTTGATGAATGTTACCGAATAATCCGCAACTCGCCGATGGAATGTACCTTTCCATTATCACAATTCAACAACATAATTAGGGTGTATTTACAAACCAACCCAATTTACACCTAGTGCAATTTCGACCCAAATGCACTTCCAAGCACAAACCGCGCTCAAACTAACCAATAAATCACTAACACGAGTGATAATGGTCCTAATACACCGATTAAACCCGAACACAAGTGTTAAACACGTGTCTTACCCATTTAGACACCAAAACCCTAATTTTGACCCATTTCAAAATTAGTCAACCAAACACACCCAAAAGTGTTCCCACACTTCCATAATCACTAAACCTAGTGATTAGACTCAAGATTAAAGCCTAATCAAGGCCAAATCGTCAACCAACCCAAAACCCATTTCATCATCTAAGAGGGCTTCACAACAAACTAGCTCAAAATCCTAACTTAAATATCAAATCTAACAATTGAAATTCGGAGTTTGAGCTTACCAATACTACCACAACGTAGCTAGGAGCGAGATGAACAACTTTAGAATCCGAGCTTTGGTGAGAATCCGACTCCTTCTTCTCCAAATTAAGCTCTCTCTATCTCTCTAAACCCTTACTCTCTCACTAGATACGGATGAGAGTGTTTGTGAGGATGAAATGTGATCCACAAATGACCAATGGATCAGTTTTGAGGGTTCCAAACCGACACCCAAGTGAAATTACCCATTTACCCCTTTTTAAAATCTAAAATATCACAGCTGGCCCGACAGGCCAACTGGACGGCGTCCCAAATATTGGACGGCGTCCCAAATATTGGACGGCGTCCAGCTCTTCTTTGCTGGACGGCGTCCCGAATCCTGGACGGCGTCCCGATCAACTGAAATGGAAACAGGGTCTTACAACTCTCCCCCACTTAGACATGATCGCGTCCTCGCGATCTGCGCCACTTAACCAAACGAACCACACTCAACGGTCCTCAAACATAAGTCCCAATCTGACTTTCCTAGACAATTCTTCCTAATGAATCGCCTTTAACAACCAAAATCGTTGATGTGGTAGCGGAGTGGTATAAAATAGTTATTAATTTTAGCAGAAAATACTATTAAATACGATACAATTTTACACAAGATATTTATTTATTTATAGAATGGATATACTTAAACCTTGCTACAACACTTATAGGCAGTGTACCTAATCGTACAGTAGTGTAGTTTTAGTAAGTCCGGTTCGTTCCACAGGGAATCTTTTTAAACAAAGCTTAACGCTATATTAGTTTACTTTTATAAAAATACAAATATATATATATATATAAGTAATATTATTATTATAAAGGGGGTTTTTACCGTTTAATGACTGGTTTGTCGATTTTAAAACTTTAGTCGCAGTTAAAACCAAATGTAAAATATTAAAAATAAATACAAGACTTAAATTAAAGCATAAAGTAAATAACGATAATGAAATTGAGAATAATAAAAGTGCGATAAAATAAACTTGCGATAATTAAAAAGTACGATAATTAAAAGTGCAATTAAATACAATAACAATAAAAATGCGATAATTAGAAGTGCAATTAAATATAAAATAAAGGAAATTAAATATGAAATAAAAGAATTATGCTTATTTAAACTTCCGTAATCATGATGTTTGATGTGTTGATTTTAATTTTATGCCCATGGGTTAATTGTCCTTTGTCCTGAATTTTTTAATATGTCCGTTTGGTTTTTGTCCATAACAGTCCATCAGTCATAAATATAAAGTGCGAGTGTCCTCATCAAATTATTCTTATACCCGAAGTTAAATATTCCAACTAATTGGGGACTTAAACTGTAACAAGATTTTAATACTTTGTTTAATAATTACACCAGGATGTCGATTGAGTGTAACCCAAGGTTTTAATATTTTGTTATCAATTATACCAAGTGTCCTTGTACATAATTTCACCCCTGTTTTAATTATTCTAGTGGCTATTAATCCATTCCCGTGTCCGATTAAATGAACGATTATTCGTACATATAAATACCCCGCCCATCGTGTCCGATTGAGTGTATATGGTAATTTATAGGGACGCCCAATTGTAAATCTTTATATTAACATTAACAAACTATCATTTAGTTAAACAAATATAAAGCCCATTAATAGCCCATAGTCTAATTTTCACAAGTGTCGTTCTTTTGTCCAAACCCCAATTATGGTAAAAAGCCCAATTACCCAATTTTAGTAATTAGCCCAACATCATGATTACTTCGTTTTAAATAAGCATAATAATAACTTAGCTACGAGACATTAATGTAAAAAGGTTGAACATAACTTACAATGATTAAAAATAGCGTAGCGTTACACGGACAGAATTTCGACTTACACCCTTACAACATTCGCTAACATACCCTTATTATTAGAATTATAATTAAAATTAAAATTAAAATATAAATTATAAATATAAATATATCGTATATATGGAGAGAAGAGAAAAATGGATGATGATTACGATCAGAATGCGCGAGCTTTATAGGGATTTTCTGAAATTGGGGCTCCGCGACTCGCGGCCTTTTTGGCCTTCAAACTCCGCGAGTCGCGGAGTTTGAAATTACAGCTCCGATACTTTGGAGTCTTTCTTGCCGACGGATTTATAAATATATATAATATATTAAATAATTATAAGAATTATTTAAATATTATATTATATTTATGTGCATAGTTGATTTGTAATTTTTAGTCCGTTGCGTCGAGCGTTGAGAGTTGACTCATGTCCCGGTTCCGGATTTTCGAACGTCCTTGCGTACAATTTAATATCTTGTACTTTGCGTTTTGAATCTTGTACTCTTGTAATTTCGAGATGTTTCTTATCAATAATTGGAACCTTTTTGATTGTCTTTTGTACTTTTGAGCTTTTTGGTCGTTTGCGTCTTCAATTCATCGAATCTGTCTTTTGTCTTCACCTTTTATTATTTAAACGAATATCACTTGTAAATAGAACAATTGCAACTAAAAGCTTGTCTTTCTTGAGGAATAATGCTATGAATTATATGTTCATTTTTAGCATTATCAAATATTCCCACACTTGAGCGTTGCTTGTCCTCAAGCAATATCGTCTTGAAATACTAGTATCACTTCTTTATTCTTCACACTTTGTACATCAGTGATTTTCTATACGGCGGTATAAACAATGGTAGTAACGATATGGTTTACAGTCCCACATGACTATAAAAATTTAGATCCATTAAGGAAATTGGATCTTTATGAAAACATTTGATCTTTTGAAAATTAAATCTAGTTTTTACCCTAGATAAGTTTTCCGGGATAACCCTTTACCGGTGTTTGCAAAATATTTTTGTGGGTTTGGTGGGTTTCAGTTTTGAAAATTTTAGCTCAAAACTTATGGTTTTGTGTCACCCACTTGCTAACCTTGTATTTGGAAAGCAACACGTCCAGTTCACTTGTCCCGTATATTACCTTTCGGTAAACTACCTTCCGGTTGAAAGAAAAGCGTTGAACAAGCAACTGTTAAGGCAATGTCTCCTGACATGCTTTTAATTATGGTCTATAATGTGTCGGACGCAATTACTATCCTTGGTAGGAGCAATAGTAAAGCTCACCCTTATAATTTTTCGGTATGGCACAAGGTCCTGTCTTTGACCACTATGCAACCACCGTTCTTACGGTTGACAACCGTTTTAGTTCAGGTGACCTAATGAATTCCAGGTGAATTCCTAGGATTTTACGTTCAATGGTAATGAACGCATTGAAAATAGGGTTTTCAGAAAACAAATCGGTTTGTAATTTTGATCAAAATATTTTCTCGTTCAAGCTCGAGTTTAGATATCATTGAATTCCATGAGTTTGAATTCTCAATCTTTAAGGTCAATCTCTATGATTGAGTAATATCAGTCTTAAAAGCTGATTTTTAATCTTTAAGGAGATTATCCTTTCTGGGGATCTGATTCATTAGTCTTATCCGGCTAATTTGCATGGTGCCCCCCATTGTACGAGATAAATCCTTCTCATGGTTAGGATAAATCTGATCACTTGGCGACCCTGTTTAATGCTGAGGTCCGTAGATTTCCTGCTGATTTTAGTGATGACTTTTCTGGATTTTTCGTCAACCTACAGCTGGCCTGGACGACAACTTCATGACCTAAATCAAGAAGCGCGTTTCTTTTTCGGAAGACTTTACTTCCTTTTAATGATGGAATTGATTCATCGTGTAGATCCATCTCTTCTTTTCTTTCATCGGGTAAAACAGTTTAGTTTAGTCCAAAGCAAAAGTATTTTCAGTTATTTGTTACAGATATATGTGACATATGTTTAAGATAACTTGGTAAATTTTCCCACACTTGGCTTTTATTTTCCTTTTTATCGTCCTCTATTCCATTTTAAATGAATTTTAACATTTTGGTTTGTTTCTCAATTTATGTCCTTTCCGAGGTAACAATAATTTCGGTGTTAAAACCTAGTTTTATCGTTCATAAATATGTATAAACATGATTTTGAGTTCATTTAATTGAAAATTTTGAAAAATTTTACTAGAATTGGGTAGTCAGTATATAAGACCAGGGCTGTTCTTTATTATCAGAGAGCACTAGATTCTAATACAACTACTGCTTTTACTAGTATTTTTAATGGTAACCAAGTGTATAAAGTAAAAAATTTTAAAATCCGAAAGAATTTAACCCCTTCCCACGCTTAAAATCTTGCAATGCCCTCATTTGCAAGAAATCAGGAATAATTTAAATTATTGAGGGTGATTTGTGTGAAAATGATTAAATTTTTACCAAAGTTTCCAAATATATTGGCGTTTGTTTGCTGAATGATAAATGGTGCACATCATTTGTTCATTCCGTCTTGTTGTTATTTCACATATATTTTGCATCTTGTCGTCAAAATTAGTTGCTTTTGCTGAACTTAATGCCAGTCTTTAGAAATGCGTTGTTTTACCCTGTTGTGTACATAAGATAAACTGCAAACATATATACATATTTTTGAAGTTTGGTATATTACCCCACATTCAAAAATTATTAAAATCTAAGAATAAAAGTTAGACAATTATAAAAACTATTACAATATTAACAAAAGTATTAAACGTATCAATCATTACAAATTACAAAATAAATAAAACTAAGTATACTAGGGATGATACTGGTACCAATAGGGGTTCCAGGCATAACCATAGGTGCTATAGAATGCTTCGGCAAGGTCATACGTAGGATACGGTGGCTGCATCTCTATAGACCAGGGAGGGAAGATGGGTTTCGGTGTAGGAATATAGTTTCTACCTATATGTTGGCAATGAGCTATGATTTGGTTCTGATGAACTTGCCAATCTTCAAATGCTCTCTGTCTAGCATTTTCGTACTCCTGAGAAGCTATAAACCTTTGCATTTCTTGCATCTCATTCCCCCCTCCTACATTACCTTACTGTTGGTTTCTCTCAACTTGTGGATGTCTACCATTGTATGGTACTGCGGCGTTATTTCGCCTTTTCAAAACTTTCGCACCATGGTATACATTTAAACCTATAGTATCGCGGGGTTCTGGTTCTTCTACTAATAATCCCCCCCGACTTATATCCACACCGAGATATTCACCAATCAAAGTAATAAAAATACCACCTCCTATTATGCTATGCGGTCGCATCCCCCGAACCATAGCTGATAAATAATAACCCACACAATACGGTATACTTACAGCGCTTTGTGGGTCTCGAATACACATATGGTAAAACAAATCCTGTTCATTTACCTTTTCCTTGTTTTTACCCCTTTGTGTAATCGAATTAGCTAAAAACCTGTGAATCACTCTTAATTTGGCTCTATCTATATCCAAATAAGAGTAATTTCCCCCTTTGAAACGGTGATGGCTTGTCATTTGACTCCACACACCGTGTGTATCAAAATTTTCATCTATCTTTCTACCGTTTAGTATCAACCCTCTACAATTGGCAGATGCTAATTCCTCAGGCGTATATATACGTAAAGCCTGAGCCATGTCCAGTAAAGACATGTGGCGCATCGAACCGCCTAACAAAAATCTAATAAAAGAACGATCGGTTAAACTAGCTTCCCGATCATTCAACTCTATACTACATAACAATTCTTTACACCATACTTTATATACAGGTCTACGCATGGTGAATAAACGTACCCAGTCATTAAAAGTAGAATTACCATACCTCTGTACAAGTAATTCCCTAATTGGCCCGGCCAATTCTACAGCTTCTAAGGGTCCCCATTCTATGACCCTTGGTACCTCAACAACCTTAGAATGAAGAGTATGCAAACCCCTTTGATATTTTAGATAATCTATCCAAAGTCTGTCAAATCTCAGGTTCGGGTGCAACTCTTCCAAGTGCATATCAGAAAAGGTCATGACTGGATGAGGTATATCCTGCTTGTAGTAGTTATCCACCTCCTGTTGTTCCGCATTCTCAGCAGGAGCATTGCGGGCTTGTGATGAAGATTCACCCCTTTCAGTCTGCAAAACACATCAAACACAATTTTTGTGCATCCAAATATGCATTAGTGTTAGCAAAATCATCAATCAAAATAATCACAATGACATGATCAATTTATATCAAACTTAAGCTCATTTTCACATTTTTATCAAATCTACACTTTTTCAGATAAGCATATACGAAAATGTTTGCCAAGTTCATAAGCATTCAACTCAAATAACATGTCAAAATAATCATTACTATCAATTAAACAAGTTTCAAATGGCATTATCTCTCAAAAATCAAATTCATGAATTTTTAGACTTGAAAAAGTCTACTTTAATTCTCAAAATCATGTTTAGGCTCAAAGTTTGGATCATTTAACTACCTAAACATGTTACACTACTTATTTTAGCAACAATTCATGACAAAAATCGGCCATAACCTGTTTATATCAAAAAGCCCCAAATTTGCTCAAGAACACAAACCCTAGATTACTCAAAATTTGAAGTTTAAGGCTTCTAATCATGTTAAATAGCATCAATCTAGGTTATACAAGCATAATACATAAACAATTTAAGCATAATTACACTAAAAAGCATCAAAATCAAATTGGGGAAAAAATTGCTCAAGAACACCAAATTTCGAATTAAATGGTGTTTAGGTGTAGAAATTTACCGTTTTTCTTGAGTAATTCCTAGATAGCATCCTTCTCAACATGATTTTAGTAAAAGATTTGGTGATTAACGGTTAAAAATTGTGATTTTTGGGGGTGTTTTTGGGTATTTTTTTCGGAGTATTTCGCAGGTTTTCGGTTTTGGGGAGTGAAACTGAGCTGTTTCAGCTCGTTTTATGTTTTTCTGTAATCCGGTCCTCCCGCGAGTCGCGGCCTATTAAGCCTTCAAACTCCGCGACTCGCGGAGTTTGCTTTTTTTTTTATAATCATTAACTTATAAAACAATTAAGTACTTAATTTTAAAATTTTGTTTCCCTTGTTATTTAGGACGAGGTCGTTTCGGATCGATGTCCTAGTCCGTCCCTCGACAAAATTTTAAAATTTGTCTTTTTGTAGCGATTGTTTTAAAAGCTAAGATTTTTGGGTTTTTTAATGTTTTTGGCATACTTTAATTCAATAAGATTAAAAACAATGATAATAAAAGTTCTCGTCCCTCCCTCGGGTAAAGCAATTTCGGTTCAAAGACCTAGTCTTCAACTTACGACGAATTTTAAAAATCATATTTTTAACTTAATGAGATAAAGTAAATTTTTGTTTTTAAATTCACACAACTTAAATATAAAATTCAAAATTAATATTAAAAATTCACACCAAACTTAAAATTTGAAATGCATAAAATTAAAAATTCATATTATAAATTCACACCAAACATATATTAATTTTTCAAATATTTACAATTTTAAATATATTGTTTTTACAAAGTTTACAATATTAATTTAAGATTTAAATATTAATTTTAAAAACATGGTAAAAATAAAATTAAAAATCTTTTTGTCTTTTTATCCCACTTTAATCAATCAAATATTATCAAAAATATGCGCCCCTCTTTTCGGTAAAGTAATTTCGGTTCCAAAACCTAATTTAACTCATGACGAATTTTTGAAATATTTTGGGTTGATTGTTTAAAGATATTTATACCTTAAGAATAAACGTTAAATTTCGCAGTGATGTAATAAATTTTTGAATGATATCAATAATTTCGGTCGCCAAACCTAATTTTATTCAATACCAATTTAATACTTTTTAGCGAACAAATTAGCGTTTATTATCAAAAGGTTAAAAATAAAAATAAAAATAAAAACTGTACAGACATACCTGTGAAATAGATTTCTTAGTTATATGATCTATCCCATTCATAAGATAGTCGGTTTAATTGGTTTTCCATGGCTACATAGGCGTAACCTCAAGCATTCAGTGTCTTTTCTTCTAAACATATGAACGGTCCGTCTCTGCATAAAGTAACAAATTCAGTGTTTGAATAGGTTTGATTATTTGAACATTTACCTCCATGTGACCATTTTCCGCATTTGTGACATCGTTCTAGGTGTCGTGCTCTTCTTTTCGCTGCGGATTTTGATTTTCCTTTACCAAATTGTAACATATTATCTTCGCATCTGGATTCTTTTCTAACTCCGTCCATTCTTTCTCTGATTACTGATACTAATTCACTCGGTAGTATGTCATTATTACGTTTAGTGATCAAAGCGTGTAGCATTAGACCATGGTTTAGTTCACAGGCAGTCTTCATTTCGTAAAAACCTAAAAAAAAATAAAAATTCAGAATGGGGGGAGAAGACTAGTTCTTTAGGGTCTGCTAGGGAAAGACCATTCGGGTTCCATTTTCGAGAACTACACGAAAACAGACAATCTAACTCTAACAGAAATACATATTATCCTTTAAAGACTTGATTCTCCCCACACTTAGTTAGCTGTGGTGTCGAAATTGTGATTAACTTCGTTGTCGACTTCCATCGGACCATGTATGTAATGTTTAACTCTGTGACCATTAACTTTAAATTCAATCCCATTTGAATTTATTAATTCTATCGTTCCGTATGGGAAAACTCTTTTGACCATGAATGGTCCAGACCATCTTGATTTCAATTTTCCAGGAAATAGCTTGAATCGTGAATTGAAAAGAAGAACTCTGTCTCCTTCTTTAATTTCTTTTGAACTTCTGATTCTTTTATCATGCCATTTCTTCGTTCTTTCTTTATAGATTAACGAATTTTCGTATGCTTCATGTCTTAATTCTTCTAATTCGTTTAGTTGACTTAATCGTAGACGTCCGGCTTCATGTAAATCAAGATTACATGTCTTCAAAGCCCAAAATGCTTTGTGTTCAATTTCTACTGGAAGATGACATGCTTTTCCATAAACAAGTCTAAAAGGTGTGGTTCCAATTGGAGTTTTGTAGGCTGTTCTAAAAGCCCAGAGTGCATCCTCCAATTTAATGGACCATTCCTTCGGATTTGATCCTACGGTTTTCTCTAGAATACGTTTTAAAGCTCGGTTGGTGTTTTCAACTTGTCCACTTGTTTGTGGATGATATGCGGTGGAGATTTTATGAGTTACTCCATATCTTTTAAGAACTTTCTCAAGTTGATTATTACAGAAATGAGTACCCCGATCACTTATTAAAGCTTTCGGTGTTCCAAACCTTGCAAAAAGACGTTTTAAAAAGTTGACTACAACTCGTGCATCGTTAGTTGGGAGAGCTTGTGCTTCCGCCCATTTAGATACATAATCAATGGCTACGAGTATATATAGATTATTATGAGATTTTGGAAATGGACCCATAAAGTCAATACCCCAAATGTCAAATACTTCACATACTTGGATGACATTTTGTGGCATTTCATCACGTTGACTTATTTTTCCGGCCCTTTGACATGCATCACAGGATTTGCAAAGAAGGTGTGCGTCTTTGTAAATTGTAGGCCAATAGAATCCAGCATCATAAACTTTTCTTGCTGTTAGTTGAGGCCCATAATGCCCTCTTGTTGGTCCTGTGTGACAATGGTTTAATATTTTACTAGCTTCATCTCCAAATACACATCGGCGTATTATTCCATCGGGACAACTTTTAAACAGATGTGGATCTTCCCAGAAATAGTGTTTTATATCACTGAAGAATTTCTTTCGTTTTTGGTACGATAATCCTTTTTCAAGGAATCCACATACTAAATAGTTTGCATAGTCTGCAAACCATGGAATTTAATTATAATCTATCTTCAATAGATATTCATCAGGAAAGTTGTCTTGTATGGCCGATTCATTTAGAACTTCTAATTCGGGATTTTCAAGACGAGAAAGATGATCGGCAGCGAGATTTTCTGCTCCTCTTTTATCTCGGATTTCAATATCGAACTCTTGTAAGAGTAAGATCTAACGGATTAATCTTGGTTTGGCATCTTGTTTCGAAAATAGGTATCTAAGAGCAGAATGGTCGGTATAGACCACCGTTTTTGCTAGAACGAGATATGAACGAAATTTATCAAAAGCAAAGACAATAGCAAGGAGTTCTTTTTCAGTAGTTGTGTAATTTGTTTGTGCTCCTTGTAAAGTCTTACTAGCATAATATATAGGTTGAAATCGTTTTTCAATCCTTTGTCCTAAAACGGCTTCCATTGCAAAATCACTTGCATCGCACATTAGTTCAAATGGTAGATTCCAATTTGGTGTTATCATGATCGGCGCATTAGTGAGTTTCTCTTTAAGAATATTAAAAGATTTGATGCATTCATCTGAAAAGATGAATGGAGCATCTTTTTCTAGGAGTTTATTCATAGGAGTGGCAATTTTAGAAAAATCTTTTATGAAACGTCGGTAAAAACCGGCATGCCCTAGAAAATTCCTAACTCCTCTAACATTGGTGGGATGTGGAAGTTTAGCAATTACATCTACTTTAGCTCTATCCACTTCAATTCCTTCTTTTGAAATTTTATGTCCAAGAACGATGCCTTCTTTAACCATGAAATGGCATTTCTCCCAATTAAGTACTAGATTTGATTGTTCGCATCTAATAAGCATTCGTTCCAGATTAACTAGACATGATTCAAATGTATCACCGAAGACTAAAAAGTCATCCATGAAAACTTCCATGCATTCTTCTATCATGTCGTGAAAAATCGCCATCATACACCTTTGAAAGGTTGCAGGGGCGTTGCAAAGTCCAAATGGCATGCGTTTGTAAGCAAAAGTACTATAAGGGCACGTGAATGTGGTTTTCTCTTGATCTTCGGTTGCTATTGGAATTTGAAAATACCCGGAAAATCCATCAAGAAAACAATAGTAACTATTTCCGGCTAATCTTTCCAACATTTGATCAATGAAAGGTAAGGGAAAGTGATCTTTTCTGGTGGCGTCATTTAATTTCCTATAATCAATACATACACGCCATCCTGTTACAGTCCTAGTAGGAATAAGCTCATTTTTCTCATTTGTAATGACAGTCATGCCACCCTTCTTAGGCACGCATTGAACTGGGCTTACCCATGGACTATCAGAGATTGGATAAATTAGACCTGCATCTAGCAGTTTAATAATCTCTTTCTTAACTACATCTTGCATATTAGGATTTAGTCTTCGTTGGCGTTGCACATACGTTTTATGACCTTCTTCCATAAGGATTTTATGTGTGCAATACGAAGGACTTATTCGTTTAATATCATGAATCTTCCATGCAATGGCTGGTTTATGAGCTTTCAACACAGAAATGAGTTGTGATTTCTCATTTTCAATAAGAGAAGACGATATTATTACAGGTAATTCAGATTCACCATGTAAATAAGCGTATTCCAAATGGTTTGGAAGTGGCTTTAACTCTAATTTCAGAGGTTCTTCTATCGATGATTTGTATCGATATCTGTCTTCTTCTTTTAGCATTTGAATTTCTTTTGTTGTTGGTTCATATCCATTAGCTATAAGTGTAGCTAACATTTCAGCTTCATCAATTGGTTCATTACCTTCTCCTAAAGAACATTCTCCTGTTCCTTGTAATTCTGGAAATTCTTCTAATAATTCTGCATGTACATCTATAGTTTGAATATAATAACATGTATCATCTGCAGATTGTGGTTGTTGCATTGCTCTATCAACTGAAAAGGTAACACTCTCATCCTCTATACTTAGGGTCAGTTTCTTACCGAACACGTCTATCATTGCTTTAGCCGTGTTTAAGAATGGTCTTCCTAATATGAGAGGAACTTGAGAATCTTCCTCCATGTCCAGAACAACAAAATCTACTGGAAATACTAAAGTACCAACTTTAACTAGCATGTTCTCCATTATCCCTCTAGGATATTTTATTGATCTATCGGCTAGTTGTATGCTTATTCTGGTTGGTTTCAATTCTCCAAGGTCTAGTTTAGTGTATAGTGAATACGGCATTAGATTTATACTAGCACCTAAGTCTGCCAATGCTTCTATTGAACTAAGACTACCCAGAAAACATGGAATTGTGAAACTTCCTGGATCAGATAGTTTTTCTGGTATCTTATTCAACAGCACTGCTGAACAATTAGCATTCATAGTAACAGCCGAGAGTTCTTCCATTTTCTTTCTATTTGAGATTAGATCTTTCAAGAATTTAGCATATCTAGGCATTCCTGAAATCACATCAATGAAAGA
This sequence comes from Rutidosis leptorrhynchoides, assembly GCF_046630445.1. Lineage (NCBI taxonomy): Eukaryota > Viridiplantae > Streptophyta > Magnoliopsida > Asterales > Asteraceae > Rutidosis > Rutidosis leptorrhynchoides. Next base: position 155,442,225 of record NC_092335.1, on the reverse strand, counting down.
AAGATTTACATTTATCTGTTTAAACATATCCAAGAATTTGGATTGCTCGGCTTCAAGTTTCTCTTTCTTCATTTTACTCGGGTAAGGAAGTGGTGGTTGGTATGGTTTAACATAAGGTTTAGCCTTAACTGTGTTATCTTCATTAACCTTTTCAACTACCGGTTCTTTTTCCTTATCTTGATCAGGTTGTGGTTCTTGTGGAGTAGGAATAGCTTCATCAGAAGTTATAGGTATTTCAGGTGGTTTAAGTGTTGTACCACTTCTTGTGGTAATGGCTTTAGCTATTTCATTCCGGGGGTTGGCATTTGTATCACTAGGTAGACTTCCTGGCTTTCTTTCACCTATTAACCTTGCTAGGTTACTTACTTCTTGTTCCAGATTTTGAATAGAAGCTTGTTGATTTCTAAATGCTTGAGCATTTTGTTCATTGGTTTGTTTCTGAGATGTGAAAAACTGCGTTTGAGTTTCAACTAGCTTTGTCATCATATCTTCTAAATTCGGCTTTTTATCATCGGTTTGTTGTGGTGGTTTGTTTTGAAAATTCGGTCTTTGCTGATTGTAATTATTATTGGATACTTGTTGATTGCTAGGACCTTGTTGGTTGTTGTATGGAATATTTCTGTTATAATTCTGGTTTTGATTGTAAATCGGTCTTGGCGGTTGATAATTATTCTGATAATTATTTCCAGACCTTTGGTTTATGTATGAAATATTCTCTCTTTGTTCCATTGTTAATTCAATACTGAGACAATCTTTTGTCAAATTTGGTCCTCCACACTGCTTACAACTAATTCGTATTGAGTGAATATCCTTAGTCATCTTTTCCATTCGTCTTTCCACAGCATCTATCTTTGCGGAAATGGAATCTAAGTCATGGCTAGAATCGGCTCTAGCTGCTTTAGATGATCTAACGATGTCTTTTTCTTGGTGCCACTCATGTGAGTGGGAAGCAGTGTTATCAATAATTTTGTAAGCATCAATTTCGTTTTTCTTCATAATAGAACCACCAGCTGCTATATCTATGTCTTTCCTTGTAGTGATGTCGCATCCTTGGTAGAATATTTGTACTATTTGACAGGTGTCTAAACCATGTTGCGGACATCCTCTTAACAACTTTCCATATCTTGTCCATGCCTCATATAGAGTTTCATTCGGTTTTTGTGTGAACGTAACAATTTCTGCTTGAAGTCTTACGGCTTTAGATGCAGGAAAGAATTGTTTAAGAAATTTGTCAACTAAAACATCCCATGTATCAATCGCCCCTTCAGGTAACGATTCCAACCAATCTTTGGCTTCTCCCTTTAAAGTCCAGGGAAATAACATGAGATATATCTGTTCATCCTCCACTTCTCGGATTTTAAATAGTGTGCAGATCCTATTAAAGGTACGTAGATGTTCATTTGGATCTTCCTTCGGCGCACCACTAAATTGGCATTGATTAGTCACCATGTGTAGAATTTGTCCTTTGATTTCATAATCTGGCGCATTAATGTCTGGATGAGTAATTGCGTGACCTTGGCCAGTGCGTTTAGCTCTCATTCGTTCTTCCATACTTAAAGGTTCCAGATTCTCCATAATTGAATTTGTTGAATCGGAATCATTAGAGGATTCTGATTTAATGGTTCGTTCCTCAACAATCTCTGTTTGAATGATTGGTGGTTCCGGAGGAAAGTTTAATGGTTCGGGATCTACGAACCGTTCCTGAATATTCTCCGGATTCTCAATTGTGAGGTCGGGTTCAAAAAATGGATTATCGGAAATTTGAACTGAAGTACTTGGTCGACTGGATGACGATTCTAAAGAAAAATCAACGGCGGTTATATTTGCTAAATGTCTTGATCTAGTTACAGGTGGTGAACGTACAAAAGGTGGTGAACGTCTTGCTCGGTGCATTCACTGAATATCCTATTAGTTTTTAAAAGGAAAGAAAAATTATAATAAGTTATCCAACCAATAGACTTTTCTGATTTTTCCCACGTTTCGAATAGCCAAAAGATGCAGCAGAGGGCAGGATTCGTTTGGTCTCAATATAATTGAGGACTGTTTGGCTCCAATAACCCGGTCCACGTACAAATCCAACTATTACTACGAACCAGAAAATTTTGATGTCTATTAATTTAACCACTTAAAATAAATTTTCGTAATTTTAAGAAATTTAGATAAGAAGTAGAATAAAAATCTATGTCCTAAAACTAGAATAGCGAGAAATAAGAAAGAAAAAGAGTTCGCCGGAAAAAGGTTGAAAAAGAAAAATGGTTGAAAAATAAAAGGTGACGGAAAAATAATAGAAACTTATAAAAACTTAAAAATACTTGACTAACCTAACCTTATTACTACAACTAACTTAAAATTATAATCGCAAATTGAGATAACTAATTGGAATGATAATTGGTACATAGTAAAAGGTGTCTAAAAATATTAAAGCTTACAGGAAAAACTATATCCCAAATGGAAATAACTTAAAAAGAAACTAAAACTTAAAAAGGCGTCGCAAAATTCTAAAGCACCTAAATCTTAGTCTAAAGAAAAAGCACTTAAGGAATTCTACGGCAAAGCCTAAAAATCTAGAAGTAAAAATAACTATGGTAAAAAAAAACTAAGTTTAAAACTAAATATGAGCGAAAAATACAAATATTACGTTAAAACGATTAAAAAGGGACAAAATATAAAAATATATAAAAAGTTGTAAAAAGTACAATTTTTATAAAAATATTATTTTTATATTATTTATTTATTAAAACTACTAATTTTACAATTTAATAAAACTAATTAATACTAAATACATAAATTAAATAAAAAAGTAAAAGTTAAAATAAAACTAATAATAATAATAATAATAATAATAATTAGGGTTAAATAATAATAATAATAATTAATTACCCCGTAATAAATGCAGGATTAGGGCTTCTGTCGCATGTCAGGTTTTCTCCGCGAGTTGCGGTATTCAAGGCAGTAAAACCCGCGAGTCGCGGGGTTCAGAAATTCAACTGACAGCTTTTAATTTCGACGCGTTTTTATTTTTTTTTTTATTTTCTATTTTCTGTTTTATAATTTTCTGTTTTATAATCTAAAAGTTATATATAAAAACTTATATTTTTACAAACTAAAGATACTTTATAAAACTTAAATATTTAACAAAATCTTAAAAATATACAAATTTTCTGTTTTTTTTTTAATATTTTCGAATATTTAAAACGTATTTTTACAAAAACGTACTAAAAGTAAAATTTTTTTTTTTATATATATATATAGCGTTGCGCTTTCGGCTTTTAAGATAGTCCCCGGCAGCGGCGCCAAAAATACTTGATGTGGTAGCGGAGTGGTATAAAATAGTTATTAATTTTAGCAGAAAATACTATTAAATACGATACAATTTTACACAAGATATTTATTTATTTATAGAATGGATATACTTAAACCTTGCTACAACACTTATAGGCAGTGTACCTAATCGTACAGTAGTGTAGTTTTTAGTAAGTCCGGTTCGTTCCACAGGGAATCTTTTTAAACAAAGCTTAACGCTATATTAGTTTACTTTTATAAAAATACAAATATATATATATATATATATATATATATATATATATATATATATATATATATATATATATATAAGTAATATTATTATTATAAAGGGGGTTTTTACCGTTTAATGACCGGTTTGTCGATTTTAAAACTTTAGTCGCAGTTAAAACCAAATGTAAAATATTAAAAATAAATACAAGACTTAAATTAAAGCATAAAGTAAATAACGATAATGAAATTGCGAATAATAAAAGTGCGATAAAATAAACTTGCGATAATTAAAAAGTACGATAATTAAAAGTGCAATTAAATACAATAACAATAAAAATGCGATAATTAGAAGTGCAATTAAATATAAAATAAAGGAAATTAAATATGAAATAAAAGAATTATGCTTATTTAAACTTCTGTAATCATGATGTTTGACGTGTTGATTTTAATTTTATGCCCATGGGTTAATTGTCCTTTGTCCTGAATTTTTTAATATGTCCGTTTGGTTTTTGTCCATAACAGTCCATCAGTCATAAATATAAAGTGCGAGTGTCCTCATCAAATTATTCTTATACCCGAAGTTAAATATTCCAACTAATTGGGGACTTAAACTGTAACAAGATTTTAATACTTTGTTTAATAATTACACCAGGATGTCGACTGAGTGTAACCCAAGGTTTTAATATTTTGTTATCAATTATACCAAGTGTCCTTGTACATAATTTCACCCCTGTTTTAATTATTCTAGTGGCTATTAATCCATTCCCGTGTCCGGTTAAATGAACGATTATTCGTACATATAAATACCCCGCCCATCGTGTCCGATTGAGTGTATATGGTAATTTATAGGGACGCCCAATTGTAAATCTTTATATTAACATTAACAAACTATCATTTAGTTAAACAAATATAAAGCCCATTAATAGCCCATAGTCTAATTTTCACAAGTGTCGTTCTTTTGTCCAAACCCCAATTATGGTACAAAGCCCAATTACCCAATTTTAGTAATTAGCCCAACATCATGATTACTTCGTTTTAAATAAGCATAATAATAACTTAGCTATGAGACATTAATGTAAAAAGGTTGAACATTGATAATGCTAAAAACGAACATATATTTCATAGCATTATTCCTCAAGAAAGACAAGCTTTTAGTTGCAATTGTTCTATTTACAAGTGATATTCGTTTAAATAATAAAAGGTGAAGACAAAAGACAGATTCGACGATTTGAAGACGCAAACGACCAAAAAGCTCAAAAGAACAAAAGACAATCAAAGAGGTTCCAATTATTGATATGAAACGTCTCGAAATCACAAGAGTACAAAATTCAAAACGCAAAGTACAAGATATTAAATTGTACGCGAGGACGTTCGAAAATCCGGAACCGGGACCAGAGTCAACTCTTAACGCTCGACGCAACGGACTAAAAATTACAAGTTAACTATGTATATAAATATAATATAATATATAATTAATTATATTAATTATATATATATATTATATATATATATTAAAAACCGTCGGCAGCAAGAAACTCCAAGGGTCTGAGCTGTAATTTCTATCTCCGCGACTCGCGGAGTTTTAAGGGCATTTTGCCGCGAGTCGCGGAGCCCCAATTTTCAACTCTGGCTATAAAGCCAACCGAATTCTGATCAAATTTTATATCTTTTTTCTTCCTCTTCATACGTAAAACTTATATTTATATTTATAATTTATATTTTAATTTTAATTATAATTCTAATAATAAGGGTATGTTAGCGAATGTTGTAAGGGTGTAAGTCGAAATTCTGTCCGTGTAACGCTATGCTATTTTTAATCATTGTAAGTTATGTTCAACCTTTTTATATTAATGTCTCGTAGCTAAGTTATTATTATGCTTATTTAAAACGAAGTAATCATGATGTTGGGCTAATTACTAAAATTGGGTAATTGGGCTTTGTACCATAATTGGGGTTTGGACAAAAGAACGACACTTGTGGAAATTAGACTATGGGCTATTAATGGGCTTTATATTTGTTTAACTAAATGAAAGTTTGTTAATGTTAATATAAAGATTTACAATTGGGCGTCCCTATAAATTACCATATACACTCGATCGGACACGATGGGCGGGGTATTTATATGTACGAATAATCGTTCATTTAACCGGACACGGGAATGGATTAATAGCCACTAGAATAATTAAAACAGGGGTGAAATTACATTCAAGGGTAATTGGTGTAATTGTTAACAAAGTAGTAAAACCTTGGTTTACACGCAGTCGATAACCTGGTGTATTCATTAAACAAAGTATTAAAACCTTGTTACAATTCGAATCCCCAATTAGTTGGAATATTTATCTTCGGGTATAATAATAATTTGACAAGGACACTTGCAATTTATATTTATGACTGATGGACTGTTATGGACAAAAACCAGACGGACATATTAAATAATCCAGGACAAAGGACAATTAACCCATGGGCATAAAACTAAAATCAACACGTCAAACATCATGATTACGGAAGTTTAAATAAGCATAATTCTTTTATTTCATATTTAATTTCCTTTATTTTATATTTAATTGCACTTCTAATTATCGCACTTTTATTTATTTTATTTTATCGCACTTTTAATTATCGTACTTTTTAATTATCGCAAGTTTATTTTATCGCACTTTTATTATTCGCAATTTCATTATCATTATTTACTTTACGCTTTAATTTAAGTCTTGTATTTATTTTATATTTTACATTAGGTTTTAACTGCGACTAAAGTCTTAAAATCGACAAACCGGTCATTAAACGGTAAAAACCCCCCTTTATAATAATAATATTACTTATATATATATTTGTATTTTTATAAAAGTAAACTAATATAGCGTTGAGCTTTGTTTAAAGATTTCCCTGTGGAACGAACCGGACTTACTAAAAACTACACTACTGTACGATTAGGTACACTGCCTATAAGTGTTGTAGCAAGGTTTAAGTATATCCATTCTATAAATAAATAAATATCTTGTGTAAAATTGTATCGTATTTAATAGTGTTTTCCTAGTAAAATAATAACTATTTTATATACACCTCGTTGCACATCAAGTATTTTTGGCGCCGCTGCCGGGGAAAAACTCTTAAAAGCCGGAAGCGCAACGCTAAGATAAAAAAAAAAAAAAAGATTTTTAGTTACTTTTATTAAAATTCGTTTTTGTAAAAATACGTTTTAATTATTGAAAAATATAAAAAGAAAAACAAAAATATATGTATTTTTAAGATTTTGTTAAATATTTAAGTTTTATAAGTTTCTTTATTTTTTTTAGTTTATAAAAATATAAGTTTTAATATCTTTTATTTAATTAAAAAACAGAAAACAGATATAAATAAAATAAACAGAAAAAAAAAACGCGTAAAAAGATAAATCTGTCAGCTCAAATTCTGAACCCCGCGACTCGCGGGGTTTTCTTCTTTAATTGCCGCGACTCGCGGAGGCCATCTGACACGCGACAGGAAGCCCTAAAACTGCATTAATTACGGGTTATTATTTATTATTATTATTTAAACCTTATTATTATTATTATTATTATTATTATTATTATTATTATTATTATTAGTTTTAGTTTTAATTTTACTTTTTATTTAATTTGTTGTATTTAGTTTTAATTAGTTTTATTAAATTGTAAAATTAGTAATTTTATAAAATAAATAATATAAAAATAATATTTTTATAAAAATTGTACTTTTTACAACTTTTTTGTATATTTTTATATTTTGTACCTTTTTAATCGTTGTAGCGTAATATTTGTATTTTTTAGCTCATATTTAATTTTAAACTTAGTTTTTGCTATAGTTATTTTTACTCCTAGATTTTTAGGCTTTGCCGTAGAATTCCTTAAGTGCTTTATCTTTAGACTAAGATTTAGGTGCTTTAGAATTTTGCGACGCCTTTTTAAGTTTTAGTTTCTTTTTAAGTTATTTCCATTTGGGATTTAGTTTTTCTTGTAAGCTTTAATATTTTTAGACACCTTTTACTATGTACCAATTATCATTCCAATTAGTAATTTCAATTTGCGATTATAATTTTAAGTTAGTTGTAGTAATAAGGTTAGGTTAGTTAAGTATTTTTAAGTTTTGATAAGTTTCTTTTATTTTTCCGTCACCTTTTATTTTTCAACCATTTTTTTTTTCTTTTTCAACCTTTTTCGACGAACTCTTTTTCTCTCTTATTTCTCGCTATTCTAGTTTTTAGAACTTAGAATTTTTTCTACTTCTTATCTAAATTTCTTAAAATTACGAAAACTTATTTTAAGTGGTTAAATTAATAGACATCAAAATTTTCTGGTTCGTAGTAATAGTTGGATTTGTACGTGGACCGGGTTATTGGAGCCAAACAGTCCTCAATTATATTGAGACCAAACGAATCCTGCCCCTCTGCTGCATCTTTTGGCTATTCGAAACGTGGGCAAAATCAGAAAAGTCTATTGATTGGATAACTTATTATAATTTTTCTTTCCTTTTTAAAACTAATAAGATATTCAGTGAATGCACCGAGCAAGACGTTCATCACCTTTTGTACGTTCACCACCTGTAACTCGATCAAGACATCGTTTAACAAATATAACCGCCGTTGATTTTTCTTTAGAATCGTCATCCAGTCGACCAAGTACTTCAGTTCAAATTTCCGATAATCCATTTTTTGAACCCAACCTCACAATTGAGAATCCAGAAAATATTCAGGAACGGTTCATAGATCCTGAACCATTAAACTTTCCTCCGGAACCACCAATCATTCAAACAGAGATTGTTGAGGAACGAACTATTAAATCAGAATCATCTATTGATACCGATTCAACAAATTCAATTATGGAGAATCTGGAACCTTTAAGTATGGAAGACCGAATGAGAGCTAAACGCACTGGCCAAGGTCACGCAATTACTCATCCAGACATTAATGCGCCAGATTATGAAATCAAAGGACAAATTTTACACATGGTGACTAATCAATGCCAATTTAGTGGTGCGCCGAAGGAAGATCCAAATGAACATCTACGTACCTTTAATAGGATCTGCACACTATTTAAAATACGAGAAGTGGAGGATGAACAGATATATCTCATGTTATTTCCCTGGACTTTAAAGGGAGAAGCCAAAGATTGGTTGGAATCGTTACCTGAAGGGGCGATCGATACATGGGATGTTTTAGTTGACAAATTTCTTAAACAATTTTTTCCTGCATCTAAAGCCGTAAGACTTCAAGCAGAAATTGTTACGTTCACACAGAAGCCAAATGAAACTCTATATGAGGCGTGGACAAGATATGGAAAGTTGTTAAGAGGATGTCCGCAACATGGTTTAGACACCTGTCAAATAGTACAAATATTCTACCAAGGATGCGACATCACTACAAGGAAAGATATAGATATAGCAGCTGGTGGTTCTATTATGAAGAAAACCGAAACTGATGCTTACAAAATTATTGATAATACTGCTTCCCACTCACATGAGTGGCACCAAGAAAAAGATATCATTAGATCATCTAAAGCAGCTAGAGCCGATTCTAGCCATGACTTAGATTCCATTTCCGCAAAGATAGATGCTTTCGAGAGACGAATGGAAAAGATGACTAAAGATATTCATGCTATACGAATTAGTTGTGAGCAGTGTGGAGGACCACATTTGACAAAAGATTGTCTAAGTATTGAATTAACAATGGAACAAAGAGAGAATATTTCATACATAAACCAAAGGCCTGGAAATAATTATCAGAATAATTATCAACCGCCAAGACCGATTTACAATCAAAACCAGAATTATAACCGAAATATTCCATACAATAACCAACAAGGTCCTAGCAATCAACAAGTATCCAATAATACTTATAATCAGCAAAGACCAAATTTTCAAAACAAACCACCACAACAAACCGATGATAAAAAGCCGAATTTAGAAGATATGATGACGAAGCTAGTTGAAACTCAAACGCAGTTTTTCACATCTCAAAAACAAACCAATGAACAAAATGCTCAAGCATTTAGAAATCAACAAGCTTCTATTCAAAATCTGGAACAAGAAGTAAGTAACCTAGCAAGGTTAATAGGTGAAAGAAAACCGGGAAGTCTACCTAGTGATACAAATGCTAACCCCCGGAATGAAACAGCTAAAGCTATTACCACAAGAAGTGGTACAACACTTAAACCACCTGAAATACCTGTAACTTCTGATGAAACTATTCCTACTCCACAAGAACCACAACCTGATCAAGATAAGGAAAAAGAACCGGTAGTTGAAAAGGTTAATGAAGATAACACAGTTAAGGATAAACCTTATGTTAAACCATACCAACCACCACTTCCTTACCCGAGTAAAATAAAGAAAGAAAAACTTGAAGCCGAGCAATCCAAATTCTTGGATATGTTTAAACAGATAAATGTAAATCTTCCTTTCATTGATGTGATTTCAGGAATGCCAAGATATGCTAAATTCTTGAAAGATCTAATCACGAATAGAAAGAAAATGGAAGAACTCTCGGCTGTTACTATGAATGCTAATTGTTCAGCAGTGCTGTTGAATAAGATACCAGAAAAACTATCTGATCCAGGAAGTTTCACAATTCCATGTTTTCTGGGTAGTCTTAGTTCAATAGAAGCATTGGCAGACTTAGGTGCTAGTATAAATCTAATGCCGTATTCACTATACGCTAAACTAGACCTTGGAGAATTGAAACCAACCAGAATAAGCATACAACTAGCCGATAGATCAATAAAATATCCTAGAGGGATAATGGAGAACATGCTAGTTAAAGTTGGTACTTTAGTATTTCCAGTAGATTTTGTTGTTTTGGACATGGAAGAAGATTCTCAAGTTCCTCTCATATTAGGAAGACCATTCTTAAACACGGCTAAAGCAATGATAGACGTGTTCGGTAAGAAACTGACCCTAAGTATAGAGGATGAGAGTGTTACCTTTTCAGTTGATAGAGCAATGCAATAACCACAATCTGCAGATGATACATGTTATTATATTCAAACTATAGATGCACATGCAGAATTATTAGAAGAATTTCCAGAATTACAAGGAACGGGAGAATGTTCTTTAGGAGAAGGTAATGAACAAATTGATGAAGCTGAATTGTTAGCTACACTTATAGCTAATGGATATGAACCAACAACAGAAGAAATTCAAATGCTAAAAGAAGAAGACAGATATCGATACAAATCATCGATAGAAGAACCTCCGAAATTAGAGTTAAAGCCACTTCCAAACCATTTGGAATACGCTTATTTACATGGTGAATCTGAATTACATGTAATAATATCGTCTTCTCTTACTGAAAATGAGAAATCACAACTCATTTCTGTGTTGAAAGCTCATAAACCAGCCATTGCATGGAAGATTCATGATATTAAAGGAATAAGTCCTTCGTATTGCACACATAAAATCCTTATGGAAGAAGGTCATAAAACGTATGTGCAACGCCAAAGAAGACTAAATCCTAATATGCAAGATGTAGTTAAGAAAGATATTATTAAACTGCTAGATGCAGGTTTAATTTATCCAATCTCTGATAGTCCATGGGTAAGCCCAGTTCAATGCGTACCTAAGAAGGGTGGTATGACTGTCATTACAAATGAGAAAAATGAGCTTATTCCTACTAGGACTGTAACAGGATGGCGTGTATGTATTGATTATAGAAAATTAAATGACGCCACCAGAAAAGATCACTTTCCCTTACCTTTCATAGATCAAATGTTGGAAAGATTAGCCGGAAATAGTTACTATTGTTTTCTAGATGGATTTTCCGGATATTTTCAAATTCCAATAGCACCCGAAGATCAAGAGAAAACCACATTCACGTGCCCTTATGGTACTTTTGCTTACAAACGCATGCCATTTGGACTATGTAACGCCCCTGCAACCTTTCAAAGGTGTATGATGGCGATTTTTCATGACATGATAGAAGAATGCATGGAAGTATTCATGGATGACTTTTCAGTCTTCGGTGATACATTTAAATCATGTCTAGTTAATCTGGAACGAATGCTAATTAGATGCGAAAAATCAAATCTAGTACTTAATTGGGAGAAATGCCATTTCATGGTTAAAGAAGGCATCGTTCTTGGACATAAAATTTCAAAAGAAGGAATTGAAGTGGATAGAGCTAAAGTAGATGTAATTGCTAAACTTCCACATCCCACAAATGTTAGAGGAGTTAGGAGTTTTCTAGGGCATGCCGGTTTTTACCGACGTTTTATAAAAGATTTTTCTAAAATTGCCACTCCTATGAATAAACTCCTAGAAAAGGATGCGCCATTTATCTTTTCAGATGAATGTATCAAATCTTTTAATATTCTTAAAGAAAAACTCACTAATGCACCGATCATGATAACACCAAATTGGAGTCTACCATTTGAACTAATGTGCGATGCAAGTGATTTTGCAATGGGAGCCGTTTTAGGACAAAGGATTGAAAAACGATTTCAACCTATATATTATGCTAGTAAGACATTACAAGGAGCACAAACGAACTATACAACTACTGAAAAAGAACTCCTTGCTATTGTCTTTGCTTTTGACAAATTTCGATCATATCTCGTTCTAGCAAAAACGGTGGTCTATACCGACCATTCTGCTCTTAGATACCTATTTTCAAAACAAGATGCTAAACCAAGATTAATCCGTTGGATCTTACTCTTACAAGAGTTTGATATTGAAATCCGAGATAAAAAAGGAGCAGAAAATCTCGCCGCTGATCATCTTTCTCGTCTTGAAAATCCCGAATTAGAAGTTCTGAATGAATCAGCAATACAAGACAACTTTCCTGATGAATATCTATTAAAGATAGATTATAAAGAAATCCCATGGTTTGCAGACTATGCAAACTACTTAGTTTGTGGATTCCTTGAAAAAGGATTATCGTACCAAAGACGAAAGAAATTCTTCAGTGATATAAAACACTATTTCTGGGAAGATCCACATCTGTTTAAAAGTTGTCCCGATGGAATAATACGCCGATGTGTATTTGGAGATGAAGCTAGTAAAATTTTAAACCATTGTCACACAGGACCAACAGGAGGGCATTATGGGCCTCAACTAACAGTAAGAAAAGTTTATGAAGCTGGATTCTATTGGCCTACAATTTACAAAGACGCACACCTTCTTTGCAAATCCTGTGATGCATGTCAAAGGGCCGGAAGAATAAGTCAACGTGATGAAATGCCACAAAATGTCATCCAAGTATGTGAAGTATTTGACATTTGGGGTATTGACTTTATGGGTCCATTTCCAAAATCTCATAATAATCTATATATACTCGTAGCCATTGATTATGTATCTAAATGGGCGGAAGCACAAGCTCTCCCAACTAACGATGCACGAGTTGTAGTCAACTTTTTAAAACGTCTTTTTGCAAGGTTTGGAACACCGAAAGCTTTAATAAGTGATCGGGGAACTCATTTTTGTAATAATCAACTTGAGAAAGTTCTTAAAAGATATGGAGTAACTCATAAAATCTCCACCGCATATCATCCACAAACAAGTGGACAAGTTGAAAATACCAACCGAGCCTTAAAACGTATTCTAGAGAAAACCGTAGGATCAAATCCGAAGGAATGGTCCATTAAATTGGAGGATGCACTCTGGGCTTTTAGAACAGCCTACAAAACTCCAATTGGAACCACACCTTTTAGACTTGTTTATGGAAAAGCATGTCATCTTCCAGTAGAAATTGAACACAAAGCATTTTGGGCTTTGAAGACATGTAATCTTGATTTACATGAAGCCGGACGTCTACGATTAAGTCAACTAAACGAATTAGAAGAATTAAGACATGAAGCATACGAAAATTCGTTAATCTATAAAGAAAGAACGAAGAAATGGCATGATAAAAGAATCAGAAGTTCAAAAGAATTTAAAGAAGGAGACAGAGTTCTTCTTTTCAATTCACGATTCAAGCTATTTCCTGGAAAATTGAAATCAAGATGGTCTGGACCATTCATAGTCAAAAGAGTTTTCCCATACGGAACGATAGAATTAATAAATTCAAATGGGATTGAATTTAAAGTTAATGGTCACAGAGTTAAACATTACATACATGGTCCGATGGAAGTCGACAACGAAGTTAATCACAATTTCAATACCACAGCTAACTAAGTGTGGGGAGAATCAAGTCTTTAAAGGATAATATATATTTCTGTTAGAGTTAGATTGTCTGTTTTCGTGTAGTTCTCGAAAATGGAACACGTATGGTCTTTCCCTAGCAGACCCTAAAGAACTAGTCTTCTCCCCCCATTCTGAATTTTTATTTTTTTTAGGTTTTTACGAAATGAAGACTGCCTGTGAATTAAACCATGGTCTAATGCTACACGCTTTGATCACTAAACGTAATAATGACATACTACCGAGTGAATTTGTATCAGTAATCAGAGAAAGAATGGACGGAGTTAGAAAAGGATCCAGATGCGAAGATAATAAGTTACAATTTGGTAAAGGAAAATCAAAATCCGCAGCGAAAAGAAGAGCACGACACCTAGAACGATGTCACAAATGCGAAAAATGGTCACCTGGAGGTAAATGTTCAAATAATCAAACCTATTCAAATACCGAATTTGTTACTTTATGCAGAGACGGACCGTTCATATGTTTAGAAGAAAAGACAATGAATGCTCGAGGTTACGCCTATGCAGCCATGGAAAACCAATTAAACCGACTATCTTATGAATATAATAGATCATATAACTAAGAAATCTATTTCACAGGTATGTCTGTACAGTTTTTATTTTTATTTTTATTTTTAACCTTTTGATAATAAACGCTAATTTGTTCGCTAAAAAGTATTAAATTGGTATTGAATAAAATTAGGTTTGGCGACCGAAATTATTGATATCCTTCAAAAATTTATTACATCACTGCGAAATTTAACGTTTATTCCTAAGGTATAAATATCTTTAATCAATCAACCCAAAATATTTCAAAAATTCGTCATAAGTTAAATTAGGTCTTGGAACCGAAATTACTTTACCGAAAAGAGGGGCGCATATTTTTGATAATATTTGATTGATTAAAGTGGGATAAAAAGACAAAAAGATTTTTAATTTATTTTTTTACCATGTTTTTAAAATTAATATTTAAATCTTAAATTAATATTGTAAACTTTGTAAAAAACAATATATTTAAAATTGTAAATATTTGAAAAATTAATATAAGTTTGATATGAATTTATGAAATTTTAAATTAAGTTTGGTGTGAATTTTTAATTTTTAAAATATGAAATTTTAATTTTATGCATTTTAAATTTTAAGTTTGGTGTGAAATTTTAATTTTTAATTTTGAATTTTATATTTAAGTTGTGTGAATTTAAAAACAAAAATTTACTTTATCTCATTAAGTTAAGAATATGATTTTTAAAATTCGTCGTAAGTTGAAGACTAGGTCTTTGAACCGAAATTGCTTTACCCGAGGGAGGGACGAGAACTTTTATTATCATTATTTTTAATCTTATTGAATTAAAGTATGGTAAAAACATTGAAAAAAAAACCCAAAAATCTTAGCTTTTAAAACAATCACTACTAAAAGACAAATTTTAAAATTTTGTCGAGGGACGGACTAGGACATCGATCCGAAACGACCTCATCCTAAATAACAAGGGAAACAAAATTTTAAAATTAATTACTAAATTGTTTTAAGAAGTTAAAGATTATAAAAAAAAAAAAAAAAAAAAAAAAAAAAAGAGTAAACTCCGCGACTCGCGGAGTTTGAAGTACAAAACCTCCGCGACTCGCGGAGGGACCAAATTACAGAAAAAAAATATAGAGAGCTGCACGAACTGATCAGCTCCCACACACAAAACTGCAAAAATACAGCTCGAAAAAACCCCGAAAACCAGCGAAAATCACCCCCAAAAATCTCAATTTTTAACCGTTAATCACCAAATTTTTTGCTAAAATCATGTTGAGAAGGATGATATCTAAGAATTACTCAAGAAAAACGGTAAATTTCTACACCTAAACACCATTTAATTCGAATTTTAGTGTTCTTGAGCTATTTTTTCCCCAATTTGATTTTGATGCTTTTTAGTGTAATTAGACTTAAATTGTTTATGTATTATGCTTGTATAACCTAAATTGATCCAAACTTTGAGCCTAAACATGATTTTGAGAATTAAAGTGGACTTTTTCAAGTCTAAAATTCATGAACTTGATTTTTGAAAGATAATGCCATTTGAGACTTGTTTGATTGCTAGTAATGATTATTTTGACATGTTATTTGAGTTGAATGCTTATGAACTTGGCGAAAATTTTCGTATATGCTTATTTGAAAAAGTGTAGATTTGATAAAAATGTGAAAATAAGCTTAAGTTTGATATAAATTGATAATGTCATTGTAATTATTTTGATTGATGATTTTGCTGACACTAATGCATATTTGGATGCACAAAATTTGTGTTTGATGTGTTTTGCAGAATGAAAGGGGTGAATCTTCATCCCAAGCCCGCCATGCTCCTGCTGAGAATTTGGAACAACAGGAGGTAGATAACTACTACAAGCAGGATGTACCTCATCCAGTCATGACCTTTTCCGATATGCATTTGGAAGAGTTGCATCCGAACCTGAGATTTGACAGACTTTGGATAGATTATCCAAAATATCAACGGGGTTTGCATACTCTTCATTCCAAGGTTGTTGAGGTACCGAGGGTCATAGAATGGGGACCCTTAGAAGCTGTAGAATTGGCCGGGCCAATTAGGGAATTACTGGTACAGAGGTATGGTAATTCTTCTTTTAATGACTGGATATGTTTATTCACCATACGCAGACCTGTATATAAAGTATGGTGTGAAGAGTTGTTATGTAGTATAGAGTTGAATGATCGGGTAGCTAGTTTAACCGATCGTTCTTTTATTAGATTTTTGTTAGGCGGTTCGATGCGCCACATGTCTTTACTGGACATGGCTCAGGCTTTACGTATATATACGCCTGAGGAATTAGCATCTGCCGATTGTAGAGGATTGATACTAAACGGTAGAAAGATAGATGAGAATTTTGATACACACGGTGTGTGGAGTCAAATGACAAGCCATCACCGTTTCAAAGGGGGAAACTACTCTTATTTGGATATAGATAGAGCCGAATTAAGAGTGATACATAGGTTTTTAGCCAATTCGATTACACAAAGGGGTAAGAACAAAGAAAAGGTAAATGAACAAGATTTGTTTTACCATATGTGTATTCGAGACCCACACAGCGCTGTAAGTATACCATATTGTGTGGGTTATTATTTATCAGCTATGGTTCGGGGGATGCGACCACATAGCATAATAGGAGGTGGTATTTTTATTACTTTGATTGGTGAATATCTCGGTGTGGATATAAGTCGGGGGGGATTATTAGTAGAAGAGCCGGAACCCCGCGACACTATAGGTTTAAATGTATACCATGGTGCGAAAGTTTTGAAGCGGCGAAATAACGCCGCAGTACGATACAATGGTAGACATCCACAGGTAGAGAGAAACCAGCAGCAAGGTAATGTAGGAGGGGGGAATGAGATGCAAGAAATGCATAGGTTTATAGCTTCTCAGGAATACGAAAATGCTAGACAGAGAGCATTTGAAGATTGGCAAGTTCATCAGAACCAGATCATAGCGCATTGCCAACATATAGGTAGAAACTATATTCCTACACCGAAACCCGTCTTCCCTCCTTGGTCGATAGAGATGCAGCCACCATATCCTACGTATGACCCTGCCGAAGCATTCTATAGCACTTATGGTTATGCGTGGAACCCCTATTGGTACCAATATCATCCTTAGTTTACTTATTTTTTTTTATTTTGTAATTTGTAATTATTGATATGTTTAATACTTTTGTTAATATTGTAATCATTTTTATAATTATCTAACTTTTATTCTTAGATTTTAATAATTTTTGAATGTGGGGTAATAAACCAAACTTCAAAAATATGTATATATGTTTGCAGTTTATCTTATGTACACAACAGGGTAAAACAACGCATTTTCAAAGACTGGCATTAAGTTCAGCAAAAGCAACTAATTTTGACGACAAGATGCAAAATATATGTGAAATAACAACAAGACGGAATGAACAAATGATGTGCACCATTTATCATTCAGCAAACAAACGCCAATATATTTGGAAACTTTGGTAAAAATTTAATCATTTTCACACAAATCACCCTCAATAATTTAAATTGTTACTGATTTCTTGCAAATGAGGGCATTGCAAGATCTTAAGTGTGGGAAGGGGTTAAATTCTTTCGGATTTTAAAAATTTTTTACTTTATACACTTGGTTACCATTAAAAATACTAGTAAAGCAGTAGTTGTATTAGAATCTAGTGCTCTCTGATAAAAAAGAACAGCCCTAGTCTTATATACTGACTACCCAATTCTAGTAAAAATTTTTCAATTAAATGAATTCAAATCATGTTTATACATATTTATGAACGATAAAACTAGGTTTTAACACCGAAATTATTGTTACCTCGGAAAGGACATAAATTGAGAAACAAGCAAAAATGTTAAAATTCATTTAAAATGGAATAGAGGACGATAAAAAGGAAAATAAAAGCCAAGTGTGGGAAAATTTACCAAATTATTTTAAACATATGTCACATATATCTGTAACAAATAACTGAAAATACTTTTGCTTTGGACTAAACTAAACTGTTTTACCCAATGAAAGAAAAGAAGAGATGGATCTACACGATGAATCAATTCCATCATTAAAAGGAAGTAAAGTCTTCCGAAAAAGACACGCGCTTCTTGATTTAGGTCATGAAGTTGTCGTCCAGACCAGCTGTAGGTTGACGAAAAATCTAGAAAAGTCATCACTAAAATCAGCAGGAAATCCACGGACCTCAGCATTAAACAGGGTCGCCAAGTGGTCAGATTTATCCTAACCATGAGAAGGATTTATCTCGTACAATGGGGGGGCACCATGCAAATTAGCTGGATAAGACTAATGAATCAGATCCCCAGAAAGGATAATCTCCTTAAAGATTAAAAATCAGCTTTTAAGACTGATATTACTCAATCCTATAGATTGACCTTAAAGATTGAGAATTCAAACTCATGGAATTCGATGATATCTAAACTCGAGCTTAAACGAGAAAATATTTTGAAAAAAAAAATTACAAACCGATTTGTTTTCTGAAAACCCTATTTTCAATGCGTTCATTACCATTGAACGTAAAATCCTAGGAATTCACCTGGAATTCATTAGGTCACCTGAACTAAATCGGGTGTCAACCGTAAGAACGGTGGTTGCATAGTGGTCAAAGACATGACCTTGTGCCAGACCGAAAATTATAAGGGTGAGCTTTACTATTGCTCCTACCAAGGATAGTAATTGCGTCCGACACGTTATAGACCATAATCAAAAGCATGTCACGGGACATTGCCTTAACAGTTGCTTGTTCAACGCTTTCCTTTACAACCGGACGGTAGTTTGCCGAAAGGTAATATACGGAACAAGTAAACTGGACGTGTTGCTTTCCAAATACAAGGTTAGCAAGTGGGTGACACAAAACCGCAAGTTTTGAGCTAAAATTTTCAAATCTGAAACCCACCAAACCCACAAAAATATTTTGCAAACACCGGTAAAGGGTTATTCCGGAAAACTTATCTAGGGTAAAAACTAGATTTTCAAAAGATCAAATGTTTTCATAAAGATCCAATTTCCTCAATGGATCTAAATTTTTATAGTCATGTGGGACTGTAAACCATATCGTTACTACCATTGTTTATACCGCCGTATAGAAATCACTGATGTACAAAGTGTGAAGAATAAAGAAGTGATTCTAGTATTTCAAGACGATATTGCTTGAGGACAAGCAACGCTCAAGTGTGGGAATATTTGATAATGCTAAAAACGAACATATATTTCATAGCATTATTCCTCAAGAAAGACAAGCTTTTAGTTGCAATTGTTCTATTTACAAGTGATATTCGTTTAAATAATAAAAGGTGAAGACAAAAGACAGATTCGACGATTTGAAGACGCAAACGACCAAAAAGCTCAAAAGAACAAAAGACAATCAAAGAGGTTCCAATTATTGATATGAAACGTCTCGAAATCACAAGAGTACAAAATTCAAAACGCAAAGTACAAGATATTAAATTGTACGCGAGGACGTTCGAAAATCCGGAACCGGGACCAGAGTCAACTCTTAACGCTCGACGCAACGGACTAAAAATTACAAGTTAACTATGTATATAAATATAATATAATATATAATTAATTATATTAATTATATATATATTATATATATATATTAAAAACCGTCGGCAGCAAGAAACTCCAAGGGTCTGAGCTGTAATTTCTATCTCCGCGACTCGCGGAGTTTTAAGGGCATTTTGCCGCGAGTCGCGGAGCCCCAATTTTCAACTCTGGCTATAAAGCCAACCGAATTCTGATCAAATTTTATATCTTTTTTCTTCCTCTTCATACGTAAAACTTATATTTATATTTATAATTTATATTTTAATTTTAATTATAATTCTAATAATAAGGGTATGTTAGCGAATGTTGTAAGGGTGTAAGTCGAAATTCTGTCCGTGTAACGCTACGCTATTTTTAATCATTGTAAGTTATGTTCAACCTTTTTATATTAATGTCTCGTAGCTAAGTTATTATTATGCTTATTTAAAACGAAGTAATCATGATGTTGGGCTAATTACTAAAATTGGGTAATTGGACTTTGTACCATAATTGGGGTTTGGACAAAAGAACGACACTTGTGGAAATTAGACTATGGGCTATTAATGGGCTTTATATTTGTTTAACTAAATGAAAGTTTGTTAATGTTAATATAAAGATTTACAATTGGGCGTCCCTATAAATTACCATATACACTCGATCGGACACGATGGGCGGGGTATTTATATGTACGAATAATCGTTCATTTAACCGGACACGGGAATGGATTAATAGCCACTAGAATAATTAAAACAGGGGTGAAATTACATTCAAGGGTAATTGGTGTAATTGTTAACAAAGTAGTAAAACCTTGGTTTACACGCAGTCGATAACCTGGTGTATTCATTAAACAAAGTATTAAAACCTTGTTACAATTCGAATCCCCAATTAGTTGGAATATTTATCTTCGGGTATAATAATAATTTGACAAGGACACTTGCAATTTATATTTATGACTGATGGACTGTTATGGACAAAAACCAGACGGACATATTAAATAATCCAGGACAAAGGACAATTAACCCATGGGCATAAAACTAAAATCAACACGTCAAACATCATGATTACGGAAGTTTAAATAAGCATAATTCTTTTATTTCATATTTAATTTCCTTTATTTTATATTTAATTGCACTTCTAATTATCGCACTTTTATTTATTTTATTTTATCGCACTTTTAATTATCGTACTTTTTAATTATCGCAAGTTTATTTTATCGCACTTTTATTATTCGCAATTTCATTATCATTATTTACTTTACGCTTTAATTTAAGTCTTGTATTTATTTTATATTTTACATTAGGTTTTAACTGCGACTAAAGTCTTAAAATCGACAAACCGGTCATTAAACGGTAAAAACCCCCCTTTATAATAATAATATTACTTATATATATATTTGTATTTTTATAAAAGTAAACTAATATAGCGTTGAGCTTTGTTTAAAGATTTCCCTGTGGAACGAACCGGACTTACTAAAAACTACACTACTGTACGATTAGGTACACTGCCTATAAGTGTTGTAGCAAGGTTTAAGTATATCCATTCTATAAATAAATAAATATCTTGTGTAAAATTGTATCGTATTTAATAGTGTTTTCCTAGTAAAATAATAACTATTTTATATACACCTCGTTGCACATCAAACATAACTTACAATGATTAAAAATAGTGTAGCGTTACACGGACAGAATTTCGACTTACACCCTTACAACATTCGCTAACATACCCTTATTATTAGAATTATAATTAAAATTAAAATTAAAATATAAATTATAAATATAAATATATCGTATATATGGAGAGAAGAGAAAAATGGATGATGATTACGATCAGAATGCGCGAGCTTTATAGGGATTTTCTGAAATTGGGGCTCCGCGACTCGCGGCCTTTTTGGCCTTCAAACTCCGCGAGTCGCGGAGTTTGAAATTACAGCTCAGATACTTTGGAGTCTTTCTTGCCGACGGATTTATAAATATGTATAATATATTAAATAATTATAAGAATTATTTAAAAATTATATTATATTTATGTGCATAGTTGATTTGTAATTTTTAGTCCGTTGCGTCGAGCGTTGAGAGTTGACTCATGTCCCGGTTCCGGATTTTCGAACGTCCTTGCGTACAATTTAATATCTTGTACTTTGCGTTTTGAATCTTGTACTCTTTTAATTTCGAGATGTTTCTTATCAATAATTGGAACCTTTTTTATTGTCTTTTGTACTTTTGAGCTTTTTGGTCGTTTGCGGTCGAATCTGTCTTTTGTCTTCACCTTTTATTATTTAAACGAATATCACTTGTAAATAGAACAATTGCAACTAAAAGCTTGACTTTCTTGAGGAATAATGCTATGAATTATATGTTCGTTTTTAGCATTATCAAATATTCCCACACTTGAGCGTTGCTTGTCCTCAAGCAATATCGTCTTGAAATACTAGTATCACTTCTTTATTCTTCACACTTTGTACATCAGTGATTTTCTATACGGCGGTATAAACAATGGTAGTAACGATATGGTTTACAGTCCCACATGACTATAAAAATTTAGATCCATTAAGGAAATTGGATCTTTATGAAAACATTTGATCTTTTGAAAATTAAATCTAGTTTTTACCCTAGATAAGTTTTCCGGGATAACCCTTTACCGGTGTTTGCAAAATATTTTTGTGGGTTTGGTGGGTTTCAGTTTTGAAAATTTTAGCTCAAAACTTATGGTTTTGTGTCACCCACTTGCTAACCTTGTATTTGGAAAGCAACACGTCCAGTTCACTTGTCCCGTATATTACCTTTTGGTAAACTACCTTCCGGTTGAAAGGAAAGCGTTGAACAAGCAACTGTTAAGGCAATGTCTCCTGACATGCTTTTAATTATGGTCTATAACGTGTCGGACGCAATTACTATCCTTGGTAGGAGCAATAGTAAAGCTCACCCTTATAATTTTTCGGTATGGCACAAGGTCCTGTCTTTGACCACTATGCAACCACCGTTCTTACGGTTGACACCCGTTTTAGTTCAGGTGACCTAATGAATTCCAGGTGAATTCCTAGGATTTTACGTTCAATGGTAATGAACGCATTGAAAATAGGGTTTTCAGAAAACAAATCGGTTTGTAATTTTGATCAAAATATTTTCTCGTTCAAGCTCGAGTTTAGATATCATTGAATTCCATGAGTTTGAATTCTCAATCTTTAAGGTCAATCTCTATGATTGAGTAATATCAGTCTTAAAAGCTGATTTTTAATCTTTAAGGAGATTATCCTTTCTGGGGATCTGATTCATTAGTCTTATCCGGCTAATTTGCATGGTGCCCCCCCATTGTACGAGATAAATCCTTCTCATGGTTAGGATAAATCTGACCACTTGACGACCCTGTTTAATGCTGAGGTCCGTGGATTTCCTGCTGATTTTAGTGATGACTTTTCTGGATTTTTCGTCAACCTACAGCTGGCCTGGACGACAACTTCATGACCTAAATCAAGAAGCGCGTTTCTTTTTCGGAAGACTTTACTTCCTTTTAATGATGGAATTGATTCATCGTGTAGATCCATCTCTTCTTTTCTTTCATCGGGTAAAACAGTTTAGTTTAGTCCAAAGCAAAAGTATTTTCAGTTATTTGTTACAGATATATGTGACATATGTTTAAGATAACTTGGTAAATTTTCCCACACTTGGCTTTTATTTTCCTTTTTATCGTCCTCTATTCCATTTTAAATGAATTTTAACATTTTGGTTTGTTTCTCAATTTATGTCCTTTCCGAGGTAACAATAATTTCGGTGTTAAAACCTAGTTTTATCGTTCATAAATATGTATAAACATGATTTTGAGTTCATTTAATTGAAAATTTTGAAAAATTTTACTAGAATTGGGTAGTCAGTATATAAGACCAGGGCTGTTCTTTATTATCAGAGAGCACTAGATTCTAATACAACTACTGCTTTTACTAGTATTTTTAATGGTAACCAAGTGTATAAAGTAAAAAATTTTAAAATCCGAAAGAATTTAACCCCCAAAAATACTTGATGTGGTAGCGGAGTGGTATAAAATAGTTATTAATTTTAGCAGAAAATACTATTAAATACGATACAATTTTACATAAGATATTTATTTATATGGATCTACTTAAACCTTGCTACAACACTTATAGGCAGTGTACCTAATCGTACAGTAGTGTAGTTTTTAGTAAGTCCGGTTCGTTCCACAGGGAATCTTTTTAAACAAAGCTTAACGCTATATTAGTTTACTTTTATAAAAATACAAATACAATATATATATATATATATATATATATATATATATATATATATATATATATATATATATAAGTAATATTATTATTATAAAGGGGGGTTTTTACCGTTTAATGACCGGTTTGTCGATTTTAAAACTTTAGTCGCAGTTAAAACCAAATGTAAAATATTAAAAATAAATACAAGACTTAAATTAAAGCATAAAGTAAATAACGATAATGAAATTGCGAATAATAAAAGTGCGATAAAATAAACTTGCGATAATTAAAAAGTACGATAATTAAAAGTGCAATTAAATACAATAACAATAAAAATGCGATAATTAGAAGTGCAATTAAATATAAAATAAAGGAAATTAAATATGAAATAAAAGAATTATGCTTATTTAAACTTCTGTAATCATGATGTTTGACGTGTTGATTTTAATTTTATGCCCATGGGTTAATTGTCCTTTGTCCTGAATTTTTTAATATGTCCGTTTGGTTTTTGTCCATAACAGTCCATCAGTCATAAATATAAAGTGCGAGTGTCCTCATCAAATTATTCTTATACCCGAAGTTAAATATTCCAACTAATTGGGGACTTAAACTGTAACAAGATTTTAATACTTTGTTTAATAATTACACCAGGATGTCGACTGAGTGTAACCCAAGGTTTTAATATTTTGTTATCAATTATACCAAGTGTCCTTGTACATAATTTCACCCCTGTTTTAATTATTCTAGTGGCTATTAATCCATTCCCGTGTCCGGTTAAATGAACGATTATTCGTACATATAAATACCCCGCCCATCGTGTCCGATTGAGTGTATATGGTAATTTATAGGGACGCCCAATTGTAAATCTTTATATTAACATTAACAAACTATCATTTAGTTAAACAAATATAAAGCCCATTAATAGCCCATAGTCTAATTTTCACAAGTGTCGTTCTTTTGTCCAAACCCCAATTATGGTACAAAGCCCAATTACCCAATTTTAGTAATTAGCCCAACATCATGATTACTTCGTTGTAAATAAGCATAATAATAACTTAGCTACGAGAAATTAATGTAAAAAGGTTGAACATAACTTACAATGATTAAAAATAGCGTAGCGTTACACGGACAGAATTTCGACTTACACCCTTACAACATTCGCTAACATACCCTTATTATTAGAATTATAATTAAAATTAAAATTAAAATATAAATTATAAATATAAATATATTGTATATATGGAGAGAAGAGAAAAATGGATGATGATTACGATCAGAATACGCGAGCTTTATAGGGATTTTCTGAAATTGGGGCTCCGCGACTCGCGGCCTTTTTGGCCTTCAAACTCTGCGAGTCGCGGAGTTTGAAATTACAGCTCAGATACTTTGGAGTCTTTCTTGCCGACGGATTTATAAATATATATAATATATTAAATAATTATAAGAATTATTTAAATATTATATTATATTTATGTGCATAGTTGATTTGTAATTTTTAGTCCGTTGCGTCGAGCGTTGAGAGTTGACTCATGTCCCAGTTCCGGATTTTCGAACGTCCTTGCGTACAATTTAATATCTTGTACTTTGCGTTTTGAATCTTGTACTCTTGTAATTTCGAGATGTTTCTTATCAATAATTGGAACCTTTTTGATTGTATTTTGTACTTTTGAGCTTTTTGGTCGTTTGCGTCTTCAATTCGTCGAATCTGTCTTTTGTCTTCACCTTTTATTATTTAAACGAATATCACTTGTAAATAGAACAATTGCAACTAAAAGCTTGTCTTTCTTGAGGAATAATGCTATGAATTATATGTTCGTTTTTAGCATTATCAATCGTCACACACGATTTATCAAATCACAATCCGAGCACTAAACCTTGCTCAATCCCTCACATCGGGAAAAACTCACCCAATCTCGAACCGAGGTAGCAACCCCTAGCATACCATACCAAGTAACACCGTTAGTAAACACCACTCATCAAAATAGAGTCAACCATTTAAACCGATGAAGACCGAATAGAAGCAAATATTTACGGATAACACTCACCACTTAACGTCCCTTGTAGTGCGCAACACGACCAATATGCAACTACCGTAACATCATAATCCAACGGCTAAAACCGATTGCGCCCAACGACCATGGCAACGCAAATCTCAAGGTGTACAAAATCGACTATCGTCACACCCGTAACATCATGTGAGCGAAACACGGCTATCGCATCACTAATCATACAACACGGTCCTCACGACCCCACCATTAGCGTATAAAATAACCAATAGATCAAACAATATGGTCCTTACGACCCCACCATCGATGTATAAAACAACCGATAGATCAAACAACATGGTCCTTACGACCCCACCATCGGTGTATAAAACAACCGATAGATCACACATCCAATAACATGAAGGCTGGCCGAAAACTACACGCGCCTTAGTGAATTCGCAACCACACGCGACTCACTACCTCCACCGCACAACATTCGGGATTGGCCGAACTACACGCGCCTTAGTGAATCTGAACTACACGAGAGTCACTATCCCAAAAGAATAACCGCAACCACACGCGTCACTTGTGAATCCGAACTACACGAGACTCACTCCTCAATACAATGACCGAAACCACACGAGTCATTTGTGAATCCGAACTACACGCGACTCACTTACACAATACAATGACCGAAACGACACAAGTCATTTGTGAATCCGAACTACACGCGACTCACTTCCACAATAAGATGACCGAAACTACACGCGTCATCGTGAATCCGCAAACACACGCGATCCACTTCCAAATCTCAACACCGGATGAAGTCAGCGGACCCCGTCAACGGTCATGCTTCACCGATATAACACTACACCCATGATGAAGTCAGCAGACCCCGAAGGTCATGCTTCACCAATATGGCACTACTCCCATGATGAAGTCAGTGGACCCCGAACGGTCATGCTTCACCAATCACATACTGATAATGCTAAAAACGAACATATATTTCATAGCATTATTCCTCAAGAAAGACAAGCTTTTAGTTGCAATTGTTCTATTTACAAGTAATATTCGTTTAAATAATAAAAGGTGAAGACAAAAGACAGATTCGACGAATTGAAGACGCAAACGACCAAAAAGCTCAAAAGTACAAAATACAATCAAAGAGGTTCCAATTATTGATAAGAAACGTCTCAAAATTACAAGAGTACAAGATTCAAAACGCAAAGTATAAGATATTAAATTGTACGCAAGGACGTTCAAAAATCCGGAACCGGGACCAGAGTCAACTCTCAACGCTCGACGCAACGGACTAAAAATTACAAGTCAACTATGCACATGAATATAATATAATATATAATTAATTCTTAAAATTAATATATATATTATAATATATTTAAAAATCGTCGGCAAACAAAGAGCCAAAGCTGGGTGAGCTGTAAAAACAAACTCCGCGACTTGCGGAGTTTGAAGAAGAAAAAGGCCGCAAGTCGCGGAGATCACCTGGACTCAATTCCCTATAAAAGCCAGCGCAGTTCGACGTAAAAAAATATCATATAAATCAATCTCTCTCTCAATATATATTTTAATTTTAATTTTAATTTTAATTTCTAATAATAAGGGTATGTTAGAGAATGTTGTAAGGGTGTAAGTCGAAATTCTGTCCGTGTAACGCTACGCTATTTTTAATCATTGTAAGTTATGTTCAACCTTTTTAATTTAATGTCTCGTAGCTAAGTTATTATTATGCTTATTTAAATCGAAGTAATCATGATGTTGGGCTAATTACTAAAATTGGGTAATTGGGCTTTGTACCATAATTGGGGTTTGGACAAAAGAACGACACTTGTAGAAATTAGACTATGGGCTATTAATGGGCTTTATATTTGTTTAACTAAATTATAGTTTGTTAATTTTAATATAAAAGTTTACAATTGGACGTCCCTATAAATAACCATATACACTCGATTGGACACGATGGGCGGGGTATTTATATGTACGAATAATCGTTCATTTAACCGGACACGGAAATGAATTAATAGTCACTAGAATTATTAAAACAGGGGTGAAATTATGTACAAGGACACTTGGCATAATTGTTAACAAAGTATTAAAACCTTGGGTTACACTCAGTCGACATCCTGGTGTAATTATTAAACAAAGTATTAAAATCTTGTTATAGTTTAAGTCCCCAATTAGTTGGAATATTTAACTTCGGGTATAAGGATAATTTGACGAGGATACTCGCACTTTATATTTATGACTGATGGACTGTTATGGACAAAAACCAGACGGACATATTAAATAATCCAGGACAAAGGACAATTAACCCATGGGCATAAAACTAAAATCAACACGTCAAACATCATGATTACGGAAGTTTAAATAAGCATAATTCTTTTATTTCATATTTAATTTCCTTTATTTTATATTTAATTGCACTTCTAATTATCGCACTTTTATTTATTGTTATTGTATTTAATTGCACTTTTAATTATCGTACTTTTTAATTATCGCAATTTTATCGCACTTTTATTTATCGCAATTTCCTTATCGTTATTTACTTTACGCTTTAAATTAAGTCTTGTATTTATTTTTAATATTTTACATTAGGTTTTAACTGCGACTAAAGTTTTTAAAATCGACAAACCGGTCATTAAACGGTAAAAACCCCCCATTATAATAATAATATTACTTATATATATATTTGTATTTTTATAAAATAAAACTAATATAGCGTTAAGCTTTGTTTAAAAGATTCCCTGTGGACCGAACCAGACTTACTAAAAACTACACTGCTGTACGATTAGGTACACTGCCTATAAGTGTTGTAGCAAGGTTTAAGTATATCCATTCTCTAAATAAATAAATATCTTGTGTAAAATTGTATCGTATTTAATAGTATTTCCTAGTAAAATATAAGCTATTTCATATACACCTCGCATAACACTAAGTATTTTTGGCGCCGCTGCCGAGGAACTTAAACGCCGAAAGCGCAACGCTAAATATTAAAAAAAAGATTTTTATTTTTAGTTTACTTTTATAAAAAATACGCTTTTGTAAAAATACGTGTTAATTATTCGAAAACATAAAAAGAAAACAAAAATATAAATATTTTTAAGAGTTTGTTAAATATTTAAGTTTTATAAAGTTTCTTTATTTTTATTTTATAAAAATATAAGTTTTATTTAAATATTTTGTTTTTATTTAAAACATAAAATCAAAGAAAAAAAATATATATATATATAAATCTATTTTTAAGATTTTTATAAAATTATAGAGTATTTCTTTTTTTTTTTTAGTTTTTAAAACATAAGTTTTTATTTAGTTTTTATAAATATTTTATTTAATTATTAAAACAGAAAATATAAAACATAAAAAAAAACACAAAAACGCGTCGAATTTAAATCAGCCTGTCATCTGAAATTTGGAATCCCGCGACTCGCGGCGTTTATTGCCACGTGGTACCGCGACTCGCGGAGCCGTCTGACACGGGCCACACAGGAACCCTAACAGCATTAATTACGGGATAATTATTATTATTATTAATTATTAATTTTAAAACCTAATTAGGGTTTGATTAGTTAATTAATTTTAATTAATTTAGTTTTATTTATTTAATTTGTAATATTAAGTTTATTTAGTTTTATTAATATATAAAAATTAATAATTTTATAAAATAAATAATATAAAAATAATATTTTTATAAAAATTGTACTTTTTACAACTTTTAGTATATTTTTATATTTTGTCCCCTTTTTAATTGTTTTAGCGTAATATTTGTGTTTTTCGCTAGTCTTTAGTTTTAAACTCAGTTTTTGCCATAGTTATTTTTATTTCTAGATTTTTAGGCTTTGCCGTAAAATCCCTTAAGTGTTTTTTCTTTAGACTAAGATTTAGGTGCTTTAGAATTTTGTGACATCTTTTTAAGTTTAGTACCTTTTTAAGATATTGCCATTTGGGATATAGTTTTACCTGTAAGCTTTAATATTTTTAGACGCCTTTTACCTATGTATCAATTATCATTCCAATTAGTAATCTCAATTTGCAATTTTAATTTTAAGTTAGTGATAGTAATAAGGTTGGGTTAGTCGAGTGTTTTTAAGTTCTATAAGTCACTCTTTTTCTTTCATATTTTTCGACGCCTTTTATTTTTCAATCTTTTTCTTTTTCGACCTTTTTCGACGCGCTCTTTTTCTTTCTTATTTCTCGCCATTCTAGTTTTTAGGACATAGATTTTTATTCTACTTCTTATCTAATATTTCTTAAAATTATGAAAAATTGTTTTAAGTGGTTAAATTGATAGACATCAAAATTTTCTGGTTCGTAGTAATAGTTGGATTTGTACGTGGACCAGGTTATTGGAGCCAAACAGTACTCAATTATATTGAGACCAAATGAATCCTGCCCCTCTGCTGCATCTTTTGGCTATTCGAAACGTGGGCAAAATCAGAAAAGTCTATTAATTGGATAACTTATATAATTTTTCTTTCCTTTTAAAAACTAATAGGATATTCAGTGAATGCACCGAGCAAGACGTTCACCACCTTTTGTACGTTCACCACCTGTAACTAGATCAAGACATTTAGCTAATATTACCACCGTTGATTTTTCTTTAGAATCGTCATCCAGTCAACCAAGTACTCCAAGTCAAATTTCCGATAATCCATTTTTTGAATCCGACCTCACAATTGAGAATCCGGAGAATATTCAGGGATGATTCGTAGATCCTGAACCATTAATTTTTCCTCCGGAACCACCAATCATTCAAACAGAGATTGTTGAGGAACGAACCATTAAATCAGAATCCTCTAGTGATTCCGATTCAACAAATTCAATTATGGAGAATCTGAAACCTTTAAGTATGGAAGACCGAATGAGAGCTAAACGCACTGGCCAAGGTCACGCAATTACTCATCCAGACATTAATGCGCCAGATTATGAAATCAAAGGACAAATTCTACATATGGTGACTAATCAATGCCAATTTAGTGGTGCGCCGAAGGAAGATCTAAACGAACATCTTCGTACCTTTAATAGGATCTGCACACTATTTAAAATAAGAGAAGTTGAGGATGAACAGATATATCTCATGTAATTTCCCTGGACTTTAAAAGAAGAAGCCAAAGATTGGTTGGAATCGTTACCTGAAGGGGCGATTGATACATGGGACGTTTTAGTTGAAAAATTTCTTAAACAATTCTTTCATGCATCTAAAGCCGTAAGACTTCAAGGAGAAATTGTTACGTTCACACAGAAACCGAATGAAACTCTATATGAGGCATGGACAAGATTTGGAAAGTTATTAAGAGGATGTCCGCAACATGGTTTAGACACCTGTCAAATAGTACAAATATTCTACCAAGGATGCGACATCACTACAAGGAAAGACATCGATATAGCAGCTGGTGGTTCTATTATGAAGAAAACCGAAACTGATGCTTACAAAATTATTGATAACACTGCTTCCCGCTCACATGAGTGGCACCAAGAAAAAGATATCGTTAGATCATCTAAAGCAGCTAGAGCCGATTCTAGCCATGACTTAGATTCCATTTCTGCAAAGATAGATGCTGTCGAGAGACGAATGGAAAAGATGACTAAGGATATACACTCAATACGAATTAGTCGTGAGCAGTGTGGAGGACCACATTTGACAAAAGATTGTCTCAGTATTGAATTAACAATGGAACAAAGAGAGAATATTTCATACATAAACCAAAGGCCTGGAAATAATTATCAGAATAATTATCAACCGCCAAGACCGATTTACAATCAAAACCAGAATTATAACCGAAATATTCCATACAACAACCAACAAGGTCCTAGCAATCAACAAGTATCCAATAATACTTACAATCAGCAAAGACCTAATTTTTAAAACAAACCACCACAACCCGATGATAAAAAGCCGAATTTAGAAGATATGATGACAAAGCTAGTTGAAACTCAAACGCAGTTTTTCACATCTCAAAAACAAACCAATGAACAAAATGCTCAAGCATTTAGAAATCAACAAGCTTCTATTCAAAACTTGGAACAAGAAGTAAGTAACATAGCAAGGTTAATAGGAGAGAGAAAACCGGGAAGTTTACCTAGTGATACAAATGCTAACCCCCGGAATGAAAGCTATTACCACAAGAAGTGGTACAACACTTAAACCACCTGAAATACCTGAAAATTCTGATGAAGCTATTCCTACTCCACAAGAACCACAACCTGAACAAGATAAGGAAAAAAGAACCGGTAGTTGAAAAGGTTAATGAAGATAACACAGTTAAGGATAAACCTTATGTTAAACCATACCAACCACCACTTCCTTACCCAAGTAAATTGAAGAAAGAGAGACTTGAAGCCGAGCAATCCAAATTCTTGGATATGTTTAAACAAATAAATGTCAATCTTCCTTTCATTAATGTGATTTCAGGAATGCCTAGATATGCTAAATTTCTGAAAGATCTAATCTCAAATAGAAAGAAAATGGAAGAACTCTCGGCTGTTACTATGAATGCTAATTGTTCAGCAGTGCTGTTGAATAAGATACCAGAAAAACTATCTGATCCAGGAAGTTTCACAATTCCATATTTTCTGGGTAGTCTTAGTTCAATAGAAGCATTGGCAGATTTAGGTGCTAGTATAAATCTAATGCCGTATTCACTATACGCTAAACTAGACCTTAGAGAATTGAAACCAACAAGAATAAGCATACAACTAGCCGATCGATCAATAAAATATCCTAGAGGGATAATGGAAAACATGCTAGTTAAAGTTGGTACTTTAGTATTTCCAGTAGATTTTGTTGTTCTGGACATGGAAGAAGATTCTCAAGTTCCTCTCATACTAGGAAGACCATTCTTAAACACGGCTAAAGCAATGATAGACGTGTTTGGTAAGAAACTGACCCTAAGTATAGAGGATGAGAGTGTTACCTTTTCAGTTGATAGAGCAATGCAACAACCGCAATCTGCAGATGATACATGTTATTATATTCAAACTATAGATTCACATGCAGAATTATTAGAAGAATTTCCAGAATTACAAGGAACAGGAGAATGTTCTTTAGGAGAAGGAACTGAACCAACTGATGAATTTGAAATGTTAGCTACACTAATAGCTAATGGATATGAACCAACAACAGAAGAAATTCAAATGCTAAAAGAAGAAGACAGATATCGATATAAATCATCGATAGAAGAACCACCGACATTAGAGTTAAAGCCACTTCCAAACCATTTGGAATACGCTTATTTACATGGTGAATCTGAATTGCCTGTAATAATATCGTCTTCTCTTACTGAAAATGAGAAATCACAATTCATTTCTGTGTTGAAAGCTCATAAACCAGCCATTGCATGGAAAATTCATGATATTAAAGGAATAAGTCCTTCGTATTGCACACATAAAATCCTTATGGAATAAGGTCATAAAACGTATGTGCAACGCCAACGAAGACTAAATCTGAATATGCAAGATGTAGTTAAAAAAGAAATTATTAAACTGCTAGATGCAGGTTTAATTTATCCAATTTCTGATAGTCCATGGGTAAGCCCAGTTCAATGCGTGCCTAAAAAGGGTGGCATGACTGTCATTACAAATGAGAAAAATGAGCTTATTCCTACTAGGACTGTAACAGGATGGCGTGTATGTATTGATTATAGGAAATTAAATGACGCCACCAGAAAAGATCACTTTCCCTTACCTTTCATTGATCAAATGTTGGAAAGATTAGCCGGAAATAGTTATTATTGTTTTCTTGATGGATTTTCCGGGTATTTTCAAATTCCAATAGCAACCGAAGATCAAGAGAAAACCACATTCACGTGCCCTTATAGTACTTTTGCTTACAAACGCATGCCATTTGGACTTTGCAACGCCCCTGCAACCTTTCAAAGGTGTATGATGGCGATTTTTCACGACATGATAGAAGAATGCATGGAAGTTTTCATGGATGACTTTTTAGTCTTCGGTGATACATTTGAATCATGTATAGTTAAATTGGAACGAATGCTTATTAGATGCGAACAATCAAATCTAGTACTTAATTGGGAGAAATGCCATTTCATGGTTAAAGAAGGCATCGTTCTTGGACATAAAATTTCAAAAGAAGGAATTGAAGTGGATAGAGCTAAAGTAGATGTAATTGCTAAACTTCCACATCCCACCAATGTTAGAGGAGTTAGGAATTTTCTAGGGCATGCCGGTTTTTACCGACGTTTCATAAAAGATTTTTCTAAAATTGCCACTCCTATGAATAAACTCCTAGAAAAAGATGCTCCATTCATCTTTTCAGACGAATGCATCAAATCTTTTAATATTCTTAAAGAGAAACTCACTAATGCGCCGATCATGATAACACCAAATTGGAATCTACCATTTGAACTAATGTGCGATGCAAGTGATTTTGCAATGGAAGCCGTTTTAGGACAAAGGATTGAAAAATGATTTCAACCTATATATTATGCTAGTAAGACTTTACAAGGAGCACAAACAAATTACACAACTACTGAAAAAGAACTCCTTGCTATTGTCTTTGCTTTTGA
Organism: Rutidosis leptorrhynchoides; assembly: GCF_046630445.1. Classification (NCBI taxonomy): domain Eukaryota; kingdom Viridiplantae; phylum Streptophyta; class Magnoliopsida; order Asterales; family Asteraceae; genus Rutidosis; species Rutidosis leptorrhynchoides. The sequence goes on along the minus strand of NC_092335.1, from coordinate 155,407,779 downwards.
TAAATTTCGTTCATATCTCGTTCTAGCAAAAACGGTGGTCTATACCGACCATTCTGCTCTTAGATACCTATTTTCGAAACAAGATGCCAAACCAAGATTAATCCGTTAGATCTTACTCTTACAAGAGTTCGATATTGAAATCCGAGATAAAAGAGGAGCAGAAAATCTCGCTGCCGATCATCTTTCTCGTCTTGAAAATCCCGAATTAGAAGTTCTAAATGAATCGGCCATACAAGACAACTTTCCTGATGAATATCTATTGAAGATAGATTATAATTAAATTCCATGGTTTGCAGACTATGCAAACTATTTAGTATGTGGATTCCTTGAAAAAGGATTATCGTACCAAAAACGAAAGAAATTCTTCAGTGATATAAAACACTATTTTTGGAAAGATCCACATCTATTTAAAAGTTGTCCAGATAGAATAATACGCCGATGTGTATTCGGAGATCAAGCTAGTAAAATTTTAAACCATTGTCACACAGGACCAACAGGAGGGCATTATGGGCCTCAACTAACAGCAAGAAAAATTTATGATGCTGGATTCTATTGGCCTACAATTTACAAAGACGCACACCTTCTTTGCAAATCCTGTGATGCTTGTCAAAGGGCCGGAAAAATAAGTTAACGTGATGAAATGCCACAAAATGTCATTCAAGTATGTGAAGTATTTGACATTTGGGGTATTGACTTTATGGGTCCATTTCCAAAATAATCTCTATATTCTCATAGCCATTGATTATGTATCTAAATGGGCGGAAGCACAAGCTCTCCCAACTAACGATGCACGAGTAGTAGTCAACTTTTTAAAACGTCTTTTTACAAGGTTTGGAACACCGAAAGCTTTAATAAGTGATCGGGGAACTCATTTCTGTAATAATCAACTTGAGAAAGTTCTCAAAAGATATGGAGTAACTCATAAAATCTCCACCGCATATCATCCACAAACAAGTGGACAAGTTGAAAATACCAACCGAGCTTTAAAACGTATTCTAGAAAAAACCGTAGGATCAAATTCGAAGGAATGGTCCATTAAATTGGAGGATGCACTCTGGGCTTTTAGAATAGCCTACAAAACTCCAATTGGAACCACACCTTTTAGACTCGTTTATGGAAAAGCATGTCATCTTCCAGTAGAAATTGAACACAAAGTATTTTGGGCTTTGAAGACATGTAATCTTGATTTACATGAAGCTGGACGTCTACGATTAAGTCAATTAAACGAATTAGAAGAATTAAGACAAGAAGCATACGAAAATTCATTAATCTATAAGGAAATAATGAAGAAATGGCATGATAAAAGAATCAGAAGTTCAAAAGAATTTAAAGAAGGAGACAAAGTTCTTCTTTTCAATTCACGATTCAAGCTATTTCCTGTAAAATTGAAATCAAGATGGTCTGGACCATTCATAGTCAAAAGAGTTTTCCCATACGGAACGATAGAATTAATAAATTCAAATGGAATTGAATTTAAAGTTAATGGTCACAGAGTTAAACATTACATAGATAGTCCAATGGAAGTTGACAATGAAGTTAATCACAATTTCGATACCACAGCTAACTAAGTGTGGGGAGAATCAAGTCTTTTAAAGGATAATATGTATTTCTGTTAGAGTTAGATTGTCTGTTTTCGTGTAGTTCTCGAAAATAGAACCCGAATGGTCTTTCCCTAGCAGACCCTAAAGAACTAGTCTTCTCCCCCCATTCTGAATTTTTATTTTTTTTAGGTTTTTACGAAATGAAGACTTCCTGTGAATTAAACCATGGTCTAATGCTACATGCTTTGATCACTAAACGTAATAATGACACACTTCCAAGTGAAATAGTATCATTAATAAGAGGTAAATTGGACGGAGTAAGAAAAGAATCCAGATGCGAAGATAATAAGTTACAATATGGTAAAGGAAAATCAAAATCCGCAGCGAAAAGAAGAGCACGACACCTTGAAAAATGTCACAAATGCGGAAAATGGTCACACGAAGGTAAATGTTCAAATAATCAAACCTATTCAAATACCGAATTTGTTACTTTATGCAGAGACGGACCGTTCATATGTTTAGAAGAAAAAACGTTAAATGCTCGAGGTTACGCCTATGTAGCCATAGAGAACCAATTAGTCCGACTATCTTATGAGTGAGCTAGAGCATATCACTAAGAAATATATATCACAGGTAAGTTTGTACAGTTTTTATTTTTATTTTTATTTTTAACCTTTTGATAATAAACGCTAATTTATTCGCTATAAAGTATTAAATTGGTATTGAATAAAATTAGGTTTGGCGATCGAAATTATTGATATCATTCAAAAATTTATTACATCACGGCGAAATTTAACGTTTATTCTTAAGGTATAAATATCTTTCATCAATCAACCCAAAATATTTCAAAAATTCGTCATGAGTTAAATTAGGTCATGGAACCGAAATTACTTTACCGAAAAGAGGGGCGTATATTTTTGATAATATTTGATTGATTAAAGTGGGATAAAAGCCAAAAAGATTTTTAATTTAATATTATAAACTTTTTAAATTAATATATTTAAATTTGTAAATATTTGAACAATTAATATTTTTAATATAAGTTTGTATAAAAACAAAAATATAATATAAGTTTGGTATGAATTTATAATATGAATTTTTAAATTAAGTTTGGTGTGAATTTTTAATTTTTAAAATATGAATTTTTAATTTTATGCATTTTTAATTTAAGTTTGGTGTGAATTTAAAAACAAAAATTTACTTTATTTCACTAAGTTAAAAATATGATTTTTAAAAATTCGTCGTAAGTTGAAGACTAGGTCTTTGAATCGAAATTGCTTTACCCGAGGGAGGGACGAGAACTTTTATTATCATTATTTTTAATCTTATTGAATTAAAGTATGCCAAAAACATTAAAAAAAACCCAAAAATCTTAGCTTTTAAAACAATCGCTACAAAAAGACAAATTTTAAACTTTTGTCGAAGGACGGACTAGGACATCGATCCGAAACGACCTTGTCCTAAAACAAAGGAAAACAAAATTTTAAATTTATTTTATATTTGTTTTATAAGTTAAGGTTTATTTAAAAAAAAAACAAACAAACACCGCGACTCGCGGTATTTGAAAGAGCCAAACGCCGCGACTCGCGAAGGGTCCAAAATACTGAAAAAAAATAAAAACGCCAGAGCAGATCAGATTGCACACACTCCACAAAATATACTGCGAAAAACACCCAAAAATCATCTCTAAAATCCGAATTTTTTCACCATTAATCATCAAATCTTTCACAAAATCATGTTGAGAAGGATGTTATCAAGAAATTACTCAAGGAAAATGGTAAATTTCTACACCTAAACACCATTTAATTCGAAAATTGGTGTTCTTGAACAATTTTTTCCCCAATTCGATTTTGATGCTTTTTAGTGTAATTATGCTTAAATTGCTTATGTATTATGCTTGTATAACCTAGATTGATGCTATTTAACATGATTAGAAGCCTTAAACTTCAAATTTTGAGTAATCTAGGGTTTGTGTTCTTGAGAAATTTGGGGCTTTTTGATATAAACAGGTTATGGCCGATTTTTGTCATGAATTGTTGCTAAATTAAGTAGTGTAACATGTTTAGGTAGTTAAATTTCCAAACTTTGAGCCTAAACATGATTTTGAGAATTAAAGTGGACTTTTTCAAGTCTAAAATTCATGAACTTGATTTTTGAGAAATAATGCCATTTGAAACTTGTTTAAATGCTAGTAATGATTATTTTGACATGTTATTTGAGTTGAATGCTTATGAACTTGGCGAACATTTTCGTATATGCTTATTTGAAAAGTGTAGATTTGATAAAAATATGAAAATGAGCTTAAGTTTGATATAAATTGAACATGTCATTGTAATTATTTTGATTGATGATTTTGCTGACACTAATGCATATTTGGATGCACAAAAATTGTGTTTGATGTGTTTTGCAGACTAAAAGGGGTGAATCTTCATCCCAAGCTCGCAATGCTCCTGCTGAGAATGCGTAACAACAGGAGGTGGATAACTACTATAAACAAGATATACCTCATCCAGTTATGACATTTTCTGATATGCACTTGGAAGATTTGCACCCGAACTTGAGATTTGACAGACGTTGGATAGATTATCCAAAATACCAAAGAGGCTTGCACACTCTTCATTCTAAAGCTGTTGAAGTACCTAGGGTAATAGAATGGGAACCGTTAGAAGCTGTAGAATTGGCCAGGCCAATTAGGGAATTACTTACACAGAGGTATGGTAATTCTACTTTTAACGATTGGGTACTTTTATTCAATATGCGTAGACCTGTATATAAAGTATGGTGTGAAGAATTGTTGTGTAGTATAGAAATAAATGATCGGGTAACTACTTTAACCGATCGATCTTTTATTAGATTTTTGTTAGGAGGTTCGATGCGCCACATGTCTTTACTAGACATGGCTCAGGCCTTACGTATATATACGCCTGAGGAGTTAGCATCTGCCGATTGTAGAGGGTTGATATTAAATGGTAGAAAGATTGATGAAAATTTTGATACACATGGTGTATGGAGTCAAATGACTAGCCATCACCGATTTAAAGGGGAAAATTACTCTTATTTGGATATAGATAGAGCAGAGTTAAGAGTAATTCATAGGTTTTTAGCTAATTCGATTACACAAGAGGTAAGAATAAGGAAAAGGTAAATGAACAGGATTTGTTTTACCATTTGTATATTCGAGACCCACAAAGCGCTGTAAGTATACCGTATTGTGTGGGTTATTATTTATCAGCTATGGTTAGGGGGATGACACCGCACAGTATAATAGGAGGTGGTATATTTATTACACTAATTGCTGAGTATCTCAATGTGGATATAAGTCGAGGGGAATTATTAGTCGAAGAACCAGAACCCCGCGATACAATAGGTTTAAATGTATACCATGGTGCGAAGGTTTTGAAAAGGCGAAATAACGCCGCAGTAGCATACCATGGAAGACATCCACAGGCTGAGAGAAATCAACAGCAAGGTAATGTGGGAGGGGGAAATGAAATGACAGAAATGCAAAGGTTTATAGCTTCACAAGAGTACGAAAATGCTAGACATCGAGCATTTGAAGATTGGCAAGTTCATCAAAACTAAATCATAGCTTATTGCCAACAAATAGGTAGAAACTATATTCCTACTCCAACGCCCATATTTTCTCCCTGGTCTATAGAGATGCAACCACCGTATCCTACGTATAACCCAGCCGAAGCATTCTATAACACATACGGTTATGCATGGAACCCCTACTGGTATCAGTATCATCCCTAGTCTACTTAGTTTTATTTATTTTATTATTTGTAATGTTGATATTTATGTTAATATTGTAATAGTTTTATAATTTTCTAACTTTTATTATTAGATTTTAATAATTTTTGAATGTGGGGTAATATACCAAACTTCAAAAATATATATATATATATATATATATATATATATATATATATATATATATATATATATATATATATATATATATATATATATATATATGTTTGCAGTTTATCTTATGTACACAACAGGGTAAAAAAATGCATTTTCAAAGACTGGCATTAAGTTCAGCAAAAGCAACTAATTTTGACGACAAGATGCAAAATAAATGTGATATAACAACAAGACGGAATGAACAAATGATATGCACCATTTATCATTCGGCAAACAAACACAAATATGTTTGGAAACTTTGGTAAAATTTAATCATTTCTACGCTAATCACCCTCAATAATTTAAATTGTTACTGATTTCTTGCAAATGAGGGCGTTGCAAGATCTTAAGTGTGGGAAGGGGTTAAATTCTTTCGAATTTTTAAAATTTTTATCTTAAACACTTGGTTACCATTAAAAATACTAGTAAAGCAGTAGTTGTATTAGAATCTAGTGCTCTCTGATAATAAAGAACAACCCTAGTCTTATATACTGACTACCCAATTCTAGTAAAATTTTTCAAAATTTTCAATTAAATGAACTCAAAATCATGTTTATACATATTTATGAATGATAAAACTAGGTTTTAACACCGAAATTATTGTTACCTCGGAAAGGACATAAATTGAGAAACAAACCAAAATGTTAGAATTCATTTAAAATGGAATAGAGGACAATAAAAATGAAAATAAAAGCTAAGTGTGGGAAAATTTACCAAGTTATTTTAAACATATGTCACATATTTCTGTAACAAATAATTGACGATACTTTTGCTTTGGACTAAACTAAACTGTTTTACCCGATGAAAGAAAAGAAGAGATGGATCTACACGATGAATCAATTCCATCATTAAAAGGAAGTAAAGTCTTCCGGAAAAAAACACGCTTCTTGATTTAGGTCAGGAAGTTGTCGTCCAGACCAGCTGTAGGTTGACGAAAAACCTAGAAAAGTCATCTCTAAAATCAGCAGGAAATCCACGGACCTCAGCATAAAACAGGGTCGCCAAGTGGTCAGATATATCCTAACCATGAGAAGGGTTTATCTCGTACAATGGGGGGCACCGTGCAAATTAGCTGGATAAGACTAATGAATCAGATCCCCAGAGAGGATAATCTCCTTAAAGATCAAAAATCAGCTTTTAAGACTGATATTACTCAATCCTAGAGATTGACCTTAAAGATTGAGAATTACAAACTCATGGAATTCGATGATATCTAAACTCGAGCTTGAACAAGAAAATATTTTGATCAAATTAAAACCGATTTGTTTTCTGAAAACCCTATTTTCAATGCGTTCATTACCTTTGAACGTAAAATTCTAGGAATTCACCTGGAATTCATTAGGTCATCTGAACCAAATCGGGTGTCAACCGTAAGAACAGTGGTTGCATAGCATGGTCAAAGACAGGACCTTGTTCTAGACCGAGAAAATTATAAGGGTGAGCTTTACTATTGCTCCTACAAAGGATAGTAATTGCGTCCGACACGTTATATACCATAATTAAAAGCATGTCAGGGGACATTGCCTTAACAGTTGCTTGTTCAACGCTTTCCTTTACAACCGGACGGTAGTTTACCGAAAGGTAATATACGGAGCAAGTATACTGGATGTGTTGCTTTCCTAATACAAGGTTAGCAAGTGGGTGACACAAAACCATAAGTTTTGAGCCAAAATTTTCAAATCTAAAACCCACCAAACCTACAAAAAGAATTTGCAAACACCGGTGAAGGGTTATTCCGGAAAACTTATCTAGGGTAAAAGCTAGATTTAATTTTCAAAAGATCAAATGTTTTCATAAAGATCCAATTTCCTTAATGGATCTAAATTTTCATAGTCATTTGGGACTGTAAACCATATCGTTACTACAATTGTTTATACTGCCGTATAGAAATCACTGATGTACAAAGTGTGAAGAATAAAGAAGTGATTCTAGTATTTCAAGACTATATTGCTTGAGGACAAGCAACGCTCAAGTGTGGAAATATTTGATAATGCTAAAAATGAACATATATTTCATAGCATTATTCCTCAAGAAAGAAAAGCTTTTAGTTGCAATTGTTCTATTTACAAGTAATATTAGTTTAAATAATAAAAGGTGAAGACAAAAGACAGATTCGACGAATTGAAGAAGCAAACGACCAAAAAGCTCAAAAGTACAAAATACAATCAAAGAGGTTCCAATTATTGATAAGAAACGTCTCAAAATTACAAGAGTACAAGATTCAAAACGTAAAGTATAAGATATTAAATTGTACGCAAGGACGTTCGAAAATCCGGAATCGGGACCAGAGTCAACTCTCAACGCTCGACGCAACGGACTAAAAATTACAAGTCAACTATGCACATGAATATAATAAAATATATAATTAATTCTTAAAATTAATATATATATTATAATATATTTAAAAATCGTCGGCAAACAAAGAGCCAAAGCTGGGTGAGCTGTAAAAACAAACTCCGCGACTCGCGGAGTTTGAAGAAGAAAAAGACCGCAAGTCGCGGAGATCACCTGGACTCAATTCCCTATAAAAGCCAGCGCAGTTTGACGTAAAAAAATATCATATAAATCAATCTCTCTCTCAATATATACGTAATATATATATATTTATATTTTAATTTTAATTTTAATTTTAATTTCTAATAATAAGGGTATGTTAGCGAATGTTGTAATGGTGTAAGTCGAAATTCTGTCCGTGTAACGCTACGCTATTTTTAATCATTGTAAGTTATGTTCAACCTTTTTAATTTAACGTCTCGTAGCTAAGTTATTATTATGCTTATTTAAATCGAAGTAATCATGATGTTGGGCTAATTACTAAAATTGGGTAATTGGGCTTTGTACCATAATTGGGGTTTGGACAAAAGAACGACACTTGTGGAAATTAGACTATGGGCTATTAATGGGCTTTATATTTGTTTAACTAAATTATAGTTTATTAATTTTAATATAAAGGTTTACAATTGGACGTCCCTATAAATAACCATATACACTCGATCGGACACGATGGGTGGGGTATTTATATGTACGAATAATCGTTCATTTAACCGGATACGGAAATGAATTAATAGTCACTAGAATTATTAAAACAGGGGTGAAATTATGTACAAGGACACTTGGCATAATTGTTAACAAAGTATTAAAACCTTGGGTTACACTCAGCCGACATCCTGGTGTAATTATTAAACAAAGTATTACAATCTTGTTACAGTTTAAGTCCCCAATTAGTTGGAATATTTAACTTCGGGTATAAGGATAATTTGACGAGGATACTCGCACTTTATATTTATGACTGATGGACTGTTATGGACAAAACCTGACGGACATATTAAATAATCCAGGACAAATGACAATTAACCCATGGGCATAAAACTAAAATCAACACGTCAAACATCATGATTACGGAAGTTTAAATAAGCATAATTCTTTTATTTCATATTTAATTTTCTTTATTTTATATTTAATTGCACTTCTAATTATCGCACTTTTATTTATTATTATTGTATTTAATTGCACTTTTAATTATCGTACTTTTTAATTATCGCAATTTTATCGCACTTTTATTTATCGCAATTTCCTTATCGTTATTTACTTTACGCTTTAAATTAAGTCTTGTATTTATTTTTAATATTTTACATTAGGTTTTAACTGCGACTAAAGTTTTTAAAATCGACAAACCGGTCATTAAACGGTAAAAACCCCTTTATAATAATAATATTACTTATATATATATTTGTATTTTTATAAAATAAAACTAATATAGCGTTAAGCTTTGTTTAAAAGATTCCCTGTGGACAGAACCGGACTTACTAAAAACTACACTACTGTACGATTAGGTACACTGCCTATAAGTGTTGTAGCAAGGTTTAAGTATATCTATTCTCTAAATAAATAAATATCTTGTGTAAAATTGTATCGTATTTAATAGTATTTCCTAGTAAAATATAAGCTATTTCATATACACCTCGCATAACACCACATACGCACTTTTAGCCTCGAACAACGAGTATTGCAACATCTCGCTCTGCTACACTATAGTGAACCCTAACGGATACCACTAACCATCCACACAAACGAGCAAGAACCACCTATATCAAACATAGGTACAAGGCAATAATCCTCTAGAAAAGAATCCGACATATACATCCCTTAATCGAGGGATTTCACCTTGCTCGCCAAATACGTCCATTATCTCTCAATGAGATTTACCACATTACCACCTCGATGATAATTTACAAATCCAAATCATAAGTACAATTTAGCCAAATTTGTACTCCACCACAAATCGACCAAAACTAGGTCCCGACACAAAATCCGGATCTACCAAAAGCATCGTCTGAAGTCTCACACCAAAACCTCCTCGTGCGGGAGTGTAACTCCCCCACTTGGAATTACGTTCCATAACCACAACTTGTACACCCGTACAATGCTACCAAAAGTAGACTTTACCAATAATTGGGTTCACACGACCCATCACAATATCCTGCTCCAACCTTGAGTATACTAAGGATCTTAACCTATCCTTAAACACTTCGAACGAAAAGTGTACCACAAATTACACAAACTATACTCTCGCAATCATCCAATTGCTTTAGTTTGTCAACTTTCACCCAGTCACTCATGTACCTAAGGGTTTCACTCGGTACCCTAAGTACAATGTAACCGCAACATAATCGGAGTCGAACACCATGCTAGTAGGTATAAAAGAGGCACCTAATGTCGCGTCACGTAGACTCCTTTACCAACATTCATCGAGATCAACACTCGATTTCTCGGGTTTCATCCCACCCGTTGAACCTCATGGTCCATCAACTTCAACACAAAAGCGAATACGCGCTTAACAACCGAACACCAAAACCCATTTCCATGGCTTGGTAGAAACATTTCCCAAATACTAAGGAATGCTTGGTTGCACCAAGTCTTACGCCCTTCGCCCGACAATCAAACGTCACCATAGGGTACTTCCATTAGGAACGTCACCCATATTAATAACATGCACAACATAATGCATCTAATAAACTCAAACTCAATGGCACATAATAAATAATCAAAGGACATATTTATTAAAACGAAACATACCTTAACGTCTTCTTGCCACACCCGTCCCCGCTAACTCGGGACATTCCGACTTACGATGTCCTTCTTCTTGGCAATGGAAGCACACCATGCCATCACCCTTTGGTACCGAACATTTCCAAGACTTGTGACCCCTCACGCCATAATTGTAACACCTAGACGCACTAGAATCCAATATACTCATCCGCGTACCACCCGTGCTCACACTCGGACCCTTAGTCCTCTTACTTGGAGCACCATACGAAACAACCCTTCTCTCACTTGAAGGTTCACCCATCTTCGATCGCGAATACGACTCGAAACCTCTAACCAAGTTGAATAATTCCGCAAACAATTTCGCTTGACCTCGGCTAATTTTACTCTTCAAGTCATCATTCAAGGTTCGATAGAAATCCTCCATCAACAAATGATCATTCCCCAAATACTCCGGGCAAAAACGAGCCTTTGCCGTAAAGGTCGTCTTGAGAGTATTCAAATCCATAGGACCCTGTTGCAAATTTCGCAACTCATTACGCATTTCTGACAAATCGGCTGAAGTTCAGAACTCCTCAAAGAATTCCTTCTTAAACTTGTCCCAAGATAACGCCATAAATGGTTCACCACCTACAAGATCAATCTTACCATCCAACCAATCCTTTACCCTACCCCGTAGCAACCTAGTAGCGAGTCTTGTCCTCTTCTCAGGAGGGCATTCAATAGTACAAAAACACCCTTCGACATCCGAGATTCAAGTTGTGCTTATCAAAGGATCCGGTTTTATGTCATACATCAGGGATTTAGTCCTCATGAAGCTCTTAAGACAATGCTCCATTTCACCACTACTCCGAGATTCGGAATACTTCCTATCCATTTCTTCTCGAAACGCACTCATTTACTCCGCAACGGCGGCCGCAACTCTAGCGTTAAACTCCAAATCGTTCGTATCGATCCCGTTTCCCATTGCCATTCTAAGGAATGCAAAAGCGATTAGATCACGAACGTATAAAGCACACACACAATATCGCCCTCATCTTGCTAAACACTCATCGTACATCACTTGCTAGACACGATTTGCACCCGTAATAAGGTTTGCAAATCCTTATTACGCACACACGCCGTATCAACTCGTTAGTACAACGACCGCCTCGCTCGATGATATAAATAAACACAAACAAATTTCTACGCAATATAAACACACGCGAGCATTATTATCACAACACAATAGTATATTAATAATATCCGCATTACTAATATAACGTTAGTCCACCTACAAAGAAGGCACTAACTATAACCTATTATGACCCGTAATCCTACAAGTCGCGCAACAAATTAAGCACACATAAAAGTCTAAGTCTAGGCACCTATCTCAAGTCACCTAAATCCCTTAGACCATGCTCTGATACCACTTGTAACGACCCAACCCGTTATCCATCCAAAAACGTGCCAATAAAAAAAAATCTGGGACAGTTCATCTGGATGGCGTCCAGTAATCTGGACGGCTGATGTTATGCGAGGTGTATATGAAATAGCTTATATTTTACTAGGAAATACTATTAAATACGATACAATTTTACACAAGATATTTATTTATTTATAGAATGGATATACTTAAACCTTGCTACAACACTTATAGGCAGTGTACCTAATCATACAGTAGTGTAGTTTTTAGTAAGTCCGGTTCGTTCCACAGGGAAAAATCTTTAAACAAAGCTTAACGCTATATTAGTTTTAATTTATAAAAATACAAATATATATAAGTAATATTATTATTATAAAAAGGGGGGTTTTTACCGTTTATTGACCGGTTTGTCGATTTTAAAACTTTAGTCGCAGTTAAAACCTACAGTAAAATATTAAATAAATAAAAGACTTAATTTAAAGCGTAAAGTAAATAACGATAATGAAATTGCGATAAATAAAAGTGCGATAAAATAAAATTACGATAATTAAAGAGTAGGAAAATTAAAAGTGCAATTAAATACAAAGACAATAAATAAAAGTGCAATTAAATACAATAACAATAAATAAAAGTGCGATAATTAGAAGTGCAATTAAATATGAAAATAAAGGAATTATGCTTATTTAAACTTCCGTAATCATGATGTTTGACGTGTTGATTTTAGTTTATTCCCATGGGTTAATTGTTCTTTGTCCTGGATTATTTAATACGTCCATACGGATTTGTCCATAATAGTCCATCAGTCATAAATATAAAGAGCGAAAGCCTTTGTCAAATTATTCTTATTCCCGAAGTCAAATATTCCAACTAATTGGGGATTCGAATTGTAACAAGGTTTTAATACTTTGTTTAATGAATACACCAGGTTATCGACTGCGTGTAAACCAAGGTTTTACTACTTTGTTAACAATTACACCAATTACCCTTGAATGTAATTCACCCCTGTTTCAACAAGTCTATTAACTATTAATCCAGTTCCGTGTCCGGTAAAATGAATAATTATTGGTATTTATGGATATCCCGCCCACCGTACCCAGTCAAGCGTATGTGGTTATATATAAATACGTCAAATTATAAGTTTGTATATTAAATTAACAAGGTATTGTTTAGTTAATATAAAACCCATTAATAGCCCATAGTCTAATTTCCACAAGTGTCGTTCTTTTATCCAAACCCCAATTATGGTACAAAGCCCAATTACCCAATTTTAATATTTTTAGCCCAACATCATGATTACTTCGGTATTAAATAAGCATAATAATAATTTAGCTACGAGACATTAATGTAAAAAGGTTGAACATAACTTACAATGATTAAAAATAGTGTAGCGTTACACGGACAGAATTTCGACTTACACCCTTACAATATTCGCTAACATACCCTTATTATTAGAATTAAAAATTAAAATTAAAATTAAAATATAAATATATATATATACGTTTACATATAGATAGAGAGATTGATATATGGATATTTAAAACGTTCAGAATGCGTTGCCTTTTATAGGCATTTTCGAATTTGGCTGCTCCGCAACTCACGGCACTTTTGCACTACAAACTCCGTAACTCGCGGAGTTCGTAAAACCAGCTCACACAAGTTTGGATCCTAGTCTGCCGACGGTTTTAATATAAATATAATATATATATAATTTATATAATTAATTATATATTATATTATATTTATATACATAGTTAACTTGTAATTTTTAGTCTGTTGCGTCGAGCGTTGAGAGTTGACTCTGGTCCCGGTTCCGGATTTTCGAACGTCCTTGCGTACAATTTAATATCTTCTACTTTGCGTTTTGAATATTGTACTCTTGTAATTTTGAGACGTTTCTTATCAATAATTGGAACCTCTTTGATTGTATTTTGTACTTTTGAGCTTTTTGGTCGTTTGCGTCTTCAATTCGTCGAATCTATCTTTTGTCTTCACCTTTTATTATTTAAACGAATATCACTTGTAAATAGAACAATTGCAACTAAAAGCTTGTCTTTCTTGAGGGATAATGCTATGAAATATATGTTCGTTTTTAGCATTATCAAATATTCCCACACTTGAGCGTTGCTTGTCCTCAAGCAATATAGTCTTGAAATACTAGAATCACTTCTTTATTCTTCACATTTTGTACATCAGTGATTTCTATACGGCGGTATAAACAATGGTAGTAACGATGTGATTTACAGTCCCACATGACTATAAAAATTTAGATCCATTAAGGAAATTGGATCTTTATGAAAACATTTGATCTTTTTGAAAATTAAATCTAGCTTTTACCCTAGATAAGTTTTCCGGAATAACCCTTCACCGGTGTTTGCAAATTATTTTTGTGGGTTTAGTGGGTTTCAGATTTGAAATTTTTAGCTCAAAACTTGTGGTTTTGTGTCACCCACTTGCTAACCTTGTATTGAGAAAGCAGCACGTCCAGTATACTTGCTCCGTATATTACCTTTCGATAAACTACCGTCCGGTTGTAAAGGAAAGCGTTGAACAAGCAACTGTTAAGGCAATGTCCCCTGACATGCTTTTAATTATGGTCTATAACGTGTCGAACGCAATTACTATCCTTGGTAGGAGCAATAGTAAAGCTCACTCTTATAATTTTCCGGTCTGGCATAAGGTCCTGTCTTCGACCATGCTATGCAACCACCGTTCTTACGGTTGACACCCGATTTGGTTCAGGTGACCTAATGAATTCCAGGTGAATTCCTAGGATTTTACGTTCAATGGTAATGAACGCATTGAAAATAGGTTTTCAGAAAACAAATCGGTTTGAAATTTTGATCAAAATATTTTCTCGTTCAAGCTCGAGTTTAGATATCATTGAATTCCATGAGTTTGTAATTCTCAATCTTTGAGGTCAATCTCTAGGATTGAGTAATATCAGTCTTAAAAGCTGATTTTTGATCTTTAAGGAGATTATCCTTTTTGGGGATCTGATTCATTAGTCTTATCCAGCTAATTTGCACGGCGCCCTCCCCATTTTACAAGACAGATCCTCTCATGGTTAGGATAAGTCTGACCACTTGGCGACCCTGTTTGATGCTGAGGTCCATGGATTTCCTGGTGATTTTAGTGATGACTTTTCTAGATTTTTCGTCAACCTACAGCTGGTCTGAACGACAACCTCATGACCTAAATCAAGAAGTGCGTTTCTTTTTCGGAAGACTTTACTTCCTTTTTATGATGGAATTGATTCATCGTGTAGATCCATCTTTCTTTCAAATATATTATAATAAATCGGGTAAAACTTTTTATTTTCGTCCAAAACAAAAGTATTTTCAATTAATTGTACAAAAATATGTGATATATGTTTTGAATAACTTGGTAAAAATTTCCCACACTTGGTTTTTATTTTCCTTTCTTTGCCTTTTTATTCTCCTCTATTCCATTTTAAATGAATTCTAACATTTTGGTTTGTTTCTCAATTTATGTCCTTTCCAGGGTAACAATAATTTCGGTGTTAACACCTAGTTTTATCGTTCATAAATATGTATAAACATGATTTTGAGTTCATTTAATTGAAAATTTTGTAAAATTTTACTAGAATTGGGTAGTCAGTATATAAGACTAGGGCTGTTCTTTATTATCAGAGAGCACTAGATTCTAATACAACTACTGCTTTACTAGTATTTTTAATGGTAACCAAGTGTATAAAGTAAAAATTTTAAAATCCGAAAGAATTTAACCCATTCCCACACTTAAGATCTTGCAATGCCCTCATTTGCAAGAAATCAGTAACAATTTAAATTATTGAGGGTGATTAGCGTAGAAAAATGATTAAATTTTACCAAAGTTTCCAAACATATTGTTGTTTGTGTTGAATGATAAATGATGCACATCATTTGTTGCTTTTGCTGAACTTAATGCCAGTCTTTGAAAATGTGTTGTTTTACTCTGTTGTGTACATAAGATAAACTACAAACATATATACATATTTTTGAAGTTTGGTATATTACCCCACATTCAAAAATTATTAAAATCTAATAATAAAAGTTAGAAAATTATAAAAACTATTACAATATCAACATAAGTGTTAAATGTAGTAACATTACAAAAATAAAATAAATAAAACTAAATAAACTAGGGTTGATACTGATACCAGTAGGGGTTCCATGCATAACCGTATGTGTTATAAAATGCTTCAGCTGGGTTATAAGTAGGATACGGTGGTTGGATCTCTATAGACCAGGGAGGAAATACGGGCTTTGGAGTAGGAATATAGTTTCTACCTATATGTTGTCAATGAGCTATGATGTGATTTTGATGAACTTGCCAATCTTCAAATGCTCGATGTCTAGCATTTTCATACTCTTGTGAAGCTATAAACCTTTGCATTTCTATGATTTCATTTCCCCCTCCCACATTACCTGGCTATTGATTTCTCTCAACCTGTGGATGTCTTCCATTATATTGTACAGCGGCGTTATTTCGCCTCTTCAAAACCTTAGCACCATGATATACATTTAAACTAATTGTATCGTGGGGTTTCGGTTCTTCGATTAATAATCCCCCCGACTTATATCCACATCGAGATACTCAGCAATTAATGTAATAAATATACCACCTCCTATTATACTGTGCGGTCTCATCCCCCTAACCATAGCTGATAAATAATAACCCACACAATAAGGTATACTTACAGCGCTTTGTGGGTCTCGAATACACATGTGGTAAAATAAATCTTGCTCATTTACCTTTTCCTTATTTTTACCTCGCTGTGTAATCGAGTTCACTAGAAACCTATGGATTACTCTTAACTCAGCTCTATCTATATCCAAATAAGAGTAATTTCCCCCTTTAAATCGGTGATGGCTAGTCATTTGACTCCATACACCATGCGTATCAAAATTTTCATCAATCTTCCTACCATTTAATATCAACCCTCGACAATCGGCAGATGCTAGCTCCTCAGGCGTATATATACGTAAGGCCTGAGCCATGTCTAGTAGAGACATGTGGCACATCGAACCTTCTAACAAAAATCTAATAAAAGTTCGATCGGTTAAACTAGCTACCCGATCATTTATTTCTATACTACACAATAATTCTTCACACCATACTTTATATACAGGTCTACGCATGTTGAATAATCGTACCCAATCGTTAAAAGTAGAATTACCATACCTCTGTATAAGTAATTCTCTAATCCGTTCGGCCAATCCTACGGCTTCTAACGGTTCCCATTCTATTACCCTAGGTACTTCAACAGCTTTAGAATGAAGAGTGTGCAAGCTCCTTTGGTATTTTGGATAATCTATCCAACGTCTGTCTAATCTCAAGTTCGGGTGCAAATCTTTCACGTGCATATCTGAAAATGTCATAACTGGATGAGGTATATCTTGTTTGTAATAGCTATCAACATCCTGTTGTTCCGCATTCTCAGGAGGAGCAATGCGAGCTTGGGATGAAGATTCACCCCTTTCAGTCTGCAAAACACATCAAACACAATTTTTGTGCATCCAAATATGCATTAGTGTCAGCAAAATCATTAATCAAAATAATTACAATGACATGTTCAATTTATATTAAACTTATGCTCATTTTCATATTTTTATCAAATCTACACTTTTTCAAATAAGCATATACGAAAATGTTTGCCAAGTTCATAAGCATTCAACTCAAATATCATGTCAAAATAATCATTATTAGCAATTAAACAAGTTTCAAATGACATTATCTCTCAAAAATCAAGTTCATGAATTTTAGACTTGAAAAAGTCCACTTTAATTCTTAAAAATCATGTTTAGGCTCAAAGTTTGGATCATTTAACTACCTAAACATGTTACACTACTTAATTTAGCAATAATTCATGACAAAAATCGGCCATAACCTGTTTATATCAAAAAGCCCCAAATTGCTCAAGAACACAAACCCTAGATTACTCAAAATTTGAAGTTTAAGGCTTCTAATCAGGTTAAATAGCATCAATCTAGGTTATACAAGCATAATACATAAATAATTTAAGTATAATTACACTAAAAAGCATCAAAATCGAATTGGGTATAAAATTGCTCAAGAACACTAATTTTCAGATTAAATGGTGTTTAGGTGTGGAATTTTCCCTTTTTCTTGAGTAATTCCTTGATAGCATCCTTCTCAACATGATTTTGTGAAAGATTTGATGAAAAATGGCTAAAAATTGCGAATTTGGAAGGCTTTTTTCGTGTGTTTTTCGCAGTTTTTGGGTGTTGTTATGTTGGGGACTGGTCTGATCGATCCCTTATTTTTTTTTTTCTGGATTTTAGACCCTCCGCAAGTCGCGGTGTTTTTCCTCTTCAAACTCCGCGAGTCGCGGAGTTCCTTTTTTTTTTTTTATAAAAATCTTAACTTATAAAACAATTAATTAATTAATTTTAAAATTTTGTTTCCCTTGTTGTTTAGGACGAGGTCGTTTCGGAACGATGTCCTAGTCCGTCCCTCGACAAAATTTTAAAATTTGTCAATTTAAAGCGCGGTTTTAAAAGCAAAGATTTTTGGGTTTTTTTTATGTTTTTAGCATACTTTAATTCAATAAGATTAAAAATAATGATAATAAAATTTCTCGTCCCGCCCTCGGGTAAAGCAATTTCAGTTCAAAGACCTAGTCTTCAACTCACGACCCACGAATTTTAAAAATCATATTTTTAACTTAGCGAAATAAAGTAAATTTTTGTTTTTAAATTCACACCAAACTTAAATTTAAAATGCATAAAATTAAAAATTCATATTATTAAAAATTCACACCAAACTTAAATTTAATTTTTATTTTTATACATACAAACTTATATTAAAAATATTAATTTTTCAAATATTTACAATTTTAAATATATTAATTTAAAAATTGCACAATATTAATTTAATATTTATATATTAATTTTAAAAACATGGTAAAAATAAAATTAAAAATCTTTTTGGCTTTTATCCCACTTTAATCAATCAAATATTATCAAAAATATACGCCCCTCTTTTCGGTAAAGTAATTTCGGTTCCATGACCTAATTTAACTCATGACGAATTTTTGAAATATTTTGAGTTTGATTGATTAAAGATATTTATACCTTAAGAATAAACGGTAAATTTCGCAGTGATGTAATAAATTTTTGAATGATATCAATAATTTCGGTCGCAAGACCTAATTTTATTGAATACCAATTTAATACTTTATAGCGAACAAATTAGCGTTTATTATCAAAAGGTTAAAAATAAAAATAAAAATAAAAACTGTACAAACTTACCTGTGATATATATTTCTTAGTGATATGCTCTAGCCCACTCATAAGATAGTCGGACTAATTGGTTCTCCATGGCTACATAGGCGTAACCTCGAGCATTTAACGTTTTTTCTTCTAAACATATGAACGGTCCGTCTCTGCATAAAGTAACAAATTCGGTATTTGAATAGGTTTGATTATTTGAACATTTACCTTCGTGTGACCATTTTTCGCATTTGTGACATTTTTCAAGGTGTCGTGCTCTTCTTTTCGCTGCGGATTTTGATTTTCCTTTACCAAATTGTAACTTATTATCTTCGCATCTGGATTCTTTTCTTACTCCGTCCAATTTACCTCTGATTAATGATACTATTTCACTTCGAAGTGTGTCATTATTACGTTTAGTGATCAAAGCATGTAGCATTAGACCATGGTTTAATTCACAGGAAGTCTTCATTTCGTAAAAACCAAAAAAAAATAAAAATTCAGAATGGGGGGAGAAGACTAGTTCTTTAGGGTCTGCTAGGGAAAGACCATTCGGGTTCCATTTTTGAGAACTACACGAAAACAGAAAATCTAACTCTAACAGAAATATATATTATTCTTTAAAGACTTGATTCTCCCCACACTTAGTTAGCTGTGGTATCGAAATTGTGATTAACTTCGTTATCAATTTCCATCGGACTATCTATGTAATGTTTAACTCTGTGACCATTAACCTTAAATTCAATCCCATTTGAATTTATTAATTCTATCGTTCCGTATGGGAAAACTCTTTTGACTATGAATGGTCCAGACCATCTTGATTTCAATTTTCCAGGAAATAGCTTGAATCGTGAATTAAAAAGAAGAACTCTGTCTCCTTCTTTAAATTCTTTTGAACTTCTGATTCTTTTATCATGCCATTTCTTCGTTCTTTCCTTATAGATTAACGAATTTTCGTATGCTTCATGTCTTAATTCTTCTAATTCATTTAATTGACTTAACCGTAGACGTCCAGCTTCATGTAAGTCAAGATTACATGTCTTCAAAGCCCAAAATACTTTGTGTTCAATTTCTACTGGAAGATGACATGCTTTTCCATAAACGAGTCTGAAAGGTGTGGTTCCAATTGGTGTTTTGTAGGCTGTTCTAAAAGCCCAGAGTGCATCCTCCAACTTAATGGACCATTCCTTCGGATTTGTTCCTACGGTTTTCTCTAGAATACGTTTTAAAGCTCGGTTGATATTTTCAACTTGTCCACTTGTCTGTGGATGATATGCAGTGGAGATTTTATGAGTTACTCCATATCTTTTAAGAACTTTCTCAAGTTGATTGTTACAGAAATGAGTTCCCCGATCACTTATTAAAGCTTTCGGTGTTCCAAACCTTGCAAAAAGACGTTTTAAAAAGTTGACTACAACTCGTGCATCGTTAGTTGGGAGAGCTTGTGCTTCCGCCCATTTAGATACATAATCAATGGCTACGAGAATGTAGAGATTATTATGAGATTTTGGAAATGAACCCATAAAGTCAATACCCCAAATGTCAAATACTTCACATACTTGAATGACATTTTGTGGCATTTCATCACGTTGACTTATTTTTCCGGCCCTTTGACAAGCATCACAAGATTTGCAAAGAAGGTGTGCATCTTTGTAAATTGTAGGCCAATAGAATCCAGCATCATAAACTTTTCTTGCTGTGAGTTGAGGCCCATAATGCCCTCCTGTTGGTCCTGTGTGACGATGGTTTAAGATTTGATTGGCTTCATCTCCGAATACACATTGACGTATTATTCCATCTGGACAACTTTTAAGCAGATGTGGATCTTCCCAGAAATAGTGTTTTATATCACTAAAGAATTTCTTTCGTTTTTGGTATGACAATCCTTTTTCAAGGAATCCACAAACTAAGTAGTTTGCATAGTCTGCAAACCATGGAATTTCATTATAATCTATCTTCAATAGATATTCATCAAGAAAGTTGTCTTGTATGGCCGATTCATTTAGAACTTCTAATTCGGGATTTTCAAGACGAGAAAGATAATCAGCGGCTAGATTTTCTGCTCCTCTTTTATCTCGGATTTCAATATCGAATTCTTGTAAGAGTAAGATCCAACGGATTAATCTTGGTTTGGCATCTTGTTTCAAAAATAGGTATCTAAGAGCAGAATGGTCGGTATAGACTACCGTTTTAGCTAGAACGAGATATGAACGAAATTTGTCAAAAGCAAAGACAATAGCAAGGAGTTCTTTTTCAGTAGTTATGTAGTTTGTTTGTGCTCCTTGTAACATCTTACTAGCGTAATAAATAGGTTGAAATCATTTTTCAATCAATTGTCCTAAAACGGCTCCCATTGCAAAATCACTTGCATCGCACATTAGTTCGAATGGTAGATTCCAATTTGGTGTTATCATGATCGGCGCATTGGTGATTTTCTCTTTAAGAATATTAAAAGATTTGATACATTCATCTGAAAAGATGAATGGAGCATCCTTTTCTAGGAGTTTATTCATAGGAGTGGCAATTTTAGAAAAATCTTTTATGAAACGTCGGTAAAAACCGGCATGCCCTAGAAAACTCCTAACTCCTCTAACATTGGTGGGATGTGGAAGTTTAGCAATTACATCTACTTTAGCTCTATCCACTTCAATTCCTTCATTTGAGATTTTATGACCAAGAACGATGCCTTCTTTAACCATGAAATGGCATTTCTCCCAAGTAAGTACTAGATCTGATTGTTCGCATCTAATAAGCATTCGTTCAAGATTAACTAAACATGATTCAAATGTATCACCGAAGACTGAAAAGTCATCCATGAAAACTTCCTTGCATTCTTCTATCATGTCGTGAAAAATCGCCATCATGCACCTTTGAAAGGTTGCAGGGGCGTTACAAAGTCCAAATGGCATGCGTTTGTAAGCAAAAGTACCATAAGGGCATGTGAATGTGGTTTTCTCTTGATCTTCGGGTGCTATTGGAATTTGAAAATATCCGGAAAATCCATCTAGAAAACAATAGTAACTGTTTCCGGCTAACCTTTCCAACATTTGATCAATGAAAGGTTAGGGAAAGTGATCTTTTCTGGTGGCGTCATTTAATTTTCTATAATCAATACATACACGCCATCCTGTTACAGTCCTAGTAGGAATAAGCTCATTTTTCTCATTTGTGATGACAGTTATGCCACCCTTCTTAGGTACGCATTGAACTGGGCTTACCCATGGACTATCAGAGATTGGATAAATTAAACATGCATCTAGCAGTTTAATAATTTCTTTTTTAACTACATCTTGCATATTAGGATTTAGTCTTCGTTGGCGTTGCACATACGTTTTATGACCTTCTTCCATAAGGATTTTATGTGTGCAATACGAAGGACTTATTCCTTTAATATCATGAGTCTTCCATGCAATGGCTGGTTTATGAGCTTTTAGCACAGAAATGAGTTGTGATTTCTCATTTTCAGTAAGAGAAGACGATATTATTACAGGTAATTCAGATTCACCATGTAAATAAGCGTATTCCAAATGGTTTGGAAGTGGCTTTAACTCTAATGTCGGTGGTTCTTCTATCGATGATTTGTATCAATATCTGTCTTCTTCTTTTAGCATTTGAATTTCTTATGTTGTTGGTTCATATCCATTAGCTATTAGTGTAGCTAACATTTCGGTTTCATCAATTGGTTCAGTTCCTTCTCCTAAAGAACATTCTCCTGTTCCTTGTAATTCTGGAAATTCTTCTAACAATTATGCATGTGAATCTATAGTTTGAATATAATAACATGTATCATCTGCAGATTGCGGTTGTTGCATTGCTCTATCAACTGAAAAGGTAACAATCTCGTCCTCTATACTTAGGGTCAGTTTCTTACCAAACACGTCTATCATTACTTTAGCCGTGTTTAAGAATGGTCTTCCTAATATGAGAGGAACTTGAGAATCTTCTTCCATGTCCAGAACAACAAAATCTACTGGAAATACTAAAGTACCAACTTTAACTAGTATGTTCTCCATTATCCCTCTAGGATATTTTATTGATCTATCGGCTAGTTGTATGCTTATTCTTGTTGGTTTCAATTCTCCAAGGTCTAGTATAGTGTATAGTGAATACGGCATTAAATTTATACTAGCACCTAAGTCTGCCAATGCTTCTATTGAACTAAGACTACCCAGAAAACATGGAATTGTGAAACTTCCTGGATCTGATAATTTTTCTGGTATCTTATTCAACAGCACTGCTGAACAATTAGCATTCATAGTAACGGCCGAGAGTTCTTCCATTTTTTTTCTATTTGTGATTAAATCTTTCATAAATTTAGCATATCTAGGCATTCCTGAAATTACATCAATGAAAGGAAGATTTACATTTATCTGTTTAAACATATCTCGGCTTCAAGTTTCTCTTTTTTCATTTTACTTGGGTAAGAAAGTGGTGGTTGGTATGGTTTAACATAAGGTTTAGCTTTAACTGTGTTATCTTCATTAACCTTTTCAACTACCGGTTATGTTTCCTTATTTTGTTCAGATTGTGGTTCTTGTGGAGTAGGAATAGCTTCATCAGAAGTTACAGGTATTTCAGGTGGTTTAAGTGTTGTACCACTTCTTGTGGTAATGGCTTTAGCTGTTTCATTCCGGGGGTTAGCATTTGTATCACTAGGTAAACTTCCCAATTTTCTTTCACATATTAACCTTGCTAGGTTACTTACTTCTTGTTCCAAATTTTGAATAGAAGCTTATTGATTTCTAAATGCTTGAGCATTTTGTTCGTTGGTTTGTTTATGAGATGTGAAAAACTGCGTTTGAGTTTCAACTAGCTTCGTCATCATATCTTCTAAATTTGGCTTTTTATCATCGGTTTGTGGTGGTTTGTTTTGAAAATTAGGTCTTTGCTGATTGTAAGTATTGTTGGATACTTGTTGATTACTAGGACCTTGTTGGTTGTTGCATGGAATATTTCGGTTATAATTCTGGTTTTGATTGTAAATTGGTCTTGGCGGTTGATAATTATTTCCAGGCCTTTGGTTTATGTATGAAATATTCTCTCTTTGTTCCATTGTTAGTTCAATACTGAGACAATCTTTTGTCAAATGTGGTCCTCCACACTGTTCACAACTAATTCGTATTGAGTGTATATCCTTAGTCATCTTTTCCATTCGTCTCTCGACAGCATCTATCTTTGCGGAAATGGAATCTAAGTCATGGCTAGAATCGGCTCTAGCTGCTTTAGATGATCTAACGATATCTTTTTCTTGGTGCCACTCATGTGAATGGGAAGCAGTGTTATCAATAATTTTGTAAGCATCATTTTCTGTTTTCTTCATAATAGAACCACCAGCTGCTATATCTATGTCTTTCCTTGTAGTGATGTCGCATCCTTGGTAGAATATTTGTACTATTTGACAGGTGTCTAAACCATGTTGCGGATATCCTCTCAATAACTTTCCAAATCTTGTCCATGCCTCATATAGAGTTTCATTCGGTTTTTGTGTGAACGTAACAATTTCTCCTTAAAGTCTTACGGCTTTAGATGACGGAAAGAATTGTTTAAGAAATTTTTCAACTAAAACATCCCATGTATCGATCGCCCCTTCAGGTGACAATTCCAACCAATCTTTGGCTTCTCCCTTTAAAGTCCAGGGAAATAACATGAGATATATCTGTTCATCCTCCACTTCTCTTATTTTAAATAGTGTGCAGATCCTATTAAAGGTACGAAGATGTTCATTTGGATCTTTCTTCGGCGCACCACTAAATTGACATTGATTAGTCACCAAGTGTAGAATTTTTCCTTTGATTTCATAATCTGGCGCATTAATGTCTGGATGAGTAATTGTGTGACCTTGGCCAGTTCGTTTAGCTCTCATTCGGTCTTCCATACTTAAAGGTTCCAGATTCTCCATAATTGAATTTGTTGAATCTGAATCACTAGAGGATTCTGATTTAATGGTTCGTTCCTCAACAATCTCTGTTTGAATAATTGGTGGTTCCGGAGGAAAAATTAATGGTTCAGGATCTATGAATCGTCCCTGAATATTCTCCGGATTCTCAATTGTGAGGTCGGGTTCAAAAAATGGATTATCGGAAATTTGAATTGGAGTACTTGGTCGACTGGATGACGATTCTAAAGAAAAATTAACGGCGGCAATATTTGCTAGATGTCTTGATCGAGTTACAGGTGGTGAACGTACAAAAGGTGGTGAACGTTTTGCTCGGTGCATTCACTGAATATCCTATTAGTTTTTAAAAGGAAAGAAAAATTATATAAGTTATCCAATTAATAGACTTTTCTGATTTTGCCCACGTTTCGAATAGCCAAAAGATGCAGCAGAGGGGCAGGATTCGTTTGGTCTCAATATAATTGAGTACTGTTTGGCTCCAATAACCCGGTCCACGTACAAATCCAACTATTACTACGAACCAGAAAATTTTGATGTCTATCAATTTAACCACTTAAAATAAATTTTCGTAATTTTAAGAAATTTAGATAAGAAGTAGAATAAAAATCTATGTCCTAAAAACTAGAATGGCGAGAAATAAGAAAGAAAAAGAGCGCGTCGAAAAAGGTCGAAAAAGAAAAGGGTTGAAAAATAAAAGGCGTCGAAAAATAAGAAAGAAAAAGAGTGACTTATAAAACTTTAAAACACTCGACTAACCCAACCTTATTACTATCACTAACTTAAAATTAAAATTGCAAATTGAGATTACTAATTGGAGTGATAATTGATACATAGGTAAAAGGCGTTGAAAAATAAAAATAAGAAAGTAGTGCGTTGAAACTTAAAAAGGAACTAAAAACTAAAAACTAAAAGTTGCGTCTAAAAATATTAAGGCTTACAAGTAAAACTATATCCCAAATGGCAATATCTTAAAAAGGTACTAAAACTTAAAAAGGCGTCGCAAAATTCTAAAGCACCTAAATCTTAGTCTAAAGAGAAAGCACTTAAGGGATTTTATGGCAAAGCTTAAAAATCTAGAAGTAAAAATAACTATGGCAAAAAACTATATTTAAAACTAAATACGAGCGAAAAATACAAAAAATTACGCTAAAACAATTAAAAAGGGACAAAATATAAAAATATACTAAAAGTTGTAAAAATTACAATTTTTATAAAAATATTATTTTTATATTATTTATTTTATAAAACTATTAATTTTATAAACTAATTAAACTAATTAAACTAAATAATACAAATAATAAATAAACTAAACTAAATAATATAATATATATATAACCTAATTAGGGTTAAAGTAAAAATAAAATAATTAAACTCCGTAATTAATGCTAATTAGGGTTCTGTGTGACCTGTCAGGGAGACCTCCGCAAGTCGCGGTGAACCCAGTTCAAAAACTCTGCGGGTCGCGGAGGGTGCAGTTTCAGTTCAGAAACAGGTCAAGTTTCGACAGGTTTCGGTTTTTTTTTTTTAAATAAAAACAAAATATTTAAATAAGACTTATATTTTTAAAAATAAAGAAACTTTATAAAACTTAAATATTTAACAAACTCTTAAAAATATTTATATTTTTGTTTTCTTTTTATATTTTTGAATTTTTAAAACGTATTTTTACAAAAGCTTAATTTTTTTTTATATAGCGTTGCGCTTCCGGTTTTTAAGCTAGATTAAAACTTCCCGGCAGCGGCGCCAAAAATACTTGATGTTATGCGAGGTGTATATGAAATAGCTTATATTTTACTAGGAAATACTATTAAATACGATACAATTTTATACAAGATATTTATTTATTTATAGAATGGATATACTTAAACCTTGCTACAATACTTATAGGCAGTGTACCTAATCGTACAGTAATGTAGTTTTTAGTAAGTCCGGTTCGTTCCACAGGGAAAAATCTTTAAACAAAGCTTAACGCTATATTAGTTTTAATTTATAAAAATACAAATATATATAAGTAATATTATTATTATAAAAGGGGGGTTTTTACCGTTTATTGACCGGTTTGTCGATTTTAAAACTTTAGTCGCAGTTAAAACCTAATGTAAAATATTAAATAAATAAAAGACTTAATTTAAAGCGTAAAGTAAATAACGATAATGAAATTGCGATAAATAAAAGTGCGATAAAATAAAATTACGATAATTAAAGAGTACGAAAATTAAAAGTGCAATTAAATACAAAGACAATAAATAAAAGTGCAATTAAATACAATAACAATAAATAAAAGTGCGATAATTAGAAGTGCAACTAAATATGAAAATAAAGGAATTATGCTTATTTAAACTTCCGTAATCATGATGTTTGACGTGTTGATTTTAGTTTATTCCCATGGGTTAATTGTTCTTTGTCCTGGATTATTTAATATGTCCATACGGATTTATCCATAATAGTCCATCAGTCATAAATATAAAGAGCGAAAGCCTTCGTCAAATTATTCTTATTCCCGAAGTTAAATATTCTAACTAATTGGGGATTCGAATTGTAACAAGGTTTTAATACTTTGTTTAATGAATACACCAGGTTATCGACTGCGTGTAAACCAAGGTTTTACTACTTTGTTAACAATTACACCAATTACCCTTGAATGTAATTCACCCCTGTTTCAACAAGTCTATTAACTATTAATCCAGTTCCGTGTCCGATAAAATGAATAATTATTGGTATTTATAGATATCCCACCCACCGTACCTAGTCAAGCGTATGTGGTTATATATAAATACGTCAAATTATAAGTTTGTATATTAAATTAACAAGGTATTGTTTAGTTAATATAAAACTCATTAATAGCCCATAGTCTAATTTCCACAAGTGTCGTTCTTTTATCCAAACCCCAATTATGGTACAAAGCCCAATTACTCAATTTTAATATTTTTAGCCCAACATCATGATTACTTCGGTATTAAATAAGCATAATAATAATTTAGCTACGAGACATTAATGTAAAAAGGTTGAACGTAACTTACAATGATTAAAAATAGCGTAGCGTTACACGGACAGAATTTCGACTTACACCCTTACAATATTCGCTAACATACCCTTATTATTAGAATTAAAAATTAAAATTAAAATATAAATATATATATATATATACGTTTACAAATAGATAGAGAGATTGATATATGGATATTTAAAACGTTCAGAATGCGTTGCCTTTTATAGGCATTTTCGAATTTGGCTGCTCTGCAACTCGCGGCACTTTTGCACTACAAACTCCGCAACTCGCGGAGTTCGTAAAACCAGCTCACACAAGTTTGGATCCTAGTCTGCCGACGGTTTTAATATAAATATAATATATATATAATTTATATAATTAATTATATATTATATTATATTTATATACATAGTTAACTTGTAATTTTTAGTCCGTTGCGTCGAGCGTTGAGAGTTGACTCTGGTCCCGGTTCCGGATTTTCGAACGTCCTTGCGTACAATTTAATATCTTGTACTTTGCGTTTTGAATCTTGTACTCTTGTAATTTTGAGACGTTTCTTATCAATAATTGGAATCTCTTTGATTGTATTTTGTACTTTTGAGCTTTTTGGTCGTTTGCGTCTTCAATTCGTCGAATCTGTCTTTTGTCTTCACCTTTTATTATTTAAACGAATATCACTTGTAAATAGAACAATTGCAACTAAAAGCTTGTCTTTCTTGAGGGATAATTCTATGAAATATATGTTCGTTTTTAGCATTATCAACGGCGTCTAGTTGTGAAGACCAGGACGGCGTCCAGCCGTCTGGGACGGCGTCCAGTTGTACTAAAAAGTTCTGATCAGTTTTTCAAACACACGCGAGCGGAAAACCCGCTTCCCGACATTTTTAAACCAAAACACATTCACAATATGTTATAATAATTAAAACTAAGAGTTTTCCATAATAAAACCGAGTTTTACAACCCCGAGCCCACATCGACCCAAATTACTACCAAGTGACCATTGCGACCCATTTAGTTAAATTCAAAACATAGACCGAGCATGGGATTGGGGATACGCTACCCAATCCTAAATAAATCCAAAAGCAAGTCTTCTAAAGCAACTACGCAAGTCCGCTAGTTCCCACGCTTACCCGAGCCACCGATTCCATGCAAATCTATAAAAATGTAAACAACGAGAGGGTAAGCTAACACTTAGTGAGTGAGAATATACTACATACATATATATGTATAAAATGGACACGCCACACAAATAATCAAATACCGCATACCGGAGCATCCAAGCATAAAGACAAGCTAGACTAAGCATACCGTACGATCACTAAGCAACAAACTAAGATACAACGACAAATATAAGTTCACCCATGACGATGTGAACAACGCCAATAAGCTACACCCGGAGGGCTAGCTACATCACAACAATACATTAATATATATATATATATATATATATATATATATATATATATATATATATATATATATATATATATATATATATATATATATATATATATATATATATAACAATATATAAACGTCCAAGGTTAACCTCTTAACCTAATACCGAAAACCAAATACCACAATGAAGATTGGCCGAACTACACGAGCCTTAGTAAATCCGCATCCACACGAGACTACTATCTTCACTAACACAACATCGAGGTTGGCCGAACTACACGAGCCTTAGTGAATCCGAACTACACGAGATCACTACCTCAATATGATGACCGAACTACACGCGTCATCGTAAATCCGAACTACACGAGACTCACTTCCGATAAGATGACCGAACTACACGCGTCATCGTGAATCCGCATCCACACGTGATCCACTTCTCCAACTCAAAACCCACGGTCACGGGATTATAAAATCCACCACATCGGAGTTATCCACATCACAACAATATTAACCCTTCGCCATTGGGGTTATATACTCCACATCACAAACATGTGTGATAACGTAAACATAAAACGTGTACCTCGCCAAAGGTGGTCAACCAAAATGCACAACCGTGCCAGTTGGACCTAAACGCAAGTCCATCAAATCCACCTATATGTGAAGTGAGCTCTATAACCGAGAATCACTTCACCCAACCCGCACCCATCCTACACATACACATGTACATAGGATATTAACACTCACCTTGTCGCCTTGATGAATGTTACTGAATAATCCGCAACTCGCCGATGGAATGTACCTATTCCATTATCACAATTCAACAACACAATTAGGGTGTATTTACAAACCAACCCAATTTACACCTAGTGCAATTTCGACCCAAATGCACTTCCAAGCACAAACCGCGCTCAAACTAACCAATAAATCACTAACACGAGTGATAATGGTCCTAATACACCGATTAAACCCGAACACAAGTGTTAAACACGTGTCTTACCCATTTAGACACCAAAACCCTAATTTTGAGCCATTTCAAAATTAATCAACCAAACACACCCAAAAGTGTTCCCACACTTCCATAATCACTAAACCTAGTGATTAGACTCAAGATTAAAGCCTAATCAAGGCCAAATGGTCAACCAACCCAAAACCCGCCAAGTGAAAAGAATAACTAGTCACCATAAACCTATTTCATCATCTAAGAGGGTTTCACAACAAACTAGCTCAAAAACCTAACTTAAATATCAAATCTAACAAATGAAATTCGGAGTTTGAGCTTACCAATACTACCACAACGTTGCTAGGAGCGAGATGAACAACTTTAGAATCCGAGCTTTGGTGAGAATCTGACTCCTTCTTCTCCAAATCAAGCTCTCTCTCTCTCTCTCTCTCTCTCTCTCTCTCTAAACCCTTACTCTCTCACTAGATATGGATAAGAGTGTTTGTGAGGATGAAATGTGATCCACAAATGACCAATGGATCAGTTTGAGGGCTCCAAACCGAAACCCAAGTGAAATTACCCATTTGCCCCTTTTTAAAATCTAAAATATCACAGCTGGCCCGACATGCCAACTGGACGGCGTCCCAAATATTGGACGGCGTTCAGCTCTTCTTTGCTGGGCGGCGTCGCGAATCCTGGACAGCGTCCCGATCAACTGAAATGGAAACAGGGTCTTACATTTTGAAATCAACCCAGCTTGGTGGCAGTTTCTCAATCATAGCTGCAACTTGGAAACCCTGACTAATTACCATTTTTTTCGCATGTATGTCATGAATAATGACTTGTAATTCTTGGATTTGACTCATAACAGTCTTAGAGTCAACCATCTTAAAGTCCAAGAATTTAGCCACTGCCCATTTTGTAGTGACCTGAACTTTTCCATGTTTATATATATTAATTGAGATTGATATTTACATGATTAAATGTTTCCAACATGTTAAGCAATCAAACTTGTTAAGACTTGATTAATTGAAATATGTTTCATATAGACAATTGACCACCCAAGTTGACCGGTGATTCACGAACGTTAAAACTTGTAAAAACTATATGATGACATATATATGGATATATATAGTTAACATGATACTATGATAAGTAAACATATCATTAAGTATATTAACAATGAACTACATATGTAAAAACAAGACTACTAACTTAATGATTTTTAAACGAGACATATATGTAACGATTATCGTTGTAAAGACATTTAATGTATATATATCATATTAAGAGATATTCATACATGATAATATAATAATTTAAAATCTCATTTGATATTATAAACATTGGGTTCACAACATTTAACAAGATCGTTAACCTAAAGGTTTCAAAACAACACTTACATGTAACGACTAACGATGACTTAACGACTCAGTTAAAATGTATATACATGTAGTGTTTTAATATGTATTTATACACTTTTGAAAGACTTCAATACACTTATCAAAATACTTCTACTTAACAAAAATGCTTACAATTACATCCTCATTCAGTTTCATCAACAATTCTACTCGTATGCACCCGTATTCGTACTCGTACAATACACAGCTTTTAGATGTATGTACTATTGGTATATACACTCCAATGATCAGCTCCTAGCAGCCCATTTGAGTTACCTAACACATGTGGGAACCATCATTTGGCAACTAGCATGAAATATCTCATAAAATTACAAAAATATGAGTAATCATTCATGACTTATTTACATGAAAACAAAATTACATATCCTTTATATCTAATCCATACACCAACGACCAAAAACACCTACAAACACTTTCATTCTTCAATTTTCTTCATCTAATTGATCTATCTCAAGTTCTATCTTCAAGTTCTAAGTGTTCTTCATATATTCTACAAGTTCTAGTTACATAAAATCAAGAATACTTTCAAGTTTGCTAGCTCACTTCCAATCTTGTAAGGTGATCATCCAACCTCAAGAAATCTTTATTTCTTACAGTAGGTTATCATTCTAATGCAAGGTAATAATCATATTCAAACTTTGGTTCAATTTCTATAACTATAACAATCTTATTTCAAGTGATGATCTTACTTGAACTTGTTTTCGTGTCATGATTCTGCTTCAAGAACTTCGAGCCATCAAAGGATCCGTTGAAGCTAGATCCATTTTTCTCTTTTCCAGTAGGTTTATCCAAGGAACTTGAGGTAGTAATGATGTTCATAACATCATTCGATTCATATATATAAAGCTATCTTATTCGAAGGTTTAAACTTGTAATCACTAGAACATAGTTTAGTTAATTCTAAACTTGTTCGCAAACAAAAGTTAATCCTTCTAACTTGACTTTTAAAATCAACTAAACACATGTTCTATATCTATATGATATGCTAACTTAATGATTTAAAACCTGGAAACACGAAAAACACCGTAAAACCGGATTTACGCCGTCGTAGTAACACCGCGGGCTGTTTTGGGTTAGTTAATTAAAAACTATGATAAACTTTGATTTAAAAGTTGTTATTCTGAGAAAATGATTTTTATTATGAACATGAAACTATATCCAAAAATTATGGTTAAACTCAAAGTGGAAGTATGTTTTCTAAAATGGTCATCTAGACGTCGTTCTTTCGACTGAAATAACTACCTTTACAAAAACGACTTGTAACTTATTTTTCTGACTATAAACCTATACTTTTTCTGTTTAGATTCATAAAATAGAGTTCAATATGAAACCATAGCAATTTGATTCACTCAAAACGGATTTAAAATGAAGAAGTTATGGGTAAAACAAGATTGGATAATTTTTCTCATTTTAGCTACGTGAAAATTGGTAACAAATCTATTCCAACCATAACTTAATCAACTTGTATTGTATATTATGTAATCTTGAGATACCATAGACACGTATACAATGTTTCGACCTATCATGTCGACACATCTATATATATTTCGGAACAACCATAGACACTCTATATGTGAATGTTGGAGTTAGCTATACAGGGTTGAGGTTGATTCCAAAATATATATAGTTTGAGTTGTGATCAATACTGAGATACGTATACACTGGGTCGTGGATTGATTCAAGATAATATTTATCGATTTATTTCTGTACATCTAACTGTGGACAACTAGTTGTAGGTTACTAACGAGGACAGCTGACTTAAAAAACTTAAAACATCGAAATATATTAAAAGTGTTGTAAATATATTTTGAACATACTTTGATATATATGTATATATTGTTATAGGTTCGTGAATCAACCAGTGGCCAAGTCTTACTTTTCGATGAAGTAAAAATCTGTGAAAGTGAGTTATAGTCCCACTTTTAAAATCTAATATTTTTGGGATGAGAATACATGCAGGTTTTATAAATGATTTACAAAATAGACACAAGTACGTGAAACTACATTCTATGGTTGAATTATCGAAATCGAATATGCCCCTTTTTATTAAGTCTGGTAATCTAAGAATTAGGGAACAGACACCCTAATTGACGCGAATCCTAAAGATAGATCTATTGGGCCTAACAAACCCCATCTAAAGTACCGGATGCTTTAGTACTTCGAAATTTATATCATATCCGAAGGGTATCCCTGAATAATGGGGATATTCTTATATATGCATCTTGTTAATGTCGGTTACCAGGTGTTCACCATATGAATGATTTTTATCTCTATGTATGGGATGTGTATTGAAATATGAAATCTTGTGGTCTATTATTATGATTTGATATATATAGGTTAAACCTATAACTCACCAACATTTTTGTTGACGTTTTAAGCATGTTTATTCTCAGGTGATTATTAAGAGCTTCCGCTGTCGCATACTTAAATAAGGACGAGATTTGGAGTTCATGCTTGTATGATATTGTGTAAAAACTGCATTCAAGAAACTTATTTTGTTGTAACATATTTGTATTGTAAGCCATTATGTAATGGTCGTGTGTAAACAGGATATTTTAGATTATCATTATTCGATAATCTACGTAAAGCTTTTTAAACCTTTATTCATGAAATAAAGGTTATGGTTTGTTTTAAAATGAATGCAGTCTTTGAAAAACGTCTCATATAGAGGTCAAAACCTCGCAACGAAATCAATTAATATGGAACGTTTTTAATCAATAAGAACGGGACATTTCAGTTGGTATCCGAGCGTTGGTCTTAGAAAACCAGAATTTTGCATTAGTGTCTCTTATCGAGTTTGTTAGGATGCATTAGTGAGTCTGGACTTCGACCATGTTTACTTGAAAAATGATTGCTTAACAAATTTTGTTGGAAACTATATATTTTTAACATGTGAATATTATGTGATATATTAATCTCTTAACGCGTTTGATATTATGTGATAGATGTCTACCTCTAGAACAAGTCCCATTGACTCACCTAAAAATAATGAAGAGTCAAATGTAAATTGGAATGATTCGTGGACTGATTCACAAGTTCCCAAAGAGGAACCGGAAGAAGAGTCGGAACCGGAAGAAGAATCGGAACCGGAAGAAGAATCAGAACCGGAAGAAGAATCGGAACCGGTGGGGAAAATAATAAAACGGTTAAGTAAAAGAAAATCCTCAACCAACCGACCAAGGTTAATTATGGTCAATGGTGTTTCCGCCAAGGAAGCAAAATATTGGGAGGATTACCAATTCTCCGATGAATCGGATTCCGATGAGAATTCCGATGATGTTATAGAAATTACCCCAGCTGAATTTAAAAAGGCAAAAGAAAATAATAAGGGAAAGGGCATAAAAATAGAGAAATCTAATTCCAACCCCGATGAACTTTATATGTATCGTCAACCCCCGAAGTCCTTAAGTTGTAACAATGACCCGGGAACCTCTAAACCACCAGGTTTTTCTAAACCAATGTGGAAAACGAGGGCTCGTATTAGGGGAACATCATATATTCCTAGAAACTTGGCAAAACGAACCAAAACTGAAGAAGAAGAAACAAGCGAGTCGGAATAAGATAGTTGTATTCGTGTGGTGTAATATATGTAATATAGTGTGCTTATGCTTTATGATATATGTAAAAATTGCTTGTATTAATTGTAACATCCCGCCTTTTCCATTTACTTTTCCGTTATACTAATTTAAACTCCGTTATATGTTTATAACATCTCCCGTTAATACGCGTTTTAAATTATCTCGTTTAGGTAATTCACACACTCGATCCAAATTAGAGGGACTAAACTTGCCAAGAGGCCAAAGATTTGACTAGGTCAACTAGTCAAACCTTCAACCTCCTCCTCTCATTTCAACATCTCCATCTTTCTTCTACTCCCTTTTTCTCTCAAGAACACCAACAAGAATTCATCATCTAAATTCGGATTAGGAAGCTAGCAACAAAACAAATTGCAAATTCGTGATCCTTGCATCTTCCTCTTCGATTCCATACCGATTTCATTACATTTGGGTAACTTTCTAAAATCACTAGATTTTGTGTTCTTGATGTTTTTAACTTATAAAAGTGTTAATTAGTGTCTATGGCTCAAGTCTAACATGAATATATGATTTATATGCTCGATCTCGTTGTTTTAGTGTAACTAGCATGAACTTGAATTTTGTTGTGTTGTTCTTGAATTTAGGATGATCATATGTTGTTAGATGTTAAAAGTTGATGTTTTAATTGTGTTACTAGCATCACTAGCTTCAATTTGATGTGTAGGTTGCCTTAGAAAACTTCATGAACTTGATTATTGATTTTGGTGAATTTGGGTTAGGGTTTGATGAACTTGAAATGGACTTTTGATGCATTGAATGCCATGGATTATTATTGGTAAGTGTTTAATTGGATTGTATGCTCGATTACCTACAAAACGGCATGTTATATGTATGCATTAAATGCCCGAATCATAAATGTGCACTTATCAAATTTGTGTATTAAATGTGTGCATTAATTGATCATTTACTTTCGAAAGCCGATTGTTACAAATAACAATTTTGGTTGGTGAAATGTATTTAGATGTGTTCTTTGTCAAATTACCTTTCTAACGATATAAGATACGAGTTCTAAGTATTAGCGGTTTGCGAGTTATGCTTGAAAGTGTTTGGAATTGAGACTTGGACATTTGAGACTGACCAGGTACCAGTTCCCGTGTATTGTCGCGGCGCGACAATTTGGGGCCGCGGCGCGGCCTAAGCCGTGTCCAGTTTCTGACCTCCTTGGTCAAAATACGAAAAATGTTTGGCACACTATGGACCTTCGATTCACATGAGACTTGTTCTAACATGCTTATATATGAATAAAAACCTCAGAAAAATAGTTCGGGACCCGACCCGAACGTGTTGACTTTTGTTGACTTTGACCGACCAAAGTTTGACTTTTTGTCAAACTTAACCAAATGATTATGCAACCTTCCTAACTTGTTTCTGTACTTGTATCTTGCATGAAACTTGACAATTTGATTCACATGCTACATAATCGAGTCGTAACGAGCCATAGGACTAATTGAACATCTTTGACCTATCGTGTTTACCGTTATTGATACGACCTATTTGTTTAGGTCAAGACTAGCACTATCCTTCGCACACGTTATTTTTGTGAAGTACTTTTCGTACGTGCACTCAAGGTGAGATCATAGTCCCACTTTTACTCTTTTGCACTTACATTTGGGATGAGAAAAACATAAACGTTTCGTTTTACTAAGTGAACACAAGTACAGGAAAACAAACATTCTACATACGAGTTTGAACAAAAATCCTCAATTCGATTATCATTAGTTACAATTGCCGGGTGTAAGCGAGAACTTATGTTATATGGCCATATGGGTTTGACAAACCCTCATTCAAACGGTTCGCTACCGTTTACGAATGAAATATATTTTCGAGAAACAGTGTATGTTCAAACACTATTGTGATGGGGTTCTATGGAAGGAATGTTAAGCATTGATAATTGGGTGCTCGTGAAACAAACTTTTGGAATGTATTACTATTATCTCATTGTTGCAAATCTTGTGGTTCACTTGTACTTACTTACTCAAACCTATGATTTCACCAACGGTTTCATTGACAGATTTCTATGTTTTTCTCAGGTCCTTGAACGATACATGATACATGCTTCCGCTTTTATTTTGATACTTGCATTGGATGTCGAGTATATATGCATACATGGAGCGTCTTTTGGCTACTTTTAAATTGTGTCGCATAAGTTTCATTTGTACTTATAACTTTGTAACGCAACTTGTGGTGGAACTATTCTTGTAAACTTTGAACAATCTTTACATTTGAAATGAATGCGACATATCTTTTGGTCAAACGTTGTTTTAAAGACTTATGACCACGTAACGGGACCTAAGTAGACGGCGCCGTCAATGACGATTTTGTCGGGTCGTCACAGATGGTATCAGAGCGTTGGTTGTAGGGATTTAGAGTTCATTGGTGTCGACCCCGAGTCATAGGGTACATTGGTGAGTCTAGACTACAACCGGCATATAGACTTGAAGTAGGAATTACTTGACTACTTGTGCATTTATACTCGAACGCTTCTACTCATATCTACTCTTAGTTCATCTTAATCTCACGTTGTTTAATTTGATTGACACGCCACCTTGACTATATGAAATGATGTCGAATGCACATATGAATCAGGGTAATATAATTTCCGGGATTATATTACGGTGACTCATATGAACGTTCCAACATTATGACATAAAGAATTTAAGGCGAGTCGAAGAAAAACTTCTCTTTATCTTTATTCTATATCACGGTTAGTATTATTGAGAATACTAATCAATGATATTCTTGTGTCTTGAAGGAACAATGGCTCCTCGTCGTGTACGCCGCAATGAAACTCCCGAACAAGCTCTCGAACGGATGATAGCTACCGCCGTAGATGCGGCCATGGCCGGTCACTCATCCAACAACAACAACAATAATAACAACAACCACAACAACAACAACAACAATGGAGCCGGTAACTCAAACGAGGGATGCTCCTATAAAGCTTTCATGGGGTGCAACCCTCACACTTTTGATGGAACCGGGGGACCGGTCGTGCTCACCCGATGGTTTGAGCAAACGGAAGCCGTCTTTAGCATAAGCGGTTGTCGGGACCAAGACAAGGTCAAATACTCCACTCACACCTTCGCCGGTGTCGCTCTTACATGGTGGAATACTTATGTACAATCGGTGGGTACCGATGAAGCTCACGCCCTCTCTTGGGCCGACTTGAGGGAAAAGATGATTGTCGAATATTTCCCTCGTGAAGAAACCCGAAGGCTCGAACAAGAGCTAAGAACTTTAAAGGCGATCGGAAGTGATCTCAAGGCTTACAATCAATGATTTTCCGAACTAGCCTTGATGTGCCCAAATCTTGTGAACCCCTAAGCTTTAAGGGTTGAACTTTACATGGATGGTCTTCCAAAGAGTATCAAACACGGAGTAATGTCATCCAAACCCACTAATCATCAAGAAGCTTTGAACATGGCCCGCAAATTGATAGAAACAGTTGACGAAATCGTAGTTCCGGCACCTAAGGCCGAGGATAAATCGGGCGGCAACAAAAGAAAGTGGGAACCCTCCCAATCAAACAACAACAACTTTGCTAAGAAGCCTTACACCTCCGACGGCAAGAAGGGTTATGCCGGGAACCTACCTCTTTACAACAAATGCAACAAACATCACTTTGGCGAATGTAGTAAGTTAATTTGCCACCGGTGCCAAGGAGTTGGTCATAAGGCCAACGATTGTAAAAGTGCCACTCCCGTCGCTCGAAAGTGGCCCAATGCACCAAAGACGGGCACTTGTTACGAATGTGGCCAAACGGGTCATTATAGAAATGCATGCCCAAAGAAGAAAGATAACCCCAATACGCGCGGACGAGCTTTCAACATCAACACCGAGGAAGCCCGAGATGATAATGAATTGGTCACGGGTACGTTTCTTCTCAACAACACTTATGTTACTTGTTTATTCGATTCGGGTGCCGATAAGAGTTTTGTATCCAAGACTTTGACTCATTCTTTTAACACTCCACCTCTTCCATTAGATACCACTTATACCATTGAAGTGGCTAATGGGAAACTATTAAGTGCCGACACATATTACCAGGGGTGTACGTTAAACATTTTGGGTAAGGAATTTGAAATTGACTTGATACCCATGGAACTAGGAAGCTTTGATGTAATAATCGGTATGAATTGGTTAGTCAAAACGAAATCTCACATCCTTTGTGATCTTAACGCAATCCGAATTCCTATCGAGAGTGGTGAACCTTTGATGGTTTATGGCGATAAGAGTTGCACCAGACTCAACCTCGTTTCGTGCCTTAAGGTTAGAAAACTACTCCGTAAGGGTTGTTTTGCGATCCTTGCCCACGTTAAGAAAGTCGAGTCCGATGAGAAGCATATCGATGATGTGCCAATTGTTAGTGACTTTTCCGATGTATTTCCCGACGAATTGCCGGGTCTTCCACCTCATCGACCGGTTGAATTCAAAATCGATCTTATTCCGGGAGCCGCACCCGTAGCACGTGCACCGTATATACTTGCTCCATCCGAAATGCAAGAATTGCAAAGTCAAATCCAAGAACTACTTGACCGTGGTTTTATCCAACCTAGCCATTCACCTTGGGGCGCTCCGATTTTGTTTGTTAAAAAGAAATACGGATCCCTACGAATGTGCATTGATTATCGTGAACTAAATAAATTGACGGTTAAGAACCGATATCCTCTTCCTCGCATCGATGACCTCTTTGATCAACTACAAGGGTCTTGTGTATATTCGAAAATCGATCTCCGCTCGGGTTATCATCAATTAAGGGTTAAGGGGGAAGATGTCTCCAAAACTGCTTTCCGGACTCGTTATGGTAGTTATGAATTCCTTGTCATGCCATTTGGTCTCACTAATGCACCGGCGGTGTTCATGGATCTTATGAACCGCGTGTGTAAACCGTATCTCAATAAATTCGTTATTGTGTTCATCGATGATATATTGATCTATTCTAAAAATGAAGAAGAGCACGAACAACATCTCCGACTTGTGCTTGAACTCTTGAGACAAGAACGACTTTATGCCAAATTCTCCAAGTGTGAATTTTGGTTGAAGGAAGTTCAATTTCTTGGTCATGTTGTAAGTGATCAAGGTATTAAAGTCGATCCCACGAAAATTGAAGCCATTAGTAAATGGGAGACTCCTACTACTCCTACTCACATTCGTCAATTCTTGGGTCTCGCCGGGTACTATCGTAGATTCATCGAAAACTTCTCTTTGGTTGCACGTCCTCTAACCGCATTAACTCACAAGGGAAAGAAATTCATTTGGACGACCGAGCAAGAATCCGCGTTTCAAATCTTGAAAACGAAGCTAACCACCGCTCCTATCTTGTCACTTCCCGAAGGCAATGATGACTTTGTTGTATATTGCGATGCCTCGAAACATGGTTTTGGGTGTGTATTGATGCAACGAACGAAAGTCATTGCTTATGCTTCTCGACAACTCAAAATTCATGAACGAAACTACATGACGCATGATCTCGAACTCGGAGCCGTTGTCTTTGCACTTAAAATGTGGAGACACTATCTTTATGGAACCAAGAGTACTATCTTTACCGACCACAAAAGTCTCCAACACATTTTCGATCAAAAGCAACTAAACATGAGACAACGACGGTGGATTGAAACTTTGAACGATTACGATTGCGAGCTTCGTTACCATCCCGGGAAGGCAAACGTAGTAGCCGATGCCTTAAGTCGAAAAGAAAGAGCGGTGCCTCTTCGTGTCCGAGCCTTAAACATCACCATCCACACAAACCTTAATAGTCAAATTCGGGTAGCCCAAGACGAAGCTCTCAAGGATGAAAACATCTCTCTCGAACATTTGAACGTCCTCACCTCTCGATTCGAAGTTAAAGAAACCGGACTCCGATATTTCGCCGGAAGAATTTGGGTACCTAGTTATGGGGACTTGCGAAGCCTTATTTTAGATGAAGAGCATAAGTCAAGGTATTCGATTCACCCCGTTGCCAATAAGATGTACCACGACCTTAAACAACTATATTGGTGGCCGAACATCAAAAGGGACGTAGCTACTTATGTTTCCAAGTGTTTGACATGTTCCAAAGTCAAAGCCGAACACAAAAGACCGTCCGGACTACTTCAACAACCCGAGATCCCGCAATGGAAGTGGGAAAGAATAACGATGGATTTTATCACCAAACTACCAAAAATGACGGGCGGTTATGATACCATTTGGGTTATTGTTGACCGTCTCACCAAATCCGCACACTTCCTTGCCATGAAAGAAACGGACAAAATGGAGAAACTTGCACAACTTTACATTAAGGAGATCGTAGCCCGACACGGTGTACCTTTATCGATTATCTCCGACCGAGATGGCCGTTTCGTTTCTAGATTTTGGCGTACATTGCAAGAAGCGTTGGGAACGCGTTTAGATATGAGCACCGCATATCATCCTCAAACCAATGGACAAAGCGAACGTACAATTCAAACCTTAGAGGACATGTTACGAGCTTGCTTGGTTGATTTCGGAAAAGCTTGGGACAAGCACTTACCTCTCGCCGAGTTCTCTTACAACAATAGTTATCACGCGAGTATTAAAGCCGCACCTTTTGAAGCGCTATATGGCCACAAATGTCGTTCACCTCTTTGTTGGGCCGAGGTAGGCGACGTGCAAATCACCGGACCCGAACTCACTCACGAAACCACCGAGAAAATCGTTCAAATCCGAGATAGGCTTAGGACGGCCCGAAGTCGTCAAAAGAGCTATACCGACAAACGACGCAACGATCTTGAATTTCAAGTCGGTGACCGAGTAATGTTAAAAGTCGCACCTTGGAAGGGTGTAATCCGTTTTGGGAAACGCGGGAAGCTAAATCCGCGGTATATTGGTCCTTTCGAAATCTTGGAGCGTATTGGAACCGTTGCTTATCGTTTAGATCTTCCGCCTCAATTGAACTCCGTTCATCCTACCTTCCATGTATCTAACTTGAAAAAGTGTCTTTCCGAACCCGATATCGTCATCCCTCTCGAGGAACTTACTATTGATGACAAACTTCATTTTGTGGAGGAACCGGTTGAAATTGTGGACACCTCCGTCAAGACATTGAAACAAAGCCGAATCCCGATTGTTAAAGTCCGTTGGAACGCCAAAAGGGGACCCGAGTTTACTTGGGAAAGACAAGATCAAATGCAAAGGAAGTATCCTCATCTATTCGTGAATTCAGAAACGCAAGATCTCGAGGAAGAAACAACGACTACTACGCCTACTTAAATTTCGGGACGAAATTTCTTTTAAGGAGTAGGTAATGTAACATCCCGCCTTTTCCATTTACTTTTCCGTTATACTAATTTAAACTCCGTTATATGTTTATAATATCTCCCGTTAATACGCGTTTTAAATTATCTCGTTTAGGTAATTCACGCACCCGATCCAAATTAGAGGGACTAAACTTGCCAAGAGGCCAAAGATTTGACTAGGTCAACTAGTCAAACCTTCAACCTCCTCCTCTCATTTGAACATCTCCATCTTTCTTCTACTCCTTTTTTCTCTCAAGAACACCAACAAGAATTCATCATCTAAATTCGGATTAGGAAGCTAGCAACAAAACAAATTGCAAATTCGTGATCCTTGCATCTTCCTCTTCGATTCCATACCGATTTCATTACATTTGGGTAACTTTCTAAAATCACTAGATTTTGTGTTCTTGATGTTTTTAACTTATAAAAGTGTTAATTAGTGTCTATGGCTCAAGTCTAACATGAATATATGATTTATATGCTCGATCTCGTTGTTTTAGTGTAACTAGCATGAACTTGAATTTTGTTGTGTTGTTCTTGAATTTAGGATGATCATATGTTGTTAGATGTTAAAAGTTGATGTTTTAATTGTGTTACTAGCATCACTAGCTTCAATTTGATGTGTAGGTTGCCTTAGAAAACTTCATGAACTTGATTATTGATTTTGGTGAATTTCGGTTAGGGTTTGATGAACTTGAAATGGACTTTTGATGCATTGAATGCCATGGATTATTATTGGTAAGTGTTTAATTGGATTGTATGCTCGATTACCTACAAAACGACATGTTATATGTATGCATTAAATGCCCGAATCATAAATGTGCACTTATCAAATTTGTGTATTAAATGTGTGCATTAATTGATCATTTACTTTGGAAAGCCGATTGTTACAAATAACATTTTTGGTTGGTGAAATGTATTTAGATGTGTTCTTTGTCAAATTACCTTTCTAACGATATAAGATACGAGTTCTAAGTATTAGCGGTTTGCGAGTTATGCTTGAAAGTGTTTGGAATTGAGACTTGGACATTTGAGACTGACCAGGTACCAGTTCCCGTGTATTGTCGCGGCGCGACAATTTGGGGCCGCGGCGCGGCCTAAGCCGTGTCCAGTTTCTGACCTCCTTGGTCAAAATACGAAAAATGTTTGGCACACTATGGACCTTCGATTCACATGAGACTTGTTCTAACATGCTTATATATGAATAAAAACCTCAGAAAAATAGTTCGGGACCCGACCCGAACGTGTTGACTTTCGTTGACTTTGACCGACCAAAGTTTGACTTTTTGTCAAACTTAACCAAATGATTATGCAACCTTCCTAACTTGTTTCTGTACTTGTATCTTGCATGAAACTTGACAATTTGATTCACATGCTACATAATCGAGTCGTAACGAGCCATAGG
This sequence comes from Rutidosis leptorrhynchoides, assembly GCF_046630445.1. Lineage (NCBI taxonomy): Eukaryota > Viridiplantae > Streptophyta > Magnoliopsida > Asterales > Asteraceae > Rutidosis > Rutidosis leptorrhynchoides. The sequence goes on along the minus strand of NC_092335.1, from coordinate 155,363,745 downwards.
ACTAATTGAACATCTTTGACCTATCGTGTTTACCGTTATTGATACGACCTATTTGTTTAGGTCAAGACTAGCACTATCCTTCGCACACGTTATTTTTGTGAAGTACTTTTCGTACGTGCACTCAAGGTGAGATCATAGTCCCACTTTTACTCTTTTGCACTTACATTTGGGATGAGAAAAACATAAACGTTTCGTTTTACTAAGTGAACACAAGTACAGGAAAACAAACATTCTACATACGAGTTTGAACAAAAATCCTCAATTCGATTATCATTAGTTACACTTGCCGGGTGTAAGCGAGAACTTATGTTATATGGCCATATGGGTTTGACAAACCCTCATTCAAACGGTTCGCTACCGTTTACGAATGAAATATATTTTCGAGAAACAGTGTATGTTCAAACACTATTGTGATGAGGTTCTATGGAAGGAATGTTAAGCATTGATAATTGGATGCTCGTGAAACAAACTTTTGGAATGTATTACTATTATCTCATTGTTGCAAACCTTGTGGTTCACTTGTACTTACTTACTCAAACCTATGATTTCACCAACGTTTTCGTTGACAGATTTCTATGTTTTTCTCAGGTCCTTGAACGATACATGATACATGCTTCCGCTCTTTATTTTGATACTTGCATTGGATGTCGAGTATATATGCATACATGGAGCGTCTTTTGGCTACTTTTAAATTGTGTCGCATAAGTTTCATTTGTACTTATAACTTTGTAACGCAACTTGTGGTGGAACTATTCTTGTAAACTTTGAACAATCTTTACATTTGAAATGAATGCGACATATCTTTTGGTCAAACGTTGTTTTAAAGAGTTATGACCACGTAACGGGACCTAAGTAGACGGCGCCGTCAATGACGATTTTGTCGGGTCGTCACATTAATAAGTATTTTTTTTTATGAATCTAACTCTTGTCTATTTTACAGTATAAAAACACAAAATGGATAGACAACCCAATATTTTAAGAGACCTACCCGGAGATATGATTGATGAAATCTTGTCTAGAGTCGGTCAGAATTCTTCGGCACAACTATTTAAGGCGAGATCAGTTTGTAAGACATTCTAAGAACGTTCCAAGAATGCCTTGGTTTATAAAAGGCTTTCGTTCGAAAGATGGCGGATATCACATTGGGAAATCCATAAGTTACGATGTGTTTACTTTGACGCATATATTGCGGGGAACCCAAATGCTATTTTACGCAATGGGTTAAGAAATTATTTTGGCTCAATATATCCGAATATTGGACTTCGTGATTTAGAAAAAGCGGCTAACATGCAACATAAAGAAGCATGTTATGCTTACGGATTAGTAATGTTCGCTTCTCACCAAAGTGAGAACAAGAACATCGGGCTACAACTATTAAACAAAACGTTCCCACAAGTGACGGAGTCGGTAATTGGGGTAAGAAATGAGGTTTTTAGATTGTTACGGGACTGTTGGACATTACGTAACCCTCGTCCCTTTGATGACGTTACAACATGCTGTCTTATCAACGGCCATAACGGTTATGTTCCACAAGACCAAGGATGGGAAGTAATCCTAGTAAAACCAGAATGCATGACTTGTTTCTGGACGTATGAATTACGTGTCTTTATTACCTTTGCTGAACGACTTGTGTACTAGCTAGAATTATCTTCACAACCATCTTGTATCAAATTTATTGTGTGCTATATTTCATGCTATATGTAAAATAAGCGGTATTGTAAGTTTGTAAAATATTGTGTAAAAGTTTGAACGCGAAATATTATTATAATCAGTTTTTCATATAGAATTGAATTGTATATTAGCTACTAAGTATGAACTTAACGGGTAGGTACTACCCGAATTTAAACTTATAAAACGCTAATATGAAGAAAAAGCTTTTATAAATGAGTTCATATTATGCTACGAAATACTATTAACTACTCTTAATATTATGTATGATTAACTTGTTCCATTTGACTATTTTGAAGAAAATGGCACCGACTACTCGACACACTGTGAATATGAATGAAGAGGAATTCCGTACTTTTCTAGCTTCAAACATAGCCGCAGTACAGGCTGCGCTACATACCAACAATAACCTTGGATCTACCAGTACAGGAAATCGTGTAGGATGCACCTACAAAGAATTCACTGGCTGCAAACCTTTGGAATTTGATGGAACCGAAGGACCGATCGGATTGAAACGGTGGACCGAGAAGGTCGAATAGGTGTTTGCCATAAGTAAGTGTACTGAAGAGGACAAAGTGAAGTACGCTACGCATACCTTCACAGGTTCTGCGTTAACATGGTGGAATACCTATCTAGAGTAAGTGGGACAAGACGATGCGTACGCACTACCGTGGTCAGCATTCAAGCACTTGATGAACCAGAAGTACCGTCCCAGAACCGAGGTCAATAAGCTCAAGACAGAACTTAGAGGGTTATGAACCCAAGGATTTGATATTACCACGTACGAAAGACGATTCACAGAATTGTGCCTATTGTGTCCGGGAGCATTCGAAGATGAGGAAGAGAAGATCGACACGTTTGTGAAAGGATTACCAGAAAGAGTCCAAGAAGATATAAGTTCACACGAGCCCGCCTCCATACAACAGGCATGTAGAATGGCTCACAAACTAGTGAACCAGATTGAAGAAAGAATTAAAGAACAGACTGCTGAAGAGGCCAATGTGAAGCAAGTCAAAAGAAAGTGGGAGGAAAACGGTGATAAGAATCACCAATACAACAACAACAGCAATTACAACAATAATCGCAACAATTATCCCAACAATCGCAACATCAATCACAACTACAACAAACGGCCCAACAACAACAACAACAACAACAACAACAACAACAACAACAACAACAACAACAACAACAACAACAACAACAACAACAACAACAACAACAACAACAACAACAACTACAACAATCATCCTAACAACAATAATAACCGCAACAACAACAACAATCAGAAGCAGCTATGCCAAAGGTGTGAAAAGTATCACTCGGGGTTCTGCACCAAAATTTGCAACAAGTGTAAAAGAAATGGTCATAGCGCGGTGAAGTGTGAGGTCTACGGACCAGGGGTTAATAGAACGAAAGGAACAAATGGTGTCGGAATGAGTAATGGCGGAGCAAGTAGTGTCAGAGCAAGTTATGCCAATGTAGTTTGTTATAAATGTGGAAAACCGGGCAACATTATTAGAAATTGCCCGAACCAGGAGAACACGAATGGACAAGGCCGCGGAAGAGTTTTCAATATTAATGCGGCAGAGGCACAGGAAGACCCGGAGCTTGTTACGGGTACGTTTCTTATTGACAATAAATCTGCTTACGTTTTATTTGATTCGGGTGCGGATAGAAGTTATATGAGTAGAGATTTTTGTGCTAAATTAAGTTGTCCATTGACGCCTTTGGATAGTAAATTTTTACTCGAATTAGCAAATGGTAAATTAATTTCAGCAGATAATATATGTCAGAATCGAGAAATTAAACTGGTTAGCGAAACATTTAAGATTGATTTGATACCAGTAGAGTTAGGGAGTTTTGATGTGATAATCGGTATGGACTGGTTGAAAGAAGTGAAAGCAGAGATCGTTTGTTACAAAAATGCAATTCGCATTATACGAGAAAAAGGAAAACCCTTAATGGTGTACGGAGAAAAGGGCAACACGAAGCTACATCTTATTAGTAATTTGAAGGCACAAAAACTAATAATAAAAGGTTGCTATGATGTTCTAGCACACGTCGAGAAAGTACAAACTGAAGAAAAGAGCATCAATGATGTTCCCATTGCAAAAGAATTTCCCGATGTATTTCCGAAAGAATTACCGGGATTACCCCCACATCGATTCGTTGAATTTCAAATAGATCTTGTACCAGGAGCTGCACCAATAGCTCGTGCTCCTTACAGACTCGCACCCAGCGAGATGTAAGAACTGAAAAGCTAATTACAAGAATTTTTAGAGCGTGGTTTCATTCGAACAAGCACATCACCGTGGGGAGCTCCTGTTTTGTTTGTCAAGAAGAAAGATGGTACATTCAGGTTGTGTATCGACTACCGAGAGTTGAACAAACTTACCATCAAGAACCGCTACCCACTACCGAGAATCGACGACTTATTTGATCAACTACAAGGCTCGTCTGTTTATTCAAAGATTGACTTACGTTCCGGGTATCATCAAATGCGGGTGAAAGAAGATGATATTCCAAAGACTGCTTTCAGAACACGTTACGGTCATTACGAGTTTATGGTCATGCCGTTTGGTTTAACTAATGCACCAGCTGTGTTCATGGACCTTATGAACCGAGTGTGTGGACCATACCTTGACAAGTTTGTCATTGTTTTCATTGATGACATACTTATTTACTCAAAGAATGACCAAGAACACGGTGAACATTTGAGAAAGGTGTTAGAAGTATTGAGGAAGGAAGAATTGTACGCTAAGTTTTCAAAGTGTGCATTTTGGTTGGAAGAAGTTCAATTCCTCGGTCACATAGTGAACAAAGAAGGTATTAAGGTGGATCCGGCAAAGATAGAAACTGTTGAAAAGTGGAAAACCCCGAAAACTCCGAAACACATACGCCAGTTTTTAGGACTAGCTGGTTACTACAGAAGGTTCATCCAAGACTTTTCCAGAATATCAAAACCCTTGACTGCATTAACGCATAAAGGGAAGAAATTTGAATGGAATGATGAACAAGAGAAAGCATTTCAGTTATTGAAGAAAAAGCTAACTACGGCACCTATATTGTCATTGCCTGAAGGGAATGATGATTTTGTGATTTATTGTGACGCATCAAAGCAAGGTCGCGGTTGTGTATTAATGCAACGAACGAAGGTGATTGCTTATGCGTCTAGACAATTGAAGATTCACGAACAAAATTATACGACACATGATTTGGAATTAGGCGCGGTTGTTTTTGCATTAAAGACTTGGAGGCACTACTTATATGGGGTCAAAAGTATTATATATACCGACCACAAAAGTCTTCAACACATATTTAATCAGAAACAACTGAATATGAGGCAGCGTAGGTGGATTGAATTATTGAATGATTACGACTTTGAGATTCGTTACCACCCGGGGAAGGCAAATGTGGTAGCCGATGCCTTGAGCAGGAAGGACAGAGAACCCATTCGAGTAAAATCTATGAATATAATGATTCATAATAACTTTACTACTCAAATAAAGGAAGCGCAACAAGGAGTTTTAAAAGAGAGAAATTTAAAGGATGAAATACCCAAAGGATCGGAGAAGCATCTTAATATTCGGGAAGACGGAACCCAGTATAGGGCTGAAAGGATTTGGGTACCAAAATTTGGAGATATGAGAGAAATGATACTTAGAGAAGCTCATAAAACCAGATACTCAATACATCCTGGAACGGGGAAGATGTACAAGGATCTCAAGAAACATTTTTGGTGGCCGGGTATGAAAGCCGATGTTGCTAAATACGTAGGAGAATGTTTGACGTGTTCTAAGGTCAAAGCTGAGCATCAGAAACCATCAGGTCTACTTCAACAACCCGAAATCCCGGAATGGAAATGGGAAAACATTACCATGGATTTCATCACTAAATTGCCAAGGACTGCAAGTGGTTTTGATACTATTTGGGTAATAGTTTATCGTCTCACCAAATCAGCACACTTCCTGCCAATAAGAGAAGATGACAAGATGGAGAAGTTAGCACGACTGTATTTGAAGGAAGTCGTCTCCAGACATGGAATACCAATCTCTATTATCTCTGATAGGGATGGCAGATTTATTTCAAGATTATGGCAAACATTACAGCAAGCATTAGGAACTCGTCTAGACATGAGTACTGCCTATCATCCACAAACTGAAGGGCAGAGCGAAAGGACGATACAAACGCTTGAAGACATGCTACGAGCATGTGTTATTGATTTCGGAAACAGTTGGGATCGACATCTACCGTTAGCAGAATTTTCCTACAACAACAGCTACCATTCAAGCATTGAGATGGCGCCGTTTGAAGCACTTTATGGTAGAAAGTGCAGGTCTCTGATTTGTTGGAGTGAAGTGGGGGATAGACAGATTACGGGTCCGGAGATTATACAAGAAACTACCAAGAAGATCATCCAAATTCAACAACGGTTGAAAACCGCCCAAAGTCGACAAAAGAGCTACGCTGACATTAAAAGAAAAGATATAGAATTTGAAATTGGAGAGATGGTCATGCTTAAAGTTGCACCTTGGAAAGGCGTTGTTCGATTTGGTAAACGAGGGAAATTAAATCCAAGGTATATTGGACCATTCAAGATTATTGATCGTGTCGGACCAGTAGCTTACCGACTTGAGTTACCTCAACAACTCACGGCTGTACATAACACTTTCCACGTCTCGAATTTGAAGAAATGTTTTGCTAAAGAAGATCTCACTATTCCGTTAGATGAAATCCAAATCAACGAAAAACTTCAATTCATCGAAGAACCCGTCGAAATAATGGATCGTGAGGTTAAAAGACTTAAGCAAAACAAGATACCAATTGTTAAGATTCGATGGAATGCCCGTAGAGGACCCGAGTTCACCTGGGAGAGTGAAGATTAGATGAAGAAGAAATACCCGCATCTATTTCCAGAAGATTCGTCAACACCTTCAACAGCTTAAAATTTAGGGACGAAATTTATTTAACGGGTAGGTACTGTAGTGACCCGAACTTTTCCATGTTTATATATATTAATTGAGATTGATATTTACATGATTAAATGTTTCCAACCTGTTAAGCAATCAAACTTGTTAAGACTTGATTAATTGAAATATGTTTCATATAGACAATTGACCACCCAAGTTGACCGGTGATTCACGAACGTTAAAACTTGTAAAAACTATATGATGACATATATATGGATATATATATAGTTAACATGATACTATGATAATTAAACATATCATTAAGTATATTAACAATGAACTACATATGTAAAAACAAGACTACTAACTTAATGATTTTTAAACGAGACATGTATGTAACGATTATCATTGTAAAGACATTTAATGTATATATATCATATTAAGAGATATTCATACATGATAATATCATGATAATATAATAATTTAAAATCTCATTTGATATTATAAACATTGGGTTAACAACATTTAACAAGATCGTTAACCTAAAGGTTTCAAAACAACACTTACATGTAACGACTAACGATGACTTAACGACTCAGTTAAAATGTATATACATGTAGTGTTTTAATATGTATTTATACACTTTTGAAAGACTTCAATACACTTATCAAAATACTTCTACTTAACAAAAATGCTTACAATTACATCCTCGTTCAGTTTCATCAATAATTCTACTCGTATGCACCCGTATTCGTACTCGTACAATACACAGCTTTTAGATGTATGTACTATTGGTATATACACTCCAATGATCAGCTCTTAGCAGCCCATGTGAGTCACCTAACACATGTGGGAACCATCATTTGGCAACTAGCATGAAATATCTCATAAAATTACAAAAATATGGGTAATCATTCATGACTTATTTACATGAAAACAAAATTACATATCCTTTATATCTAATCCATACACCAACGACCAAAAAGACCTACAAACACTTTCATTCTTCAATTTTCTTCATCTAATTGATCTCTCTCAAGTTCTATCTTCAAGTTCTAAGTGTTCTTCATATATTCTACAAGTTCTAGTTACATAAAATCAAGAATACTTTCAAGTTTGCTAGCTCACTTCCAATCTTGTAAGGTGATCATCCAACCTCAAGAAATCTTTGTTTCTTACAGTAGGTTATCATTCTAATACAAGGTAATAATCATATTCAAACTTTGTTTCAATTTCTATAACGATAACAATCTTATTTCAAGTGATGATCTTACTTGAACTTGTTTTCGTGTCATGATTCTGCTTCAAGAACTTCGAGCCATCAAAGGATCCGTTGAAGCTAGATCCATTTTTCTCTTTTCCAGTAGGTTTATCCAAGGAAATTAAGGTAGTAATGATGTTCATAACATCATTCGATTCATATATATAAAGCTATCTTATTCGAAGGTTTAAACTTGTAATCACTAGAACATTGTTTAGTTAATTCTAAACTTGTTCGCAAACAAAAGTTAATCCTTCTAACTTGACTTTTAAAATCAACTAAACACATGTTCTATATCTATATGATATGCTAACTTAATGATTTAAAACCTGGAAACACGAAAAACACCGTAAAACCGGATTTACGCCGTCGTAGTCACACCGCGGGCTGTTTTGGGTTAGTTAATTAAAAACTATGATAAACTTTGATTTAAAAGTTGTTATTCTGAGAAAATGATTTTTATTATGAACATGAAACTATATCCAAAAATTATGGTTAAACTCAAAGTGAAAGTATGTTTTCTAAAATGGTCATCTAGACGTCGTTCTTTCAACTGAAATGACTACCTTTACAAAAACGACTTGTAACTTATTTTTTCGACTATAAACCTATACTTTTTCTGTTTAGATTCATAAAATAGAGTTCAATATGAAACCATAGCAATTTGATTCACTCAAAACGGATTTAAAATGAAGAAGTTATGGGTAAAACAAGATTGGATAATTTTTCTCATTTTAGCTACGTGAAAATTGGTAACAAATCTATTCCAACCATAACTTAATCAACTTGTATTGTATATTATGTATTCTTGATATACCATAGACACGTATACAATGTTTCGACCTATCATGTCGACACATCTATATATATTTCGGAACAACCATAGACACTCTATATGTGAATGTTGGAGTTAGCTATACAGGGTTGAGGTTGATTCCAAAATATATATAGTTTGAGTTGTGATCAATACTGAGATACGTATACACTGGGTCGTGGATTGATTCAAGATAATATTTATCGATTTATTTCTGTACATCTAACTGTGGACAACTAGTTGTAGGTTACTAACGAGGACAGCTGACTTAATAAACTTAAAACATCAAAATATATTAAAAGTGTTGTAAATATATTTTGAACATACTTTGATATATATGTATATATTGTTATAGGTTCGTGAATCAACCAGTGGCTAAGTCTTACTTCCCGACGAAGTAAAAATCTGTGAAAGTGAGTTATAGTCCGACTTTTAAAATCTAATATTTTTGAGATGAGAATACATGCAGGTTTTATAAATGATTTACAAAATAGACACAAGTACGTGAAACTACATTCTATGGTTGAATTATCGAAATCGAATATGCCCCTTTTTATTAAGTCTGGTAATCTAAGAATTAGGGAACAGACACCCTAATTGACGCGAATCCTAAAGATAGATCTATTGGGCCTAACAAACCCCATCCAAAGTACCAGATGCTTTAGTACTTCGAAATTTATATCATATTCGAAGGGTGTCCCGGAATGATGGGGATATTCTTATATATGCATCTTGTTAATGTCGGTTACCAGGTGTTCACCATATGAATGATTTTTATCTCTATGTATGGGATGTGTATTGAAATATGAAATCTTGTGGTCTATTATTATGATTTGATATATATAGGTTAAACCTATAACTCACCAACATTTTTGTTGACGTTTTAAGCATGTTTATTCTCAGGTGATTATTAAGAGCTTCCGCTGTTGCATACTTAAATAAGGACGAGATTTGGAGTTCATGCTTGTATGATATTGTGTAAAAACTGCATTCAAGAAACTTATTTTGTTGTAACATATTTGTATTGTAAACCATTATGTAATGGTCGTGTGTAAACAGGATATTTTAGATTATCATTATTCGATAATCTACGTAAAGGTTTTTAAACCTTTATTGATGAAATAAAGGTTATGGTTTGTTTTAAAATGAATGCAGTCTTTGAAAAACGTCTCATATAGAGGTCAAAACCTCGCAACGAAATCAATTAATATGGAACGTTTTTAATCAATAAGAACGGGACATTTCACATTTCTTGGTACCAGCATCTTCAGTCTTGTACTTTCGCTCTAAAGACTCCCATAATTCTTTGGCAGTCTCTATTATGCAGTACACGTTATAGAGAGAATTCTCCAAACTATTCAAAACATAGTTCCGGTACAGGTAATCCAAATGTTTCCATGCCTCAACCGCGCTCACAGTTTGAACATCCCCATCAACAAGTTGGGGAGCGGTTTCAGTTAAGACCCTCGCAAGGTTCAACGTTGTCAGATAAAAGAGCATCTTTTGCTGCCAACATTTAAAGTCCATACCAGTGAACTTTTCAGGTTTCTCAGCATGAGAAACTACCACATTCGGTAGTGGTGCAACTGTCGCAGCAGTAGCGTTAACAGTGGAGGAGCTCGGGATCGATACTGTCGCACCAGTATTTGTAACAGCAACGGTAGTGGAATCCGGGTTCGACTGAGTATTCATTCTGAAAAAGAGTCGGAGAAACATTAGTAACAAGGCCGAAGTTACAAATGAGTGTGATTTGAATTCGTAAGTAATCTTTTGTACAGACAAAGATTATATACTAGAAAATCATAGTGTTTTATGTTCGTAAACTTAACTCTCATAAATGATGAGAAATAGCAACATCATGTTAATTAAATAATAATTAGAAAGCAAATAAACCAAGATACAAAACAACAATTAAATATGTTTAATTAACTCTCACATGCACACTGTGAAGCCTTTTAACAGAAAGTTATAAAATTGCATTCATATTGACAAAGTACTCCAACATGTTAGGCCATTACACATGCAAATATTAATATATTCAAGAGCACTAGATACCATATATTCGAACAAGTTTATGTGCATTTAACCTCAACATAAACAAAAATCTTAACCATTAGGAATCAGAGCCACATGCAATACATGTCACAACATACAACAATACTTTAATAAAGATCATGCTGTCGCATTCATATGACCCGATTATAAACGTGTTTTGCATACCGAATTTATGAAGGTTACGATAACAGCATATAAAACCCAACAGTTATATATGAATTATCGATGTGGCAAAATATAGATTATAAAGTGATCTAGAGCCGCATGAAGAAATCTAATTTATTCAGAACCTGTTTTTAGCTGTATCAAACAGTAGTACGACCAGATGTTAATCGAATTAAACTTATATACATACACGAATCAGGTTCAGTTTCGTACGGACTAAATAGTTTTCATGAACCGAATTTGTTTAAGAATGTTACAAAGTAGGTATATACGAAACTGAGCATTGCAATATAATTGTAAACATAACAATAAGCCGAAACGTAAAAACGATCAAACCGAATTGAAGGGATGAACCGGGCTTGTGTTTCACACAATTCCCTTAAACAGATTCGTTGTCTGTTCCCAGGGCACACCGGTTCGAAGCAGCGTACTGCCGGACTTATAACACTTGCCTAAAAAAGAGTCGGATGCGTGAAACTGAGATGAAACAGATTCGTGTACTGTGTAGCTGCAGGTTTTTGTTATGTGTTTGGTTTCTGCAGATTGAGGCACTATTTATTTACAGAAAAGTTGCAGTTTAATCATTCCAACAAGTGAGTGGGTAATCATTCCAGCTTAATGAAATATATTATATCATGATCTCACCAAGTTGGACAATCATTACAACTGTATAGACCAAAAAATAAAAAATAAATCGTATTGCAAAAACAGGCCCCGCACGGGCCGGAATTTTCGGAGCTGCATTCGTGCGGGCACGCCCATTGGATCACAGGAAATCCCAAGTTTTTGCACCCCCCCCCCCCCCTGCGCGAGAGTAGGTGCTGGAGTAAAATATGGCATAAGGTCTTGACATAGGTTTAGAGATAAGAACTTATATACCTCTCATAAGTCTATCTCCATTCCTATGTGGGACAAGATGCATTCCACTAGATTTCCATATTCTTGCATCAAACACACAATATTGAGACTCGATATCTCATTCACATTATATCCATTTTGGACACACTTTAGCTCGTTTTAAAGTCCTCGTCAAGGACTACAAAATCCACTAAATAGCTACTAATATGTATTACGTTATCATATATTAATATGTGTCCAAAGTTTGGTAAAAACCATTTGTTTTATCCAAAATTTCCAACAGATCATTCCTTATTATTGTGCGAAAAGGTTAAGGTTATTTGGGAAAAGGTCTTATTTTGGTGGGGTGTTAATTCGTCTTACCCTTCTTTGGACGATTTCCTAAGTGGTTCGTACCCTTCATCGGTATCGGATATTGGTTCTCAAATTTGGCAAGTGGTGCGATGGACAAGTGCGTATCTTGTATGGAAGAATAGAAACCAACTGGTCTTCAAAAAGTCGAGTTGGACTCCTCCGATTGCGTTAAGTGAAATACAAGTTAAGAGCTGTGAGTGGATCGCGAAGCGTTGTAAAAAGAAGAAAATCGAATGGCATGATTGATTACATAATCCTATCTCATGTATAATTTAATTTAATTATTTGCGATGTACTTAAAATGTGCGTGTTCCTTAGTTGCTTACGTTAGATTCTAGCTCAGTATCGTTCGTTTGTATCTAAGGATCACTACTCTTGTATTTGGACGTTTTCGTGTTTAATAATATTCTGCTTTCAAAAAAAAAAAAAAATTTGTAGAAAATGAGAGTAAGTATCGGTGCAATGACATGGTGGGACACGTTCTCGTTAGATACTTCCTTTCCGAATTAAATAAAATGCAAACTGCTTTCTATTTTTACTCCTTTAACACCCTCACAACCCATTTATGCTGTACAAAGAATACATGTAAAATATATACGGTTGAACTTTGACCACGTTGAGTGGTGGCACGTGCCACCGGTACGTATAGTGTAGCTCCGCCTCTGTGGGTGAGTGGTTTTCATCTCTATTAGTGATTCTAAACCCAGTTTTCTAAAAAAAATTAATTATAACAATTAATTGTAATAATAAAATAGAATATATGAGAATGTCTAAAATAACATCAACCATAAATATATGAATTTGTCACGTCTAAATAATTACACAATCCTTTTATCACCCAAAAAAATGTGTGACTATCTATAACAATATTAATATTCATAATATAATCATTGATGATCTTAACGACCGATTAATATTACAATCAGGATTCTAATGGGAAATACCAACACAAACAAAAATGCATTAGTAACTTTCATACGAACTTGTTGATTTGCTATTATTAAGAACTTAGGTAGTTCTGCTTTCAAGAACAAAGTTTAGATTAATGTACACAAAGAATTTGTAACTTTCTTTTTTGCCTCACTTTGCTAAACAATCAATCCCTCGGTAATAATCTGCTTCCTGTTTCGTCTCCTACCTGTATAATCAAAAATAAAAAGTCAGAAAGATACGTACCAAAAATTATACTCCATGGTCCCGAATAAAAACAAGACAAGAAGAAAAAATGACATACTTGATTGTTTGTTTCTATTTTTAACACCAGATATACGCGGAATAAAGACACCAGTTCCATTACTCGTACTCCTCCATAAGTTGGACAACCAAACAGGCGCAGAACACGTGGACTTCTCATTATAATTGCTCCAACAAAAGTAGCCTTCGGTTTGTGGCTCCAAGATGATCTTTTGTTTATTCGTCAACCTATAAGTTGATCTTCTATTCGTCAATGTACTTCCAATAAAATCTTCCTTATCATCATCGTCAATCAATCTCAGAATCTGCTTTTCAAGTTCAACATAAAAACAATCTAAATCGTTGTTTGTGTTTGTTTCGTGAGCATAGATAGTTCTTGCGTTTGTGTCCATGTTTAAACTCTGTGCGAGGTTTTTGTGAAGATTTGAAATGAGGTATAAATAGTTGTTGGTTTGAATGGTTATATATTAAAACGTGTACATGTATTTATAGTTCTAATTACTCGATTGAATTGAAGCGTATTTTAATTGTAGGTTGACCTTTCGTTGACAAGATTGGTAATTTGGAATTTAGTGTTGATAGTGTCTATTTAAAATGTATACGTGTAAAATTAATAACGATTCAATAAACATTGAATTTTAGTATCTTCCATATTTGGTTCATTTGAATTCCAACAAGCATTTGGTGGACCGTGCGATGGTGCGGTAAACTTATTTTTGGCAGTTCTTCATACTTGTTTTAAGAAAGGTTTGCATTGCACTGGTCACAAAAGGTTCGTAGGGAAGCTGTTACAACGATTATTACAAAAGCTACAGGTATTACAAAAGCTTCAGTTTCGATTTTGCGACATCTTTTTTTGCACGGTTTATGTTTCAAGAGGGTATGAATGTAAGATGTCGTCAACGTAGCCAACTGATCCGATATATTCTGTTTTGTTTTGTGCAATATGGTTAGTAACAGTAGTGTATTTAAATGTAAAATGGCCAGAAGACGTTGTTATCAAAGCTAAAAATACATAAACTTACATTAAAGCTCCTAATTTGCTCATTGAATGTCGGCATTGGTACTTGGCTCGTTGCATACCCTGATCCTGATTCAAGGGCAACACAACATTCATGACTTTTAAGTCAACATATACTAAATAACCTTTTAAGTTATGAAGCTCAATTATGAGTAATTGGATCATAAGAATGAGTAGGTTACAAAAAGGTAGAATTTTGGTTGGTAAATTGTAGAGAATTAGGAAATTCATGATACAACTGATGTGTATTTTCAATAAGAGTATTTATGACAACTTTCAAGATCTTAAAGTTGATTGATTGTTAAGTTTCCTTTTCATTGTATTGATTTAAAAAAAAAGTTCCCTTTTTATTGTTTTGGATTATATCAAATTTATTACACGTTGTAATTGTAATGTGTCAAAGTTACCATTGTGACGGCTTGCATCATGATGTGTTCACTGTTAGCATATACACTCCTATAAATGAGAGACTTCAAAGAGTTTAATTTGACTTCAATAGTCAAAAAAAATTTTCCTAGTAGTTGTGACTATCGAAACATTTTGTCTTATTTAGGTTGAACTCTAAAGTTGTTTAAAATACTCAGGTTACAAAGTTAGACATACCTTCGGCGTTTTATGTCTGGGTATCATTAGCGGACACATTCCTAGCGATATGCGCAATGGCATCAGATGGTGTTGCTATAGAATGACTGCCCACAACTACAAAATGTAAAATAGCGTAGTATAAATGAAATATGATCAACTAAATTATCGAACACAAAAGAATTTAGAACATGACCACCCAAAGCACATGAAGAGGTCTAGACAGTTAAACATACCCTCGGAGGTATAGAAGCAACTACATAAATCAATATGTCCTAGTATAAATGAGATATTAACAATTAAAACCTCACACACACACAAAAATTGTGAACAACATAACTGCTTGAAACTCATGTAGTAGAATTCGATTATAAAGTTGAATATACCTTTGAAAGTTAATATCCCAGTATCATAAAGGGAGATAAATTTAAAATCCCAGCACCCACAGTCTCTGTTGCTACAGGATAAGTGTTTACAACTACATAATCAAACATATCCTAGTATAATGAGATATGAATGACCAAAACAAAGAATACAACGAAATTGTAAATACGTTATCACCTGAGACCCATGTTTGTCGATGAACCCCTAATACACATGTGGCCCGACTCAGGCAAATGTACAGCATCATCAAATTTACCTAGACCCTTATCCAATTTACCTATAATCATCAACACAACAAACAACATCATCAAATTCACCAGTCATATTGTCCGTATTCGACAATAAAAAAATAGGTGCTCGTGGTTAATATGTTTGACAGATTACTCCTTTGAATGCGAAATTGATATTGAAGTTAGTAAACCATATTTATGAAAATGACATACTGAAATTAGTAAAATTATTAATGAAATTAGTAAAATTAACGAAGTTTATGTACTGAAATTGATATACCTTCAGTCCCTTGCAAATTCAATAATCAATAAATAAGGCCAAATTAGGCCAAAGGCCGATCTTGAAGGTTCCAATGTTGAAACCCACCACCAACAGTAAAAAGTCGTCACCTCCATCGAATTAGAGTTCTGATATATTAAAACCCAAACATCGATGTTGAATGTTGCGATCGATTTAAACATGTAGAACGTTTCGATCTAGACACACCATCTTATGAACACCAACAAAAGGAGGAATCAATCGCCAAAAAAAAAAAAAAAAAAAAAAAACCATACCTTCTAGTCCAAATCAGAAGTCGACGATGACAAATGACGCTAAGGCAGCGATAAGCAAGAGATATCAGTGATAGTGATGGAGACGATGCTTGGTGGCGATGGAGACGATGCTTGGTGGCGACGGAAACGACGGTGGCGATAGAGACGCTAGAGCTCGCAAAAAGCTTCTAGTTGTTGGGAAGCAGATTAAAGGTACTCCGTATAAAAATACTGAGGGGAGTAGATAAATATGTCAGGTAAAAAGACGATTATACACTTTTCTAATAGAATATTGGTGTGAATAGTAAAAACATACTTTTTATTGAGATATGTCCATTTGAGCCCAAAATTTTGGATGAAAAAAAAAAAAAGTAAAAATTGCCGACGTTATCATGTTACTATTCCTACTATTCATTATGTTACTATTTCTACTATTCATTCATGCCCTCTGATATACTTATTGTAAATTTCCCCAAGTCCGAAGTGAAGTCATATTAAAGTTTTTTTTTTTTTGGATAAATGGCAATACCCCATAAAATTTATTAAAGAATAAAAATGAATAGAATAATATCACACATTCACACTCCAAAAAAAGCAACAAGCCAAAATCAAGAAAGCGTAAACCACAAACAGCTATGCACACGAAAACCACCAAACAAACACCACCACGTAATCATCCATTTAAGCTTCATTCCAAGTTTAGTCATTTATAGTGGATTATGTTTACATGACTGCTGATGTATTCTTGTAATACAGTTTGACTTACAATTTGCAACGTATGATGTTTATAATGACTTGCAATTTATAGAGTTTGATGGTTTAATATTGTGATCCGATGACCCTATTTACATACGCAAGTGTACATTGATTGTCTAATTTTGTGACCAGATAACACAAACTATAACATGCTTCAGTTTTGACCTGTTTTGACTTTTATGACCACTTTACACACATAATGACCTAATGACTGGTCACAATGACTATATGACCAGTTCTAACATTGTGACCTAATGACCAATTTACACACATACTGACCTGGTAGTACTTTCAATTTATGCGTTTTGACCTAACGACAACTGTTATGAAACTGAAAAATGCTGGAAATAAACTAGTGTTGACCACCTTTGACCAACTTCACACTACATCTGCTTTGACACCAAATGTATACAACAAAAATATACTTTGTATATAACAAGACTATGCCCAAATTAACACTTTCATCAAACTGTTTTGACATCTAACATGGGTGCAATTTCAGTATTAACCAGTTTTAACCAAAATGTATCAAGTAGCAATTTTGACCTGTTTTCAACAAAAGTCAATAATAGTCAACAATTTGGTTCAATACACTACCAAATGTGTAACTTTTGACCTGTTTGCACAGAGTATAACTTTTGACCTGTTTTGACTAAAGTGTATACTACAAAAGTATAACTTTTGCACAAAGTATAACAAAAGTCAATTAAAGTCATTACACTACAAATAACATCATTAGTCAACAAAAGTCAAGAATAATCAGAATCACCATTAACCATAATAAGTACAGTATTAATAGTCAACAAAAGTCAACAAAACCACCAAAACCATAATGAAACTTCTTATAGAAGATTGGTGTACACCACTAGAGTTGATCACATAAGCTACTACAAAGGATCACATAGGCTATACATAGTTCTGTCTATACAAAAGATAAGTGTTTAAAAATAAAGTACATTACAAATGATTACTGTATTAGGCTGCTACAAAAGATTTGTGTACCACACTATTACAGTTGATTAGTAAAATAGGTTAGTGTCTCAGCTTTGATTTTGTCCTTCAATATATCAGTAACTCATACAAAATGATCTTCCTGTCTTTTGATCCAATAGTTGTCATTCTTTTTTCTTCTTCTTCTTGGTTTTTGTGTGGATCATCACTTTTTTTTTTTTTTATTAATATTGTTTTTGTTAAAATGATTGTATATGTATGTATATTTTTTGGTTTTATAGTTGTTTTAACTGGCTGGTTGAATATGGCTCGTTTAGTGGAGGGTTGTGTATGTTGCAGAACAGTCACAATCACCTAGATCCCGATTATACATAGCCACACCTATAATAAAAGTATAAAAGAAGAAACAAAATATATAAGTAAAAATAACAACAAATCACACCTATAACATCAACAAAATAGAATCAGTAACATCATTTATATATATACAATCAATTAAATAATTTGTAATCAAAGAAATATGAAAAAACAACCACTACAAATATCAAATAACAATAAGCCTGAGATGAAAATAAAATTATAAAAAAAAAGGAATTTTGACAACCAACACAAGAAGAGACATAAAATAAGACATACCATTAATCGAACATTTGTTGTTGAACTCAAAGTGGTCTTCCTAATTTCATTTTTACAAAGTGGGCACGAACCACTTATTTTCAACCAATCACGCACACAATCCTTGTGAAACAAATGTGTGCAAGGCAACTCTCTCAGTTGTTCGTTGTTTTCATAATTTGCTAAACAAATGCTGCACACCTGTCATCAAGTAAATACAATACATATACATACATAAATTAATAATTCAGGAGAAACAAAGTAACAAAAAACAATCAGAGACAGAGAATTAAGGTAAGAGAAAGATCGACTTACCGCATCTTCCGCATATATTATACGTTCGTTTTGTGTTCCCGCGCCCAGCACCCCATCTTCACCGTCACCCCCCGATTGTTGGCTTTCGTTAATATTATTATTATTATTATTATTATTATTATTATTATTATTATTATTATTATTATTATTATTATTATTATTATTATTATTATTATTATTATTATTATTATTATTATTATTATTATTATTATTATTATTATTATTATTATTATTATTATTATTATTATTATTATTATTATTATTATTATTATTATTATTATTATTATTATTATTATTATTATTATTATTATTATTATTATTATTATTATTATTATTATTATTATTATTATTATTATTATTATTATTATTATTATTATTATTATTATTATTATTATTATTATTATTATTATTATTATTATTATTATTATTATTATTATTATTATTATTATTATTATTATTATTATTATTATTATTATTATTATTATTATTATTATTATTATTATTATTATTATTATTATTATTATTATTATTATTATTATTATTATTATTATTATTATTATTATTATTATTATTATTATTATTATTATTATTATTATTATTATTATTATTATTATTATTATTATTATTATTATTATTATTATTATTATTATTATTATTATTATTATTATTATTATTATTATTATTATTATTATTTTTATTATTAAACGTGTACGTCGGTAGAGAATTTATTAAATCTCTGGGGGCACCTCTAATTCGTGGTGTACACAAGAAGATTAAGCGGCTCGCGAGATTCAAAAAAGATGGTGTGATCACATACACCACCCATCTGAATGTAAGAAAGGCTAAATATAGCCTGCCAAAACCATTAAATAATAATAATTATTAATTATTATTATTATTACAGTCAAGGTTCAAAAAACAGAAACACGCCTCGAGGTGTTTCCCCTTTGTGAGGCGAGGCGAACCGAGGCGCACGTTTGAGGCGGAGTTAAAAAAATACATAAATATATAAAGTCATTAATGATTCCACAATACATAATATAAAGTTCATTATAATACAACAAATTAATGACTCCACAATAGACAAAGTCATTAAAGTCACATAGTCACATAAAGAATTTATTTCAAGTTTAAACCGTTTCAAAATATATAAAGTCAAACATCAACAAGTACTCATAAAAAGACCTTAATTTTAGATAAAAAGACCTTTTATAAAGACTTTACAAAAAAATAACCCTAATTTAGGTTTTGCCGCCCAATAGAGTTTTGTCGCCAGACAATTTTCCCGCCATTTTTTGCTAAACAACATGAGGCGCACGCTTCATCCCTGTATAACACTAAGTATGTATTTATATTCAATGACTGGCTTACCAGTACAAATTTGGCGCATCGGAAGCGAAAGAATTAGATCGAATGATCCAAAAACCCCCAACAACAATCCAAGCTAGAAAGAAGTAATCAGACCCAACTCTAATGTATCCAGCAAGCACTCTGAGCCTGCAACAGAAGAAAATATGTTATTATATTCCACAGACTCGTAAATAATTAAGTGTATCTTCGAAAAACTACGTACCTGTTACTCAGCAAAGGTGATACAAGTCCCGGGATGGTTGCAACACTCGCAAGGACATAACAAAGAACCCAAGTAAACAACGGGGATTGATGCCTGGATAAGGACAAAACTAATATAGCTGTGAGTATTTGACTCAAGCTTATAAATAGTTTTATCCATATCCAATAACCAAAACCGTGTTGAACAACAGAATCATCACTGACATTATTTGAAGGAATGTCTTGATTCTGCTGTGAGTTCAACACATTCATAGGTATGTCTCGGTGTACATCAACCACATGCCCATCCCGTTCCATTGGCAACGGTGGTGATTGAAATAGTGACGATGGTGTTTGACCGGTGGCTGAGGTGGCGGTGACAGGCGTTTTGGTGGCGGATAACGGTGGTGTTAAGCGGTGGGAATGGTGGTGGTGATGAGAAGGAGAAGAGTGATGGTCGATAGAAATTGAAAGATAAATTTTTTATGTTAAAGGGTCCAATGACGTGATCCACTGCAAATAAATTCAAAATTCCAATTTAAAGAAACAACTGAAATTGAAACGCTAGTAATTTGGGGTTTCAATTTTAAAAGTTAAATTAAGATACATCAAAGCCAATTTCGATAGAGAACTTATAACAAAGGCCCGAGATATACTTTATCGAGATCCCATATCAAATACCGCCCAATCAGACATAAAAATGACAGTAAGGAGATCAAAGTTATGAACTTTTATAGAAAATAATTCACATGTTAATAGCAAATAATGAAATAATTCACATGTTCCTCATTCTCAAAATTCAAACTTCTATAAGATTTTCACAAAGATAACATAAGGGCAAAACAAATATATATTTTCAATACATGTGGGAAAAAATACGAAGATGAAACAGAATTACGAGTAAAAGAGGATAAAGTTGTGTAATTCAGAATCACTAATTCTATATAATCATATCCAAACACAAATTTCAATATAAAACACAATTTTCAATATTCTTTAAGCTAAAACAGTAAAACACAATTCTTTAAGAACATTTAAGCTACAACAAATTGATATAAGAACAATTTCTATACAAATTTAAGTTTTAAGTTAAACACATGAAAATTCTAAACAAATACGTTAAAACTTAAGTTTAACTTACAATCAAAACAGAAAATTCTAAACAAATTATATGAATTAATCAAGAGCAACAGAGAATTCAATATAAAACGTACCAATCACAAAAAGTTCTTAACAAATTGAACCAGAAATACAATTCCGTTGTTGATGAATCTCGAATTCGGCGTATAGATGCACGAGCAGCGATTAAGATTAGGGTTTATTGAGCAGGAGCAGCGACCGATTCATCTTCGTCTACACAATTAAAGACGATATCATTGTTGTTGAATCTTCGAAATTACAAACGATCGTGCGATGTGCGATGAGTACAGCGCGCGATTAAGATTAGGGTTTTTACTTTTTACTTTTTACTTTTTTTAAGCATCGATCGACGACACCGTGTCATTGTAAGACTCAATCCCTCGTATTCAATCTTAGTAAGACCCGTTTGGGTCCAGGCCTTGACCCAATAATCTTTTAAAAAAGATTGGGCTGTGGTGGGCTTTTAAATTTGGACCCATTTTTTTTTTTTATTTCTTTGGACCCATTTGGGTCTTCACTTAAACCCATTGGACCTTTTTTGAGGTTTTGGGTTTGCTTTACCAGGTCTAGTACTATTTCTTTTGTTTACATCAATCCCGTTTTAATTGAAGGGAAATACGTGGAATTTATATATTTGGCCTATTCAGCGAATAATTAATTAATTAATTAAGGAAAATTACATGTAAGCATGATTAAAGATATAATTACGCCCTTGATTCAAGTGGTTTCCTCAAAAGTGCATATTGTTTCCGAAACTTTTTTTTACTGCGTTGGTCCATGTGATTTGAGATTTAAAAAATACATTCGGTCTTAAGTCACCCAGTTGCTATAACAAGTCAACCCTTCTCTCATTGTTTATTTGTTTTTCCTTGGGATCAATAAAGGGTTGTTATGAGACTTGTTAGGAATGAATGGAAAGGTCAACCGTTATCACATTGATCTTCCTTGGTGGATCAATGTAGGGTTGTTATGAGTCTAGTTATGAAGAAGGTCAACCCTTATCTCATTTCCCTCCTATCGTCGAGGAAATGTTGGATTGTTTTGACTGCACTTGTTTGTTAGTAGCTTTGTTTCTCTCTAAGAGAAAGATCACGGTTGTTGAACACCATTATTTCCGGAAAAGGATTGACCGTGCGTGTTACACACTCCCTTGCTTCCGTACATATATTTTATATTTAAAAAGTTCTGACCGCCAGGTTAACAACTTAATAGATATTTATAACACCAAGATATCGGCTCCAACCCGCTTGGTCCCTCATCTCAACGTCTGTTAAAAATTACTCCGTTAAGTAACTCATACCATTTCATCAATTATCATTATCAATTATTAACATTACAGGACAAATAATGTAATGTATGTTTCTGAAATTAACGGTCTAATACTACCGAATCATCTTCTTCACTCATATTCATTGAAATTTTAAAGGTCTAATAATATTTATACCAAATCACAATCTCTTTTACTTAAAATAAAAGCAATATTGAGTGACAATTGAACTAAAAAACCTTATCCTAACCACCCATTAACACTACTAAACACTTAAACAAGACTATCTATTTTGATATTTAGGCTTTGTCACTTGAGTAAGTGTAGATTAGGAATTAAAATCTCCTTAATACCCCTTTAATAACCAAAATACGGGGTTTCACAATAGATTAGGGGTTGTGGAAATCAACTCATTCAATTGTTTATCCTGAAAGAAAGAAAAAAGAAAAAAGCTATCCCCAATGCAATTTGAACCTTAATTTCTCCCCAAAAGTCTAAAATCATATTCCAATAGAGAGGTTTCGTCTCCTTAATCGAACCTTTTGAATTAGTTTACTGTAATAACAAAATCGCATCGCTTTTTCTAACCCCAACTCCATCATAATATTTGTATGTAACCTACATACTCTCTGCAATCGAGAACGAAACCATTGTTCGAAAATATAACTGATGGGGGACGTTCATTCGTTAGAAGTATGTTTACTACCCAGTTAAATTCGAAAATAAAACTGATGAAATCAAATAGGGTAGCAGTTATGATTAGTCACTGATTCTGAAAACATGTAATTGCCTGACGTTTTGTACCTAACTTTCATCCAGGTTAATAAATTGAGAAACTTTGTAATGTTATTTTCAAGGTTTCATACTTATAACTTGCATTTTTTGAATTAGGTCATTTGAATACGTGGTTGTTATGTTAAGAACCATTGAGTATATGAGTATTAATGGTACCTCATAACTAAATATTTTTAATAGATCATATTTTTTTTAGAAAGGCAGAAAGTTTTATTACTAAAAAAGAACAAGGTACATTGAGTGCACATGAGCTTCATGCACTTTTGCTTCTAAAGCTACAGCAATTATACAGCGACTAAAAACTAACAGCAACTACAACTAGAGATTTAACAGTTGAAAAGTAACAAACAAAAACCGAAGCAGCCGTAAGATCATATAACGTCAACCATGGTCATCGAATTGGCTAGGATTGAGAAGCCATTGATTCCAATTGAGAGATACTTCTTTGCCCGATTGGATATCCACTCGTATGACTTAACTTGAATTTCGTTTAGCAACATAGGACCACTTCCTTTATTATTGCGAAATAAAGTAGCATTGCGATTCTTCCAAAGAGTATACCCACACGATCATTCAATAGCTTGCCATAAACTTGAAGAATTGTTCGACTTGGATGAACCGAATTTTCCTACGAAAACGTCTTCCATATGAGAGTATGGCACCACCGAATTGTTCCACCATTTCATTACTCTTGACCAAAGGTCTTGAGTAAACGGACATTTAATTAAGATGTGCTCTACACTTTCTATTTCATTATTACAAATGGGACATAGTACCGAGTCCAAATCAACTCCACGTTTATCTAATTCAGCGCGAACCGGAAGTCGATTCATTTTTGCCCGCCATACGAATATCCCAATTTTCTGAGGGAGCATTGGATTACGCATTGTAGCAGCAGCGTTTGAGATGGATTCGAGAAGCTTTTCATCAATAATGTTTGTGAGTAACTTTGTTGATAATAGCCCATTATTTTGCATGTTCCAAGCCCATGTATCGCATTCATTTGGGGCATACCTGAATTGACCGATCAGAGCTAAAAGGGAATCGAGCTCACTGTGTGTTCGGCCACTTGGTGGTCTTGACCATGTCCATGAAGTTTTCCAATTTGATTCTTCCTTAATTAATCTCTCGCTTACTGTGGCATTTTTATTTACTTCAAGCTTAAAGAGCCTGCCGAATCTTTTGCTGAGTTTCTCATTGTTCAACCATCGATCATTCCAAAATGAAGTGTCATCGCCTTTGCCTATGACTTGCACAAACGAATTAGTAAAAGGGATATTAAAACTTTCAAGTTGAAGGCCGATTGCAATTATCTTGCTCCACACCGAATTTTTTCTTTTCAAATGAGTTGATCCAATGTTTCCCAACCCACCATCCCGCCCATACAGACATTTTATTACTTTGACCCATAAGGCGTTTTTCTCTTGTTTGAACCTCCACCACCATTTACCCAATAGTGCCAAGTTTTTGGCTTTGAGAGACCCAATGTTAAGCCCTCCCTTTTCGTAAGATAGTGTCAAGTTTAGAAAATTCATCTTTCAAAGTCTTAATTTCATCAGATTTGCATTTAAGTTTTTCATTTAAAGATTAAACTAGCTTAAAGCCCGCGATTTCGCGGGTTTTTTTTAAGGGTCAATTTGAGAATAAATTCGTTGAAGTGAAAGGACAGTATATAGTATAACAAAATGATGTTGTGATACTGTTTTCGCTACTTACCTTTCGTTTTTTTCTAGTAGCCCTATTGGTATTTAACAACACAAATTACCAATCGGCATATTATTTCACACACAAAAGCAATCGAAATACACATAAATTCATACATAAACTGATTGATCCAAAAATCAACGCAACTCCGAAACAGAAAAATAGCCCGACTTGTGGAAACCTAACCATTAAACGACAAACAAAACATTGACAACAAAGTATTTACAATGCTCACTTAGCAATGCAAGTTATAAACACCCATTGCAGCCATGGGTGTTTTAGGCTTAGAGTGGCCACAAATAGCAGATTCTTTGTACAAAACATGTCTCTATCAACCCAACCCAGCTCGACTATTTTTACCCTTATTAAAAAGATTAAACCATTTTTATTGTTACAACATGCCACCCAACCCACTTACATGTAACTCTTCCAATTAATGACTTTATGTAACCTTATTTACTCGCATAAACTAATGGTTAATTGTTGTGACACATTTGAAAACATAATAAATATGAAAAATTTATACAGTACTATGTTTGAATATCAAGTAACAACCATCCATTAGAAACCTTTCATCAGGTTTCATTCACTATATTTTGAATGAGATGTCCACTAATGTAACAAATAATAGAGAAATAAATAATTTAGCATAACATATAATCATTAACTTATAGAATGCCTTTGAACAAAACAAAAAAAGGGAAAAAATAAATTGTACAACTTTCGCCAACTGCAACATCGTCCACTGTCCTTCAATTATGTTAATCATTTAAGTGTAACACATGTGTCAATATGGTCAAACCCGACCAAATTACCACTCTCATCTTTTTCAGATAAATAAATTTACTAAACACTTGGTAACAAAGTAAGCGCGCGAAAAACCTATTTTAAAAACAATGGGTGTTCATATAAAGATATACTAAATAGTTAATAGCAAATTGAACCTCTTAGTATAAGTTGGAAACTATGGTTTTGCTATAAATATTAAATCATACACTAATATAAAAATCAAATAGTGGCCTAATTAGCTAGTATAAGTTAGTGTTCTAAAATCAAACATATAAACTGAATAAAACAATATCGACTTCACCCTTTGCTAAAAGGGACCTAATAACTATTTCTGATTACGCCTTTTTGCTGTCAAATATCCACAAACCCACTTTACCCCATGTCAAATCATGGATCCATCTATATTCTAAAAATTACTATCATTCCCACACAAAGTCTCGTTTAAAGTTGAATTTGTTACATGACAAAAATGCCCGACTTTTTATAATGTCATATGCAAACTTAGTACATCATTTCTACGACAGCGAATTAGGATTACAAATTTTTTTGAGTAATATGATCACAAAATCTTTCTTAAAACTGGTACCTTGCAAAGACTTTTAGTTAATAAATTATCATCGTTTCTACAAATCATTTATCATATAAAACACACAGTAAGTTAAACGCACTTCCGTTATACAAGAGTACTAAAATAGAAAATCGAAGCAAACGTAAAGTTGATGAACTAATTTTCATAGAAAAGATTGAAAAGAAACTAACCTCATCACCCCAAGAAGGAGCTCGTCTTCTCAAAGACCTTAATTCCTCAACAAAAAGGGGGTGATAATCTAATAAAAACCATATTAATAACAAACTCATTCACATAAAAAAACCCAGTTGATCATAAATGAAATTACAAAAAAGAAATTGGCAGCTAAATTAGGATATGAGGTGAAAGATACACATATATATAATACAGACAAAGATATATAAGTTGGTTTATTTGACATACCTCAAAAACTCTTTAATGCGAGTGTCGGACACAACATCTGAAGATGTACCTTTTCGTTTTTTTTTCCCTTTGATTCAGTTGGAACATCTGTATTTTCCGACTATTATCAGATGCACCTGAAAATAGATTGATATATCTACATCAATGTTATTCACATAAGCACATGCCAAACCTAATACAACCCATGTCTCTTCATTATCACACTTGGACTTTTTAGTTTGACTAATCAAATGGAAAGAGGACTTACAGCAACGATTCACGGGTTTCCGCACCTTCAATGTAAAAGTTCCAAATTTAAAAGATATGTTTCAAATAAATGTGAAAAAAGGAACTATCGATCAAGAAATATTATTACATACATGGTGGTGGCTAAACTGAGATCAAGTAAAGAAGTGAAAGAGAGGTTTCAAGTGACAAACACGTACATTAAGTTGAAACCCTGTAAATCATAGAAAACATACAAGAAGTTCATCAAAATAAATACATACATAAAATAACAATTGACAGCAAAGAACATTATTAACTAAATTATTCTAGAATAAAAATGCATATAAAGTGATGAACAAAGCATGAATATGTATTTGAA
This sequence comes from Rutidosis leptorrhynchoides, assembly GCF_046630445.1. Lineage (NCBI taxonomy): Eukaryota > Viridiplantae > Streptophyta > Magnoliopsida > Asterales > Asteraceae > Rutidosis > Rutidosis leptorrhynchoides. The sequence goes on along the minus strand of NC_092335.1, from coordinate 155,336,252 downwards.
ACATTTTATCGAACACCTAGTGGGCATATGTATGTACCAAACAAAATCATACTCCGTAATAACTGATAGCAAAGAAAATCCCAAGATAATTAATCGGTCAATCATAATCAGATAACGACATAATGATCGATGATCGATTAAATATTAAATAGCAATCTGAAATACGATGTGATTACCTGAATTCATAGGCGTTAGAATTGACAATGTTCATCATTGGTCTATAGAAATTGTGATTTAACTCAGAAATCAAAATTATGTTCAATATTGAAGAACTGTTGGTAAACGATAAATTTAATCATCATTTAATTTGTGATCGACAACAGTAATGGCATAATCTTCCTATTAAACCTTCAAACGATTAGATTAAGGAGACGTAACCTTTAAATTTGAGTATGATTTTAGCCTTGTGTATTGGGGAAAAAATTAGGGTTCTTCTTTATCTGAATACATGAATGAATGTGGATCAAAATCACCGTATATGTCGTTGTTTCTGTTCTTGGTCTCGTGGATTGGATTTGTTTGAAGTAATCCTTGAAGATTAATATTGAAGATCGAGTTTTTGTTTGTGAGAGGAAATTAGAAGGGTATAATCTTGATTAGAAAATTTGGATGATTAAGATTATGGATATTAATGACAATGAAAGGCTAGGATTAGTGATTTAAAATTTAGATGATCTATTTTTAACTTTGTTATTATAATATAGATAGATAGAAGATAGATAGATAGATAGATTTCAGTTTTGAAAACTTCTTCACGTTTGCTGCTTAAATCAATTCTCAGGTAGTCAAACATTTTAGCCTTTACATCATCAGTATAAGTTCGAAAATTATCAACCTTATACAGCATTTCAGATTTCCATTGAGGTGAATCCCTTTTCTGATCAGCTTCCCTCATATTAGCTAGAAATGTACTACCACTTTCTTCCTCTACCAACTCCTCTACCTCTCTGGCCATTAAACATAGCTTTTTACCAGTAGTATAACCATCACACTCTTCATCAGTTTCACTATAACAAGATGAAGATGAGTTGGTCTCATCCCAGTCATGATGTTCAGCAACTAGCACCTTCTCTGGTTTCTTCTCCTTCTTATCAGTCTTTGAATTTTCCTTCATTTGGGCCTTCATTGCTTTGTACTTGTTCTTGTACTTTTCAGCTTTTGAAAAAAAGGTTAGCATGTGATGAAGGCTTTCTGAACATGCATTCAGATGCAAAGTGTCCTACCTTTCCACAGTTGTAACACTCAGATTTGGCGCCCTTGACTGATTTACTATCATACCTAGCACTTAGCTTCTTACTCACTTTTTATGACTTGCTGGTTCTATTACGATTGAATTTTTTGAACTGCCTAGCCAGCAAAGCCATACCTTTAGCAAACCTTTCCATATCATCATCATCATCATCACTGCTTTCATCAGACCCAATACCATTACCTTCATCATCTTCAGCTGCCTCTTCTTCTTCTACCATCAACTTTTGAACCAGTAAAGCTTTTTGAGCTTTCTTTTTAGCAGCAGCTACAAGAGCAGTATCATCTGATTTTACAGATTTTGAAGTGGTGGGGGCAGACTTAAAGTTTTCTTTTAAATTAACCTCAAGTTTGGCATCTGCCTTCTCATGGTTCCAAAGTGTACCATACAGAGATGACATGTTAAAATTCTTTAAGGTCTGAGTGGTTCTTAATGGGTAAGTAACATGTTTCCATTTAGAAGGCAGTGATTTAATGAATTTGTTGACTTGTTCAAAATCAGTATATGTGACTTTCAAAGTAAGCAAGTCAGCAACTAAGGAATTAAACCTAATGAAGGTTTGCTTAAGTGTCTTACTTTTGTAGGTAAAGAACATTTCATATTCTCTTTTTAAAGCAATAATCTTATTTTGCATAACCTCATCCATACCCTCATATGTAACATCAAGATAGTCTAACATAGCTTTAGCATTCAATTTTCCCTTAATCAGTTTGAACAAGTGGTTATGTAATGTGATAGCTAACAAGGTTCTGATCTTAGGGTCAAGTCCAACACGACGTTTGTCCTCATCCACCCATCTAGATGGGGGAAGAACAACTTCTCTGCTTGGGATAGCAGGAGTATCTACTGTAGCAGGAACGCTATCAAGTGTTTCAGTAGGGATGAATGGTCCATCTGTAGCAATGCCAGGCATGAGTGGGTCAACAGACTCAAGATGGAGCAGGAACCTAGCTTTCCAAGTTTCATACTGTCATGACCCAGAAAATTTCGACTAATTTTAAATCAAACTCTCGATACGATTTAATATTTTTGACGCGATAAACAAAGTCTGTTAAGTTGAGTCTCAAAATTTTTGAACTGTTTTCTTACCTTCATTAAACTTCGACTACTCTCGACGATTCACGAACCACTATTTGTAAGTAGGTACATATACATTTAAATATATGTAAATATATAATGTTATATTAAATTTATTTGTTTAGAAATATATAATTAATATATTTAACTAGAAAAAGAAGCCCGCGCGATGCCGCGGGGTCTTTGGGTTGCGTATTCATAGTTAACGGAGCGTATTATAGGTGTGTATATGTATTGAATATAGTCCGATGTATTGAGAATTTTTTTTAAGTGTCCGTTTCGCGTATAGTTAGTCCTGTTGTGTTCGTAAGATTTTTTTGAGTTGAACGATGGGCTCGAAAAAATTTAACTCGCACCGAGCGAGAAGATAGGACCCGTTAAAGATTCGGGTGGAATTTGTTTCTTTTATTTTAATAAAATTGTATATTTACATTTTTTACCCATGAGAAAATGAAAACTTGAGGGGTCGTTGTGTAAATTGAGGCAAAGGTGAGGGGCCGATTGCGGTGTGAACGCAAAGTCAAAGCTACAATCTCAAACAATTGAAACTACACAAATCTTCATGAGTTTTAGTATATAGGGGTAATTACTTAATAAAACTTGTTATTTAAAACTGTTTATATATAGAAAGAGAATATATTAAAAATAAGTGATTTCGAGCTTAAACAGTAAATAATTGTAATGCTCGGTTGACATTTCGTTAGTGTTCATATAGATCTATTACATATACATAAAGGATTAAGATAAAAATTAGACTGTAAATTGATTACGAAGATTCTAGGTTTGATAAAAATATTTTTAGCTTTTTAGTATTAAATTTTAGTACTCCGTACATATTAAATGGAACAGAAAATAAATAATTATCGAGCATTATTGATCAGGTTTCAAACAGTTAATGAGTGAAATAATTAAATATATTTAATCTAAAAATTTGGAAATTTTAGGAACACTTTTATACGTTAACTGTTTAGCAATGGACACGATATAGCATTCACTGTCGGCAGAATAGGAGATAGATATTTTACTCTTTTCATTTTTCTGCACGTTTAAGCAACCACTTGTGTTATTATAATATTATTACAAATCACGGAGTAAAAATATGCACTACAAATTCATGACTTGATTACTGTTTCCTTTTTGAAGTTTATTATTATATGATAATATAATACACATGCTGAAAACCATTTCCTTGCTTTATATATACATGATATATTAGAAGAGAGGGATATATGCAAGCTCGATCACCACACCACCAGTTCATCGCCCGACAACCATCACACACTTCCATTTTGTCAAAACCACCATGATCACCATATTCACCTTTCTTCAAACAAACACCATCACAAACATCCGCCACCTAATTGATTTTGCAGTTTACGGATAACCACCATCATCATCGCTATAATTGGTGTTCATTTCTGTCCCTTCATAAAAACCCGTCACTTGCAGCCTTCTTTTGTTTCAACTTGTCACCACTGAACACCACAGCTTCACCATTGAACACCCCACCAAACCACCAACACCCATTTAAACAGTGGAGTATTATACATTTATATTTTTGTTGTTTCAGTCCGAGATGACTTCACAACCATTAACAACCAAATCACCACCGCAACACTCCTGCTTACGTTTCTGTGATAAAGGCTGCTGCATATTGCAGCTACCACTGCTGTTGTTCGATGATATTTTTCAGCCACCTAAACCGCCATAACCGCACCACCACCGAGAACCTGCTGCAGCTTTTGCTCAAGGTTTTTGTTGAAACGATGGTGATGAAATGATGTATATTGAGAAGAAGAAATGATCACGATGATGAGTCTGTGATTATGTTAATGACGTGATGATGGTAATTAGATGACGAAGATGGATATGATGATGACAGTAATTGATGATGATAAACCGTTTTTGTTTATGTTAAATAAATAAAAGTGCGAATGATTGCAAGTATGTAACAAGCGGTTCAATGGTTGGAAGTGTGTTTCTTAAGCGAGAGGTCTTGGGTTCCAGCCCGGGCAATGGTGTTTTATTTTTTAGGAGCTTGTTTTCTTCAAAGGTTCTATTCTATTATTATTATTATTATTATTATTATTATTATTATTATTATTATTATTATTATTATTATTATTATTATTATTATTATTATTATTATTATTATTATTATTATTATTATTATTAAGTACTATTATCAAAATTATTATTTTCATTATCATTATTATTAAACTTTTCACCTTTATTAAAAACTACTATTATTATCATTATTATTATTATCATTATTATCATTTTTATGAGTATTAATATTATTTCTATGAAAATTACTATTATTATTAATTTTATGAATATTATAATTATAATTATTATGATTATTATTCTTTTAACATTAAAATTATTATTTTTAACATTATTTATCTAAAGTATATGTAAAATAAATATAGTTAATTAAATTATTAATGAAACATATAATTTACCTAAAATAATAATTGATAATAATATATATAAATTTGTTCGATTACAATTTATATGTATTAATATATATAAATAATATAGGTTCGTGAATCCGAGGTCAACCCTGCATTGTTCAGTATCTTCGTATGAATATTTTTCCTACAAAATATTGTATTGTGAGTTTCATTTGCTCCCTTTTTAATTGCTTTTGCAATATATATTTTTGGGCTGAGAATACATGCGCTGTTTTTATGTTTGACGAAATAGACATAAGTACTTAAAATATATTCTACGTTGAGTTGTACCACCTTGCATATCTTCCCTAATAGCTTGGTAACTAATATATACATGTTGTGAGAACATGTAAGCGCGAATCCTATATATAGATCTATCGGGTTTGACCACCCCAACCGGGCTGGTCGCTCTAGTATCGTAAACGGTTGCATAGTACTTCGTTTTTTTACTACACTTGGTACAGTGTAGGGAAATTTCATAATAAAGGGAATATGCCACAGTAATTGTTAAGTATGGTTACCGAATCGCTCAACAACTTATAGGATACTTTTATACACTTGCGAGTGTACATATATTTATAAACGGAAATCTTGTGGTCTATTAAAATATTGAAATGATTGTTATGATAAACCTATGAACTCACCAACCTTTTGGTTGACACTTTTAAGCATGTTTATTCTCAGGTATGAAAGAAATCTTTCGCTGTGCATTTGCTCATTTTAAAGATATTACTTGGAGTCATTCATGGCATTTTTAGGACAGTACCTCGCAATGGGACCAAATGTTGATGACTTCGTCCAGGAGGATTAGGACGGGTCGCTACAGATGGTATCAGAGCATTGGTCCTAGCGAACCAGGTCTTGCATTAGTGTGTCTAACTGATAGTTGTTAGGATGCATTAGCGAGTCTGGACTTCGACCTTAGCCGCATATTATAAGTTTTGCTTATCATTTCTTGTCGGAAATCACTTGCTTATCATCCTTAAGTCTAGACACGTCTTACTGCCACTATTGCATCGATAGTGTATAGACAAAATTTTTATCTTAGCGTATCTGTTACTGTAGGCTTTGCCTGGCAGTTTCCGTAGATTCTTCCGTAACTTATGGGATTTTAGTATTATATATGCATATATAAATTTTGTAATGCAGGATACTAATCTACATCCTATAATCTATTTCTTATCGAAAATCCTTCATCTGATTGTACGAAATGGATTCCTCAACCAGTTCGAGTTCCTCAGATTCCGACAGCTATTCCGACATGGATATCCACTTGAGCTCCGAAGGCAGTGTAACCGGAATGGATCAACCACTTAGCCATCACCTATTTTGGATGAAATGGGGATGGGTTCGTAGTCAACTTAACCAATGGAGACAAGAAGAAGGCGATCCTTTCCACCCACCAACCTGCACCCTCGGCGAAGAACCTGAAGCACTTACCAGTGAACCTATCCGAAACACCATTTTTAGCCTCATCTCCAGGGTAGCTAGTCACGATTATCTTCTATCTAAAATTCTAAACCTTATTCATTCGCTCGTTTCGACCGACAATCATCCCGGAGTAATAGAAGAAGTCAACGAGCTTCGCGCTCGAGTAGTGGCTTTGGAGAATATGGTGCAAAACTTAACAGCTCCAGCAACATCACCGGCACCAACAGTACCATCAACATCAACACCAGTACCACTAACCACCCGAGTTTCAACATCACACGCTTCAACATCACAATATATACCTCGAACCTAATTATCGTTTTATATATCGTTCTATAACATTTATCTTCGTTCTGCTTGGCGATTTTTGTAATTTCTAATATTTTTAGAGATTACATATATTGTTTTAACCGTAAATCAAATGAGGTTAATATTTTATCGACTCATTAAATTCGTGATTACTTCTGAAGGAAATATATATGCAAATATATTTTCATAAAGATTGTAATTAAAAATTCTGTTGTACAAACTGTTAATGGTGAAAATATTTTAATGGGTAGGTAATACCCTAAAAATATTTAGAGTTCACATTAATATATTACACTGTACATTCTTCAATCCCGATTCAACAATCGTTAACTATCTTATTCAACCCTGCAAAAATACGTATCCGTTCACTACAGAATAACCATTTTTTTATTCAAATTCAAATTCGAATTTTGACCGATCATAATTCAAGTCAAAAATTTCACAAGTGGCAAAATGAGAAAAATTATAGACAAAATAAAAGTTGTTAGAAACAAACTGATTAATTATATGGAATTTTGTTAAGAATCCACGCTAACAAAATCCTAGCTAACTGTTCCTAGCTAACTATTAATTCCTTATTACATTTTATTTATCGCAATTTATTTATCGCAATTTATTTACAGCAATTTTAATTCTCGCAATTTTATTTATTGTCATTTAATTTCTGTTATTTATTTTACGCACTTTAAAATCAAGACACATGTACAAGGTTTTGACATATCATATCGACGCATCTATATATATTATTTGGAATAACCATAGACACTCTATATGCAGTAATGCTCGAGTTAGCTATACAGGGTTGAGGTTGATTCTAAAATAATATATATACTTTGAGTTGTGATCGAGTCTGAGACATGTATATAATGGGTCACGATACATATTAATTAATTCGAATATTATATATTAAATTACATATGAATTATTGAATTACTAACTGTGGACTACTAATTGTGGACTACTAACTTTGGACAATTAAAATGAATTAAAATATTGATTATAACATATGAAACTAAACAATTCTTCAAGTTTGCCACTTGATTTCATCTTAAACATCCTTTGTATCTTGACGATTACCATCGGCGTTTAATCATCTAAAAACACAATTCTCTTGAAACCACCTCAGATTGATAACCGATGATTCAGATATGGTAGCATTAAATGCAGAGAAAACAACAAATTTGTAGATGGTCTGAATGGCCAAAAGTTTGATGATAAAGAATGGAGTGTTGAGAACGCTCGATAGAAAATTTGGTACAGGAAAGCGGATTATGCAAAACTATAAAGGAGACTGCGAAAAAATACAAGGACCATACCCTGTATTCCAAGAATCCAGGTAATTCTGGATCCGATAAAATCTTTAGAGAATATCTTGTTCCGTACTCATGTTAAATCTTGTGGAAAATCCTTCTTCCTCAACCTTCGATCCTAGAAATTCTGAAAATATCATCATAAATATCTTCGATATTTCTGAGGATATTTTCATAACTCTTCTTGTCCAAAATTATTTATCTCTTCGTGCTATCCGTGTTACATCATAAAGGAGACTATTTTAGTTTCTAACGTTCTTTGAAATTCAAGAATGACTTCTGGAGAAGTGTTGGGAATTGAAGCATGAGTTAGTATAATATAATGACGTCAGGCCAACGTGGTTATATTACAGTAAGTCATGCTAAATTTCTAATGGAACGTGATGATGGTTCACAGTAGACTATACCCTCATCATGAACCATGTTACATAACTCTTTCATTCTACTTAACCTCCGAACATATCAAGAAAATACACTCTTGATAGTTCTATCCTCTGTGATTCTGGTAATTTACCAAATCAAATCGTGCTATTACGTTCCTTCCTGCTTAGAACATTATGATCATTTAAAACTCTATATCTGCAAATTCTAGACCATTACTCGCTTGACTTGAAGTCGGGAAGAGAAAACAAGAGCATGGAGCTCCGAAATATAAAGGAAAATACAAAGCCGATCACAAACACATAAATTACAAACCGTGTATATCAATGCGGATAGCAACATAAATACACGGGAAAATGAAAAACACTTGATAATGCTAAAAAAGAACATATATTTCATAGCATTATTCCTCAAGAAAGACAAGCTTTTAGTTGCAATTGTTCTATTTACAAGTGATATTCGTTTAAATAATAAAAGGTGAAGACAAAAGACAGATTCGACGAATTGAAGACGTAAACGACCAAAAAGCTCAAAAGTACAAAATACAATCAATAAGGTTCCAATTATTGATAAGAAACGTCTCAAAATTACAAGAGTACAAGATTCAAAACGCAAAGTACAAGATATTAAATTGTACGCAAGGACGTTCGAAAATCCGGAACCGGGACCAGAGTCAACTCTCAATGCTCGACGCAACGGACTAAAAATTTCAAGTCAACTATGCACATGAATATAATATAATATATAATTAATTCTTAAAATTAATATATATATTATATTATATTTAAAAACCGTCGGCATAAAAAAACAAAGACTTTTGAGTCTCCCCAGCTGACCATGCGATCGCATGGCCTTGAAGGGTAAAGCTCATGCGATCGCATGAGCATCTTTTCCAGATCACAGGCCTATAAAAATCGAGCTTTGGTGTAACACAAAACACATCTTTTTCTTCTCCTCATTCAACGTATAATATTTATATTTATATAATTTTAATTTTAATTTCTAATAATAAGGGTATGTTAGCGAATGTTGTAAGGGTGTAAGTCGAAATTCTGTCCGTGTAATGCTACGCTATTTTTAATCATTGTAAGTTATGTTCAACCTTTTTAATTTAATGTCTCGTAGATAAGTTATTATTATACTTATTTAATCCGAAGTAATCATGATGTTGGGCTAAAAATATTAAAATTGGGTAATTGGGCTTTGTACCATAATTGGGTTTGGACAAAAGAACGACACTTGTGGAAATTAGACTATGGGCTATTAATGGGCTTTATATTTATTTAACTAAATGATAATTTTTTAATTTTAATATAAAGATTTACAATTGGATGTCCCTATAAATAACCATATACACTCGATCGGACATGATGGGCGGGGTATTTATATGTACGAATAATCGTTCATTTAATCGGACACAGGAATGGATTAATAGCCACTAGAATTATTAAAACAGGGGTGAAATTATGTACACGGACACTTGGCATAATTGATAACAAAGTATTAAAACATTGGGTTACATTCAGTCGACATCCTGGTGTAATTATTAAACAAAGTATTAAAATCTTGTTACAGTTTAAGTCCCCAATTAGTTGGAATATTTAACTTCGGGTATAAGGATAATTTGACGAGGACACTCGCACTTTATATTTATGACTGATGGACTGTTATGGACAAAAACCAGACGGACATATTAAATAATCCAGGACAAAGGACAATTAACCCATGGGTATAAAACTAAAATCAACACGTCAAACATCATGATTACGGAAGTTTAAATAAGCATAATTCTTTTATTTCATATTTAATTTCCTTTATTTTATATTTAATTGCATTTCTAATTATAGCACTTTTATGTATTGTTATTGTATTTAATTGCACTTTTAATTATCGTACTTTTTAATTATCGCAAGTTTATTTTATCGCACTTTTATTTATCGCAATTTCATTATCGTTATTTACTTTACGCTTTAAATTAAGTCTTTTATTTATTTAATATTTTACATTTTGTTTTAACTGCGACTAAAGTTTTAAAATCGACAAACCGGTCATTAAACGGTAAAAACCCCCCTTTATAATAATAATATTACTTATATATATATATTTGTATTTTTATAAAATAAAACTAATATAGCGTTAAGCTTTGATTAAACGATTTTTCCTGTGGAACGAACCGGACTTACTAAAAACTACACTACTGTACGATTAGGTACACTGCCTATAAGTGTTGTAGCAAGGTTTAAGTATATCCATTCAATAAATAAATAAATATCTTGAGTAAAATTGTATCGTATTTAATAGTATTTCCTGCTAAAATTTAATAGTATTTTATACCCCTTAGCTTTAACTATCAAGTATTTTTGGCGCCGCTGCCGGGGAACATCTAGCTTAAAAGCCGGAAGCGCAACGCTAATATATATAAAAAAACAAAAAGATTTTTATTTTTAGTTTACTTTTATTAAAATACTCTTTTGTAAAAAATACGTTTTAATATATTCGAAAATATAAAAAGAAAACAAAAATATAAATATTTTTAAGAGTTTGTTAAATATTTAAGTTCTATAAAAGTTTCTTTATATTTATTTTATAAAAATATAAGTTTTATTTAATTTATAAAAATATATTATATAAATATTTAAAACAGAAAAAATAAACACAGCAAAATAAAAAAAATAAAAAAAATAAAACATTCGGCCTGCTACTGTAGCAGCCCGTAACCTGGCCCAAAATCCTGGCTCATGCGATCGCATGAGCCCGAAGGCATAAACTCATGCGATCGCATGAGAGTGTCTGACACGCCAACAGGAAACCCTAACTGCATTAATTACGGTGTATTATTATTATTATTATTATTATTTAATAAACCCTAATTAGGTTTTATTATTTAATTAGTTATTAGTTTTTAGATTTACTTTATATATTTAGTTTAATTAGTTTAATTAATTTATAAAATTAATAGTTTTATAAAATAAATAATATAAAAATAATATTTTTATAAAAATTGTAATTTTTGCAACTTTTAGTATATTTTTATATTTTGTCCCCTTTTAATTGTTTTAGCGTAATATTTGTATTTTTCGCTCGTATTTAGTTTTAAACTTAGTTTTTGCCATAGTTATTTTTATTTATAGATTTTTAGGCCTTCTCGTAAAATCCCTTAAGTGCTTTTTCTTTAGACTAAGATTTAGGTGCTTTAGAATTTTGCGACGCCTTTTTAAGTTTTAGTTCCTTTTTAAGATATTGCCATTTGGGATACAGTTTTACTTGTAAGCTTTAATATTTTTAGACGCCTTTTACCTATGTATCAATTATCATTCCAATTAGTAATCTCAATTTGCGATTATAATTTTAAGTTAGTGATAGTAATAAGGTTGGGGTAGTCGAGTGTTTTTAAGTTCTATAAGTCATTTTTTCTTTCTTATTTTTCGACGCCTTTTATTTTTTCGACCTTTTTCGACGCGCTCTTTTTCTTTCTTATTTCTCGTCATTCTAGTTTTTAGGACATAGATTTTTTTTCTACTTCTTATCTATACTTCTTAAAATTACGAAAATTTATTTTAAGTGGTTAAATTGATAGACATCAAAATTTTCTGGTTCGTAGTAATAGTTAGATTTGTACGTGGACCGGGTTATTGGAGCCAAACAGTCCTCAATTATATTGAGACCAAACGAATCCTGCCCCTCTGCTGCATCTTTTGGCTATTCGAAACGTGGGCAAAATCAGAAAAGTCTATTAATTGGATAACTTATATAATTTTTTCTTTCCTTTTAAAAACTAATAGGATATTCAGTGAATGCACCGAGCAAGACGTTCACCACCTTTTGTACGTTCACCACCTGTAACTAGATCAAGACATCTAGCAAATATTACCGCCGTTGATTTTTCTTTAGAATCGTCATCCAGTCAACCAAGTACTCCAGTTCAAATTTTCGATAATCCATTTTTTGAACCCGACCTCACAATTGAGAATCCGGAGAATATTCAGGGACAATTCATAGATCCTGAACCATTAATTTTTCCTCCGGAACCACCAATCATTCAAACAGAGATTGTTGAGGAACGAACCATTAAATTAGAATCCTCTAGTGATTCCGATTCAACAAATTCAATTATGGAGAATCTGGAACCTTTAAGTATGGAAGACCGAATGAGAGCTAAACGCACTGGCCAAGGTCACGCAATTACTCATCCTGACATTAATGCGCTAGATTATGAAATCAAAGGACAAATTCTACACATGGTGACTAATCAATGCCAATTTAGTGATGCGCCGAAGGAAGATCCAAATGAACATCTTCGTACCTTTAATAGGATCTGCACTCTACTTAAAATTCGAGAAGTGGAGGATGAACAGATATATCTCATGTTATTTCCCTGGACTTTAAAGGGAGAAGCCAAAGATTGGTTGGAATCATTACCTGAAGGGGCGATTGATACATGGGACGTTTTAGTTGAAAAATTTCTTAAACAATTCTTTCCGGCATCTAAAGCCGTAAGACTTCAAGGAGAAATTGTTATGTTCACACAGAAGCCAAATGAAACTCTATATGAGGCGTGGACAAGATTTGGAAAGTTATTAAGAGGATGTCCGCAACATGGTTTAGACACCTGTCAAATAGTACAAATATTCTACCAAGGATGCGACATCACTACAAGGAAAGACATCGATATAGCAGCTGGTGGTTCTATTATGAAGAAAACCGAAACTGATGCTTATAAAATTATTGATAACACTGCTTCCCACTCACATGAGTGGCACCAAGAAAAAGATTTCGTTAGATCATCTAAAGCAGCTAGAGCCGATTCTAGCCATGACTTAGATTCCATTTCTGCAAAGATAGATGCTGTTGAGAGACGAATGGAAAAGATGACTAAAGATATACACTCAATACAAATTAGTTGTGAGCAGTGTGGAGGACCACATTTGACAAAAGATTGTCTTAGTATTGAACTAACAATGGAACAAAGAGAGAATATTTCATACATAAACCAAAGGCCTGGAAATAATTATCAGAATAATTATCAACCGCCAAGACCGATTTACAATCAAATCCAGAATTATAACCGAAATATTCCATACAACAACCAACAAGGTCCTAGCAATCAACAAGTATCCAACAATACTTACAACCAGCAAAGACCTAATTTTCAAAACAAACCACCACAAACCGATGATAAAAATCCAAATTTAGAAGATATGATGACGAAGCTAGTTGAAACTCAAATGCAGTTTTTCACATCTCAAAAACAAACTAATGAACAAAATGCTCAAGCATTTAGAAATCAACAAGCTTCTATTCAAAATTTGGAACAAGAAGTAAGTAACCTAGCAAGGTTAATAGGTGAAAGAAAACCGGGAAGTTTACCTAGTGATACAAATGCTAACCCCCGGAATGAAACAGCTAAAGCTATTACCACAAGAAGTGGTACAACACTTAAACCACCTGAAATACCTGTAACTTCTGATGAAGCCATTCCTACTCCACAAGAACCACAACCTGAACAAGATAAGGAAAAAGAACCGGTAGTTGAAAAGGTTAATGAAGATAACACAGCTAAGGATAAACATTATGTTAAACCATACCAACCACCACTTCCTTACCCGAGTAAAATGAAGAAAGAGAAACTTGAAGCCGAGCAATCCAAATTCTTGGATATGTTTAAACAGATAAATGTAAATCTTCCTTTCATTGATGTGATTTCAGGAATGCCTAGATATGCTAAATTCCTGAAAGATCTAATCTCAAATAGAAAGAAAATGGAAGAACTCTCGGCTGTTACTATGAATGCTAATTGTTCAGCAGTGCTGTTGAATAAGATACCAGAAAAACTATCTGATCCAGGAAGTTTCACAATTCCATGTTTTCTGGGTAGTCTTAGTTCAATAGAAGCATTGGCAGACTTAGGTGCTAGTATAAATCTAATGCCGTATTCACTATACGCTAAACTAGACCTTGGAGAATTGAAACCAACAAGAATAAGCATACAACTAGCCGATCGATCAATAAAATATCCTAGAGGGATAATGGAGAATATGCTAGTTAAAGTTGGTACTTTAGTATTTCCAGTAGATTTTGTTGTTCTGGACATGGAAGAAGATTCTCAAGTTCCTCTCATATTAGGAAGACCATTCTTAAACACGGCTAAAGCAATGATAGACGTGTTTGGTAAGAAACTGACCCTGAGTATAGAGGACGAGAGTGTTACCTTTTCAGTTGATAGAGCAATGCAACAACCGCAATCTGCAGATGATACATGTTATTATATTCAAACTATAGATTCACATGCAGAGTTATTAGAAGAATTTCTAGAATTACAAGGAACAGGAGAATGTTCTTTAGGAGAAGGTAATGAACCAATTGATGAAGCTGAAATGTTAGCTACACTAATAGCTAATGGATATGAACCAACAACAGAAGAAATTCTATGAACCAACAACAGAAGAAATTCAAATGCTAAAAGAAGAAGACAGATATCGATATAAATCATCGATAGAAGAACCTCCAAAATTAGAGTTAAAGCCACTTCCAAACCATTTGGAATACGCTTATTTACATGGTGAATCTGAATTACCTGTAATAATATCGTCTTTTCTTACTAAAAATGAGAAATCACAACTCATTTCTGTGTTGAAAGCTCATAAACCAGCCATTGCATGGAAGATTCATGATATTAAAGGAATAAGTCCTTCGTATTGCACACATAAAATCCTTATGGAAGAAGGTCATAAAACGTATGTGCAACGCCAACGAAGACTAAATCCGAATATGCAAGATGTAGTTAAAAAAGAAATTATTAAACTGCTAGATGCAGGTTTAATTTATCCAATCTCTGATAGTCCATGGGTAAGCCCAGTTCAATGCGTGCCTAAGAAGGGTGGCATGACTGTCATTACAAATGAGAAAAATGAGCTTATTCCTACTAGGACTGTAACAGGATGGCGTGTATGTATTGATTATAGAAAATTAAATGACGCCACCAGAAAAGATCACTTTCCCTTACCTTTTATTGATCAAATGTTGGAAAGATTAGCCGGAAATAGTTACTATTGTTTTCTAGATGGTTTTTCCGGATACTTTCAAATTCCAATAGCACCCGAAGATCAAGAGAAAACCACGTTCACGTGCCCTTATGGTACTTTTGCTTACAAACGCATGCCATTTGGACTTTGCAACGCCCCTGCAACCTTTCAAAGGTGCATGATGGCGATTTTTCACGACATGATAGAAGAATGCATGGAAGTTTTTATGGATGACTTTTCAGTCTTCGGTGATACTTTTGAATCATGTCTAGTTAATCTGGAACGAATGCTTATTAGATGCGAACAATCAAATCTAGTACTTAATTGGGAGAAATGCCATTTCATGGTTAAAGAAGTCATCGTTCTTGGTCATAAAATTTCAAAGGAAGGAATTGAAGTGGATAGAGCTAAAGTAGATGTAATTGCTAAACTTCCACATCCCACCAATGTTAGAGGAGTTAGGAGTTTTCTAGGGCATGCCGGTTTTTACCGACGTTTCATAAAAGATTTTTCTAAAATTGCCACTCCTATGAATAAACTCCTAGAAAAGGATGCTCCATTCATCTTTTCAGATGAATGCATCAAATCTTTTAATATTCTTAAAGAGAAACTCACTAATGCGCCGATCATGATAACACCAAATTGGAATCTACCGTTTGAACTAATGTGCGATGCAAGTGATTTTGCAATGGGAGCCGTTTTAGGACAAAGGATTGAAAAATGATTTCAACCTATATATTATACTAGTAAGACGTTACAAGGAGCACAAATGAATTACACAAGTACTGAAAAAGAACTCCTTGCTATTGTTTTTGCTTTTGACAAATTTCGTTCATATCTCGTTCTAGCAAAAACGGTTGTCTATACCGACCATTCTGCTCTTAGATACCTATTTTCGAAACAAGATGCCAAACCAAGATTAATCCGTTGGATCTTACTCTTACAAGAGTTCAATATTGAAATCCGAGATAAAAGAGGAGCAGAAAATCTCGCCGCTGATCATCTTTCCCGTCTTGAAAATCCCTAATTAGAAGTTCTAAATGAATCGGCCATACAAGACAACTTTCCTGATGAATATCTATTGAAGATAGATTATAATGAAATTCCATGGTTTGCAGACTATGCAAACTACTTAGTATGTGGATTCCTTGAAAAAGGATTGTCGTACCAAAAACGAAAGAAATTCTTCAGTGATATAAAACACTATTTCTGGGAAGATCCACATCTGTTTAAAAGTTGTCCAGATGGAATAATACGCCGATGTGTATTCGGAGATGAAGCTAGTAAAATTTTAAACCATTGTCACACAGGACCAACAGGAGGGCATTATGGGCCTCAACTAACAGCAAGAAAAATTTATGATGCTGGATTCTATTGGCCTACAATTTACAAAGACGCACACCTTCTTTGCAAATCCTGTGATGCTTGTCAAAGGGCCGGAAAAATAAGTCAACGTGATGAAATGCCACAAAATGTCATTCAAGTATGTGAAGTATTTGACATTTGGGGTATTGACTTTATGGGTCCATTTCCAAAATCTCATAATAATCTCTACATTCTCGTAGCCATTGATTATGTATCTAAATGGACGGAAGCACAAGCTCTCCCAACTAACGATGCACGAGTTGTAGTCAACTTTTTAAAACGTCTTTTTGCAAGGTTTGGAACACCGAAAGCTTTAATAAGTGATCGGGGTACTCATTTCTGTAATAATCAACTTGAGAAAGTTCTCAAAAGATATGGAGTAACTCATAAAATCTCCACTGCTTATCGTCCACAAACAAGTAGACAAGTTGAAAATACCAACCGAGCTTTAAAACGTATTCTAGAGAAAACCGTAGGATCAAATCCGAAGGAATGGTCCATTAAATTGGAGGATGCACTCTGGGCTTTTAGAACAGCCTACAAAACTCCAATTGGAACCACACCTTTTAGACTCGTTTATGGAAAAGCATGTCATCTTCCAGTAGAAATTGAACACAAAGCATTTTGTTCTTTGAAGACATGTAATCTTGATTTACATGAAGCTGGACGTCTACGGTTAAGTCAACTAAACGAATTAGAAGAATTAAGACATAAAGCATACGAAAATTCGTTAATCTATAAGGAAAGAACGAAGAAATGGCATTATAAAAGAATCAGAAGTTCAAAAGAATTTAAAGAAGGAGACAGAGTTCTTCTTTTCAATTCACGATTCAAGCTATTTCCTGGAAAATTGAAATCGAGATGGTCTGGACCATTCATAGTCAAAAGAGTTTTCCCATACGGAACGATAGAATTAATAAATTCAAATGGAATTGAATTTAAAGTTAATGGTCACAGAGTTAAACATTACATAGATAGTCCGATGGAAGTCGACAACGAAGTTAATCACAATTTCGATACCACAGCTAACTAAGTGTGGGGAGAATCAAGTCTTTTAAGGATTTTATGTATTTATGTTAGAGTTAGATTGTCTGTTTTCGTGTAGTTCTCGAAAATGGAACCCGAATGGTCTTTCCCTAGCAGACCCTAAAGAACTAGTCTTCTCCCCCCATTCTGAATTTTTATTTTTTTAGGAAATGAAGACTTCCTGTGAACTAAACCATGGTCTAATGCTACACGCTTTGATCACTAAACGTAATAATGACACACTTCCGAGTGATCTAGTATCAGTAATCAGAGAAAGATTGGACGGAGTAAGAAAAGAATCCAGATGCGAAGATAATAAGTTACAATTTGGTAAAGGAAAATCAAAATCCGCAGCGAAAAGAAGAGCACGACACCTAGAAAGATGTCACAAATGCGGAAAATGGTCACATGGAGGTAAAATAATCAAACCTATTCAAACACCGAATTTGTTACTTTATGCAGAGACGGACCGTTCATATGTTTAGAAGAAAAAACACTGAATGCTCGAGGTTACGCCTATGTAGCTATGGAAAACCAATTAAACCGACTATCTTATGAATGGGATAGATCATATAACTAAGAATACTATCTCACAGGTAAGTCTGTACAGTTTTTATTTTTATTTTTATTTTTAACCTTTTGATAATAAACGCTAATTTATTCGCTATAAAGTATTAAATTGGTATTCGATAAAATTAGGTTTGGCGACCGAAATTATTGATATCATACAAAAATTTATTGCATCACTGCGAAATTTAACGTTTATTTTTAAGGTATAAATATCTTTAATCAATCAAACCAAAATATTTCAAAAATTCGTCATGAGTTAAATTAGGTCATGGAACCGAAATTACTTTACCGAAAAGAGGGGCGCATATTTTTGATAATATTTGATTGATTAAAGTGCGATAAAAGACCAAAAAGATTTTTAATTTTATTTTTACCATGTTTTTAAAATTAATATATAAATATTAAATTAATATTTTGAACTTTGTAAAATCAATATATTTAAGTTTGTAAATATTTGAAAAATTAATCTTTTTAATATAAGTTTGTATGTATAAAAACAAAAATATAATATAAGTTTGGTGTAAATTTATAATATGAATTTTTAATTAAGTTTAATATGAATTTTTAATTTTATGCATTTTAAATTTAAGTTTGGTGTGAATTTAAAAACAAAAATTTACTTTATTTCGCTAAGTTAAAAATATGATTTTTAAAATTCGTCGTGAGTTGAAGTCTAGGTCGTTAAACCGAAATTGCTTTACCCGAGGGAGGGACGAGAACTTTTATTATCATTATTTTTAATCTTATTGAATTAAAGTATGCCAAAAACATTAAAAAATCCAAAAATCTTTACTTTTAAAACCGTGCTTTGATTTGACAAATTTTAAAAATTTTGTCGAGGGACAGACTAGGACATCGATCCGAAACGCCCTTATCCTAAAAAGAAACAAAATTTTAAAATTTTATTAATTTTATGTTTTATTAAGAATAAGGTTTTATAAAAAAAAAAAAAAAAAAAAAAAAAAAAACCTAAAAGTACTGTACCCGGAACCCCCATGCGATCGCATGGGGTTTACTCTTCAACCTCATGTGATCGCATGAGGCTGGATTCCAGGCCAGTTTGATAAAAAGAACAGCTCGCTGTTCTGCACAAAAAACACACACACATATACGAACCAACCCCAAAATACTCTCTAAAATTCGCAATTTTCCACCATAATTCGTCATTTTTCTTGCCCTAATCATGCCTAGATTCTCATTCTTCAGTAAAATGGTAAAAGTTACACCCCTAAACTCTATAAATTCCTAGTTTTTGTGATAATTACCAATTTTTTTACCTAATGCAATTTTGTTAATTTTTAGTGTAATTAGTGTTAAATTGTTAGTATTTTATGCATGTATAACCTAGATTGATGCTATTTAACATGATTTGAAGCCAAAAACTTCAAAATTTTTAGAAATCTAGGGTTTGTGTTCTTGAGCAATTTGGGGCTTTTTGATATAAACAGGTTATGGCCGATTTTTATCATAAATTATTGCTAAATTGAGTAGTGTAACATGTTTAGATAGTTAAATGATCCAAACATTGATCCTAAACATGATTTTTAGAGATTAAAGTGAACTTTTTAAGTCCAAAATTCATAAACTTGATTAATTTGATATATTTGCCATTTGAGACTTGTTTAATTATTAGTAATGACTATTTTGACATGTTATTTGAGTTAAATGCTTATGAATTTTGTATACATTTTCATATGTGCTTATTTGAAAAGTGTAGAATTGTGAAAAATTGTGAAAATGTGTATAAGTTTAATTTTGATTTAACATGTTATAGTGATTGTTTTAAGTTGTTATTTTGCTAACACTAATGCATATTTGGATGCACAAATTTTGTGTTTAATGTGTTTTGCAGAAAGCCGATACTGGAGGTTCAGGAGCATCATCATCTAGACGACCAGCACCAGAACCAGAACCAGAAATGCAACATGAACAAGAACCACAACAAGAACAACAACAACAGCCTGATCAGCACGTACCTTATTATGATCCGGTACAGTTTGTTGATGAATTCATAGTATTCCCAATGAGGCCGCTAGTAGAATTCCCAACGATTCCTGAGCACACTCTGCATCCTAATCTGAGATTTGATAGGAGATGGAGACATTACGAGATATATCAAAGGAACAAATTCAAATTGGTAACAAAAAATGTAGAGGTGCCAAGGGTAATCGATTGGGCCCCTTTGGAAACGGTCCATCTAGCTGACCGTGTTAGACAGCTTTTGGTACAAAGGTATGGCAGTTCTTCTTTTACAGATTAGGAACGTCTTTTCACCATTCGTAGACCTGTATATAAGGAATGGTGTGTTGAGTTGATGAGTACTGTATCACTTGATACAAATATAATTAGAATAGATGATAGAAGATTTCTTAGGTTTATCCTTGGCGGTAGGATGTACAGAATGTCCATGCTGGACATGGCCAGGGCCTTACATATATATACTCCTGGTGAGTTGCTATTACCCGATTGTACAAATTTGATTCATTATGGTGAAAGGGTAGATAGTAACTTTGACGCTGACGCTATTTGGAGGCGTATGTCACATTTTGATGTTTTTACACGAGCAGGAGGACACTCCTATACACATATTGACAGAGCCAAGCTTCGTATTATTCATAGATTTTTGGCTACCTCAATTACACAGAGAGGTCACAATAAAGAAAAAATTACCTTACATGATTTATTCTACCTAAAGTGTATTCGGGATCCTAGAAGTTTTGTCAATATCCCTTACTGTGTTGCTTTTTATTTATCTAAAATGGTAGAGGGAATGCAGGACGGGAGTATAATAGGAGGAGGTATTTTTGTTACTATCATTGGAGAGTATTTAGGTGTTGATAGGAACCAAGGGGGTCCATTACAGCTTTGTAGAGAACAGGTTGAGCCCTTAGGATTGAAAGTTTATGTGGGTGTTAAGGTATTGAAAAGTAGACGTAACCAGGCAGTACCCTATGAGGGATCTCATCCTCAGGTAGAGAGAGGCTCAGACGAGGAAATGGAGGAGGCGGAAGATATTAGGGATGTCTTTCGAGATGCTATTCTTGACGTCCACATTCGTATAGATGAGGAAGCAATGACGAACGCGGCCAGACATAGTATGTATGAGCAGTGGAACTCCGAGCGAGTATACGAGAATTATAGGCGACGCCAACACGATAGCTGGGAAGTTCATCAACACTAAATCATGAGCCAGCTATCATATCAGGTACCAAATAAATATGTACCTACTCGACCTGCTCATTTTCCGCCACACAGCCCCGATATCCGACCACCCTTTAACCGGTATGACTATAACCAAGCCTATCAGAACACCTATAACCAACAATGGAACCCACCTGATGAGATGAACTGGAACCCCTATCCAGACTGATTTGGTTCTATTTGGTTATTTATATGATTTTTATGTTTTTATCTTTTTACTTATTCATGTTTAAACTTATATTATTGAATATACTTATGTAATTTTTATTATTATTGTGTACTAATATTTCACATTTAGGATTTGAAAGTGGGATATTAAGTCCCATTTCAAATTGCCATGCATGTTTATATTTGTATGTATGTATATTGTAAATTGTATAAAACAGGGTAAAACAGCGCATTTTCAAAGACTGGCATTAAGTTCAGCAAAAGCTACTAATTTTGACGACAAGATGACAAATAAATGTGATGTAACAACAGACGAAATGAACAAATGATATGCACCATTTATCATTCAGCAACCAAACGCCAATATGTTTGGAAACTTTGGTAAAATTTAATCATTTTTACGCTAATCACCCTCAATAATTTAAATTGTTACTGATTTCTTGCAAATGAGGGCATTGCAAGATCTTAAGTGTGGGAAGGGGTTAAATTCTTTCGGATTTTAAAATTTTTACTTTATACACTTGGTTACCATCAGAAATACTAGTAAAGTAGTAGTTGTATTAGAATCTAGTGCTCTCTGATAAAGAACAGCCCTAGTCTTATATACTGACTACTCAATTCTAATAAAATTTTTCAAAATTTTCAATTAAATGAACTCAAAATCATGTTTATACATATTTATGAACGATAAAACTAGGTGTTAACACCGAAATTATTGTTACCTCAGAAAGGACATAAATTGAGAAACAAACCAAAATGTTAAAATTCATTTAAAATGGAATAGAGGACAATAAAAAGGAAAATAAAAGTCAAGTGTGGGAAAAATTACCAAGTTATCTTAAACATATATCACATATTTCTGTAACAAATAATTGATGATACTTTTGCTTTGGACTAAACTAAACAGTTTTACCCGATTTACTGTAATATATTTGAAAGAAAGATGGATCTACACGATGAATCAATTCCATCATTTAAAGGAAGTAAAGTCTTCCGAAAAAGACACGCGCTTCTTGATTTAGGTCATGAAGTTGTCGTCCAGACCAGCTGTAGGTTGACGAAAAACCTAGAAAAGTCATCACTAAAATCAGCAGGAAATCCACGGACCTCAGCATCAAACAGGGTCGCCAAGTGGTCAGATTTATCCTAACCATGAGAAGGATTTATCTCGTACAATGGGGGGGCACCGTGCAAATTAGCTTGATAAGACTAATAAATCAGATCCCCAGAAAGGATAATCTCTTTTAAAGATCAAAAATCAGCTTTTAAGACTGATATTACTCAATCCTAGAGATTGACCTTAAAGATTGAGAATTACAAACTCATGGAATTCAATGATATCTAAACTCGAGCTTGAACGAGAAAATATTTTGATCAAAATTACAAACCGATTTGTTTTCTGAAAACCCATTTTCAATGCGTTCATTACCATTGAACGTAAAATCCTAGGAATTCATCTGGAATTCATTAGGTCATCTGAACCAAATCGGGTGTCAACCGTAAGAACGGTGGTTGCATAGCATGGTCAAAGACAGGACCTTGTGCCAGACCGAAAAATCATAAGGGTGAGCTTTACTATTGCTCCTACCTGAAATGTCCCGTTCTTATTGATTAAAAACGTTCCATATTAATTGATTTCGTTGCGAGGTTTTGACCTCTATATGAGACGTTTTTCAAAGACTGCATTCATTTTTAAAACAAACCATAATCTTTATTTCATAAATAAAGGTTTAAAAAGCTTTACGTAGATTATCAAATAATGATAATCTAAAATATCCTGTTTACACACGACCATTACATAATGGTTTACAATACAAATATGTTACATCGAAATCAGTTTCTTGAATGCAGTTTTTACACAATATCATACAAACATGGACTCCAAATCTTGTCCTTATTTTAGTATGCAACAGCGGAAGCTCTTAGTATTCACCTGAGAATAAACATGCTTTAAACGTCAACAAAAATGTTGGTGAGTTATAGGTTTAACCTATATATATCAAATCGTAACAATAGACCATAAGATTTCATATTTCAATACACATCCCATACATAGAGATAAAAATCATTCATATGGTGAACACCTGGTAACCGACATTAACAAGATGCATATATAAGAATATCCCCATCATTTCGGGACACCCTTCGGATATGATATAAATTTCGAAGTACTAAAGCATCCGGTACTTTGGATGGGGTTTGTTAGGCCCAATAGATCTATCTTTAGGATTCGCGTCAATTAGGGTGTCTGTTCCCTAATTCTTAGATTACCAGACTTAATAAAAAGGGGCATATTCGATTTTGATAATTCAACCATAGAATGTAGTTTCACGTACTTGTGTCTATTTTGTAAATCATTTATAAAACCTGCATGTATTCTCATCCCAAAATATTAGATTTTAAAAGTGGGACTATAACTCACTTTCACAGATTTTTTACTTCGTCGGGAAGTAAGACTTGGCCACTGGTTGATTCACGAACCTATAACAATATATACATATATATCAAAGTATGTTCAAAATATATTTACAACACTTTTAATATATTTTGATGTTTTAAGTTTATTAAGTCAGCTGTCCTCGTTAGTAACCTACAACTAGTTATCCACAGTTAGATGTACAGAAATAAATCGATAAATATTATCTTGAATCAATCCACGACCCAGTGTATACGTATCTCAGTATTGATCACAACTCAAACTATATATATTTTGGAATCAACCTCAACCCTGTATAGCTAACTCCAACATTCACATATAGAGTGTCTATGGTTGTTCCGAAATATATATAGATGTGTTGACATGATAGGTCGAAACATTGTATACGTATCTATGGTATCTCAAGATTACATAATATACAATACAAGTTGATTAAGTTATGGTTGGAATAGATTTGTTACCAATTTTCACGTAGCTAAAATGAGAAAAATTATCCAATCTTGTTTTACCCATAACTTCTTCATTTTAAATCCGTTTTGAGTGAATCAAATTGCTATGGTTTCATATTGAACTCTATTTTATGAATATAAACATAAAAAGTATAGGTTTATAGTCGGAAAAATAAGTTACAAGTCGTTTTTGTAAAGGTAGTCATTTCAATCGAAAGAACGACGTCTAGATGACCATTTTAGAAAACATACTTCCACTTTGAGTTTAACCATAATTTTTGGATATAGTTTCATGTTCATAATAAAAATCATTTTACCAGAATAACAACTTTTAAATCAAAGTTTATCATAGTTTTTAATTAACTAACCTGTAACATCCCAAATATTTAAGGTATTATTTTATGTAAATTTTTATTGCCAAGAAATTATATGGCAAAAGTCATTTTATGTTAATGGATGAAAGTTAAGTTTATTGGTTAAGTTAGGAAGGACTAAGGGTGAAAAGTTAAGATTAAGGACTTCCCTAACTAGAGTTGTGGTGGGGAGGGTAGAAAGTGTCAATAGGCCAAAGTTATTTTAATAAAAAGAATCAAAATGCTGGAATTTGTTATTAGTGCAAGAAAAATTACAGAAAACCTTCCTGGAGCCTTGAGAGTGTCGACTTTTGCAAGAGGGAAGAGGAGGATTCCTCAATTGTTGAAATTTAACCCATGCAAGCTTGAATTAGTGAAATCTAACACACCTTAATCACTCTAGCAAGCTGTAATCTTCCAATTTCACTCTCTTTGTGCACAATTAGGGTTCTTAAACTCTAAAAGACAAGGTATGGATTTTGTGTCTAATTATTGCTTGCATTGTATGTTAATGATGAGATTATGCTTAAGAAAGTTGCTATTTGTTGAGTTGTGCACAATTGTTTGAGTTAGAATGGATTTGTTGATGATTTTGGAAGTAATTACATGTATGAACTTGCATTATAGATATATGGCATGATTATGGTGAGAATGATGATGTTCTAGTTAGATTTCTAGTCATGCACACCAAGTGTTTGTTAAAATGTCTCAAAGAGATGATTATGTGTTCTAGCTAGAAATTGTGATGAAGGATGTTCATGTATGAACTATGGTTATTGTTGTAGGTTATAGAAATTGATAATTTGACAAGTTAATGGTGTTAGTAATGAAATTGAATTACTATGCACATTTGATGTTTAATGAAAGGATTAAAGGAAAAGTTGCATGATAAAGCTAAAAGTGATGAGTTAGTAATGTACATGATTAAAAGGTGATGTTTGATTGGTAACATGCTTGTTTTAGAAAAGATGAGTTCAAGGTTAGAAAGTATGTGTGTATGTATGTATGTTGTGATTAGGGGGTTAAGTGTATGAGTAAGTATAAATGATGTAATGATCCAAGAAAGTTATGATTTTGATTTAGTTATGTGATTAATGAGATTAGCTCATATATAGGTGCTAATCAAGGAAAAGAGGTCACAAGTGATCAAGGAAATCCATTTAAACAAGGTGAGTTTATAGGGGGTAATATGGGCGGGTCAAGAGTGGCTTAGTGTTCTCGGATTGCATCCGTGCAAGAGAGTAACGACTAAGTGCACTAGTTATGTAGCTTAGATAGAACTATTGGGTTAGCTCAATAGTTGTATCTATGGTTGATGTTTAGCTTAGGCAAGGTTATCACATTGCTAGTAATCTTGCCTATGGTTCGTGTTAGCTTAGACACTTTGGGTGTCTACGTATGAGATGATGATAGCTTAGGCATATTTAGTATGTCTATGGTTAGCTTAGACATGATTACTAGGTTCGGCCTAGTAAGTCATGTCTATGGTATGAATGATCGGATCCGAAAGTATGCAAGCAACCTAAGGGTTGAAGGATAAGTGTTTCGATTCTGCCCAAATGATTTATGTTTATGTTTTATGTTTATTGCTTTCCTATAACTCACTAAGTGTAAAAGCTTACCCCCATGATGTTTTATGTTTTAGGTGCTAAGGTTCATCGTGAAGGTAAGGAGCCCGTGTGAAGTGCTAGAGGAGCATTGGCATTAGCGTAAGTGGTATTGCAAGTCCCTTTTGTAATCACGCTCTATGGTTACCGCTTATCAAACGCCATGTATTTGAAGTGTCATGTTTGTCATTATTGAATTTGGGACCAAATGATGGTTTTGTTTCATGAAAACACGTTTGATGTCTAAATGTTGTTATTAGATGGTATACGATGTTAGAAACTGATTTCAGATGTTTGGGTATGAATAATGTTGTTTTATATGTGTTTGAGAATGATGGAATGTGCAAAAGTTGGTTTATATACAATGTTGCAGGTCAGGCACCCGGAACAGGGTTATGTCGCGCCGCGGCAAAGGGGTCCGCGCCGCGGCAATACACTGAAGTTCAAAACAGAACCAGGGTTAAGGAGTCTAAAATTTTATGTGTTGTGTCGCGCCGCGACAAGGCTTGCCGCGCCGCGGCATAAGCCTTGTCCGGCCAGTGACTCGAAAAAAAAAAAAAAAAAAAAAAAAAAAAAATTTTTTTACTCGATTCAAGGCGTTAAAAGTTGGTATCAGAGCTGTGGTTTAAGGGACTTGGATAATCCACGATAGGGATTATCTAGGCTTAAACCATTGTTGTGAAAGGATAAGCGGTTTAGGACTTGCATAAGTGTTATAGTCGTATAGTTGTGCCATGCTCCATAGGGTAGAGTCATCGACTAGACCCGTAGTATAATGATTGGTTTATGAAAGGAGTTTGATACTCGTTAGCCATGATGTTATAGTGGACTTAATGTG
Source organism: Rutidosis leptorrhynchoides (assembly GCF_046630445.1). Taxonomy (NCBI): domain Eukaryota; kingdom Viridiplantae; phylum Streptophyta; class Magnoliopsida; order Asterales; family Asteraceae; genus Rutidosis; species Rutidosis leptorrhynchoides. The sequence continues at coordinate 155,309,003 of NC_092335.1, read as the reverse complement.
TAATGAATGGTGTAATAACAACAGGCCATTGTTATTACTTCATTTTAGTACACATGAACGCCTACTATAGTTATGGTGAAACGAGTTAGGAATTCTTTCGAATGGTTTGATTTTGTTGAATAATGGTGTTACCGGTATTTGAACTAATGGGTTGATTGTGATTTTCAGTATGGCTATTGTATCACCAAACCGAGGTCAAGATGAGGATGATGAGTACGTCCGCACCCCATCCACGGAGTCTATAGAAGACTCTCACAACGAATCGGAAGAAGTTAACATGCCAAATGACATTTCGGGGCAAATAGGGCAAGCCTTGATACGTTATACTCCAACTTTGTTAGAGAAGATTAAGACGTTGATCAATGATCAATTAGATGAGAAGTTAAAGACTTTTGTTGCTAATAACCCTACCTTAAGAGGTGAAGGGGGAAGTGGAGTAAGGCAAGAAGAGGTAGAAGCCCCTAAGAGAAAGGATGACCGTTTTGAATATAAGAACTTCGCAAATTGCCATCCTCCCGAGTTTCATGGTAAGGTTGACCCTATTGTTAGTCAAAGATGGATTGATGAGATTGAAGAAACTTTCATGTTGTGTGAATGCCCCGAACATTTGAAGGTAATTTATGCGGCTCATCAAATGAAGGGTAGCGGTTACGAGTGGTGGAATTTCATAGTTAAATCTCATGGGCGAGACGTGGCTACAAGTTTCTCATGGGACAAGTTCCGTGAAATGTTTATGACTCAATTTGCTCCACCCGCCGAGGTTAGTAGGTTGAAATCCGAGTTTATGAATATAGAGCATGGAAGTAAGTCGGTGACCGAGTTTAATGCCGAGTTTAATGACAAGTCTCGTTTTTGTCCGGACTTTGTGTCAAGTCCCAAGTTGATGATGGATCATTATCATGAAAAGTTGAATCCCGAAATAAGTGAGTTTATCGATAAGAGTACTTATAAGACTTTAGCCGAGATGATGAATCGCGCACTTGTTAGAGAACACGAACTTAGGAAGAAGGCGGCGTTTAAGCGAAAGTTAGATCAAGACTCTAAGGCGATGCAAAATGTTAGTCCGAAAAAGGGTAAGTTTGGTTCCGAATCCCCGCACAAGTCAAAAGGGGGTTTTGTGTCGGGTAAAAGCGGTGGGAAAGAAGCCAAGTTGTGTACTAGGTGTGGTAAGAATCATACGGGTGAATGTAAAGCGGGTACTACCGATTGTTACTCTTGCGGTAAGCCGGGACATAGGGCCGCCGAATGTCCTAAGAAAGGTAAGCAATGTTATTATTGTTTTGAGAAGGGTCATTTTCAAGCCGAATGTCCGGAATACAAGAAGGATTTGGCTAGTGGTAATGTTAAGAAGGAGGTTAAGACGGAACCGAAGACTAGTGATAGCCGACCAAGGGCCCGAGCTCATCAGATTACCGCACTCGAAGCGAAGGAGTCCCAAAATGTGGTGTCAGGTACCTTTATTGTAAACTCTTTACCTGCGCATGTTTTGTTTGATTCCGGTGCTACGCGGTCGTTTGTATCATATTCTTTTTGTAAGCATTTTAATATGACCCCAAGTATGTTAGAACACCCATTAGAGGTTGAAATAGCGGATAATAAGACTGTGATGGTGTATAGTATCATTAAGGGGTGTGAAATTATTTTGGATGATGAAAAGTTTGTCATTGATTTAATACCCATGCATATGGGGGAATTTCAAGTAATAGTGGGCATGGATTGGCTAGACGACAATGAAGGAATAATTTTGTGTCGTAAGAAAATTGTGTTAGTTCAATCACCTAGTGGGAAGGTTATATGGATTTATGGGGAAAGAGCTAGGCGTGCTATTCCTATATGCACGTATGCTAAGGCTAAAAGGTTTTTGTCTCACGGGTGCTGTGCGTTTTTGGCACATGTTGTGGATAATTCGAAAAAGATTGTTGATTTAGATGATGTACCGATAGTTAACGAGTTTCCGGATGTGTTTCCAAGTGAATTGCCCGGTGTACCTCCCGAGCGTGAGGTAGAGTTTAGAATAGATTTGATACCCGGGGCCACGCCAATTGCCAAAGCTCCATATCGATTAGCCCCATCGGAAATGAGAGAAATGATGACTCAATTGCAAGATTTGATAGATAAAGGTTTTATACGTCCTAGTAGCTCACCTTGGGGAGCTCCGGTTTTATTTGTGAAAAAGAAGGATGGAACTATGAGAATGTGTATTGATTATCGAGAATTGAATAAAGTCACGATTAAGAATAAGTATCCGTTGCCAAGGATAGACGACTTGTTTGATCAATTACAAGGTGCAAGTTTCTTTTCAAAGATAGATTTAAGGTCGGGTTACCATCAATTGAAAGTGAGGGAAGAAGACGTCCCTAAAACGGCTTTTCGAACGAGGTATGGTCATTATGAGTTTGTGGTTATGCCGTTTGGGTTAACGAATGCACCGGCCGCATTTATGGATTTGATGAATAGAGTTTGTCGACCGATGCTTGATAGGTTCGTAATTGTATTTATTGATGATATTTTGGTATATTCTAGGAGTGAAGAGGAACATGCGGTACATCTAAGACAAGTATTAGAGACTTTAAGAAGAGAAAGATTGTTTGCTAAGTTCTCTAAGTGTGAGTTTTGGCTTCGTGAAGTTCAATTTTTGGGTCATGTCATTAACAAGAAGGGTATTTGTGTTGATCCGGTTAAAATAGAGGCAATTATGAGATGGGAACCACCTACGAATCCTACCGAGGTTAGGAGTTTTCTAGGCTTAGCGGGGTATTATCGACGGTTTGTACAAGATTTCTCAAGAATAGCCACCCCACTCACTAAGCTGACTCGGAAAAGTGTGCCATGGAAATGGGAAGAAAAGCAGGAACAAGCGTTTCAACTCCTTAAGGAGAAGCTTGTTCAAGCTCCTATATTGGTTTTACCGGAAGGAAATGAGAACATGACGGTTTATTGTGATGCTTCTAAGAAAGGCTTAGGGTGTGTATTGATGCAAAATGGGAAGGTCATAGCATACGCTTCCCGACAATTGAAGGAACACGAGAAACGTTATCCCACACATGATCTAGAATTGACGGCCGTAGTTTTTGCTTTAAAGATTTGGCGTCATTATCTTTATGGTGTTAAGTTTTCCATTTATACCGATCATAAGAACTTAAAGTATTTGTTTGATCAAAGGGATTTGAATGATAGGCAAAGGAGGGGTCTTGATTTAGTGAAAGATTATGATTGTGAGATCTTATATCACCCCGGAAAAGCGAACGTGGTGGCAGATGCTCTTAGTAGGAAGTCGAGTCATCAACTGATTAAGATAACAAGTTTGGCTATGGTAATAGCACCTCAAATATTTGATGATATTCGTGATGCACAAGGTGAAGCATTATCGCCCGAGAACGTGAGAAAGGAAAGGATCAAGGGGCAAGTTAATGATTTTATAGTGGATTCTCGTGGTTTAAGGCTTAGATATGGGAGAATTTGGGTACCTTTGCAAAGTGGTGTTAGAAGTGAGCTCCTTGACTTAGCTCACAAGTCTAAGTATTCGATTCACCCCGGTGCTACGAAGATGTATAGAGATTTAAGGAAAGACTATTGGTGGCCGGGAATGAAAAGGGATATAGTTAAGTATGTGCACAAGTGTCTTACTTGTCTTCAAGTGAAGGCCGATCATCAAATGCCTTACGGTAAGATGCAACCTTTAGAGGTACCGGTTTGGAAATGGGAGCATATTACGATGGATTTGGTGACTAAGTTACCTAAGACCCCTAGACAACACGATGCGATTTGGGTTATTGTTGATAGATTGACTAAGAGTGCATTGTTTTTGGCAATAAGAGAAGCTTCGTCCTCGGAAGCAATGTCTAAGTTATATATGAAAGAAGTTGTTGCAAGGCATGGAGTGCCGGTTTCCATAGTTTCGGATCGAGACACTCGATTCACATCTCGATATTGGAGGAAATTTCAAGAGGAAATGGGTACTAAGTTACACATAAGTACCGCGTTTCACCCGCAAACGGATGGTCAAAGTGAAAGGACTATACAAACTCTTGAAGATATGTTAAGAGCATGTATCATCGATTTTGGTGGGAGTTGGGATACTCATTTACCTTTAGTTGAATTTTCATATAACAATAGTTATCACTCTACGATTGGAATGGCACCATATGAGATGTTGTATGGAAGGAGGTGTAGAACCCCGATTTGTTGGGGCGAGGTAGGTCAACGAGAATTGGGAAGCACGGAAATAGTGCAACAAACCACCGAGATGATTGATCAAATTCGTGAAAGAATGAAGGCGGCACAAGATCGACAAAAGTCATATGTTGATAAGAGGAGAAAGCCGATAGAATTTCAAGTAGGTGATAAAGTGATGCTAAAAGTTTCTCCATGGAAAGGCATTATCCGTTTTAGAAAGAGGGGAAAATTGGGTCCAAGGTTCGTGGGACCATTTGAGATAGTGGCGAAAGTTGGGAAGGTAGCCTACCGTTTGGCTTTACCCGATGAATTGAGTAATATACATGACACGTTTCACGTGTCGCAATTGAGAAAGTGTTTGGCGGATGATTCAACCTATGTTCCTTTGAATGAAATTGAGGTCGATAATAAGTTAAGATATGCGGAGAAGCCGATAAAGATTTTGGATCAAAAGGTTAAGCACTTGAGAAATAAATCGGTTATATTGTTGAAGGTATTATGGCAATTTAGAAAAGGTTCCGAATGTACATGGGAACCCGAAGAATGGCTCTTGAAGTATTATCCGTCGTTGCATCAAGAATGGTTCGCGAGGACGCGAACGATCCAAGAGGGGGAGAGTTGTAACATCCCAAATATTTAAGGTATTATTTTATGTAAATTTTTATTGCCAAGAAATTATATGGCAAAAGTCATTTTATGTTAATGGATGAAAGTTAAGTTTATTGGTTAAGTTAGGAAGGACTAAGGGTGAAAAGTTAAGATTAAGGACTTCCCTAACTAGAGTTGTGGTGGGGAGGGTAGAAAGTGTCAATAGGCCAAAGTTATTTTAATAAAAAGAATCAAAATGCTGGAATTTGTTATTAGTGCAAGAAAAATTACAGAAAACCTTCCTGGAGCCTTGAGAGTGTCGACTTTTGCAAGAGGGAAGAGGAGGATTCCTCAATTGTTGAAATTTAACCCATGCAAGCTTGAATTAGTGAAATCTAACACACCTTAATCACTCTAGCAAGCTGTAATCTTCCAATTTCACTCTCTTTGTGCACAATTAGGGTTCTTAAACTCTAAAAGACAAGGTATGGATTTTGTGTCTAATTATTGCTTGCATTGTATGTTAATGATGAGATTATGCTTAAGAAAGTTGCTATTTGTTGAGTTGTGCACAATTGTTTGAGTTAGAATGGATTTGTTGATGATTTTGGAAGTAATTACATGTATGAACTTGCATTATAGATATATGGCATGATTATGGTGAGAATGATGATGTTCTAGTTAGATTTCTAGTCATGCACACCAAGTGTTTGTTAAAATGTCTCAAAGAGATGATTATGTGTTCTAGCTAGAAATTGTGATGAAGGATGTTCATGTATGAACTATGGTTATTGTTGTAGGTTATAGAAATTGATAATTTGACAAGTTAATGGTGTTAGTAATGAAATTGAATTACTATGCACATTTGATGTTTAATGAAAGGATTAAAGGAAAAGTTGCATGATAAAGCTAAAAGTGATGAGTTAGTAATGTACATGATTAAAAGGTGATGTTTGATTGGTAACATGCTTGTTTTAGAAAAGATGAGTTCAAGGTTAGAAAGTATGTGTGTATGTATGTATGTTGTGATTAGGGGGTTAAGTGTATGAGTAAGTATAAATGATGTAATGATCCAAGAAAGTTATGATTTTGATTTAGTTATGTGATTAATGAGATTAGCTCATATATAGGTGCTAATCAAGGAAAAGAGGTCACAAGTGATCAAGGAAATCCATTTAAACAAGGTGAGTTTATAGGGGGTAATATGGGCGGGTCAAGAGTGGCTTAGTGTTCTCGGATTGCATCCGTGCAAGAGAGTAACGACTAAGTGCACTAGTTATGTAGCTTAGATAGAACTATTGGGTTAGCTCAATAGTTGTATCTATGGTTGATGTTTAGCTTAGGCAAGGTTATCACATTGCTAGTAATCTTGCCTATGGTTCGTGTTAGCTTAGACACTTTGGGTGTCTACGTATGAGATGATGATAGCTTAGGCATATTTAGTATGTCTATGGTTAGCTTAGACATGATTACTAGGTTTGGCCTAGTAAGTCATGTCTATGGTATGAATGATCGGATCCGAAAGTATGCAAGCAACCTAAGGGTTGAAGGATAAGTGTTTCGATTCTGCCCAAATGATTTATGTTTATGTTTTATGTTTATTGCTTTCCTATAACTCACTAAGTGTAAAAGCTTACCCCCATGATGTTTTATGTTTTAGGTGCTAAGGTTCATCGTGAAGGTAAGGAGCCCGTGTGAAGTGCTAGAGGAGCATTGGCATTAGCGTAAGTGGTATTGCAAGTCCCTTTTGTAATCACGCTCTATGGTTACCGCTTATCAAACGCCATGTATTTGAAGTGTCATGTTTGTCATTATTGAATTTGGGACCAAATGATGGTTTTGTTTCATGAAAACACGTTTGATGTCTAAATGTTGTTATTAGATGGTATACGATGTTAGAAACTGATTTCAGATGTTTGGGTATGAATAATGTTGTTTTATATGTGTTTGAGAATGATGGAATGTGCAAAAGTTGGTTTATATACAATGTTGCAGGTCAGGCACCCGGAACAGGGTTATGTCGCGCCGCGGCAAAGGGGTCCGCGCCGCGGCAATACACTGAAGTTCAAAACAGAACCAGGGTTAAGGAGTCTAAAATTTTATGTGTTGTGTCGCGCCGCGACAAGGCTTGCCGCGCCGCGGCATAAGCCTTGTCCGGCCAGTGACTCGAAAAAAAAAAAAAAAAAAAAAAAAAAAAATTTTTTTTACTCGATTCAAGGCGTTAAATAACCCAAAACAGCCCGCAGTGTTAGCGTAAATCTGGTTTTACGGTATTTTTCGTGTTTCCAGGTTTTAAATCATTAAGTTAGCATATCATATAGATATAGAACATGTGTTTAGTTTATTTTAAAAGTCAAGTTAGAAGGATTAACTTTTATTTGCGAACAAGTTTAGAATTAACTAAACTATGTTCTAGTGATTACAAGTTTAAACCTTCGAATAAGATAGCTTTATATGTATGAATCGAATGATGTTATGAACATCATTACTACCTCAAGTTTCTTGGATAAACCTATTGGAAATGATAAAAATAGATCTAGCTTCAAAGGATCCTTGGATGGCTTGAAAGTTCTTGAAGCAGAATCATGACACAAAAACAATTTCAAGTAAGATTTCTACTCGAAATAAGATTGTTATAGTTATAGAAATTGAATTAAAGTTTGAATATGATTATTACCTTGTATTAGAAAGATAACCTACTGTAAGTAACAAAGGTTTCTTGATCTTGGATGATTACTTGGAATGGATTTAGAAAATTTGGAAGTAAACTTGCAATCTTGGAAGTATTCTTGATTTTATGAAACTAGAACTTTTGGAATTTATGAAGAACACTTAGAACTTGAAGATAGAACTTGAGAGAGATCAATTAGATGAAGAAAATTGAAGAATGAAAGTGTTTGTAGGTGTTTTTGGTCGTTGGTGTATGGATTAGATATAAAGGATATGTAATTTTGTTTTCATGTAAATAAGTCATGAATGATTACTCATATTTTTGTAATTTTATGAGATATTTCATGCTAGTTGCCAAATGATGGTTCCCACATGTGTTAGGTGACTCACATGGGCTGCTAAGAGCTGATCATTGGAGTGTATATACCAATAGTATATACATCTAAAAGCTGTGTATTGTACGAGTACGAATACGGGTGCATATGTAACGACCCGTCAAAATCGCTATTGACGCGGCACGTTAATCATTGATTTCACAGTGAGGTTTTGACCTCTATATGATACGTTTTGATAAAATATTGCATTCATTAAAATAAGTGACTTTCTAAACATAGAAAGTTATAAACATGTGGGCGAGTGCTTAGGTATAAGCAAAACCCCAAAATACATAAGTCTTTAATTTACAGGTTGACATCACAGTCCAATTATTTATTACACAACGCAGTTTTATTTTGAATGCAATAAACTTTGTACAAAGCATGAGAGACTCCATGCAGGCAACAAGCACATCACAGCGGAAGCATTCTAAGGACCTGAGAATAAAACATGCTAAAAAGTCAACACGGATGTTGGTGAGTTATAGGTTTAATTGCTCGAGTCATAAACATATATAAAGATAGACCACAAGATTTCATCAAAAGTTTATCAATAGATTCTACGTAACAGAGCACCCTGGTAACTAAACTTAACGCTATAGTGATAATTACCCCATTCGTTTTAATACGCGCAAACCAACTTGTCTTAAACTCAAATAACATACGTCCGTTAAAAGGCTAGCGCTCTAGCTCGGACGGGGATGTCAAGCCCTATGGATCCATATACAATTATTCGCGCCCACCAGTCCATATCCTATGTACTGGCAGCTACTAGTTACCAAAGCTAAGGGATTTTCGGTTTAACTCAGTGTAGAATTTTGTATGTACTTGTGTCTTATTGCGTTTAAAATAAATTGCATGTATTCTCAGCCCAAAAATATTTAAATCATTTAAAAAGGAAGACTATAACTCACAGTTCAATATTGCGATTCAATATTGTAGGCAAATTGCGTAGACGTAATGATGGTAGATGACTGTATGGTTGGCCTTGGATTCAAGAACAATACCCCGAATAATACCTAATATTTCCTTAGCTTAAAGCGGTTTGAAACCCGAATTAAAACACCCTCGTATATACCTTATTATTATTAAACTTAAATTTAAAATTATAATTATAATATAAATATAAATATTGAGAGTTTAATTTGAAAGAGTTCGTCGAACAAACTGCGTATTTATATTACTTTTCGATTTACTGTAGCTCATGCGATCACATGAGTTTTCAGTGTTTTTGCCATGCGATCGCATGGCCGCCTTTTCCGTTTTTGTTTGCTAGTTCGTCGACATCAAATAGTGTTTACTGTAGCAAATAGTGTTTTACTGTAGCAAATAGTGTTTACTGTAGCAAATCACTGTAGCAAAGTCGTTTTCACTGTAGCACTGTAGCAAAATACGGTTTTCACTGTAGTAAATAGTGTTTTACTGTAGCAAATAGTGTTTTACTGTAGCAAAGTAATTTTTACTGTAGCAACTAGGGTTTTACTGTAGGAAAGTCGTTTTTACTTGTACATATATATATATATATATACATACATATAATTGTTCATGAATCGTTGAGAGTAGTCAAAGGTAATTGTATATATGAAACAGTTCTAAAATTTTGAGACTCAATCTAACAGACTTTGTTTAACGTGCCAAAATAATAAATCGTATAGAGAATTGGTTTAAATTAGTCGAAATTTTTCGGGTCATCACAGTACCTCCCCGTTAAAGAAAATTTCGTCCCGAAATTTTGAGTAGTACCTGTTTCATGAGCGATATCAGTGAACAAATGTGGATACTTTTGCTTCATTTGATCTTCACATTCCCAAGTAAACTCGGGTCCTCGTCTTGCGTTCCAACGAACTCTAACTATCGGTATTTTGCTTTGTTTTAATTGTTTGACCTCACGGTCCATGATTTCAATAGGTTCTTCGACAAAATGGAGTTTATCATTAATTCGTATTTCGTCAAGAGGAATTACGACATCCTCTTCAGCTAAACATTTCTTCAAATTTGACACGTGAAATGTGTCGTGAACACTACTAAGTTCTTGCGGTAGATTTAATCGATAAGCAACTGCTCCAATTCTTTCGGTGATTTCAAAGGGTCCTACGTACCTAGGACTTAGCTTTCCTCGTTTACCGAATCACACAACACCTTTCCAGGGTGACACTTTCAACATGACTTTGTCGCCCACTTGAAATTCTAGCGGTTTTCTTCTTACATCAGCATAACTCTTTTGGCGACTCATGGCCGTTTTCAATCGCTGTTGTATTTGAATGATCTTTTCGGTGGTTTCGTGAATAATTTCTGGTCCAGTAAGTTGTCTTTCTCCTACTTCACTCCAACATATAGGAGATCTGCACTTTCTACCGTAAATTGCTTCAAATGGCGCTGCGTTGATGCTCGTATGATAGCTGTTATTGTATGAAAATTCTGCCAACGGCAAGTGTCGATCCCAACTGGTTCCAAAGTCAATCACGCATGCCCGTAACATGTCTTCCAATGTTTGTATTGTTCTTTCACTTTGACCATCTGTTTGTGGGTGATAAGCGGTGCTCATATCTAATCGAGTTCCCAATGCTTTTTGTAATGATTGCCAAAAACGTGATGTGAATCGGGTGTCGCGATCAGATATGATGGAGATGGGTACACCATGCCTGGAAACTACTTCCTTCAAATATAGGCGTGCTAATTTCTCCATACTGTCTGTCTCCTTTATTGGTAGGAAGTGAGCTGATTTAGTTAGACGATCAACTATCACCCAAATAGTATCATGACTACTTGCAGTCCTTGGCAATTTCGTAATGAAATCCATGGTTATTCTTTCCCATTTCCACTGTGGAATTTCTGGTTGTTGCAGTAATCCTGACGGCTTTTGGTGCTCAGCTTTAACCTTTGCACACGTCAAACATTTGCTTACATAAGTAGCAATTTCTGTCTTCATATTAGGCCACCAATAGAACTTCTTGAGATCGTGGTACATTTTCCCATTTCCTGGGTGAATTGAGTACCTCGTTTTGTGTGCTTCATCTAGTACTAGTTGCCTTAGGTTACCATGTTTTGGTACCCATATCCTACCAGCAAAATACAGGGTTCCATCGGCTTTTTCTTCAAGTTGTTTTTCTAACCCTTTGCTTATTTCGCCTTTTCCGTTTTCTTCTTTTTAAGCCTCTAACTGTGCTGCTTGAATTTGCTTTGTGAGATCAGTACGAATTGTAATATTCAAAGCTCGGACCCTAAGAGGTTTTACTCTTTCTTTTCGACTTAGGGCATCAGCTACAACATTAGCCTTTCCGGGGTGGTAACGGATTTCACAATCGTAATCGTTTAACAACTCTACCCAGCGACGTTGCCTCATATTGAGTTGTTTTTGATCAAAAATATGTTGAAGACTCTTATGGTCGGTGTACACTGTACACTTGGTGCCATATAGATAGTGTCTCCATATTTTGAGTGCAAAAACTACTGCTCCAAGTTCCAAATCGTGCGTTGTATAGTTCTTTTCATGAATTTTTAGTTGTCGTGAGGCATATGCGATAACTTTTGTGCATTGCATTAATACACATCCTAAACCTTGGCGCGAAGCATCACAATAAATCACGAAATCATCATTTCCTTCTGGTAATGACAAAATGGGTGCAGACGTTAACTTCTTCTTTAATAACTGGAATGAGGATTCCTGTTCCGTGGACCAATCATACTTCTTTCCCTTTTGAGTCAATGAAGTTAAGGGTTTGGCGATTCTAGAGAAATCTTGAATGAATCTTCGGTAGTAACCAGCAAGACCTAAGAATTGGCGAATTTGTGTTGGAGTCTTCGGGGTTTCCCATTTACTAATGGCTTCGATCTTGGCGGGGTCAACTTTAATTCCATGTTTACTGACAACATGGCCCAAAAATTGTACTTCTTGTAACCAGAAATCACACTTCGAAAATTTTGCGTACAATTCTTCTTTCTTGAGTATCTCCAGTACCAGTCTTAAGTGTTGCTCATGTTCTTCCTTGTTCTTCGAGTAAATCAATATGTCGTCGATAAAAACAATGACAAATTTGTCTAAATACGGTCTACAGATGCGATTCATTAGATCCATGAATACTGCTGGAGCATTAGTTAATCCAAAAGGCATGACTAGAAACTCATAGTGACCGTAACGGGTTCTGAACGCGGTTTTAGGAACATCTTCTTCCTTCACTCTCAGTTGATGATATCCGGAGCGTAGATCAATCTTAGAATAAACACTTGATCCTTGCAATTGATCAAACAAATCATCAATCCTCGATAACGGGTACCGATTCTTGATCGTTAATTTGTTTAATTCTCGGTAATCTATGCACATTCTCATAGATCCATCCTTCATCTTGACGAACAGAATAGGAGCACCCCAAGGTGAAAAACTAGGACGAATAAATCCACGGTCCGATAATTCTTGCAACTGGTCTTGTAATTCTTGCATTTCTGAAGGTGCAAGTCTATATGGAGATCGGGCTACAGGTGCAGCTCCTGGTATGAGATCAATCTGGAATTCTACACATCTGTGTGGAGGTAGCCCCGGTAATTCTTCTGGAAATACTCCGGGATATTCTCTTACAACCGGCATGTCATCAATGCTTCTTTCTTCAGTATCGATCTTCTTTACGTGTGCCAGAATAGCATAACAACCTTTTCTTATAAGTTTCTGGGCCTTCATACAGCTGATAAAGTTCAGTTTTGAGTTGTTCTTCTCCCCATAAATCATTAATGACGTTTCATCCTTACGAGGGATGTGGATTGCTTTCTCAGCGCAAACAACTTCCGCTCTTGTTTTGGACATCCAGTCCATGCCAACGATTACGTCAAAACTTCCTAATTCTACGGGTATCAAATCGATTTTGAAGGTTTCACCAGCGAGATTCATTTCGCAACCATGGCAAATTTTATCGGCTTTTATCAGTTTACCATTAGCTAATTCAATAGTATATTTATCGTCTAGAGGTAATGATGCACATTTTAGTTTAAAACTAAAGTCTTTACACATATAACTTCTATCAGCACCCGTATCAAACATAATAGAAGCTAGTTGATTATTAACGGTAAACGTACCCGTGACAAGATTAGGATCCTCACGTGCTTTACTGGCACTAACATTAAATGCCCTCCCACGTGCGGGTTCTTTGTTCTTCTCCTTATCAGGGCATTGATTTATAAAGTGACCAGACTTCCTGCATCCATAACATTTCTTGACATCGGTCAATTTTGTCTTTACTTCAGAAACGGTGGCATAACAATCTTTCGCCACATGTCCTTTCTTGTTGCACTTATCACAGACCACTTGGCAATAGCCTGCATGATGTGTGTAACACCTTTTGCATAACGGATGAGGTCCCTTATAGTTTGGACTTGCAGTCGCCCCATCTTGTTTACCTTTAAAAGTTTCTTGTTTCTTCAGGTGAGTACTTTTGCCCTTATAGTCTTCCCATTTCCTCTTTCCTTCAGTTGTCTTGACTTCGGTAATTGGTGCCTTAATCGAACTCTCTGTGATCTGGTCCATGAGTTGGTGTGCCATTGTCATGGCTTCCTGCATCGTATTCGGTTTGGACGATGTAACATTTCCTTTGATATTGATCGATAAACCGTCAATATACATTTCTATCTTTCGTTTCTCATTTGGGACCAATTCTGGACACAACAAGGCTAGTTCCATGAAACGCTTTTCATAGTTATTGAGATTCGCGCCGATAACCTTCAGATTACGTAACTCAGATTCCATTTTTCTGATCTCGTTTCGAGGACAGTACTCCTCGATTAGCATCTTTTTCAGTTCTTCCCAAGAGATATCATATGCCGTATCTATTCCTTCTGCTTTAGCATAATTGTTCCACCAAGTAAGTGCAGCATCTTGCAACGTGCACGAAGCATACTTTGACTTGTCTCCGTTCGCACAATTACTAATTTTGAAAACGGACTCCATCTTTTCAAACCATCGGGTTAGACCGACTGGTCCCTCAGTTCCACTAAACGTCTGTGGTTTGCATCCTTGAAAAGTTTTGTATGAGCATCCGTTTCGTGAATTTGTGTTTACGGCTGCTGCTTTAGCTGCTGCTTTGGTTGTTGCTTTTGCTGCTTCGGTTGCAGCAATTCTTTCATTCACACGTTTCTCGACTAGTTGCTCAAACTCAACATCCGACATTTGAGACATGTTTCTTCAATAAACACAACAGATATAATTTAATCATATAGAATATTATAGGAAAAATGAGTTGTCAATAGTTAATCGTAGCATATTAATAATATGAACCGATTATTATAAAAGCCTTTTCTTCTTATTAGCATTTTATAATTATTTCTAGGGTATTACCTACCCGTTAAGTTCATACATAATAGCTAGTACAAGGAATTAACCACTAAAATCCTAATAATATTCCACTATGAAAATTATAGCGAGTTACTACATTATTATGTAATAATAATAATAAGAAGTAGTAATAATACAAATAATCATTCCATGCATTTATTATTAATAAACCAAAATAATACAATACCATACAATACTGATATTTTACATATGCTTATTTTACATAACAAGATAGAGTAGCACACATAAGCAATAAAATAGCGCATGGAAGATTTATGGTTGCGAGGTCGTTCATTCAGAACTATCAGAAACTTCTTCCCATTTGGTTCTCTCTGCCAATTGTTTGTGTGCACATGGTCCGACAGACATTCTGGCAGTGTATTTTATTTTTAGTTGGGGTTTTGAGGTACCCGTTGCCTCAGTGGGTTTTATACAATAAGGGTGGTTACGGATCGAATGGTCCTGTTCTTTTTTAATAATTAAGGACATTTTATTATTGTGGTTGTTTTTATTATCTATAGCAAGTTGGAATTTCTCCTTAGTGATCTCTTTTATTTCATTAGCGAAATCCTCCTCCTTACTGATCTCGTCTGATGACGAACTGTCTAAGCCATGTGTAGGAGAATATGATGACGAACTGCAAGAAAATGTACCGGTGGTCATGAACCGAAATCTGCCAGGCGTAATCGGCACAACCCGCCCGTCGGCGGTATATCTGGACCAATGTCCATATTTGTTTAGAAATGGACGATCCTCGTTTACTCCAGGGATCATGGGTCCATGCCAACGATACTGTGGCTCCGGAAAACTAAAGCTGGGTGGAGCTGGAACCTCCTCTGGGTTTACCGGGAGTTGAGATTCCCCGGCTAACACAATTTCTTCTTTAATAGGTATTGGAATGCCCTTTTCAGTTGTGGATAGAATAGATTCAGTGTCCGATTCCGAGTCGTACAAAATGATAGGATTAGAGGAAGTCATCTATCACATAATTGAAACAACAATTACGTTAGCATATAAATATATCACATATAATGTTTTTAACCAAATAATAAGCAAAAATCAGTAAAAACGGATATGGTCATAGTCCAGACTTACTAATGCATCCTAACAATTACCAGTTAAACACACTAATGAAATTTCTGGTTCCCTATGACCTCAAGCTCGGATACCAACTGTAACGACCCGTCAAAATTGCTATTGACGCGGCACGTTAATCATTGATTTCACAGTGAGGTTTTGACCTCTATATGATACGTTTTGATAAAATATTGCATTCATTAAAATAAGTGACTTTCTAAACATAGAAAGTTATAAACATGTGGGCGAGTGCTTAGGTATAAGCAAAACCCCAAAATACATAAGTCTTTAATTTACAGGTTGACATCACAGTCCAATTATTTATTACACAACGCAGTTTTATTTTGAATGCAATAAACTTTGTACAAAGCATGAGAGACTCCATGCAGGCAACAAGCATATCACAGCGGAAGCATTCTAAGGACCTGAGAATAAAACATGCTAAAAAGTCAACACGGATGTTGGTGAGTTATAGGTTTAATTGCTCGAGTCATAAACATATATAAAGATAGACCACAAGATTTCATCAAAAGTTTATCAATAGATTCTACGTAACAGAGCACCCTGGTAACTAAACTTAACGCTATAGTGATAATTACCCCATTCGTTTTAATACGCGCAAACCAACGTGTCTTAAACTCAAATAACATACGTCCGTTAAAAGGCTAGCGCTCTAGCTCGGACGGGGATGTCAAGCCCTATGGATCCATATACAATTATTCGCGCCCACCAGTCCATATCTTATGTACTGGCAGCTACTAGTTACCAAAGCTAAGGGATTTTCGGTTTAACTCAGTGTAGAATTTTGTATGTACTTGTGTCTTATTGCGTTTAAAATAAATTGCATGTATTCTCAGCCCAAAAATATTTAAAGCATTTAAAAAGGGAGACTATAACTCACAGTTCAATATTGCGATTCAATATTGTAGGCAAATTGCGTAGACGTAATGATGGTAGATGACTGTATGGTTGGCCTTGGATTCAAGAACAATACCCCGAATAATACCTAATATTTCCTTAGCTTAAAGCGGTTTGAAACCCGAATTAAAACACCCTCGTATATACCTTATTATTATTAAACTTAAATTTAAAATTATAATTATAATATAAATATAAATATTGAGAGTTTAATTTGAAAGAGTTCGTCGAACAAACTGCGTATTTATATTACTTTTCGATTTACTGTAGCTCATGCGATCGCATGAGTTTTCAGTGTTTTTGCCATGCGATCGCATGGCCGCCTTTTCCGTTTTTGTTTGCTAGTTCGTCGACATCAAATAGTGTTTACTGTAGCAAATAGTGTTTACTGTAGCAAATAGTGTTTTACTGTAGCAAATAGTGTTTACTGTAGCAAATAGTGTTTACTGTAGCAAATCATCGTTTTCACTGTGGCACTGTAGCAAAATACGGTTTTCACTGTAGTAAATAGTGTTTTACTGTAGCAAATAGTGTTTTACTGTAGCAAAGTAATTTTTACTGTAGCAACTAGGGTTTTACTGTAGGAAAGTCGTTTTTACTTGTACATATATATATATATATATACATACATATAATTGTTCATGAATCGTTGAGAGTAGTCAAAGGTAATTGTATATATGAAACAGTTCTAAAATTTTGAGACTCAATCTAACAGACTTTGTTTAACGTGCCAAAATAATAAATCGTATAGAGAATTGGTTTAAATTAGTCGAAATTTTTCGGGTCATCACAGCATACGAGTAGAATTGTTGATGAAACTGAACGAGGATGTAATTGTAAGCATTTTTGTTAAGTAGAAGTATTTTGATAAGTATCTTGAAGTCTTTCAAAAGTGTATGAATACATATTAAAACACTACATGTATATACATTTTAACTGAGTCGTTAAGTCATCGTTAGTCGTTACATGTAAATGTTGTTTTGAAACCTTTAGGTTAACGATCTTGTTGAATGTTGTTAACCCATTGTTTATTATAACAAATGAGATGTTAAATTGTTATATTATCATGATATTATGATATATAATATATCTTAGTATGATATATATACAGTTAAATGTCGTTACAATGATAATCGTTACATATATGTCTCGTTTCGAAATCATTAAGTTAGTAGTCTTATTTTTACAAATGTATTTCATTGTTAATATACTTAATAATATTTTTACTTATAATTTAACATAATTAACCAAGTGTATCAATATCTTAATATGATTCATATGTACCTAGTAAGACGTTGTTATAACGATAATCGTTATATATATATCATTTTCGAGTTTCTTAAATTAATAGTCTCATTTTTATGTATATAACTCATTGTTAAAATACCTAATGGGATACATACTTATAATAAAATCATGTTAACTATATATATAACCATATATATATCATCGTATAGTTTTTACAAGTTTTAACGTTCGTGAATCACCGGTCAACTTGGGTGGTCAATTGTCTATATGAAACCTATTTCAATTAATCAAGTCTTAACAAGTTTGATTGCTTAACATGTTGGAAACACTTAATCATGTAAATAACAATTTCATTTAATATATATATAAACATGGAAAAGTTCGGGTCACTACAGTACCTACCCGTTAAATAAATTTCGTCTCGAAATTTTAAGCAGTTGGAGGTGTTGACGTATCTTCTGGAAATAAATGCGGGTATTTCTTCTTCATCTGATCTTCACGCTCCCAGGTGAACTCGGGTCCTCTACGAGCATTCCATCGAACCTTAACAATCGGTATCTTGTTTTGTTTAAGTCTCTTAACCTCACGATCCATTATTTCGACGGGTTCTTCAATGAATCGAAGTTTTTCATTGATTTGGATTTCGTCCAACGGAATAGTGAGATCTTCTTTAGCAAAACATTTCTTCAAATTTGAGACGTGGAAAGTGTTATGTACAGCCGCGAGTTGTTGAGGTAGCTCCAGTTGGTAAGCTACTGGTCCGACACGATCTATAATCTTGAATGGTCCAATGTACCTTGGATTTAGTTTCCCCCGTTTACCAAATCGAACAACGCCTTTCCAAGGTGTAACCTTAAGCATGACCATTTCTCCAATTTCAAACTCTATATCTTTTCTTTTACTGTCTGCGTAGCTCTTTTGTCGACTCTGGGCGGTTTTCAATCTTTGTTGAATTTGGATGATTTTCTCGGTAGTTTCTTGTATTATCTCCGGACCCGTAATCTGTCTATCCCCCACTTCACTCCAACAAATCGGAGACCTGCACTTTGTACCATAAAGTGCTTCAAACGGCGCCATCTCAATGCTTGAATGGTAGCTGTTGTTGTAGGAAAATTCTGCTAATGGTAGATGTCGATCCCAACTATTTCCGAAATCAATAACACAAGCTCGTAGCATGTCTTCAAGCGTTTGTATCATCCTTTCGCTCTGCCCATCAGTTTGTGGATGATAGGCAGTACTCATGTCTAGACAAGTTCCCAATGCTTGCTGTAATGTCTGCCAGAATCTTGAAATAAATCTGCCATCCCTATCAGAGATAATAGAGATTGGTATTCCATGTCTGGAGACGACTTCCTTCAAATACAGTCGTGCTAACTTCTCCATCTTGTCATCTTCTCTTATTGGTAGGAAGTGTGCTGACTTGGTGAGACGATCAACTATTACCCAAATAGTATCATAACCACTTGCAGTCCTTGGCAATTTAGTAATGAAATCCATGGTAATATTTTCCCATTTCCATTCCGGGATTTCGGGTTGTTGAAGTAGACCTGATGGTTTCTGATGCTCAGCTTTGACCTTAGAACACGTCAAACATTCTCCTACGTATTTAGCAACATCGGCTTTCATACCCGGTCACCAAAAATGTTTCTTGAGATCCTTGTACATCTTCCCCATTCCAGGATGTATTGAGTATCTGGTTTTATGAGCTTCTCTAAGTACCATTTCTCTCATATCTTCAAATTTTGGTACCCAAATCCTTTCAGACCTATACCGGGTTCCGTCTTCCCGAATATTAAGATGCTTCTCCGATCCTTTGGGTATTTCATCCTTTAAATTTTCCTCTTTTAAAACTCCTTGTTGCGCCTCCTTTATTTGAGTAGTAAGGTTATTGTGAATCATTATATTCATAGATTTTACTCGAATGGGTTCTCTGTCCTTCCTGCTCAAGGCGTCGGCTACCACATTTGCCTTCCCCGGGTGGTAACGAATCTCAAAGTCGTAATCATTCAATAATTCAATCCACCTACGCTGCCTCATATTCAGTTGTTTCTGATTAAATATGTGTTGAAGACTTTTGTGGTCGGTATATATAATACTTTTGACCCCATATAAGTAGTGCCTCCAAGTCTTTAATGCAAAAACAACCGCGCCTAATTCCAAATCATGCATCGTATAATTTTGCTCGTGAATCTTCAATTGTCTAGACGCATAAGCAATCACCTTCGTTCGTTGCATTAATACACAACCGAGACCTTGCTTTGATGCATCACAATAAATCACAAAATCATCATTCCCTTCAGGCAATGACAATATAGGTGCTGTAGTTAGCTTTTTCTTCAATAACTGAAACGCTTTCTCTTGTTCATCCTTCCATTCAAATTTCTTCCCTTTATGCGTTAATGCAGTCAAGGGTTTTGCTATTCTGGAAAAGTCTTGGATGAACCTTTTGTAGTAACCAGCTAGTCCTAAAAACTGGCATATGTGTTTCGGAGTTTTCGGGGTTTCCCACTTTTCAACAGTTTCTATCTTTGCCGAATCCACCTTAATACCTTTTTTATTCACTATGTGACCGAGGAATTGAACTTCTTCCAACCAAAATGCACACTTTGAAAATTTAGCGTACAATTCTTCCTTCCTCAATACTTCTAACACCTTTCTCAAATGTTCACCGTGTTCTTGGTCATTCTTTGAGTAAATAAGTATGTCATCAATGAAAACAATGACAAACTTGTCAAGGTATGGTCCACACACTCGGTTCATAAGGTCCATGAACACAGCTGGTGCATTAGTTAAACCAAACGGCATGACCATAAACTCGTAATGACCGTAACGTGTTCTGAAAGCAGTCTTTGGAATATCATCTTCTTTCACCCGCATTTGATGATACCCGGAACGTAAGTCAATCTTTGAATAAACAGTCGAGACTTGTAGTTGATCAAATAAGTAGTCGATTCTCGGTAGTGGGTAGCGGTTCTTGATGGTAAGTTTGTTCAACTCTCGGTAGTCGATACACAACCTGAATGTACCATCTTTCTTCTTGACAAACAAAACAGGAGCTCCCCACGGTGATGTGCTTGGTCGAATGAAACCACGCTCTAAAAGTTCTTGTAATTGGCTTTGTAGTTCTTTCATTTCACTGGGTGCGAGTCTGTAAGGAACACGAGCTATTGGTGCAGCTCCTGGTACAAGATCTATTTGAAATTCAACGGATCGATGTGGGGGTAATCCCGGTAATTCTTTCGGAAATACATCGGGAAATTCTTTTGCGACGGGAACATCATTGATGCTCTTTTCTTCAGTTTGTACTTTCTCGACGTGTGCTAGAACAGCATAGCAACCTTTTCTTATTAGTTTTTGTGCCTTCAAATTACTAATAAGATGTAGCTTCATGTTGCCCTTTTCTCCGTACACCATTAAGGGTTCTCCTTCTTCTCGTACAATGCGAATTGCATTTTTATAACATACGATCTCTGCTTTCACCTTCTTCAGCCAGTCCATGCCAACTATTACATCAAAACTCCCTAACTCTACTGGTATCAAATCAATCTTAAATATTTCGCTACCCAGTTTAATTTCTCGATTTCGGCATATATTATCTGCTGAAATTAATTTACCGTTTACTAATTCGAGTAAAAATTTACTATCCAACGACGTCAATAGACAACTTAATTTAGCACAAAAATCTCTATTCATATAGCTTCTATCCGCACCCGAATCAAATAAAACGTAAGCAGATTTATTGTCAATAAGAAACGTACCCGTAACAAGCTCCGGGTCTTCCTGTGCCTCTGCCGCATTAATATTGAAAACTCTTCCGCGGCCTTGTCCATTCGTGTTCTCCTGGTTCGGGAGATTTCTAATAATGTGGCCCGGTTTTCCACATTTATAACAAACTACATTGGCATAACTTGCTCCGACACTACTTGCTCCGCCATTACTCGTTCCGACACCATTTGTTCCTTTCGTTCTGTTAACCCCTGGACCGTAGACCTCACACTTCGCCGCGCTATGACCATTTCTTTTACACTTGTTGCAAAATTTGGTGCAGAACCCCGAGTGATACTTTTCACACCTTTGGCATAGCTGCTTCTGATTGTTGTTTTTGTTGCGGTTATTATTGTTGTTGGGATGATTGTTGTAGTTGTTGTTGTTGTTGTTGTTGTTGTTGTTGTTGTTGGGCCGTTTGTTGTAGTTGCGATTGATGTTGCGATTGTTGGGATAATTGTTGCGATTATTATTGTAATTGCTGTTGTTGTTGTTGTTGTTGTTGTTGTATTGGTGATTCTTATCACCGTTTTCCTCCCACTTTCTTTTGACTTGCTTCACATTGGCCTCTTCAGCCGTCTGTTCTTTAATTCTTTCCTCAATCTGGTTCACTAGTTTGTGAGCCATTCTACATGCCTTTTGTATGGAGGCGGGCTCGTGTGAACTTATATCTTCTTGGATTCTTTCCGGTAATACTTTCACAAACGCGTCGATCTTCTCTTTCTCATCTTCGAACGCTCCCGGACACAATAGGCACAATTCTGTGAATCGTCTTTCATACGTGGTAATATCAAATCCTTGGGTTCGTAACCCTCTAAGTTCTGTCTTGAGCTTATTGACCTCGGTTCTGGGAGGGTACTTCTCGTTCATCAAGTGCTTGAATGCTGACCACGGTAGTGCGTACGCATCATCTTGTCCCACTTGCTCTAGATAGGTATTCCACCATGTTAACGCAGAACCTGTGAAGGTATGCGTAGCGTACTTCACTTTGTCCTCTTCAGTACACTTACTTATGGCAAAAACTGATTCGACCTTCTCGGTCCACCGTTTCAATTTTAACCGGTCCTTCAGTTCCATCAAATTCTAAAGGTTTGCAGGCAGTGAATTCTTTGTAGGTGCATCCTACACGATTTCCTGTACTGCTAGATCCAAGGTTATTATTGGTATGTAGCGCAGCCTGTACTGCGGCTATGTTTGAAGCTAGAAAAGTACGAAATTCCTCTTCATTCATATTCACGATGTGTCGAGTAGTCGGTGCCATTTCCTTCAAAATAGTCAAATGGAACAAGTTAATCATACAGAATATTAAGAGTAGTTAATAGTATTTCGTAGCATAATATGAACTCATTTATAAAAGCTTTTTCTTCATATTAGCGTTTTATAAGTTTAAATTCAGGTAGTACCTACCCGTTAAGTTCATACTTAGTAGCTAATATACAATTCAACTACTACAATTCTATATGAAAAACTGATTATAATAATATTTTGCGTTCAAACTTTTATACAATATTTTACAAACTTACAATACCGCTTATTTTATATAAAGCATGAAATATAGCACACAATAACTTTGATACAAGATAGTTGTGAAGATAATTCTAGCTAGTACACAAGTCGTTCAGCAAAGGCAATAAAGACACGTAATTCATACGTCCAGAAACAAGTCATGCATTCTGGTTTTACTAGGACTACTTCCCATCCTTGGTCCTGTGGAACATAACCGTTATGGCCGTTGATAAGACAGCGTGTTGTAACGTCGTCAAAGGGACGAGGGTTACGTAATGACCAACAGTCTCGTAATAACCTAAAAACCTCATTTCTTACCCCAATTACCGACTCCGTCACTTGTGGGAACGTTTTGTTTAATAGTTGTAGCCCGATGTTCTTTTTCTCACTTTGGTGAGAAGCGAACATTACTAACCCGTAAGCATAGCATGCTTCTTTATGTTGCATGTTAGCCGTTTTTTCTAAATCATGAAGTCCTATATTCGGATACATTGAGTCAAAATAATTTCTTAACCCGTTGCGTAAAATAGCATTTGGGTTCCCCGCAATATATGCGTCAAAGTAAACACATCGTAACTTATGGGTTTCCGAATGTGATATCCCCCATATTTCAAACGAAAGCCTCTTATAAACCAAGACATTCTTGGAACGTTCTTCGAATGTCTTACAAACCGATTTAGCCGTAAATAGTTGTGCCGAAGAATTCTGACCGACTCTAGACAAGATTTCATCAATCATGTCTCCGGGTAGGTCTCTTAAAATATTGGGTTGTCTATCCATTTTGTGTTTTTATACTGTAAAATAGACAAGAGTTAGATTCATAAAAAAAAAAATACTTATTAATACAAGCAATTTTTACATATATCATAAAGCATAAGCACACTATATTACATATATTACACCACACGAATACAACTATCTTATTCCGACTCGCTCGTTTCTTCTTCTTCGGTTTTGGTTCGTTTTGCCAAGTTTCTAGGGATATATGATGTTCCCCTAATACGAGCTGTCGTTTTCCACAACGGTTTAGAAAAACCTGGTGGTTTAGAGGTTCCCGGGTTATTGTCACAACTTAAGAAATACGGGTGTTGATGATACATATAAAGTTCATCGGGGTTGGAATCAAATTTCTCTATTTTTATGCCCTTTCCCTTATCGTTCTCTTTTACCTTATTAAATTGTGTTGGGGTAATTTTTATAACATCATCAGATTCCTTGTCGGGATCCGATTCATCGGAGAATTGGTAATCCTCCCAATACTTTGCTTCCTTGGCGGAAACACCATTGACCATAATTAACTTTGGTCAGTTGGTTGAGGATTTTCTTCTACTTAACCGTTTTATTATTTCCCCCACTGGTTCTATTTCTTCTTCCGGTTCCGATTCTTCTTCCGGTTCCGATTCTTCTTCCGGTTCCGACTCTTCTTCCGGTTCCTCTTCGGGAACTTGTGAATCAGTCCACGAATTATTCCAATTTACATTTGACTCTTCATTATTATTAGGTGAGTCAATGGGACTTGTTCTAGAGGTAGACATCTATCACATAATATCAACCACGTTAAGAGATTAATATATCACATAATATTTACATGTTAATAATATATAGTTTCCAACAAAAATGTTAAGCAATCATTTTTAAAGAAAACACGGTCGAAGTCCAGACTCACTAATGCATCCTAACAAACTCGATAAGACACACTAATGCAAATTTTTCTGGTTCTCTAAGACCAACGCTCGGATACCAATTGAAATGTCCCGTTCTTATTGATTAAAAACGTTCCATATTAATTGATTTCGTTGCGAGGTTTTGACCTCTATATGAGACGTTTTTCAAAGACTGCATTCATTTTTAAAACAAACCATAACCTTTATTTCATAAATAAAGGTTTAAAAAGCTTTACGTAGATTATCAAATAATGATAATCTAAAATATCCTGTTTACACACGACCATTACATAATGGTTTACAATACAAATATGTTACATCAAAATCAGTTTCTTGAATGCAGTTTTTACACAATATCATACAAACATGGACTCCAAATCTTGTCCTTATTTTAGTATGCAATAGCGGAAGCTCTTAGTATTCACCTGAGAATAAACATGCTTTAAACGTCAACAAAAATGTTGGTGAGTTATAGGTTTAACCAATATATATCAAATCGTAACAATAGACCACAAGATTTCATATTTCAATACACATCCCATACATAGAGATAAAAATCATTCATATGGTGAACACCTGGTAACCGACATTAACAAGATGCATATATAAGAATATCCCCATCATTCCGGGACACCCTTCGAATATGATATAAATTTCGAAGTACTAAAGCATCCGGTACTTTGGATGGGGTTTGTTAGGCCCAATAGATCTATCTTTAGGATTCGCATCAATTAGGGTGTCTGTTCCCTAATTCTTAGATTACCAGACTTAGTAAAAATGGGCATATTCGATTTCGATAATTCAACCATAGAATGTAGTTTCACGTACTTGTGTCTATTTTGTAAATCATTTATAAAACCTGCATGTATTCTCATCCCAAAATATTAGATTTTAAAAGTGGGACTATAACTCACTTTCACAGATTTTTTACTTCGTCGGGAAGTAAGACTTGGCCACTGGTTGATTCACGAACCTATAATAATATATACATATATATCAAAGTATGTTCAAAATATATTTACAACACTTTTAATATATTTTGATGTTTTAAGTTTATTAAGTCAGCTGTCCTCGTTAGTAACCTACAACTAGTTGTCCACAGTTAGATGTATAGAAATAAATCGATAAATATTATCTTGAATCAATCCACGACCCGGTGTATACGTATCTCAGTATTGATCACAACTCAAACTATATATATTTTGGAATCAACCTCAACCCTGTATAGCTAACTCCAACATTCACATATAGAGTGTCTATGGTTGTTCCGAAATATATATAGATGTGTCGACATGATAGGTCGAAACATTGTATACGTGTCTATGGTATCTCAAGGTTATATAATATACAATACAAGTTGATTAAGTTATGGTTGGAATAGATTTGTTACCAATTTTCACGTAGCTAAAATGAGAAAAATTATCCAATCTTGTTTTACCCATAACTTCTTCATTTTAAATCCGTTTTGAGTGAATCAAATTGCTATGGTTTCATATTGAACTCTATTTTATGAATCTAAACAGAAAAAGTATAGGTTTATAGTCGGAAAAATAAGTTACAAGTCGTTTTTGTAAAGGTAGTCATTTCAGTCGAAAGAACGACGTCTAGATGACCATTTTAGAAAACATACTTTCACTTTGAGTTTAACCATAATTTTTGGATATAGTTTCATGTTCATAATAAAAATCATTTTCCCATAATAACAACTTTTAAATCAAAGTTTATCATAGTTTTTAATTAACTAACCCAAAACAGCCCGCGGTGTTACTACGACGGCGTAAATCTGGTTTTACGGTATTTTTCGTATTTCCAGGTTTTAAATCATTAAGTTAGCATATCATATAGATATAGAACATGTGTTTAGTTGATTTTAAAAGTCAAGTTAGAAGGATTAACTTTTATTTGCGAACAAGTTTAGAATTAACTAAACTATGTTCTAGTGATTACAAGTTTAAACCTTCGAATAAGATAGCTTTATATGTATGAATCGAATGATGTTATGAACATCATTACTACCTAAATTTCCTTGGATAAACCTATTGGAAATGATAAAAATAGATCTAGCTTCAAAGGATCCTTGGATGTCTTGAACGTTCTTGAAGCAGAATCATGACACGAAAACAATTTCAAGTAAGATTTCCACTCGAAATAAGATTGTTATAGTTATAGAAATTGAATTAAAGTTTGAATATGATTATTACCTTGTATTAGAAATATAACCTACTGTAAGTAACAAAGGTTTCTTGATCTTGGATGATTACTTGGAATGGATTTAGAAAATTTGGAAGTAAACTTGCAATCTTGGAAGTATTCTTGATTTTATGAAACTAGAACTTTTGGAATTTATGAAGAACACTTAGAACTTGAAGATAGAACTTGAGAGAGATAAATTAGATGAAGAAAATTGAAGAATGAAAGTGTTTGTAGGTGTTTTTGGTCGTTGGTGTATGGATTAGATATAAAGGATATGTAATTTTGTTTTCATGTAAATAAGTCATGAATGATTACTCATATTTTTGTAATTTTATGAGATATTTCATGCTAGTTGCCAAATGTTAGTTCCCACATGTGTTAGGTGACTCACATGGTCTGCTAAGAGCTGATCATTGGAGTGTATATACCAATAGTACATACATCTAAAAGCTGTGTATTGTACGAGTACGAATACGGGTGCATACGAGTAGAATTGTTGATGAAACTGAATGAGGATGTAATTGTAAGCATTTTTGTTAAGTAGAAGTATTTTGATAAGTGTCTTGAAGTCTTTCAAAAGTGTATGAATACATATTAAAACACTATATGTATATACATTTTAACTGAGTCGTTAAGTCATCGTTAGTCGTTACATGTAAATGTTGTTTTGAAACCTTTAGGTTAACGATCTTGTTGAATGTTGTTAACCCATTGTTTATTATAACAAATGAGATGTTAAATTGTTATATTATCATGATATTATGATATATAATATATCTTAGTATGATATATATACAGTTAAATGTCGTTACAACGATAATCGTTACACATATGTCTCGTTTCGAAATCATTAAGTTAGTAGTCTTATTTTTACATATGTATTTCATTGTTAATATACTTAATAATATACTTACTTATCATTTAACATAATTAACCAAGTGTATCAATATCTTAATATGATTCATATGTACTTGATGTCGTAGGGGGCGTATATAAAATAGTTATTATTTTACTAGGAAAAACTATTAAATACGATACAATTTTACACAAGATATTTATTTATTTATAGAATGGATATACTTAAACCTTGCTACAACACTTATAGGCAGTGTACCTAATCGTACAGTAGTGTAGTTTTTAGTAAGTCCGGTTCGTTCCACAGGGAAATCTTTAAACAAAGCTCAACGCTATATTAGTTTATTTTTATAAAAATACAAATATATATATAGGTAATATTATTATTATAAAGGGGGGTTTTTACCGTTTAATGACCGGCTTGTCGATTTTAAAACTTTAGTCGCAGTTAAAACCTAATGTAAAATATAAAATAAATACAAGACTTTAAATTAAA
This sequence comes from Rutidosis leptorrhynchoides, assembly GCF_046630445.1. NCBI lineage: Eukaryota > Viridiplantae > Streptophyta > Magnoliopsida > Asterales > Asteraceae > Rutidosis > Rutidosis leptorrhynchoides. The sequence goes on along the minus strand of NC_092335.1, from coordinate 155,281,157 downwards.
GCATAAAGTAAATGACGATAATGAAATTGCGAATAATAAAAATGCGATAAAATAAAATTGCGATAATTAAAAGTACGGTAATTAAAAGTGCGATTAAATAAAATAACAATAAATAAAAGTGCGATAATTAGAAGTGCAATTAAATATAAAATAAAGGAAATTAAATATGAAATAAAAGAATTATGCTTATTTAAACTTCCGTAATCATGATGTTTGACGTGTTGATTTTAGTTTTATGCCCATGGGTTAATTGTCCTTTGTCCTGGATTATTCAATATGTCCGTCTGGTTTTTGTCCATAACAGTCCATCAGTCATAAATATAACTTGCAAGTGTCCTTGTCAAATTATTATTATACCCGAAGATAAATATTCCAACTAATTGGGGATTCGAATTGTAACAAGGTTTTAATACTTTGTTTAATGAATACACCAGGTTATCGACTGCGTGTAAACCAAGGTTTTACTACTTTGTTAACAATTACACCAATTACCCTTGAATGTAATTTCACCCCTGTTTTAATTATTCTAGTGGCTATTAATCCATTCCCGTGTCCGGTTAAATGAACGATTATTCGTACAAATAAATACCCCGCCCATCGTGTCCGATCGAGTGTATATGGTAATTTATAGGGACGCCCAATTGTAAATCTTTATATTAACATTAACAAACTTTCATTTAGTTAAACAAATATAAAGCCCATTAATAGCCCATAGTCTCGTTTCCACAAGTGTCGTTCTTTTGTCCAAACCCCAATTATGGTACAAAGCCCAATTACCCAATTTTAGTAATTAGCCCAACATCATGATTACTTCGTTTTAAATAAGCATAATAATAACTTAGCTACGAGACATTAATATAAAAAGGTTGAACATAACTTACAATGATTAAAAATAGCGTAGCGTTACACGGACAGAATTTCGACTTACACCCTTACAACATTCGCTAACATACCCTTATTATTAGAATTATAATTAAAATTAAAATATAAATTATAAATATAAATATAAATCGTATATATTGAGAGAGATATATTCTGTGTTAAACTCGTCAGAAAACTGGCTTTTTATAGGACCTGACCAACAATCTCACACCATGCGACTCGCATGGTTTTGTGCTTCTGGCCATGCGAGTCGCATGGCCACCCTGGATTCAGCCAACTACTTTTGTTTTCTTCTTGCCGACGTAATATAATAATAATAATATATATAATATATAATTATATATAATTATATATATATTATATTATATTCTTGTGCATAGTAGACTAGATATTTTTGGTCCGTTGCGTCGGGCGTTTCTTCTTGGCTCAGGTCCCGGTTCCGGATTTTCGGACGTCCTCGCGTATTATTTTAAATCGCGTACTTTGCGTCTTGTAACTTGTACTCTTGTCATTTTGAGACGTTCCTCATCAATATTTTGAACCTTTTTGATTGTCTTTTGTTCTTTTGAGCTTTTTGGTCGTTTGCGTCTTCAATTCGTCGAATCTGTCTTTTGTCTTCACCTTTTATTATTTAAACGAATATCACTTGTAAATAGAACAATTGCAACTAAAAGCTTGTCTTTCTTGAGGAATAATGCTATGAAATATATGTTTGTTTTTAGCATTATCAAATATTCCCACACTTGAGCGTTGCTTGTCCTCAAGCAATATTGTCTTGAAATACTAGAATCACTTTTTTATTCTTCACACTTTGTACATCAGTGATTTCTATACGGCGGTATAAACAATGGTAGTAACGATATGGTTTACAGTCCCACATGACTATAAAAATTTAGATCCATTAAGGAAATTGGATCTTTATAAAAACATTTGATCTTTTGAAAATTAAATCTAGTTTTTCCCCTAGATAAGTTTTCCGGAATAACCCTTTACCGGTGTTTGCAAAATATTTTTGTGGGTTTGGTGGGTTTCAGATTTGAAAATTTTAGCTCAAAACTTGCGGTTTTGTGTCACCCACTTGCTAACCTTGTATTTGGAAAGCAACACGTCCAGTTTACTTGTTCCGTATATTACCTTTCGGCAAACTACCGTCCGGTTGTAAAGGAAAGCGTTGAACAAGCAACTGTTTAAGGCAATGTCCCGTGACATGCTTTTGATTATGTCTATAACGTGTCGGACGCAATTACTATCCTTGGTAGGAGCAATAGTAAAGCTCACCCTTATAATTTTTTGGTCTGGCACAAGGTCCTGTCTTTGACCATGTTATGCAACCACCGTTCTTACGGTTGACACCCGATTTAGTTCAGGTGACCTAATGAATTCCAGGTGAATTCCTAGGATTTTACGTTCAATGGTAATGAACGCATTGAAAATGGTTTTTCAGAAAACAAATCGGTTTGTATTTTTGATCAAAATATTTTCTCGTTCATGCTCGAGTTTAGATATCATCGAATTCCATGAGTTTGAATTCTCAATCTTTAAGGTCAATCTCTAGGATTGAGTATTATCAGTCTTAAAAGCTGATTTTTAATCTTTAAGGAGATTATCCTTTCTGGGGATCTGATTCATTAGTCTTATCCAGCTAATTTGCATGGTGCCCCCCCATTGTACGAGATAAATCCTTCTCATGGTTAGGATAAATCTGACCACTTGGCGACCCTGTTTGATGCTGAGGTCCGTGGATTTCCTGCTGATTTTAGTGATGACTTTTCTAGATTTTTCGTCAACCTACAGCTGGTCTGAACGACAACTTCATGACCTAAATCAAGAAGCGCGTGTCTTTTTCGGAAGACTTAACTTCCTTTTAGTGATGGAATTGATTCATCGTGTAGATCCATCTCTTCTTTTCTTTCATTGGGTAAAACAGTTTAGCTTAGTCCAAAGCAAAAGTATTTTCAGTTATTTGTTACAAATATATGTGGCATATGTTTAAAATAACTTGGTAAATTTTCCCACACTTGGCTTTTTATTTTTCTTTTTATCGTCCTCTATTCCATTTTTAAATGAATTTTAACATTTTAGTTTGTTTCTCAATTTATGTCCTTTCCGAGGTAACAATAATTTCGGTGTTAAAACCTAGTTTTATCGTTCATAAATATGTATAAACATGATTTGAATTCATTTAATTGAAAATTTTGAAAAATTTTACTAGAATTGGGTAGTCAGTATATAAGACTAGGGCTGTTCTTTTTTTATCAGAGAGCACTAGATTCTAATACAACTACTGCTTTACTAGTATTTTTAATGGTAACCAAGTGTTTAATATTAAAATTTTAAAATCCGAAAGAATTTAACCCCTTCCCACACTTAAGATCTTGCAATGCCCTCATTTGCAAGAAATCAGTAACAATTTAAATTATTGAGGGTGATTTGTGTGAAAATTATTAAATTTTTACCAAAGTTTCCTAATATATTGGCGTTTGTTTGCTGAATGATAAATGGTGCACGTCATTTGTTCATTCCGTCTTGTTGTTATTTCACATACATTTTGCATCATTGTCGTCAAAATTACTTGCTTTTGCTGAACTTAATGCCAGTCTTTGAAAACGCGTTGTTTCACCCTGTTTTGTGCATAAAAATAGAATACATACAATACAAATATAATCATACATGAAATTTGAAATGGAACTTTGGCATCCCACTTTCAAACTATAAGAAAAATATTAGTACACAATAATAATAGAAATATCAAACATTACATAAACGTAATAGAAATGTTAAGTGTTTAAAATAATAAAAAATAAAAATTACCAACTTATCTCTACTGATCAGGAGGTGGGTTAGGAGGAAAATTAGGATATGGATCCCAATTCATGTTCGCGTCCGGGTTCCATGGCTGATTATAGGTGTACTGGTATGCTGCGTCATAATCATATGAATCATAGGGTGGTCTCATCTCTGGCTGATGTGCGGGATAGTATGCGGGTCGGGTCGGATAATACATCTCACCAGGCTGCAACTGGCTTATAATTTGGCGCTGATGATAATCCCATCGGCCATGCTCTCGTTGCCGGGAATGCTCGTAGTCATTCCGGCGTTGCCATGCCTCGTACTGCATATGCCTATCATAGTTCGTCATGTATTCATCCTCCATACGAATACCTAAATCAAGAGCAGTCTCCCGAACAACTCCTATAATGTTGTTCGCCTCCTCCATCTCGTCATCCGAACCTCTCTCTACCTGTCGCTGAGGTCCCTCGTATCGATATACCCGACCACGTCTCATTAATAATACCCTTGCACCGTGATAAAGGTTTGAACTTATAGTTTCACCTCCGTCCTCTATTTCGTTCATTGGACCCCCTTGGTGCTTATCTACACCTAAATACTCTCCAATGAGAGTAATGAAAATACCACCACCTATAATACTCCCCGATTTCATCCCCGAAACTACATTAGCGAGATAATAACCAACACAATAGGGAATGTTAACGAAACTCCTCGGGTCTCTAATACACTTGAGGTAGAACAAATCATTTACGGTCAATTTCTCCTTATTCCTACCCCTTTGTGTAATTGTGTTTGCTAAGAATCTATGAATCACCCGGAGTTCAGCTCTGTCTATATCTAAGTATGTATGATTTCCACTGGCGTGAAATTCATTAAAGTGGGACATACGCCTCCAGACAGCGTTAATATCAAATTCCCTATCTACCCTTTCTCCTTGGGCAATCAGGCTATTACAGTCGGGGCTCAAAAGTTCAGCAGGGGTGTAAATCTGTAAGGCCCTTGCTAAATCTATCATGGACATTCTGTACATTCGTCCACCTAACAGAAACCTAATAAAGCTTCTATCATCTATCCTCCTAACATCACTGTTTAACTTAATAGTACTAAGTAATTCTATACACCATTCCCTATATATGGTTCTACGAATGGAAAATAGGCGCATCCAATCGTTAAACTGAGAATTACCATACCTTTGCACCAATAATTGCCGAATCGGTTCGGCAAGGTCAACTGTTTCCAAAGGTACCCAGTCAATTGCCCTTGGCATTTCAACAACCTTAAAGTAGAGAATGTGCATGTTCTTTTGATAATCTGGATACTCTATCCAACATCTATCAAATCTCAGATTTGGGTGTAACTGATCTTCATTAATGTCTAAACTCAGAATCCTTTGATGTGGAGCGAATTGACGAAACTGATTCACGAATAATTGATCTTGATCGTGATAAGGAATATGTTGCTCCTCCTGTTCTTCTTCTTCTTGTTGCATATGTTGTTCCTGTTCATGAAACATTTCCGGTTCCGGCTCTGGTTGCCTGGACGATGATGCTCCTGAACCTCCAGTATCGGCTTTCTGCAAAACACATTAAACACAAAATTTGTGCATCCAAATATGCATTAGTGTTAGCAAAATAATAACTTGAAACAATTATGATGACCTGTTCAATTCATAACACATTTTATACACATTTTCTTAACAATAACAATTCTACACTTTTACATACGAAAATGTGTACAATGTTTTATCACATTTAAACTCTTAAACATGTCAACAATAATCATTATAGCAATTAAACACTTGTTACATGGCATTCAAATCAAACTAGTGTTCATTTTCATATTTTTGTCAAGTCTACACTTTGTCAAATAAGCCTATACGAAAAATGTACATCAAGTTCATAAGCATTTATCTCAAATAACATGCCAAAATAATCACTACTAGCAATGAAACAAGTTTCAAATAGCCTTTATATCAAATTATCCAAGTTCATGAATTTTTGGACTTAAAAAGTCCACTTTAATTCTCAAAAACATGTTTAGGCTCAAAGTTTGGATCAATTAACTACCTAAACATGTTACACTACTTAATTTAGCAACAATTCATGACAAAAATCGGCCATAACCTGTTTATAACAAAAAGCCCCAAATTGCTCAAGAACACAAACCCTAGATTCTTAAAAATTTGAAGTTTTTAGCTTCAATTCATGTTAAATAGCTTCTATCTAGGATATACATGCATAATATAACAACAATTTAGCTCTAATTACATCTAAATTTAACAAAATCAAAATATAAATTTTCTAGCTCAAGAACACAAAAATTCGAATTTAAAGAGATTAGGGGTGAAATCTTTACCTTTCTCCTGAAGGGGTTGAGACTACTGAATCTAGGCATGATTATTGTGAAGTTTTGCAAGAAATTTGGTGAAAAATGGCGGATTTTTGAGAGGGTTTGGGAGAGTTTTCGTGTATATGTGTGTGTATTGTGAGAAAGAAGCAGAACTCGCTGAGCTTTTGATCCTGTCCAGTTTTTTACATCCATGCGAGTCGCATGGCTTCCTGCCCATCCCCATGCGACTCGCATGGGGGTCAATTCCCAGGTATTTTTTTTTTTTTTTTTTTTTTTTTTTTTTTTTTTTTTTTTTTAAACCTTAAACTTTTTAGAACATAAAATTTAATAAAATTTTAAAAATTTTGTTTCTTTTTAAGACGAGGTCGTTTCGGGACTATGCCCTAGTCCGTCCCTCGACAAAATTTTAAAATTTGTCTTTTTGTAGCGATTGTTTTAAAAGCTAAGATTTTTGGGTTTTTTAATGTTTTTGGCATACTTTAAATCAATAAGATTAAAAATAATGATAATAAAAGTTCTCGTCCCTCCCTCGGGTAAAGCAATTTCGGTTCAAAGACCTAGTCTTCAACTTACGACGAATTTTAAAAATCATATTCTTAACTTAATGAGATAAAGTAAATTTTTGTTTTTAAATTCACACAACATAAATATAAAATTCAAAATTAATATTAAAAATTCAAAATTCACACCAAACTTAAAATTTGAAATGCATAAAATTAAAATTTCATATTTTAAAAATTAAAAATTCACACCAATCTTAATTTAAAAATTCATATTATAAATTCACACCAAACTTATATAAATTTTTCAAATATTTACAATTTTAAAAATATTGTTTTTACAAAGTTTACAATATTAATTTAAGATTTAAATATTAATTTTAAAAACATGGTAAAAATAAATTTAAAAATCTTTTTGTCTTTTTATCCCACTTTAATCAATCAAATATTATCAAAAATATGCGCCCCTCTTTTCGGTAAAGTAATTTCGGTTCCAAGACCTAATTTAACTCATGACGAATTTTTGAAATATTTTGGGTTGATTGATTAAAGATATTTATACCTTAAGAATAAACGTTAAATTTCGCAGTGATGTAATAAATTTTTGAACGATATCAATAATTTCGGTCGCCAAACCTAATTTTATTTAATACCAATTTAATACTTTTTAGCGAACAAATTAGCGTTTATTAACAAAAGGTTAAAAATAAAAATAAAAATAAAAACTGTACAGACATACCTGTGAAATAGATTTCTTAGTTATATGATCTATTATATTCATAAGATAGTCGGTTTAATTGGTCTTCCATGGCTGCATAGGCGTAACCTCGAGCATTCATTGTCTTTTCTTCTAAACATATGAACGGTCCGTCTCTGCATAAAGTAACAAATTCGGTATTTGAATAGGTTTGATTATTTGAACATTTACCTCCATGTGACCATTTTCCGCATTTGTGACATTTTTCTAGGTGTCGTGCTCTTCTTTTCGCTGCGGATTTTGATTTTCCTTTACCAAATTGTAACTTATTATCTTCGCATCTGGATCCTTTTCTAACTCCGTCCATTCTTTCTCTGATTACTGATATTATTTCACTCGGGAGTATGTCATTATTACGTTTAGTGATCAAAGCGTGTAGCATTAGACCATGGTTTAGTTCACAGGCAGTCTTCATTTCGTAAAAACCTAAAAAAAATAAAAATTCAGAATGGGGGGAGAAGACTAGTTCTTTAGGGTCTGCTAGGGAAAGACCATACGTGTTCCATTTTCGAGAACTACACGAAAACAGACAATCTAACTCTAACAGAAATATATATTATCCTTTAAAGACTTGATTCTCCCCACACTTAGTTAGCTGTGGTGTCGAAATTGTGATTAACTTCGTTGTCGACTTCCATCGGACCATGTATGTAATGTTTAACTCTGTGACCATTAACTTTAAATTCAATCCCATTTGAATTTATCAATTCTATCGTTCCGTATGGGAAAACTCTTTTGACTATAAATGGTCCAGACCATCTTGATTTCAATTTTCCAGGAAATAGCTTGAATCGTGAATTGAAAAGAAGAACTCTGTCTCCTTCTTTAAATTCTTTTGAACTTCTGATTCTTTTATCATGCCATTTCTTCGTTCTTTCTTTGTAGATTAATGAATTTTCGTATGCTTCATGTCTTAATTCTTCTAATTCGTTTAGTTGACTTAATCGTAGACGTCCGGCTTCATGTAAATCAAGATTACATGTCTTCAAAGCCCAAAATGCTTTGTGTTCAATTTCTACTGGAAGATGACATGCTTTTCCATAAACAAGTCTAAAAGGTGTGGTTCCAATTGGAGTTTTGTAGGCTGTTCTAAAAGCCCAGAGTGCATCCTCCAATTTAATGGACCATTCCTTTGGATTTGATCCTACGGTTTTCTCTAGAATACGTTTTAAAGCTCGGTTGGTATTTTCAACTTGTCCACTTGTTTGTGGATGATATGCGGTGGAGATTTTATGAGTTACTCCATATCTTTTAAGAACTTTCTCAAGTTGATTATTACAGAAATGAGTACCCCGATCACTTATTAAAGCTTTCGGTGTTCCAAACCTTGCAAAAAGACGTTTTAAAAAGTTGACTACAACTCGTGCATCGTTTGTTGGGAGAGCTTGTGCTTCCGCCCATTTAGATACATAGTCAATGGCTACGAGTATATATAGATTATTATGAGATTTTGGAAATGGACCCATAAAGTCAATACCCCAAATGTCAAATACTTCACATACTTGGATGACATTTTGTGGCATTTCATCACGTTGACTTATTTTTCCGGCCCTTTGACATGCATCACAGGATTTGCAAAGAAGGTGTGCGTCTTTGTAAATTGTAGGCCAATAGAATCCAGCTTCATAAACTTTTCTTGCTGTTAGTTGAGGCCCATAATGCCCTCCTGTTGGTCCTGTGTGACAATGGTTTAATATTTTACTAGCTTCATCTCCAAATACACATCGGCGTATTATTCCATCGGGACAACTTTTAAACAGATGTGGATCTTCCCAGAAATAGTGTTTTATATCACTGAAGAATTTCTTTCGTCTTTGGTACGATAATCCTTTTTCAAGGAATCCACAAACTAAGTAGTTTGCATAGTCTGCAAACCATGGGATTTCTTTATAATCTATCTTCAATAGATATTCATCAGGAAAGTTGTCTTGTATGGCCGATTCATTCAGAACTTCTAATTCGGGATTTTCAAGACGAGAAAGATGATCAGCGGCGAGATTTTCTGCTCCTTTTTTATCTCGGATTTCAATATCAAACTCTTGTAAGAGTAAGATCCAACGGATTAATCTTGGTTTAGCATCTTGTTTTGAAAATAGGTATCTAAGAGCAGAATGGTCGGTATAGACCACCGTTTTTGCTAGAACGAGATATGATCGAAATTTGTCAAAAGCAAAGACAATAGCAAGGAGTTCTTTTTCAGTAGTTGTATAGTTCGTTTGTGCTCCTTGTAATGTCTTACTAGCATAATATATAGGTTGAAATCGTTTTTCAATCCTTTGTCCTAAAACGGCTCCCATTGCAAAATCACTTGCATCGCACATTAGTTCAAATGGTAGATTCCAATTTGGTGTTATCATGATCGGTGCATTAGTGAGTTTTTCTTTAAGAATATTAAAAGATTTGATACACTCATCTGAAAAGATGAATGTCGCATCCTTTTCTAGGAGTTTATTCATAGGAGTGGCAATTTTAGAAAAATCTTTTATGAAACGTCGGTAAAAACCGGCATGCCCTAGAAAACTCCTAACTCCTCTAACATTGGTGGGATGTGGAAGTTTAGCAATTACATCTACTTTAGCTCTATCCACTTCAATTCCTTCTTTTGAAATTTTATGTCCAAGAACGATGCCTTCTTTAACCATGAAATGGCATTTCTCCCAATTAAGTACTAGATTTGATTTTTCGCATCTAATTAGCATTCGTTCCAGATTAACTAGACATGATTTAAATGTATCACCGAAGACTGAAAAGTCATCCATGAATACTTCCATGCATTCTTCTATCATGTCATGAAAAATCGCCATCATACACCTTTGAAAGGTTGCAGGGGCGTTACAAAGTCCAAATGGCATTCTTTTGTAAGCAAAAGTACCATAAGGGCACGTGAATGTGGTTTTCTCTTGATCTTCGGGTGTTATTGGAATTTGAAAATATCCGGAAAATCCATCTAGAAAACAATAGTAACTATTTCCGGCTAATCTTTCCAACATTTGATCTATGAAAGGTAAGGGAAAGTGATCTTTTCTGGTGGCGTCATTTAATTTTCTATAATCAATACATACACGCCATCCTGTTACAGTCCTAGTAGGAATAAGCTCATTTTTCTCATTTGTGATGACAGTCATGCCACCCTTCTTAGGCACGCATTGAACTGGGCTTACCCATGGACTATCAGAAATTGGATATATCAAACCTGCATCTAGCAGTTTAATAATCTCTTTCTTAACTACATCTTGCATATTAGGATTTAGTCTTCGTTGGCGTTGCACATACGTTTTATGACCTTCTTCCATAAGGATTTTATGTGTGCAATACGAAGGACTTATTCCTTTAATATCATGAATCTTCCATGCAATGGCTGGTTTATGAGCTTTCAACACAGAAATGAGTTGTGATTTTTCATTTTCAGTAAGAGAAGACGATATTATTACAGGTAATTCAGATTCACCATGTAAATAAGCGTATTCCAAATGGTTTGGAAGTGGCTTTAACTCTAATTTCGGAGGTTCTTCTATCGACGATTTATATCGATATCTGTCTTCTTCTTTTAGCATTTGAATTTCTTCTGTTGTTGGTTCATATCCATTAGCTATAAGTGTAGCTAACATTTCAGCTTCATCAATTGGTTCATTTCCTTCTCCTAAAGAACATTCTCCTGTTCCTTGTAATTCTGGAAATTCTTCTAATAATTCTGCATGTGCATCTATAGTTTGAATATAATAACATGTATCATCTGCAGATTGTGGTTGTTGCATTGCTCTATCAACTGAAAAGGTAACACTCTCATCCTCTATACTTAGGGTCAGTTTCTTACCGAACACGTCTATCATTGCATTAGCCGTGTTTAAGAATGGTCTTCCTAATATGAGAGGAACTTGAGAATCTTCTTCCATGTCCAGAACAACAAAATCTACTGGGAATACTAAAGTACCAACTTTAACTAGCATGTTCTCCATTATCCCTCTAGGATATTTTATTGATCTATCGGCTAGTTGTATGCTTATTCTGGTTGGTTTTAATTCTCCAAGGTCTAGTTTAGCGTATAGTGAATACGGCATTAGATTTATACTAGCACCTAAGTCTGCCAATGCTTCTATTGAACTAAGACTACCCAGAAAACATGGAATTGTGAAACTTCCTGGATCAGATAGTTTTTCTGGTATCTTATTCAACAGCACTGCTGAACAATTAGCATTCATAGTAACAGCCGAGAGTTCTTCCATTTTCTTTCTATTCGTGATTAGATCTTTCAAGAATTTAGCATATCTTGGCATTCCTGAAATCACATCAATGAAAGGAAGATTTACATTTATCTGTTTAAACATATCCAAGAATTTGGATTGCTCGGCTTCAAGTTTTTCTTTCTTCATTTTACTCGGATAAGGAAGTGGTGGTTGGTATGGTTTAACATAAGGTTTATCCTTAACTGTGTTATCTTCATTAACCTTTTCAATTACCGGTTCTTTTTCCTTATCTTGATCAGGTTGTGGTTCTTGTGGAGTAGGAATAGTTTCATCAGAAGTTACAGGTATTTCAGGTGGTTTAAGTGTTGTACCACTTCTTGTGGTAATAGCTTTAGCTGTTTCATTCCGGGGGTTAGCATTTGTATCACTAGGTAGACTTCCCGGTTTTCTTTCACCTATTAACCTTGCTAGGTTACTTACTTCTTGTTCCAGATTTTGAATAGAAGCTTGTTGATTTCTAAATGCTTGAGCATTTTGTTCATTGGTTTGTTTTTGAGATGTGAAAAACTGCGTTTGAGTTTCAACTAGCTTCGTCATCATATCTTCTAAATTCGGCTTTTTATCATCGGTTTGTTGTGGTGGTTTGTTTTGAAAATTCGGTCTTTGCTGATTGTAAGTATTATTGGATAATTGTGGATTGCTAGGACCTTGTTGGTTGTTGTATGGAATATTTCGGTTATAATTCTGGTTTTGATTGTAAATCGGTCTTGGCGGTTGATAATTATTCTGATAATTATTTCCAGGCCTTTGGTTTATGTATGAAATATTCTCTCTTTGTTCCATTGTTAATTCAATACTGAGACAATCTTTTGTCAAATGTGGTCCTCCACACTGCTCACAACTAATTCGTATTGAGTGAATATCCTTAGTCATCTTTTCCATTCGTCTCTCGAAAGCATCTATCTTTGCGGAAATGGAATCTAAGTCATGGCTAGAATCAGCTCTAGCTGCTTTAGATGATCTAATGATATCTTTTTCTTGGTGCCACTCATGTGAGTGGGAAGCAGTGTTATCAATAATTTTGTAAGCATCAGTTTCGGTTTTCTTCATAATAGAACCACCAGCTGCTATATCTATGTCTTTTCTTGTAGTGATGTCGCATCCTTGGTAGAATATTTGTACTATTTGACAAGTGTCTAAACCATGTTGCGGACATCCTCTTAATAACTTTCCATATCTTGTCCACGCCTCATATAGAGTTTCATTTGGCTTCTGTGTGAACGTAACAATTTCTGCTTGAAGTCTTACGGCTTTAGATGCAGGAAAAAATTGTTTAAGAAATTTATCAATTAAAACGTCCCATGTATCGATCGCCCCTTCAGGTAACGATTCCAACCAATCTTTGGCTTCTCCCTTTAAAGTCCAGGGAAATAACATGAGATATATCTGTTCATCCTCCACTTCTCGTATTTTAAATAGTGTGCAGATCCTATTAAAGGTACGTAGATGTTCATTTGGATCTTCCTTCGGCGCACCACTAAATTGGCATTGATTAGTCACCATGTGTAGAATTTGTCCTTTGATTTCATAATCTGGCGCATTAATGTCTGGATGAGTAATTGCGTGACCTTGGCCAGTGCGTTTAGCTCTCATTCGGTCTTCCATACTTAAAGGTTCCAGATTTTCCATAATTGAATTTGTTGACTCGGTATCACTGAATGATTCTGATTTAATAGTTCGTTCCTCAACAATCTCTGTTTGAATGATTGGTGGTTCCGGAGGAAAGTTTAGTGGTTCAGGATCTACGAACCGTTCCTGAATATTTTCTGGATTCTCAATTGTGAGGTCGGGTTCAAAAAATGGATTATCGGAAATTTGGACTGAAGTACTTGGTCGACTGGATGACGATTCTAAAGAAAAATCAACGGCGGTTATATTTGTTAAACGATGTCTTGATCGAGTTACAGGTGGTGAACGTACAAAAGGTGATGAACGTCTTGCTCGGTGCATTCACAGAATATCCTATTAGTTTTTAAAAGGAAAGAAAAATTATAATAAGTTATCCAATCAATAGACTTTTCTGATTTTGCCCACGTTTCGAATAGCCAAAAGATGCAGCAGAGGGGCAGGATTCGTTTGGTCTCAATATAATTGAGGACTGTTTGGCTCCAATAACCCGGTCCACGTACAAATCCAACTATTACTACGAACCAGAAAATTTTGATGTCTATCAATTTAACCTCTTAAAATAAATTTTCGTAATTTTAAGAAATTTAGATAAGAAGTAGAAAAAAAATTCTAAGTCCTAAAACTAGAATAGCGAGAAATAAGAGAGAAAAAGATTGCGCGTCGAAAAATGTCGAAAAAGAAAAAAAAAAAAATGGTTGAAAATTAAAAGGTGACGGAAAAATAAAAGAAACTTATAAAAACTTAAAAATACTTAACTAATTTAACCTTATTACTACAACTAACTTAAAATTATAATCGCAAATTGAAATTACTAATTGGAATGATAATTGATACATAGTAAAAGGTCTAAAAATATTAAAGCTTACAGGAAAAACTAAATCCCAAATGGAAATAACTTAAAAAGAAACTAAAACGTAAAAAGGCGTCGCAAAATTCTAAAGCACCTAAATCTTAATTTTAAGGAAATAGCACTTAAGAGAGTTTACGGCAAAGCCTAAAAATCTAAAGTTAAAATAAAATTACGGCAAAAAAAAAAAAACTAGACTAAAAACTAAGTACGAACGAAGAAAATATAAAAATTACGCTAAAACAATTAAAGGATACAAAAATATAAAAGTTATAAAAAGTTATAAAAATATTAGATTTTATAAAAATATTATTTTTATATTTTTCTTTTATAAAAGTATTAAGTAAATAAATAATAAAAGTAAACAAAAGTAAAAATAACTAAATAAATTAAAAATCTAATTATAATAATAATAATAGGTTTAGGGTTTAAATAATAATAATTAAATAATATCCGTAATTATTACGAAATTAGGGTTCAGATGTGGTCCTGTCAGACCCCTCATGCGACTCGCATGGGGTTTAGTTGAAATGCCATGCGACTCGCATGATGTTCGGATCCAGGCCAAAAGTTGGGCTGCTACAGTACCTTGGCCCGATTATTATTATTTTTTTTTTTCTGTTTTATATTTAAAATATAAATGTATATATATAATTAAAATAAAACTTAATTTTTAAAACTAAAAATAAACTTAAAATACTTTATAATTTTGTAAAAAGAAAAACTTAAAAATATATTTAAAATACTTTTTTTTTTTTTCGATTTTAAATGCCCTTTTTTTTATTTTTATCTTTTTAATTTTTAAACAAAAATATAAATTTTACAAAAACTAATTATAACTTAAAAATTAAAAATATGGCGTTTCGCTTCGGCGAATTTCCCCGGCAGCGGCGCCAAAAATACTTGATGTCGTAGGGGGCGTATATAAAATAGTTATTATTTTACTAGGAAAAACTATTAAATACGATACAATTTTACACAAGATATTTATTTATTTATAGAATGGATATACTTAAACCTTGCTACAACACTTATAGGCAGTGTACCTAATCGTACAGTAGTGTAGTTTTTAGTAAGTCCGGTTCGTTCCACAGGGAAATCTTTAAACAAAGCTCAACGCTATATTAGTTTATTTTTATAAAAATACAAATATATATATAGGTAATATTATTATTATAAAGGGGGGTTTTTACCGTTTAATGACCGGCTTGTCGATTTTAAAACTTTAGTCGCAGTTAAAACCTAATGTAAAATATAAAATAAATACAAGACTTTAAATTAAAGCATAAAGTAAATGACGATAATGAAATTGCGAATAATAAAAATGCGATAAAATAAAATTGCGATAATTAAAAGTACGGTAATTAAAAGTGCGATTAAATAAAATAACAATAAATAAAAGTGCGATAATTAGAAGTGCAATTAAATATAAAATAAAGGAAATTAAATATGAAATAAAAGAATTATGCTTATTTAAACTTCCGTAATCATGATGTTTGACGTGTTGATTTTAGTTTTATGCCCATGGGTTAATTGTCCTTTGTCCTGGATTATTCAATATGTCCGTCTGGTTTTTGTCCATAACAGTCCATCAGTCATAAATATAACTTGCAAGTGTCCTTGTCAAATTATTATTATACCCGAAGATAAATATTCCAACTAATTGGGGATTTGAATTGTAACAAGGTTTTAATACTTTGTTTAATGAATACACCAGGTTATCGACTGCGTGTAAACCAAGGTTTTACTACTTTGTTAACAATTACACCAATTACCCTTGAATGTAATTTCACCCCTGTTTTAATTATTCTAGTGGCTATTAATCCATTCCCGTGTCCGGTTAAATGAACGATTATTCGTACAAATAAATACCCCGCCCATCGTGTCCGATCGAGTGTATATGGTAATTTATAGGGACGCCCAATTGTAAATCTTTATATTAACATTAACAAACTTTCATTTAGTTAAACAAATATAAAGCCCATTAATAGCCCATAGTCTCGTTTCCACAAGTGTCGTTCTTTTGTCCAAACCCCAATTATGGTACAAAGCCCAATTACCCAATTTTAGTAATTAGCCCAACATCATGATTACTTCGTTTTAAATAAGCATAATAATAACTTAGCTACGAGACATTAATATAAAAAGGTTGAACATAACTTACAATGATTAAAAATAGCGTAGCGTTACACGGACAGAATTTCGACTTACACCCTTACAACATTCGCTAACATACCCTTATTATTAGAATTATAATTAAAATTAAAATATAAATTATAAATATAAATATAAATCGTATATATTGAGAGAGATATATTCTGTGTTAAACTC
The DNA here is from genome assembly GCF_046630445.1 of Rutidosis leptorrhynchoides. Taxonomy (NCBI): domain Eukaryota; kingdom Viridiplantae; phylum Streptophyta; class Magnoliopsida; order Asterales; family Asteraceae; genus Rutidosis; species Rutidosis leptorrhynchoides. Next base: position 155,264,828 of record NC_092335.1, on the reverse strand, counting down.
GTCAGAAAACTGGCTTTTTATAGGACCTGACCAACAATCTCACACCATGCGACTCGCATGGTTTTGTGCTTCTGGCCATGCGAGTCGCATGGCCACCCTGGATTCAGCCAACTACTTTTGTTTTCTTCTTGCCGACGTAATATAATAATAATAATATATATAATATATAATTATATATAATTATATATATATTATATTATATTCTTGTGCATAGTAGACTAGATATTTTTGGTCCGTTGCGTCGGGCGTTTCTTCTTGGCTCAGGTCCCGGTTCCGGATTTTCGGACGTCCTCGCGTATTATTTTAAATCGCGTACTTTGCGTCTTGTAACTTGTACTCTTGTCATTTTGAGACGTTCCTCATCAATATTTTGAACCTTTTTGATTGTCTTTTGTTCTTTTGAGCTTTTTGGTCGTTTGCGTCTTCAATTCGTCGAATCTGTCTTTTGTCTTCACCTTTTATTATTTAAACGAATATCACTTGTAAATAGAACAATTGCAACTAAAAGCTTGTCTTTCTTGAGGAATAATGCTATGAAATATATGTTTGTTTTTAGCATTATCATGTACCTAGTAAGACGTTGTTATAACGATAATCGTTATATATATCGTTTTCGAGTTTCTTAAATTAATAGTCTCATTTTTATGTATATAACTCATTGTTAAAATACCTAATGAGATACATACTTATAATAAAATCATGTTAACTATATATATAACCATATATATGTCATCGTATAGTTTTTACAAGTTTTAACGTTCGTGAATCACCGGTCAACTTGGGTGGTCAATTGTCTATATGAAACCTATTTCAATTAATCAAGTCTTAACAAGTTTGATTGCTTAACATATTGGAAACACTTAATCATATAAATAACAATTTCATTTAATATATATATAAACATGGAAAAGTTCGGGTCACTACACTACCAAGGATAGTAATTGCGTCCGACACGTTATAGACCATAATTAAAAGCATGTCAGGGGACATTGCCTTAACGGTTGCTTGTTCAAACACTTTCCTTTACAACCGGACGGTAGTTTACCGAAAGGTAATATACGGAGCAAGTATACTGGACGTGTTGCTTTCCCAATACAAGGTTAGCAAGTGGGTGACACAAAACCACAAGTTTTGAGCTAAAATTTTCAAATCTGAAACCCACCAAACCCACAAAAATATTTTGCAAACACCGGTGAAGGATTATTTCGGAAAACTTATCTAGGGTAAAAGCTAGATTGAATTTTCAAAAAAGATCAAATGTTTTCATAAAGATCCAATTTCTTAAAGGATCTAAATTTTTATAGTCATGTGGGACTGTAAACCACAACGTTACTACCATTGTTTATACCGCCGTATTGAAATCACTGATGTACAAAGTGTGAAGAATAAAGAAGTGATTCTAGTATTTCAAGACGATATTGCTTGAGGACAAGCAACGCTCAAGTGTGGGAATATTTGATAATGCTAAAAACGAACATATATTTCATAGCATTATTCCTCAAGAAAGACAAGCTTTTAGTTGCAATTGTTCTATTTACAAGTGATATTCGTTTAAATAATAAAAGGTGAAGACAAAAGACAGATTCGACGAATTGAAGACGCAAACGACCAAAAAGCTCAAAAGTACAAAATACAATCAATAAGGTTCTAATTATTGATAAGAAACGTCTCAAAATTACAAGAGTACAAGATTCAAAACGCAAAGTACAAGATATTAAATTGTACGCAAGGACGTTCAAAAATCCGGAACCGGGACCAGAGTCAACTCTCAACGCTCGACGCAACGGACTAAAAATTTCAAGTCAACTATGCACATGAATATAATATAATATATAATTAATTCTTAAAATTAATATATATATTATATTATATTTAAAAATCATCGGCATAAAAAAACAAAGACTTTTGAGTCTCCCCAGCTGGCCATGCGATCGCATGGCCTTGAAGGGTAAAGCTCATGCGATCGCATGAGCATCTTTTCCAGATCACAGGTCTATAAAAATCGAGCTTTGGTGTAACACAAAACACATCTTTTTCTTCTCCTCATTCAACGTATAATATTTATATTTATATAATTTTAATTTTAATTTCTAATAATAAGGGTATGTTAGCGAATGTTGTAAGGGTGTAAGTCAAAATTCTGTCCGTGTAACGCTACGCTATTTTTAATCATTGTAAGTTATGTTCAACCTTTTTAATTTAATGTCTAGTAGCTAAGTTATTATTATGCTTATTTAATCCAAAGTAATCATGATGTTGGGCTAAAAATATTAAAATTGGGTAATTGGGCTTTGTACCATAATTGGGGTTTGGACAAAAGAACGACACTTGTGGAAATTAGACTATGGGCTATTAATGGGCTTTATATTTATTTAACTAAATGATAATTTGTTAATTTTAATATAAATATTTACAATTGGATGTCCCTATAAATAACCATATACACTCGATCAGACACGATGGGCGGGGTATTTATATGTACGAATAATCATTCATTTAACCGGACAAGGGAATGGATTAATAGCCACTAGAATTATTAAAACAGGGGTGAAATTATGTACAAGGACACTTGGCATAATTGATAAAAAAGTATTAAAATCTTGGGTTACATTCAGTCGACATCCTGGTGTAATTATTAAACAAAGTATTAAAATCTTGTTACAGTTTAAGTCCCCAATTAGTTGGAATATTTAACTTCGGGTATAAGGATAATTTGACGAGGACACTCGTACTTTATATTTATGACTGATGGACTGTTATGGACAAAAACCAGACGGACATATTAAATAATCCAGGACAAAGGACAATTAACCCATGGGCATAAAACTAAAATCAACACGTCAAACATCATGATTACGGAAGTTTAAATAAGCATAATTCTTTTATTTCATATTTAATTTCCTTTATTTTATATTTAATTGCACTTCTAATTATAGCACTTTTATTTATTGTTATTGTATTTAATTGCACTTTTAATTATCGTACTTTTTAATTATCGCAAGTTTATTTTATAGCACTTTTATTTATCGCAATTTCATTATCGTTATTTACTTTACGCTTTAAATTAAGTCTTTTATTTATTTAATATTTTACATTTTGTTTTAACTGCGACTAAAGTTTTAAAATCGACAAACCGGTCATTAAACGGTAAAAACCCCCCTTTATAATAATAATAATATTACTTATATATATATTTGTATTTTATAAAATAAAACTAATATAGCGTTAAGCTTTGATTAAAAGATTTTTCCTGTGGAACGAACCAGACTTACTAAAAACTACACTACTGTACGATTAGGTACACTGCCTATAAGTGTTGTAGCAAGGTTTAAGTATATCCATTCAATAAATAAATAAATATCTTGAGTAAAATTGTATCGTATTTAATAGTATTTTCTGCTAAAATTTAATAGTATTTTATACCCCTTAGCTTTAACTATCAACACTATAACCCCAAGGTAATAGTAGATGTTAACAGATTCCTCCTGTGGTAGATGAAAAAGGAGGAAGACAGAAGTGATTGTCAGGAGAAGGACAAGGATCAGTATTGGATTAAGCATTTTTACAATCTTTAGAAGTATGGTTAAAGAAGAAAGTATAGTGATGTGCGTAGAGGTGTATACGAAATAGTTATATTTTTACTTCAAAATACTATTAAATACGATACAATTTTACACAAGTTATTTATTTATTTATAGAGTGGATATACCTAAACCTTGCTACAACACTTATAGGCAGTGTACCTAATCGTACAGTAGCGTAGTTTTTAGTAAGTACGGTTCGTCCACAGGGAACTAGCCAAGTTTAACGCTATATTTTTAAAACTATATTTGTATAAATATAAATATATATATAAGTAATATTATTATTATAAGAGGGGGTTTTTTTACCGTTTAATGACCGGTTTGTCGATTTTAAAACTTAAGTCGCAGTTAAAACCTAATGTAAAATATTAAATATATAAAAATAACTTAATTTAAAGCGTAAAGTAAATGACAATAATTAAAGTGCGATAAATTAAAATGCGATAAATAAAATGACAATAAATAAAATTGCGATAATTAAAAAGTGCGATAATTAAAAGTGCAATTAAATATAATGAGAGAAAATAAAAGTGCGATGAAATATGAAATAAAGGAATTATGCTTATTTAAACTTCCGTAATCATGATGTTCGACGTGTTGATTTTAGTTTATTACCATGGGTTAATTGTCCTTTGTCCTGGATTATTCAATATGTCCATACGGTTTTGTCCATAATAGTCCATCAGTCATAAATATAAAGTGCGAGAGTCTTCGTCAAATTATCCTTATACCCGAAGTCAAATATTCCAACTAATTGGGGATTCGAATTGTAACAAGGTCTTAATACTTTGTTTAATGAATACACCATGTTATCGACTGCGTGTAATCCAAGGTTTTATTACTTTGTTAACAATTACACCAATTACCCTTGTATGTAATTCACCCCTGTTTCAACAAGTCTATTGATTATTAATCCATCCCCGTGTCCGGTCAAATGAATAATTATTGGTATTTATAGATATCCCGCCCACCGTACCCAGTCAAGCGTATGTGGTTATATATAAATATGTCAAATTATAAGTCTATATATTAAATTAACGAGGTATCATTTAGTTAATATAAAGCCCATTAATAGCCCATAGTCTAATTTCCACAAGTGTCGTTCTTTTGTCCAAACCCCAATTATGGTACAAAGCCCAATTATCTCGTTTTTAATATTTAGCCCAACATCACGATTACTTCGGCATTAAATAAGCATAATAATAACTTAGCTACGAGACATTAATTTAAAAAGGTTAAACATAACTTACAATGATTAATAATAGCGTAGCGTTACACGGACAGAATTTCGACTTACACACTTACAACATTCGCTAACATACCCTTATTATTAAATTTAAATTAAAATTAAAATTAAAATTATAAATATATATATATATATATATATATATATATATATATATATATATATATATATATATATATATATATATATATATATATATATATATATATATATATATATATATATATATATATTACGTTGAGAGATAGACAGAAAAAGGTGTGTGATATTCGGTCGAAAACTGCGAAATTTATAGGATGTCACCAACTTTTTTGCTCCATGCGATCGCATGGCATTTGGTCTTGCTGGCCATGCGATCGCATGGCCTGGGATTCCAGCTCACATTCGTTTGTTTTCTTCTTGCCGACGGTTTTATTAAATAATATAATATATAAATATAATTTTAAGAATTAATTATATATTATATTATATTCATATGCATAGTTGACTTGTAATTTTTAGTCCGTTGCGTCGAGCGTTGAGAGTTGACTCTGGTCCCGGTTCCGGATTTTCGAACGTCCTTGCGTACAATTTAATATCTTGTACTTTTCATTTTGTGGCTCGTACTCTTGTAACTTTTAGACGTTTCTCATCAATAATTTGAACCACTTTGATTGTACTTTGTACTTTTTAGCTTTTTGGTCGTTTTCGTCTTCAATTCGTCGAATCTGTCTTTTGTCTTCACCTTTTATTATTTAAACGAATATCACTTGTAAATAGAACAATTGTAACTAAAAGTTTGTCTTTCTTGAGGGATAATGCTATGAAATATATGTTCGTTTTTAGCATTATCAAATATTACCACACTTGAGCGTTGCTTGTCCTCAAGCAATATAGTCTTGAAATAAAAATACTAAAATCACTTCTTTATTCTTCACACTTTGTACATCAGTGATTTCTATATGGCGGTATGAACAATGGTAGTAACGTTGTGGTTTACAGTCCCACATGACTATAAAAATTTAGATCCTTTAGGAAATTGGATCTTTATGAAAACATTTGATCTTTTGAAAATTAAATCTAGCTTTTACCCTAGATAAGTTTTACGGAATAACCCTTCACCGGTGTTTGCGAAATTGTTTTTGTGGTTTTGTGGGTTTCAGATTTGAAAATTTTAGCTTAAAACTTGCGGTTTTGTGTCACCCACTTGCTAACCTTGTATTGGGAAAGCAACACATCCAGTATACTTGCTCCGTATATTACCTTTCGGTAAACTACCTTCCGGTTGTAAAGGAAAGCGTTGAATAAGTAACTGTTAAGGCAATGTCCCATGACATGCTTTTGATTATGGTCTATAACGTGTCGGATGCAATTACTATCCTTTGTAGGAGCAATAGTAAAGATCACCCTATAGTTTTTCGGTTTGGTACAAAGTCCTGTCTTTGACCATGCTATGCAACCACCGTTCGTACGGTTGACACCCAATTTGGTTCAGGTGACCTAATGAATTCAGGTGAATTCTTAGGATTTTACGTTCAATGGTAATGAACGCATTAAAAATGGGTTTTCAGAAAACAAATCGGTTTGTAATTTTTGATCAAAATATTTTCTCGTTCAAGCTCGAGTTTAGATATCATCGAATTCCATGAGTTTGAATTCTCAATCTTTAAGGTCAATCTCAAGGATTGAGTAATATCAGGCTTAAAAGCTGATTTTTGATCTTTATGGAGATTATCCTTTCTGGGGGTCTGATTCATTAGTCTTATCAAGCTAATTTGCACGGCGCCCTCCCCATTTTACGAGACAGATCCTCTCATGGCTAGGATAAGTCTGACCACTTGGCGACCCTGTTTGATGCTGAGGTCCGTGGATTTCCTGCTGATTTTAGAGATGACTTTTCTAGATTTTTCGTCAACCTACACCTGGTCTGGACGACAACTTCCTGACCTAAATCAAGAAGCGCGTTTTTTTCCAGAAGACTTTACTTCCTTTTAATGATGGAATTAATTCATCGTGTAGATCCATCTTTCTTTCAAATATATTACAATTTACCGGGTAAAACGGTTAATTTTATCCAAAACAAAAATATCTTCAATTATTTGTACAAAAATATGTGATATATGTTTTAAATAACTTGGTAAATTTTTCCCACACTTGGCTTTTATTTTCCTTTCTTTGCCTTTTTATTGTCCTCTATTCCATTTTAAATGCATTCTAACATTTTGGGTTGTTTCTCAATTTATGTCCTTTTTGAGGTAACAATAATTTCGGTGTTAACACCTAGTTTTATCGCTCATAAATATGTATAAACATGATTTTGAGTTCATTTAATTGAAAATTTTGAAAAAATTTACTAGAATTGGGTAGTCAATATATAAGACTAGGGATGTTCTTTATTATCAGAGAGCAATAGATTCTAATACAACTACTGCGTTACTAGTATTTTTTAATGGTAACCAAGTGTTTAAATCAAAAAATTTAAAAAACCGAAAGAATTTAACCCCTTCCCACACTTAAGATCTTGCAATGCTCTCATTTGCAAGAAATCAGTAACAATTTAAATTATTGAGGGTGATTAGAGTAGAAAAATGATTAAATTTTACCAAAGTTTCCAAACATATTGGCTTTTGTTTGTTGAATGATAAATGGTGCACATCATTTGTTCATTCCCTCTTGTTGTTACATCACATTTGTTTTTCGTTTTGTCGTCAAAATTAGTAGCTTTTGCTGAACTTAATGCCAGTCTTTGAAAATGCGCTGTTTTACCCTGTTGTGTACATGAAATAAAATACATACAATACAAATATAAACATGCATGGTAATTTGAAATGGGACTTAAAATCCCACTTTCAAATCAAATATGAAGTATTAGTATAACATAATAAAAATATTAAACATTACATTAAAAGTATCACAATATTATATGTTCAAACATAAATAAATAAAAATAATAAAAAGATAAAAATCATAGTAATCACCAACGGAACTATATCAATCTGGATAGGGGTTCCAGTTCATGTCGTCGGGCGGGTTTCATGGTTGGTTATAGGTGTATTGATAGGCCTGGTTAGGGTCGTAGAGAGTAAATGGTGGTCGCATATCGGGCTGGTATGGAGGATAGTAAGCAGGTCGGGTCGGTACGTAGTTATTAGGTACCTGAGGTGATAGCTGGCTCATGATCTGATGTTGATGATAGTGCCATCTATCATACTGTCGTTGCCTGGAATGCTCGTACACATTCTGGGCTTGCCACTGCTCGTACAGACTATGTCTATCCTGATTTGTCATTTCTACCTCATCTATACGCTGGTAGACGTCAGTCATAGCCTCCCTAATGACATCCCTAATGTCATCCGGTTCCTCCATTTCCTCATCTGAACCTCTCTTTACCTGTGGATGACGGCCATCATATGGTATTGCCTGATTGCGTCTGCTCTTTAATACCTTTGCACCCTGATAGACCTTCAATCCTAAAGTATCCACCTGTTCCCTACACACCATTAGTGGAGCCCCTTGATCCCTATCTACACCCAAATAATCTCCAATAAGAGTAACAAAAATACCTCCTCCTATTACTCCCCCGTCCTGTATTCCTGCCACTACTTTGGATAGATAAAAACCAACACAGTAGGGGATATTAACAAAGCTTCTAGGGTTTCGAATACACTTAAGGTAAAATAAGTCGTGTAAGGTCATCTTCTCCTTGTTTTTACCTCTTTGTGTAATCGAATTAGCTAAAAATCTATGTATAATATGTAGCTCTGCTTTGTTAATATCTAAATAGGAGTGTCTTCCTCCCAGCATAAAAACATTATAATCTGACATACGCCTCCAGACGGTGTCCGCGCCAAAATTCCTATCTACCCGCTCCCCATGATAAATCAAATTGTACAATCGGGTAGTAGTAATTCACCAGGAGTGTAAATCTGTAAAGCCCTGGCCATGTCCAACATGGACATCCTGTACATCCTACGGCCAAGTAAAAATCTAAGAAAACTTCTATCATCTAACCTATCTACATCCGCATTAAGTGAAATAGTACTCATAAGCTCAACGCACCACTCTTTATATACAGGCCTATGAATGGTGAATAAACGTTCCCAATCGGAAAAAGAAGAGCTGCCATACCTTTAGATCAGATGCTGTCTAACTGAGTTAACTAGTTGGACCCTTTCCAAAGGCTCTCAATCAATTACCCTCGACACTTCTACATTTTTCGTTACCAGTTTGTATTTGTTACTTTGATACGTCGGGTAATCTCTCCAACTTCGATCAAATCTCAAATTAGGATGCAACTGTTCTTCATGAATCGTTGGGTGTGCTATTATCGGATGAATCAGAAATTGTACGTAGGCATTAACATATTCTTGCTGCAGATCATAATATGGTACGTGTTGATCAGGTTGTTGTTGTTGTTCCTGTTGTTGCTCCGGTTCATATTGCATTTCTGGTTCAGGTTCTGGAGCAGGTTGCCTAGATGATGATGATGCACCATCAGTATCGGTAAATCTCTGCAAAACACATTAAACACAAAATTTGTGCATCCAAATATGCATTAGTGTTAGCAAAATAACAACTTGAAACAATTACAATAACATGTTTAATCAAAATTAAACTTATACACATTTTCACAATTTTAACAATTCTACACTTTTTCAAATAAGCATATATGAAAATGTTTACAAAGTTCATAAGCATTCAACTCAAATAACATGTTAAAATAACCATTACTAGCAATTAAACAAGTTTTCAATGGCATTTACATCAATTAAATCAAGTTCATGAATTTTAGACCTAAAAAGTCCACTTTAATTCTCAAAAATCATGTTTAGGATCAAAGTTTGGATCATTTAGCTAGCTAAACATGTTACACTACTTAATTTAGCAATAATTCATGACAAAAATCGGCCATAACCTGTTTATATCAAAAAGTCCCAAATTGCTCAAGAACACAAATCCTAGATTTCTAAAATTTTTGACATGCATATTTAAATAGCATCAATCTAGGTTATACATGCATAATATACTAACAATTTAACTCTAATTACACTAGAAATTAACAAAATCAAATTAGGTAAATTATAGCTCAAGAACATTAAAAATCAAATTTAAAGAGGTTTAGGGGTGTAATTGTTACTTTTCTTGATAAACTTCTTAACAAATTCATGATTAGAGCGGATTATAGCAAGAAATTTGGTGAAAAAATGGCGAATTTAGGGGTGTTTTTGAGAGATGTTCGTGTATGTATGTGTGTTGAAAGTGAGGAAACAGAACAGGTCGACTGAGTATGTGTTCCTGACCTGTTTTTGGTCCTCATGCGACCGCATGAGGTTGCAGTGTAAACCCCATGCGATCGCATGGGGTCCTTTTTTTTTTTTTTTTAATAAAAACCTTTGACTAATGAAACAATTACATAAATTATTTAAAATTTTGTTTCTTTTAGAATGAGGGTGTTTCGGATCTTAGTCCTAGTCCGTCCCTCGACAAAATTTTAAAAATTTGTCATTTCAAAGCGTTGTTTTAAAAGCAAAGATTTTTGAGTTTTTTAAATGTTTTTGGCATACTTTAATTCAATAAGATTAAAAATAATGATAATAAAAGTTCTTGTCCCTCCCTTGGGTAGAGCAATTTCGGTTCAACGACCTAGTTTTCAACTCACGACGAATTTTAAAAATCAAATTTTTAACTTATAAAATAAAGTAAATTTTTGTTTTTAAATTCACATCAAACTTAAATTTAAAATGCATAAAATTAAAATTTCATATTATTAAAATTAAAAATTCACACCAAACTTATATTATGTTTTTGTTTTTATACATACAAACTTATATTAAAAATATTAATTTTTTTCAAATATTTACAAACTTAAATATATTGATTTTAAAAGGTTTACAATATTAATTTAATATTTATATATTAATTTTAAAAACATGGTAAAATTTAAAATTAAAAATCTTTTTGGTCTTTTATCCCACTTTAATCAATCAAATATTATCAAAAATATATGCCCCTCTTTTCGGTAAAGTAATTTTGGTTCCATAATCTAGTTTTACTCCTGACGAATTTTTGAAATATTTTGGATTGATTGATTAAAGATATTTATACCTTAAGAATAAACGGTAAATTTCGCAGTGATGTAATAAATTTTTGTATGATATCAATAATTTCGGTTACGCATACCTAATTTTATTGAATACCAATTTAATACTTTATAGCGAACGATTCAACGTTTATTATCAAAAGGTTAAAAGCAATAATAAAAAAATAAAAAATAAAAACTGTACATACTTACCTGTGAGATAGAATTCTCAGAGACCTGCTTTAGCCGACTCATAGGAGAGTCGTGTTATTTGATTCTCCATACCTACATAAGCGTAACCTCGATTCTTCAATATCTTTTCTTCTAAACATATAAACGGTCCTTCTCTGCATAGAGTAACAAATTCGGTATTTGAATATGTTTGATTATTTGAACATTTACCTTCGTGTGACCATTTTCTGCATTTGTAACATCTTTCAAGGTGTCGTGCTCTTATTTTTGTTGCGGATTTTGATTTTCCTTTACCAAAATGTATCTTATGATGATCTTTCATGAGTTCTTTTCTTACTCCGTCCATTTTGCCTCTTATGAAGGATACCAGTTCACTCGGAAGGGTGTCATTATTACGTTTAGTAATCATAGCATGTAGCATTTTACCATGGTTCAGATCAAAGGAATTCTTCATCTCGTAAAACCTAAAAAAAATAAAAATTCGGAATGGAGGGAGAAGACTAGTTCTTTAGGGTCAGCTAGGGAAAGACCATTCAGATTCCATTCTCGGAAACTACACGAAAACAGAATATCTAACTCTAACAGAAATAACTATTATCCTTAAAAGACTTGATTCTTCCCACACTTAGTTAGCCGTGGTGTCGAAATTGTGATTAACTTCGTTTTCAATTGGACTATCAACAACTTGTATATCTCTGACTTTTGCTTCAAGCCAATTGTTAATTTCCTCTGTAACTTTCACAAATTCAACTAACATTGCCTTTTCTTTAGGCAACAAATTGGATACTAATCAGTTACATAACTTAAATTTCCCCTTAATCCTAGCATCTTGAATTCGTTTATAAAGTTTCTTCATTGAACTATTAAAAATGGGTTCATCTAATTTTGTATCAATAACGGGGTTCTTTGTTATTAGGTCATCATTGGTTGTTGCTTCATCTTCCCCATACTTAGGCGTTTTTATTGGTTCAACAATTTTGGTTGGTGAAGATCTAAATTTTTGGTTCACAAAGGTGATCGATTTGTCACCATCCCTAAGTGTCATTCTACCTTCTCTTACATCAATGAACGCTTCGGTGGTTGCTAAAAATGGGTGACCTAAAATTAGAGGAATATCAAGGTCTTCCTCCATATTAATAACTATGAAATTTGCAACAAAGGTTAAACTTCCCACTTTAACAAGTAAATTGTTTGCTATTCTAACCGGGTGTTTAATGGTTTGATCAAATAATTGAACACCTATTCTGGTTGGTCTTAATTTACCCACACCTAATCTTTTATATAAGGAAAGAGGCATAACATTTGCACTTACTCCTAAATCTGCGAGTCCATTATACATAGCACCATCGTTAAGCAAGCAAGAAATGATAAATTCACCTGGGGCTCCTAATTTAGTAAGTAGAGTTGGTTTGTTACCCTTTTCCAAGTGATCTTTTCTTGGTTCTTTCACTTCCACTTGAACTTCTTGTTCACATTTTTCTTCGTTTCTTGGAATGGGAGGTTTGTATAAGAATTCTTCTTCATCACTCCAATTTGAAGCTTCCCCGTCTTCTAATTTTGGTTTTTATATGTTGTTGATAGCATATTTATGTTTTCATTCTGAGAGTTTTCTTGGGTGGTGAAATTATGATTGACTTCATTGTCAACTTCCATCAGACCATGTATGTAATGTTTAACTCTGTGACCATTAACCTTAAATTCAATCCCATTTGAATTTATTAACTCTATTGTTCCGTATGGGAAAACTCTTTTAACTATGAATGGTCCAGACCATCTTGATTTCAATTTTCCAGGAAATAGCTTGAATCGTGAATTGAAAAGAAGAACTCTGTCTCCTTCTTTAAATTCTTTTGAACTTCTGATTCTTTTATCATGCCATTTCTTCGTTCTTTCCTTATAGATTAACGAATTTTCATATGCTTCATGTCTTAATTCTTCTAATTCGTTTAGTTGACTTAACCGTAGACATCCAACTTCATGCAAATCAAGATTACATGTCTTCAAAGCCCAAAATGCTTTATGCTCAATTTCTACTAGACGATGACATGCTTTTCCATAAATGAGTTTAAAAGGTGTGGTGTCAATTGGAGTTTTGTAGGCTGTTCTAAAAGCCCAGAGTGCATCCTCTAATTTCATGGACCATTCCTTCAGATTTGATCCTACGATTTTCTCTAGAATACGTTTTAAAGCTCGGTTGATATTTTCAACTTGTCCACTTGTTTGTGGATGATAAGCGGTTGAGATTTTATGAGTTACTCCATATCTTTTGAGAACTTTCTCAAGTTGATTATTACAGAAATGAGTACCCCGATCACTTATTAAAGCTTTCGGTGTTCCAAACCTAGCAAAAAGACGTTTTAAAAAGTTGACTACAACTCGTGCATCGTTAGTCGGGGGAGCTTGTGCTTCCACCCATTTAGATACATAATCAATGGCAACGAGAATTTAGAGATTATTATGAGATTTTTGAAATGGACCCATAAAGTCAATACCCCAAATGTCAAATACTTCACATACTTGAATGACATTTTGTGGCATTTCATCACGTTGACTTATTTTTCCGGCCCTTTGACAAGCATCACAGGATTTGCAAAGAAGGTGTGCGTCTTTGAAAATTGTAGGCCAATAGAATCCAGCATCGAAAACTTTTCTTGCTGTGAGTTGAGGCCCATAATGCCCTCCTGTTGGTCCTGTGTGACAATGCTTTAAGATTTGACTGGCTTTATCCCCGAATACGCATCGGCGTATTATTCCATCGGGACAACTTTTAAACAAATGTGGATCTTCCCAAAAATAGTGTTTTATATCACTAAAGAATTTCTTTCGTTTTTGGTACGATAGTCCTTTTTCAAGGAATCCACATACTAAGTAGTTTTCATAATCTGCAAACCATAGAATTTCATTATAATCGATCTTCAAAAGATATTCATCAGGGAAGTTATCTTGTATGGCCGATTCATTTAGAACTTCTAATTCGGGATTTTCAAGACGAGAAAGATGATCAGCGGCGAGATTTTCTGCTCCTCTTTTATCTCGGATTTCAATATCGAATTCTTGTAAGAGTAAGATCCAACGGATTAATCTTGGCTTGGCATCTTGTTTCAAAAATAGGTATCTAAGAGCAGAATGGTCGGTATAGACCACCGTTTTTGCTAGAACGAGATATGAACGAAATTTGTCAAAAGCAAAGACAATAGCAAGGAGTTCTTTTTCAGTAGTTGTATAGTTCGTTTGTGCTCCTTGTAACGTCTTACTAGCATAATATATAGGTTGAAATATTTTTTCAATCCTTTGTCCTAAAACGGCTCCCATTGCAAAATCACTTGCATCGCACATAAGTTCAAACGGTAGATTCCAATTTGGAATTATCATGATCGGTGCATTAGTGAGTTTTTCTTTAAGAATATTAAAATATTTGATACATTCATCTGAAAAGATGAATGGAGCATCCTTTTCTAGGAGTTTATTCATAGGAGTGACAATTTTAGAAAAATCTTTTATGAAACGTCGGTAAAAATCAGCATGCCCTAGAAAACTCCTAACTCCTCTAACATTGGTGGGATGTGGATGTTTAGCAATTACATCTACTTTAGCTCTATCCACTTCAATTCCTTCCTTTAAAATTTTATGACCAAGAACGATGCATTCTTTAACCATGAAATGGCATTTTTCCCAATTAAGAACTAAATTTGATTGTTCGCATCTAATTAGCATTCGTTCAAGATTAACTAAACATGTTTCAAAAGTATCACCGAAGACTGAAAAGTCATCCATGAAAACTTCCATGCATTCTTCTATCATGTCGTGAAAAATCACCATCATGCACCTTTGAAAGGTTGCAGGGGCATTGCAAAGTCCAAATGGCATGTGTTTGTAAGCAAAAGTACCATAAGGGCATGTGAACGTGGTTTTCTCTTGGTCCTCGGGTGCTATTGGAATTTGAAAGTATCCGGAGAAACCATCAAGAAAACAATAGTAACTATTTTCGGCTAATCTTTCCAACATTTGATCAATGAAAGGTAAGGGAAAGTGATCTTTTCTGGTGGCGTCATTTAATTTTCTATAATCAATATAAACACGCCATCCTATTACGGTCCTAGTAGGAATAAGCTCATTTTTTTTCATTTGTGATGACAGTCATGCCACCCTTCTTAGGTACACATTGAACTGGGCTTACCCATGAACTATCAGAGATTGGATAAATTAAACCTGCATCAAGCAGTTTAATAATTTCTTTCTTAACTACATCTTGTATATTAGGATTTATTCTTCGTTGGCGTTGCACATATGTTTTATGACCTTCTTCCATAAGGATTTTATGTGTGCAATACGAAGGACTTATTCCTTTAATATCATGAATCTTCCATGCAATAGCTGGTTTATGAGCTTTTAGCACAGAAATGAGTTGAGATTTTTCATTTTCAGTAAGAGAAGACGATATTATTACAGGTAATTCAGATTCACCATGTAAATAATCATATTCCAAATGGTTTGGAAGTGGCTTTAACTCTAATGTCGGTGGTTCTTCTATCGATGATTTGTATGGATATATGTCTTCCTCTTTTAACATTTGAATTTCTTCTGTTGTTGGTTCATAATCATTAGCCATAAGTGTAGCTAACATTTCAGCTTCATCAATTGGTTCAGTTCCTTCTCCTAAAGAACATTCTCTTGTTCCTTGTAATTCTGGAAATTCTTCTAACAATTCTGCATGTGAATCTATCGTTTGAATATAATAACATGTATCATCTGCAGATTGCGGTTGTTGCATGGCTCTATCAACAGAAAAAGTAACACTCTCGTCCTCTATACTTAGGGTTAATTTCTTACCGAACACGTCTATTATTGCTTTAGCCGTGTTTAAGAATGGTCTTCCTAATATGAGAGGAACTCGAGAATCTTCTTCCATGTCCAGAATAACAAAATCTACTGGAAATACTAGAGTACCAACTTTAACTAGCATGTTCTCCATTATCCCTCTAGGATATTTTACTGATCGATCGGCTAGTTGTATGCTTATTCGTGTTGGTTTCCATTCTCTGAGGTCTAGTTTAACGTATATTGAATACGACATTAAATTTATACTAGCACCTAAGTCTGCCAATGCTTCTATTGAACTAAGACTACCCAGAAAATATGGAATTGTGAAACTTCCTGGATTAGATAATTTTTCTGGTATCTTATTTAACAACACTGCAGAACAATTAGCATTCATTGTAACAGCCGAGAGTTCTTCCATTTTCTTTCTATTTGTGATTAGATCTTTCAAGAATTTAGCATATCTAGGCATTCCTGAAATTACATCAATGAAAGGAAGATTTATATTTATTTGTTTAAACATATCCAAGAATTTGGATTGCTCGGCTTCAAGTCTTTCTTTTCTCATTTTACTCGGGTAAGGAAGTGGTGGTTGGTATGGTTTAACATAAGGTTTAGCCTTAACTGTGTTTTCTTCATTAACCTTTTCAACTACCGGTTCTATTTCCTTATCTTGTTCAGGTTGTGGTTCTTGTGGAGTAGGAATAGAGTCATCAGAAATTACAAGTATTTCAGGTGGTTTAAGTGTAATATCACTTCTTGTGGTAATTGCTTTAGCAGTTTCATTCTAGGGGTTAGCATTTGTATCGCTAGGTAGACTTCCCGGTTTTCTTTCACCTATCAACCTTGCTAGGTTACTTACTTCTTATTCCAGATTTTGAATAGAAGCTTGTTGATTTCTAAATGCTTGGGCATTTTGTTCATTGGTTTGTTTCTGAGATGTGAAAAACTGCGTTTGAGATTCAACTAGCTTTGACATCATATCTTCTAAATTTGGCTTTTTATCATCGGTTTGTGGTGGTTTATTTTGAAAAATAGGTCTTTGCTGATTGTAAGTATTGTTGGATACTTGTTGATTGCTATGACCTTGTTGGTTGTTGTATGGAATATTTCGGTTATAATTCTGATTTTGATTGTAAATTGGTCTTGGAGGTTGATAATTATTCTAATAATTATTTCCAGGCCTTTGGTTCATGTATGAAACATTCTCTCTTTGTTCCATTGTTTGTTCAATAATGAGACAATCTTTTGTCAAATGTGGTCCTCCACACTGCTCACAACTAATTCGTATTGAGTGAATATCTTTAGTCATCTTTTCCATTCGTCTCTCGACAGCATCTATCTTTGCAGAAATGGAATCAAAGTTATGGCTAGAATCGGCTCTAGCTGCTTTAGATGATCTAACGATATCTTTTCCTTGATGCCACACATGTGAGTGGGAAGCAGTGTTATCAATAATTTTGTAAGCTTCAGTTGCGGTTTTCTTCATAATGGAACCACTAGCTGCTATATCGATGTCTTTTCGTGTAGTGATGTCGCATCCTTGGTAGAATATTTGTACTATTTGATAAGTGTCTAAACCATGTTGCGGACATCCTCTTAACAACTTTCCAAATCTTGTCCACGCTTCATATAAAGTTTCATTTGGCTTCTGTGTGAACGTAACAATTTCTCCTTGAAGCCTTACGGCTTTAGATGCCGGAAAGAATTATTTAAGAAATTTTTCAACTAAAACGTCCCATGTATCAATCGCCCCTTCAGGTAACGATTCTAACCAATCTTTGGCTTCTCCCTTTAAAGTTCAGGGAAATAACATGCGATAGATATGTTCATCCTCCACTTCTCGGATTTTAAATAAAGTACAGATCCTATTAAAGGTACGAAGATGTTCGTTTGGATCTTCCTTCGGTGCACCACTAAATTGGCATTGATTAGTCACCATGTGTAGGATTTATCCTTTGATTTCATAATCTGGTGCATTAATGTCTGGTTGAGTAATTGCGTGACCTTGGCCAGTGCGTTTAGCTCGCATTCGGTCTTCCATACTTAGAGGTTCCAGATTTTCCATGATTGAATTTGTTGAATCTGAATTACTAGAGGATTTTGATTTAATGGTTTGTTCCTCGACAATCTCTGTTTGAATGATTGGTGGTTCCGGAGGAAAGATTAATGGTTCAGGATCTCTGAATTGTCCCTGAATATCCTCCGAATTCTCAATTGTGAGGTCGGGTTCAAAAAATGGATTATCAGAAATTTGAATTGGAGTACTTGGTCGACTTGATGACGATTCTAAAGAAAAATCAACGGCAACAATATTGGCTAGATGTCTTGATCGAGTTACAGGTGGTGAATCGAGTTACAGGTGGTGAACGTATAAAAGGTGGTGAACGTTTTGCTCGGTGCATTCAATGAATATCATGTTAGTTATAAAAGATTAAAATTATATAAGTTATCAAATTAATAGACTTTTCTGATTTTGCCCACGTTTCGAATAGCCAATAGATGCAGCAGGTAGCCAGGACCCTTTAAATCGGAAGCCCACAACTCGCCACTAACAAATCCAACTATTACTACGAACCAGAAAATTTCGGATGTCTATCAATTTAACCGCTTAAAATAATTTTTCGTTGAAATTTAAAGAAATTTTACAGAAGAAATAGAAAATTTTATGTCCTAAAAACTAGAGCGGCGAGAAATAAGAAAGAAAAAAAATGCGTCGAAAAACGTCTAAAAATAAAAGGTCGAGAAAATAATAAAAAGAACGTAGCGCGTCGAAACTTAAAAGTCTAAAAACTAAAAATTAAAATTTACGTCTAAAGGTATTATAGCTTAGAAGGAATACTATATCCAAAACGGCAATAACTTAAAAAGTACTAAAATTTATAAAACGGTGTCGCAAAATTTTAAAGCACCTAAATCTTAGTCTAAAGAAAAAGTACTTAAGGGATTTTACGGCAAAGCCTAAAAATCTAGAAATAAAAAGAACTACGGCAAAATACTACACTTAAAACTAATTACGAACGATAAAAATACAAATTACGTACTAAATAATAAAAATATACAATTTATAAAAAGAGACAAAAAAAATGATAAAATTACTAATTTTTATAAAAATATTATTTTTATATTATTTATTTTATAAAAGTATTGATTTTTTATATAATTAATAAAACTAAATAAAACTTAAAATACAAATTAAATAACAACTAAACTAAATTATTATTAAAATAAACCCTAATTAGGTAATTAATAATAATAATAATTAATAATCTTAACCCTAATTTCGTACGTACAAGGTTTCAGGCCTGTCAAGTCATTTCATGCGACCGCATGAAATTCCTTTGCTTCAGTCATGCGATCGCATGGATCCAGAAAATAGGCCAGAGGTTGGGCTGCTACAGTACCTTGGCCCGATTGCAATTATATATATATATATTTTTTTCCTGTTTTTAATTTATATAGAATAAATAAATAAAAACTTAATTTAAAAAAAAAAAACTACCGATTAGTTTTTGTAACTAAAAGAAAATACAACCTTTTTGATTTTTTTTTATATTTTGAACAACTCTTAAATATATATATATATATATATATATATATATATATATATATATATTTTTATATTTTTGTATTTTTAATATTTAAAACGTATTTTTTTTCCAAAAGTAAACTAAGACTTAATAATTTTTTTTTATATATAGTGTTTTGCTTCCGGCGTTTAAGCAGTCCCCGGCAGCGGCGCCAAAAATACTTGATGTGCGTAGAGGTGTATACGAAATAGTTACATTTTTACTACAAAATACTATTAAATACGATACAATTTTACACAAGTTATTTATTTATTTATAGAGTGGATATACCTAAACCTTGCTACAACACTTATAGGCAGTGTACCTAATCGTACAGTAGTGTAGTTTTTAGTAAGTCCGGTTCATCCACAGGGAACTAGCTAAGTTTAACGCTATATTTTTAAAAATATATTTTTATAAATATAAATATATATAAGTAATATTATTATTATAAGAGGGGGTTTTTTTACCGTTTAATGACCGGTTTGTCAATTTTAAAACTT
This sequence comes from Rutidosis leptorrhynchoides, assembly GCF_046630445.1. Taxonomy (NCBI): domain Eukaryota; kingdom Viridiplantae; phylum Streptophyta; class Magnoliopsida; order Asterales; family Asteraceae; genus Rutidosis; species Rutidosis leptorrhynchoides. Next base: position 155,244,858 of record NC_092335.1, on the reverse strand, counting down.
TAGTCGCAGTTAAAACCTAATGTAAAATATTAAATATATAAAAATAACTTAATTTAAAGCGTAAAGTAAATGACAATAATTAAAGTGCGATAAATTAAAATGCGATAAATAAAATGACAATAAATAAAATTGCGATAATTAAAAAGTGCGATAATTAAAAGTGCAATTAAATATAATGACAGAAAATAAAAGTGCGATGAAATATGAAATAAAGGAATTATGCTTATTTAAACTTCCATAATCATGATGTTCGACGTGTTGATTTTAGTTTATTAACATTGGTTAATTGTCCTTTGTCCTGGATTATTCAATATGTCCATACGGTTTTGTCCATAATAGTCCATCAGTCATAAATATAAAGTGCGAGAGTCTTCGTCAAATTATCCTTATACCCGAAGTCAAATATTCCAACTAATTGGGGATTCGAATTGTAACAAGGTCTTAATACTTTGTTTAATGAATACACCAGGTTATCGACTGCGTGTAATCCAAGGTTTTATTACTTTGTTAACAATTACACCAATTACCCTTGTATGTAATTCACCCCTGTTTCAACAAGTCTATTGATTATTAATCCATCCCCGTGTCCGGTCAAATGAATAATTATTGGTATTTATAGATATCCCGCCCACCGTACCCAGTCAAGCGTATGTGGTTATATATAAATATGTCAAATTATAAGTCTATATATTAAATTAACGAGGTATCATTTAGTTAATATAAAGCCCATTAATAGCCCATAGTCTAATTTCTACAAGTGTCGTTCTTTTGTCCAAACCCCAATTATGGTACAAAGCCCAATTATCCCGTTTTTAATATTTAGCCCAACATCACGATTACTTCGGCATTAAATAAGCATAATAATAACTTAGCTACGAGACATTAATTTAAAAAGGTTGAACATAACTTACAATGATTAATAATAGCGTAGCGTTACACGGACAAAATTTCGACTTACACACTTATAACATTCGCTAACATACCCTTATTATTAAATTAAAATTAAAATTAAAATTATATATATATATATATATATATATATATATATATATATATTACGTTGAGAGATAGAGAGAAAAAGGTGTGTGATATTCGGCCGAAAACTGCGAAATTTATAGGATGTCACCAACTTTTTTGCTCCATGCGATCGCATGGCATTTGGTCTTGCTGGCCATACGATCGCATGGCCTGGGATTCCAGCTCACATTCGTTTGTTTGCTTCTTGCCGACGGTTTTATTAAATAATATAATATATATATATAATTTTAAGAATTAATTATATATTATATTATATTATATTCATATGCATAGTTGACTTGTAATTTTTAGTCCGTTGCGTCGAGCATTGAGAGTTGACTCTGGTCCCGGTTCCGGATTTTCGAACGTCCTTGCGTACAATTTAATATCTTGTACTTTGCGTTTTGCGGCTCGTACTCTTGTAACTTTTAGACGTTTCTCATCAATAATTTGAACCACTTTGATTGTACTTTGTACTTTTTAGCTTTTTGGTCGTTTGCGTCTTCAATTCGTCGAATCTGTCTTTTGTCTTCACCTTTTATTATTTAAACGAATATCACTTGTAAATATAATAATTGCAACTAAAAGCTTGTCTTTCTTGAGGGATAATGCTATGAAATATATGTTCGTTTTTAGAATTATCATATAGGAATGGTGAAAATAATAAAATGGAAGAGGTAAATTTATAATGGAAATATCCGACAGAGCAATCGAGGCAGATGATCGCATTTAAAGCGGATCCTAATTCCCTTGATTACCGAAGAATCAAATCTTATTACTAAGATTCTCTCCAAATCTCTTGAACTTGGAAATCAATCCTATCTACGTCAAAAGATATGACGAATCTATACCTACTCATTTCACTCTTTTGTGATATCTTCACTCGTACTCTTCACAAAATCAAATGGTTTTATCCATATTATTCAATGATGATAAAACTCTATTTATCAACTCATATTTGTCATCAAAACATTCTTATTTTTATCCATGACGACCTCGATCAAATTTTGGGGACGAAATTTCTTTAACGGGTAGGTACTGTCATGACCCGAAAAATTTCGACTAATTCTAAATCAAACTCTCGATACGATTTAATATTTTTGACGCAATAAACAAAGTCTGTTAAGTTGAGTCTCAAAATTTTTGAACTGTTTTCTTACCTTCATTAAACTTCGACTACTCTCGACGATTCACGAACCACTATTTGTAAGTAGGTACATATACATTTAAATATATGTAAATATATAATGTTATATTAAATTTATTTGTTTAGAAATATATAAGTAATATATTTAACTAGAAAAAGGAGCCCGCGCGATGCTGCTGGGTCTTTGGGTTGCGTATTCATAGTTAACGGAGCGTATTATAGGTGTGTATATGTATTGAATATATTTAATTACTTAATAAAACTTGTTATTTAAAACTGTTTATATATAGAAAGAGAATATATTAAAAATAAGTGATTTCGAGCTTAAACAGTAAACAATTGTAATGCTCGGTTGAAATTTCGTTAGTGTTCATATAGATCTATTACATATATATGAAGGATTAAGATAAAAATTGGACTGTAAATTGATTACGAAGATTCTAGGTTTGATAAAAATATTTTTAGCTTTTTAGTATTAAATTTTAGTACTCCGTACATATTAAATGGAACAAAAAATAAATAATTATCGAGCATTATTGATCAGGTTTCAAACAGTTAATGAGTGAAATAATTAAATATATTTAATCTAAAAATTTGGGAATTTTAGGAACACTTTTATACGTTAACTGTTTAGCAATGGACACGATATAGCATTCTGTGAAAAACTGTCAGCAGAATAGGAGATAGATATTTTACTCTTTTCATTTTTTTGCACGTTTAAGCAACCATTTGTGTTATTTTAATATTATTACAAATCACGGAGTAAAAATATGCACTACAAATTCATGACTTGATTACTGTTTCCTTTTTGAAGTTTATTATTATATGATAATATAATACACATGCTGTAAACCATTTCCTTGCTTTATATATATACATGATATGTTAGAAGAGAGGGAGATATGCAAGCTCGATCACCACACCACCGGTTCATCGCCCAACAACCATCACTCACTTCCATTTTGTCAAAACCACCATGATCACCATATTCACCTTTCTTCAAACAAACACCATCACAAACATCCGCCACCTAATTGATTTTAAAGTTTACGGATAACCACCACCATCATCGCTATAATTGGTGTTCGTTTCTGTCCCTTCATAAAAACCCGTCACTTGCAGCCTTTTTTTGTTTCAACTTGTCACCACTAAACACCACAGCTTCACCATTGAACACCCCACCAAACCACTAACACCCATTTAAACAATCGAGTATTATACATTTATATTTTTGTTGTTTCAGTCCGAGATGACCTCACAACCATTAACAACCAAATCACCACCGCAACACTCCTGCTTACGTTTCTGTGATAAAGGCTGCTGCAGATTGCAGCTACCACTGCTGTTGTTCAATGATATTTTTCAGCTACCTAAACCAACATAACCGCACCACCACTGAGAACCTGCTGCAGCTTTTGCTCAAGGTTTCTATTGAAACGATGGTGATGAAATGATGTATATTGAGAAGAAGAAATGATCACGATGATGAGTCTGTGATTATGTTAATGACGTAATGATGATAATTAGATGATGAAGATGGATATGATGATGACAGTAATTGATGATGATGATAAACCGTGTTTGTTTATGTTAAATAAATAAAAGTGCGAATGATTGCAAGTATGTAACAAGCGGTTCAATGGTTGGAAGTGTGTTTGTTAAGCGAGAGGTCTTGGGTTCGAGCCCAGGCAATGGCGTTTTATTTTTTAGGAGCTTGGTACAGTGTAGGGAGATTTCATAATAAAGGGAATATGCCACAGTAATTGTTAAGTATGGTTACCGAAGCGCTCAATAACTTATAGAATACTTTTATACACTTGCGAATGTACATATATTTATAAACGGAAATCTTGTGGTCTATTAAAATATTGAAATGATTGTTATGATAAACCTATGAACTCACCAACCTTTTGGTTGACACTTTTAAGCATGTTTATTCTCAGTTATGAAATAAATCTTCCGCTGTGCATTTGCTCATTTTAAAGATATTACTTGGAGTTATTCATGGCATATTTAGGACAGTACCTCACAATGGTACCAAATGTTGATGACTTCTTCCAGGAGGATTAGGACGGGTCGCTACACATACTCATCTTCATCAAATTCAGGTGGTTTATTGGATGACCCATTTTCAAGGTAAGCTGAGTTTGTGTATACAGTCATGAGAGAATTCAGATCCAAGATATGAGATTATCAAGACTGAAGCTCTGATACCAGTAGTTGGTCCCTTGATTAACAAGAGGAGTATTGTAGATGGGGGTGAATACAATCCTTTTAAATTAACTAAACAGTTATAACAGTTTAGAATTCAAGCAAGTAATTTAAATAAGAGTCAAAGGTAATTTTTCAACGGTTATTCTTAATTGATATGAATCAAAAAGAATTACAACTGTTCTTGGCAGAATAACAGTTGGTTGATACATATTATACCTAAGTTATAGCTATAGAGGATATCTTAAGCTATTACACATTTGGACTCTAGATAAATAAACCCACACCACTAGTTATTACAATAGTGGATACTTCAATTTATAGTAGTCCTATTATCCGTGTAATTGTTCTATTGTCCGTTGGTACATAGGATGTCTGTACTTGTGGGGACAACTGCATCAGAGAGCGTGCTCTCTTCTTTCCTCTTTGGTAGCTATTTGCAGGAACACCCCAATTCGGTTTGGCACCACTATTTGAATAAACAAATAGAATGTTATGTTCCCTAGGCGTTGACAAAGTATTACACTGTAACATCCTCAATCGGGCCTAGCTGTAAGATTACTTATTTACCCTTAAGTTTGTGCTGATTAAATATATGTTTTAATTTTAATTTAACATCTATTATTATTTGATGATGTGGTTAGGACCAGTTTGTGACAAGGGTCACAGAACATGTTTGTTTATTTAATTTGGACTTCATTTTGGTTGCCAAATGATGTACGAAAGATATCAGATAACTGATAAATACCCGTGTGTTGCACAGTGTGGGAAATAACCTCACTTAAAAGACTAGTGTTGTGTTCTTTCTTCCATTTTATAGACTTTTCTTCTCAACACTCCGTACTTTCACTCTCACCTTCATCAAAACCCTAAAATCTAATCTTTGATCTAGAGCTAAAATTATTCACATCTTCTTGTTCTCTGTGATTTTGTGATCATTTTAAGGTAAGCTTCTCTTTGATTCATGTCTTGATTCTTGCTTAAAGTGGGTTTTTGTGTTCATATGGGTTTTTGGTACTTTGATGCTTGAATCTTGATGATTAAGTGTTTGTTGTGCTTAATTGATGTTAGAAATATGTTCTATATAGTTTATATGATGTTTTGGAAGTGAGTTTGACGTTAGATCTTGCAAAAATTGAGTTTTTGGGTCAAAATGGCAAAAATCAGTGTGCTGGAGCTGTTCTTCAGCTCCCACATGAGTGACAGGTCACTCGTACGAGTGACCACACATTTGAGGGTCAACCACACGAGTGGGGGCTCACTCGTACGAGTTCCACACCAGTCAGCTTTGTGGAAACTTGTTTTGGTCATAACTTTCACACCGTAACTCCGTTTTTGATGAATAAACTATCATTGGAATCATCTTGAAGTTTACTATCCAATGATAAGGTTTTAAAAAGATAGATCAAACTTTAATTTAGTCATAAGTAGGGGTTTTTAAGTGTATATCTTGTTGTGCACTCATTGAGTGTCGATATTGTTTGAGTTTATGATGTAGGCATATCATATAGTGAATATATGATGATATGTGCTAATTTATTGATGCTTTATGTTGTGAATTTTGAATTGAAACCTGTATAAACAGTTGCTGCTACTGTTCTTCATCACTCGCACGAGTGAGCCTTCACTCGTACGGTTGGGGTGGTCAACCGTGTTGTGAACCGTGCGAGTGAGTGGTTATAGAGAACTATTGTTTGGTTAAGATGATACGTATAGTTGGGATGTGACTTGTACGAGTCACTGGTCACTCGTGTGGTAAACCATACAGATCATTTAATCCATTTATGGGTGTTTAGTCATAGACCAAACTTACGAATAAGATGTCAACCGCACTGTTGAGTGTTCTCAAACGTGCGATTGAGAGTGTTACTCGTACGGTTGACAGACCAGTCGTTAAGTGTTTAAGTGTTGGTATTTGGTGTTATTGTTTTGTTGTCGGGTTATTATCGAGATATTATAACTAACTTGTGTATATGTCTTTCTCAGGAGAAAAGGAGAAAGAGAAGGTTCAGTGATTAGACAAGCTGAACACCTTCTCATTTGCTGGTAATCGGTGAGTGGGACTAACTGGAGTATATAGTATAGTGTAGCATGTTATATTATGATTTCCATGCTTGTTAGATATACTTGCTACTACTGTTAGTTTGTTGTTGCGATGACTGCATGTTAGTTGATGCTTATCTGCTGGAGCCCAGTGCGTCCCTATTGTGTGGTAGCCTCGGTAGGAGAGATCAACCTGCGGGTTGGGTTCCTCTATGGTAGCCTAGACAACCGTGGTGTATATACATGTGAATGACACGTCCGTCGCGTGTGGATTATGTATATACATACGATGTTGGAGGAACTTCTGGTAAGCCCCAGTCCAATCAGCTGGTGGTTAATGGTTTGGCCGAGCCACCAGAGACTTTGTAGATGGCACTTGGATGATGTTTGTGTATTAAATTTTGTGACATGATTAGTATGATGGCTCCTATATACTATTTCCTGTAGTTAGTCGTACTCACTTAGCTTCGTGCTAATTCCCCTCAATCTCCTCCCCACAGGTTGTAGCTTTGTAGATATTGCTTTTGGGAGAAGACGGGCATGCCAATGTTATGTTTGACAGTGTTTAACTCTGATGGAGTCTTTTGTCATATGAACTGTGTTCTTTTGTAAACCGAATGTAATTACGTCTCTTCCATTTAAAACATGTATTTTGTGATGTTGTCACGTGACACTGATAAAGTGTATTTAGTAATTAATAAATAAATGCTTCTGCCACGTATTAAAAAAAAATTAGCGGTGTCACAAGTTGGTATCAGATCCAGGTTTGGCAGCATGTGCATTGTGATTTAAATGTCATGTTCCCAAACTTAGTAGAGTCATGTCAAACATAACATGCTGGGGATGGGTTAAGTGAGTACTAGGATAGGTTATGTATTAGTTGATAGTACTAACATAGTTTATACTAAGCTTTGGAGTGAGTGTTGTGGTAGTGCAGTAATGGCAGATAACGAAGCAAACGCTACTGGCCCCATTGTCCCTGGAACTGGTACTTTTAGAACTCTCGATGAAGATGGACATGTGTCATCAGAAGAGGAAACCTCACAAGAAGTTATAAACCTTCAAAGTCGATTACTAGAAGCTCAGGAGAAAATTAAAGAACTAGAACAAGAACGGGCGCAATGGAACCCTAATACCACCGCGTTAAACACAACCTTTCCGTCAAACCTTTATACTCAAGCCGGTGGCAGTTCCCAATCACAGTTTCCACAAAATACCTATCAAAATCTCCAAATGCCATTTCAGTTTAACCAGTCATTTCCAACTCAAATAATATACCCATTTCAAGTCCCTGAGACTAGAAAGAAGTGTACTTACAAACAGTTTCTAGATTGTAAACCTCCTGAGTACAGCGGTCACACAAACCCTACAATGACCCTTAATTGGCTGAGAGAAGTGGCGAGAGCATTAGAAGCATGTTTTTGTGAGCCTGAATCCAGGGTTTTATTTGCTAGTAGGCTTCTCAAGAGTGAAGCAATGGAATGGTGGGACTCTATCACTGCATACTTACCCAAAGAGCAGATCAGTCGAATAACCTAGGAACAGTTTACTGCTAAGGTTCGTGAGTAGTATCGTTCTGAATATGAAATGGAAAGATTGAAAACTGAGTTTCTGAACATGAGGATGACGAAGAGTATGACTATTGATAAGGTTTTTCGAGATTTTACAAAGTTAAGATTTGTTCAACAATGGGTACCGACCGAGAAGGATAAGATTCAGCATTTCATGCGGGTGATTAAGCCGGATTATAGAATAGTTGCGAGATTTGCAACAACCTTGGTGCAGGCTCATGAGATGGCTAAGGTTACTGAGGGTGATGTAATGGCAGCAAAAAGATAAAGTTCGAGAGGTGGATCTTTTGGGGGAAAATCAGAAAGTCAATCAGGTGGACAGTCGACTCAGCAGTCGAGTAAGTAATCCGGTTTTCGTGGTAAAAAGTCAGGCGGATTTAAACAAAAAGGTAAGTCTAGTATTAGTGGATCGGGTTCAACTCAGTCTGGGTGGTGTAATGTTTGTAAGTCGACCCATGTCGGTCCGTGTTCTCCAATGACCAGAAGGTGTTTGAAATGTGGAGTGTTAGGTCATGAATCAACAGCTTGTTCTTTTAAGTCTAATGTTTGTTGGAGTTGCCATCAAGAAGGACATAGATCAGCGAATTGTCCAACTTGGTCAAGAGCCGGTTCTGGGGCAGGGTCAGGAGCGAGGTCGGTTACTTCTGGGGGATCTTCTGCTTATACTACCGGGGAGAAGAGAAAGAATCCTCCAACAGTAGAGGCAAGGGCATTTCAGATGACAGTAGACGCTGTAACCGCTACCGATGACGTTATTACCGGTATGTTCTTGGTTAATTCCTTGCCAGCTTGTGTGTTGTTTGATTCAGGAACGAATCGTTCTTTTAGGTCCTTAGGCTTCTGTGATAAGTTGAAGTTGCCTGTTAGGATGTTAGATGCGCCTTTGGGATTAGAAGTAACTGATGGTAAAATGGTTCCATGTACATCACCTGTGTCTGGAATTACCATCGAAATTGACGGCCATTCCTTCCCTTTAACCTGTTTGTTGATGCCTATACCTAGCTTTGATGTAGTCATAGGCATGAATTTGTTAAGAGCTAATAGGGCTAATATTAAGTGTGATAAGAAGATGATTTCTTTCTGTTTGGCTGACGGATCCCGAGTGATAGCTAGGGGAGAGTGCAGTGGATTTAACTTCCCTATGGTTTCCCTAATGAAAGCTCAGAAGGCGATATCGAAAGGGTGTGATTCATTCTTAGCTTATTTGATTGATGTTAAAAAAGAAAAGAAGCAGGTGACTGATATTCCCGTTGTGTCATAATTTCTCGAAGTGTTTCCAGATGATCTACCAGGGTTACCTCCAGTACGTAAAGTAGAGTATAAAATCGATTTAGTTCCAAGTGCTACGCTAGTTGCAAAAGCTCCTTACAGATTACCTCCGTCAGAAATCCGAGAAATGATGTCTCAGATTTAGGAACTGTTAGTCAAGGGATTTATTCGACCAAGTTCTTCACCGTGGGGTGCTCCTGTTTTGTTTGTGAAAAAGAAAGATGGGTTGCTTCGTATGTGTATAGATTACCGCGACTTGAATAAGAGAACAATCAAGAATAAGTATCCGTTACCAAGAATAGATGACTTATTTGATCAGTTACAGGGTGCTTCCTACTTTTCAAAGATTGATTTACGTTCAGGGTATCATCAGGTACGTGTTGCAGAGAACGATATACCAAAAACAACGTTTAGAACTAGATATGGTCATTATGAATTTTTAGTTATGCCATTCGGGTTAACAAACGCGCCAGCAGTGTTTATAGATTTAATGAACAGGGTGTATCGTCAGCATCTTGACAAGTTTGTGATTGTCTTCATAGATGATATCTTGATATATTCAAAAACCGAGAAGGATCATGCTACACATCTGAGGTTAGTGTTAGAACTTCTGAGATATGAACAGTTGTACGCTAAGACCTCCAAGTGTGAATTTTGGTTACGGGAAGTACAGTTTCTGGGTCATGCGATTTGTGAACAGGGTATCAAAGTAGATCAGTCTAAGATAGAGGCTGTAATGAATTGGAACTCGCCTAAAACGCCGACAGAAATTAAGAGTTTTCTGGGTTTAGCAGGATATTACCGCAGATTTATTAAAGACTTTTCTAAAATAGCATGTCCGTTAAATAAGTTAACCAGAAAAGATGTAGCCTTTCGATGGACGGATGAACAAGAAAAAGCTTTTCAGACTCTCAAACAGTTGTTATGTCAAGTGCCAGTTTTAGCTTTACCAGAGGGAACAGAAGATTTCTTGGTTTACTGCGATGCTTCACGCGCAGGTCTGGGTTGTGTTTTGATGCAAAGAAATAAAGTCATAGCGTATGCTTCACGACAGTTGAAGAATCATGAACGAAATTACCCTACTCATGATTTAGAGTTAACTGCAGTTGTGTTTGCTTTGAAACTTTGGAGACAATATTTGTATGGTACACATTGTGAAATCTATACAGATCATAAGAGTCTTCAGTACATCTTTTCGCAGAAAGAATTAAATATGCGTCAACGTCGATGTCAAGAATTGATTAAAGACTATGACTATGAGATTAAATACCACCCAGGAAAAGCAAATGTGGTCGCAGATGCTCTGAGTCGAAAGAAAACCGCCGAAAATGTCAGATTTATGAGAATTGAGATAGTTTCAGACTTGATCGATCGATTGAAAACCGTTCAGTTAGCAGCATTGAATGATGAAAATTTAAAGACTGAGCAAATGACTAAAAGAAAATTTGACCTATGCAATGATTCTAGAGGATTAAAGACCTATAATGACCGTATTTGGATGCCTTTGCTTGGAGATTTGAGGGATTTAATCCTTATAGAAGCACATAAATCTAGACTGACAGTGCATCCAGACAGTACAAAGATGTACAGAGATTTGAAAACATTGTATTGGTGGCCGACAATGAAGACAGATGTTCCAAATGTCATCGAAAAGTGTCATATATGTGCGCAAGTTAAAGCAGAACATCAGAAGCCGTATGGGTCTCTACGACAGTTAGAAATTCCTCAGTGGAAATGAGATCATATAATGATGGATTTTATAACAAAGTTACCCGGAACCCAGAAAGGACATGACATGATCTGGGTGATAGTGGATCGTCTGACAAAGAGTGCTCACTTCTTAGCTACTCGTAAAACCGTTTCGCTGAGTGATTTAGCAGAATTGTACTTGAAAGAGATCGTTAGTCGACATGGTGTACCGTTGTCAATAGTTTCCGATAGGGATACTAGATTTGTATCTAACTTCTGGAACAGATTGCAGTAGAATCTGGGTACGCGTGTGAGTCTTAGTACAGCTTATCACCCAAAGACAGACGGTCAGAGTGAACGAACTATTCAGACGTTAGAAGACATGTTGAGAGCGTGTGTCTTAGAATCCGGTAGTTCTTGGGATTCGCATTTTCCATTGATAGAGTTTGCTTACAACAATTCGTATCATTCAAGTATCAGAATGCCGCCGTATGAGATGTTGTATGGTCAAAAATGTAGAACTCCTACGTGTTGGTTAGAAGCAGGTGAGGAACAATTTGCAGGTCCCAAAATTGTTCTGATAACCGCAGAAAAAGTCAAAATTGCACGTGAGAAGTTAAAAGCAGCCAGAGACTGACAAAAGATGTATGCTGATCCGCGCAGACGTCCGGTGATATTTAATGTAGGTGATCGTGTATATTTGAAGGTATCACTGTGGAAAGGGGTGATCAGATTTGGTAAACGTGGTAAACTAGCACCGAGATTTATTGGACCATTTCCAATCAAAGAAATTCTGAATGATCAAACTGTTAGTTTAGATCTTCCATCAGAGTTAGTAGGTTTTCACAATACGTTCAATGTGTGCTATCTGAGAAAGTGTAAAGTAGACAATGAAAGCTTGATTCTTCCGCTGAAGGATTTAAAAGTGGATATAAGTAAGAATTTAGTAGAAGAGCCAATTTGAATAGTAGACAGGAAAGTCACCAAGTTAAGAAAGAAGCAGATTCCAATGGTATTAATTGAGTGGCGACACAGTTTAGGTTTTAACTTGACGTGGGAAACCGAGGAGTTAATGAGGGTGCGCTATCCCCGGTTGTTTGACCTTGACCAGATTCCGAGGACAGAATCTTCTTAAGGGATAGATTTGTAACATCCTCAATCGGGCCTAGCTGTAAGATTACTTATTTACCCTTAAGTTTGTGCTGATTAAATATATGTTTTAATTTTAATTTAACATTTATTATTATTTGATGATGTGGTTAGAACCAGTTTGTGACAAGGGTCACAGAACAGGTTTGTTTATTTAATTTGGACTTCGTTTGGGTTTCCAAATGATGTACAAAAGATATCAGATAATTGATAAATACCCGTGTGTTGCACAGTATGGGAAATAACCTCACTTAAAAGACTATTGTTGTGTTCTTTCTTCCATTTTCTAGACTTTCCTTCTCAACACTCCGTACTTTCACTCTCACCTTCATCAAAACCCTAAAATCTAATCTTTGATCTAGAGCTAAAATTATTCACATCTTCTTGTTATCTGTGATTTTGTGATCATTTTAAGGTAAGATTCTCTTTGATTCATGTCTTGATTCTTGCTTAAAGTGGGTTTTTGTGTTCATATGGGTTTTTGGTACTTTGATGCTTGAATCTTGATGATTAAGTGTTTGTTGTGCTTAATTGATGTTAAAAATACGTTCTATATAGTTTATATGATGTTTTGGAAGTGGTTTTGATGTTAGATCTTGCAAAAATCGAGTTTTTGGGTCATAATGGCAAAAATCACTGTGCTGGAACTGTTCTTCAGCTCCCACACAAGTGACAGGTCACTCGTACGAGTGACCACATGTTTGAGGGTCAACCACACGAGTGGGGGCTCACTCGTACGAGTGCCAAGCGTGTAAGCACAAGTCAGCTTTGTGAAAACTTGTTTTGGTCATAACTTTCACACCCTAACTCCGTATTCAATGAATAAACTATCGTTGGAATCGTCTTGAAGTTTACTATCCATGATAACATTTTAAGAAGCTAGATTAAACTTTATTTTCGTCAGAAGTAGGGGTTTTTAAGTGTATGTCTTGTTGTGCACTCATTGAGTGTCTATATTGTTTGAGTTTATGATGTAGGCTTATCATATAGTGAATATATGATGATATGTGCTAATTTATTGATGTTGTATGTTCTGAATTTTGAATTGAAACCTGTATAAACAGCTGCTACTACTGTTCTTCATCACTCGTACGAGTGAGCCTTCACTCGTACGGTTGGGGTGGTCAACCGTGTTATGAACCGTGCGAGTGAGTGGTTATGGAGAACTATTGTTTGGTTAAGATGATACATATGGTTGGGATGTGACTCGTACGAGACACTGGTCACTCGTGTGGTGAACCGTACGGATCATTTGATCCATTGATGGGTGTTTAGTCATAGACCAAACGTACGAGTAAGATGTCAACCGCACGGTTGAGTGTTCTCAAACGTGTGATTGAGAGTGTTACTCGTACGGTTGACAGAGCAGTGGTTAAGTGTTTAAGTGTTGGTATTTGGTGTTATTGTTTTGTTGTCGGGTTATTATCGAGACATTATAACTAACTTTTGTATATGTCTTTCTCAGGAGAAAAGGAGAAAGAGAAGATTTAGTGATTAGACAAGCTGAACACCTTCTCATTTGCTGGTAATCGGTGAGTGGGACTAACTAGAGTATATAGTATAGAGTAGCATGTTATATTATGATTGCCATGCTTGTTAGATATACTTGCTACTACTGTTAGTTTGTTGTTGCAATGACTGCATGTTAGTTGATGCTTGTCTGCTGGAGCCCAGTGTATCCCTATTGTGTGGTAGCCTCGGTAGGAGAGATCAACCTGCGGGTTGGGTTCCTCTGTGGTAGCCTAGACAACTTTGGTGTATATACATGTGAATGACGCGTCCGTCGCGTGTGGATTATGTATATACATACGGTGGTGGAGGAACTTCTGGTAAGCCCCAGTCCGATTAGCTGGTGGTTAATGGTTTGGCCGAGCCGCCAGAGTCTCTATAGATGGCACTTGGGTGATGTTTGTGTGTTAAATTTTGTGACATGATTAGTATGACGGCTCCTATATACTATTTCCTGTAGTTAGTCGTACTCACTTAACTTCATGCTAATTCCCCTCAATCTCCTCCCTGCAGGGTGTAGCTTTGTAGATATTGCTTTTGGGAGAAGACGGGCATGCCAATGTTATGTTTGACAGTGTTTAACTCTGATGGAGTCTTTTGTCATATGAACTGTGTTCTTTTGTAAACCGAATGTAATTACGTCTCTTCCATTTAAAACATGTATTTTGTGATGTTGTCACATGACACTGATAAAGTGTATTTAGTAATTAATAAATAAATGCTTCCGCCACGTATTAAAAAAAAATAGTGGTGTCACAAGTTGGTATCAGATCCAGGTTTGGCAGCATGTGCATTGTGATTTAAATGTCATGTTCTCAAACTTAGTAGAGTCATGTCAAACATAACATGCTGGGAATGGGTTAAGTGAGTACTAGGACAGGTTATGTGTTAGTTGATAGTACTAACATAGTTTATACTAAGCTTTAGAGTGAGTGTTGTGGTAGTGCAGTAATGGCAGATAACGAAGCAAACGCTACTGGCCCCATTGTCCCTAGAACTGGTACTTTTAGAACTCCCGATGAAGATGGACATGTGTCATCAGAAGAGGAAACCTCACAAGAAGTTATAAACCTTCAAAGTCGATTACTAGAAGCTCAGGAGAAAATTAAAGAACTAGAACAAGAACGGGCGCAATGGAACCCTATTACCACCGCGTTAAACACAACCTTTCCGTCAACCCTTTATACTCAAGCCGGTGGCAGTTCCCAATCACAGTTTCTACAAAATACCTATCAAAATCTCTAAATGCCATTTCAGTTTAACCAGTCATTTCCAACTCAAATAATATACCCATTTCAAGTCCCTGAGACTAGAAAGAAGTGTACTTACAAACAGTTTCTAGATTGTAAACCTCCTGAGTACAGCGGTCACACAAACCCTACAATGACCTTTAATTGGCTGAGAGAAGTGGCGAGAGCATTAGAAGCGTGTTTTTGTGATCCTGAATCCAGGGTGTTATTTGCTAGTAGGCTTCTCAAGAGTGAAGCAATGGAATGGTGGGACTCTATCACTGCATACTTACCCAAAGAGCATATCAGTCGAATAACCTGGGAACAGTTTGTTACTAAGGTCCGTGAGCAGTATTGTTCTGAATATGAAATGGAAAGATTGAAAACTGAGTTTTTGAACATGAGGATGAAGGAGAGTATGACTATTAATGAGGTTTTTCGAGATTTTACAAAGTTAAGATTTGTTCAACAATGGGTATCGACCGAGAAGGATAAGATTCAGCATTTCATGCGGGTGATTAAGCCGGAGTATAGAACATTTGCGAGATTTGCAACAACCTTAGTGCAAGCTCATGAGATGGCTAAGGTTACTGAGGGTGATGTAATGGCAGCAAAAAGAGAAAGTTCGAGAGGTAGATCTTTTGGGGAAAAATCAGAAAGTCAATCGGGTGGACAGTCGACTCAGCAGTCGAGTAAGTAATCCGGTTTTCGTGGTAAAAAGTCAGACGAGTTTAAACAAAAAGGTAAGTCTGGTATTAATGGATCGGGTTCAACTCAGTCTGGGTGGTGTAATGTTTGTAAGTCGACCCATGTCGGTCCGTGTTCTCCAATGACCAGAAGGTGTTTGAAATGTGGAGTGTTAGGTCATGAATCAACAGCTTGTTCTTTTAAGTCTAATGTTTGTTGGAGTTACCATCAAGAAGGACATAGATCAGCGAATTGTCCAACTTGGTCAAGAGCCGATTCTGGGGCAGGGCCAGGAGCGAGGTCGGTTACTTCTGGGGGATCTTCTGCTTATACTACCGGGCAGAAGAGAAAGAATCCTCCAAAAGTAGAGGCAAGGGCGTTTCAGATGACAGTAGACGCTGCAACAGCTACTGATGACGTTATTACCGGTATGTTCTTGGTTAATTCCTTGCCAGCTCGTGTGTTGTTTGATTCAGGAGCGAATCGTTCTTTTATGTCCTTAGGCTTATGTGATAAGTTGAAGTTGCCTGTTAGGATGTTAGATGCGCCTTTGGGAATAGAAGTAGCTGATGGTAAAATGGTTCCATGTACATCACCTGTGTCTGGAATTACCATCGAAATTGACGGCCATTCCTTCCCTTTAACCTGTTTGTTGATGCCTATACCTAGCTTTGATGTAGTCATAGGCATGAATTTGTTAAGAGCTAATAGGGCTAATATTAAGTGTGATAAGAAGATGATTTCTTTCCGTTTGGCTGACGGATCCCGAGTGATAGCTAGGGGAGAGCGCAGTGGATTTAACTTCCCTATGGTTTCCCTAATGAAAGCTCAGAAGGCGATATCGAAAGGGTGTGATTCATTCTTAGCTTATTTGATTGATGTTAAGAAAGAAAATAAGCAGGTGACCGATATTCCCGTTGTGTCATAATTTCTCGAAGTGTTTCCAGATGATCTACCAGGGTTACCTCCAGTACGTGAAGTAGAGTATAAAATCGATTTAGTTCCAAAAGCTACGCTAGTTGCAAAAGCTCCTTACAGATTAGCTCCGTCAGAAATCCGAGAAATGATGTCTCAGATTCAGGAACTGTTAGATAAGGGATTTATTCGACCAAGTTCTTCACCGTGGGGTTCTCCTGTTTTGTTTGTGAAAAAGAAAGATGGGTCGCTTTGTATGTGTATAGATTACCGCGACTTGAATAAGAGAACAATCAAGAATAAGTATCCGTTACCAAGAATAGATGACTTATTTGATCAGTTACAGGGTGCTTCCTACTTTTCAAAGATTAATTTACGTTCAGGGTATCATCAGGTACGTGTTGCAGAGAACGATATACCAAAAACAACGTTTAGAACTAGATATGGTCATTATGAATTTTTAGTTATGCCATTCGGGTTAACAAATGCGCCAGCAGTGTTTATGGATTTAATGAACAGGGTGTATCGTCAGTATCTTGACAAGTTTGTGATTGTCTTCATAGATGATATCTTGATATATTCAAAAACTGAGAAGGATCATGCTACACATCTGAGGTTAGTGTTAGAACTTCTGAGACAGGAACAGTTGTACGCTAAGTCCTCCAAGTGTGAATTTTGGTTACGGGAAGTACAGTTTCTGGCTCATGCGATTTGTGAACAGGGTATCAAAGTAGATCAGTCTAAGATAGAAGCTGTAATGAATTGGAACTCGCCTAAAATGCCGACAGAAGTTAAGAGTTTTCTGGGTTTAGCAGGATATTACCGCAGATTTATTAAAGACTTTTCTAAAATAGCATGTCCGTTGAATAAGTTAACCAGAAAAGATGTAGCCTTTCGATGGACGTATGAACAAGAAAAAGCTTTTCAGACTCTCAAACAGTTGTTATGTCAAGCGCCGGTTTTAGCTTTACCAGAGGGAACAGAAGATTTCTTGGTTTACTGCGATGCTTCACGCGCAGGTCTGGGTTATGTTTTGATGCAAAAAAATAAAGTCATAGCGTATGCTTCACGACAGTTGAAGAATCATGAACGAAATTACCCTACTCATGATTTAGAGTTAACTACAGTTGTGTTTGCTTTGAAGCTTTGGAGACACTATTTGTATGGTACACATTGTGAAATCTATACAGATCATAAGAGTCTTCAGTACATCTTTTAGCAGAAAGAATTAAATATACGTCAACGTCGATGTCAAGAATTGATTAAATACTATGACTGTGAGATTAAATACCACCCAGGAAAAGCAAATGTGGTCGTAGATGCTCTGATTCGAAAGAAAACCGCTGAAAATGTTAGATTTATGAGAATTGAGATAGTTTCAGACTTGATCGATCGATTAAAAACCGTTCAGTTAGCAGCATTGAATGATGAAAATTTAAAGACTGAGCAAATGACTAAAAGAAAATTTGACCTATGCAATGATTCTAGAGGATTAAAGACCTATAATGACCGTATTTGGGTGCCTTTGCTTGGAGATTTGAGGGATTTAATCCTTACAGAAGCACATAAATCTAGACTGACAGTGCATCCAGGCAGTACAAAGATGTACAGAGATTTGAAAACATTGTATTGGTGGCCGACAATGAAGACAGATGTTCCAAATATCGTCGAAAAGTGTCATATATATGCGCAAGTTAAAGCAGTACATCAGAAGCCGTATGGGTCTCTACGACAGTTAGAAATTCCTCAGTGGAAATGAGATCATATAATGATGGATTTTGTAACCAAGTTACCCCGAACCCAGAAAGGACATGACATGATCTGGGTGATAGTGGATCATCTGACAAAGAGTGCTCACTTCTTAGCTACTCGTAAAACCGTTTCGCTGAGTGATTTAGCAGAATTGTACTTGAAAGAGATCGTTAGTCGACATGGTGTACCGTTGTCAATAGTTTCCGACAAGGATACTAGATTTGTATCTAACTTCTGGAACAGTTTGCAGCAGAATCTGGGTACGCGTGTGAGTCTTAGTACAGCTTATCACCCATAGACAGACGGTCAGAGTGAACGAACTATTCAGAAGTTAGAAGACATGTTGAGAGCGTGTGTCTTAGAATCCGGTAGTTCTTGGGATTCGCATCTTCCGTTGATAGAGTTTACTTACAACAATTCGTATCATTCAAGTATCGGAATGCTGCCGTATGAGATGTTGTATGGTTGAAAATGCAGAACTCCTACGTGTTGGTTAGAAGCAGGTGAGAAACAATTTGCAGGTCCCGAAATTGTTCTGATAACCGCAGAAAAAGTCGAAATTGCACGTGAGAAGTTAAAAGCAGCCAGAGACCGACAAAAGATGTATGCTGATCAGCGCAGATGTCCGGTGATATTTATTGTAGGTGATCGTGTATATTTGAAGGTATCACCGTGGAAAGGGGTGATCAGATTTGGTAAACGTGGTAAACTAGCACCGAGATTTATTGGGCCATTTCCAATCAAAGAAATTCTGAATGATTAAACTGTTGGTTTAGATCTTCCATGAGAGTTAGCAGGAATTCACAATACGTTCAATGTGTGCTATCTGAGAAAGTGTAAAGTAGACGATGAAAGCTTGATTCTTCCGCTGAAGGATTTGAAAGTGGATTAAAGTAAGAATTTAGTAGAAGAGCCAATTTGAATAGTAGACAGGAAAGTCACCAAGTTAAGAAAGAAGCAGATTCCAATGGTATTAATTGAGTGGCGACACAGTTTAGGTTCTAACTTGACGTGGGAAACCGAGGAGTTAATGAGGGTGCGCTATCCCCGGTTGTTTGACCTTGACCAAATTCCGAGGACAGAATCTTCTTATGGGGGTAGATTTGTAACATCCTCAATCGGGCCTAGCTGTAAGATTACTTATTTACCCTTAAGTTTGTGCTGATTAAATATATGTTTTAATTTTAATTTAACATTTATTATTATTTGATGATATGGTTAGAACCAGTTTGTGACAAGGGTCACAGAACAGGTTTGTTTATTTAATTTGGACTTCGTTTGGGTTGCCAAATGATGTACGAAAGATATCAGATAACTGATAAATACCCGTGTGTTGCACAGTGTGGGAAATAACCTCACTTAAAAGACTAGTGCTGTGTTCTTTCTTCCATTTTCTATACTTTCCTTCTCAACACTCCGTACTTTCACTCTCACCTTCATCAAAACCCTAAAATCTAATCTTTGATCTAAAGCTAAAATTATTCACATCTTCTTGTTATCTGTGATTTTGTGATCATTTTAAGGTAAGCTTCTCTTTGATTCATGTCTTGATTCTTGCTTAAAGCGGGTTTTTGTGTTCATGTGGGTTTTTGGTACTTTGATGCTTGAATCTTGATGATTAAGTGTTTGTTGTGCTTAATTGATGTTAGAAATATGTTCTATATAGTTTATATGATGTTTTGGAAGTGGTTTTGATGTTAGATCTTGCAAAAATCGAGTTTTTGGGTCATAATGGCAAAAATCAGTGTGCTGGAGCTGTTCTTCAGCTCCTACACGAGTGACCACCCATTTGAGGGTCAACCACACGAGTGGGGGCTCATTCGTACGAGTGCCACGCGTGTAAGCACCAGTCAGCTTTGTGAAAACTTGTTTTGGTCATAAATTTCACACCCTAACTCCGTATTCAATGAATAAACTATCGTTGGAATTGTCTTGAAGTTTACTATCCATGATAACATTTTAAGAAGCTAGATCAAACTTTATTTTCGTCAGAAGTAGGGGTTTTTAAGTGTATGTCTTGTTGTGCACTCATTGAGTGTCGATATTGTTTGAGTTTATCATGTAGGCTTATCATATAGTGAATATATGATGATATGTGCTAATTTATTGATGTTGTATGTTCTGAATTTTGAATTGAAACCTGTATAAACAGCTGTTGCTACTGTTCTTCATCACTCGCACGAGTGAGCCTTCACTCGTACGGTTGGGGTGGTCAACCATGTTATGAACCGTGCAAGTGAGTGGTTATGGAGAACTATTGTTTGGTTAAGATGATACGTACGGTTGGGATGTGACTCGTACGAGACACTGGTCACTCGTGTGGTGAACCGTACGGATCATTTGATCCATTGATGGGTGTTTAGTCATAGACCAAACGTACGAGTAAGATGTCAACCGCACGGTTGAGTGTTGTCAAACGTACGATTGAGAGTGTTACTCGTACGGTTGACAGACCAGTCGTTAAGTGTTTAAGTGTTGGTATTTGGTGTTATTGTTTTGTTGTCGGGTTATTATCGAGACATTATAACTAACTTGTGTATATGTCTTTCTCAGGAGAAAAGGAGAAAGAGAAGGGTCAGTGATTAGACAAGCTGAACACCTTCTCATTTGCTGGTAATCGGTGAGTGGGACTAACTGGAGTATATAGTATAGAGTAGCATGTTATATTATGATTGCCATGCTTGTTAGATATACTTGCTACTACTGTTAGTTTGTTGTTGCAATGACCGCATGTTAGTTGATGCTTGTCTGCTGGAGCCCAGTGCATCCCTATTGTGTGGTAGCCTCGGTAGAAGAGATCAACCTGCGGGTTGGGTTCCTCTGTGGTAGCCTAGACAACCGTGGTGTATATACATGTGAATGACGCGTCCGTCGCGTGTGGATTATGTATATACATACGGTGGTGGAGGAACTTTTGGTAAGCCCCAGTCTGATCAGCTGGTGGTTAATGGTTTGGCCGAGCCGCCAGAGTCTCTGTAGACGGCACTTGGGTGATGTTTGTGTGTTAAATTTTGTGACATGATTAGTATGACGGCTCCTATATACTATTGCCTGTAGTTAGTCATACTCACTTAGCTTCGTGCTAATTCCCCGCCATCTCCTCCCTGCAGGTTGTAGCTTTGTAGATATTGCTTTTGGGAGAAGACGGGCATGCCAATGTTATGTTTGACAGTGTTTAACTCTGATGGAGTCTTTTGTCATATGAACTGTGTTCTTTTGTAAACCGAATGTAATTACATCTCTACCATTTAAAACATGTATTTTGTGATGTTGTCACGTGACACTGATAAAGTGTATTTAGTAATTAATAAATAAATGCTTCCGCCACGTATTAAAAAAAAAAATTAGCGGTGTCACATACACATGTCTGCACATGTGTTAAACTTCTGCATTACCACGTGGTCTTGTAAGGTCACTTGTCAGCTGCCGACGCATGTCCTTTTCTGTTCAACTTTGTCTTCGAATTCTGTTGAATAGTACAATTGATATAGACCACTTAGTAAACCACTATGCTTGTAATGGAGCATAGATGTCTACGTGTAGTATGCTGCTTACTAGCTATGTTGGTTCTTCTATGCTGAGACACTTGATCTTCATGATTTGCTGGGTACTTATCATGTGCTAATTGAAGAATACTGTCTACCTTGTGGCTTGTGCTGGTAGACCAGACAGCATACTAAACACTCGACACAGCAAAATTTGCTGTCTATACATAAACGAACCTATGCTGGCTGCACATAACATTTTAGTGTATATATTCGCTGTTTTGTCATAATTAAATCCTTAATTATTTTTGGGAACTCAACATAAATGCATACACAAAAAATAAAAATAAAAATTCGGCCAATTAAAAAAAAAAGAAATTAAATCATAAATCCTTAAACTTCTAATCCTAATTTAATCCCAACAATTTGAACTAGTTTTAGTCTAATCCAAATGCTTAACCAATCCTAATCCTAAAATAATTTCTAGATTATTCCTAAGATTTTGGAGTTGGATTCAAACTCTAACTAATTGGCCTATAAAAGGAACCTCAAACTTCACATTTTTCTCATTCACAAATCACCACAATCCTTTCCTTCTCTTGCTCTAAAAATCGGCATTCATCAACCATCACCACCACCTTTTCGGTCACCCAAAAAGCCGACCAAACACCATCCTTTTTCTGCTGTTTCTGCAGCCCTCCACTGCCTGTTTGCTGCTGTTTTCTGCAACCGTAAACTGCCCAAAACAGCCACCATCACTACTGTTTGCTGCTGTGTTTTTGCAGCCCAAACCGCCACCAACCCCTCCTGTGTTGCTACTATTTTTTAGCAGCCCTGCATCCGCCACTTGCAGCCCTTGTGCTGCTGTTTCTACACGTTCAAAACAGCCTCAGGACCCGCCCGTTTGAACCACTTGCAGTCACTGTTTTGTAGCTGCTGTCCGCCACCAAATACCGCCACGACCCGCCCGTTTTGCTTCTGTTTTTCTCCTGTTTGAGCTGCTGCTATTCGGAATTCATTATCATCATCAATCATCACATATTTTTCCTTGTTAAACACTTGAGGTATCCCTAAAAACCATGAACTAATCATACCTTTTCTTTTTGTTTTCAACATTTAAAAGTGTATGCATGATTATGGATATAGATTATGGTTTTGATTAATACATACGAATATGATAATTAAAATAAGTTTATGTGATTATAAAATATAGAAGAAGAGAAGTATGCATGTATGCATGAAAAATATATGAACATGTATTATATAGAGATATCGAATTATATTATTAATTTAAGAAGAAAATTGTACAAAAATATTAAAACTTGTAAGGATTGTATAAAATTATTAAGAACTGTTAAAGACATGTAAGAATGATTTTAAGAATTTTTGGAATATTATTCATTATTAATTTCGGATTATATATTAAATAAATGTAAAAACTATATAAAATTCGTAATAAATAGTTAAAACAGGAATAAAAATATATATAAAATTTTTCTGAGTTTATAAAACTTATATAAACCAGTAAAAATTATAAACCTAATTATTTAGATCGAAATAGTATTTATTCTATAATTAATACATACCGAGGATAAAAGACAAGATAAATACAAAATAAATATAAAAATTAGATAAATTATTTTATAAATTTTTTCTTTAAAACTGAAAGAAAACTATAAAAATTATAATCATAATTTTTGACTATTTATTTGAATTAAAAACAAATTAATGTATAATTAATTATATATCGACTTATTTAAATATTATTTATTAATTAAACAATATTATTTATAATTATATTTTAAGTATATAATACTGAAAAATAAAGCTTTATAATTATCTAATTATTTAATTAATTATTTAATTAATTATGTACATTATTAAACTATTATACTAATAATAAATATATACATACTATATTAATATAACCTAAATTAAAATTTATGAATTATATTAAATACTTATAAGTATATTATAACCTAAACTTATATTATACAAGTAACTTAAATCAAGTGACGTATTCCTATACGCACATAAACAAGTGAAGATTATAATCAAGATAAGGTATGACTTATACGAATCTCACCGCTACTTAAGGTCATGTTGGATGATGCCTCAGAGGCTTATAGGAATAAGGTTTTGATTTAAACGAAAGGTTCTATAAACTAAGTCTAGCCGAAAGTTCCTGACCCCTTGGCTTACTTGATAGCACCGAGGTTTGGGCAAAGTTGTACAACATCTTAAAGAAGGATTACAACCCGAGCTTTCTAAAAATAGAAACCTACTTTATATGGTAAAATTCCAAAAGTGGAAACCCTCTATCGAAAACTGTCACTATTAATATGTTCAATATATTAATAAACATACTTTGTCTGTTGACAACAACTGACCAAACTTTCATATCTCTAGGTTGAGATCTCGGTCATCTACTTTCATTCATTTCTTTCAAGGAATAACTTCTACTGCCTATAAGGTGAACTTCATAGCCATGCTTTTTTACTTCTTTGTAATACTTATTTTACACTTTGGGATGAGACACATGCTACTTTTAACTGTTTTACAATTTAGATACAAGTACTCAAACTTTAACTGTGCTGCCATGCTATGTTTCATGCTAAATCCCTGCCGTGATATCGTTAGTTGCTTTGTGAACGCAAACTTAGTTAATATGAATAGGCCTATTGAGAGTAACGTCTTTATCCAGGTGACTGTTGGTCAATGGATACATATTAATGATTTAACGACACGAAAGAATAAAGTGTTTGGGGTAAACTATGTTTAGTCTCGATATCATACACTTCAGCACTAACTTTTGAACTGATATTTCTATATCAACACTTCGAAACTAAATCTTGTGGTCTAAAAACGCTTACAAACCTATGTTGTTCACTCAACCTTTTTGGCTGATACTTTCTAGCATGTTTCGTCTCAGGTGACGATCGCTAAGCTCTATTTGCTATTTAGACTTTGCTGCTTGACTTTGGAGTCCGCATTTATTATTTACATCTTTTGCATATGAACAATTTCAATTTACATTTTTGGTTTTCTTTTGTAATGACTATTTATTTCCGCTGCTCTACTTACATTTGGTTTTTAATAAAAACGTCTCATTTAGAGTCGTTCTCTTTTATATACTTGTGTTATGATATTGAAAAGTCACATTTACCCTTGGTCCCATTTGAGGGTGTGACATCTAGACTTTCCCAAAAAATCTTTTTTTGATCATCTTTGTGAGGTCCGTATACGTTTACAATAATTGACTCCGGTTCTTTTCCAATCCATTTACCTTTGATTGCTATAAAGTGCTTCCTTTCGACAGTATCATCGACCGTGAATCTCGACGTATCCCAAATTGTTAACAGGTCACCGGACTTTCCAATCTTAGGTTTTTGAATGTAACCAAAATTTTGTGGGCCATAAAATAACTTGATCCAACTATCATCAACCATGTTACACTTAGTCTCAATCATTTGTTCACTTCTTTATTTGCTTATCAGACTACTATCAATTCATATGTGTACCATGAGTGCATCTACTAACTCTTAGAATAAGAACTTCTAAATCATACATTTTATTTTTTTTTCTTCGAACGTATACAATGAATTTCTTGAAATACTCACTATATAAGAAAAAATCACCATGTCTGATAAAAGTTAGTTAAAAGGTTAATGGCTCAGATGAATTCAGGGCCGGAC
Source organism: Rutidosis leptorrhynchoides (assembly GCF_046630445.1). NCBI lineage: Eukaryota > Viridiplantae > Streptophyta > Magnoliopsida > Asterales > Asteraceae > Rutidosis > Rutidosis leptorrhynchoides. The sequence goes on along the minus strand of NC_092335.1, from coordinate 155,219,490 downwards.
TTTGGGTTGGGCCCAAGGTGCAACCGCACTGGGCAACATAATTTAAAGGGCATCATAATCTTAATCCAGATTTATTAACACTAGCTCATTAATGCCCAATATTTTAGCCCTCAAAAATAACAACTCTTTTCAAAAATAAAAAAGGCTCGCTCTCCATATCCGGATCTGGAAAGTTATACGGAGTTCTAAGAGGCGTACATATGGCACCCAAACAAGTGAACGACTGCATTAAAGTGTCAAAACACCATAAATACAATACCACCATGATTCAAGGGTATAATGGTTCTGGTTCTGTAACAATAAATTACACGGTTCAGTAATATTTCTTCAATTTGGTTCTTTAATTTTCGATTCTTTAAGCGCGATAGATAGAGAGAACATTGATCACTTACGAGATAGTTTCGGTGTCCCATCTTGTTTGCAGGTATATATAGCTTGATCCTTGTTTGAAACATATGTTTTTGTTAGCATCTTATGTGTATTAATATTAGATACTATAGAAACGGACCGGTTTACTTGGTTAAGTGACAAGTTTTTGATTACCGAATGTCAAATACGTATGTAAAGGTTAAATATAATATAATATCCCCTAAATAGAGAGTTAATCTTTAATTTTGAATCGATATTCTGTTATTAATTTCTTATTAACGGATGAGTGATGAAAGTCAAAAATTTACTTTGTAGTTGACTGTTTAATGTTTATGTTTGTGTTATTACTTTACGAGTTTACAAATTGATTTTCTTTTTTATTATTCTGTTTATGATTATGATTATGATTTTCTTTATGTGTTTATAGTTGTTGTAGGACATAAAATATCTAACAACCATAAGTCTTGTAGGAATTCATGATTCTTCCTACGGCCGCTTCTATCTTTAAGGAGGCCATAAAAATGAGCGTTGAAGTATACCACAATCTAAAGGTTCGTTGAAAATGATTTTTTTTTTTAATCTTCAATACCATACAATGAATTATGTACTATGCACCTTAGTGTTTGAATACTGATTTACTTATCGTTTCTTCTATTTTCAGTCCGTTATTTAGAAGAAATAAGGTCAGGATGCAACAAATGTTGGTGATGATGGTGGTTTTGCTCTTGATATTCATGTATTTGTGGTTTTTAGATATCTCATATTTAAATAAACTTCAGTTATTTTAAAAGTTCCTTGCTTTTAAAAAAATAAACAAAAACTCCTAAAATTTTAATGGGGATTTCCACTCTAGGAAACCAAAGAGGGCATTGAGTTGCTCAAGATAGCCATTGAACATGCTGGTTACACAGGAAAGGTAATGGGCACTCACTTGCAGAAATCTTTTTTTTTTTTTTTTTTTTTTTTTTTTTTGTGTAGAGGTGGCAAAATGAGTGGGTTCCTATGGGTCAAAATGGGTTCCATGAAAAAGGTGTAGTTTTGAGTACATGTCAGGTTCGGTACCTGATAAAGTGTCCAATATGATTGGAAAAGTTCATACTCTTCGACAATAATCACTTATATGACATAGTTGTGTACACCTGTTTGGCCCGTTAGAGATTAAGCATAACCCATATCTACTCATTCGTAAGTATATAAGTCAGAATATTCACTTCCAGATGACATGTTTTATGTCTTGATTTCCTGGAATTTCTAAATCGAGTGAATTTTTACTATCTTTGAAAAAATATAATCATATTATACTGGTATTTAAATTCTTAAGTTTGTTTTCATGTAGGTTGTTATTGGAATGGATGTTGGTGCATCTGAATTTACGGAAAGAACAAGAACTACGATCTGAGCTTCAAGGAAGAGGTCAATTTAATTTAATTTAATTTAATTTAATTATAGTTAACAATGATTTTCTAAAACATGTTTATGTCATTCATTTCTAACCTCAAGTATCCAAAATCTTTCATTTAATGTTTTTTAGTAACCTCTTATAATGTATATTCAAAATTGCGTAGAGAATTAAGAAGGCAATTGCCGAGAAGATGTGCAATGCCTTTCTCCTTCAGGTATATCAATAATGTTTGTTTCATCACTTGACAATTTTGACTCATGTTGTATTCCCGTTATATCTGATATCTAATGGGTCAAGCAGATTAACAAATGGCTAAAAGAAAATGGGTCGAGTGTGTTGCAAGCCTCCTAAAGTGTTTTAAATAAATAAATTCTCTTTAATCTTAGGTTAATCATATTGGATCTATGACTGAGAGTATTGAAGCCTTTAAAATGTCAAAGCAAGCCGGGTGAGGTGTGATGACCAGTCACCGCAGGTATGATAATTAATACATTATGTATTTTTGGTTGTTTTTTTGTGCCATTTATTTAATTTAATTTTTTTAAAACCAAATGGTATTTTTAAATTTTTCGCCATTTTCAAATAATACCACGCTTTGACATTGTGTTCCAGTGGTGAAACCGAAGACATCTTCACTGCTGATCTTTCTTTGGGTTTAGCAACGGTAATGATCAATTTTATGAACATAACTAAATTATAAATTATAAAAAAACATGACCCACTCTGATTATACATATGTTATATACTTTTATTATTTATTGTTTTAATCACATTTATTCTTAAAATTCATGCATGCGGATAAATGACGCGCTATTACCTATAAGGAGCTTCAGAGTCTACTACTAATAAAACAAACAACTTTCGCTATGTGCAACTCATAAACATGTCAAGCGATTACAATCATGGAATAATATGTGGAAAACAATGCCAAACATTGACATTTGATTTCTTGTTTTATAAAGTTTACGATTGTTGTTTTTTGGCATATTATGCATGTATATACAAAAAAATTGTGCCCCTAAAAAACATGTGCCTCGAGCAGTCGATCACCTTTTTCCCCTCCGGCCTTCCCTGACGAAATCAGTTTCGTGATATTTTTCGACGGTTTTTAACGCGGCGTCATCACTTGAAAATCACAACCATCACGCCTCCATGGCGCTAATGCACGACACGATGGATGAAAAATTGCTCTAGTGCGATGGCTGTATCGTATTTCGAATTTCGATAATAAATTTAAAATATTACAAATTGTAGATTTTTACCTATAAATAATACATTTTAACAACACTACACATACATTTGATACATTTCTGATCATTATCTCTTACCTCTACCGTTTCTCAACATTTTATTCCATTTTCTACACACTTTATCTCCATGGCTTCGTATCGTATTTCGATCGACGTTCGTTAAGAGGAAAACCAACAATTGACTAAAAGTCATATGTTGGTACATGACGGTCATTTAACGACTTCAAAACTAGTGACTTTGATCTATCAAAGTTGAAGGAATTACTTGATAAAGAAATATCGCACGTATTTTCTAATATTGCGTATTAGACGAAGAAAAGACGAAAGTTGTGTACCTGTTTAATAATGACGATGATGATACGCATACCGAACTCATATCAAATAAGGCGTAAATACGACTTGTCATATCTGGCACGATTCTACCCGGCACGTGTCCAATGCCACAAACCCGGGAAGGAGCATTCCATCCCGACTCCTTAGAAATAAGCCCGAAAACACTAACGAATACATATCTGGGAAATACATCCCAAACAGAAGCTGGCCGAGAATCACAAAACCACACCCCATCCGGTCACATGTGTCAGACACCCGAGATTTTCGACCGAAACTCTTGTACACAAGATACCTGCTTGAGAAACACACTGATATCGGCTAAAAAGTCACGTTTTCACCCCGGTATTAAGGCCCAAAAACAAGAAAGATTCGAACTTTATCGGCAAAATACCCACTTCATCGGTTAAAATTGAAGATAAAGTAATTACGAATACGGTGCAAAAAGAAATCAAGAAAATCAGAGCTAAAATGAAGATTCTAGAGCGAAAACGGTGAAAGACAAGAAATCAAGTTACGATCCAGTCAATCAGCTTGCCAAACAGCTTGCCAAACGGGCTGCCAAACGGCCCGCCAATATGGAAAACGGCCTGCCATACGCCCCAGGCAAACGGGCTTGATAAACGGGCTGGCCTGCCAAACGGCCCCAGCAAACGGCTTGCCAAACGGCCTGCCAGCCGTTTGCAGACAAATTTCAAGCTTATTTAAAGGGTCTTTGTCATTCATTCCAACACACACTTCAATTCACTTCTTTTTCTCTCTTGTACAACATTAGTCATAGAAGAACGCCGAAGATTGTATTAGGAGCGGTCTGGAGTTTGAAGTTGTCACTTTTGTATTCATAACTCGTTTAATCTACTGGTACTTCTATCCTTTATCTTTATATAATGTCTTCTATCATTATGATCTGTGATGTTGTTGCCATGATTAGATAGTAGTTATCTTTAGTTTATACTATGATGTAATAAGTCACAACGCCGAAATAATATTATGGTTTATGTATGCTGTCAAAATGCTTTCCGATTATGCTTTAACCTCAATCGCTTTTCCAACTAATAGAACGTAGTTATTGGCTTTGTTATTGGGAAGTCGCGAACCCCGATTCAGAGTACACTATCTGTGTCACCCCTTGGTAAGAGAAGTCTATCGGATACAACGTAAGATCGACTGAGGCACACCGGTTGTAGTAAGTCTATCAAGCTTTGGATTCCGACTGAAGACTCTTTCGTAGTGAAACATCTAACTAGACTCTTAGTACATTGTCGGTCCCAGACCATGCTAGTGTAGTCACTAAGCATATAAAATTCGTACGTGCATGCTGAAGCACAACGGTTGTTGTAAGCTGTACTTCTGCTAAGTAAGGCCATAGAACCCGGTCAGTGCTGATTAGTATACTTCACCATAACATGGTCTCAAGCATTGCACCCCGCTTGAGGGATTCTTGGTTAATTAAGGAATTGTTTGTTTAAACACATAAAGGATTAGACCGTTAGGATAACCGAACGTGTTCATGGAAGTCAACTTGACTTGGCCATGGGGTTCTTTATGGCTGAACTATTTTTAAGGGCCTAACTATCTTTTAAACCCAATCATTAACAAAAGCATTGAAACACATCAAGTCTCTCGGATATGGTAAAGCCTGTATTCTATTTTACTTAAGAAAGTTTAGACCTTTGTGGAATGTTAATACGTCACCCAACTGAGTTGCTCAATTGGATGAGCCGTCTGAACGTGTATGCATGTAGTCAGACTGCACGGGAGTCGGGGGTAAGGGACGTTGCTGTGTATTCAGAATCTTCAAGCCTATCGCAGTACCCAGTGACATGTCTTACGACATGGGCGTTTAGGACTAGTGTAATGAATACAAGGTCCCTACCTATTCATGAGCTAGCATTCCATAATCCCGGCAAAGTAACTGATGAAATCATAGTATGCACTTTTTTTTAACCTTATCTGAATTACGAATTTTATTGCATTTACTTTATCTGTCTTATAAACTAGAAAAACCCAAAATTAGGTAACCAATACTCCTTCTTTTTATAACTTTCTTAAGCTTTAAATATAGGTTCAATTCTACTGATATCTTAAAAATATGACCCTAGGTCATACTTCCCTTACTCATAATAAGGAGTAGTACGATTTAGGCTCCGCTAAATATAAATTTAAAACATTACCCCCCTCTTGGTGATTGATTCTGACGTGTTGTGACCAAACGACACCGCACAAATAAAATCGTCTATTCGGTCATATCAAGAGGGAAGCTAGTTTTTGGCACCGCTGCCGGGGAACTGGTATCAGATAATACTGCTTTCTATCAAACTCATTCACAAGCATTTAGTGGTGTCTAAGAAAGACAATTTTACACGGACTTGGTTGTTGGATTTTCCGAACAATCTCCAATTATATTGGAACCAAAAGGATCCTGCCTCTCCGTAGTCGGCCTGGCCACTTGGTTGTTGAATAGTTCGTGCGAAGCTATATTTTCGAAATACCAGGGAATCAGTAGCAAGAACCAAAAACATATTCATCCTTAGGATAGTTAGATTATCTTAGATTAAATTAGATTACCTTAAATTAGACTACCTTAGAATAAGATTACCTTAGATTACATTAGAATTACCTGCTTAAAATTAAAAACAAAAAGGCATACCCGGTGTGTCATAACCCGACCTTAAACATAAGGACGAATGCAATAACATATGATTTCATCGCGAGGTATTGACCTCTATATGCGACATTTTTCAAAAACTGCATTTGTTTTTACAATACAAACCATAACTTTTATTACAAATACAAGGTTTAAACAACTTAATAATGTTTATCGTTTAGCGATAATCTTAGACTTACAAACTTTATATGTGATAATAACAATACGACTTCCAACATATTTTACATTACAAATCCTCCGATATGCAGTTTTATTTTTGACACAAATATGCATACTCAAGATCTTGCTTAAATTTAACATGCTGCAGCGGAAGCTTTTAGTTATCACCTGAGAATAAACATGCTTAAAACGTCAACATAAAGTTGGTGAGATATAGGTTTAATGCCGGCAGCGTTATAAATATAGACCACAAGATTTCATATATAAACATTTTAATAAAAATATTCTAAGTTGTTGAGCACTTGATAGCCATACTTAACATTTAATCAACGTCGCATATTCCCTTTATTATGAAATCTTACTACACCGTACCAAGTGTAGTCACCGAAACGAAGTACTGTGCAACCGTTGAATACTGGTCATCCAGTCCGGTTGGGGTTGTCAGGCCCGATAGATCTATCAACAGGATTCGCGTTTACAATACCTCATGTAAATAATAGTTACCAAGTTACAGGGAAGTATGCCAGTGGTACAACTCAACGTAGAATATATATTTTTAATCACTTGTGTCCATAACGTAAATCATAAAATGCTTGTATTCTCATCCCGAAATATTTAGAGTTTAAAAGTGGGACTATATACTCACTTTTGCCTTGAAGGTATTTATCGCGACTTGGCTCCGATAGATATCACGAACCTAACCATATATAATATATCAACATATTTTCTTTTTAAGTAATCGTTATATATATATATATATATATATATATATATATATATATATATATATATATATATATATATATATATATATATATATATATATATATATATATATATATATATATATATATATATATATATATATATATACTTTTAATACTTTTAATATTTTCTTAGTCCGTAGTTAGCAGTCCAATGTTAGTGGTCCACAATTAGTTGCTTAAATAAAATAAATAAAGACCCCATCATATTCGTATTGATCAGAAATAATCTCGACCCATGGTACCATGTTGTCAAGTGACGTGTTGCGTACATAAAGTACCGTGTTGTCAAATGACGTGTTGCGTACAATCATGAGGTCTTATGATTAATCTTCTCGTGTTGTTTACGGTTGGTCCTGAAATATATAAAATCAAATCATAAGTAAATATATATGAAATATCATATTAATTAGAAAATATATGATTAATTTAATTTTTCTCCAAATATTTTCGTAGCTAAACTAGCTTCGGATACCCGATCTTGTTTTAGTCGTAGTTTCCTCATTACAACTCCGTTTTTGTTGGTTCAACTTGCCACTTCCTTAGATCGAATCAAATTTTAAGAATATGAACTGAAAATACCCTAGGTTGTATTCGAAATCACAGGTTATAGGTCAAACTTTGGTGAAACTTATGAAAGTGATCATTTTCCATCATAAAAACAACATTTAATGATCATTTTTCTAAAAATACTTACACTTTGAGTTAAACCATGAAATTTTTATGTGTTAACATATTCATAAGAAATATCATTTTTTCAGAACATAAACTTCCAATTCAAAGTTCAAGATAGTTTTTAATTATCCAACCCAAAACAGCCCCCGGTTGCACTCCGACGACGTAGATTCAGTTTTTAAGGTGTTCTTTGTAAAACCAAGTTATATCTTGTTAAGTTAGCATATCATTATGATATATTACAGGTCTTGAAGTGTTTTAAAAGTTAAGTTAGAAGGATCTATTTAATTTGCAAACAAGTTTGAAATCATTCAAACTATGTTCTTGTTGTTAAAATTTTACAACACAAAATAAGATAGCTATATGAATATGAATCGAATAAGGTTATGAACAAGGTTACTATCTCAAGTTACTTGGACAAAGTTACTGTAAGAGATGAGAAAAATCCTAGAACCAAAAGAGTGGTGGAGTTGGATTGAAGGGTTGGAAGTAAACTTGTATTCTTGGAAGGATTATTGAAGTGTTCTTGTAAGGAATTTCTTATGATGATTAAGTGTTGTTTTTGAAGCTAGATCTTCATGGTTATTTGCTGAGATGATTAAGGGGTTTAAGCCTTATGAGAGTGTGTGTGTTTAGTGTAGTGACCCGAACTTTTCCATGTTTATATAAATTAATTAAGATTGATATTTACATGATTAAATGTTTCCAACATGTTAAGCAATCAAACTTGATAAGACTTGATTAATTGAAATATGTTTCATATAGACAATTGACCACCCAAGTTGACCGGTGATTCACGAACGTTAAAACTTATAAAAACAATACGATGACATATATATGGTTATATATATAGTTAACATGTTTTTATTATAAGTATGTATCTCATTAGGTATTTTAACAATGAGTTATATACATAAAAATGAGACTATTAATTTAAGAAACTCGAAAACGATATATATAACGATTATCGTTATAACAACGTCTTACTAGATACATATGAATCATATTAAGATATTGATACACTTGGTTAATTATGTTAAATGATAAGTAAATATATTATTAAGTGTATTAACAATGAAATACATATGTAAAAATAAGGCTACTAACTTAATGATTTCGAAACGAGACATATATGTAACGATTATCGTTGTAACGACATTTAACTGTATATACATCATACTAAGATATATTATATATCATAATATCATGATAATATAATAATTTAACATCTCATTTGTTATAATAAACAATGGGTTAACAACATTCAACAAGATCGTTAATCTAAAGGTTTCAAAACAACATTTACATGTAACGACTAACGATGACTTAACGACTCAGTTAAAATGTATATACATGTAGTGTTTTAATATGTATTCATACACTTTTGAAAGACTTCAAGACACTTATCAAAATACTTCTACTTAACAAAAATGCTTACAATTACATCCTCGTTCAGTTTCATCAATAATTCTACTCGTATGCACCCGTATTCGTACTCGTACAATACACAGCTTTTAGATGTATGTACTATTGGTATATACACTCCAATGATCAGCTCTTAGCAGCCCATGTGAGTCACCTAACACATGTGGGAACCATCATTTGGCAACTAGCATGAAATATCTCATAAAATTACAAAAATATGAGTAATCATTCATGACTTATTTACATGAAAACAAAATTACATATCCTTTATATCTAATCCATACACCAACGACCAAAAACACCTACAAACACTTTCATTCTTCAATTTTCTTCATCTAATTGATCTCTCTCAAGTTCTATCTTCAAGTTCTAAGTGTTCTTCATAAATTCCAAAAGTTCTAGTTTCATAAAATCAAGAATACTTTCAAGTTTGCTAGCTCACTTCCAATCTTGTAAGGTGATCATCCAACCTCAAGAAATCTTTGTTTCTTACAGTAGGTTATCATTCTAATACAAGGTAATAATCATATTCAAACTTTGGTTCAATTTCTATAACTATAACAATCTTATTTCAAGTGATGATCTTACTTGAACTTGTTTTCGTGTCATGATTCTGCTTCAAGAACTTCGAGCCATCCAAGGATCCATTGAAGCTAGATCCATTTTTCTCTTTTCCAGTAGGTTTATCCAAGGAACTTAAGGTAGTAATGATGTTCATAACATCATTCGATTCATACATATAAAGCTATCTTATTCGAAGGTTTAAACTTGTAATCACTAGAACATAGTTTAGTTAATTCTAAACTTGTTCGCAAACAAAAGTTAATCCTTCTAACTTGACTTTTAAAATCAACTAAACACATGTTCTATATCTATATGATATGCTAACTTAATGATTTAAAACCTGGAAACACGAAAAACACCGTAAAACCGGATTTACGCCGTCGTAGTAACACCGCGGGCTGTTTTGGGTTAGTTAATTAAAAACTATGATAAACTTTGATTTTAAAGTTGTTATTCTGAGAAAATGATTTTTATTATGAACATGAAACTATATCCAAAAATTATGATTAAACTCAAAGTGGAAGTATGTTTTCTAAAATGGTCATCTAGACGTCGTTCTTTCGACTGAAATGACTACCTTTACTTGTAACTTATTTTTCCGACTATAAACCTATACTTTTCTGTTTAGATTCATAAAATAGAGTTCAATATGAAACCATATCAATTTGATTCACTCAAAACGGATTTAAAATGAAGAAGTTATGGGTAAAACAAGATTGGATAATTTTTCTCATTTTAGCTACGTGAAAATTGGTAACAAATCTATTCCAACCATAACTTAATCAACTTGTATTGTATATTATGTAATCTTGAGATACCATAGACACGTATACAATGTTTCGACCTATCATGTCGACACATCTATATATATTTCGGAACAACCATAGACACTCTATATGTGAATGTTGGAGTTAGCTATACAGGGTTGAGGTTGATTCCAAAATATATATAGTTTGAGTTGTGATCAATACTGAGATACATATACACTGGGTCGTGGATTGATTCAAGATAATATTTATCGATTTATTTCTGTACATCTAACTGTGGACAACTAGTTGTAGGTTACTAACGAGGACAGCTGACTTAATAAACTTAAAACATCAAAATATATTAAAAGTGTTGTAAATATATTTTGAACATACTTTGATATATATGTATATATTGTTATAGGTTCGTGAATCAACCAGTGGCCAAGTCTTACTTCCCGACGAAGTAAAAATCTGTGAAAGTGAGTTATAGTCCCACTTTTAAAATCTAATATTTTTGGGATGAGAATACATGCAGGTTTTATAAATGATTTACAAAATAGACACAAGTACGTGAAACTACATTCTATGATTGAATTATCGAAATCGAATATGCCCCTTTTTATTAAGTCTGGTAATCTAAGAATTAGGGAACAGACACCCTAATTGACGCGAATCCTAAAAATAGATCTATTGGGCCTAACAAACCCCATCCAAAGTACCGGATGCTTTAGTACTTCGAAATTTATATCATATCCGAAGGGTGTCCCGGAATGATGGGGATATTCTTATATATGCATCTTGTTAATGTCGGTTACCAGGTGTTCACCATATGAATGCTTTTTATCTCTATGTATGGGATGTGTATTGAAATATGAAATCTTGTGGTCTATTGTTACGATTTGATATATATAGGTTAAACCTATAACTCACCAACATTTTTGTTGACGTTTAAAGCATGTTTATTCTCAGGTGAATATTAAGAGCTTCCGCTGTTGCATACTAAAATAAGGACAAGATTTGGAGTCCATGTTTGTATGATATTGTGTAAAAACTGCATTCAAGAAACTGATTTCGATGTAACATATTTGTATTGTAAACCATTATGTAATGGTCGTGTGTAAACAGGATATTTTAGATTATCATTATTTGATAATCTACGTAAAGCTTTTTAAAACCTTTATCTATGAAATAAAGGTTATGGTTTGTTTTAAAAATGAATGCAGTCTTTGAAAAACGTCTCATATAGAGGTCAAAACCTCGCAACGAAATCAATTAATATGGAACGTTTTTAATCAATAAGAACGGGACATTTCATTTAGCTAGGAAATGGAGGTAGAAAATTGAGCTAAAAATGAGGTACATGGTGGCCATATAAAACGTGTAAATGGGGAGACATGGACAAAAATTCTAGTTTGTTATTTTGTAAAATTTTCATACTAACTTACAAAAGTAGTTACCTTTCCTTGAGGGCATGAACAAAGCTGATTAGGTGTTGATTAGGATGTTGATTTGATGTGTATATACTAATAGTAAATACGTATAGAAGCTGGGTATGATACGGGTACATATACCCTAGATGTACGTATAGAAATCTTGAGAAAACGGAACGAGGATTCAAAAATAGCTATCTTTTGAAAATATACTTATTTTGTTTTATGTATATAAGTCCTTTAAAAGTGATTAAATACATATCTATACAATACATGTATAAACATGATAAGTTTTAAGTATTTATGTCAAAGAACGTTACGTATAGTTATCGTTTTGAAAACTTAAGTTAGTAGTTTCAAAATATACTTATAACTCATTGTTATTAGTACACAATGAGATGTTAAACCATCCTTAGATCATGTTAAATATATATAAATACATATATATACACAAACGTATAATTATCGTATGTTATATAGTTCGTGATATCATCGGTCAAATTAGACGGTCAAACGTTGTGTAAAACTCTTTTCAAAAACATAAGTCTCAACAATTTAAATTGCTTATCATGTTGGTAAGGTTTAATTTATGTAAATATTAATCTCATAAGTATAATACGATCGGAAAAATCCGGGTCGTTACAGTACCTACCCGTTAAATAAATTTCGTCCCGAAATTTTAAAATTGTACCTATTTTGCGTTCTCGGGAAACAAATGTGGGTACTTTTGTTTCATCTGATCCTCTCATTCCCAAGTAAACTCGAGACCCTTTCGAGCATTCCAACAAACCTTAACAATTGGTATGTTGCTCTGCTTGAGCCGTTTAACTTCAGGGTCTATGATTTCGACTGGTTCTTCTATGAATTGTAGTTTCTCGTCAACTTGGATTTCTTCAAGAGGAATGGTGAGATCTTCCTTTGCAAGACATTTCTTAAGGTTTGAGACGTGAAATGTATTATGTACTCCGGCGAGTTGTTGTGGTAACTCGAGTCGATAAGCTACCGGTCCGATGCGTTCGATGGTCTTGAACGGGCCTACATACCTTGGGGTTAATTTACCCCTTTTGCCGAAATGTATTACACCTTTCCAAGGTGACACCTTTAGCATAACCATGTCACCGATTTGAAACTCTAATGGTTTTGAAAGGACCCGTTCATATACATTATAAACGATTCACAATAGTTGATTACATCGCGAGGTATTTGACCTCTATATGATACATTTTACAAACATTGCATTCGTTTTTAAAAGACAAACTTTCATTACAACGAAAGTTGACGGCATGCACACCATTTCATAATACATCCAACTATCATTGGCTTAATAATAATCTTGATGAACTCAATGACTCGAATGCAATGTCTTTCAAAATATGCCATGAATGACTCCAAGTAATATCCTTAAAATGAGCTAATGCACAGCGGAAGATTTCTTTAATACCTGAGAATAAACATGCTTTAAAGTGTCAACCAAAAGGTTGGTGAGTTCACAGGTTTATCATAACAATCATTTCAATATATTAATAGACCACAAGATTTCCGTTTATAAATATATGTACACTCACAAGTGTATAAAAGTATTCTATAACTTGTAGGCACCCGGTAACAAGCCTTAACGTTCATGTTTTACCCTCTGAAGTACACCAGATCAGGTGTGTTTAAAATAACCTCGAAGTACTAAAGCATCCCATAGTCAGGATGGGGTTTGTCAGGCCCAATAGATCTATCTTTAGGATTCGCGCCTACCGTACATAGACAAGTAGTTTAATGTTACCAAGCTAAGGGTATATTTCTGGTTTAAATCCACGTAGAATTAGTTTTAGTACTTGTGCCTATTTCGTAAAACATTTATAAAAACAGCGCATGTATTCTCAGTCCCAAAAATATATATAAAAGGGAGCAAATGAAACTCACAATACTTTATTTTGTAGTAAAAATACATATAACGTCATTTAATAAGTGCAAGGTTGGCCTCGGATTCACGAACGTATCAATATTGAGATTCAATATTGCAGGAAAGTACGTAGATGCAACGGAGATGATAAACACTATATTGACCTCACGAGCATACCCATGAACCATACCCATCACCTCTATAGCTATAACCCATAATTTCCTTAGCTTCGACTCATTTAAAAAAAACTATTTTGAAATCACTCGGACAGCACTCCGTCGTAATATTTTATGTATACTAATAATATCTTGAAATAATACAAAGAAAATATATATATGTAATTCGATTGAGAGAGTTTAGAGAAATATATTTTCAAGTTTCTATGAAATAATGAAACCTATTGAATTCTATTTATAACAGATTTTTGAATTATTAAAGTGAATTATTAAAATATGAATTATTAAAGTGAATTATTAAAGTATGAATTATTAAAGTATGAATTATTAAAGTGAATTATTAAAGTGAATTATTAAAGTATGAATTATTAAAGTGAATTATTAAAGTGAATTATTAAAGAATGAATTATTAAAGTGAATTATTAAAGTATGAATTATTAAATTGAATTATTAAAGTATGAATTATTAAAGTTAAAGTAAAATAAAAGTAAAGTAAAGGTAAAGTTAAAGTATAGTAAAAGTATAAAACTATATACGTATAATACGCGTATAAGTATATATAATATTAATTTAAATCGTTATATATATTTAATAAAATAAAATATAAATATCGTTATCTTTATCATACTGGTTAAGTAATGAGTTGTCAAAAGTGGTTCTAGATATTTATAAAAGATATATACGTTTTAATAATAAAGTTCTTTTTAAACTGAAAACGTTTTTTGTACTTTTGAAACTAAATTAATAGAATATTATGGAAACCAATTCTCCACTAACTTTTATCTAACTTTCGTAAATGACACTTTTTGTTTTTATTTATAAATAGCTTTACAAATTATTCTGAATATCGTTAAGAGGAATAGATTTTCTCAAATCATAGTGGACCTCTCAACAGAGACTTGTAATCATAATTCAATGTTTCTGATAATTCAATCATTTAATATATTTTTTTAATTTCATCGAAAATCATATTGAAACAAATACGTTCGTGTAAGGTATTATACGTTTAATACTTTATTAATATTCTCAAGTTATAATATATATATACATATACATATCTATTTATATATAACGGTTCGTGAATCGTCGGAATTTGGTCGAGGTTATAATGAATGTATGAATACAGTTTAAAATTCTTGAGATTTAACTTAACAAACTTTGCTTATCGTGCCGGAATAATATAAAGATTAAAGTTTAAATTTGGTCGGGAATTTCCGGGTCGTCACAGTACCTACCCGTTAAAGAAATTTCGTCCCCGAAATTTGATAGAGGTCGTCATGACTAACAATGAGAATGTTATTATAACGATTATAGAGTTTTATCATGTTCAAGAAGAATGGATAAAATAATTCGGTTAATAGAAACGTGTGAGTGAAGTTATCGTAAATGAATGAAATAAGATAATATTGATTCGTCGTATCTTTTGACGTCATCACGATTGATCTCCGAAAAGAAAATCTTTGTAATCTATGTTGGATTTGATTATTCGGTGATTAAGGAAATTATGATCCTCTTCGAATTAATGCGATAATCCATTTTGATTTCTCTGTCGGATATTTCACTATAAATCCACCTCATTTGTTTTCTTACAACTCACACCTTCTCAACTCATATTTTAAAGTATTTGTCAATATGCTTCATCCAGTGCTGATTCTTGATATACTCCTCACTTTCATATCTGTCGCTCTTCTTTTTCATCTGCCTCCGTAAGAATCTATTTACTTCTACTATACTCTTGGTTTTATAGTGTTTTTAGTTCTCCCGTGTCTTTATATTGCTATATGCATTGATATATACGGTTTGTGATTTCTGGGTTGTTGTTGAGTTTTATATCTTCCCTTATATTTCAAAGTCCTTGCTTCTTCTATAATCATTGTCATCCACAGTTAATGCTCTCTTCTATTTGCTATGATTTATACTCCCATTTCTAGTTCGGAGCTTTGTCCTTCCGTTTCTTCTTCTTGCGATTAAGCACCGCTTGTAATGGTCCAGAATTCGCAGATATAAATTTCGGAATGAACATTGTTAATGTTCTAGGAAGGAAATTGTAACGACACGATCTTGACTTGTCAAATTACCAGAATACCTCGGAAAAGGCCGAATCATCAAGAAATATTTTCTTGATATTTAGAGATCAAAGAGAATACAAGAGTCGTGTAACATAGCACATGATGACGTTATGATCTGTGAATCATCATGTTTCATTTAGAAACTCAGCATGAATTACTGTAATATAATCACGTTGATCAAGTGTCATTATATTATACTAACTCATGCTTCAGCTCCCAACACTTCTTCAAGAATATTCCTATTTTAAACTCGAATGTTTCAGAATTAAGAAACTAAAATAGTTTCTTTTATGATATAATACAGATAGCGCGAAGAGGTAAATGATTTCAGATAAGAATAATTATAAAAATATCTTCAGAAGTATGGATGATATTTATAATGAAAGATACGATGATATCTTAGAATGTCTAATATCAGAGGATGATGAAGGATATTGTCCGCAAGGGTTTAGAGTCAGGAGCAAGGTATTCGTTAATGACTTCAGCAAGTAATGAATCATTTGGATTCTTTGAAGGCAGGTTCAACCTTTGTGATTTGTCCACAGCCTCATTCATACTTTGCTCAATCCGTTTTCCAGTTCCAAAGCTTCTCTTTTTCTCAGCTTTGCCAATATACTATCCTTTATCATACAACTTTTTACTGTTAAGGTCGTTTACAGTTTTTGCTGCTTCATCAGCATTTTTCAAAATTTCGAGAACTGGTTCGCAGTTTAGGGTGTTTTTCAGAAATTTCTCATTCAAAGAATGTAAGTCTTGGAGGTAGACGTAGTGTGTATATGTAATTGTTGATGTAGACATGCTGCGAGGTTTCAAAATACTGATTGCTGATTCTCAATAATTGGTATGGCAATTCTTGTTATAAGGTACGAATGAGTATATGATAGGGTTTCGATAATTATAATGATTTTTTTTTTTGGAAAGTCAAAGTTCAATGAAGTTGTTGGTAAGTTTATTGCTAATGTGGTGAATATAAACGATTCCCTGGTAACGTTGGCGAAAGGGCAACGTATCTATCGAGGTTATAATAAGACTGTTTTGATTGAGAAGTCGAAGATGACTTGCTGGAGCTGTGACAAAACTGTCTATTTTGAAACGGAATTGAAAAGTTATTTTAGCTAGTAAATGCCAAAGGGTCTAACACGGATACGTGTCGAACTATGACTTGGGTTTTGAGAGTTTTTTAGGTGTATAACTGTGGGTAACATGTGGTTGGATCATCATCTCGATTGTTCCTTAGTTGAAGTGTCTTCAGGAATTTCGAAGGGTTTGAGCACATATTGTAATCATTAATACATATGATGTTCTAACACAGTTTTGAAGTCAAAGTATAGCTTTGAAAGATATAGGAATCTAAGAGTGATGATACTGGTTATATTTCGAATTAAATTATGCAATTTCAAAATCAGAATATGTAATTGAATTTGAATGAGTATGATTGTTTTGATTTATATGAAAGAATGGATATTGTTGTGAAAGCAGGGAGTATAGTTGATGATTGCTGAATCAGTTTCAAAAAATGTAATATATTAATTGTGAATTTATATATCTCTCGGGTATTACCTACCCGTTAAAAAAAATTTTCACAATTAATATTTTGTACAAAAGAAGTTTATTACAGTCTTTATGAAAATATATGTGTATATTTTCTTTAGATGTAATATAGATTTAATGAGTTAATATTAAATTAAACTCATTTGTTTTATGGTTGGAACTAGAATTTAGTAATCCCTAAAACTTTATAAATTGCATAAGTATTTCTTCAATAATATTGAAATTATGAATCATTACTTTGTTATTTGTTGGTTTTCGTGAAATTCTTGTGAACTTCGCAAGGTACGAATGATGTTATTTGAAAAGTTTCGAGTACATCGATGATGAAAGCGTAAAATCAAACATATATTCGAATAATACACTTGATTTATTATAAATTGGATTTTTTATTGAATTGAGACAGAGATTGTAATTAACGATGGTTAAGTTGCGGACAAAGGACGTACATCATTGCATATTTGTAATATGAATTAACTGAGTAGTTAAGATTCACACATAATAGCTTAGTACGGGAAGATTTATTATGGTTTAAAAATTTATACATATAAAATATACATATAAATCTTTCGATTGGAAATGAGTTAATACTTCATAACTCGTTGATACAATATATTTGTTGTTGATTCGTAATGATGTCCACAATGATTCTTGAACTGACAGAGTTTGTGATGTTACAGGTGCTGTTGATTCTGACGATACTGACGGCACTGACTGTGTTGATGATGCTACGGTCCTGTTGATGCTGTTGGTAAAACAATTCTAGCTTGTAAATCGTATACCATTTTCGATCAAAGTTTCTACTCTACCATCTCCGTTCACTCATCTGATTTACGGTCAGAATTAAATAATCTCTAAGATTTTGGAGATTACATAACTGCCGCAGAGATATCTCTTCAATGAAGTTTATGAATTAATACTTCATCGTTTGTTGTTGTTGATATTCCTGGATATTTACAGGGCGTATGACGTTGATGATCATGGGACAGATTGTGAAGTTGAGGTTTGCGATGCGGTTGTTGTTGGTGGTGGTAATGGTACTGTTGATGTTGTTGATGGTGGTACTGGTTATGTTGTTGGTGCTGCTGCTGGTGTTTGTAACCTTTGCACCATATTCTCCAAAGCCACTACCCGAGCGCGAAGCTCGTTGACTTCTTCTATTACACCGGGGTGATTGTCGGTTCGGACGAGCGGATAAATAAAATCTAGAATTTGGTGTAGTATGTAATCGTGACGAGATACTCTAGAAATAAGAGAGAAAATGGTGTTTCGGATAGGTTCGCCGGTAAGTGCTTCAGGTTCTTCGCCAAGAGGGCAATGTGGTGGATGGAAGGGATCACCTTCTTCTTGTCTCCAATGATTAAGGAGGCTACGAACCCATCCCAATTCATCTAGAATAGATGATGACTAATTGGTTGATCCATTCCGGTCACACTGCTTTCGGAACTTGAGTGGGATTCCATTTCGGAATCCGAGGGACTTGAACTAATGACGAATTCCATTTCGTACGATTGAATAAAGAATTTTTTGATATGAAATGATTTTCCGGCTATCAGGTGGTATTCTAATTATATAGAGCAAAAGGTTTCGTAGATTACGGAGGAATTTACGGAATATGTCAGGCAAAGTTTACAGTAACAGATACGCTAAGATATGAATTAGCAGATACGCTAAGATATGAATTTTGTCTATACACTATTCATGCAATCAATGCAATAAAATATGTCTAGACTAAGAATGATAAGCAGATAATTTTCGACAAAAATGATGAGCAAAACTTTTGACATGCAGACACGGTTGAAGTCCAGACTCACTAATGCATCCTAACGACTATCAGTTAGACACACTAATGCAGACCTAGTTCGCTAAGACCACTGCTCTGATACCAACTGAAAGGACCCGTTCATATACATTATAAACGATTCACAATAGTTGATTACATCGCGAGGTATTTGACCTCTATATGATACATTTTACAAACATTGCATTCGTTTTTAAAAGACAAACTTTCTTTACAACGAAAGTTGACGGCATGCACACCATTTCATAATACATCCAACTATAATTGGCTTAATAATAATCTTGATGAACTCAATGACTCGAATGTAATGTCTTTCAAAATATGCCATGAATGACTCCAAGTAATATACTTAAAATGAGCTAATGCACAGCGGAAGATTTCTTTAATACCTGAGAATAAACATGCTTTAAAGTGTCAATCAAAAGGTTGGTGAGTTCACAGGTTTATCATAACAATCATTTCAATATATTAATAGACCACAAGATTTCCGTTTATAAATATATGTACACTCGCAAGTGTATAAAAGTATTCTATAAGTTGTAGGCACCCGGTAACAAGCCTTAACGTTCATGTTTTACCCTCTGAAGTACACCAGATCAGGTGTGTTTAAAATAACCTCGAAGTACTAAAGCATCCCATAGTCAGGATGGGGTTTGTCAGGCCCAATAGATCTATCTTTAGGATTTGCGCCTACCGTACATAGACAAGTAGTTTAATGTTACCAAGCTAAGGGTATATTTCTGGTTTAAACCCACGTAGAATTAGTTTTAGTACTTGTGCCTATTTCATAAAACATTTATAAAAACAGCGCATGTATTCTCAGTCCCAAAAATATATATAAAAGGGAGCAAATGAAACTCACAATACTGTATTTTGTAGTAAAAATACATATAACGTCATTTAATAAGTGCAAGGTTGGCCTCGGATTCACGAACGTATCAATATTGAGATTCAATATTGCAGGAAAGTACGTAGACTCAACGGAGATGATAAACACTAGATTGACCTCACGAGCATACCCATGAACCATACCCATCACCTCCATAGCTATAACCCATAATTTCCTTAGCTTCGACTCATTCAAAAAAACTATTTTAAAATCACTCGGACAGCACTCTGTCGTAATATTTTATGTATACTAATAATATCTTGAAATAATACAAAGAAAATATATATATGTAATTCGATTGAGAGAGTTTAGAGAAATATATTTTCAAGTTTCTATGAAATAATGAAACCTATTGAATTCTATTTATAACAGATTTTTGAATTATTAAAGTGAATTATTAAAATATGAATTATTAAAGTGAATTATTAAAGTATGAATTATTAAAGTATGAATTATTAAAGTGAATTATTAAAGTGAATTATTAAAGTGAATTATTAAAGTGAATTATTATAGTATGAATTATTAAAGTGAATTATTAAAGTATGAATTATTAAATTGAATTATTAAAGTATGAATTATTAAAGTTAAAGTAAAATAAAAGTAAAGTAAAGGTAAAGTTAAAGTATAGTAAAAGTATAAAACTATATACGTATAATACGCGTATAAGTATATATAATATTAATTTAAATCGTTATATATATTTAATAAAATAAAATATAAATATCGTTATCTTTATCATACTGGTTAAGTAATGAGTTGTCAAAAGTGGTTCTAGATATTTATAAAAGATATATACGTTTTAATAATAAAGTTCTTTTTAAACTGAAAACGTTTTTTGTACTTTTGAAACTAAATTAATAGAATATTATGGAAACCAATTCTCCACTAACTTTTATCTAACTTTCGTAAATGACACTTTTTGTTTTTATTTATAAATAGCTTTACAAATTATTCTGAATATCGTTAAGAGGAATAGATTTTCTCAAATCATAGTGGACCTCTCAACAGAGACTTGTAATCATAATTCAATATTTCTGATAATTCAATCATTTAATATATTTTTTTAATTTCATCAAAAATCATATTGAAACAAATACGTTCATGTAAGGTATTATACGTTTAATACTTTATTAATATTCTCAAGTTATAATATATATATACATATACATATCTATTTATATATAACGGTTCGTGAATCGTAGGAATTTGGTCGAGGTTATAATGAATGTATGAACACAGTTTAAAATTCTTGAGATTTAACTTAACAAACTTTGCTTATCGTGTCGGAATAATATAAAGATTAAAGTTTAAATTTGGTCGGAAATTTCCGGGTCGTCACAAGTTTCCTTCGGACATCGGCGTAACTCTTTTGGCGACTACGGGCTGTTTTCAATCTCTCCTTGATTTGTACTATCTTCTCAGTAGTTTCGTGTATCATCTCGGGACCAGTTAATTGTCGATCTCCTACTTCATTCCAATAGATAGGGGATCTACACTTTCTTCCATATAGTGCTTCGAATGGTGCAGCTTTAATGTTCACATGATAACTATTATTATACGAGAATTCTGCTAATGGTAGATACTTATCCCATCCGTTTCCAAAATCGATCACACATGCCCTGAGCATGTCTTCAAGAGTCTGAGTTGTTCTTTCACTCTGCCCATCAGTTTGCTGATGATATGCGGTACTCATATCCAAACGAGTTCCCAGGGCCTCCTGTAGTGATTGCCAAAACTTTGATGTAAATCTACTATCACGATCGGATATAATGGAAATAGGTATTCCATACCTTCAAAAAAATTTCCTTTATGTATAATTGTAATAGTTTCTCCATTCTATCCGTTTCCTTTATAGGCAAGAAATGTGCAGATTTGGTAAGACGATCAACTATTACCCAAATGGTGCCATAACCCTAGGCAGTCTTAGGTAACTTCGTGATGAAATCCATGGTAATACCGTCCCATTTCCATTCTGGGATTTCTGGTTGTTGAAGTAACCCTGACGGCTTCTGATGTTCTGCTTTAACTTTGGAACAAGTTAAACATTCTCCAACATATGTTGCAACGTCTGTCTTTAAATTAGGCCACCAATAATGCTTCTTAAGATCTTGATACATCTTTCCAACTCCAGGATGTATCGAGTATCTTGTCTTATGTGCCTCGTTTAATATCAACTTCCTTAATCCACCCAACTTTGGTACCCAAATACGGTTTGCAAAATATCGAATTCCGTCTTCCCGTATAACGAGTTGTTTCCCATACTTCTTCATTATTTCATTTCCTATGTTTTTTTTAGTAAGAGCTTCTCGTTAAGCCTCTTTGATTTGTGAGTTGAGATTCATGCGAATTTTTATGTTCACTGCTCGTACTCGAATTGGTTCCCGTTCCTTTCTGCTTAGAGCGTCAGCCACCACGTTCGCTTTCCCGAGATGATAGCGAATTTCACAATCATAGTCATTTATCAGCTCGACCCACCTACGTTGCCTCATGTTCAGCTGTTTCTGGTCAAAAATATGTTGAAGGATTTTATGATCAGTAAACACAGTGCATTTAACCCCATGTAAATAGTGTCTCCATATCTTCAATGCAAACACTACTGCTCCCAATTCTAAATCATGTGTCGTATAATTCCGCTCGTGAATCTTCAATTGTCGAGATGCGTATGCTATAACTTTCTTCCATTGCATAAGGACGCAACCAAAACCTTGTCACGAAGCGTCACAATATATCTCAAAATCATCGTTCCCTTCAGGTAACGATAAAATAGGTGCTGTAGTCAACTTCTTCTTCAGTAATTGAAATGCACTCTCCTGCTCAGAAGTCCATTCATACTTCTTCCCTTTTTGCGTTAACGCTGTTAATGGTTTAGCTATTCGAGAAAAATCTTGAATAAACCTTCTATAATAACCGGCTAAACCCAAAAATTGGCGTATCTGCGTTGGTGTCTTAGGAGTCTCCCATTTTTCAATGGCCTCAATTTTAGCTGGATCAACCTGAATTCCTTTGCTACTAACAACGTGGCCAAGAAATTTCACTTCTTTCAACCAAAATGCACACTTAGAAAATTTGGCGTATAACTATTCTTTTCTTAACAATTCTAATACTAACCTTAAATGCTGCTCATGCTCTTGCTCACTCTTGGAATAGATAAGAATATCGTCAATGAAAACGATAACAAAATTATCTAAATACGGACTACAAACTCGATTCATGAGGTCCATGAATACAGCTGGCGCATTAGTCAACCCAAACGGCATAACCAAAAATTTGTAATGACCGTAGCGTGTCCGAAAAGCAGTTTTTGGAATGTCTTCTTCCTTAACACGTAGTTGATGATAGCCCGACCTTAGGTCGATTTTCGAGTAAACACATGATCCTTGCAATTGATCAAATATGTCATCAATTCTCGGTAGTAGATACCGATTCTTGATAGTTAACTTATTTAATTCACGATAATCTATACACATTCGGAAAGATCCGTCTTTCTTCTTGACGAATAAAATCGGAGCTCCCCACGGTGAAGTACTTGGTCGTATGAATCCACGGTCCAGTAATTCTTTTAACTGACTCTGAAGTTCTTTTAACTCAGACGGTGCAAGTCTATATGGAGCACGGGCAACCGGTGCAGCTCCTGGTACAAGATCTATTTGAAATTCTACAGATCTAAATGAAGGTAATCCCGGCAACTCTTCCAAAAATACTTCAGGAAAATCTATTGCCACAGGCACGTCATTGATGCTCTTCACTTTTTTCTTCGTTTCGACCTTATTAACATGTGCTAAGATAGCATAGCACCCTTTCTTCAAGCACTTTTGAGCTTTCAAACAACTAATGAGTTTTAGCTTTGAGTTACCTTTCTCTCCATAAATCATTATCGGCGTTTTATCCTTACGAGGAATACGAATTGCCTTCTTAGCGCACACAACTTCAGCTCCTATTTTGGACATCCAGTCCATGCCGACTATTACATCAAAACTTCCTAATTCTACGGGTATCAAATCAATCTTAAATGTTTCTCCGGCTAAATTTATTTTACAATCACGGCAAATTTTATCGGCTTTAATTAGTTTACCATTAGCTAACTCAATCATGTACTTAGCATTTTGAGGTAATGATGAACAATTCAATTTAGCATGAAAGTCTCTACACACGTAACTTCTATCGGCACCAGTATCAAATATAATAGATGCGGATAAGTTATTAATGGTAAACGTACCCGTAACAAGCTCCGGGTCTTCATACGCCTCTCTAGCATTAATAACAAATGCTCTTCCACGTGCAGATCCATTATTCTTCTCTTGATTCCAGCACTGACTCTTATAATGACCCTGTTTCCCACACCCATAACAAGTAACAGTGGCCAAGGCAGTTCTATTTGCATTGGTGGCAGGAGTTTTGGTACCGTTTGTATTTGTAGCGGGAACCCTACAATCTTCAGCAAGATGACCTTTTCAATTACAATTATTGGACACCACATTACAATAACCAGAGTGATGTTTGTGGCATCTGTTACATAAAGGATTTCATCCCTTGTAACCTGAGTTCGAACCGCTACCCGCACCTTGCGTGGTTTCTTGTTTCTTGTTGGATTGTTGATGATTACCTTCCCACTTTCTTTTGTTTCCCGATGTCTTGACATCGGTGTTCTTATCCAGAATAATCTGGTCCATCAACTCGTTCGCCATGGTGATAGCTTCATGAACAGTCTTGGGTTTGGATGCTGTAACATTTGCCTTGACCTTTTTAGGCAAACCGTCTTTGTACAGTTCAATCTTTCGTTCTTCGGTTGGTACCAATTCGGGACATAGCAAAGCTAATTCCATGAATCGCTGATTGTAGTTGGTGAGTTCTGTACCAACAACTTTCAGGCTTTGTAATTCAGCTTCCAACTTCCTAACCTCATTTCTTGGACAATATTCGTTGATTAGCATTGTTTTGAATTCTTCCCAGGGAGTATCATAAGCTACATCTCCTACTACGGCCTTCACATAGTTTTTCCACCACGTGAGTGCACTATATTGTAAGGTGCACGATGCATACTTGGTCATGTCGTTCTCAATACAACCACTGATTTTAAACACAGACTCAATCTTTTCGATCCACCGAGTTAAACCGACAGGTCCTTCTGTTCTACTGAATGATGAGGGCTTGCAACCTTGAAAAGTTTTGTAAGTGCATCCCACACGAGGATTTGGGTTAACTGCAGCACCTCTTGCAGCCTCGACCAATAACATTCTGTCGTTCACTCGCTGATTGATGAGTTCCTGGATTTCTTGTTCCGTCATTCGGTTCAATCGCGCCATAATCTTCAATAAGAATGAAAAAAATAATTATTCACATGGAATATTATAGATGTAGTATGTATTTACAGTACATCATAGTTTATTAATAATATGAACCAGTTATTATTATAAAAGCCTTTTCTTCTTATTAGCGTTTTATAATTATACCAAGGGTAGTACCTACCCGTTAAAGTTCATACTTAATAGCTTAGTACGAAAATCAATTACTATCACCCAAATAATACTCAACCATGGAAAATTATTGCATTTCACACTTCACTATTTTACATATGCTTATCTTACATCAAACATTAAGCAAACCACACTAGTAATATTATACAAAACGTTATATGATCCCATGGTTTAAAACAACAGCGTGTCATTTAACCCAAAGCGTTCGTGTTCAAAGGAATCGCTTAAAGTTTATCCTGGTTGTCTCCCTGCGTTTTGGCTGAGGGGCTGAAGAACTGGATGCCGGGATAGAACTAATAGGAATAGCGGGAATAGGTGTGGAAGTATCTGGTGGAGTTGGTGCCACAACATCCTCTCTAAACTCGGGATTTGGATTTTCCAATTCAGCAGCCTTTCGTTTCTTTCCTCGTTCGAACATGTCTTTCGTAATTTCCTGTATTTCTTCCTCCTCAGGATCACCTTCTGGTTCCTCTTCAATTGATTCATCCGGAACTTGTGAGTCTTCCCCAAAGGTGTCGTTTTCATCATCGGATAGGTTAATGACTGGAACACCATCTGAAGATTCTGGTTCGGAGTCGCTGAATGTGATAATAAGTTCTAAGCCAGACATCTATCACATAACAACTAGTAAATTAGTATCACATAATATTTACATATTAATTTTTAACCAACAATGATAAGCAATATTTTTCGAAATCAAACACGGTCAAAGTCCAGACTCACTAATGCATCCTAACAAACTCGATAAGACACACTAATGCAAATTTTCTGGTTCTCTAAGACCAACGCTCTGATACCACATGTCATAACCCGACCTTAACCATAAGGACGAATGCAATAACATATGATTTCATCGCGAGGTATTGACCTCTATATGCGACATTTTTCAAAAACTGCATTCATTTTTACAATACAAACCATAGCTTTTATTACAAATACAAGGTTTAAACAACTTAATAATGATTATCGTTTAGAGATAATCTTAAACTTACAAACTTTACATGTGATAATAACAATACGACTTCCAACATATTTTACATTACAAATCCTTCGATATGCAGTTTTATTTTTGACACAAATATGCATACTCAAGATCTTGCTTAAATTCAACATGCTGCAGCGGAAGCTTTTAGTTATCACCTGAGAATAAACATGCTTAAAACGTCAACATAAAGTTGGTGAGATATAGGTTTAATGCTGTCAGCGTTATAAATATAGACCACAAGATTTAATATATAAACGTTTTAATAAAAATATTCTAAGTTGTTGAGCACTTGATAACCATACTTAACATTTAATCAACGTCGCATATTCCCTTTATTATGAAATCTTACTACACCGTACCAAGTGTAGTCACCGAAACGAAGTACTGTGCAACCGTTGAATACTGGTCGTCCAGTCCGGTTGGGGTTGTCAGGCCCGATAGATCTATCAACAGGATTCGCGTTTACAATACCTCATGTAAATAATAGTTACCAAGTTACAGGGAAGTATGCTAGTGGTACAACTCAACGTACAATATATATTTTTAATCACTTGTGTCCATAACGTAAATCATAAAATGCATGTATTCTCATCCCGAAATATTTAGAGTTTAAAAGTGGGACTATATACTCACTTTTGCCTTGAAGGTATTTATCACGACTTGGTCTCCGATAGATATCACGAACCTAACCATATATAATATATCAACATATTTTCTTTTTAAGTAATCGTTATATATATATATATATATATATATATATATATATATATATATATATATATATACTTTTAATACTTTTATTATTTTCTTAGTCCGTAGTTAGCAGTCCAATGTTAGTGGTCCACAATTAGTTGCTTAAATAAAATAAATAAAGACCCCATCGTATTCGTATTGATCAGAATTAATCTTGACCCATGGTACCATGTTGTCAAGTGACGTGTTGCGTACATAAAGTACCGTGTTGTCAAATGACGTGTTGCGTACAATCATGAGGTCTTATGATTAATCTTCTCGTGTTGTTTACGGTTGGTCCTGAAATATGTAAAATCAAATCATAAGTAAATATATATGAAATATCATATTAATTAGAAAATATATGATTAATTTAATTTTTCTCCAAATATTTTCGTAGCTAAACTAGCTTCGGATACCCGATCTTGTTTTAGTCGTAGTTTCCTCATTACAACTCCGTTTTTGTTGGTTCAACTTGCCACTTCCTTGGATCGAATCAAATTTTAAGAATATGAACTGAAAATACCTTAGGTTGTATTCGAAATCACAGGTTATAGGTCAAACTTTGGTGAAACTTATGAAAGTGATCATTTTCCATCATAAAAACAACATTTAATGATCATTTTTCTAAAAATACTTACACTTTGAGTTAAACCATGAAATTTTTATGTGTTAACATATTCATAAGAAATATCATTTTTCCAGAACATAAACTTCCAATTCAAAGTTCAAGATAGTTTTTAATTATCCAACCCAAAACAGCCCCCGGTTGCACTCCGACGACGTAGATTCAGTTTTTAAGGTGTTCTTTGTAAAACAAAGTTATATCTTGTTAAGTTAGCATATCATTATGATATATTACAGGTCTTGAAGTATTTTAAAAGTTAAGTTAGAAGGATCTTTTTAATTTGCAAACAAGTTTGAAATCATTCAAGCTATGTTCTTGTTGTTAAAATTTTACAACACAAAATAAGATAGCTATATGAATATGAATCGAATAAGGTTATGAACAAGGTTACTATCTCAAGTTACTTGGACAAAGTTACTATAAGAGATGAGAAAAATCCTAGAACCAAAAGAGTGGTGGAGTTGGATTGAAGGGTTGGAAGTAAACTTGTATTCTTGGAAGGATTATTGAAGTGTTCTTGTAAGGAATTTCTTATGATGATTAAGTGTTGTTTTTGAAGCTAGATCTTCATGGTTATTTGCTGAGATGATTAAGGGGTTTAAGCCTTATGAGAGTGTGTGTGTTTAGCTAGGAAATGGAGGTAGAAAATTGAGCTAAAAATGAGGTACATGGTGGCCATATAAAACGTGTAAATGGGGAGACATGGACAAAAATTCTAGTTTGTTATTTTGTAAAATTTTCATACTAACTTACAAAAGTAGTTACCTTTCCTTGAGGGCATGAACAAAGCTGATTAGGTATTGATTAGGATGTTGATTTGATGTGTATATACTAATAGTAAATACGTATAGAAGCTGGGTATGATACGGGTACATATACCCTAGATGTACGTATAGAAATCTTGAGAAAACGGAACGAGGATTCAAAAATAGCTATCTTTTGTAAATATACTTATTTTGTTTTATGTATATAAGTCCTTTAAAAGTGATTAAATACATATCTATACAATACATGTATAAGCATGATAAGTTTTAAGTATTTATGTCAAAGAACGTTACGTATAGTTATCGTTTTGAAAACTTAAGTTAGTAGTTTCAAAATATACTTATAACTCATTGTTATTAGTACACAATGAGATATTAAACCATCCTTAGATCATGTTAAATATATATAAATACATATATATACACAAACGTATAATTATCGTATGTTATATAGTTCGTGATATCATCGGTCAAATTGGACGGTCAAACGTTGTGTAAAACTCTTTTCAAAAACATAAGTCTCAACAATTTAAATAGCTTATCATGTTGGTAAGGTTTAATTTATGTAAATATTAATCTCATAAGTATAATACGATCGGAAAAATCTGGGTCGTTACACGGTGTATGACCCAAACTCGATCTAGACCAGGGTAATTGTTATTCGTACCTGATCCAGATGCAATAATCTCTAAAGCATGCAAGGAATCACGAATCAGAAATCAAATGGCGTTACATGTTACTTTAGCAGAAAACACCAAACCCTCGATTGAAGGTCGAGGAGGACCGATCAGATTCCCAGAGATCCAAGAACACTCGTTCGAGTTAAAACATCACATCATACATCTCATTCAAAATAGTTGTCAGTTTCATGGACTACCGAATGACGATCCTAACTCTCACCTTGATAAATTCATATCTCTTTTGAACTCCTACAAACAGCCAGGGATAGGAAAAGATATAGTTCGGCTATACTTGTTTCCCTATTCTCTCACTCATCATGCGTAAATATGGTTCGAAGGACTGAAAAAAGATTCCATCACGTCATGGATGGAGATGTTTACAAAATTCCTAGCCAAATATTTTCCCCCTTCTAAACAAACCAAACTAAAGAATGACATCATTAACTTCAAACAAAGTTATGATGAATCTCTTTACACTGCATGGGAGCGATTCAAAACCCTGCTGAAGAAGTGCCCTAATCACCAGTTAGAACGGTCGGCTCAAATCTGCACCTTCTACAATGGTCTTAAGGTAAATCATAGGATGAAGATCGATGTAGCAGCTTAAGGAAATCTAATGAACCAAACAGACGAAGCATGGGAATTGCTCGAGAACATGACAATGCATCATCGTGACTGGAACAGTGGTGAAACAACTTCATCATCTGCCCCACTCTCTGCACTTAACAATCAAATGGAGGCCATCAGGCCTGTGTTAATTGTACCAACCCATAACCAACTGAAGAATATTAAGTTGAGTACGAGAACCCTGACGGTTCAGTCTGTTACGTCCAATACCCAGCTCGTCAACCAAATCTCGAATTCAATCAACAACCTAGGGTTAACCAATTTCAATGAAGCAACCAGCCTTTTTGCTATTGCTACCCACCTTATCCATCCCAACAATCTCAATTGCCCTACGATCAACCACTTCCATTCACTGGTCCCCAGTCAAGGAAAATTCCCCAACCAACCAAATTACAAAAGTAACCAACCCCACTCTCGGAGCTGATGATCAGTTCACTCAGTTCATTCAAGGACAACAACAGCTAAATCAGAGAACTGCATCCAGACAAGACCAGACGGAGATACTAATGAGAAATCAATTGGCTCTACTCAAAAGTCTAGAAACGCAGCTCGGACAGTTATCACAACGCCTTGAAACCCGACCACAAGGAAGGTTACCTAGTAATACTATCCAAAATCTCCACATAGAGGAAGCTAAACAAATAGATTCCGTAAACCCAGAGGAAGAACCACGGAGAAAGTCAGCTATGCTCAAGAACAAATCGACATATACTCAAAAGCTGCCCACTGCAACTCCAGTTCGTGTACCCTACCCTGGAAGGCTACAGGAGGAACCATCCCAGCTTGATTCCTTCAAACTCGATGGAAGATTCCTGGACACCATGTCAAAAGTTCCCAACCAGAAGAGATACATCCGAAGGCTTCTCTCTACTAAGGAGAGGATACCAGATTCTAACAAAATTCCACTGAGTGAAGAATGCTCGGCATTACTCAGAAACTTTCTACCGCAAAAGCTAGGAGACACGGGCCAATTCATTTTCCCGTGTTCGATATATCAATCTGGAACCATTCATGCGCTCGCATATTTAGGAGCAAGTATCAACCTAATCCCTACTCGCTCTATAAGAGATTAGAATTAGGAGACTTGTCACCAACTAAAAAGACAATCCAACTTTCCTATCACACAATTCGATATCCTAAGGGCATAGTTGAGAACGTCTTGGTGAAAGTCGACAAATTCTTGTATCCTACAAATTTCGTAGTGATGGACATTAAGGAAGACCTACACACACCAATAGTCTTAGGAAGACCTTTCATGAATACGGCTAGGACTGTCATTGATGTGTACAATCAAACCTTGATCTTGCGATCACATGGGGCGAGCGTTACCTTCAAAATTGACCGACTTACAGATATTTC
Organism: Rutidosis leptorrhynchoides; assembly: GCF_046630445.1. Taxonomy (NCBI): domain Eukaryota; kingdom Viridiplantae; phylum Streptophyta; class Magnoliopsida; order Asterales; family Asteraceae; genus Rutidosis; species Rutidosis leptorrhynchoides. The sequence continues at coordinate 155,188,079 of NC_092335.1, read as the reverse complement.
TGGACAGCCAGAGATGTTTGCTATTTCCACTAGATGGATAACTTCCGATGACAAGTCTTTACCACCAGCCGATGATATCGAGATGGGTGTTGAATCACAGTCTACAGACGACCCATAAATGGAAGCAGAGGATCCCAATGAAGAAATAGAGGAAGATGAAGAACCTGAAGAGGAAGAGGAAATGTAAGACATAAAAGAAGCTGCGATAATACCCTCTCTAAGCATTAAGCGTCTTGAAGAATTAATGAGGCTTGAGACGAAAGATCACAGTTTAATCATTCGTTTCAAGAAGAAAACTGATAGGGTTAGGGTTAAAGATATATAAATTGACCCTGCAAGTGTCAAAGTAAAGAACCAAAATGCTGAAGAAGCCCGTTCATTAGACAAATCCTCAGAAGAACATTAAACCGATAATGATGAGGAAGAGCAACATGAAGACATTCTGAATAACTCACACTCTCCAACCGAACCAGATCAAGGGGAGCCGGACTCTTCTTCAGATCGGATTTCAGTCATATCTACATACGCCAACATGATAACTTTCATTAATGACACCTGAAATGCCCCGTTCATATACAATATAAACGATTCACAATAGTTAATTACATTGCGAGGTAATTGACCTCTATATGATACATTTTACAAACATTGCATTCGTTTTTAAAAGACAAACTTTCTTAACATCGAAAGTTGACGGCAAGCATACTATTTCATAATACCTCCAACTATAATTGACTTAATAATAATCTTGATGAACTCGACGACTCGAATGCAACGTCTTTTGAAATATGTCATGAATGACTCCAAGTAATATCTCTAATATGAGCAAATGCACGGCGGAAGATTTCTTTCGTACCTGAGAATAAACATGCTTTCAAGTGTCAACCAAAAGGTTGGTGAGTTCATAGGTTTATCATAAAACAATAAAATTCATCATTTTGATAGACCACAAGATTTAAATCCTGCATGATACAAATGGGCCCGAATCCTATACCCACCTGTAATGTACATGCGATATCTTTTAAATACATTACACCTTTCTCATGTACGAAATCATCTTTCATAAATCTTAGTAACCGTACACATATCTTGTGCACAAAAATAACATACACATAACCTGTGTATAAAATCATTCTCTCGATACATAACATTCACTTTTCATTGCTTTCATAGCTTGACTTGGTAACCGACCTTAACATATAATAAGCATAATAATATCCCCAAAACAGAACATCTCGTCTGTATAATAATCTTATAAACTTCGAAGTACTAAACACCACGCCCACTAGCCCTTCTGTCTAGTGAACATTCTGGGTGGGGGTGTTAAATCCGGTAGCTACCTTTAGGATTCGCGTCAATTAAGCGTGCAATAATTCTCAAAATTAGTGATGTTCCCTAATTCTTAGGTTACCAAGCAATAATAATCAGGGGAAAAATATTCATATCAATTGTGGCAATTATCACGTCCACATAATTCAATGGTGGCAATTATCACGTCCACATAATTCATTCGAGGAATGTTTTGCTTGTGTCTATCTCGTCAAACATTTATAAAAGCATTTCATGTATTCGCAGTTCAAAATGTATTTCAAAAGCATTTAATAAAGCAGTTGTAAAAGTAGCGCATGTATTCTCAGTCCCAAAAATGTAAAGAGTAAAAGGGAATCAAATGAACTCACCATACTGTATTTTGTAGTAAAAATACATATTACGACATTAAACAATGCAGGGTTGGCCTCGGATTCACGAACCTATATCATTTGTATATAAATTAAAATGTGTAATCGTAATCGAACAAGTTTATATATTATTTCTTAAATTATATATTATACTTATTTAGTTTGTGTATATATTTAAAATGTTTAATATCTATCTACTTAGTTATATTAATATATATATATATATATATATATATATATATATATATATATATATATATATATATATATATATATATATATATATATATATATATATATATATATATATATATATATATATATATATATATATATATAGTTAGTATTATATAAAAATATGATTAGTTTGTTATATATAAGTATTTATTTAAATATTGTTATTATGTAGGTATATAAACTATTAATATAATTATGATATATGTATTAAGTATATTTTTAGGTACAAAATATTTATCTGTAACAAAAATGGTAGTTTTGATAATAATGATTTACTAATAATAATAAATTTCTTAATATCGATAATACTAATAATAATAACTATATTCGTTAAAATCAATACTTATGTTAATAATAGTAATAGTAAAACTAATAATTACAAAAATGATATTAATACTAATATTAGTGAAAAATAATAATAATTTGTATGGTTTTTATAATAACAATAATAATAATCCTAATCCTAAAATTAATAATAGTAATACTTATATTAGTAGTAGTCTTATAAAATCAATAATAACGATAATAATAATAATAATAATATTTAGTGATATTACTAATAATGATAATAATTGTAATTTTAGTAATAATAACAATGATTAATAATAATAAAGTTTATCATAAGTAATAACACTAATAATAATAATAATACTAACAATAATAACAAATAATAATAATAGTAATCAGTAATATTAATAACATAAAAATAACAATAATAATAATGATTTTTAAAAGAACAAGAAACTACCTCAAGGTTTTTCTAAAAATAAATGCCTCAGACAGGACTCGAACCCGCGACCTCCCGCTAACCCAAACCATCCCTTAACCACTTCTATGCTTTTGTTTTTTTTTTTTTTTTTTTTTTATAACTCAGCTCAAGTCTATATATCTAATATATCTGTTATTTCTTCTCCATTAGCTTTAATCGACAAAGAAAATAATGATACAACTTCTCGGCCCAACCATAACGTATAAGACTTTGGCCCAGCAGGAATTTTACGATAGACCTCGGCCCAATCACACAATGGAACATAGCCCAACATCAACCTTTTATTACTAAAAAGAAAATAAATGTCGTGGCCAAGTTTCGAACCTAGGACCTCTCACTCATCAACTCACCTCCTAACCGTTTGCTCTGTCTTGTTCTTTCTGAATTATATCAAACCTATTATTTATTTAACCTTTACTATTTTTATCTTCTTCAAAAACAAGAGACCCAGAACTATTCACCATTTTTCCTTGCCTTATCATCTTCTTCGCCATTAATCATCATCATCTATCGTTTTAAAAATAGAAACAGAAGATAATAGCTGTAGTCCTCTAGTGAATAATAGCATGGAGTTGTAATGGCTAATAAGGTTCAAAGAATTAAAAAAAAAATATATCGTAGCATCATATCATAAAAAAAAGCACGATCACCATCATTAACGTAATCTCGATCTCGTTCGTCCCTCATTATTGAAATCACTATCCACTATCATTATCAATATCATAGTTTGAAAACAAAAAAAAAATTTAAATATGCAACAGTGGCTGCGGTATTCATCGCGAAAGGAAAAAAAAATATGGTGGTAGATTGTTTTGGTGTTCGGACAGCAAAAACTATGCAGCGGTTGTAATGTTTCCAAGGTGGTTGTCTTACAATCGATTTACAAACATGAAGAAGAAGAAAGAAAAAAAATAAGAAGACAGAAAAGAAAAAAAATAATACTAACTCGATTGTGAGAGTTTGTATAGGGTGCCGGCGGTGGGTGATAAGACCATGAAGGTGGCCGGTGATAATAGTTGTGATGGTGGAGAAGATGGTGGAGATGGTTGTGAGGTGATTCTCCAACGAAGTAGTAGTAACAAAAGGTGATGATAAAATGAAGGTGACGGTTGGTGATTCATGGTGTTTCACGAGAGTGATTAAAGAAGAGAGGGAGAGAGATAGCAAATGGTAGAGGGTGGTGGCGATGAGCTTGGGTGGTGTAGGTGGTTCGGTTTATCTCCCTCTGTATGTGTAAGATGCATATTAATAACAACTAATTAATAATAATAAAACTACTTTTTGAAATCACATGGAGAATAGAAAGGGAGTTAGTAATATACAGTTCAAAGGCCGGGTAATTCTACATGCAGTTTTCTCCCGGAGTGTTATCGTGTCCATTGCTAAACAGATAATATATAAAAGTGTTCATAGAACTCCCAAATTTTCAATTTAAGTCCATTTATTTATTTAGGTCATTACCTGTTTGAAACTTGATCAAAAAGATTATTTAATTATTTATTTTCTGTTTCAAATGCTATGTACGGAGTACTAAAATTTAATCTAGAAAGGTAAAAATATTTTTACCAAATCCAAAATCTTCGTAATCGATTTACAGTTCCATTTTTATTTTAAATCTTCATAAGCTCGTATTAGATCAATATGAACACTAGCAAAATGTCAACCAAGTATTACAATTGTTCACTATTTATGTTCAAAATCATTTATTTTTAATATATTTTATTTCTATATAGGAACAGATTTAAATAGTAAATTTATCTACTAAAATGAATATATTATGTATTCTTAAACAAATAGATTTAATATAATTTATATATTTACAAGTAATATTTATACACATATATCTATATATTTATAGTAATAGTTTTTATTACATGACATATTATTTTACATTTTTATTTCCAACAAATAAATCATATATCATTTCAAATAATATTTCAATTTATTATATGTATAAATATTTATGTATATATATATATATATATATATATTTAAAAATACATATATCTATTTACAATTAGTTGTTCGTGAATCGTCGGAAATGGTCGAAGTCAAATGAATGCACAAAAATAGTTCAAAAATTTTGAGACTCAACATTACATACTTTGCTTATTGTGTCGGAATCATAATAAGATTAAGTTTAAATTTTGGTCGAAAATTCCCCGGTCGTCATAGTACCTACTCGTTAAAGAAATTTCGTCCCAAAATTTGATTGGAATGGTCATGGATGACAATAAGTATGTTTGCATGACACATATGAGTTGATAAATAGGGTTTTATTACTGTTGGGTAATATGGATAAGATAATTCGATTACTCGGAGAGTACGAGTGAAGCTATCATAAAAGAATGAAATGAGTAAATGTCAATTCGTCTTAACCGGCGACGTAGTCACGGTTAATTTCCGGAATCTAAGGAATTTAAAGAAAATCTTGGAAATCGATAAGATCTGATTCTTCGGGATTTATGAAAATTAAGATCTCTTTAATTAAATGCGATCATCTGTCTCGATTGCTTTGTCTGGTATTTCCACTATAAATGAACTTCTTCCCTTCCATTATTTTCATCATTCCTATACTTTCATTCTTAATTCTTACTTCTAAAAGATTGTGAAAATGCTTCATCCAGTTCTAATCCTTGATATTTTCCTAATTATCATTTATGTCATCCTTCTTTTTAATCTTCCACCAGAAGAATCTGATTACTTCTACTATTACCTTGGGTGATACTATTCTTAATATACTGTGTCATTATATTTGTAGTGACCCGAACTTTTCCATGTTTATATATATTAATTGAGATTGATATTTACATGATTAAATGTTTCCAACATGTTAAGCAATCAAACTTGTTAAGACTTGATTAATTGAAATATGTTTCATATAGACAATTGACCACCCAAGTTGACCGGTGATTCACGAACGTTAAAACTTGTAAAAACTATATGATGACATATAATGGATATATATATAGTTAACATGATACTATGATAAGTAAACATATCATTAAGTATATTAACAATGAACTACATATGTAAAAACAAGACTACTAACTTAATGATTTTTAAACGAGACATATATGTAACGATTATCGTTGTAAAGACATTTAATGTATATATATCATATTAAGAGATATTAATACATGATAATATCATGATAATATAATAATTTAAAATCTCATTTGATATTATAAACATTGGGTTAACAACATTTAACAAGATCGTTAACCTAAAGGTTTCAAAACAACACTTACATGTAACGACTAACGATGACTTAACGACTCAGTTAAAATGTATATACATGTAGTGTTTTAATATGTATTTATACACTTTTGAAAGACTTCAATACACTTATCAAAATACTTCTACTTAACAAAAATGCTTACAATTACATCCTCGTTCAGTTTCATCAACAATTCTACTCGTATGCACCCGTATTCGTACTCGTACAATACACAGCTTTTAGATGTATGTACTATTGGTATATACACTCCAATGATCAGCTCTTAGCAGCCCATGTGAGTCACCTAAAACATGTGGGAACCATCATTTGGCAACTAGCATGAAATATCTCATAAAATTACAAAAATATGAGTAATCATTCATGACTTATTTACATGAAAACAAAATTACATATCCTTTATATCTAATCCATACACCAACGACCAAAAACACCTACAAACACTTTCATTCTTCAATTTTCTTCATCTAATTGATCTCTCTCAAGTTCTATCTTCAAGTTCTAAGTGTTCTTCATAAATTCCAAAAGTTCTAGTTTCATAAAATCAAGAATACTTTCAAGTTTGCTAGCTCACTTCCAATCTTGTAAGGTGATCATCCAACCTCAAGAAATCTTTGTTTCTTACAGTAGGTTATCATTCTAATACAAGGTAATAATCATATTCAAACTTTGGTTCAATTTCTATAACTATAACAATCTTATTTCAAGTGATGATCTTACTTGAACTTGTTTTCGTGTCATGATTCTGCTTCAAGAACTTCGAGCCATCCAAGGATCCATTGAAGCTAGATCCATTTTTCTCTTTTCCAGTAGGTTTATCCAAGGAACTTAAGGTAGTAATGATGTTCATAACATCATTCGATTCATACATATAAAGCTATCTTATTCGAAGGTTTAAACTTGTAATCACTAGAACATAGTTTAGTTAATTCTAAACTTGTTCGCAAACAAAAGTTAATCCTTCTAACTTGACTTTTAAAATCAACTAAACACATGTTCTATATCTATATGATATGCTAACTTAATGATTTAAAACATGGAAACACGAAAAACACCGTAAAACCGGATTTACGCCGTCGTAGTAACACCGCGGGCTGTTTTGGGTTAGTTAATTAAAAACTATGATAAACTTTGATTTTAAAGTTGTTATTCTGAGAAAATGATTTTTATTATGAACATGAAACTATATCCAAAAATTATGATTAAACTCAAAGTGGAAGTATGTTTTCTAAAATGGTCATCTAGACGTCGTTCTTTCGACTGAAATGACTACCTTTACTTGTAACTTATTTTTCCGACTATAAACCTATACTTTTCTGTTTAGATTCATAAAATAGAGTTCAATATGAAACCATATCAATTTGATTCACTCAAAACGGATTTAAAATGAAGAAGTTATGGGTAAAACAAGATTGGATAATTTTTCTCATTTTAGCTACGTGAAAATTGGTAACAAATCTATTCCAACCATAACTTAATCAACTTGTATTGTATATTATGTAATCTTGAGATACCATAGACACGTATACAATGTTTCGACCTATCATGTCGACACATCTATATATATTTCGGAACAACCATAGACACTCTATATGTGAATGTTGGAGTTAGCTATACAGGGTTGAGGTTGATTCCAAAATATATATAGTTTGAGTTGTGATCAATACTGAGATACATATACACTGGGTCGTGGATTGATTCAAGATAATATTTATCGATTTATTTCTGTACATCTAACTGTGGACAACTAGTTGTAGGTTACTAACGAGGACAGCTGACTTAATAAACTTAAAACATCAAAATATATTAAAAGTGTTGTAAATATATTTTGAACATACTTTGATATATATGTATATATTGTTATAGGTTCGTGAATCAACCAGTGGCCAAGTCTTACTTCCCGACGAAGTAAAAATCTGTGAAAGTGAGTTATAGTCCCACTTTTAAAATCTAATATTTTTGGGATGAGAATACATGCAGGTTTTATAAATGATTTACAAAATAGACACAAGTACGTGAAACTACATTCTATGGTTGAATTATCGAAATCAAATATGCCCCTTTTTATTAAGTCTGGTAATCTAAGAATTAGGGAACAGACACCCTAATTGACGCGAATCCTAAAGATAGATCTATTGGGCCTAACAAACCCCATCCAAAGTACCGGATGCTTTAGTACTTCGAAATTTATATCATATCCGAAGGGTGTCCCGGAATGATGGGGATATTCTTATATATGCATCTTGTTAATGTCGGTTACCAGGTGTTCACCATATGAATGATTTTTATCTCTATGTATGGGATGTGTATTGAAATATGAATCTTGTGGTCTATTGTTACGATTTGATATATATAGGTTAAACCTATAACTCACCAACATTTTTGTTGACGTTTAAAGCATGTTTATTCTCAGGTGAATATTAAGAGCTTCCGCTGTTGCATACTAAAATAAGGAAAAGATTTGGAGTCCATGTTTGTATGATATTGTGTAAAAACTGCATTCAAGAAACTGATTTCGATGTAACATATTTGTATTGTAAACCATTATGTAATGGTCGTGTGTAAACATGATATTTTAGATTATCATTATTTGATAATCGACGCAAAGCTTTTTAAACCTTTATTTATGAAATAAAGGTTATGGTTTGTTTTAAAAATGAATGCAGTCTTTGAAAAATGTCTCATATAGAGGTCAAAACCTCGCAACGAAATCAATTAATATGGAACGTTTTTAATCAATAAGAACGGGACATTTCAGTTGGTATCCGAGCGTTGGTCTTAGAGAACTAGAATTTTACATTAGTGTGTCTTATCGAGTTTGTTAGGATGCATTAGTGAGTCTGGACTTTGACCGTGTTTACTTGAAAAATGATTGCTTAACAAATTTTGTTGGAAACTATATATTTTTAACATGTGAATATTATGTGATATATTAATCTCTTAACGCGTTTGATATTATGTGATAGATGTCTACCTCTAGAACAAGTCCCATTGACTCACCTAATAATAATGAAGAGTCAAATGTAAATTGGAATGATTCGTGGACTGATTCACAAGTTCCCGAAGAGGAACCGGAAGAAGAGTCGGAACCGGAAGAAGAATCGGAACCGGAAGAAGAATCGGAACCGGATGAAGAAATAGAACCGGTGGGGGAAATAATAAAACGGTTAAGTAAAAGAAAATCCTCAACCAACCGACCAAGGTTAATTATGGTCAATGGTGTTTCCGCCAAGGAAGCAAAATATTGGGAGGATTACCAATTCTCCGATGAATCGGATTCCGACGAGAATTCCGATGATGTTATAGAAATTACCCCAACTGAATTTAAAAAGGCAAAAGAAAATAATAAGGGAAAGGGCATAAAAATAGAGAAATCTAATTCCAACCCCGATGAACTTTATATGTATCGTCAACGCCCGAAGTCCTTAAGTTGTAACAATGACCCGGGAACCTCTAAACCACCAGGTTTTTCTAAACCAATGTGGACAACGACGGCTCGTATTAGGGGAACATCATATATCCCTAGAAACTTGGCAAAACGAACCAAAACCGAAGAAGAAGAAACGAGCGAGTCGGAATAAGATAGTTGTATTCGTGTGGTGTAATATATGTAATATAGTGTTCTTATGCTTTATGATATATGTAAAAATTGCTTGTATTAATAAGTATTTTTTTATGAATCTAACTCTTGTCTATTTTACAGTTTAAAAACACAAAATGGATAGACAACCCAATATTTTAAGAGACCTACCCGGAGACATGATTGATGAAATCTTGTCTAGAGTCGGCCAGAATTCTTCGGCACAACTATTTAAGGCGAGATCAGTTTGCAAGACATTCGAAGAACGTTCCAAGAATGTCTTGGTTTATAAGAGACTTTCGTTTGAAAGATGGGGGATATCACATTGGGAAACCCATAAGTTACGATGTGTTTACTTTGACGCATATATTGCAGGGAACCCAAATGCTATTTTACGCAACGGGTTAAGAAATTATTTTGACTCAATATATCCGAATATTGGACTTCGTGATTTAGAAAAAGCGGCTAACATGCAACATAAAGAAGCATGTTATGCTTACGGATTAGTAATGTTCGCTTCTCACCAAAGTGAGAACAAGAACATCGGGCTACAACTATTAAACAAAACGTTTCCACAAGTGACGGAGTCGGTAATTGGGGTAAGAAATGAGGTTTTTAGATTATTACGGGACTGTTGGACATTACGTAACCCTCGTCCCTTTGACGACGTTACAACACGCTGTCTTATCAACGGCCATAACGGTTATGTTGCACAAGACCAAGGATGGGAAGTAGTCCTAGTAAAACCAGAATGCATGACTTGTTTCTGGACGTATGAATTACGTGTCTTTATTGCCTTTGCTGAACGACTTGTGTACTAGCTAGAATTATCTTCACAACTATCTTGTATCAAAGTTATTGTGTGCTATATTTCATGCTTTATGTAAAATAAGCGGTATTGTAAGTTTGTAAAATATTGTATAAAAGTTTGAACGCGAAATATTATTATAATCAGTTTTTCATATAGAATTGTAGTAGTTGAATTGTATATTAGCTACTAAGTATGAACTTAACGGGTAGGTACTACCCGAATTTAAACTTATAAAACGCTAATATGAAGAAAAAGCTTTTATAAATGAGTTCATATTATGCTACGAAATACTATTAACTACTCTTAAAATTCTGTATGATTAACTTGTTCCATTTAACTATTTTGAAGGAAATGGCACCGACTACTCGACACACCGTGAATATGAATGAAGAGGAATTCCGTACTTTTCTAGCTTCAAACATAGCCGCAGTACAGGCTGCGCTACATACCAACAATAACCTTGGATCTAGCAGTACAGGAAATCGTGTAGGATGCACCTACAAAGAATTCACTGCCTGCAAACCTTTAGAATTTGATGGAACCGAAGGACCGATCGGATTGAAACGGTGGACCGAGAAGGTCGAATCGGTGTTTGCCATAAGTAAGTGTACTGAAGAGGACAAAGTAAAGTACGCTACGCATACCTTTACAGGTTCTGCATTAACATGGTGGAATACCTATCTAGAGCAAGTGGGACAAGACGATGCGTACGCACTACCGTGGTCAGCATTCAAGCACTTGATGAACGAGAAGTACCGTCCCAGAACCGAGGTCAATAAGCTCAAGACAGAACTTAGAGGGTTACGAACCCAAGGATTTGATATTACCACGTACGAAAGACGATTCACAGAATTGTGCCTATTGTGTCCGGGAGCATTCGAAGATGAGGAAGAGAAGATCGACGCGTTTGTGAAAGGATTACCGGAAAGAATCCAAGAAGATATAAGTTCACACGAGCCCGCCTCCATACAACAGGCATGTAGAATGGCTCACAAACTCGTGAACCAAATTGAAGAAAGAATTAAAGAACAGACTGCTGAAGAGGCCAATGTGAAGCAAGTCAAAAGAAAGTGGGAGGAAAACGGTGATAAGAATCACCAATACAACAACAACAGCAATTACAACAATAATCGCAACAATTATCCCAACAATCGCAACATCAATCGCAACTACAACAAACGGCCCAACAACAACAACAACAACAACAACAGCAACTACAACAATCATCCCAACAACAATAATAACCGCAACAACAACAACAATCAGAAGCAGCTATGCCAAAGGTGTGAAAAGAATCACTCGGGGTTCTGCACCAAATTTTGCAACAAGTGTAAAAGAAATGGTCATAGCGCGGCGATGTGTGAGGTCTACGGACCAGGGGTTAATAGAACGAAAGGAACAAATGGTGTCGGAACGAGTAATGGCGGAGCAAGTAGTGTCGGAGCAAGTTATGCCAATGTAGTTTGTTATAAATGTGGAAAACCGAGCCACATTATTAGAAATTGCCCGAACCAGGAGAACACGAATGGACAAGGCCGTGGAAGAGTTTTCAATATTAATGCGGCAGAGGCACAGGAAGACCCGGAGCTTGTTACGGGTACGTTTCTTATTGACAATAAATCTGCTTACGTTTTATTTGATTCGGGTGCGGATAGAAGCTATATGAGTAGAGATTTTTGTACTAAATTAAGTTGTCCATTGACGCCTTTGGATAGTAAATTTTTACTCGAATTAGCAAATGGTAAATTAATTTCAGCAGATAATATATGTCGGAATCGAGAAATTAAACTGGTTAGCGAAACATTTAAGATTGATTTGATACCAGTAGAGTTAGGGAGTTTTGATGTGATAATCGGTATGGACTGGTTGAAAGAAGTGAAAGCGGAGATCGTTTGTTACAAAAATGCAATTCGCATTATACGAGAAAAAGGAAAACCCTTAATGGTGTACGGAGAAAAGGGCAACACGAAGCTACATCTTATTAGTAATTTGAAGGCACAAAAACTAATAAGAAAAGGTTGCTATGTTGTTCTAGCACACGTCGAGAAAGTACAAACTGAAGAAAAGAGCATCAATGATGTTCCCGTCGCAAAAGAATTTCCTGATGTATTTCCGAAAGAATTACCGGGATTACCCCCACATCGATCCGTTGAATTTCAAATAGATCTTGTACCAGGAGCTGCACCAATAGCTCGTGCTCCTTACAGACTCGCACCCAGCGAGATGAAAGAACTACAAAGCTAATTACAAGAACTTTTAGAGCGTGGTTTCATTCGACCAAGCACATCACCGTGGGGAGCTCCTGTTTTGTTTGTCAAGAAGAAAGATGGTACATTCAGGTTGTGTATCGACTACCGAGAGTTGAACAAACTTACCATCAAGAACCGCTACCCACTACCGAGAATCGATGACTTATTTGATCAACTACAAGGCTCGTCTGTTTATTCAAAGATTGACTTACATTTCGGGTATCATCAAATGCGGGTGAAAGAAGATGATATTCCAAAGACTGCTTTCAGAACACGTTACGGTCATTACGAGTTTATGGTCATGCCGTTTGGTTTAACTAATGCACCAGCTGTGTTCATGGACCTTATGAACCGAGTGTGTGGACCATACCTTGACAAGTTTGTCATTGTTTTCATTGATGACATACTTATTTACTCAAAGAATGACCAAGAACACGGTGAACATTTGAGAAAGGTGTTAGAAGTATTGAGGAAGGAAGAATTGTACGCTAAGTTTTCAAAGTGTGCATTTTGGTTGGAAGAAGTTCAATTCCTCGGTCACATAGTGAACAAAGAAGGTATTAAGGTGGATTCGGCAAAGATAGAAACTGTTGAAAAGTGGGAAACCCCGAAAACTCCGAAACACATACGCCAGTTTTTAGGACTAGCTGGTTACTACAGAAGGTTCATCCAAGACTTTTCCAGAATATCAAAACCCTTGACTGCATTAACGCATAAAGGGAAGAAATTTGAATGGAATGATGAACAAGAGAAAGCGTTTCAGTTATTGAAGAAAAAGCTAACTACGGCACCTATATTGTCATTGCCTGAAGGGAATGATGATTTTGTGATTTATTGTGATGCATCAAAGCAAGGTCTCGGTTGTGTATTAATGCAACGAACGAAGGTGATTGCTTATGCGTCTAGACAATTGAAGATTCACGAACAAAATTATACGACGCATGATTTGGAATTAGGCGCGGTTGTTTTTGCATTAAAGACTTGGAGGCACTACTTATATGGGGTCAAAAGTATTATATATACCGACCACAAAAGTCTTCAACACATATTTAATCAGAAACAACTGAATATGAGGCAGCGTAGGTGGATTGAATTATTGAATGATTACGACTTTGAGATTCGTTACCACCCGGGGAAGGCAAATGTGGTAGCCGATGCCTTAAGCAGGAAGGACAGAGAACCCATTCGAGTAAAATCTATGAATATAATGATTCATAATAACATTACTACTCAAATAAAGGAGGCGCAACAAGGAGTTTTAAAAGAGGGAAATTTAAAGGATGAAATACCCAAAGGATCGAAGAAGCATCTTAATATTCGGGATGACGGAACCCGGTATAGGGCTGAAAGGATTTGGGTACCAAAATTTGGAGATATGAGAGAAATGGTACTTAGAGAAGCTCATAAAACCAGATACTCAATACATCCTGGAACGGGGAAGATGTACAAGGATCTCAAGAAACATTTTTGGTGGCCGGGTATGAAAGCCGATGTTGCTAAATACGTAGGAGAATGTTTGACGTGTTCTAAGGTCAAAGCTGAGCATCAGAAACCATCAGGTCTACTTCAACAACCCGAAATCCCGGAATGGAAATGGGAAAACATTACCATGGATTTCATCACTAAATTGCTAAGGACTGCAAGTGGTTTTGATACTATTTGGGTAATAGTTGACCGTCTCACCAAATCAGCACACTTCTTGCCAATAAGAGAAGATGACAAGATGGAGAAGTTAGCACGACTGTATTTGAAGGAAGTCATCTCCAGACATTGAATACCAATCTCTATTATCTCTGATAGGGATGGCAGATTTATTTCAAGATTCTGGCAGACATTACAGCAAGCATTAGGAACTCGTCTAGACATGAGTACTACCTATCATCCACAAACTGATGGGCAGAGCGAAAGGACGATACAAACGCTTGAAGACATGCTACGAGCATGTGTTATTGATTTCGGAAACAGTTGGGATCGACATCTACCGTTAGCAGAATTTTCCTACAACAACAGCTACCATTCAAGCATTGAGATGGCGCTGTTTGAAGCACTTTATGGTAGAAAGTGCAGGTCTCCGATTTGTTGGAGTGAAGTGGGGGATAGACAGATTACGGGTCCGGAGATTATACAAGAAACTACCGAGAAGATCATCCAAATTCAACAACGGTTGAAAACAGCCCAAAGTCGACAAAAGAGCTACGCTGACATTAAAAGAAAAGATATAGAATTTGAAATTGGAGAGATGGTCATGCTTAAAGTTGCACCTTGGAAAGGCGTTGTTCGATTTGGTAAACGAGGGAAATTAAATCAGAGGTATATTGGACCATTCAAGATTATTGATCGTGTCGGACCAGTAGCTTACCGACTAGAGTTACCTCAACAACTCGCGGCTGTACATAACACTTTCCACGTCTCGAATTTAAAGAAATGTTTTGCTAAAGAAGATCTCACTATTCTGTTAGATGAAATCCAAATCAACGAAAAACTTCAATTCATCGAAGAACCCGTCGAAATAATGGATCGTGAGGTTAAAAGACTTAAGCAAAACAAGATACCAATTGTTAAGGTTCGATGGAATGCTCGTAGAGGACCCGAGTTCACCTGGGAGCATGAAGATCAGATGAAGAAGAAATACCCGCATCTATTTCCAGAAGATTCGTCAACACCTTCAACAGCTTAAAATTTCGGGACGAAATTTATTTAACGGGTAGGTACTGTAGTGACCCGAACTTTTCCATGTTTATATATATTAATTGAGATTGATATTTACATGATTAAATGTTTCCAACATGTTAAGCAATCAAACTTGTTTAGACTTGATTAATTGAAATATGTTTCATATAGACAATTGACCACCCAAGTTGACCGGTGATTCACGAACGTTAAAACTTGTAAAAACTATATGATGACATATAATGGATATATATATAGTTAACATGATACTATGATAAGTAAACATATCATTAAGTATATTAACAATGAACTACATATGTAAAAACAAGACTACTAACTTAATGATTTTTAAACGAGACATATATGTAACGATTATCGTTGTAAAGACATTTAATGTATATATATCATATTAAGAGATATTCATACATGATAATATCATGATAATATAATAATTTAAAATCTCATTTGATATTATAAACATTGGGTTAACAACATTTAACAAGATCGTTAACCTAAAGGTTTCAAAACAACACTTACATGTAACGACTAACGATGACTTAACGACTCAGTTAAAATGTATATACATGTAGTGTTTTAATATGTATTTATACACTTTTGAAAGACTTCAATACACTTATCAAAATACTTCTACTTAACAAAAATGCTTACAATTACATCCTCATTCAGTTTCATCAACAATTCTACTCGTATGCACCCGTATTCATACTCGTACAATAAACAGCTTTTAGATGTATGTACTATTGGTATATACACTCCAATGATCAGCTCTTAGCAGCCCATGTGAGTCACCTAACACATGTGGGAACCATCATTTGGCAACTAGCATGAAATATCTCATAAAATTACAAAAATATGAGTAATCATTCATGACTTATTTACATGAAAACAAAATTACATATCCTTTATATCTAATCCATACACCAACGACCAAAAACACCTACAAACACTTTCATTCTTCAATTTTCTTCATCTAATTGATCTCTCTCAAGTTCTATCTTCAAGTTCTAAGTGTTCTTCATAAATTCCAAAAGTTCTAGTTTCATAAAATCAAGAATACTTTCAAGTTTGCTAGCTCACTTCCAATCTTGTAAGGTGATCATCCAACCTCAAGAAATCTTTGTTTCTTACAGTAGGTTATCATTCTAATACAAGGTAATAATCATATTCAAACTTTGGTTCAATTTCTATAACTATAACAATCTTATTTCAAGTGATGATCTTACTTGAACTTGTTTTCGTGTCATGATTCTGCTTCAAGAACTTCGAGCCATCCAAGGATCCATTGAAGCTAGATCCATTTTTCTCTTTTCCAGTAGGTTTATCCAAGGAACTTAAGGTAGTAATGATGTTCATAACATCATTCGATTCATACATATAAAGCTATCTTATTCGAAGGTTTAAACTTGTAATCACTAGAACATAGTTTAGTTAATTCTAAACTTGTTCGCAAACAAAAGTTAATCCTTCTAACTTGACTTTTAAAATCAACTAAACACATGTTCTATATCTATATGATATGCTAACTTAATGATTTAAAACCTGGAAACACGAAAAACACCGTAAAACCGGATTTACGCCGTCGTAGTAACACCGCGGGCTGTTTTGGGTTAGTTAATTAAAAACTATGATAAACTTTGATTTTAAAGTTGTTATTCTGAGAAAATGATTTTTATTATGAACATGAAACTATATCCAAAAATTATGATTAAACTCAAAGTGGAAGTATGTTTTCTAAAATGGTCATCTAGACGTCGTTCTTTCGACTGAAATGACTACCTTTACAAAAACGACTTGTAACTTATTTTTCCGACTATAAACCTATACTTTTCTGTTTAGATTCATAAAATAGAGTTCAATATGAAACCATAGCAATTTGATTCACTCAAAACGGATTTAAAATGAAGAAGTTATGGGTAAAACAAGATTGGATAATTTTTCTCATTTTAGCTACGTGAAAATTGGTAACAAATCTATTCCAACCATAACTTAATCAACTTGTATTGTATATTATGTAATCTTGAGATACCATAGACACGTATACAATGTTTCGATCTATCATGTCGACACATGTATATATATTTTGGAACAACCATAGACACTCTATATGTGAATGTTGGAGTTAGCTATACAGGGTTGAGGTTGATTCCAAAATATATATAGTTTGAGTTGTGATCAATACTGAGATACGTATACACTGGGTCGTGGATTGATTCAAGATAATATTTATCGATTTATTTCTGTACATCTAACTGTGGACAACTAGTTGTAGGTTACTAACGAGGACAGCTGACTTAATAAACTTAAAACATCAAAATATATTAAAAGTGTTGTAAATATATTTTGAACATACTTTGATATATATGTATATATTGTTATAGGTTCGTGAATCAACCAGTGGCCAAGTCTTACTTCCCGACGAAGTAAAAATCTGTGAAAGTGAGTTATAGTCCCACTTTTAAAATCTAATATTTTTGGGATGAGAATACATGCAGGTTTTATAAATGATTTACAAAATAGACACAAGTACGTGAAACTACATTCTATGGTTGAATTATCGAAATCAAATATGCCCCTTTTTATTAAGTCTGGTAATCTAAGAATTAGGGAACAGACACCCTAATTGACGCGAATCCTAAAGATAGATCTATTGGGCCTAACAAACCCCATCCAAAGTACCGGATGCTTTAGTACTTCGAAATTTATATCATATCCGAAGGGTGTCCCGAAATGATGGGGATATTCTTATATATGCATCTTGTTAATGTCGGTTACCAGGTGTTCACCATATGAATGATTTTTATCTCTATGTATGGGATGTGTATTGAAATATGAATCTTGTGGTCTATTGTTACGATTTGATATATATAGGTTAAACCTATAACTCACCAACATTTTTGTTGACGTTTAAAGCATGTTTATTCTCAGGTGAATATTAAGAGCTTCCGCTGTTGCATACTAAAATAAGGACAAGATTTGGAGTCCATGTTTGTATGATATTGTGTAAAAACTGCATTCAAGAAACTGATTTCGATGTAACATATTTGTATTGTAAACCATTATGTAATGGTCGTGTGTAAACATGATATTTTAGATTATCATTATTTGATAATCTACGTAAAGCTTTTTAAACCTTTATTTATGAAATAAAGGTTATGGTTTGTTTTAAAAATGAATGCAGTCTTTGAAAAACGTCTCATATAGAGGTCAAAACCTCGCAACGAAATCAATTAATATGGAACGTTTTTAATCAATAAGAACGGGACATTTCAATATTGCTATTCGTATTAATATCCACGGTTTGAAACCTCCGTGTTGTTATTGGGCTTTATATTTTCTCTTACATTTTGGAGCTCTTTGCCTTTTTATTCTCTTCTTGACCTCTGGTAAAGCGAGTAATGGTCCATAATTCATAAGTATGGAGTTTCGAATGAACTTAATGTTCTAAACAAGAAAGAACGTAATAGCATGATTTGATTTTTCAAATTACTAGAATTACTGAGAATGGAACTATCAAGAATATATTTTCTTAATATGTTCAGAAGTTAAGCAGAATGAAAGAGTTATGTAACATGGCACATGATGATGTTATGATCTGTGAATCATCACGTTTCATTAGAAACTCAACATGACTTACTGTAATATAATCACGTTGATCAAGTATCATTATATTATACTAACTCATGCATCAGTTCCCAACACTACTTCAAAAACATTCATACTTTAAATTCGAATTTTAAAGAAATTTAGAAACTAAAATGGTTTCCTTTATGATGTAATATAGATAGCAGGAAGAGATAAATAATTTCGGACAAGAATATTTATGAAAATATCCTCAGAAATATCGAAGATATTTATGATGATATTTTGGAATTTCTAAGATCAAAGCTTGATGAAGAAAATCCTTTCGCAAGGATGTAGAATAAATAAGGAGCAAGATATTCGCTGAAGAGTTCATCAGATATAGAATCATCTGAATTCATTAAGTACAGGTTTAGTCCTTATGATTTGTCCACAGTCTCCTTTATAGTTTGCTCAATCCAATTTTTCCGGTTCCAACTTTTCTGGGCTTTGCCAACAACTATTCTTTATCTTTATACCTTCGACTGTTAAGGTCGTGTACAATTTTTGCTGCTGTATTCAGCTTTTTCAGAATTTGGAATATTAATTCGTAGATTGAGTGCTTTTCAGAATGGAAGATCTTAATTCTAAGAGATAAATGTTATATGTATAAATATAACTGTTGATGTAGAAACGTTGCGAGATTCGAAATACTGATTGCTAATTCCCGATAATTGGTATGGCAATTCTCATTATAAGGTGTGGATGAGTATATGAATATATTTTAATGAACAAATATAATGGTTCTTCGGAGAGGCAAAGATCAATGAAGTTGTTGATAAGTTTACTGCTAATGTGGTGGAATATAAATGGTTCTCCAGTAACGTTGACGAAAGGCAAACTTATATATCAAGATTATAATAGAGTTTATTCGAACGAAAAGTCGATGTTGATTTGCTGGAGCTGTAACAAAATTGGCTAATTTGAAAAGATATTGTAAAGTTATTTCTGGTAATAACAATGCGAAGGAGCTAGCACAGATACGTGTTAAACGATTTACTCAGGTTTCGAGTTTTTTCAGGTGCATAACTATATGCATAAATCCTTCCTTCTGTAGATGAAGTGCGGTTGGTTCATTCTCTTACTTGAGGTGTTTTCAAGAATCATGAAAGGTTTGAACACAGATCATAATCGTCAAGATACAAATGAAGTTTAGGATGAAATCAAGTGGCAAACTTGAAGAATTGTTTAGTTTCATATGTTATAATCAATATTTTAATTCATTTTAATTGTCCAATGTTGGTAGTCCTCAGTTGATAGTCCACAGTTAGCAATATATAATATTCTAATTAATTAATACTTGTCGTGACACGTGTACATGTCTCAGACTCGATTACAACTCAAAATATATATATTATTGTAGAATCAACCTCAACCCTGTATAGCTAACTCCAGCATTACTGCATATAGAGTGTCTATGGTTATTCCAAATAATATATATAGATGCGTCGATATGATATGTCAAAACCTTGTATACGTGTCCCGATATTTAAATGCGTAAATAACAGTATTTAAATGACGATAAATAAAGTGCGTAAAATAAATAACAAAAATTAAATGACGATAAATAAAATTGCGAGAATATAAATTGCGATAAATAAATTGTGATAAATAAAAATGTAACCAGTTAGCTAGGAACAGTTAGCTAGGAACAGTTAGCGTGGATTCTTAACAAAATTTTTCTTCATAGTTAATTTGTTTGTTTCTAACAGATTTTATTTTGTCCAGTGTTTTCTTCATCATGCCACTTTATGAAATTTTTCTAACAAAATTTGTCCAGTGTTTTCTTCATCATGCCAGTGTTTTCTAACAAAATTTTTCTTCATAGTTAATTTGTTTGTTTCTAACTGATAGATCAAAATCCAAATATGATATTGAATGAAAAGGGTTATTCTGCGGTGAACGGATACATATATCGGTGGTTGTAAATAGAATAGTAAATGACTGTTGAATCAGATTCGAAGAATGTATAGTGTAACTTATTAAGGTGAAATCTAAATATTTCTCGGGTATTACCTACCCGTTAAAATATTTTAACCATTAACTGTTTGTACAAAAGAGTTTTTAATTACAATCTTTATGAAAACATATATACATATATATTTTCTTCAGATGTAATCATGGATTTAATGAGTTAATATGATATTAAACTCATTTGGGTTACGGTTAGAACTAGAATATATAATCTCTAAAACATTAAAGATTACATAATTGCCATGTCGAACGAAGATAAATGATGTAGAACGTCATGTATAACGATGATTATGCTTGAGGTATAGATTGTGATGTTGAGACGCGTGATGTTGAAACCTGGGTTGTTGGTGGTACTGATATTGATGTTGATGGTACTGTTGGTGCTGTTGATGTTGCTGAAGCTGGTACGTTTTGCACCATATTTTTCAAGGCTATAACTCGGGCGCGTAGTTCATTGACTTATTACTCCGGGATGATTGTCAGTAAGAACGGGCAAATGAATAAGGTTTAGAATCTGATTTATGATATAGTCGTGGCGAGATATTCTGGAAATGAGGGTGAAAATGGTGTTACGAACAGGTTCGCCGGTAAGTGCTTCAGTTTCTTCAACAAGAGGTGAATTCGATTAGTGGAAGGGATCGCCTTCTGCGCGTCTCCATTGATTAAGTCGACTACGAACCCATCAGATGAATTGGGGATGGATGATTGGTTGATTCATTCTGGTGACATTGCTTTCGGAGCTTAGGTGAAACTCCATATCGGAATAGCTGTCGGAATCCGAGGAATTTGAACTGGTTGAGGGATTCATCTTGTACGATCAGAGGAAGGATTTTCGATAAGAAGTAGATTTTAGGATGTAGATTAGTACCCTGCAATACATAATTTACATATGCATATATAATACTAAAATCCCATAAGTTACGGGGGAATCTACGAAAGCTGTCAGGCAAAGTCTACAGTAGTAGATACGATAAGATATGAATTCTGTCTATACACTATTCATGCAGTAAAACGTGTCTAGACTAAGAATGATAAGCAGGTAATTTCCGACAAGAAATGATAAGCAAAACTTTTGACATGCAGACACGGTCGAAGTCCAGACTCACTAATGCATCTAAACAACTATCAGTTAGACACACTAATGCAAGACCTGGTTCGCTAAGACCACCGTTCTGATACCTACTAAAATGCCCCGTTCATATACAATATAATTGATTCACAATAGTTGATTACATTGCGAGGTAATTGACCTCTATATGATACATTTTACAAACATTGCATTCGTTTTTAAAAGATAAACTTTCTTTACATCAAAAGTTGACGGCAAGCATACTATTTCATAATACCTCCAACTATAATTGACTTAATAATAATCTTGATGAACTCGACGACTCGAATGCAACGTCTTTTGAAATATGTCATGAATGACTCCAAGTAATATCTCTAATATGAGCAAATGCACGGCGGAAGATTTCTTTCATACCTGAGAATAAACATGCTTTCAAGTGTCAACCAAAAGGTTGGTGAGTTCATAGGTTTATCATAAAACAATAAAATTCATCATTTTGATAGTCCACAAGATTTAAATCCTGCATGGTACAAATGGGCCCGAATCCTATACCCACCTATAATGTACATGCGATATCTTTTAAATACAGTACACCTTTCTCATGTATGAAATCATCTTTCATAAATCTTAGTAACCGTACACATATCTTGTGCACAAAAATAACATACACATAACCTGTGTATAAAATCATTCTCTCGATACATAACATTCACTTTTCATTGCTTTCATAGCTTGGCTTGGTAACCGACCTTAACATATAATGCGCATAATAATATCCCCAAAACAGAACATCTTGTCTGTATAATAATCATATAAACTTCGAAGTACTAAACACCACGCTCACTAGCCCTTCCGTCTAGTGAACATTCTGGGTAGGGGTGTTAAACCCGATAGCTACCTTTAGGATTCGCGTCAATTAGGCGTGCACTAATTCTCAAAATTAGTGATGTTCCCTAATTCTTAGGTTACCAAGCAATAATAATTAGGGGAAAAATATTCATATCAATTGTGGCAATTATCACGTCCACATAATTCAATGGTGGCAATTATCACGTTCACATAATTCATTCGAGGAATGTTTTGCTTGTGTCTATCTCGTCAAACATTTATAAAAGCATTTCATGTATTCGCAGTTCAAAATGTATTTCAAAAGCATTTAATAAAGCAGTTGTAAAAGTAGCGCATGTATTCTCAGTCCCAAAAATGTAAAGAGTAAAAGGGAATCAAATGAACTCACCATACTGTATTTTGTAGTAAAAATACATATTACGACATTAAACAATGCAGGGTTGGCCTCGGATTCACGAACCTATATCATTTGTATATAAATTAAAATGTGTAATCGTAATCGAACAAGTTTATATATTATTTCTTAAATTATATATTATACTTATTTAGTTTGTGTATATATTTAAAATGTTTAATATCTATCTACTTAGTTATATTAATATATATATATATATATATATATATATATATATATATATATATATATATATATATATATATATATATATATATATAGTTAGTATTATATAAAAATATGATTAGTTTGTTATATATAAGTATTTATTTAAATATTGTTATTATGTAGGTATATAAACTATTAATATAATTATGATATATGTATTAAGTATATTTTTAGGTACAAAATATTTATTTGTAACAAAAATGGTTGTTTTGATAATAATGATTTACTAATAATAATAAATTTCTTAATATCGATAATACTAATAATAATAACTATATTCGTTAAAATCAATACTTATGTTAATAATAGTAATAGTAAAACTAATAATTACAAAAATGATATTAATACTAATATTAGTGAAAAATAATAATAATTTGTATGGTTTTTGTCATAACCCGTCCTTAACCATAAGAACGCGTTAGATAACGTATGATTTCATTGCGAGGTATTGACCTCTATATGAGACATTTTTGAAAGAAAACTGCATATATTATACATTACAAACCATAACCATTATTTTTGTTACAAGCTTAAGACAATAAAAAGAAGATTAACGTTTAGCGATAATCTTCGACTTACAAACTTTACAAATGATGACAACAACACGGTTTCTAGCATATTTTACAATACAACGTCTCGGATATGCAGTTTTATTTTTGACACAAACATGCGTACGCAAGATCCTGGTTAGATCCAACATGATGCAGCGGAAGCTTTAGAAATCACCTGAGAATAGACATGTTTTAAAAAGGTCAACATAAAGTTGGTGAGATATAGGTTTAATGCCGGCAGCAATATATATATAGACCACAAGATTTCGTATATAAACAGTTTAATAAAAGTATTCTAAGTGGTTGAGCACTTGGTAACCATACTTAACATTTTCACGTCGCATATTCCCTTTAATATGAAATCTTACTACACCGTACCAAGTGTAGTCACAAAACGAAGTACTGTGCAACCGTTGAATACTGGTCGTCCAGTCCGGTTGAGGTTGTCAGGCCCGATAGATCTATCAACAGGATTCGCGTTTACAATACCGCTGTAAATATTAGTTACCAAGCTACAGGGAAGTATGCCAGTGGTACAACTCAACGTAGAATATATTTTTCAGTTACTTGTGTCCATAATGTAAAACATAAAATACATGTATTCTCATCCCGAAATATTTAGAGTTTAAAAGTGGGACTATATACTCACCCTTGTCTTGATGATATATATATTTTGACTCGGTCTTCCGGTTGATATCACGAACCTATCCATATATAATATATCAATATGTTTTCATTTTAAAACAAACGTTATATATATATATATATACTTGTTATACTTTTAATACTTTGAATATTTCCTTAGTCCGAAGTTAGCTGTCCGAGGTTAGCAATTCAATTTTTAATGGTTCATTTTTAGATGTTTAATATACCCGCAATAAATAAAACCCCCAACGAAATAAATAAAACCCCAACGTATATGTATTGGTCGAGATTAATCTTGACCCATGGTACCGGTGTTGTCAAATGACGTGTTGCGTACATAAAGTACCGGTGTTGTCAAATGACGTGTTGCGTACAATCATGGGATCTTATGATTAATCTTCTCGTATTGTTTACGGGTGATCCTGAACCATATAAAATTGAATTATAAGTACATATATATAAAATATCATGTTATCTTAGAAATATGTGATTTATATCATTTTTTTTCCAATTGATCCCGTAGTTGAAATGATCTAGGATAACCAATTTTGTTTCGGTCATAGTTTCTTCGTTACAAATCCGTTTTCGTTGATTCAAATTGCCATCTTCTTGGATCGAGTTCTTCTTTAAGACTATGAACTGTAAATACCTTGGTTTGTATTCAAAATCATACGGCATAAGTGAAACATTAGTGAAACATATGAAGTTAAACATTTTTGTTACAACAAAATCATTTAATGACCATTTTTCCAAAAATACTTATACTTTGAAAAACCAAGTTTTACCTTGTTAAATTAACATATAAATAAGTTATGTTACATGTCTTGAAGTATTTTAAAAGTTAAGTTAGAAGGATCTATTTAGTTTGCAAACAAGTTTGAAAACATTCAAACTATGTTCTTGTTGTTAAACTTGTATACCACAAAATATGATAGCTATATATATATGAATTGAATAATGTTATGAACATAAATTCTACCTCAAGTTCCTTGGATAAGTTTGCTGTAAAAGAGGAGTAAGAAGCTAGAATCAAAAGGGTGATAGAAGTGGATGAAAGATTGGAAGTAAGTTGGTGTTCTTGGAAGGATTTCTTGAAGTGTTTTTGTATGGTTTTCTTATGGTGTTTTAGTATGGTTTTTGAAGCTAGATCTTCTTGGTAAGTTGCTGAAGTGTTATGGAGTTTAGAGTTCTTGAAAGAGTGTGTGTTTTTGCTAAGATAATTGAAGTGAAAGTGAATCAAAAATGGGAAATGAATGGAAGTATTTAAGGTGGTGATGGTGGCGTTTTTGATGGTGTACAAGGACAAAAGTTTTAGTTGTTTTCTTGTATAATTAGTCAAGCAATCATCCAAAAGTAATTACCTAGCTCTAAGGGCATGAATAATGGCTGGTTAGGTGGTGATTTTGATGTGTATTTACTATTAGTAAATACGTATAGGAGCTAGGTATGATACGAGTACAAATACTCTAGGTATACGTATAGAAATTTTGTGAAAAATGAAATGAGGATTCAAATATAGCTATCTTTTGTGAATACACTTATATGGTTTTATGTATTTAAGTTCTTTAAAAGTAATTAAATACATTACTTATACAATATATGTATAACATTATAAGTCTTAAGTATATATGTCAAATAACGTTACGTATTGTTATCGTTTTGAAAACTTAAGTTTGTAGTTTCAAAATACACATATAACTTGTTGTTATTAATATAAAATGAGGTATTAAAACATTCATTAATCATGTTAAATATGTATATATACATATATATACACAAACGTATAATTATCATATATTGTATAGTTCGTGATATCATCGGTCAAACTAGACGGTCAAACGTTGTGTAAAACTCTTTTCGGAAATATAAATCTAGACAATTTGGATTGCTTATCATGTTGGTAAGGTTTAATTTATGTAAATATTAATCTTATAAGTATAGAATGATCGAAAAAGTGCGGGTCGTTACATTACCTCCCCGTTAAATAAATTTCGTCCCGAAATTTTAGAATTGTACCTATATTGCGTTATCGAGAAACAAGTGTGGATACTTTTGCTTCATCTGATCCTCTCGTTCCCAAGTAAACTCGGGACCTCTTCTAGCATTCCAACGAACCTTAACAATCGGTATATTGCTCTGTTTGAGCTGTTTAACTTCACGGTCCATGATTTCGATTGGTTCTTCGACGAATTGTAGTTTCTCGTCGACATGGATTTCTTCAAGAGGAATGGTAAGGTCTTCCTTTGCAAGACACTTCTTAAGGTTCGAGACGTGAAAGGTATTATGTACTCCGGCGAGTTGTTGTGGTAACTCGAGTCGATAAGCTACCGGTCCAATGCGTTCGATGATCTTAAACGGGCCTACGTACCTTGGGTTCAGTTTACCCCTTTTGCCGAACTGTATTACACCTTTCCAAGGTGACACCTTTAGCATAACCATGTCCCCGACCTGAAACTCTAATGGTTTCCTTCGGACATCAGCGTAGCTCTTTTGGCGACTACGGGCTGTTTTCAATCTCTCCTTGATTTGCACTATCTTCTCAGTCGTTTCATGTATGATCTCGGGACCAGTTAAATGCCGATCTCCTACTTCATTCCAACAGATAGGAGATCTACACTTCCTTCCATACAATGCTTCGAATGGTGCAGCTCCAATGCTCGCATGATAACTATTATTATACGAGAATTCTGCTAACGGTAGATACTTATCCCATCCGTTTCCAAAATCGATCACACATGCCCTGAGCATATCTTCAAGAGTCTGAATTGTTCTTTCACTCTGCCCATCTGTCATAACCCGTCCTTAACCATAAGAACGTGTTAGATAACGTATGATTTCATTGCGAGGTATTGACCTCTATATGCGACATTTTTAAAAAGGAAAACTGCATATATTATACATTACAAACCAAACCATTATTTTTGTTACAAGCTTTAGACAATAAAAAGATGATTATCGTTTAACGATAATCTTCGACTTACAAACTTTACAAATGATAATAACAACACGATTTCTAGCATATTTTACAACACACGTCCTCGGATATGCAGTTTTATTTTTGACACAAATATGAGTACGCATGATCCTGCTTAGATTCAACATAATGCAGCGGAAGCTTTAATTATCACCTGAGAATAAACATGTTTAAAAACGTCAACATAAAGTTGGTGAGATATAGGTTTAGTGCGCAGCAATATATATATATAGACCACAAGATTTCGTATATAAACATTTCAATAAAAATATTCTAAGTGGTTGAGCACTCGGTAACCATACTTAACATTTTCACGTCGCATATTCCCTTTAATATGAAATCTTACTACACCGTACCAAGTGTAGTCACAAAACGAAGTACTGTGCAACCGTTGAATACTGGTCGTCCAGTCCGGTTGGGGTTGTCAGGCCCGATAGATCTATCAACAGGATTCGCGTTTACAATACCGCTGTAAATATTAGTTACCAAGCTACAGGGAAGTATGCCAGTGGTACAACTCAACGTAGAACATATTTTTCAGTTACTTGTGTCCATATCGTAAAACATAAAATACATGTATTCTCATCCCGAAATATTTAGAGTTTAAAAGTGGGACTATATACTCACTCTTGTCTTGATGATATATATATTTTGACTCGGTCTTCCGGTTGATATCACGAACCTATCCATATAATATATCAATATGTTTTCATTTTTAAACAAACGTTATAAATATATACTTGTTATACTTTTAATACTTTGAATAATTCCTTAGTCCGTAGTTAGCAGTCCGAGGTTAGCAATTCAATTTTAATGGTTCATTTTTAGATGTTTAATATACCCGCAATGAATAAATATAACCCCCAACGAAATAAATAAAACTCCCGTAAAACCCCATCATAAATGTATTGGTCGAGATTAATCTTGACCCATGGTACCGGTGTTGTCAAATGACGTGTTGCGTACATAAAGTACCGGTGTTGTCAAATGACGTGTTGCGTACAATCATGGGATCTTATGATTAATCTTCTCGTGTTGTTTACGGGTGATCCTGAACCATATAAAATTGAATTATAAGTACATATATATAAAATATCATGTTATCTTAGAAATATGTGATTTATATCATTTTTTTCCAATTGATCCCGTAGTTGAAATGATCTAGGATAACCAATTTTGTTTCGGTCATAGTTTCTTCGTTACAAATCCGTTTTCGTTGATTCAAATTGCCATCTTCTTGGATCGAGTTCTTCTTTAAGACTATGAACTGTAAATACCTTGGTTTGTATTCAAAATCATACGGCATAAGTGAAACATTAGTGAAACATATGAAGTTAAACATTTTTGTTACAACAAAATCATTTAATGACCATTTTTCTAAAAATACTTATACTTTGAAAAACCAAGTTTTACCTTGTTAAATTAGTATATACATAAGTTATATTACAGGTCTTGAAGTATTTTAAAAGTTAAGTTAGAAGGATCTATTTAGTTTGCAAACAAGTTTGAAAACATTCAAACTATGTTCTTGTTGTTAAACTTTTGTACCACAAAATAAGATAGCTATATATATATGAATTGAATAAGGTTATGAACATAGATTCTACCTCAAGTTCCTTGGATGAAGTTGCTGTAAAAGAGAAGTAAGAAGCTAGAATAAAAAGGGTGATGGAAGTGGATGAAAGATTG
Organism: Rutidosis leptorrhynchoides; assembly: GCF_046630445.1. Taxonomy (NCBI): domain Eukaryota; kingdom Viridiplantae; phylum Streptophyta; class Magnoliopsida; order Asterales; family Asteraceae; genus Rutidosis; species Rutidosis leptorrhynchoides. Next base: position 155,158,834 of record NC_092335.1, on the reverse strand, counting down.
GAAGTAAGTTGGTGTTCTTGGAGGGTTTTCTTGAAGTGTTTTTGTATGGTTTTCTTATGGTGTTTTAGTATGGTTTTTGAAGCTAGATCTTTATGGAACTTTGCTGGATTGTTATGGAGTTTAGAGAGTAATAAAGAGTGTGTGTTTTTAGTTAAGAGATTGAAGTAAAAATGAATCAAAAATGATGATACATATATACTCCTAAAAATGTGATCTTTAAGGATAACATGACAAAATTCTAGTTTGTATTTTTTGTAATTAGTCTTGCAATGATTCAAAAGTAATTACCTAGCTCTAAGGGCATGAATAATGGCTGGTTAGGTGGTGATTTTGATGTGTATTTACTATTAGTAAATACGTATAGAAGCTTGGTATGATACGAGTACAAATACTCTAGGTATACGTATGGAAATTTTGTGAAAAATGGAATGAGGATTCAAATATAGCTATCTTTTGTGAATACACTTATATGATTTTATGTATTTAAGTTCTTTAAAAGTAATTAAATACATTACTTATACAATATATGTATAACATTATAAGTCTTAAGTATTTATGTCAAATAACGTTACGTATAGTTATTGTTTTGAAAACTTAAGTTAGTAGTTTCAAAATACACATATAACTTGTTGTTATTAATATAAAATGAGGTATTAAAACATTCCTTAATCATGTTAAATATGTATATATACATATATATACACAAACGTATAATTATCATATATTGTATGGTTCGTGATATCATCGGTCAAACTAGACGGTCAAACGTTGTGTAAAACTCTTTTCGGAAATATCAGTCTCGACAATTTGGATTGCTTATCATGTTGGCAAGGTTTAATTTATGTAAATATTAATCTTATAAGTATAGAATGATCGAAAAAGTGCGGGTCGTTACATTACCTCCCCGTTAAATAAATTTCGTCCCGAAATTTTAAAATTGTACCTATTTTGCGTCATCGAGAAACAAGTGTGGATACTTTTGCTTCATCTGATCCTCTCGTTCCCAAGTAAACTCGGGACCTCTTCTAGCATTCCAACGAACCTTAACAATCGGTATATTACTCTGTTTGAGCTGTTTAACTTCACGGTCCATGATTTCGATTGGTTCTTCGACGAATTGTAGTTTCTCGTCGACATGAATTTCTTCAAGAGGAATGGTGAGGTCTTCCTTTGCAAGACACTTCTTCAGGTTTGAGACGTGAAAGGTATTATGTACTCCAGCGAGTTGTTGTGGTAACTCGAGTCGATAAGCTACCGGTCCAATGCGTTCGATGATCTTAAACGGGCCTACGTATCTTGGGTTCAGTTTACCCCTTTTGCCGAAACGTATTACACCTTTCCAAGGTGACACCTTTAGCATAACCATGTCCCCGACCTGAAACTCTAATGGTTTCCTTCGGACATCAGCGTAGCTCTTTTGGCGACTACGGGCTGTTTTCAATCTCTCCTTGATTTGCACTATCTTCTCAGTCGTTTCATGTATGATCTCGGGACCAGTTAAATGTCGATCTCCTACTTCATTCCAACAGATAGGAGATCTACACTTCCTTCCGTACAATGCTTCGAATGGCGCAGCTCCAATGCTCGCATGATAACTATTATTATACGAGAATTCTGCTAACGGTAGATATTTATCCCATCCGTTTCCAAAATCGATCACACATGCCCTGAGCATGTCTTCGAGAGTCTGAATCGTTCTTTCACTCTGTCCATCGGTTTGTGGATGATATGCGGTACTCATATCCAACCGAGTTCCTAGTGCCTCCTGTAGTGATTGCCAGAATTTGGAGGTAAATCTACTATCACGATCGGATATAATGGAAATAGGTATTCCATGCCTTGAAACAACTTCCTTTATATACAATCGTAATAGTTTCTCCATTCTATCCGTTTCCTTTATAGGCAAGAAATGTGCAGACTTGGTGAGACGATCAACAATCACCCAAATGGTGTCGTATCCCCAGGCAGTCTTTGGTAACTTCGTGATGAAATCCATGGTAATACCATCCCATTTCCATTCTGGGATTTCTGGTTGTTGAAGTAACCCTGACGGCTTCTGGTGTTCTGCTTTAACCTTGGAACAAGTTAAACACTCCCCAACATATGTTGCAACGTCTGTTTTTAAATTAGGCCACCAATAATGCGTCTTAAGATCTTGGTACATCTTTCCAACTCCAGGATATATCGAATATCTTGTCTTATGTGCCTCGTTCAATATCAACTTCCTTAATCCACCCAACTTCGGTACCCAAATACGATTTGCAAAATATCGAATTCCATCTTCCCGCATAACGAGTTGCTTCTCATACTTCTTCATTATTTCATTTCCTTTATTTTCTTTAGTAAGTGCTTCTCGTTGAACTTCTTTGATTTGTGAGTTGAGATTCATACGAATTTTTATGTTCATTGCTCGAACTCGAATTGGTTCTCGTTCCTTTCTGCTTAAAGCATCGGCCACCACGTTCGCCTTTCCGGGATGATAACGAATTTCACAATCATAGTCGTTTATTAACTCGACCCACCTACGTTGCCTCATGTTCAATTGTTTCTGATCAAAAATATGTTGAAGGCTTTTATGATCAGTAAACACAGTGAATTTAACCCCATACAAGTAGTGTCTCCACATCTTCAATGCAAACACGACTGCTCCCAATTCTAGATCATGCGTCGTATAATTCCGCTCGTGAATCTTCAATTGTCGGGATGCAAATGCAATTACTTTCTTTCGTTGCATAAGAACACAACCAAAACCTTGTCGCGAAGCGTCACAATATATTTCAAAATCATCGTTCCCTTCAGGTAACGATAAAATAGGCGCCGTAGTTAACTTCTTCTTCAATAATTGAAATGCGTTCTCCTGCTCCGAGGTCCATTCGTATTTCTTCCCTTTTTGCGTTAATGCTGTCAACGGTTTAGCTATTCGGGAAAAATCTTGAATAAACCTTCTATAATAACCGGCTAAACCCAAAAATTGGCGTATCTGCATTGGTGTCTTAGGAGTCTCCCATTTTTCAATGGCTTCAATTTTTGCTGGATCAACCTGAATTCCTTTGCTATTAACAACGTGACCAAGAAATTGCACTTCTTTCAACCAGAAAGCACACTTAGAAAATTTAGCATACAGTTGTTCTTTTCTCAACAACTCCAGTATCAACCTTAAATGCTCTTCATGCTCTTGCTCACTCTTGGAATAGATAAGAATATCATCAATGAAAACGATAACAAACTTATCTAAATACGGACTACAAACTCGATTCATGAGGTCCATGAATACAGCTGGCGCATTCGTCAATCCAAACGGCATAACCAAAAATTCGTAATGACCATAACGTGTCCGAAAAGCAGTTTTCGGAATGTCCTCTTCTTTGACGCGTAGTTGATGATAGCCCGATCTTAAGTCGATTTTTGAATAAACACATGATCCTTGCAATTGATCAAATAAGTCATCAATTCTCGGTAGTGGATACCGATTCTTGATAGTTAACTTATTTAATTCACGATAGTCTATACACATCCTAAAAGATCCATCTTTCTTCTTAACAAACAAAATTGGAGCTCCCCACGGTGAAGTACTCGGTCGTATGAATCCACGGTCCAGTAATTCTTTTAACTGACTTTGAAGTTCTTTTAACTCGGATGGTGCAAGTCTATATGGAGCACGAGCCACTGGTGCAGCTCCTGGTACTAAATCTATTTGAAATTCTACCGATCTAAATGGAGGTAATCCCGGCAATTCTTCCGGAAAAACTTCGGGAAAATCTCTTGCCACAGGCACGTCATTGATGCACTTCTCTTCCTTTTCGACTTTATTAACATGTGCTAAAATAGCGTAACATCCCTTTTCTAAACACTTTTTGGCTTTCAAACAGCTAATGAGTTTTAGCTTTGAATTACCCTTCTCTCCATAAATCATCACCGGTATTTTATCCTTACCAGGAATACGAATTGCCTTCTTAGCACAAACAACTTCCGCTCCTATTTTGGACATCCAGTCCATGCCGACTATTACATCAAAACCTCCCAATTCTACGGGTATTAAGTCGATTTTAAATGTTTCTCCGGCTAAATTTATTTCACAATCACGACAAATTTTATCGGCTTCAATTAGTTTACCATTAGCTAACTCAATCAAGTACTTAGCATCTAAAGGTAATGATGAACAATTCAATTTAGTGTAAAAATTTATACACACGTAGCTTCTATCGGCGCCAGTATCAAATAAAATAGATGCTGATAAGTTATTAATGGTAAACGTACCCGTAACAAGTTCCGGGTCTTCTCGTGCCTCTCTAGCATTAATAACAAACGCTCTTCCACGTGCAGGTCCGCCATTCTGATTCGGGCACTGACTCTTATAGTGACCTTGTTTTCCACAACCAAAACAAGTAATGGTAGCCAAAGCAGTTCTATTTGCGTTGGTGGCAGGAGTCTTGTTGCCATTTGTAACGAGAGCCTTACAATCTTCCGCAAGATGACCTTGTCGATTACACTTGGTGCATAACACACTACAGTAACCAAAGTGATGTTTGTGGCAACGGTTGCATAAAGGATTTTGTCCTTTATAACCAAAGCTTAAACCACTACCCGCACCTTGCGTGTTTTCTTGTTTCTTAAAAGATTGTTGTTGGTTACCTCGATCATAACTTCCATTCCACTTTTTCTTGTTTCCCAATACCTTCACCTCAGTATTGAATGCTTTCTTGTCCAAAATGACCTGATCCATTAGCTCGTTCGCCATGGTTATAGCTTCATGAATTGTCTTAGGTTTCGATGCTGTAACATTTGCCTTGACCTTTTTGGGCAAACCAGCTTTGTACATTTCAATCTTCCGTGCTTCGGTTGGGACCAATTCAGGACATAGTAAAACTAATTCCATGAATCGCTGGTTGTAGTTGGTGATTTCAGTACCAACCACCTTCAAACTTCGTAACTCATCTTCTAACTTAATAACCTCATTCCTTGGACAATACTCGGTGATTATCATTGCTTTGAATTCTTCCCATGGAGTATCATAAGCTACATCTCCTCCTACCGCCTTCACATAATTCTTCCACCATGTGAGTGCACTATCTTGTAAAGTGCACGATGCATACTTAGTCATGTCTTTTTCATCACAACCGCTGATTTTGAACACCGTCTCCATCTTTTCTATCCATCGGGTTAAACCGATAGGTCCTTCCGTTCCACTGAATGATGATGGCTTGCAAGCTTGGAACGTCTTGTAGGAGCATCCTACACGAGGATTTGGATTAACTGCAGTAGCTCTTGCAGCCTCAACCCATAACATTCTGTCGTTCACTCGCTGGTTGATGAGTTCCTCGAGTTCTTGTTCCGTCATTCGATTCAATCGCGCCATTTCCTAATGAAAGAAAATAATTATTCACATGGATTATTATAGATGTAGTGTGTATTTATAGTACATTATAGCTTATTAATAATATGAACTAGGTATTATTATAAAAGCCTTTTCTTCTTATTAGCGTTTTATAATTATATCTTGGGTAGTACCTACCCGTTAATGTTCATACTTAATAGCTTAGTACAGAATCAATTACTACAATCTAAATAATACTTAACCATGGAAAATTATTGCATTTCATACTTCAATATTTTACATATGCTTATCTTACATCGAACATTAAGCAAACCACACTATTAATATTATACAAAACATTATTCGGTTCCATGGTTTAATACGGCAGTGCATCGTTCGGTCTATTTTCTAGGACGTTTAGACACAAAGATTTGCTTAACGCTTATCCTAACTGTCTGCCTATATTTTGGCTGTGGGACTGAAGAACTGGATGCCGGGACAGAACGAATAGGAATAGCGGGGATAGGGGTGGTAGTGTTGAGTGGAATTGGTGCCACATCATTCTCATTAAACTCGGAATTTGGATTTTCTAATTCATTAGCCTTTCGTTTCTTTCCTAGTTCGAACTCGTCTTTTGTAATTTCCTGTATTTCTTCCTCGGGTTCACTTTCCTCCTCGGGTTCACTTTCCTCCTCGGGTTCACTTTCCTCTTCGGGTTCACTTTCCGATATTTCAATAGTTGGTTCATCCGGAAATTGTGAGTCTTCCCCAAAAATACCACTTTCGTCATCGGATATGTTAATGACTGAAACACAATCTGAAGATTCTGATTCGGAGTCGTTGATTGTGATAACAATTTTTGAGCTCGACATCTATCACACAACAACTAACCCATTAGTACTTATATAATATTTACATATAAATTTTAACCAACAGTGATAAGCAATGGTTTTTTTTAAATCAGACCCGGTCAAAGTCCAGACTTTACTAATGTATCCTAACGACTTCTCGGTTAGACACACTAATGCAAACCTGGTTCGCTAAGACCAACGCTCTGATACCACATGTCATAACCCGTCCTTAACCATAAGAACGTGTTAGATAACGTATGATTTCATTGCGAGGTATTGACCTCTATATGCGACATTTTTAAAAAGGAAAACTGCATATATTATACATTACAAACCAAACCATTATTTTTGTTACAAGCTTTAGACAATAAAAAGATGATTATCGTTTAACGATAATCTTCGACTTACAAACTTTACAAATGATAATAACAACACGATTTCTAGCATATTTTACAACACACGTCCTCGGATATGCAGTTTTATTTTTGACACAAATATGAGTACGCATGATCCTGCTTAGATTCAACATAATGCAGCGGAAGCTTTAATTATCACCTGAGAATAAACATGTTTAAAAACGTCAACATAAAGTTGGTGAGATATAGGTTTAGTGCGCAGCAATATATATATATAGACCACAAGATTTCGTATATAAACATTTCAATAAAAATATTCTAAGTGGTTGAGCACTCGGTAACCATACTTAACATTTTCACGTCGCATATTCCCTTTAATATGAAATCTTACTACACCGTACCAAGTGTAGTCACAAAACGAAGTACTGTGCAACCGTTGAATACTGGTCGTCCAGTCCGGTTGGGGTTGTCAGGCCCGATAGATCTATCAACAGGATTCGCGTTTACAATACCGCTGTAAATATTAGTTACCAAGCTACAGGGAAGTATGCCAGTGGTACAACTCAACGTAGAACATATTTTTCAGTTACTTGTGTCCATATCGTAAAACATAAAATACATGTATTCTCATCCCGAAATATTTAGAGTTTAAAAGTGGGACTATATACTCACTCTTGTCTTGATGATATATATATTTTGACTCGGTCTTCCGGTTGATATCACGAACCTATCCATATAATATATCAATATGTTTTCATTTTTAAACAAACGTTATAAATATATACTTGTTATACTTTTAATACTTTGAATAATTCCTTAGTCCGTAGTTAGCAGTCCGAGGTTAGCAATTCAATTTTAATGGTTCATTTTTAGATGTTTAATATACCCGCAATGAATAAATATAACCCCCAACGAAATAAATAAAACTCCCGTAAAACCCCATCATAAATGTATTGGTCGAGATTAATCTTGACCCATGGTACCGGTGTTGTCAAATGACGTGTTGCGTACATAAAGTACCGGTGTTGTCAAATGACGTGTTGCGTACAATCATGGGATCTTATGATTAATCTTCTCGTGTTGTTTACGGGTGATCCTGAACCATATAAAATTGAATTATAAGTACATATATATAAAATATCATGTTATCTTAGAAATATGTGATTTATATCATTTTTTTCCAATTGATCCCGTAGTTGAAATGATCTAGGATAACCAATTTTGTTTCGGTCATAGTTTCTTCGTTACAAATCCGTTTTCGTTGATTCAAATTGCCATCTTCTTGGATCGAGTTCTTCTTTAAGACTATGAACTGTAAATACCTTGGTTTGTATTCAAAATCATACGGCATAAGTGAAACATTAGTGAAACATATGAAGTTAAACATTTTTGTTACAACAAAATCATTTAATGACCATTTTTCTAAAAATACTTATACTTTGAAAAACCAAGTTTTACCTTGTTAAATTAGTATATACATAAGTTATATTACAGGTCTTGAAGTATTTTAAAAGTTAAGTTAGAAGGATCTATTTAGTTTGCAAACAAGTTTGAAAACATTCAAACTATGTTCTTGTTGTTAAACTTTTGTACCACAAAATAAGATAGCTATATATATATGAATTGAATAAGGTTATGAACATAGATTCTACCTCAAGTTCCTTGGATGAAGTTGCTGTAAAAGAGAAGTAAGAAGCTAGAATAAAAAGGGTGATGGAAGTGGATGAAAGATTGGAAGTAAGTTGGTGTTCTTGGAGGGTTTTCTTGAAGTGTTTTTGTATGGTTTTCTTATGGTGTTTTAGTATGGTTTTTGAAGCTAGATCTTTATGGAACTTTGCTGGATTGTTATGGAGTTTAGAGAGTAATAAAGAGTGTGTGTTTTTAGTTAAGAGATTGAAGTAAAAATGAATCAAAAATGATGATACATATATACTCCTAAAAATGTGATCTTTAAGGATAACATGACAAAATTCTAGTTTGTATTTTTGTAATTAGTCTTGCAATGATTCAAAAGTAATTACCTAGCTCTAAGGGCATGAATAATGGCTGGTTAGGTGGTGATTTTGATGTGTATTTACTATTAGTAAATACGTATAGAAGCTTGGTATGATACGAGTACAAATACTCTAGGTATACGTATGGAAATTTTGTGAAAAATGGAATGAGGATTCAAATATAGCTATCTTTTGTGAATACACTTATATGATTTTATGTATTTAAGTTCTTTAAAAGTAATTAAATACATTACTTATACAATATATGTATAACATTATAAGTCTTAAGTATTTATGTCAAATAACGTTACGTATAGTTATTGTTTTGAAAACTTAAGTTAGTAGTTTCAAAATACACATATAACTTGTTGTTATTAATATAAAATGAGGTATTAAAACATTCCTTAATCATGTTAAATATGTATATATACATATATATACACAAACGTATAATTATCATATATTGTATGGTTCGTGATATCATCGGTCAAACTAGACGGTCAAACGTTGTGTAAAACTCTTTTCGGAAATATCAGTCTCGACAATTTGGATTGCTTATCATGTTGGCAAGGTTTAATTTATGTAAATATTAATCTTATAAGTATAGAATGATCGAAAAAGTGCGGGTCGTTACACCATCGGTCTGCGGATGATATGCGGTACTCATATCCAAACGAGTTCCTAGTGCCTCCTGTAGTGATTGCCAAAACTTTGAGGTAAATCTACCATCACGATCGGATATAATGGAAATAGGTATTCCATGTCTTGAAACAACTTCCTTTATATACAATCGTAATAGTTTCTCAATTCTATCCGTTTCCTTTATAGGCAAGAAATGTGCAGACTTGGTGAGACGATCAACAATCACCCAAATGGTGTCGTATCCCCAGGCAGTCTTTGGTAACTTCGTGATGAAATCCATGGTAATACCATCCCATTTCCATTCTGGGATTTCTGGTTGTTGAAGTAACCCAGACGGCTTCTGGTGTTCTGCTTTGACCTTGGAACAAGTTAAACACTCCCCAACATATGTTGCAACGTCTGTTTTTAAATTAGGCCACCAATAACGTGTCTTAAGATCTTGATACATCTTTCCAACTCCAGGATGTATCGAGTATCTTGTCTTATGTGCCTCGTTCAATATCAACTTCCTTAATCCACCCAACTTCGGTACCCAAATACGATTTGCAAAATATCGAATTCCATCTTCCCGCATAACAAGTTGCTTCTCATACTTCTTCGTTATTTCATTTCCTATATTTTCTTTAGTAAGTGCTTCTCGTTGAACTTCTTTGATTTGTGAGTTGAGATTCATGCGAATTTTTATGTTCATCGCTCGTACTCGAATTGGTTCTCGTTCCTTTCTGCTTAATGCGTCAGCCACTACATTCGCTTTCCCGGGATGATAGCGAATCTCACAATCGTAGTCGTTTATCAGCTCGACCCACCTACGTTGCCTCATGTTCAGCTGTTTCTGATCAAAAATATGTTGAAGGCTTTTATGATCAGTAAACACAGTGAATTTAACCCCATACAAGTAATGTCTCCACATCTTTAATGCAAACACGACTGCTCCTAATTCTAGATCATGCGTCGTATAATTTCGCTCGTGAATCTTCAATTGTCGGGATGCGAATGCAATAACTTTCTTCCGTTGCATAAGAACACAACCAAAACCTTGTCGCGAAGCGTCACAATATATTTCAAAATCATCGTTCCCTTCTGGTAACGATAAAATAGGCGCCGTAGTTAACTTCTTTTTCAGTATTTGAAATGCGTTCTCCTGCTCCGAGGTCCATTCATATTTCTTCCCTTTTTGCGTTAACGCTGTCAACGGCTTAGCTATTCGGGAAAAATCTTGAATAAACCTTCTATAATAACCGGCTAAACCCAAAAATTGGCGTATCTGTGTTGGTGTCTTAGGAGTCTCCCATTTTTCAATAGCTTCAGTTTTTGCTGGATCAACCTGAATTCCTTTGCTATTAACAACGTGACCAAGAAATTGCACTTCTTTCAACCAGAAAGCACACTTAGAAAATTTAGCGTATAGCTGTTCTTTTCTCAACAACTCTAATATCAACCTTAAATGCTGCTCATGCTCTTGCTCACTCTTGGAATAGATAAGAATATCATCAATGAAAACGATAACAAACTTATCCAAATACGGACTACAAACTCGATTCATGAGGTCCATGAATACAGCTGGCGCATTTGTCAACCCAAACGGCATGACCAAAAATTCGTAATGACCATAACGTGTTCGAAAAGCAGTTTTCGGAATGTCCTCTTCTTTGACACGTAGTTGATGATAGCCCGATCTTAGGTCGATTTTCGAATAAACACATGATCCCTGGAGTTGATCAAATAAGTCGTCAATTCTCGGTAGTGGATACCGATTTTTGATAGTTAACTTATTTAATTCACGATAATCTATGCACATCCTAAAAGATCCATCTTTCTTTTTAACAAATAGAATCGGAGCTCCCCACGGTGAAGTACTTGGTCGTATGAATCCACGGTCTAGTAATTCTTTTAACTGACTTTGAAGTTCTTTTAATTCGGACGGTGCAAGTCTATATGGCGCACGAGCCACTGGTGCAGCTCCTGGTACTAAATCTATTTGAAATTCTACAGATCTAAATGGAGGTAATCCCGGCAATTCTTCCGGAAAAACTTCAGGAAAATCTCTTGCCACAGGCACGTCGTTGATACACTTTTCTTTCTTTTCGACTTTATTAACATGTGCTAAAATAGCGTAACATCCCTTTTCTAAACACTTCTTGGCTTTCAAACAGCTAATGAGTTTTAGCTTTGAATTACCCTTCTCTCCATAAATCATCACCGGTATTTTATCCTTACCAGGAATACGAATTGCCTTCTTGGCACAAACAACTTCCGCTCCTATTTTGGACATCCAGTCCATGCCGACTATTACATCAAAACCTCCTAATTCCACGGGTATTAAGTCGATTTTAAACGTTTCTCCGGCTAGATTTATTTCACAATCACGACAAATTTTATCGGCTTTAATTAGTTTACCATTAGCTAACTCAATCAAGTACTTAGCATCTAGAGGTAATGATGAACAATTCAATTTAGTGTAAAAATTTCTACACACGTAACTTCTATCGGCGCCAGTATCAAATAAAATAGATGCTGATAAGTTATTGATGGTAAACGTACCCGTAACAAGCTCCGGGTCTTCTCGTGCCTCTCTAGCATTAATAACAAACGCTCTTCCACGTGCAGGTCCGCCATTCTGATTCGGGCACTGGCTCTTATAATGACCTTGTTTTCCACACCCAAAACAAGTAATGTTAGCCAAAGCAGTTCTATTTGCGTTGGTAGCAGGAGTCTTGTTACCATTTGCATTTGTAACGAGAGCCTTACAATCTTCAGCAAGATGTCCCTGTCGATTGCATTTGGTGCACAACACACTACAGTAACCAAAGTGATGTTTGTGACAACGGTTGCATAAAGGACTTTGTCCTTTGTAACCAAAGCCTGAACCGCTACCCGCACCTTTCGGGGTTTCTGGTTTCTTAAAAGATTGCTGTTGGTAACCTCGATCATAATTTCCGTTCCACTTCCTTTTGTTACTCGATACCTTCACCTCAGTAGTGAATGCTTTCTTATCCAGAATGACCTGATCCATTAACTCGTTCGCCATGGTTATAGCTTCATGAATTGTCTTAGGTTTCGATGCTGTAACGTTTGCCTTGACCTTTTTGGGCAAACCACCTTTGTACATTTCAATCTTCCGTGCTTCGGTTGGAACCAATTCAGGACATAGTAAAACCAATTCCATGAATCGCTGATTGTAGTTGGTGATTTCAGTACCAACCACCTTCAAACTTCGTAACTCATCTTCTAACTTAATAACCTCATTCCTTGGACAATACTCGGTGATTATCATCGCTTTGAATTCTTCCCATGGAGTATCATAAGCTACATCTCCTCCTACCGCCTTCACATAATTCTTCTACCATGTGAGTGCACTATCTTGTAAAGTGCACGATGAAAACTTGGTCATGTCTTTTTCATCACAACCACTGATTTTAAACACCGTCTCCATCTTTTCTATCCATCGGGTTAAACCGATCGGTCCTTCCGTTCCACTGAATGATGATGGCTTGCAAGCTTGGAACGTCTTGTAGGAACATCCTACACGAGGATTTGGATTAACTGCAGCAGCTCTTGCAGCCTCAACCCATAACATTCTGTCGTTCACTCGCTGGTTGATGAGTTCCTCGAGTTCTTGTTCCGTCATTCGATTCAATCGCGCCATTTCCTAATGAAAGAAAATAATTATTCACATGGAATATTATAGATGTAGTGTGTATTTATAGTACATTTATAGCTTGTTAATAATATGAACCAGGTATTATTATAAAAGCCTTTTCTTCTTATTAGCGTTTTATAATTATATCTTGGGTAGTACCTACCCGTTAATGTTCATACTTAATAGCTTAGTACAGAATCAATTACTACAATCTAAATAATACTTAACCATGGAAAATTATTGCATTTCATACTTCGCTATTTTACATATGCTTACATCAAACTTTAAACAAACCACACTAATAATATTATACAAAACATTATGTGATTCCTTGGTTTAATACGGTAGCGCATCATTTGGTCTATTTCCCAAAACATTTATGTCCAGGGAATCCCCCAACGCGAATCCTAGCTGTCTCCCTACGTTTTGGCTGAGGTGCCGAAGAACTAGATGCGGGGATAGCACTAATAGGAATAGCGGGGATAGGGGTGGTAGTGTTTAGTGGAGTTGGTGCCACATCATCCTTACTAAACTCGGGATTTGAATTTTCTAATTCATTAGCCTTTCGTTTCTTTCCTAGTTCGAACTCGTCTTTTGTAATTTCCTGTATTTCTTCCTCGGGTTCACTTTCCTCCTCGGGTTCACTTTCCTCCTCGGATTCACTTTCCTCCTCGGGTTCACTTTCCTCCTCGGGTTCACTTTCCGATATTTCTATAGTTGGTTCATCCGGAAATTGTGAGTCTTCCCCAAAAATACCACTTTCGTCATCGGATATGTTAATGACTGAAACACAATCTGAAGGTTCTGATTCGGAGTCGCTGAATGTGATAATAAGTTTCGAGCCCGACATCTATCACACAACAACTAACCCATTAGTACTACATAATATTTACATATAAATTTTAACCAACAGTGATAATGGTTTTTTTTTTAAATCAGACCCGGTCAAAGTCCAGACTTTACTAATGTATCCTAACGACTTCTCGGTTAGACACACTAATGCAAACCTGGTTCGCTAAGACCAACGCTCTGATACCACATGTCATAACCCGTCCTTAACCATAAGAACGCGTTAGATAACGTATGATTTCATTGCGAGGTATTGACCTCTATATGAGACATTTTTGAAAGAAAACTGCATATATTATACATTACAAACCATAACCATTATTTTTGTTACAAGCTTAAGACAATAAAAAGAAGATTAACGTTTAGCGATAATCTTCGACTTACAAACTTTACAAATGATGACAACAACACGGTTTCTAGCATATTTTACAATACAACGTCTCGGATATGCAGTTTTATTTTTGACACAAACATGCGTACGCAAGATCCTGGTTAGATCCAACATGATGCAGCGGAAGCTTTAGAAATCACCTGAGAATAGACATGTTTTAAAAAGGTCAACATAAAGTTGGTGAGATATAGGTTTAATGCCGGCAGCAATATATATATAGACCACAAGATTTCGTATATAAACAGTTTAATAAAAGTATTCTAAGTGGTTGAGCACTTGGTAACCATACTTAACATTTTCACGTCGCATATTCCCTTTAATATGAAATCTTACTACACCGTACCAAGTGTAGTCACAAAACGAAGTACTGTGCAACCGTTGAATACTGGTCGTCCAGTCCGGTTGAGGTTGTCAGGCCCGATAGATCTATCAACAGGATTCGCGTTTACAATACCGCTGTAAATATTAGTTACCAAGCTACAGGGAAGTATGCCAGTGGTACAACTCAACGTAGAATATATTTTTCAGTTACTTGTGTCCATAATGTAAAACATAAAATACATGTATTCTCATCCCGAAATATTTAGAGTTTAAAAGTGGGACTATATACTCACCCTTGTCTTGATGATATATATATTTTGACTCGGTCTTCCGGTTGATATCACGAACCTATCCATATATAATATATCAATATGTTTTCATTTTAAAACAAACGTTATATATATATATATACTTGTTATACTTTTAATACTTTGAATATTTCCTTAGTCCGAAGTTAGCTGTCCGAGGTTAGCAATTCAATTTTTAATGGTTCATTTTTAGATGTTTAATATACCCGCAATAAATAAAACCCCCAACGAAATAAATAAAACCCCAACGTATATGTATTGGTCGAGATTAATCTTGACCCATGGTACCGGTGTTGTCAAATGACGTGTTGCGTACATAAAGTACCGGTGTTGTCAAATGACGTGTTGCGTACAATCATGGGATCTTATGATTAATCTTCTCGTATTGTTTACGGGTGATCCTGAACCATATAAAATTGAATTATAAGTACATATATATAAAATATCATGTTATCTTAGAAATATGTGATTTATATCATTTTTTTTCCAATTGATCCCGTAGTTGAAATGATCTAGGATAACCAATTTTGTTTCGGTCATAGTTTCTTCGTTACAAATCCGTTTTCGTTGATTCAAATTGCCATCTTCTTGGATCGAGTTCTTCTTTAAGACTATGAACTGTAAATACCTTGGTTTGTATTCAAAATCATACGGCATAAGTGAAACATTAGTGAAACATATGAAGTTAAACATTTTTGTTACAACAAAATCATTTAATGACCATTTTTCCAAAAATACTTATACTTTGAAAAACCAAGTTTTACCTTGTTAAATTAACATATAAATAAGTTATGTTACATGTCTTGAAGTATTTTAAAAGTTAAGTTAGAAGGATCTATTTAGTTTGCAAACAAGTTTGAAAACATTCAAACTATGTTCTTGTTGTTAAACTTGTATACCACAAAATATGATAGCTATATATATATGAATTGAATAAGGTTATGAACATAAATTCTACCTCAAGTTCCTTAGATAAGTTTGCTGTAAAAGAGGAGTAAGAAGCTAGAATCAAAAGGGTGATAGAAGTGGATGAAAGATTGGAAGTAAGTTGGTGTTCTTGGAAGGATTTCTTGAAGTGTTTTTGTATGGTTTTCTTATGGTGTTTTAGTATGGTTTTTGAAGCTAGATCTTCTTGGTAAGTTGCTGAAGTGTTATGGAGTTTAGAGTTCTTGAAAGAGTGTGTGTTTTTGCTAAGATAATTGAAGTGAAAGTGAATCAAAAATGGGAAATGAATGGAAGTATTTAAGGTGGTGATGGTGGCGTTTTTGATGGTGTACAAGGACAAAAGTTTTAGTTGTTTTCTTGTATAATTAGTCAAGCAATCATCCAAAAGTAATTACCTAGCTCTAAGGGCATGAATAATGGCTGGTTAGGTGGTGATTTTGATGTGTATTTACTATTAGTAAATACGTATAGGAGCTAGGTATGATACGAGTACAAATACTCTAGGTATACGTATAGAAATTTTGTGAAAAATGAAATGAGGATTCAAATATAGCTATCTTTTGTGAATACACTTATATGGTTTTATGTATTTAAGTTCTTTAAAAGTAATTAAATACATTACTTATACAATATATGTATAACATTATAAGTCTTAAGTATATATGTCAAATAACGTTACGTATTGTTATCGTTTTGAAAACTTAAGTTTGTAGTTTCAAAATACACATATAACTTGTTGTTATTAATATAAAATGAGGTATTAAAACATTCATTAATCATGTTAAATATGTATATATACATATATATACACAAACGTATAATTATCATATATTGTATAGTTCGTGATATCATCGGTCAAACTAGACGGTCAAACGTTGTGTAAAACTCTTTTCGGAAATATAAATCTAGACAATTTGGATTGCTTATCATGTTGGTAAGGTTTAATTTATGTAAATATTAATCTTATAAGTATAGAATGATCGAAAAAGTGCGGGTCGTTACAGTTTTTATAATAACAATAATAATAATCCTAATCCTAATCCTAATCATATTAATAATAGTAATACTTATATTAGTAGTAGTCTTATAAAATCAATAATAACGATAATAATAATAATAATATTTAGTGATATTACTAATAATGATAATAATTTTAATTTTAGTAATAATAACAATGATTAATAATAATAAAGTTTATCATAAGTAATAACACTAATAATAATAATAATACTAACAATAATAACAAATAATAATAATAGTAATCAGTAATATTAATAACATAAAAATAACAATAATAATAATTATTTTTAAAAGAACAAGAAACTACCTCAAGGTTTTTCTAAAAATAAACGCCTCAGACAGGACTCGAACCCGCGACCTCCCGATAACCCAAACCATCCCTTAACCACTTCTCTGCTTTTGTTTTTGTTTTTTTTATAACTCAGCTCAAGTCTATATTTCTAATATATCTGTTATTTCTTCTCCATTAGCTTTAATCGACAAAGAAAATAATCATGCTGCTTCTCGGCCCAACCATAACATATAAGACTTCGGCCCAGCAGGAATTTTATGATGGACCTCGGCAAAAACTATGCAGCAGTTGTAATGTTTCCAAGGTGGTTGTCTTACAATCGGTTTACAAACACGAAGAAGAAGAAAGAAAAAAAATAAGAAGATAGAAAAGAAAACAAAATAACACTAGCTCGATTGTGAGAGTTTGTATAGGGTGCCGGCGGTGGGTGATAAGACCATGAAGGTGGCCGGTGATAATAGTTGTGATGGTGGAGAAGATGGCGGAGATGGTTGTGAGGTGATTCTCCTACGAAGTAGTAGTAACAAAAGGTGATGATAAAATGAAGGTGACGGTTGGTGATTCATGGTATTTTACGAGGGTGATTAAAGAAGAAAGGGAGAGAGATAGCAAATGGTGGAGGGTGGTGGCGATTAGCTTGGGTGGTGTAGGTGGTTCGGTTTATCTCCCTCTGTATGTGTAAGATGCATATTAATAATAACTAATTAATAATAATAAAACTACTTTTTGAAATCACATGGAGAATAGAAGGGGAGTTAGTAATATACAGTTCAGCAGCCGGGTAATTCTACAGGCAGTTTTCTCCCGGAGTGTTATCGTGTCCATTGCTAAACAGTTAATATATAAAAGTATTCCTAGAACTCCCAAATTTTCAATTTAAGTCCATTTATTTATTTTGGTCATTACCTGTTTAAAACCTAATAAAAAAGATTTGTTAATTATTTATTTTCTGTTTCAAATGCAATATACGGAGTACTAAAATTTAATCTAGAAAGGTAAAAATATTTTTACCAAATCTAAAATCTTCATAATCGATTTAGAGTTCCATTTTTATTTTAAATATTCATAAGCTCGTATTAGATCAATATGAACACTAGCAAAATGTCAACCGAGTATTACAATTATTCACTATTTATGTTCAAAATCATTTATTTTTAATATATTTTCTTTCTATATAGGAACAGATTTAAATAGTAAATTTATCTACTAAAATGAATATATTATGTATTCTTAAACAAATAGATTTAAGATGATTTTTATATTTACAAGTAATATTTATACACATATATCTATATATTTATAGTAATAGTTTTTATTACATGACATATTATTTTACATTTTTATTTCCAACAAATAAATCATATATCATTTCAAATAATATTTCAATTTATTATATGTATAAATATATATATATATATATATATATATATATATATATATATATATATATATATATATATATATATATATATATATATATATATATATATATATATAAATATACATATATCTATTTACAATTAGTTGTTCGTGAATCGTCGGAAATGGTTGAAGTCAAATGAATGCACAAAAATAGTTCAAAAATTTTGAGACTCAACATTACATACTTTGCTTATTGTGTCGGAATCATAATAAGATTAAGTTTAAATTTTGGTCGAAAATTCCCGGGTCGTCACAACACCGATGAATTTGAAGATATTCTCGATTCCATCCGCAAATCAACAATTGATTTCACGCTACACTTAACAGAACGAATCATGGCTATCCGAGAAGAACACAACCTCTATCTCCAGAGAGAAGACAATAACGTTGAAATCCTAGAAGAACGCATTCAAGACTTTATAAATACCCTACACGATCATATCTACCGCGAAGAAAGGCAACGAGAGCACAATTCAGTGGTTCACACTATTCTTGAGACAAGATTCTGTCGAGATCAGAAGATCATTTACTCTAAGGTTTACAATGCCTTAGCCGGATCTACACTTCCTTTCTCAGCAAACCAACGAGCACTACTGACTCTCATCCGGAAGCATATGGATCTTTCCACCGGACGCCCGGCTTATCACTCTGATTTGCAAATGATCGAGGATATTCACAACTTTTTTGCTCTCTTGGAAAGAGATAATTTCGAAAGTACACCAGACATGCTAGTGATTTATGTAACAATCGATCACCACGTTGATCTAATTATCAAAGAGTTACGAGATGCAATTACAGAAGAAGTAAGATGCAACAATCCATTCTCTCATCTTGAACCAGACTAAGTCAACATTGCCACCTACATTATGAAGCAGATAGCACGTATCTTCCACGAATCCACGGATCCAAGTTTCACATTTAAAGCCGGATGCCGGGAGATATACTCAAAGACGGTGACATTAATGCTCGGGTCAGGATTTCTTTTCACTTCTTTTCAGCTTTACTTTTTGACCAATCTGTGCAAAGGTACAGACTCTTACTGTAGAGATCACCATTCCGAAGATTTTGAGATACTAAAATACAGTTTCTAACACTATTTGAAGACCTCCGAAATGAGCATCCTATCAGAGAGATAATCACCACCAGCACTGCCTCAATGATTGACATTCATGGCTCAACCAACAGAGCCGTGGATCATATTCTCCTCGGACTTCAAGATTTATCACGAGCCGAAACTGCACACTATCTATCCTTCAGAAGATCTTCAAGAGAAGTACCGGATCTTCTACCACTTTTGGTCCGACACTTTCTCAGGATTTACCCACCAAGACTCACATTCCCTCGAGAAGACCAAGATTACAACCACCAACGAGGAATGTTTTCTTTCTAACCATCACTACGGTCGAGCCAACGACCTTAAACAAAAGCGCTTCTCGGGAGGCAACCCGTGCAATAAAATAGAGTAGAAGAATAAAGGATGACAAATGAGCCGATCAATAAAGGACGCAACTTCAAAGATTAAAAGCCAGCCAGTATCTTCACAAGCAACATCTGCTAGGGGTACTCCTTTCTTCCCGTTACTAGCTCAAATTTTAAATTATGCCACATCCTAGCTTATCACTAAGTGTGGGATCCAACCCAAATAAACACTAGACAAATATTCTCAAATCTTCAACTAAAAATCCTAAGTGTGGGATACACTAGGAACATTGAGGATAATATTCGTTTAAGTGTGGGATGTTGGTATAATCTTTTTACGCTATATTAAAATAACCCATTACGAAGATGCCAAGTTCTTAAGCAAAATTTCAAAAATTTTAACAAGAGAAAGCCTTTTCGAAAAAGTATTCTTGAAAACCTAAAACGTTTGTAAATAAAAGTAAGGTTTAAGTAGGGTGGAAATCTAGTTAGGTCAAACCAAATCTCTAATAAAGTATTGCATGACTTGGTATTATCGACCTAAATTGATTATGGTGAGGCACCCAAATAAGACCATCATTCATCTTTAATGCTTCACTATTTTTCGTTGAGAGTGCGGATGTATGTGCTCAGAATCAGAACTTGCTTTAGATCTGCATTTCCAAAGCAGCGAAACGTGATTCAGTTATAATCAGAAGAGCTAGCCATTTGTCAAAAATAAACCTTTCACACCTTCACTACTTCTACTTCACTACCTCATTCACATCATCTTTACTATCACTCGAAAAATCAAAAAACCCGATGTTATAAACCCCTCAAGTATCATGGCAAAGGTCTTGAAAAAATTTTACTAGCAAAAAGTTTCTCGAGATGAAATCTATCTCTAAAAAAACAAAAAAAAGAGAGCAGAACTTATAAAGAGAAACGCCAAAGAAGAACTTGACAAAAAATGATTATCAAATGAAGAAAAGTTCAAAAGTGCTTCTTAAAAATATCAGCACTCCTATCTATCTTAAATTCTGAATAAAAGTCTACGGAAAGACTCTATCACCTTTTTCTCACCCCTCAAAAACAACTTCACCACCACTTCAAAAATCCTTTCCATCATTGACAAATGACCTAGAAGCTAGCCTAAGTCATGTAACCTCCCGCACGCTTGCAGAGATTGTTTCAATCCTAACATAAATAACTCATCTTACTTTTCACTCTTATAATAGAAAGCAAACCGCTTAGGCTATTAGAAACGAAACTTCAAAAAGATTTCTTAAGGTAAAAATGAGAGTTTACTTGAGGACAAGCAAAGTATAAGTGTGGGATATTTGATATCGGCTAAAAAGTCACATTTTCACCCCGGTATTAAGGCCCAAAAAACAAGAAAGATTCGAACTTTATTGGCACAATACCCACTTCTCCAGTCAATATTGAAGATCAAGTAATTACGAAGACAGTGCAAAAAGAATCAAGATAATCGGAGCTAAAACGAAGATTCTAGAGCGAAAATAGTGAAAGACAAGAAATCAATTTACGATCCAGTGAATCAGCAAGCCAAACGGCTTGCCAAATGGGCTGCCAAATGGCCTGCCAGTATGGCAAATGGCCTGCCACACACCCTAGGCAAACGGGCTTGATAAACGGGATGGCCTGCCAAACGGCCCCTATAAACGGCTTGCCAAACAGCCTGCCAGCCATTTACAGACAAATTTCAAGATTATTTAAAGGGTCTTTGTCATTCATTCCAACACACACTTCAATTCGCTTCTTTCTCTCTCTTGTACAATATTAGTCATACTTTCAAGGTCTTCGACTCCGTGCGGAAAATCTAATAACCGGAGTAGAACGTCGAAGATTGTATCAGGAGCGGTCTGGAGTTTGAAGTTGTCACTTTTGTATTCGGAACTCGTTTAATCTACTGGTATTTCTATCCTTTATCTTTATATAATGTCTTCTATCGTTATGATCTGTGATGTTGTTGCCATGATTAGCGAGTAGTTATCTTTAGTGTATGCTATGATGTAATAAGTCACAATGCTGAAATAATATTATGGTTTGTGTATGCTATCAAAATACTTTCCGATTATGCTTTAAACTCAATAACTTTTCCAACTAATAGAACGTAGTTATTGACTTTGTTATTGGGAAGTAGTGAACCCCGATTCAGAGTACACTATCTGTGTTACCCCTTGGTAAGAGAAGTCTATCTGATACAATGTAAGATTGACTGAGGCACACCGGTTGTAGTAAGTCTATAAAGCTTTGGATTCTGAAAGAGGACTCTTTCGTAGTGAAACATCTAACTAGACCCTTAGTACATTGTCAGTCCCAGACCATGCTAGTGTAGTCACCAAGCATATAAACTTCGTACGTGCATGCTGAAGCACAACGGTTGTTGTAAGCTATACCTCTGCTAAGTAAGTCCATGGAACCCCGGTCAGTGCTGATTAGTACACTTCACCCATAACGCGGTCTCAAGCATTGCACCCCGCTTGAGGGATTCTTGGTTAATTAAGGAACTATTTGTTTAAACACATAAAGGATTGGACCGTTAGGATAACCGAATGTGTTCATGGAAGTCAACTAGACTTGGCCATGGTGTTCTTTATGGTTGAACCCTTTTTAAGGGCCTACATATCTTTTAAACCCAATCATTAACGAAAGCATTGAAACACATCATGTCTCTCGGATATGGTAAACCTTGTATTCTATTATGCTCAAGAAAGTTTAGACCTTTGTGGAATGTTAATACGTCACCCAACCGAGTCGCTCAATTGGATGAGCCGTCTGAACGTGTATGCCTGTAGTCAGACTACACGAGCGTCGGGGGTAGAGGACGTTGCTGTCTATTTAGAATCTTCAAGCCTATCGCATTACCCAGTGACATGTCTTATGACGGGGGCGTTTAGGTCCAGTGTAATGAATACAAGGTCCCTACCTATTCATGAGCCAGCATTCCATAATCTCGGCAAAGTAACTGATGAAATCATAGTATGCAGTTGTTTTAACCTTATCCAAATTACGAATTTTATTGCATTTACTTTATCTATCTTATAAACTAGAAAAACCCAAAGTTAGGTAACCACTACTCCTTCTTTTTATAACTATCTTAAGCTTTAAATACAGGTTAGATTCTACTGATATCTTAAAAATACGACCCTAGGTCATACTTCCCTTACTCATAATAAGGAGTAGTACGATTTAGGCCCTGCTAAATATAAATTTAAAACAGTACCCCCTCTTGGTGATTGATTCTGATGTGTTGCGACCTAATGACACTGCACAAATAAAACCGTCTGTTTCGGTCATATCACACACCCGGCTGTAAAAATACCCGAGAAGATTACAAGATGTATCCACATAAGGAATTTAAGCTAAACGCAAGCACCATCCGATAACTCCTATTTAGACGACATAAGAGAACAGGAACCGACCATAATCTGATCTTGCTCGGAAAGATATCGTAAAGACACACTTGGGAAATATTAGGCAACACTCATGTGTAAGCCCTTCATCCGACCAAGAGTGTGTCGACTGTCCGTCACATATTAGTGGATCCGACATATTATCTCGGAACAAACACTTCATCCCAGAATAAGTACTTGATTGCGGAGTAAGCACTTGATCCCGAAATGTACGAATGGTCACGGAATAAACAGATTCCCGAAATAGACACGCACTAAGTCATGCGTTCTTACAACCCACGAATCAAGGAAAGTTTGTTAGGATCTAGTATGCTACACCAATGAAAAGGGCGAATGCCACGTCACTCCTCGAATCTACAAAGTTTGTTACACCCATGAAAGGGACATATCCCATGTCATCGTTCCCTCTAACAAACTATATTCAAACACCTAGAAATACACCCCTTAAGTCATTCATTACACACACTGAATTGCATACTGTTACTCTGCCAAAATCATTACGTAACACCATTCCATTGTTCAACACAAGTCCGATTGAGATTCCGATCAATGTCGAAGCTCATTCATACTTAAGATATTTAATCATTCGATCTAATCGAGTGAGATTAATCCAATCATTTGTTTTACGCCATTGAAATTCATATTTTAATCAGGGTTTGCACTGTAAGTAACTAGAGGGGGGTGAATAGTTACATAGTCGATTTTCAAGATGTTAACTAGTGGAGTGTTTGGATTTATAATCAAAGAGATAAAGGAAGAGAGAACAAACACGACGATTTATAGTGGTTCGAGAAGATGTTAACTAGTGGAGTGTTTGGATACAACACTAGTACTTCGATAAGCCGCAACTTGTAAACTCTTATGTTCCTTTGAAGACTTCACAAACACCTAAATATCTTACCACATGATCCTAATGTTCTAACCTAGTGAAATCACAACTATCTTCTAGATCCCTTTAAGAAGATAGTTCACTAGTAAGCTTACAACTTAAGCTTACAAGTACTCTTGTTAGAATCACTCTAAAAGATTACAATAAGTATATGAATATGATAAAATATAAGTGCAAGAGGTAAGTCTTTAAGTGCTTCAAGGCTTGACTTTTATAGGAAAGAGAAATCTACCTAGAGTTTGTGTGGCTCACTTCACGGTCGACTGTGGTTCGACCGTGTACCACCTGACATCTAAAAATATAGCCGTTTATTCCTTTGAATTTTGTCATTTTCCCTTATTGAATGGATGCAACTAGATGCCAAGTGTTTCTAAAATCATCTTTATTACCCCTTTTATTTTGGACATTTGTATTGAAGTCGACATGTCTTGTAAAAGAGGAAAGTCTTTAGTCTTTGACCATCAATATTGATTTCTTAATTAGACCAATGCAGATTTTTGTTTCTAGAAAAAGCATTAGCCTCCAAAACTTCATCAACCCTTCTTGATTACTTGTCATTTTGCTAATGGAAGTATCTTGATCTTTGGAACCTTGTTACATCTTGAATGAACTAGTTTGTATGTAGTTGGAACTTAATTGAATGTTATTACAACTTTTTCTAGCACAAGATTAAGTACACATACACACAAATGATAATTAGGAGTCATGGGAGAGCACCTCTTAAATTGGGACTTTAATGACCATTATTTGTATGCATCAATGATATTTTGTAATAAGGTAAAAGTATAATACATTTGATGTTAAACCTTAATTAAGTCTTAAAGTATCATTAAGATGCCATTAGGTGTGATCAGTGAAGATTAACATCTTTTATTTTAAAACTTTTTTGAAAACAAAAAGGGCAACTATTCTTAATATATTTAAAAAGGTTTCGTGAATTATATATGTCGGGAAGTGATCAAACACAATGTGGACGATTTTATTAACAGAAAAAACTGCGGTCAATCCATGGTCAGCCGTGAGGTTGACCGCAGATCAATAGTTTTGAAAACGAGTTAAGTGTATTTTCAAAACAGTGATACATGGCATCCACGGTTATGCCTGCGGTCGACTGTGGTTCAGCCATGTAGGATTTTTACCAAATTAATTATTATGTATTGGTCTTTTGCTAGAGATTGTGTAGGCTTATGAACTTGTGTCGTATTGCATGTGATTAAACACTTAAGTCCTTTGTGTCATCATCAAAACAAAGTGTTAGCATTTACATATTATCATTGGATCATTAACCAACATTCTCCCCTTTTTTGATGATAAAAAATATATAGGTAAGTGCTTAGTCATGTAAGCTGACACAAGTGTTAACATCACTTACCATACACTTTCTCCCCATTTTGTCGAAACAAAAAGATTAGCTCCCCCTGGAACTAAGCGCGCATTAGAGTAATGCTCCCCCTTAAGATGTACAGGACAACCAACTGTATGGCTCCCCCTAGAACCATAATACATAAGAAACGTAGCAAGCACAATACATATTACAACATAATGAATGGTACATGACAATAGCAAGTCTTGTTAAAGTTTTAATACTATGGTAAGTGTTGTAACTACCTTCCCTTAAA
Source organism: Rutidosis leptorrhynchoides (assembly GCF_046630445.1). Lineage (NCBI taxonomy): Eukaryota > Viridiplantae > Streptophyta > Magnoliopsida > Asterales > Asteraceae > Rutidosis > Rutidosis leptorrhynchoides. Next base: position 155,133,146 of record NC_092335.1, on the reverse strand, counting down.
TTTATTTTAACCAACATTTTTAGATTAATGATAGACGCCATTGGTGCTAAATGCATCGAAGATGGTTGATCCTTCATTGTCAAAAGAGAGAACGATGACCAAATGTGCAACCCAAAAGGTGATGGGAATTGTTGAGACGGGTTGGGGCATTTGAAGAGGAGTAATGGCACCAATATATCGGAATAGACGATTGAGATGGTTCGAGTATGGAAGAGGACGATTGGATATTTCACGAAGGTATGCATCCGTTGGATCATAATGTGAGCGATATTGATGGGTTCATGAGCAAGGAATGACCACAAGATGGAAACTTCGGTTCCCGAGATGTGAGTAGCGGTAGGTTCCCTACAATTGACATTGCTATGGATGACATTCATAAGGAGTTGAAGATCATGGCGGATTTCCATGTCTTGAAGGCGAATTCATTGGTGAGGGTCACGAGGTGCTGCCGGAAGGGAGAGGATGTCTAAGACGGTTTTTAATTGAAATGTGGGATGTAGTGATCTTAGATCAGTGTGAGGAGTGTAGAAAGAATGCCCATTGGATGGAATGTCCATGACGGTGGCAAATTGTGCTAGATGCCAAGTGTAGGGTATATCGAAAAGTCAGAATGTGACTTATTCGGGATTGGAAACATCGAGGTGAGCGTAAACTCCCTAATGAGGGTTGGATAAATGACTTCATCAAGTTCAAGGAATGAAAAACAACCATTTTGAGTGAAAATTTGTGTTAGATCGGGAAATTCGTTATGGTGAACAACACGTTCTTCATGAAGTGTCCTTGTCTCCATGTGTTGTCGGTTGTTAGTGATGCATTGACGTCTTGTGTTAGTCATTTCCTCGGAAGGCAACGTTTTTAGCCAAATATCCATGTTTACAATATGTTTTTGAAAAACTATACGCTAAACATATGTAGATTAGTCCTTTTCTAGACTCAATTTAAGAACAAATTTGAAAGTAAGTTGTGCCATTTTTTTGAAAATTTAGACAAGTTTCATCATTTTACTTTATGTTTTCCAAGTATTGATAAAAGTCATGAGATTGACAAGTATCATAATGGCTTGTTCAAACATTTGTGTGTGCATTAGTGGGTTTGTAAACATTAGTTCTCAAAACATGTATGGGATTTATGCAAGAAAATATTTCCATGGCACATTTTGATGAATAATAAGTCCCATAAAAGTTTGTTTACACATAATTGGATAGATTCATGCAAGAAATACAAGTGTTCTTAGTAGTTTAAAGAACTCTAAGTAATTAAAACAAGTATAAGCAAATTTAAATGAAAAATTTTGATGCTTAGGCCGCATGCAATTGCTCGTCACCTGGCTCCGTTACGCATCGCCACCACCTGACCACCATCACCAGCAAACCGCCACTCGCTGCAACGGCTCTAACGAATGAAAAGTGGTGCCCACTTCAATTTTTGAAATTTTGGATCCGTTACTTCTTTTTTTTTTATTTTTTCCAACCCATTTCATAAATAATACATTCTCACTATCAAATTTTCTCACTTTCAAATTTTCACTCTCAATTTATACACAAAAATGGTTTCCACAAACACGGTTATGTTCGAGATTCACGGCGGCGGGTTGTTTTCCGATGACATGGACCGATACGACGAAAAGAAGGTCTTCGAGTGGCTCGAGGATAACAATAAATGGGCGTGGCTACTCGGAACTGCAATAATCAACTCGACAGATGTCGTGTAGTATACGAAACATATTTGGGACGATCTTCCTCACGTAACTGATCGTAGTTAGGATGGTTATTATACCGATGAATCGGCATTTAGTTTATTTACTCGTTTTTTATGTACTAGTTTTTTTTTGTACTCGTGTTTTTTTGTACTCGTATATTAATTTTAATGTAAGCGTATTTTTATTAATTAATGTAATCGGTTTTTTTTTCTAATTCGTATTTTTTTATTTTTTTAGTTTATAAAAGTTATTTATATTTATATTTTAAGTTTTAAATAATAATAAAAATGGGTAAAGTGGGGTGGTTAAGTTTATGATTGTGAGGGTTTAGTGAAAGAAATGTTAAAGTATATGTGCTGATGTGACGCTGATGTGGCGGGTAAAAGTAGTGTTAAAATTGGGAACCATTGCAAGTGGCCTTACCTTGAAGAGGTTTGAAAGCTTTTTGGATCACTTAGAGATGTACTTGGAAATAGGACAAAAAGAAATGAAATCCAGTGGATGGGGTTCAAGAAAGAGGTGTGGTTGGTGGAAAAGTTGTTTGGATGATAAAGAGGGTAAGTAAAAAACAAAATAATTCGTCACATGTCAGGCGGTCGGGCTCACGGTCGACCGCCGTTCGACCGTGCGTGAACTGTAGAAAATTTTATGGAATATGTTCCATCATTCCCAACCCATTCCTAAGCAAATTAAAGGTCTCATTTTTAAGGGCTTAGTAAACATATCAGCTATGTTTTCTGCGAATTCCACCTTATCTATCACAATATTTCCTTTTTGGACGTGGTCACGAAGAAAGTGGTGCCTAATGTCAATGTGTTAGTCCTAGAGTGTAATGTTTGATTTTTAGATAGGTGTATAGCACTTTTATTATCACAACATATGGGTATTTCAGATGAGATGATACCATAATCGATGAAGGTTTGTTTCATCCATAGCACTTGTGCACATGCTCTCCCCACGACAACATATTCGGTTTCGGTTGTGGATAGTGCAACAGACGTTTGCTTCTTTGAGAACCATGATGTTAAGCAAAGACCTACGAATGCGTATACTCCGCTTGTGCTTTTTCTATCGATCATTGACCGTCCATGGTCGGAATCTACAAAGCACATAATGTCAACCCCGGTGAACTTTGGATACCATAATCCAAGATGCATTGTTCCTTTTAAGTATCTAAAGATCCTTTTAACCGCTTCAACGTGTGACGTCTTTGGATTTTCTTGAAATCTTGCACACAAGCACACACTAAACATGATGTCCGGTCTACTCGTCGTTAAGTATAGAAGAGAACCGATCATTCCTCTATGTTTGGTGCTATCGAATGACTCTCCTTTTCCTTCTAACGTACGTTTCACATTGGTTGCCATAGGAGTCACCATTGGATTTGAGTTCTCCGTTCCAAATTTCTTGATCATTTCATGAATGTACTTTTGTTAATTGATGAATGTTCCGTCTTCTAGATGTTTGATTTGAAGTCCGAGAAAGAACTTGAGCTAACCCATCATGCCCATTTCAAACTCATCATGCATTAACTTAGAAAACTCATTGCTAAGAGATTCGTTACTAGATCCGAATACAATATCATCAACATATATTTGAACTATAACTAGATCCTTTTCATGCTTTTTGATAAATAATGTATTGTCAATTTTACCCATTTCATATCCATGGTTAATTAAGAATGTTCTAAGTCTTTCATACCATGCTCTAGGAGCTTGTTTGAGTCCATAAAGAGCCTTTTTAAGTTTAAAAACATTATAAGATTTTTCAAAATCTTCAAAGCCCGGAGGTTGTATGTCATAACCCGACCTTAACCATAAGGACGAATACAATAACATATGATTTCATCGCGAGGTATTGACCTCTATATGCGACATTTTTCAAAAACTGCATTTGTTTTTACAATACAAACCATAGCTTTTATTACAAATACAAGGTTTAAACAACTTAATAAGGATTATCGTTTAGCGATAATCTTAGACTTACAAACTTTACATGTGATAATAACAATACGACCTCCAACATATTTTACATTACAAATCCTCCGATATGCAGTTTTATTTTTGACACAAATATGCATACTCAAGATCTTGCTTAAATTCAACATGTTGCAGCGGAAGCTTTTAGTTATCACCTGAGAATAAACATGCTTAAAACGTCAACATAAAGTTGGTGAGATATAGATTTAATGCCGGCAGCAATATATATATATATAGACCACAAGATTTCATATATAAACAATTTAATAAAAATATTCTAAGTGGTTGAGCACTTGGTAACCATACTTAACATTTAATCACGTCGCATATTCCCTTTATTATGAAATCTTCTACACCGTACCAAGTGTAGTCACGAAACGAAGTACTGTGCAACCGTTGAATACTGGTCGTCCAGTCCGGTTGGGATTGTCAGGCCCGATAGATCTATCAACAGGATTCGCGTTTACAATACCGCTGTAAATAGTAGTTACCAAGCTACAGGGAAGTATGCCAGTGGTACAACTCAACGTAGAATATATTTTTCAGTTACTTGTGTCCATATCGTAAAACATAAAATACATGTATTCTCATCCAGAAATATTTAGAGTTTAAAAGTGGGACTATATACTCACTTTTGCCTTGAAGATATATATATTTTGACTTGGTCTCCGGTTGATATCACGAACCTATCCATATATAATATATCAATATATTTTCATTTTAAACAATCGTCACGTATATATACTTATAATGCTTTTAATGTCTTCTTAGTCCGTAGTTAGCAATTCAATTTTAATGGTTCATATTTAGGTGTTCAATAAATAAATAAAACCCCCATCGAAATAAATAAAACCCCCATCGAAATAAATAAAACCCCCATCGTATTTGTATTGGTCGGGATTAATCTTGACCCATGGTACCTATATTGTCAAGAAAACGTATTGCGTACAATCATGGGATCTTATGATTAATCTTCTCGTATAGTTTATGGGTGATCCTGAAATATATAAAATTAAATTATGAGTACATATATATAAAATATCATGTTATTTTAGAAAGATGTGATTTATTTAATTTTTCTCCAATTATTTTCGTGGCTAAACTAGTTTTGGATATCCGATCTTGTTTTAGTCATAGTTTCTTCGTTACAACTCCGTTTTCGTTGGTTCAACTTGCCACTTCCTTGGATCGAGTCCTTCTTTAAGAATATGAACTGTAAATACCTTAGTTTGTATTCGAAATCACAGGTCATAGGTCAAACTTTGGTGAAACTTATGAAGTTGATCATTTTCCATCATGTAAACAACCTTAAATGATTATTTTTCTAAAAATACTTATACTTTGAGTTAAATCATGAAATTTTTATGTGTTAACATATTCATAGTAAATATCAATTTTCCAGAAAATAAGCCTCCAATTCAAAGTTCAAGATGGTTTTTAATTATCCAACCCAAAACAGCCCCCGGTTGTACTCCGACGACGTAAATTCAGTTTTTAAGGTGTTCTTTGAAAAACCAAGTTTTACCTTGTTAAGTTAGCATATCCTTATGATATATTACAGGTTTTAAAGTATTTTAAAAGTTAAGTTAGAAGGATCTATTTAGTTTGCAAACAAGTTTGAAAACATTCAAACTATGTTCTTGTTGTTAAAATTTTATACCATAAAATAAGATAACTATATATATATGAATCGAATAAGGTTATGAACAAAGTTACTACCTCAAGTTACTTGGACAAGGTTGCTGTAAAAGAGAAGTAAAAACCTAGAATCAAAAGAGTGGTGGAGTTAGATGAAAGATTGGAAGTAAACTTGTGTTCTTGGAAGGATTCTTGAAGTGTTTTTGTAAGGGTTTTCTTATGGTGATTAAGTGATGTTTTTGAAGCTAGATCTTCATGGTTGTGGGCTGAGATGGTTAAGGGTTTTAAGGCTCTTGAAAGTGTGTTCCTAACTAGCAAAATGATGTAGCAAAATTGAAAATGGATGGAGTATATATGGTGGTGATGGTGGCGTGAATGATGAAGATCATGGACAAAATTTATGTTGTAATTTTGTGTAATTATTCATACTATCATACAAAAGTAATTACCTTATACTTAAGGCATGAACAAGAGAGTTACCTTATACATAAGGCATGAACAAGGGCTGGTTGGTGGTGATTTGATGTGTATATACCAATAGTAAATACGTATAGAAGCTAGGTATGATACGAGTACATATACTCTAAATATACGTATAGAAATCTTGTGAAAACGGAACGAGGATTCAAATATAGTTATCTTTTGTGAATATACTTATATTGTTTTATGTATTTAAGTCCTTAAAAAGTGATTAAATACATTACATATACGATATATGTATAAACATTATAGGTTATAAGTATTTATATCAAAAAACGTTACTTAAAGTTATCGTTTTGAAAACTTAAGTTAGTAGTTTCAAAATATACTTATAACTTATTGTTATTAATACAAAATGAGATATTAAAACATCCTTAGATCATGTTAAATATGTATATATACATATATATACACAAACGTATAATTATCATATGTTATATAGTTCGTGATATCATCGGTCAAACTAGACGGTCAAACGTTGTGTAAATCTCTTTTCAAAAACATAAGTCTCAACAATTTGGGTTGCTTATCATGTTGGTAAGGTTTAATTTATGTAAATATTAATCTTATAAGTATAGATCGATCGAAAAAGTCCGGGTCATTACAGTACCTACCCGTTAAATAAATTTCGTCCCGAAATTTTAAAATCGTACCTATTTTGCGTCATCGGGAAACAAATGCGGGTACTTTTGTTTCATTTGATCCTCTCACTCCCAAGTAAACTCGGGACCTCTTCGTGCATTCCAACGAACTTTAACGATCGATATGTTGCTCTGCTTGAGCCGTTTAACTTCACGGTCCATGATCTCGATTGGTTCTTCTATGAATTGTAGTTTCTCGTCAACTTGAATTTCTTCAAGAGGAATGGTGAGGTCTTCCTTTGCAAGACACTTTTTAAGGTTCGAGACGTGAAATGTATTATATACTCCAACGAGTTGTTGCGGTAACTCGAGTCAATAAGCTACCGGTCCGATGCGTTCGATAATTTTGAACAGGCCTACATACCTTGGGTTTAGTTTACCCCTTTTTCCAAAACGTATTACACCTTTCCAAGGTGACACCTTTAACATAACCATGTCACCGATCTGAAACTCTAATGGTTTCCTTCGGACATCGGCGTAGCTCTTTTGGCGACTACGGGCTGTTTTCAATTTCTCCTTGATTTGCACTATCTTCTCAGTAGTTTCATGGATGATCTCGGGTCCAGTTAATTGTCGATCTCCTACTTCGTTCCAACAGATAGGGGATCTACACTTCCTTCCATACAGTGCTTCGAATGGTGCAGCTTTAATGCTCGCATGATAACTATTATTATACGAGAATTCTGCTAATGGTAGATATTTATCCCATCCGTTTCCAAAATCGATCACACATGCCCTAAGCATGTCTTCAAGAGTCTGAATTGTTCTTTCACTCTTCCCGTCAGTTTGCGGATGATATGCGGTACTCATATCCAAACGAGTTCCTAGGGCCTCCTGTAGTGATTGCCAGAACTTTAATGTAAATCTACTATCACGATCGGATATAATGGAAATAGGTATTTCATGCCTTGAAACAATTTCCTTTATGTATAATCGTAATAGTTTCTCCATTCTATCCGTTTCCTTTATAGGCAAGAAATGTGCAGATTTGGTGAGACGATCAACTATTACACAAATGGTGTCATAACCCCAGGCAGTCTTAGGTAATTTTGTGATGAAATCCATGGTAATACCATCCCATTTCCATTCTGGGATTTCTGGTTGTTGAAGTAATCCTGACGGCTTCTGGTGTTCTGCTTTGACTTTGGAACAAGTTAAACATTCCTCAACATATGTTGCAACGTCTGTCTTCAAATTAGGCCACCAATAATGCGTCTTAAGATCTTGATACATCTTTCCAACTCCAGGATGTATCGAGTATCTTGTCTTATGTGCCTCATTCAATATTAACTTCCTTAATCCACCCAACTTTGGTACCCAAATACGGTTTGCAAAATATCGAATTCCATCTTCCCGCATAATGAGTTGTTTCCCATACTTCTTCATTATTTCATTTCCTATGTTTTCTTTAGTAAGAGCTTCTCGTTGAGCCTCTTTGATTTGTGAGTTGAGATTCATGCGAATTTTTATGTTCATTGCTCGTACTCGAATTGGTTCTCGTTCCTTTCTGCTTAAAGCGTCGGCCACTACATTCGCTTTCCCGGGATGATAGCGAATCTCACAATCGTAGTCGTTTATCAGCTCGACCCACCTACGTTGCCTCATGTTCAGCTATTTCTGATCGAAAATATGTTGAAGACTTTTATGATCAGTAAACACAGTGCATCTAACCCCATATAAGTAGTGTCTCCATATCTTCAACGCAAACATGACTGCTCCCAGTTCTTGATCATGCGTCGTATAATTCCGCTCGTGAATCTTCAATTGTCGGGATGCGTATGCAATAACTTTCTTTTGTTGCATAAGAACACAACCAAAACCTTGTCGCGAAGCGTCACAATATATTTCAAAATCATCGTTCCCTTCAGGTAACGATAAAATAGGCGCCGTAGTTAACTTCTTCTTCAGTAATTGAAATGCGTTCTCCTGCTCCGAGGTCCATTCGTATTTCTTCCCTTTTTGCGTTAATGCTGTCAACGGCTTAGCTATTTGGGAAAAATCTTGAATAAACCTTCTATAATAACCGGCTAAACCCAAAAATTGGCGTATCTGCATTGGTGTTTTAGGAGTCTCCCATTTTTCAATGGCCTCAATTTTAGCTGGATCAACCTGAATTCCTTTGCTACTAACAACGTGACCAAGAAATTGCACTTCTTTCAACCAGAAAGCACACTTAGAAAATTTAGCGTATAGCTGTTCTTTTCTCAACAACTCTAATATTAACCTTAAATGCTGCTCATGCTCTTGCTCACTCTTGGAATAGATAAGAATGTCATCAATGAAAACAATAACAAACTTATCTAAATATGGACTACAAACTCGATTCATGAGGTCCATGAATACAGCTGGCGCATTCGTCAATCCAAACGGCATGACCAAAAATTCGTAATGACCGTAACGTGTCCGAAAAGCAGTTTTCGGTATATCTTCTTCTTTGACGTTTAATTGATGATAGCCCGATCTTAGGTTAATTTTCGAGTACACACATGATCCTTGGAGTTGATCAAATAAGTCGTCAATTCTCGGTAGTGGATACCGATTTTTGATAGTTAACTTATTTAATTCACGATAATCTATACACATCCTAAAAGATCCATCTTTCTTTTTAACAAATAGAATCAGAGCTCCCCACGGTGAAGTACTTGGTCGTATGAATCCACGATCCAGTAATTCTTTTAACTGACTCTGAAGTTCTTTTAACTCGGACGGTGCAAGTCTATATGGAGCACGGGCAACAGGTGCAGCTCCTGGTACTAAATCTATTTGAAATTCTACAGATCTAAATGGAGGTAATCCCGGCAACTCTTCCGGAAAAACTTCAGGAAAATCTCTTGCCACAGGCACGTCGTTGATGCACTTCTCTTTTTATTTCTTTTCGACTTTATTAACATGTGCTAGAATAGTATAACATCCCTTTTCTAAACACTTCTTGGCTTTCAAACAGCTAATGAGTTATAACTTTGAGTTACCCTTCTCTCCATAAATCATCACCGGCATTTTATCCTTACAAGGAATGCGAATTGCCTTCTTGGCACACACAACTTCAGCTCCTACTTTGGACATCCAGTCCATGCCGACTATTACATCAAAACTTCCTAATTCTACGGGTATCAAGTCAATTTTAAACGTTTCTCCGGCTAAATTTATTAGCTAACTCAATCATGTACTTAGCATCTAGAGGTAATGATGAACAATTCAATTTAGTGTAAAAATTTCTACACACGTAACTTCTATCGGCACCAGTATCAAATATAATAGATGCTGATAAGTTATTAATGGTAAACGTACCCGTAACAAGCTCCGGGTCTTCACATGCCTCTCTAGCATTAATAATAAATGCTCTCCCACGTGCAGGTCCGATATTCTTCTCAGGATTCGGGCACTGGCTCTTATAGTGACCTTGTTTTCCACACCCATAACAAGTAATGATAGCCAAAGCAGTTCTATTTGCATTGGTGGCAGGAGTCTTGGTACCATTTGTATTTGTAACGAGAGCCCTACAATCTTCAGCAAGATGACCCTTTCGATTACATTTGTTGCATACCACATTACAGTAGCCAGAGTGATGTTTGTGGCATCGGTTACATAAAGGATTTTGTCCTTTGTAACCAAAGCTTAAACCACTACCCGCTCCTTGCATGATTTCTTGTTTCTTAAAAGATTGTTGTTGGTTACCTCGATCATAATTTCCATTCCACTTTCTTTTGTTACCTGATACCTTCACATCAGTATTGGATACTTTCTTATCCATGATGACCTGATCCATTAGCTCGTTTGCCATGGTTATAGCTTCATGAATTGTCTTAGGTTTCGTTGCTGTAACATTTGCCTTGACCTTTTTGGGCAAACCATCTTTGTACATTTCAATCTTCCGTTCTTCGGTTGGAACCAATTCAGGACATAGCAAAACTAATTCCATGAATCGCTGATTGTAGTTGGTGATTTCAGTACCAACAACCTTCAGGCTTCGTAATTCATCTTCCAACTTCCTAACCTCGTTCCTTGGACAATACTCGTTGATTAACATTATTTTGAATTCTTCCCATGGAGTATCATAAGCTACATCTCCTCCTACAGCCTTCACATAATTTTTCCACCACGTGAGTGCACTATCTTGTAAAGTGCACGATGCATACTTGGTCATGTCCTTTTCAACACAACCACTGATTTTAAACACAGTCTCCATCTTTTCTATCCACCGGGTTAAACCGATCGGTCCTTCTGTTCCACTGAATGATGAGGGCTTGCAAGCTTGAAAAGTTTTGTAGGTGCATCCTACACGAGGATTTGGGTTAACTGCAGCAGCTCTTGCAGCCTCGACCCATAACATTCTGTCGTTCACTCGCTGGTTGATGAATTCCTCGACTTCTTGTTCCGTCATTCGATTCAATCGCACCATATTCTTCTATAAGAATGAAAAGAAAATAATTATTCACATGGAATATTATAGATGTAGTGTATATTTACAGTACATTATAGCTTATTAATAATATGAACCAGGTATTATTATAAAAGCTTTTTCTTCTTATTAGCATTTTATAATTATATCTAGGGTAGTACCTACCCGTTAATGTCCATACTTAATAGCTTAGTACAGAACCAATTACTACCATCTAAATAATACTTAACCATGGAAAATTATTGCATTTCATACTTCACTATTTTACATATGCTTATCTTACATCGAACATTAAGCAAACCACACTAATAATATTATACAAAACATTATATGATCCCATGGTTTAATACGGCAGCGCATCGTTTGGTCTATTTTCTAGGACTTTTAGGTTCAAAGAATCGCTTAACGCTTATCCTGGCTGTCTGCCTATATTTTGGCGGTGTCTCCCTATATTTTGGCTGTGGGGCTGAAGAACTGGATGCCGGGATAGAACGAATAGGAATAGTGGGAATAGGGGTGGTAGTGTCTAGTGGAGTTGGTGCCACATCATCCTCACTAAACTCGGGATTTGAATTTTCTAATTCATTAGCCTTTCGTTTCTTTCCTAGTTCGAACTTGTCTTTTGTAATTTCCTGTATTTCTTCCTCGGGTTCACTTTCCTCCTCGGGTTCACTTTCCTCCTCGGGTTCACTTTCCGGGTTCTCTATAGTCGGTTCATCCGGAATTTGTGAGTCTTCCCCAAAGATATTATTTTCGTCATCGGATAGGTTAATGACTGGAACACCATCTGAAGATTCTGGTTCGGAGTTGCTGAATGTGATAACAATTTTTGAGCCCGACATCTATCACACAACAACTAACCCATTAGTACTACATAATATTTATATATAAATTTTAACCAACAATGATAAGCAATGGTTTTTAAATCAGACCCGGTCAAAGTCCAGACTTACTAATGTATCCTAACGACTTATCAGTTAGACACACTAATGCAAACCTGGTTCGCTAAGACCACCGCTCTGATACCACATGTCATAACCCGACCTTAACCATAAGGACGGATACAATAACATATGATTTCATCGCGAGGTATTGACCTCTATATGCGACATTTTTCAAAAACTGCATTTGTTTTTACAATACAAACCATAGCTTTTATTACAAATACAAGTTTTAAATAACTTAATAAGGATTATCGTTTAGCGATAATCTTAGACTTACAAACTTTACATGTGATAATAACAATACGACCTCCAACATATTTTACATTACAAATCCTCCGATATGCAGTTTTATTTTTGACACAAATATGCATACTCAAGATCTTGCTTAAATTCAACATGTTGCAGCGGAAGCTTTTAGTTATCACCTGAGAATAAACATGCTTAAAACGTCAACATAAAGTTGGTGAGATATAGGTTTAATGCCGGCAGCAATATATATATATATATAGACCACAAGATTTCATATATAAACATTTTAATAAAAATATTCTAAGTGGTTGAGCACTTGGTAACCATACTTAACATTTAATCACGTCGCATATTCCCTTTATTATGAAATCTTCTACACCGTACCAAGTGTAGTCACGAAACGAAGTACTGTGCAATCGTTGAATACTGGTCGTCCAGTCCGGTTGGGATTGTCAGGCCCGATAGATCTATCAACAGGATTCGCATTTACAATACCGCTGTAAATAGTAGTTACCAAGCTACAGGGAAGTATGCCAGTGGTACAACTCAACGTAGAATATATTTTTCAGTTACTTGTGTCCATATCGTAAAACATAAAATACATGTATTCTCATCCCGAAATATTTAGAGTTTAAAAGTGGGACTATATACTCACTTTTGCCTTGAAGATATATATATTTTGACTTGGTCTCCGGTTGATATCACGAACCTATCCATATATAATATATCAATATATTTTCATTTTAAACAATCGTCACGTATATATACTTATAATACTTTTAATGTCTTCTTAGTCCGTAGTTAGCAATTCAATTTTAATGGTTCATATTTAGGTGTTCAATAAATAAATAAAACCCCCATCGAAATAAATAAAACCCCCATCGAAATAAATAAAACCCCCATCGTATTTGTATTGGTCGGGATTAATCTTGACCCATGGTACCTATATTGTCAAGAAAACGTATTGCGTACAATCATGGGATCTTATGATTAATCTTCTCGTATAGTTTATGGGTGATCCTGAAATATATAAAATTAAATTATGAGTACATATATATAAAATATCATGTTATTTTAGAAAGATGTGATTTATTTAATTTTTCTCCAATTATTTTCGTGGCTAAACTAGTTTTGGATATCCGATCTTGTTTTAGTCATAGTTTCTTCGTTACAACTCCGTTTTCGTTGGTTCAACTTGCCACTTCCTTGGATCGAGTCCTTCTTTAAGAATATGAACTGTAAATACCTTAGTTTGTATTCGAAATCACAGGTCATAGGTCAAACTTTGGTGAAACTTATGAAGTTGATCATTTTCCATCATGTAAACAACCTTAAATGATTATTTTTCTAAAAATACTTATACTTTGAGTTAAATCATGAAATTTTTATGTGTTAACATATTCATAGTAAATATCAATTTTCCAGAAAATAAGCCTCCAATTCAAAGTTCAAGATGGTTTTTAATTATCCAACCCAAAACAGCCCTCGGTTGTACTCTGACGACGTAAATTCAGTTTTTAAGGTGTTCTTTGAAAAACCAAGTTTTACCTTGTTAAGTTAGCATATCCTTATGATATATTACAGGTTTTAAAGTATTTTAAAAGTTAAGTTAGAAGGATCTATTTAGTTTGCAAACAAGTTTGAAAACATTCAAACTATGTTCTTGTTGTTAAAATTTTATACCATAAAATAAGATAACTATATATATATGAATCGAATAAGGTTATGAACAAAGTTACTACCTCAAGTTACTTGGACAAGGTTGCTGTAAAAGAGAAGTAAAAACCTAGAATCAAAAGAGTGGTGGAGTTGGATGAAAGATTGGAAGTAAACTTGTGTTCTTGGAAGGATTCTTGAAGTGTTTTTGTAAGGGTTTTCTTATGGTGATTAAGTGATGTTTTTGAAGCTAGATCTTCATGGTTGTGGGCTGAGATGGATAAGGGTTTTAAGGCTCTTGAAAGTGTGTTCCTAACTAGCAAAATGATGTAGCAAAATTGAAAATGGATGGAGTATATATGGTGGTGATGGTGGCGTGAATGATGAAGATCATGGACAAAATTTATGTTGTAATTTTGTGTAATTAGTCATACTATCATACAAAAGTAATTACCTTATACTTAAGGCATGAACAAGAGAGTTACCTTATACATAAGGCATGAACAAGGGCTGGTTGGTGGTGATTTGATGTGTATATACCAATAGTAAATACGTATAGAAGCTAGGTATGATACGAGTACATATACTCTAAATATACGTATAGAAATCTTGTGAAAACGGAACGAGAATTCAAATATAGTTATATTTTGTGAATATACTTATATTGTTTTATGTATTTAAGTCCTTAAAAAGTGATTAAATACATTACATATACGATATATGTATAAACATTATAGGTTATAAGTATTTATATCAAAAAACGTTACTTAAAGTTATCGTTTTGAAAACTTAAGTTAGTAGTTTCAAAATATACTTATAACTTATTGTTATTAATACAAAATGAGATATTAAAACATCCTTAGATCATGTTAAATATGTATATATACATATATATACACCAACGTATAATTATCATATGTTATATAGTTCGTGATATCATCGGTCAAACTAGACGGTCAAACGTTGTGTAAATCTCTTTTCAAAAACATAAGTCTCAACAATTTGGGTTGCTTATCATGTTGGTAAGGTTTAATTTATGTAAATATTAATCTTATAAGTATAGATCGATCAAAAAAGTCCGGGTCATTACATTGTAACACATATACTTCTTCAATTATAACACCATTTAGAAAAGCACTTTTGACATCCATTTGATAAAGTTTTAAGTTATTAGCACATGAATGTGCAAGAATTAATCTTATGGACTCTAGCCTAGCGACGGGAGCAAATGTTTCATCATAATCAATTCCCTCTTGTTGGCTATATCCTTGTGCGACTAACCTAGCTTTGTTACTAACTACATTTTCGTCTTATCTAGATTGTTTCTATATACCCATTTAGTACCTATGATATTGCTCTCGCTAGGGAAAGGAACCAAATCCCATAGATCACTCCTTTTGAATTGATTTAATTCCTCTTGCATAGCTATTACCCAACTTTCATCTAATGGGGCTTACTTAATATTTTTGGGTTCTATTTGGGAGATGAAAGCATAGTTGACAATTAGGTTGAATGCTTGAGACCTAGTGGTTCTAGTGTTGATGTCTCCTATCACTTGTTCGATAAGATGATCACTAACATGTTTAAGGTCGTTTGAAGGTTCCATGTTGTCCTTACTAGGTTCTAAATGAGATCCGTCTTCATTTATTTCATTAGACTCTATTTGAGACGGCATCATTTCTATGACTTCTTGTTCTATTACATCATCGTCTACTAGAGGTTTGTTCTTAGAAGGCGGAGGAGTTTCATTAAATGTGACATCTAAGGATTCTTCTATGACATTAGTGTATTTATTTAGAACTCTATAGGCCTTACTTTCTAGTGAATATCCTAAGAACACTCCCTTGTATGCTTTGGGTTCAAACTTTGTAAGATATTCCTTTTTGTTTAAGATGAAACATTTGCACCCAAATACTCTAAGATGACTAACGGTTGGTTTTCTACCATTTAGAACTGCATAGGGTGTTTTATTCATTGATGGCCTAATTAGAACTCTATTTTGAATGTAAGTAGAGGTGGCGACGGCTTCACTCCAAAACTTTTGAGGTATTGATTGTTCATTTAACATTGTTTGACTCATTTCTTGAAGAGTTCGGTTTTTTTTTCTTTCAACAACCCCATTAGATTGAGGAGTGCGAGGAGCTGAGAAATTATGAGAAATACCATTTAAATCACAAAAGACTCCAAATTGGATATCATTATCAAATTCTCTACCATGATCCGTTCTTGTGGTCACTATTGTACAACCAAGTAGATTTTATATTTTAGTAGTACAAATTATAAATCTTTTGCACGCTTCATTTTTATGTTTTAGAAATAGTGTCCACGTGTACCTTGAAAAGTCATCTACTATCACTAAAGTATAAAAATTTCCTCCATAACTATGGACGACCGATGGCCCAAATAAGTCTATATGTAAAATTTCTAGACGCCTTTTGGTTGAGATAAAGTTTTTAGGCTTATGACTAGCATGTACTTGTTTTCATACTTTACATGCATCACAAAAATAGTTTTCATATTTTAACTTAGGCAAATCTCTAACTATGTCTTTTGAAGATATGTTATGGATTAATTTCATATTAGCATGCCCTAGTCTTCTATGCTATAAAGTAGTAGTATCATGTATAGACGTGAGGCAAATATCTACATGTTTAAAGTTGTTTAGTTTACATGTGTAAAGGCCTTTCTTTCTAATTCTATTTATGACATTTTTACCATCTTTTATTATGTGTGAGGAATTATTTGTAAATGTCATGTTATATCCTTTATCACATATTTTTTCCACACTTAGCAAGTTGAAACTTAGGTTTTTAATATGTAATACATCTTCAAGTGTAATCTTTTGATTAGTAATGTTATCTGAAATGTCCCGTTCTTATTGATTAAAAACGTTCCATATTAATTGATTTCATTGCGAGATTTTGACCTCTATATGAGACGTTTTTCAAAGACTGCATTCATTTTAAAATAAACCATAACCTTTATTTCATCAATAAAGGTTTAAAAAGCTTTACGTAGATTATCAAATAATGATAATCAAAAATATCCTGTTTACACACGACCATTACATAATGGTTTACAATACAAATATGTTACAACAAAATAAGTTTCTTGAATGCAGTTTTTACACAATATCATACAAGCATGGACTCCAAATCTCGTCCTTATTTAAGTATGCGACAGCGGAAGCTCTTAATAATCACCTGAGAATAAAAATGCTTAAAACGTCAACAAAAATGTTGGTGAGTTATAGGTTTAACCTATATATATCAAATCATAATAATAGACCACAAGATTTCATATTTCAATACACATCCCATACATAGAGATAAAAATCATTCATATGGTGAACACCTGGTAACCGACATTAACAAGATTCATATATAAGAATATCCCCATCATTCCGGGACACCCTTCGGATATGATATAAATTTCGAAGTACTAAAGCATCCGGTACTTTGGATGGGGTTTGTTAGGCCCAATAGATCTATCTTTAGGATTCGCGTCAATTAGGGTGTCTGTTCCCTAATTCTTAGATTACCAGACTTAATAAAAAGGGGCATATTCGATTTCGATAATTCAACCATAGAATGTAGTTTCACGTACTTGTGTCTATTTTGTAAATCATTTATAAAACCTGCATGTATTCTCATCCCAAAATATTAGATTTTAAAAGTGGGACTATAACTCACTTTCACAGATTTTTTACTTCGTCGGGAAGTAAGACTTGGCCATTGGTTGATTCATGAACCTATAACAATATATACATATATATCAAAGTATGTTCAAAATATATTTACAACACTTGTAATATATTTTGATGTTTTAAGTTTATTAAGTCAGCTGTCCTTGTTAGTAACCTACAACTAGTTGTCCACAGTTAGATGTACAGAAATAAATCGATAAATATTATCTTGAATCAATCCATGACCCAGTGTATACGTATCTCAGTATTGATCATAACTCAAACTATTTATATTTTGGAATCAACCTTAACCCTGTATAGCTAACTCCAACAATCACATATAGAGTGTCTATGGTTGTTCCGTAATATATATAGATGTGTCGACATGATAGGTCGAAACATTGTATACGTGTCTATGGTATCTCAAGATTACATAATATACAATACAAGTTGATTAAGTTATGGTTGGAATAGATTTGTTACCAATTTTCACGTAACTAAAATGAGAAAAATTATCCAATCTTGTTTTACCCATAACTTCTTCATTTTAAATCCGTTTTGAGTGAATCAAATTGTTATGGTTTCATATTGAACTCTATTTTATGAATCTAAACAGAAAAAGTATAGGTTTATAGTCGGAAAAATAAGTTACAAGTCGTTTTTTGTAAAGGTAGTCATTTCAGTCGAAAGAACGACGTCTAGATGACCATTTTAGAAAACATACTTCCACTTTGAGTTTAACCATAATTTTTGGATATAGTTTCATGTTCATAATAAAAATAATTTTCTCAGAATAACAACTTTTAAATCAAAGTTTATCATAGTTTTTAATTAACTAACCCAAAACAGCCCGTGGTGTTACTACGACGGCGTAAATCCGGTTTTACGGTGTTTTTCGTGTTTCCAGGTTTTAAATCATTAAGTTAGCATATCATATAGATATAGAACATGTGTTTAGTTGATTTTAAAAGTAAAGTTAGAAGGATTAACTTTTGTTTGCGAACAAGTTTAGAATTAACTAAACTATGTTCTAGTGATTACAAGTTTAAACCTTCGAATAAGATAGCTTTATATGTATGAATCGAATGATGTTATCAACCTACTGGAAAAGAGAAAAATAGATCTAGCTTCAACGGATCCTTGGATGGATCGAAGTTCTTGAAGCAGAATCATGACACGAAAACAAGTTCAAGTAAGATTATCACTTGAAATAAGATTGTTATAGTTATAGAAATTGAACCAAAGTTTGAATATGATTATTACCTTGTATTAGAATGATAACCTACTGTAAGAAACAAAGATTTCTTGAGGTTGGATGATCACCTTACAAGATTGGAAGTGAGCTAGCAAACTTGAAAGTATTCTTGATTTTATGTAACTAGAACTTGTAGAATTTATGAAGAACACTTAGAACTTGAAGATAGAACTTGAGAGAGATCAATTAGATGAAGAAAATTGAAGAATGAAAGTGTTTGTAGGTGTTTTTGGTCGTTGGTGTATGGATTAGATATAAAGGATATGTAATTTTGTTTTCATGTAAATAAGTCATGAATGATTACTCATATTTTTGTAATTTTATGAGATATTTCATGCTAGTTGCCAAATTATGGTTCCCACATGTGTTAGGTGACTCACATGGGCTGCTAAGAGCTGATCATTGGAGTGTATATACCAATAGTACATACATCTAAAAGCTGTGTATTGTACGAGTACGAATACGGGTGCATACGAGTAGAATTGTTGATGAAACTGAACGAGGATGTAATTGTAAGCATTTTTGTTAAGTAGAAGTATTTTGATAAGTATATTGAAGTCTTTCAAAAGTGTATAAATACATATTAAAACACTACATGTATATACATTTTAACTGAGTCGTTAAGTCATCGTTAGTCGTTACATGTAAGTGTTGTTTTGAAACCTTTAGGTTAACGATCTTGTTAAATGTTGTTAACCCAATGTTTATAATATCAAATGAGATTTTAAATTATTATATTATCATGATATTATCATGTATGAATATCTCTTAATATGATATATATACATTAAATGTCTTTACAACGATAATCGTTACATATATGTCTCGTTTAAAAATCATTAAGTTAGTAGTCTTGTTTTTACATATGTAGTTCATTGTTAATATACTTAATGATATGTTTACTTATCATAGTATCATGTTAACTATATATATATCCATATATATGTCATCATATAGTTTTTACAAGTTTTAACGTTCGTGAATCACCGGTCAACTTGGGTGGTCAATTGTCTATATGAAACATATTTCAATTAATCAAGTCTTAACAAGTTTGATTGCTTAACATGTTGGAAACATTTAATCATGAAAATATCAATCTCAATTAATATATATAAACATGGAAAAGTTCGGGTCACTACAGTACCTACCCGTTAAATAAATTTCGTCCCGAAATTTTAAGCTGTTGAAGGTGTTGATGAATCTTCTGGAAATAGATGCGGGTATTTCTTCTTCATCTGATCTTCACGCTCCCAGGTGAACTCGGGTCCTCTACGAGCATTCCATCGAACCTTAACAATTGGTATCTTGTTTTGCTTAAGTCTTTTAACCTCACGATCCATTATTTGGACGGGTTCTTCGATGAATTGGAGTTTTTCGTTGATTTGGATTTCATCTAACGGAATAGTGAGATCTTTTTTAGCAAAATATTTCTTCAAATTCAAGACGTGGAAAGTGTTATGTACAGCCGCGAGTTGTTGAGGTAACTCAAGTCGGTAAGCTACTGGTCTGACACGATCAATAATCTTGAATGGTCCAATATACCTTGGATTTAATTTCCCTCGTTTACCAAATCAAACAACGCCTTTCTAAGGTGAAACTTTAAGCATGACCATCTCTCCAATTTCAAATTCTATATCTTTTCTTTTAATGTCAGTGTAGCTCTTTTGTCGACTTTGGGCGGTTTTCAACCGTTGTTGAATTTGGATGATCTTCTCGGTAGTTTCTTGTATAATCTCCGGACCCGTAATCTGTCTATCCCCCACTTCACTCCAAAAAATTGGAGACCTGCACTTTCTACCATAAAGTTCTTCAAACGGCGCCATCTCAATGCTTGAATGGTAGCTGTTGTTGTAGGAAAATTCTGCTAACGGTAGATGTCGATCTCAACTGTTTCCAAATCAATAACACATGCTCGTAGCATGTCTTCAAGCATTTGTATCGTCCTTTCGCTCTGCCCATCAGTTTGTGGATGATAGGCAGTACTCGTGTCTAGACGAGTTCCTAATGCTTGCTGTAATGTCTGCCAGAATCTTGAAATAAATCTGCCATCCCTATCAGAGATAATAGAGATTGGTATTCCATGTCTGGAGACGACTTCCTTCAAATACAGTCGTGCTAACTTCTCCATCTTGTCATCTTCTCTTATTGGCAGGAAGTGTGCTGATTTGGTGAGACGATCAACTATTACCCAAATAGTATCAAAACCACTTGCAGTCCTTGGCAATTTAGTGATGAAATCCATGGTAATGTTTTCCCATTTCCATTCCGGGATTTCGGGTTGTTGAAGTAGACCTGATGGTTTCTGATGCTCAGCTTTGACCTTAGAACACGTCAAACATTCTCCTACGTACTTAGCAACATCGGCTTTCATACCCGGCCACCAAAAATGTTTCTTGAGATCCTTGTACATCTTCCCCGTTCCAGGATGTATTGAGTATCTGGTTTTATGAGCTTCTCTAAGTACCATTTCTCTCATATCTCCAAATTTTGGTACCCAAATCCTTTCAGCCCTATACAGGGTTCCGTCTTCCCGAATATTAAGATGCTTCTCCGATCCTTTGGGTATTTCATCCTTTAAATTTCCCTCTTTTAAAACTCCTTGTTGCGCCTCCTTTATTTGAGTAGTAAGGTTATTATGAATCATTATATTCATAGATTTTACTCGAATGGGTTCTCTGTCCTTCCTGCTCAAGGAATTGGCTACCACATTTGCCTTCCCCGGGTGGTAACGAATCTCAAAATCGTAATCATTCAACAATTCAATCCACCTACGCTGCCTCATATTCAGTTGTTTCTGATTAAATATGTGTTGAAGACTTTTGTGGTCGGTATATATAATACTTTTGACCCCATATAAGTAGTGCCTCCAAGTCTTTAATGCAAAAACAACCGCGCCTAATTCCAAATCATGCGTTGTATAATTTTGTTCGTGAATCTTCAATTGTCTAGACGCATAAGCAATCACCTTCGTTCGTTGCATTAATACACAACCGAGACCTTGCTTTGATGCGTCACAATAAATCACAAAATCATCATTCCCTTCAGGCAATGACAATATAGGTGCCGTAGTTAGCTTTTTCTTCAATAACTGAAACGCTTTCTCTTGTTCATCATTCCATTCAAATTTCTTCCCTTTATGCGTTAATGCAGTCAAGGGTTTTGCTATTCTGGAAATGTCTTGGATGAACCTTCTGTAGTAACCAGCTAGTCCTAAAAACTGGCGTATGTGTTTCGGAGTTTTTGGGGTTTCCCACTTTTCAACAGTTTCTATCTTTGCCAGATCCACCTTAATACCTTCTTTGTTCACTATGTGACCGAGGAATTGAACTTCTTCCAACCAAAATGCACACTTTGAAAACTTAGCGTACAATTCTTCCTTCCTCAATACTTCTAACACCTTTCTCAAATGTTCACCGTGTTCTTGGTCATTCTTTGAGTAAATAAGTATGTCATCAATGAAAACAATGACAAACTTGTCAAGGTATGGTCCACACACTCGGTTCATAAGGTCCATGAACACAGCTGGTGCATTAGTTAAACCAAACGGCATGACCATAAACTCGTAATGACCGTAACGTGTTCTGAAAGCAGTCTTTGGAATATCATCTTCTTTCACCCGCATTTGATGATACCCGCAACGTAAGTCAATCTTTGAATAAACAGACGAGCCTTGTAGTTGATCAAATAAGTCGTCGATTCTCGGTAGTGGGTAGCGGTTCTTGATGGTAAGTTTGTTCAACTCTCGGTAATCGATACACAACCTGAATGTACCATCTTTCTTCTTGACAAACAAAACAGGAGCTCCCCACGGTGATGTGCTTGGTCGAATGAAACCACGCTCTAAAAGTTCTTGTAATTGGCTCTGCAGTTCTTTCATCTCACTGGGTGCGAGTCTGTAAGGAGCACGAGCTATTGGTGCAGCTCCTGGTACAAGATCTATTTGAAATTCAATGGATCGATGTGGGGGTAATCCCGGTAATTCTTTCGGAAATACATCGGGAAATTATTTTGCAATGTGAACATCATTGATGCTCTTTTCTTCAGTTTGTACTTTCTCGACGTGTGCTAGAACAGCATAGCTGTAGTGACCCGAACTTTTCCATGTTTATATATATTAATTGAGATTGATGTTTACATGATTAAATGTTTCCAACATGTTAAGCAATCAAACTTGTTAAGACTTGATTAATTGAAATAGGTTTCATATAGACAATTGACCACCCAAGTTGACCGGTGATTCACGAACGTTAAAACTTGTAAAAAAAAAAACTATATGATGACATATATATGGTTATATATATAGTTAACATGATATTATGATAAGTAAACATATCATTAATTATATTAACAATGAACTACATATGTAAAAACAAGACTACTAACTTAATGATTTTGAAACGAGACATATATGTAACGTTTATCGTTGTAACGACATTTAATGTATATATATCATATTAAGAGATATTCGTACATCATAATATCATGATAATATAATAATTTAAAATCTCTTTTGTTATTATAAACATTGGGTTAACAACATTTAACAAGATCGTTAACCTAAAGGTTTCAAAACAACACTTACATGTAACGACTAATGATGACTTAACGACTCAGTTAAAATGTATATACATGTAGTGTTTTAATATGTATTTATACACTTTTGAAAGACTTCAATACACTTATCAAAATACTTCTACTTAACAAAAATGCTTACAATTACATTCTCGTTCAGTTTCATCAACAATTCTACTCGTATGCACCCGTATTCATACTCGTACAATACACAGCTTTTAGATGTATGTACTATTGGTATATACACTCCAATGATCAGCTCTTAGCAGCCCATGTGAGTCACCTAACACATGTGGGAACCATCATTTGGCAACTAGCATGAAATATCTCATAAGATTACAAAAATATGAGTAATCATTCATGACTTATTTACATGAAAACAAAATTACATATCCTTTATATCTAATCCATACACCAACGACCAAAAACACCTACAAACACTTTCATTCTTCAATTTTCTTCATCTAATTGAACTCTCTCAAGTTCTATCTTCAAGTTCTAAGTGTTCTTCATAAATTCCAAAAGTTCTAGTTTCATAAAATCAAGAATACTTTCAAGTTTGCTAGCTCACTTCCAATCTTGTAAGGTGATCATCCAACCTCAAGAAATCTTTGTTTCTTACAGTAGGTTATCATTCTAATACAAGGTAATAATCATATTCAAACTTTGGTTCAATTTCTATAACTATAACAATCTTATTTCAAGTGATGATCTTACTTGAACTTGTTTTCGTGTCATGATTTTGCTTCAAGAACTTTGAGCCATCCAAGGATCCATTGAAGCTAGATCCATTTTTTTCTTTTCCAGTAGGTTCATCCAAGGAACTTAAGGTAGTAATGATGTTCATAACATCATTCGATTCATACATATAAAGCTATCTTATTCGAAGGTTTAAACTTGTAATCACTAGAACATAGTTTAGTTAATTCTAAACTTGTTCGCAAACAAAAGTTAATCCTTCTAACTTGACTTTTAAAATCAACTAAACACATGTTCTATATCTATATGATATGCTAACTTAATGATTTAAAACCTGGAAACACGAAAAACACCGTAAAACCGGATTTACGCCGTCGTAGTAACACCGCGGGCTGTTTTGGGTTAGTTAATTAAAAACTATGATAAACTTTGATTTAAAAGTTGTTATTCTGAAAAAAATGATTTTTATTATGAACATGAAACTATATCCAAAAATTATGGTTAAACTCAAAGTGGAAGTATGTTTTCTAAAATGGTCATCTAGACGTCGTTCTTTCGACTGAAATGACTACCTTTACAAAAACGACTTGTAACTTATTTTTCCGACTAGAAACCTATACTTTTTTTGTTTAGATTCATAAAATAGAGTTCAATATGAAACCATAGCAATTTGATTCACTCAAAACGGATTTAAAATGAAGAAGTTATGGGTAAAACAAGATTGGATAATTTTTCTCATTTTAGCTACGTGAAAATTGGTAACAAATCTATTCCAACCATAACTTAATCAACTTGTATTATATATTATGTAATCTTGAGATACCATAGACACGTATACAATGTTTCGACCTATCATGTCGACACATCTATATATATTTCGGAACAACCATAGACACTCTATATGTGAATGTTGGAGTTAGCTATACAGGGTTGAGGTTGATTCCAAAATATATATAGTTTGAGTTGTGATCAATACTGAGATACGTATACACTGGGTCGTGGATTGATTCAAGATAATATTTATTGATTTATTTCTGTACATCTAACTGTGGACAACTAGTTGTAGGTTACTAACGAGGACAGCTGACTTAATAAACTTAAAACATCAAAATATATTAAAAGTGTTGTAAATATATTTTGAACATACTTTGATATATATGTATATATTGTTATAGGTTCATGAATCAACCAGTGGCCAAGTCTTACTTCCCGACGAAGTAAAAATCTATGAAAGTGAGTTATAGTCCCACTTTTAAAATCTAATATTTTTGGGATGAGAATACATGCAGGTTTTATAAATGATTTACAAAATAGACACAAGTACGTGAAACTACATTCTATGGTTGAATTATCGAAATCGAATATGCCCCTTTTTATTAAGTCTGGTAATCTAAGAATTAGGGAACAGACACCCTAATTGACGCGAATCCTAAAGATAGATCTATTGGGCCTAACAAACCTCATCCAAAGTACCGGATGCTTTAGTACTTCGAAATTTATATCATATCCGAAGGGTGTCCCGGAATGATGGGGATATTCTTATATATGCATCTTGTTATTGTCGGTTACCAGGTGTTCACCATATGAATGATTTTTATCTCTATGTATGGGATGTGTATTGAAATATGAAATCTTGTGGTCTATTGTTACGATTTGATATATATAGGTTAAACCTATAACTCACCAACATTTTTGTTGACGTTTTAAGCATGTTTATTCTCAGGTGATTATTAAGAGCTTCCGCTGTCGCATACTTAAATAAGGACAAGATTTGGAGTCCATGCTTGTATGATATTGTGTAAAAACTGCATTCAAGAAACTTATTTTGTTGTAACATATTTGTATTGTAAACCATTATGTAATGGTCGTGTGTAAACAGGATATTTTAGATTATCATTATTTGATAATCTACGTAAAGCTTTTTAAACCTTTATTGATGAAATAAAGGTTATGGTTTGTTTAAAAATGAATGCAGTCTTTGAAAAACGTCTCATATAGAGGTCAAAACCTCGCAACGAAATCAATTAATATGGAACGTTTTTAATCAATAAGAACGGGACATTTCAGTTGGTATCAGAGCGTTGGTCTTAGAGAACCAGAATTTTGCATTAGTGTGTCTTATCGAGTTTGTTAGGATGCATTAGTGAGTCTGGACTTCGACCGTGTTTACTTGAAAAATGATTGCTTAACAAATTTTGTTGGAAACTATATATTTTTAACATGTGAATATTATGTGATATATTAATCTCTTAACGCGTTTGATATTATGTGATAGATGTCTACCTCTAGAACAAGTCCCATTGACTCACCTAATAATAATGAAGAGTCAAATGTAAATTGGAATGATTTGTGGACTGATTCACAAGTTCCCGAAGAGGAACCGGAAGAAGAGTCGGAACCGGAAGAAGAATCGGAACCGGAAGAAGAATCGGAACCGGATGAAGAAATAGAACCGGTGGGGGAAATAATAAAACGGTTAAGTAAAAGAAAATCCTCAACCAACCGACCAAGGTTAATTATGACCAATGGTGTTTCCGCCAAGGAAGCAAAATATTGGGAGGATTACCAATTCTCCGATGAATCGGATTCCGACGAGAATTCCGATGATGTTATAGAAATTACCCCAACTGAATTTAAAAAGGCAAAAGAAAATAATAAGGGAAAGGGCATAAAAATAGAGAAATCTAATTCCAACCCCGATGAACTTTATATGTATCGTCAACCCCCGAAGTCCTTAAGTTGTAACAATGACCCGGGAACCTCTAAACCACCAGGTTTTTCTAAACCAATGTGGAAAATTACGGCTCGTATTAGGGGAACATCATATATCCCTAGAAACTTGGCAAAACGAACCAAAACCGAAGAAGAAGAAACAAGCGAGTCGGAATAAGATAGTTGTATTCGTGTGGTGTAATATATGTAATATAGTGTGCTTATGCTTTATGATATATGTAAAAATTGCTTGTATTAATAAGTATTTTTTTTATGAATCTAACTCTTGTCTATTTTTCAGTTTAAAAATACAAAATGGATAGACAACCCAATATTTTAAGAGACCTACCCGGAGACATGATTGATGAAATCTTGTCTAGAGTCGGCCAGAATTCCTCGGCACAACTATTTAAGGCGAGATCAGTTTGTAAGACATTCGAAGAACGTTCCAAGAATGTCTTGGTTTATAAGAGACTTTCGTTTGAAAGATGGGGGATATCACATTGGGAAACCCATAAGTTACGATGTGTTTACTTTGACGCATATATTGCGGGGAACCCAAATGCTATTTTACGCAACGGGTTAAGAAATTATTTTGACTCAATATATCCGAATATTGGACTTCGTGATTTAGAAAAAGCGGCTAACATGCAACATAAAGAAGCATGTTATGCTTACGGATTAGTAATGTTCGCTTCTCACCAAAGTGAGAACAAGAACATCGGGCTACAACTATTAAACAAAACGTTTCCACAAGTGACGGAGTCGGTAATTGGGGTAAGAAATGAGGTTTTTAGATTATTACGGGACTGTTGGACATTACGTAACCCTCGTCCCTTTGACGACGTTACAACACGCTGTCTTATCAACGGCCATAACGGTTATGTTGCACAAGACCAAGGATGGGAAGTAGTCCTAGTAAAACCAGAATGCATGACTTGTTTCTGGACGTATGAATTACGTGTCTTTATTGCCTTTGCTGAACGACTTGTGTACTAGCTAGAATTATCTTCACAACTATCTTGTATCAAAGTTATTGTATGCTATATTTCATGCTTTATGTAAAATAAGCGGTATTGTAAGTTTGTAAAATATTGTATAAAAGTTTGAACGCGAAATATTATTATAATCAGTTTTTCATATAGAATTGTAGTAGTTGAATTGTATATTAGCTACTAAGTATGAACTTAACGGGTAGGTACTACCCGAATTTAAACTTATAAAACGCTAATATGAAGAAAAAGCTTTTATAAATGAGTTCATATTATGCTACGAAATACTATTAACTACTCTTAATATTCTGTATGATTAACTTGTTCCATTTAACTATTTTGAAGGAAATGGCACCGACTACTCGACACACCGTGAATATGAATGAAGAGGAATTCCGTACTTTTCTAGCTTCAAACATAGCCGCAGTACAGGCTGCGCTACATACCAACAATAACCTTGGATCTAGCAGTACAGGAAATCGTGTAGGATGCACCTACAAAGAATTCACTGCCTGCAAACCTTTGGAATTTGATGGAACCGAAGGACCGATCGGATTGAAACGGTGGACCGAGAAGGTCGAATCGGTGTTTGCCATAAGTAAGTGTACTGAAGAGGACAAAGTAAAGTACGCTACGCATACCTTCACAGGTTCTGCGTTAACATGGTGGAATACCTATCTAGAGCAAGTGGGACAAGACGATGCGTACGCACTACCGTGGTCAGCATTCAAGCACTTGATGAACGAGAAGTACCGTCCCAGAACCGAGGTCAATAAGCTCAAGACAGAACTTAGAGGGTTACGAACCCAAGGATTTGATATTACCACGTATGAAAGACGATTCACAGAATTGTGCCTATTGTGTCCGGGAGCATTCGAAGATGAGGAAGAGAAGATCGACGCGTTTGTGAAAGGATTACCGGAAAGAATCCAAGAAGATATAAGTTCACACGAGCCCGCCTCCATACAACAGGCATGTAGAATGGCTCACAAACTAGTGAACCAGATTGAAGAAAGAATTAAAGAACAGACTGCTGAAGAGGCCAATGTGAAGCAAGTCAAAAGAAAGTGGGAGGAAAACGGTGATAAGAATCACCAATACAACAACAACAGTAATTACAACAATAATCGCAACAATTATCCCAACAATCGCAACATCAATCGCAACTACAACAAACGGCCCAACAATAACAACAACAACAACAACAACAACAGCAACTACAACAATCATCCCAACAACAATAATAACCGCAACAACAACAACAATCAGAAGCAACTATGCCAAAGGTGTGAAAAGAATCACTCGGGGTTCTGCACCAAATTTTGCAACAAGTGTAAAAGATATGGTCATAGCGCGGCGAAGTGTGAGGTCTACGGACCAGGGGTTAATAGAACGAAAGGAACAAATGGTGTCGGAACGAGTAATGGCGGAGCAAGTAGTGTCGGAGCAAGTTATGCCAATGTAGTTTGTTATAAATGTGGAAAACCAGGCCACATTATTAGAAATTGCCCGAACCAGGAGAACACGAATGGACAAGGCCGTGGAAGAGTTTTCAATATTAATGCGGTAGAGGCACAGGAAGACCCGGAGCTTGTTACGGGTACGTTTCTTATTGACAATAAATCTGCTTACGTTTTATTTGATTCGGGTGCGGATAGAAGCTATATGAGTAGAGATTTTTGTGCTAAATTAAGTTGTCCATTGACGCCTTTGGATAGTAAATTTTTACTCGAATTAGCAAATGGTAAATTAATTTCAGCAGATAATATATGTCAGAATCGAGAAATTAAACTGGTTAGCGAAACATTTAAGATTGATTTGATACCAGTAGAGTTAGGGAGTTTTGATGTGATAATCGGTATGGACTGGTTGAAAGAAGTGAAAGCGGAGATCGTTTGTTACAAAAATGCAATTCGCATTATACGAGAAAAAGGAAAACCCTTAATGGTGTACGGAGAAAAGGGCAACACGAAGCTACATCTTATTAGTAATCTGAAGGCACAAAAACTAATAAGAAAAGGTTGCTATGCTGTTCTAGCACACGTCGAGAAAGTACAAACTGAAGAAAAGAGCATCAATGATGTTCCCATTGCAAAAGAATTTCCCGATGTATTTCCGAAAGAATTACCGGGATTACCCCCACATCGATCCGTTGAATTTCAAATAGATCTTGTACCAGGAGCTGCACCAATAGCTCGTGCTCCTTACAGACTCGCATCCAGCGAGATGAAAGAACTGCAAAGCCAATTACAAGAACTTTTAGAGCGTGGTTTCATTCGACCAAGCACATCACCGTGGGGAGCTCCTGTTTTGTTTGTCAAGAAGAAAGATGGTACATTCAGGTTGTGTATCGACTACCGAGAGTTGAACAAACTTACCATCAAGAACCGCTACCCACTACCGAGAATCGACGACTTATTTGATCAACTACAAGGCTCGTCTGTTTATTCAAAGATTGACTTACGTTCCGGGTATCATCAAATGCGGGTGAAAGAAGATGATATTCCAAAGACTGCTTTCAGAACACGTTACGGTCATTACGAGTTTATGGTCATGCCGTTTGGTTTAACTAATGCACCAGCTGTGTTCATGGACCTTATGAACCGAGTGTGTGGACCATACCTTGACAAGTTTGTCATTGTTTTCATTGATGACATACTTATTTACTCAAAGAATGACCAAGAACACGGTGAACATTTGAGAAAGGTGTTAGAAGTATTGAGGAAGGAAGAATTGTACGCTAAGTTTTCAAAGTGTGCATTTTGGTTGGAAGAAGTTCAATTCCTCGGTCACATAGTGAACAAAGAAGGTATTAAGGTGGATCCGGCAAAGATAGAAACTGTTGAAAAGTGGGAAACCCCGAAAACTCGTAACACATACGCCAGTTTTTAGGACTAGCTGGTTACTACAGAAGGTTCATCCAAGACTTTTCCAGAATAGCAAAACCCTTGACTGCATTAACGCATAAAGGGAAGAAATTTGAATGGAATGATGACCAAGAGAAAGCGTTTCAGTTATTGAAGAAAAAGCTAACTACGGCTCCTATATTGTCATTGCCTGAAGGGAATGATGATTTTGTGATTTATTGTGATGCATCAAAGCAAGGTCTCGGTTGTGTATTAATGCAACGAACGAAGGTGATTGCTTATGCGTCTAGACAATTGAAGATTCACGAACAAAATTATACGACGCATGATTTGGAATTAGGCGCGGTTGTTTTTGCATTAAAGACTTGGAGACACTACTTATATGGGGTCAAAAGTATTATATATACCGACCACAAAAGTCTTCAACACATATTTAATCAGAAACAACTGAATATGAGGCAGCGTAGGTGGATTGAATTGTTGAATGATTACGACTTTGAGATTCGTTACCACCCGGGGAAGGCAAATGTGGTAGCCGATGCCTTGAGCAGGAAGGACAGAGAACCCATTCGAGTAAAATCTATGAATATAATGATTCATAATAACATTACTACTCAAATAAAGGAGGCGCAACAAGGAGTTTTAAAAGAGGGAAATTTAAAGGATGAAATACCCAAAGGATCGGAGAAGCATCTTAATATTCGAGAAGACAGAACCCGGTATAGGGCTGAAAGGATTTGGGTACCAAAATTTGGAGATATGAGAGAAATGGTACTTAGAGAAGCTCATAAAACCAGATACTCAATACATCCTGGAACGGGGAAGATGTACAAGGATCTCAAGAAACATTTTTGGTGGCCGGGTATGAAAGCCGATGTTGCTAAATACGTAGGAGAATGTTTGACGTGTTCTAAGGTCAAAGCTGAGCATCAGAAACCATCAGGTCTACTTCAACAACCCGAAATCCCGGAATGGAAATGGGAAAACATTACCATGGATTTCATCACTAAATTGCCAAGGACTGCAAGTGGTTTTGATACTATTTGGGTAATAGTTGATCGTCTCACCAAATCAGCACACTTCCTACCAATAAGAGAAGATGACAAGATGGAGAAGTTAGCACGACTGTATTTGAAGGAAGTCGTCTCTAGACATGGAATACCAATCTCTATTATCTCTGATAGGGATGACAGATTTATTTCAAGATTCTGGCAGACATTACAGCAAGCATTAGGAACTCGTCTAGACATGAGTACTGCCTATCATCCACAAACTGATGGGCAGAGCGAAAGGACGATACAAACGCTTGAAGACATGCTACGAGCATGTGTTATTGATTTCGGAAACAGTTGGGATCGACATCTACCGTTAGCAGAATTTTCCTACAACAACAGCTACCATTCAAGCATTGAGATGGCGCCGTTTGAAGCACTTTATGGTAGAAAGTGCAGGTCTCCGATTTGTTGGAGTGAGGTGGGGGATAGACAGATTACGGGTCCGGAGATTATACAAGAAACTACCGAGAAGATCATCCAAATTCAACAACGGTTGAAAACCGCCCAAAGTCGACAAAAGAGCTACGCTGACATTAAAAGAAAAGATATAGAATTTGAAATTGGAGAGATGGTCATGCTTAAAGTTTCACCTTGGAAAGGCGTTGTTCGATTTGGTAAACGAGGGAAATTAAATCCAAGGTATATTGGACCATTCAAGATTATTGATCGTGTCGGACCAGTAGCTTACCGACTTGAGTTACCTCAACAACTCGCGGCTGTACATAACACTTTCCACGTCTCGAATTTGAAGAAATGTTTTGCTAAAGAAGATCTCACTATTCCGTTAGATGAAATCCAAATCAACGAAAAACTCCAATTCATCGAAGAACCCGTCGAAATAATGGATCGTGAGGTTAAAAGACTTAAGCAAAACAAGATACCAATTGTTAAGGTTCGATGGAATGCTCGTAGAGGACCCGAGTTCACCTGGGAGCGTGAAGATCAGATGAAGAAGAAATACCCGCATCTATTTCCAGAAGATTCGTCAACACCTTCAACAGCTTAAAATTTCGGGACGAAATTTATTTAACGGGTAGGTACTGTAGTGACCCGAACTTTTCCATGTTTATATATATTAATTGAGATTGATGTTTACATGATTAAATGTTTCCAACATGTTAAGCAATCAAACTTGTTAAGACTTGATTAATTGAAATAGGTTTCATATAGACAATTGACCACCCAAGTTGACCGGTGATTCACGAACGTTAAAACTTGTAAAAAAAAAAACTATATGATGACATATATATGGTTATATATATAGTTAACATGATATTATGATAAGTAAACATATCATTAATTATATTAACAATGAACTACATATGTAAAAACAAGACTACTAACTTAATGATTTTGAAACGAGACATATATGTAACGTTTATCGTTGTAACGACATTTAATGTATATATATCATATTAAGAGATATTCGTACATCATAATATCATGATAATATAATAATTTAAAATCTCTTTTGTTATTATAAACATTGGGTTAACAACATTTAACAAGATCGTTAACCTAAAGGTTTCAAAACAACACTTACATGTAACAACTAACGATGACTTAACGACTCAGTTAAAATGTATATACATGTAGTGTTTTAATATGTATTTATACACTTTTGAAAGACTTCAATACACTTATCAAAATACTTCTACTTAACAAAAATGCTTACAATTACATTCTCGTTCAGTTTCATCAACAATTCTACTCGTATGCACCCGTATTCATACTCGTACAATACACAGCTTTTAGATGTATGTACTATTGGTATATACACTCCAATGATCAGCTCTTAGCAGCCCATGTGAGTCACCTAACACATGTGGGAACCATCATTTGGCAACTAGCATGAAATATCTCATAAGATTACAAAAATATGAGTAATCATTCATGACTTATTTACATGAAAACAAAATTACATATCCTTTATATCTAATCCATACACCAACGACCAAAAACACCTACAAACACTTTCATTCTTCAATTTTCTTCATCTAATTGAACTCTCTCAAGTTCTATCTTCAAGTTCTAAGTGTTCTTCATAAATTCCAAAAGTTCTAGTTTCATAAAATCAAGAATACTTTCAAGTTTGCTAGCTCACTTCCAATCTTGTAAGGTGATCATCCAACCTCAAGAAATCTTTGTTTCTTACAGTAGGTTATCATTCTAATACAAGGTAATAATCATATTCAAACTTTGGTTCAATTTCTGTAACTATAACAATCTTATTTCAAGTGATGATCTTACTTGAACTTGTTTTCGTGTCATGATTTTGCTTCAAGAACTTTGAGCCATCCAAGGATCCATTGAAGCTAGATCCATTTTTCTCTTTTCCAGTAGGTTCATCCAAGGAACTTAAGGTAGTAATGATGTTCATAACATCATTCGATTCATACATATAAAGCTATCTTATTCGAAGGTTTAAACTTGTAATCACTAGAACATAGTTTAGTTAATTCTAAACTTGTTCGCAAACAAAAGTTAATCCTTCTAACTTGACTTTTAAAATCAACTAAACACATGTTCTATATCTATATGATATGCTAACTTAATGATTTAAAACCTGGAAACACGAAAAACACCGTAAAACCGGATTTACGCCGTCGTAGTAACACCGCGGGCTGTTTTGGGTTAGTTAATTAAAAACTATGATAAACTTTGATTTAAAAGTTGTTATTCTGAAAAAAATGATTTTTATTATGAACATGAAACTATATCCAAAAATTATGGTTAAACTCAAAGTGGAAGTATGTTTTCTAAAATGGTCATCTAGACGTCGTTCTTTCGACTGAAATGACTACCTTTACAAAAACGACTTGTAACTTATTTTTCCGACTAGAAACCTATACTTTTTTTGTTTAGATTCATAAAATAGAGTTCAATATGAAACCATAGCAATTTTATTCACTCAAAACGGATTTAAAATGAAGAAGTTATGGGTAAAACAAGATTGGATAATTTTTCTCATTTTAGCTACGTGAAAATTGGTAACAAATCTATTCCAACCATAACTTAATCAACTTGTATTATATATTATGTAATCTTGAGATACCATAGACACGTATACAATGTTTCGACCTATCATGTCGACACATCTATATATATTTCGGAACAACCATAGACACTCTATATGTGAATGTTGGAGTTAGCTATACAGGGTTGAGGTTGATTCCAAAATATATATAGTTTGAGTTGTGATCAATACTGAGATACGTATACACTGGGTCGTGGATTGATTCAAGATAATATTTATTGATTTATTTCTGTACATCTAACTGTGGACAACTAGTTGTAGGTTACTAACGAGGACAGCTGACTTAATAAACTTAAAACATCAAAATATATTAAAAGTGTTGTAAATATATTTTGAACATACTTTGATATATATGTATATATTGTTATAGGTTCGTGAATCAACCAGTGGCCAAGTCTTACTTCCCGACGAAGTAAAAATCTGTGAAAGTGAGTTATAGTCCCACTTTTAAAATCTAATATTTTTGGGATGAGAATACATGCAGGTTTTATAAATGATTTACAAAATAGACACAAGTACGTGAAACTACATTCTATGGTTGAATTATCGAAATCGAATATGCCCCTTTTTATTAAGTCTGGTAATCTAAGAATTAGGGAACAGACACCCTAATTGACGCGAATCCTAAAGATAGATCTATTGGGCCTAACAAACCCCATCCAAAGTACCGGATGCTTTAGTACTTCGAAATTTATATCATATCCGAAGGGTGTCCCGGAATGATGGGGATATTCTTATATATGCATCTTGTTATTGTCGGTTACCAGGTGTTCACCATATGAATGATTTTTATCTCTATGTATGGGATGTGTATTGAAATATGAAATCTTGTGGTCTATTGTTACGATTTGATATATATAGGTTAAACCTATAACTCACCAACATTTTTGTTGACGTTTTAAGCATGTTTATTCTCAGGTGATTATTAAGAGCTTCCGCTGTCGCATACTTAAATAAGGACAAGATTTGGAGTCCATGCTTGTATGATATTGTGTAAAAACTGCATTCAAGAAACTTATTTTGTTGTAACATATTTGTATTGTAAACCATTATGTAATGGTCGTGTGTAAACAGGATATTTTAGATTATCATTATTTGATAATCTACGTAAAGCTTTTTAAACCTTTATTGATGAAATAAAGGTTATGGTTTGTTTAAAAATGAATGCAGTCTTTGAAAAACGTCTCATATAGAGGTCAAAACCTCGCAACGAAATCAATTAATATGGAACGTTTTTAATCAATAAGAACGGGACATTTCAATAGCAACCTTTTCTTATTAGTTTTTGTGCCTTCAAATTACTAATAAGATGTAGCTTCGTGTTGCCCTTTTCTCCGTACACCATTAAGGGTTTTCCTTTTTCTCGTATAATGCGAATTGCATTTTTGTAATAAATGATCTCTGCTTTCACTTCTTTCAACCAGTCCATAACGATTATCACATCAAAACTCCTTAACTCTACTGGTATCAAATCAATCTTAAATGTTTCGCTAACCAGTTTAATTTCTCGATTCCGACATATATTATCTGCTGAAATTAATTTACCATTTGCTAATTCGAGTAAAAATTTACTATCCAAAGGCGTCAATGGACAACTTAATTTAGCACAAAAATCTCTACTCATATAGATTCTATCCGCACCCGAATCAAATAAAACGTAAGCAGATTTATTGTCAATAAGAAATGTACCCGTAACAAGCTCCAGGTCTTCCTGTGCCTCTGCTGCATTAATATTGAAAACTCTTCCGCGGCCTTGTCCATTCGTGTTCTCCTGGTTCGGGCAATTTCTAATAATGTGGCCCGGTTTTCCACATTTATAACAAACTACATTGGCATAACTTGCTCCGACAGTACTTGCTCCGCCATTACTCATTCCGACACCATTTGTTCCTTTAGTTCTATTAACCCCTGGTCCGTAGACCTCACACTTCGCCGCGCTATGACCATTTCTTTTACACTTGTTGCAAAATTTGGTGCAGAACCCCGAGTGATACTTTTCACACCTTTGGCATAGCTGCTTCTGATTGTTGTTGTTGTTGCGGTTATTATTGTTGTTGGGATGATTGTTGTAGTTATTGTTGTTGTTGTTGTTGTCGTTGTTGTTGTTGGGCCGTTTGTTGTAGTTGCGATTGATGTTGCGATTGTTGGGATAATTGTTGCGATTATTGTTGTAATTGCTGTTGTTGTTGTTGTATTGGTGATTCTTATCACCGTTTTCCTCCCACTTTCTTTTGACTTGCTTCACATTGGCCTCTTCAGCAGTCTGTTCTTTAATTCTTTCTTCAATCTGGTTCACTAGTTTGTGAGCCATTCTACATGCCTGTTGTATGGAGGCGGGCTCGTGTGAACTTATATCTTCTTGGATTCTTTCAGGTAATCCTTTCACAAACGCGTCAATCTTCTCTTCCTCATCTTCGAATGCTCCCGGACACAATAGGCACAATTCTGTGAATCATCTTTCGTACGTGGTAATATCAAATCCTTGGGTTCGTAACCCTCTAAGTTCTGTCTTGAGCTTATTGACCTCGGTTCTGGGACGGTACTTCTCGTTCATCAAGTGCTTGAATGCTGACCACGGTAGTGCGTACGCATCGTCTTGTCCCACTTGCTCTAGATAGGTATTCCACCATGTTAACGCAGAACCTGTGAAGGTATGCGTAGCGTACTTCACTTTGTCCTCTTCAGTACACTTACTTATGGCAAACACCGATTCGACCTTCTCGGTCCACCGTTTCAATTCGATCGGTCCTTCGGTTCCATCAAATTCCAAAGGTTTGCAGGCAGTGAATTCTTTGTAGGTGCATCCTACACGATTTCCTGTACTGCTAGATCCAAGGTTATTGTTGGTATATAGCGCAGCCTGTACTGCGGCTATGTTTGAAGCTAGAAAAGTACGGAATTCCTCTTCATTCATATTCACGGTGTGTCGAGTAGTCGGTGCCATTTCCTTCAAAATAGTCAAATGGAACAAGTTAATCATACAGAATATTAAGAGTAGTTAATAGTATTTCGTAGCATAATATGAACTCATTTATAAAAGTTTTTTCTTCATATTAGCGTTTTATAAGTTTAAATTCGGGTAGTACCTACCCGTTAAGTTCATACTTAGTAACTAATGTACAATTCAACTACTACAATTCTATATGAAAAACTGATTATAATAATATTTCGCGTTCAAACTTTTACACAATATTTTACAAACTTACAATACCACTTATTTTACATATAGCATGAAATATAGGACACAATAAATTTGATACAAGATGGTTGTGAAGATAATTCTAGCTAGTACACAAGTCGTTCAGCAAAGGCAATAAAGACACGTAATTCATACGTCCAGAAACAAGTCATGCATTCTGGTTTTACTAGGATTACTTCCCATCCTTGGTCTTGTGGAACATAACCGTTATGGCCGTTGATAAGACAGCATGTTGTAATGTCGTCAAAGGGACGAGGGTTACGTAATGTCCAACAGTCCCGTAACAATCTAAAAACCTCATTTCTTACCCCAATTACCGACTCCGTCACTTGTGGGAACGTTTTGTTTAATAGTTGTAGCCCGATGTTCTTGTTCTCACTTTGGTGAGAAGCGAACATTACTAATCCGTAAGCATAACATGCTTCTTTATGTTGCATGTTAGCCGCTTTCTCTAAATCACGAAGTCCAATATTCGGATATATTGAGTCAAAATAATTTCTTAACCCATTGCGTAAAATAGCATTTGGGTTCCCCGCAATATATGCGTCAAAGTAAACACATCGTAACTTATGGATTTCCCAATGTGATATCCCCCATCTTTCGAACGAAAGCCTTTTATAAACCAAGGCATTCTTGGAACATTCTTCGAATGTCTTACAAACTGATCTCGCCTTAAATAGTTGTGCCGAAGAATTCTGACCGACTCTAGACAAGATTTCATCAATCATGTCTCCGGGTAGGTCTCTTAAAATATTGGGTTGTCTATCCATTTTGTGTTTTTATACTGTAAAATAGACAAGAGTTAGATTCATAAAAAAAAATACTTATTAATAGAAGCAATTTTTACATATATCATAAAGCATAAGCACACTATATTACATATATTACACCACACGAATACAACTATCTTATTCCGACTCGCTTGTTTCTTCTTCTTCTTCGGTTTTGGTTCGTTTTGCCAAGTTTCTAGGGATATATGATGTTCCCCTAATACGAGCTGTCGTTTTCCACATTGGTTTAGAAAAACCTGGTGGTTTAGAGGTTCCCGGGTCATTGTTACAACTTAAGGACTTCGGGGGTTGACGATACATATAAAGTTCATCGGGGTTAGAATTAGATTTCTCTATTTTTATGCCCTTTCCCTTATTATTTTCTTTTGCCTTTTTAAATTCAGTTGGGGTAATTTCTATAACATCATCAGAATTCTCGTCGGAATCCGATTCATCAGAGAATTGGTAATCCTCCCAATATTTTGCTTCCTTGGCGGAAACACCATTGACCATAATTAACCTTGGTCGGTTGGTTGAGGATTTTCTTTTACATAACCGTTTTATTATTTCCCCCACCGGTTCTATTTCTTCATCCGGTTCCAATTCTTCTTCCGGTTCCGACTCTTCTTCCGGTTCCTCTTCGGGAACTTGTGAATCAGTCCACGAATCATTCCAATTTACATTTGACTCTTCATTATTATTAGGTGAGTCAATGGGACTTGTTCTAGAGGTAGACATCTATCACATAATATCAAACGCGTTAAGAGATTAATATATCACATAATATTCACATGTTAAAAATATATAGTTTTCAACAAAATTTGTTAAGCAATCATTTTTCAAGTAAACACGGTCGAAGTCCAGACTCACTAATGCATCCTAACAAACTCGATAAGACACACTAATGCAAAATTCTGGTTCTCTAAGACCAACGCTCGGATACCAACTGAAATGTCCCGTTCTTATTGATTAAAAACGTTCCATTTTAATTGATTTCGTTGTGAGGTTTTGACCTCTATATGAGACGTTTTTCAAAGACTGCATTCATTTTAAAATAAACCATAACCTTTATTTCATCAATAAAGGTTTAAAAAGCTTTACGTAGATTATCAAATAATGATAATCTAAAATATCCTGTTTACACACGACCATTACATAATGGTTTACAATACAAATATGTTACAACAAAATAAGTTTCTTGAATGCAGTTTTTACACAATATCATACAAGCATGGACTCCAAATCTCGTCCTTATTTAAGTATGCGACAGCGGAAGCTCTTAATAATCACCTGAGAATAAAAATGCTTAAAACGTCAACAAAAATGTTGGGGAGTTATAGGTTTAACCTATATATATCAAATCATAATAATAGACCACAAGATTTCATATTTCAATACACATCCCATACATAGAGATAAAAATCATTCATATGGTGAACACCTGGTAACTGACATTAACAAGATGCATATATAAGAATATCCCCATCATTCCGGGACACCCTTCGGATATGATAAAAATTTCGAAGTACTAAAGCATCCGGTACTTTGGATGGGGTTTGTTAGGCCCAATAGATCTATCTTTAGGATTCGCGTCAATTAGGGTGTCTGTTCCCTAATTCTTAGATTACCAGACTTAATAAAAAGGGCATATTCGATTTCGATAATTCATCCATAGAATGTAGTTTCACGTACTTGTGTCTATTTGGTAAATCATTTATAAAACCTGCATGTATTCTCATCCCAAAATATTAGATTTTAAAAGTGGGACTATAACTCACTTTCACAGATTTTTACTTCGTCGGGAAGTAAGACTTGGCCACTGGTTGATTCACGAACCTATAACAATATATACATATATATCAAAGTATGTTCAAAATATATTTACAACACTTTTAATATATTTTGATGTTTTAAGTTTATTAAGTCAGCTGTCCTCGTTAGTAACCTACAACTAGTTGTCCACAGTTAGATGTACAGAAATAAATCGATAAATATTATCTTGAATCAATCCATGACCCAGTGTATACGTATCTCAGTATTGATCACAACTCAAACTATATATATTTTAGAATCAACCTCAACCCTGTATAGCTAACTCCAACATTCACATATAGAGTGTCTATGGTTGTTCCGAAATATATATAGATGTGTCGACATGATAGGTTGAAATATTGTATACGTGTCTATGGTATCTCAAGATTACATAATATACAATACAAGTTGATTAAGTTATGGTTGGAATAGATTTGTTACCAATTTTCACGTAACTAAAATGAGAAAAATTATCCAATCTTGTTTTACCCATAACTTCTTCATTTTAAATCCGTTTTGAGTGAATCAAATTGTTATGGTTTCATATTGAACTCTATTTTATGAATCTAAACAGAAAAAGTATAGGTTTATAGTCAGAAAAATAAGTTACAAGTCGTTTTTGTAAAGGTAGTCATTTCAGTCGAAAGAACGACGTCTAGATGACCATTTTAGAAAACATACTTCCACTTTGAGTTTAACCATAATTTTTGGATATAGTTTCATGTTCATAATAAAAATCATTTTCTCAGAATAACAACTTTTAAATCAAAGTTTATCATAGTTTTTAATTAACTAACCCAAAACAGCCCGTGGTGTTACTACGACGGCGTAAATCCGGTTTTACGGTGTTTTTCGTGTTTCCAGGTTTTAAATCATTAAGTTAGCATATCATATAGATATAGAACATGTGTTTAGTTGATTTTAAAAGTCAAGTTAGAAGGATTAACTTTTGTTTGCGAACAAGTTTAGAATTAACTAAACTATGTTTTAGTGATTACAAGTTTAAACCTTCGAATAAGATAGCTTTATATGTATGAATTGAATGATGTTATGAACATCATTACTACCTTAAGTTCCTTGGATAAACTTACTGGAAAATAGAAAAATGGATCTAGCTTCAACGGATCCTTGGATGGCTCGAAGTTCTTGAAGCAGAATCATGACACGAAAACAAGTTCAAGTAAGATTATCACTTGAAATAAGATTGTTATAGTTATAGAAATTGAACCAAAGTTTGAATATGATTATTACCTTGTATTAGAATGATAACCTACTGTAAGAAACAAAGATTTCTTGAGGTTGGATGATCACCTTACAAGATTGGAAGTGAGCTAGCAAACTTGAAAGTATTCTTGATTTTATGTAACTAGAACTTGTAGAATTTATGAAGAACACTTAGAACTTGAAGATATAACTTGAGAGAGATCAATTAGATGAAGAAAATTGAAGAATGAAAGTGTTTGTAGGTGTTTTTGGTCATTGGTGTATGGATTAGATATAAAGGATATGTAATTTTGTTTTCATGTAAATAAGTCATGAATGAATACTCATATTTTTGTAATTTTATGAGATATTTCATGCTAGTTGCCAAATGATGGTTCCCACATATGTTAGGTGACTCACATGGGCTGCTAAGAGCTGATCATTGGAGTGTATATACCAATAGTAAATACATCTAAAAGCTGTGTATTGTACGAGTACGAATACGGGTGCATACGAGTAGAATTGTTGATGAAACTGAACGAGGATGTAATTGTAAGCATTTTTGTTAAGTAGAAGTATTTTGATAAGTATATTGAAGTCTTTCAAAAGTGTATAAATACATATTAAAACACTACATGTATATACATTTTAACTGAGTCGTTAAGTCATCGTTAGTCGTTACATGTAAGTGTTGTTTTGAAACCTTTAGGTTAACGATCTTGTTAAATGTTGTTAACCCAATGTTTATAATATCAAATGAGATTTTAAATTATTATATTATCATGATATTATCATGTATGAATATCTCTTAATATGATATATATACATTAAATGTCTTTACAACGATAATCGTTACATATATGTCTCGTTTAAAAATCATTAAGTTAGTAGTCTTGTTTTTACATATGTAGTTCATTGTTAATATACTTAATGATATGTTTACTTATCATAGTATCATGTTAACTATATATATATCCATATATATGTCATCATATAGTTTTTACAACTTTTAACGTTCGTGAATCACCGGTCAACTTGGGTGGTCAATTGTCTATATGAAACATATTTCAATTAATCAAGTCTTAACAAGTTTGATTGCTTAACATGTTGGAAACATTTAATCATGTAAATATCAATCTCAATTAATATATATAAACATGGAAAAGTTCGGGTCACTACATTATCTTTACCGACGATTTTTCCTCGAACATCGCCACCAAAGATTACATCACCTCCATTATGCCCCGTATACTTTGTGAAGAATTCTTTGTTGCTCGTCATGTGTGTTGTACATCAACTATCAATTATCCAATCTCCTTCTTGTACAAGACCATTGAGACAAACCTATATAATTCATTAATCAATAACTTTCGTACCCAATGTTTGTTAGGTCCGGGGTGATTAGCATCAAAAACTCCTACCCTAACCCACCTTTTTATAATTTTAATGTTGTTATTCTTTTTTTTTGTTGTGTTTTAACTTCGACATTATTTCCCCTAGTTTTTTGTATTTGATTATTCATTCTTCTCAAAGGGCTTTTCACATGCGACTTAACTTATTTCTTTATTAGAATCTTTGTTTTAGCTTGGTTAATTATGGTTGACTTTATTGTTTTACTTCCCCTTGGTTTTATCATTTCTACTACTTTTGATTTCTCTTGGTGTTTAACAAACACTATAGGTTTATGTTTAGACGTTTCTACCTTAGACACATCTTCTTTATAACCCAACCCTTGTTTGTTTTATTTGATCTTTGAAC
This sequence comes from Rutidosis leptorrhynchoides, assembly GCF_046630445.1. NCBI lineage: Eukaryota > Viridiplantae > Streptophyta > Magnoliopsida > Asterales > Asteraceae > Rutidosis > Rutidosis leptorrhynchoides. The sequence continues at coordinate 155,089,845 of NC_092335.1, read as the reverse complement.
ACTCAAAATGTCTTCTAGCACTTTACTACTTCCATCATATTTTGAAAACTTAATTTTATTTTCAAGTAGTTTGTTTGCTTTGTTTAATGAAAGGTTTTCATGTTTTAAATCATCACATGTGATACATTCTTGGGTTTTAGAGATTCTTTCCTTAAGTTGTAAAATTTCTAACCTAAGTAAATTATTCTCTTCCTTTATGTTAGTATGACTATTACTAACTTTACTACTTAAGACACACAGTTTAACAAAATTATCAACATTGAACTCAAATTATCAATGTCGGTTTGTCCGACTATGTGTGCTTTATCGTCATCATTTGGAGCTTCAATGGTCATGAGACATGTTTCGTTTCCTTCCTCTTGAATGTCGTTTTCTTCATCATCCCATGCTCCTACTAGAAATTCCTTTTCATTCTTTCTCTTCGGACATTCACTTATCAAGTGATTGGGATCACCACCGCATTCGAAGCATTTTCATACAAACTTCTTTTTGGAATCGAATTGTGCCTTCTTTGGTTCCATCGGAGGACGAACATGGTTTCCCGGCCTTCGATAAAACTTCTTGAACGAACGAACGAACAATAAATGCGAGTTGTTCGTCATCATTTAGAATATCGTCATTGTCTTCATTGAATTCGCATTCTTCATTAGCCTTAGCTTTTAGAGCAATTGACTTGTTCTTTTCTTTCTTGGCCTTTTTCGCTTCATCATCTTTATCTAGTATGGCTTCATGTACTTTAAGATTTCCAACGAGTATATCAAGAGTCAATTTTTCCGCATTTTTTGAACCAACTGAAAGGACCCGTTCATATACATTATAAACGATTCACAATAGTTGATTACATTGCGAGGTATTTGACCTCTATATGATACATTTTACAAACATTGCATTCGTTTTTAAAAGACAATCTTTATTTACATCGAAAATTGACAGGCATGTATACCATTTCATAATATCCACTATCCAACTATAAATTGATTTCATAATAATCTTTGATGAACTCAATGACTCGAATGCAACGTTCTTCGAAATATGCTATGAAAGACTCCAAGTAATATCTTTAAAATGAGCAAATGCACAGCGGAAGATTTCTTTAACACCTGAGAATAAACATGCTTTAAAGTGTCAACCAAAAGGTTGGTGAGTTCATTAGTTTATCATAATCATTTATTTCCATCATTTTAATAGACCACGAGAATTTCATTTCCAGTTCTCATAAATATACGTCCCATGCATTGAGACAAAAATAATCATTCATATGGTGAACACCTGGTAACCGACATTAACTAGATACATATAAGAATATCCCCTATCATTCCGGGATCTTCCTTCGGACATGATATAAATTTCGAAGTACTAAAGCATCCGGTACTTTGGATGGGGTTTGTTAGGCCCAATAGATCTATCTTTAGAGTTCGCGTCAATTAGGGTGTCTGTTCCCTAATTCTTAGATTACCAGACTTAATAAAAAGGGCATATTCGATTAGATAATCCAACCATAGAATGTAGTTTCGATTACTTGTGTCTATTTCGTAAAACATTTATAAAAGCAGCGCATGCATTCTCAGTCCCAAAAATATATATTGCAAAAGCATTTAAAAAGGGAATAATGAAACTCACCATACTGTATTTCGTAGTAAAAATACATATAATGTCATTGAACAAGTGCAAGGTTGGCCTCGGATTCACGAACCTAAATTAATTATATATATTTATATGTTGGTCAATATTTGTCTAACAAATTAGGTCAAGTCATAGTGTACCACAATCCTAATGCTCGAGACTAATATGCAAAAGTCAACAAAAGTAAATTTGACTCAAAATAATTTCCAAAAATCTATACATGATTAGTATATAGTTTAAATATCGTCGTTTTATATTTTTAAAATATTTTTAAAAGATTTATTAGAGTAAATAATATAATTTATTTATTAATAAATAAAATTTTATATTAAATTTATATAATAAAATATACTTTTATATATATTAAGTAATAAAATTTATAGGGTTCATTTTATATCATAAAGATAATATGATAGGTATTATTAAAGTAAGTTATTACACGTAATAAAATATGTTTGTATCACATATTTATTTGATAAAATAATATCTATAATGATAGTAAGTAAAAGTTGTATTATTTTGTAATAATAATAATTATTATAAAAATATCAATATTTATAATTACTAAGATGACATTATGATAAAACGATAATTCTAATTATGATATCTTTAATATTTACGATAATTTTTAATATTATATTTAAAATAATAATTCTATTTAAAATAATAATAATAATGATATTTTATAGTAACAATGACATTTCTATTAAAATGATAATTTTTTTTAAAATGATAGTTTTAATACTAACGATACTTTTAATAATAATAGTAATGATAAAAATAATAAGAACGATAATTTTATCTAAATCAATATCTTATAATATTTTAATTTCATCATGATACTCTTACCCATTATTTCCTAATCGTTTCGTTTAATAGCTTTTAATCGTCTTTTATATCATGTTCATAATAATGATAATAATAGTAATCAAAATAATTAGGTGTTACAAATATTTATTTTAATTACACTAATATTAATAATGATAGTTACTATAACATTATTAACAATAATACTAATAATTATCTTAATGATAATATAGTAATAATAATAATAACAATAACAATAACCATTTTTAAATAATGATATATATATTAATAATGATAATAATAATAATAATACCAATAATAATAATAATAATAATAATAATAATAATAATAATTGGATAATAATAATAATAATAATAATACTAATTATAACTTTAACGATAATAACGATAGTAAATATAAAAAAAAATAACAATTTTTAATGATAAATCCCTTTTATTGATAAAGATAATAATAATGATAATAATAAGATAAAACTAGAACGACAATAAAAATGACGATAATAATAATAATCATTTTTAATAAAAATATCGAAAATTCAATTGATTATAACTTCTAATCCGTTCATCGAAACCATTCGATATCTAAAGGAAAAGTTCTTAATTTTTCGCTAGCTTTCTAAGGACATGCATATATTATACCTTATCTCAACCGCAAGTGTAACTAATTCAAGATTCAACCTAACCTGTCTAAGGGCAATATCAAAAGTACAAGCATGCATAATCCTAAATACTCGAGCACTAGTTAGGGATACACTAATAGTATGTAAAAGTTAAATTATGAGTACTCACGTATCAATATTGAGATTCAATATTGCAGGAAAGGTACGTAGACGTAACGGAAATGATAAACACTATATTGACCTCACGAGCATACCCATGAACCATACTCAATCACCTCCATAGCTATAACCCATAATTTCCTTAATCCTATCCCACTCGAAAAACAATTTCAAAATCACTCGGACAGCACTCCGTCGTAATATTTTATGTATACTAATAATATCTTGAAATAATACGGAATAAATATATATGTAAATCGATTGAGAGAGTTTAGAGAAAAATATTTTCAAGTTTCTATGAAATAATGAAACCTATTGGATTCTATTTATAATAGATTTTTGAATTATTAAAGTAAATTATTAAAGTATGAATTATTAAAGTGAATTATTAAAGTATGAATTATTAAAGTGAATTATTAAAGTATGAATTATTAAAGTGAATTATTAAAGTATGAATTATTAAAGTAAATTATTAAAGTATGAATTATTAAAGTGAATTATTAAAGTTAAAGTAAAGTAAAAATAAAGTAAAGGTAAAGTTTAAGTATAGTAAAAGTATAAAACTATGTACGTATAATACGCGTATAAATATATATAATATTAATTTAAATCGTAATATATATTTAATAAAATAAAATATAAATATCGTTATCTTTATCATACTAGTTAAGTAATGAGTTGTCAAAAGTGGTTCTAGATATTTATAAAAGTTATATACGTTTGACAAAATTACGCGCGTCGTCCCTAAACTTGTTTCCAGCCTTCTCACGTCATCCTGATTCTTTTTTTTTTGCTTGCGTCATCCCTGTTCTTGTAAAATATAACATAGGTCGTCCTTCTGTATACATTCCGTCCAATATCTCCGTTAAAGTCAATCATGTGCGAATCATGTGAGGGTATTTCAGTCTTTTAGTAACTTGAGGGATGACGCGCGTAATTTTGTCTAATAATAATAATTTGAGGGACGACGCACGTAATTTTATTTAATAATAATAATTATAATAATAATAATAATAATAATAATAATAATAATAATAATAATAATAATAATAATAATTGTTATCATATTATTATTATTATTATTATTATTATGTGCTTATTATAATAATTGTTTTTCGACACGCAATTTCGACGCGCGATTTCGACGCGAGTTTTAGAGGTGTGTTTTTTGACACGCGATTTCGACGCCCGTTTTCGAGGCGTGTTTTTCGACACGCGATTTTCAGGCGTGTTTTTCGAGACGCGTCGAAAATGCGTGAAAAACACGCATTGAAAACGCACGTCGAAATCGCGTGTCGAAAAACACGCCTCGAAAACGCGCATCGAAATCGCGTGTCGAAAAACACACCTCTAAAACTCGCGTCAAAATCGCGCGTCGGAAAACACGCCTGAAAATCGCGTGTCGAAAACGCGCGTCGAAATCGCGTGTCGAAAAACACACCTCTAAAACTCGCGTCGAAATTGCGTGTCGAAAAACAATTATTATAATAAGCACATAATAATAATAATAATAATAATAATAATAATAATAATAATAATAATAATAATAATAATAATTATTATTATTATTATTATTATTATTATTATTATTATTATTATTTTTATAGTAATTATAATAATAATAATAATAATAATAATAATAATATAATAACAATTATTATTATTATTATTATTATTATTATTATTATTATAATTATTATTATTAAATAAAATTACGTGCGTCGTCCCTCAAATTATTATTATTAGACAAAATTACGCGCGTCATCCCTCAAGTTACTAAAAGACTGAAATACCCTCACATGATTCGCACATGATTGACTTTAACAGAGATATTGGACGGAATGTATACAGAAGGACGACCTATGTTATATTTTACAAGAACAGGGATGACGCAAGCAAAAAAAAAAGAATCAGGATGACGTGAGAAGGCTGGAAACAAGTTCAGGGACGACGCGCGTAATTTTGTCTATACGTTTTAATAATAAAGTTCTTTTTAAACTGAAAACGTTTTTGTACGTTTGAAAATAAATAGATCAATCGAGTCTTTATGAGATTCAATCTTCCACTATCCTTTGCCTAGTTCTCAGTGATTGACAATTTGTTCTTATTTATAAATCATTTTACCATTTTCCGAATATTGTTAAAATGGAAAGATTTCTCAAATCAACGTGGGCCTTTCAACAGAGACTTGTAATCATAATTCAATATATCTGATAATTCAGTCATTTGATCTTATCTTCTAATTCCATTGATAAACATTTTGAAACAGATACAATCATATAAAGTATTTAATCTAATATTTTTGTTTACGTTTCAAGTTATAATATATATACACATATACATATATAATCATATTCGTTTAATGGTTCGTGAATCGTTGGAACTTGGTCGAGGTTGAATGAATGTATGAACATAGTTTAAAAATCTTGAAATTTAACTTAACAAATATTGCTTATCGTGTCGGAAACATATAAAGATTAAAGTTTAAATTTGGTTGGAAATTTCCGGGTTGTCACATCATCAATTGCCGTCACCTTATGTCTCCATCTTGAGGGCAATGCTCTTAAGAATTTTCGAACAAATTGCTTATCCGTATAAGTTATACCTAAAGTTTTCAAACTTGAATAAATATTGTTAAATCCAGAATAGCCACTATCACTTTTTTCATTATCTTGAATAGAAAATTATTCATATTTAGTTATAAGCAATTCTACTTTGTTTTGTATCACTTGTTTATTTTCATGATGACTTGATGAGTGACCATTATACTATCTAAATTTTTTTAGCACTACCCATCATGAAGACTCTTTCATATTCTTTCTAGGCAAATCATTAAAAATAGTTATTTTAGCTTGATAGTTTTTGGCTACATCTATTTTGTGTTCCTTAGTCCATTCTTCCTCGGGTATAAGTATTTTAGTTTTTCTATCCTCACTAAACTTAAAATGAGCATAATGACCTTTAGTAATGATGTTCCAATAGTCTACATCTTTAGCGCGGACATACGTTTCAAATCGATGCTTCCAATAACAAGATCCTTCACTCTCAAGAAGTGGAGGCCTTTGCATGGAGCAACCTTCACTATAGTTCAAGTTCTCAAATTTTTATTCCATGATCTTTAACTCAAAGATTTGCAAAAAATTAGTCTTAATTTCAATTAGTAATTTTTAGCAATACGTTTAGAGCAACCGCTCTGATACCAATTGTAAGTAACTAGAGGGGGTGAATAGTTACTTAGTCGATTTTTAAGAGTTTTGAAAATTTCTTTATGTTTTAAAACTTGAACTTGATATAGTGTGATTTGAGATTTTTGTTCACAAACAATTGTTGGGGGGGGGGGTGAATTGTTACTTAGTCGATTTTTAAGAGTTTTGAAAAATTCTTTATGTTTCAAAACTTGAACTTGATATAGTGTGATTTGAGATGTTTGTTCACAAGCAATATATATATATATATATATATATATATATATATATATATATATATATATATATATATATATATATATATATATATATATATATATATATATATATATATATATATATATATATACGTATAAATATATAATCAAAGAGACAAAGGAAGAGAGAACAAACACAACGATTTATAGTGGTTCGGGAAGATGTTAACTAATCTTCATTAATCCACTCTCCAATTCTACGAATTGAGACTTTGTATCACTATGATACCCCAAACTCGGTGGAGTGTCCAGATACAACACTAGTACTTCGATAAGCCGCAACTTGTGAACTCTTATGTCCCTTTAAAGATTTCACAAACACCTAAAGCTCTTACCACAAGATCCTAATGTTCTAACCTAGTAAAATCACAACTATCTTCTTGATCCCTTTAAAAAGATAGTTTACAAGTAAACTTACAACTTAAGCTTACAAGTACGCTTGCTAGAATCACTCTAAAATATTACAATACGTATAAGAATGATATCAGAGAATATGAGAAAATATAAGTGCAAGAGGTAAGTCTTAAAGTGCTCCAAGACTTGGCTTTTATAGGAAAGAGAAATATGTCTGGAGTGAAATGTCCCGTTCATATTGATTATAAACGTTCCATATTAATTGATTTCGTCGCGAGGTTTTGACCTCTATATGAGACGTTTTTCAAAGACTGCATTCATTTTTAAAACAACCATAACCTTTATTTTATCTATAAAGGTTTAAAAAGCATTACGTAGATTATCAAATAATGGTAATCTAAAATATACCGTTTACACACAACCATTACATAATGGTTTACAATAAGAATATATTACATCAAAAATAAATTTCTTGAATGCAGTTTTTACATAATATCATACAAGCATGGACTCCAAATCTTGTCCTTATTTTAGTATGCAACAGCGGAAGCTCTTAATAATCACCTGAGAATAAACATGCTTAAAACGTCAACAAAAATGTTGGTGAGTTATAGGTTTAACCTATATATTATCAAATCATAATAATAGACCACAAGATTTCATATCTCAATATACATCCCATACATAGAGATAAAAATCATTCATATGGTGAACACCTGGTAACCGACATTAACTAGATGCATATAAGAATATCCCCTATCATTCCGGGAAATCCTTCGGACATGATAAAAATAACATCGATGTACTAAAGCATGCAGTACTTTGGATGGGGTTCGTTAGGCCCAAGAGATCTATCTTTAGGATTCACGTCAATTAGTAGATCGGTTTACTAATTCTTAGGTTACCAAGCAAAAGGGGCATATTCGGCTTCGATCATTCACCCATATAATGTAGTTTCATTTACTTGTGTCTATTTCGTAAAATATTTATAAAACTGCATGTATTCTCATCCCAAAATATTAGATTTTAAAAGTGGGACTATAACTCACTTTCATAGATTTTTACTTCGTCGGGAAGTAAGACTTGGCCACTGGTCGATTCACAAACCTATAACAAATATGTACATATATATCAAAGTATGTTCAAAATATATTTACAACATTTTTAATACATTTTGATATTTTAAGTTTATTAAGTCAGCTGTCCTCGTTAGTAACCTACAACTAGTTGTCCAAAGTTAGATGTACAGAAATAAATCGATATATATATATTGTCTTGGATCAATCCACGACCCAGTGTATACACGTCTCAGGCTAGATCACAACTCAAAGTATATATATATTTGAAATCAACCTCAACCCTGTATAGCTAACTCCAACATTACTACATATAGAGTGTCTATGGTTGTTCCAAATAATATATATACATGGGTCGATATGATATGTCAAAACATTTGCATACGTGTCTATGGTATCCCAAGATTACATAATATATTAGAATACATGTATAATACAATATAAGTTAGCTAGGATATGATTTGTATAGAATTGTTACAATATTTCCCGTAGCTACAACAATAAAAAAAATATCCAATCTTGTTTTACCCATAACTTCTTCGTTTTAAATCCGTTTTGAGTGAATCAAATTGCTATGGTTTCATATTGAACTCTATTTTATTAATCTAAACAGAAAAACTATAGGTTTATAGTCAGAAATATAAGTTACAAGTCGTTTTTGTAAGAGGTGGTCATTTCAGTCGAAAGAACGATGTCTTGATGACCATTTTGAAAAACATACTTCCACTTTGAGTTTAACCATGATTTTTGGATATAGTTTCATGTTCATAAGAAAAATCATTTTCTCAGAAGAACAACTTTTAAATCAAAGTTTATCATAGTTGTTAATTATCAAACCCAAAACAGCCCGCGGTGTTACTACGACGGCGTATGTCCGGTTTTATGGTGTTTTTCGTGTTTCCAGGATTTAAATCATTAAGTTAGCATATCATATAGATATAGAACATGTGTTTAGTTGATTTTAAAAGTCATGTTAGAAGGATTAACTTTTGTTTGCTAACAAGTTTAAAATTAACTAAACTATGTTCTAGTGATTTCATGTTTAAACCTTCGAATAAGATAGCTTTATATGTATGAATCGAATGATGTTATGAACATCATTACTAGCTCAAGTTTTGTGGATAAAGCTACTGGAAATGAAAAAAATGGATCTAGCTTTAAAGGATCCTAGGATGGCTTGAAAGTTCTTGAAGCAGAATCATGACACGAAAACAAGTTCAAGTAAGATTTCCACTAGAAATAAGATTGTTATAGTTATAGAAATTGAATCAAAGTTTGAATATGAGTATTACCTTGTATTAGAAAGATATCTTACTGTAAATAATGAAGATTTCTTGAGGTTGGATGATCACTCTACAAGATTGGAAGTAAGCTAGCAAAATTGAAAGTATTCTTGATTTTATGAAACTAGAACTTATAGAATTTATGAAGAACACTTAGAACATGAAGATAGAACTTGAGAGAGATCAATTAGATGAAGAAAATTGAAGAATGAAAGTGTTTGTAGGTGTTTTTGGTCGTTGGTATATGGATTAGATATAAAGGATGTGTAATTTTGTTTACATGTAAATAAGTCATGAATGATTACTAATATTTTTGTAATTTTACGAGATATTTCATGCTAGTTGCCAAATGATGGTTCTCACATGTGTTAGGTGACTCATATGGGATGCTAAAAGCTGATCATTGGAGTGTATATACCAATAGTACATACATCTAAAAGCTGTGTATTGTACGAGTACGAATACGGGTGCATAAGAGTAGAATTGTTGATGAAACTGAACGAGGATGTAATTGTAAGCATTTTTGTTAAGTAGAAGTATTTTGATAAGTGTCTTGAAGTCTTTCAAAAGTGTATGAATACATATTAAAACACTACATGTATATACATTTTAACTGAGTCGTTAAGTCATCGTTAGCCGTTACATGTAAATGTTGATTTGAAACCTTTAAGTTAATGATCTTGTTAAATGTTTTTAACCCATTGTTTATTATATCTAAAGAGATGTTAAATTATTACATTATCATGGTATTATGATATATTAATATATCTTAGTATGATATATATACAGTTAAATGTTTTTACAACGATAATCGTTACATATATGTCTTGTTTCGAAATCATTAAGTTAGTAGTCTTGTTTTTACATATGTAGTTCATTGTTAATACACTTAATGACATGTTTACTTATCATTTATCATGATTAAACATAGTGTATCAATATCTTAATATGATTCATATGTATTTAGTAAGACGTTGTTATAACGATAATCGTTATATATATCGTTTCGAGTTTCTTAATTCAATAAACTCAATTTTATGTATATAACTCATTGTTAAAATACCTAATGAGATACTTACTTATCATAATATCAAGTTAGCTATATATATATCCATATATATATCATCATAAAGTTTTTACAAGTTTTAACGTCCGTGAATCGCCGGTCAACTGTGATGACCCGGGAATTTCCGACCAAATTTAAACATAATCTTATATGATTCGACTCGATAAGCAAAGTCTATTAAACCGAGTCTCATTATGTTTGAACTATTTCATGATAACATTTGACCTTTAACTATTTCCGACGATTCACGAACCTTTAATTGTAACTAAGAATGTAAATATAAATAATTATATATAAAACTAATTATATTAGTATTAATGAACTATTAAGTAATTTTGTTATTATAAAAGATAACATTTAATAACTAAAGATTTTCATTTTGAATATATATAGTATATTGTATATAAATGATTCAAACATATTTTACCAACGTTATCAAAATATTAAATGTACAATGTTATACTTTGTAGTTAATTGTTTAATATACATAATTAATCATCTACTCAACATTTAAAACATGATTTTATATATATGGTAGTATACATATATACATAAATATAACTATATATATATATATATGATTTTATACATAATTATTATATTATGTATATGTAGAAATTTATAATATATCTATGATGAAATAATGTACTATTTTAATAAATATATATAATACTTACATATATAAAACATTTATATTTTTCATAATTACATACATAAGTATAATATAATTAGTATGTAAATAAATATTATAATATATTTATATTAAAATGCATAAATATATAATATTCAGTATATGTTACAATACATATTACATAATTATTAAATATTACATAATAATAGATGATATTAATAAATTAAATTTAAATACAAATATAGTTGTTGTAGTAATGTTATTTGTATCATCAAATATCAATATTTGTATTCATAATATCACTTTATATCATATAAAGATGAAATTGGATGTATAAATTAGATTATTATTACTAATATTATTATTATCGATAAAATATTAATATTATCATAATTAGTATGGTATTATTATTATTATTATTATTATCATTTTTACAATTATTATTATCATTAATATTATATTTATCATTATTATTAATTTTATTAATATTATTAGATATTAATAGTATTGTTATTATATATTATTATTATTAATTAAAAAAAAAACAGTAGGGATCTATATTATACGCGTGACCTCTGTATCCTTTATCTCTATTATTATTATTTTTTTTGTTTCTTTCCTGCTCCCAACTCGTGAACCTGTGTTGACATTTTCTCCATTTTTTATCAACCGATCTCTATTATTACAACATGATTATGTATAATTGCAAATCAAATAAAAAGGAAATCCAATGGGATTAAAGAGCACAGCGATATTTTTTTTTCTTCTTCTCTGCACGCTCCAATTTTTTTTTCTCTTAATTCAATTTCGAATAAAGTTTCAAAATCTAAAAATGCAGAAAGGTTAGAAATCTTTCTTTGAATCTATCTGCAAAATCTCAACTCTCAAATCTTTATATCGATCTTGAATTTTGAAGTCAAAGTTTAGTTTAAAAAAAGTCAATAATTGTTCTTGAGACAAATTCGCGTTCGTGTATATGTTTCTGATCAAATTGACGATTCCAGTAGTTTTTATACATGTTTAGAAAACTATTTCGTGTTATAAACATTATCTATAATGTTATCTATTACGAAATCAATTTTTTTTGTTTTGTTCCAAGAACCGACGCTGCAGTAGGCCTTTAGTATATTTTTTTTTTATTTTAGAACCCAAATTATTATTTTTTTCTGTAATGTTTTGAAGCTTTAAAGGGAACCCCGATTTTTTTTTTTTTTTTTTTTTGGTTATTGATGTTTTGTTGAATCCATGAGACTTGTGGAAAAGAAGAGGAATAGAAGAAAAACAGTTTATATATAAAATTTAAATTCGATATTAGTACAGAGAATCAGAATTGGTGGGATGGTCGAGAGTGTTTGCGTGTGAGCATGTGGTCACGAGATCAAGTCCAGAGGACGGTAGTTTCTTTTTTTTTTTTGAAACTCTTTTCATGTGAGGTAGTTTTCTTTTCTAATTTTATTATTGTTATTATATATTAATTATTATTAGTATTATTATTATTATTGTGATTGTTTTGATTGTTATTGTTATTGTTATTATTAGTATCATACTTGTTATCATATTTGAAAGTATTATAGACATTACTATTATTATTATGATAGGTATTATTAATAATATTATTATTAGTAATAAACTTATCATTTTAGTATTTTATCATCATTAGGATTATGATTATGATTATCATTATTATTATTATGAAGGAAATAAAAATATATTATTATCATCAATATTAGAATTTGTACCGGTTTATAAATAATAGTATCATCAGTACATTTACAATTAATAATATCATATTTATCAGTATCATCATTAATATTTACTAGTATTATTATGATTATCATTTATCATTTTATAAATATTAGAACCCTTATTATTAACATAAGTATGGTATTAGTATTAATATTATTTTAGAGTTATTATTATTAGTATCATTAACAGTTATCATTTTCATTTTTTTTGCTATTAGTATTATCATTATTAATAAAATTATTATTATTATTAGTAAATCATTATTATCTAAATTATTATTTTAACAAATAAATCTTTTGTACACTATATATATACTTATGGTATACACTAGGATTTTATTAATAATTCACATAACAAACTAATAAAATTTCATAAATACAATACTAACCACAAATATATGTATATAAATATATTAATGTCACTATTTATATAAACGTAAATCATTATAGATATATATACATAAAATCGATATATATATATAAAATATAACTTAAAATATAATATAAGTATACGTTTTAAAATAAAGGTTAGAATAAATTCTACAAAACTATAATATATAAATAATACATATTAATAAATGAAATTTTGTAACTTACATTATACGTATTAATATATACACAATTGATATAGGTTCGTGAATCCGAGGCCAACTCTGCATTGTTCAATGACGTCATATGTATTTTTACTACAAAATACAGTATCGTGAGTTTCATTTTCCTTTTTACCCTTTATATTTTTGGGCTGAGAATACATGCGCAACTTTTATAACTGTTTTACGAAATTGACACAAGTACGTGAAACTACATTCTATGGTTGGATTATCGAAGTCGAATATGCCCCTTTTTATTAAGTCTGGTAATCTAAGAATTAGGGAACAGACACCCTAATTGACGCGAATCCTAAAGATAGATCTATCGGGCCCAACAAGCCCCATCCAAAGTACCGGATGTTTTAGTACTTCGAAATTTATATCATGTCCGAAGGAGGATCCCAGAATGATTGGGATATTCTTATATATGCATATTGTTAATGTCGGTTACCAGGTGTTCAATCCATATGAATGATATTTTTGTCTCTATGCATGGGACGTATGTTTATGAGAAATGGAAATCTGAAATCTTGTGGTCTATTAAAATGATGGAAACGATTGTTTAAGTTAAACTAATGAACTCACCAACCTTTTGGTTGACACTTTAAAGCATGTTTATTCTCAGGTACGAAAGAAATCTTCCGCTGTGTATTTGCTCATTTTATTGATATTACTTGGAGTCATTCATGGCATATTTCAAAAGACGTTGCATTCGAGTCGTCGAGTTCATCAAGATTATTATCAAGTCAATTATAGTTGGATATATTATGAAATGGTATGCATGCCTGTCAACTTTCGATGTAATGAAAGTTTGTCTTTTCAAAAACGAATGCAATGTTTGTAAAATGTATCATATAGAGGTCAAGTATCTCGCGATGTAATCAACTGTTGTGAATCGTTTATAATCGATATGGACTTCGTCCGGATGGATTAGGACGGGTCTTCACAGTTGGTATCAGAGCGGTGGTCTTAGCGAACCAGGTCTTGCATTAGTGAGTCTAACTGATAGTCGTTAGAATGCATTAATGAGTCTGGACTTCGACCGTGTTTGCATGTCAAAAGTTTTGCTTATCATTTAGTATCGAAAAATTATTTGCTTATCATCCTTAAAGTCTAAGACACGTCTTACTGCCTTTATTGCATAGACAGTGTATAGTTAAATTCATATCTTAGCGTATCTGTTATTGTTACCTTTGCCTGACAGCTTCCGTAGATTCCTCCGTAGCTTATGGGATTTTAGTATTATATATGCATATGTAAATTATGTATTGCAGGGTACTAATCTACATCCTATAATCTATTTCTTATCGAAAATCCTTCATCTGATCATACGAGATGAATCCCTCAACCAGTTCGAGTCCATCAGATTTCGATAGCTATTTCGATAGTTATTCCGACAGCTATTTCGATATGGATTTCCACTCGAGCTCCGAAAGCAGAGTAACCGGAATGAATCGATCAATTAGCCATCATCTATTCTGAATGAATTGGAGATGGGTTCGTAGTCGACTTAATCAATGGAAACGCGAAGAAGGCGATCATTTCCACTAACCAAATTCACCTCTTGACAATGAACCTAAAACGTTTACCGGCGAACCTGTTCGAGACACCATTTTCTCTCTCATTTCCAAAGTATCTCATCACGATCATATACTATCTCAGATTCTAAAACTCATTCATCCGCTCGTCCGAACCGACAATCATCCCGGTGTAATAGAAGAAGTTAACGAACTTCGCGCATAAGTTGTAGTCTTGAAAAATATGGTGCAAAACGTACCAGCTTCATCCAAATCACTGGCACCAACAGTACCACCAACAACCCAAATTTCAATATCACATGCCTCAACATCTCAATCTATACCTCGAGTATAATCATCATTCTACATGACATTCTACATCAGTTATCTTCGTTCGACATGGTGATTATGTAATCTCTAATGTTTTAGAGATTATTTATTCTAGTTCCAACTGAAAACTAAATGAGTTTAATATCATGTTAACTCATTAAATTCATGATTACATTTGAAGAAAATATATATGTATATATGTTTTCATAAAGATTGTAATTAAAAATTCTTTTGTACAAACTGTTAATAATAAAAATATTTTAACGGGTAGGTAATACCCGAGGAATATTTAAATTTCACATTAATAAGTTACACTGTATATTCTTCGAATCTGATTCAACAGTTATTCACTATCCTATTTACAACCACCGGGATACTTATCCATTCACCAAAGAATAACTATTTTCATTCAAATTCAATTTCATATTTGAATTTTGACCTATCAGAATCCAACAAGTGGCATAATGACGAAATAATGGACACAATAAAAATTGATTAGAAACAGACTAATTAACAATATTAAATTTTATTAAGAAACCACGCTAACAAAATCCTAGCTAACTGTTCCTAGCTAACTGTTAATTCCGTATTACATTTTATTTATCACAATTTATTTATCGCAATTTATATTCTCGCAATTTTATTTATTGTCATTTAATTTCTGTTATTTACTTTACGCACTTTATTTATCGTCATTTAATTTCTGTTATTTATTTTACGCACTTTAAATATCGGGACACGTATACAAGGTTTTGACATATCATATCGACACATCTATATATATTATTTGGAATCACCATAGACACTCTATATGCAGTAATGATCGAGTTCTCTATACAGGGTTGAGGTTGATTCTATAATAATATATATACTTTGAGTTGTGATCGAGTCTGAGACATGTACACGGGTCACGATACGTATTAATTAATTCAAATATTATATATTAAACTATATATGAATGATTGCACTGTCAACTGTGGACTATCGACTGTGGACTAATAACATTGGACAATTAAAATGAATTAAAATATTGAATATAACATATGAAACTAAACAATTCTTCAAGTTTGCCACTTGATTTCGTCTTAAACCTCATTTGTATCTTCACGATTACATTCTGCGTTCAAACCTTTCATGATTCTTGAAAACACCTCAATCGATAGGATGAATCAACTGCACTTCATCTACGGAAGGAAAGATTTATGCATATAGTTATGCACCTGAGAAACTCTCGGCAATTGAGTAAAAGTTCAACACGTAGCCGCGTCAAATCCTTTGGCATTTATTAACAAAAACAACTTTGCGATCCCTTTTCAAAATTAGCCAATTTTGTCACAGCTCCAACAAGTCAACTTCGACTTTTCGTACGAAACAACCTTATTATAACGTTTATATATACGCGTGCTCTTTTATTGTTACCAGGTAACCTTTCATATTCCATCATATTACCATCAGCGTTTAATCATCTAAAAACACAATTCTCCTGAAACCACCTCAAATTAATAACCGATGATTCAGATATCATAGCATTAAATGCAGAGGAAACAGAAAAATGGTAGATGGTCTAAACGGACAAAAGTTTGATGATAAAGAAAGGAGTGTTAGGAACGCTCGATAAAAAATTGGGTATTGAAAAACAGATTGAGTTACCCATGAAGGAGACCAAGGACAAATACAAGGACCAAATCCTATATTCAAAGGATTCAGGTAATTCTGGATCCGTTGAAATCTTTAGAGAATATCTTGCTCCGAAGTCATGTTAAAATCTTGCGGAAAATCTTTCTCCATCAACCGTCAAACTTAGAAATTCCAAAATATCATCATCAATATCTTTGATATTTCTGAGGATATTTTCATAAATATTCTCGTCCGAAATTATATACCTCTTCGTGCTTCCTGTGTATCAATATATTGGAAACATTCAATAGAAAATATAGTACCGAAAAGCAGATTATGCGAAACTATGAAGAAAGCCGTGGATAAATCACAAAGAATAAGTTTGACTTCAAAGAATCCAAATAATTCAATGTCTGCTAAAGTCTATAGTGAATAACTTGCTCCTTACTCTAAACCCTTGCAGACAATAGTTTCTATCATCCTCTGATCTTAGATATTCTGAGATATTATCGTACCTTTCATTATAAATATCCTCCATATTTCTGGAGATATTTTTATAACTATTCTTATCTGAAATCATTAATCTTTTCGTGCTATCAGTATTACATCATATAGAAACTGTTAGTTTCTATATTCTGTAACTTTTCAAGCTTAAAATATGAATGTTATTGTAGTAATGATGGGAACTGATGCATGAGTTAGTATAATATAATGACACTTGATCAACGTGATTATATTACAGTAAGTCATGCTGAGTTTCTAAATGAAACGTGATGATTCACAGATCATAACGTCATCATGTGCCATGTTACATAACTCTTTCATCCTACTTAACTCCGTAACAAATCAAGAAAATGTATTCTTGATGGTTCTATCTTCCGTGATGTTGATAAATTTGAAAATCAAATCGTGCTATCACCTTCCTTCATGCTTAGAACATTATAATCATTCGAAACTCTTTATCTATAAATTCTGGACCATTATTCGCTTGACTTGAAGTCGGGAAGAGAAAACAAAAGCATAGAGCTTTGAAATATAAGGGAGAATATAAAGTCCGATAACAACACATAAATTACAAACCGTGTATATCAATGTTTATCGCAACATAAAGACACGGGAGAATTAAAAACATTATAATCCCGAGGGCGAAGTAGAAGAAAGCAGATTCCTCTGGTGGAAGTTGGAAAAGGAGAATGATTGTTGCGATAGTAAGGATGAGGACAAGGATCAGAACTGGATTAATCATTTTCAGAATCTTTTGGATGTATGAACTAAGAAAGAAAGTATAAGAATGGTGAGAATAATGGAAAGGAAGAGCTTAATTTATACTGGAAATATCAGACGTAGTAATCGGGGTAGATCACCGTATTTAATTAAAGAGATCTTAATTTCCATAAATCCCGAAGAATCAGATTTTATAGATCTTCAAGATTTTCTTTAAATCCCTTAAATTCCGGAATTCAACCAAGGCAATGTCAAAAGTTAAGACGCGCCTTATTTTCTAAATTCAAACCTGACTACGTCAAAAGTTAAAAACAAATCTTTGTTTCTCATTTCATCCTTTTGTGAATAGCTTCATTCGCACTCTTCGAATAATCGAATTATTTTTATCCATATTACTCAATGATGATAAAACTCAAGTTATCAACTCATATTCGTCAGGAAAACATATTTATTGTTAGCTATGACGACCTCACTCAAATTTCGGGACGAAATTTCTTTAACGTGTAGGTACTGTGATGACCCGGGAATTACCGACCAAATTTAAACATAATCTTATATGATTCGACTCGATAAGCAAAGTCTATTAAACCGAGTCTCATTATGTTTGAACTATTTCATGATAACATTTGACCTTTAACTATTTCCGACGATTCACGAACCTTTAATTGTAACTAAGAATGTAAATATAAATAATTATATATAAAACTAATTATATTAGTATTAATGAACTATTAAGTAATTTTGTTATTATAAAAGATAACATTTAATAACTAAAGATTTTCATTTTGAATATATATAGTATATTGTATATAAATGATTCAAACATATTTTACCAACGTTATCAAAATATTAAATGTACAATGTTATACTTTGTAGTTAATTGTTTAATATACATAATTAATCATCTACTCAACATTTAAAACATGATTTTATATATATGGTAGTATACATATATACATAAATATAACTATATATATATATATGATTTTATACATAATTATTATATTATGTATATGTAGAAATTTATAATATATCTATGATGAAATAATGTACTATTTTAATAAATATATATAATACTTACATATATAAAACATTTATATTTTTCATAATTACATACATAAGTATAATATAATTAGTATGTAAATAAATATTATAATATATTTATATTAAAATGCATAAATATATAATATTCAGTATATGTTACAATACATATTACATAATTATTAAATATTACATA
Organism: Rutidosis leptorrhynchoides; assembly: GCF_046630445.1. Classification (NCBI taxonomy): domain Eukaryota; kingdom Viridiplantae; phylum Streptophyta; class Magnoliopsida; order Asterales; family Asteraceae; genus Rutidosis; species Rutidosis leptorrhynchoides. Next base: position 155,070,483 of record NC_092335.1, on the reverse strand, counting down.
ATAATAGATGATATTAATAAATTAAATTTAAATACAAATATAGTTGTTGTAGTAATGTTATTTGTATCGTCAAATATCAATATTTGTATTCATAATATCACTTTATATCATATAAAGATGAAATTGGATGTATAAATTAGATTATTATTACTAATATTATTATTATTGATAAAATATTAATATTATCATAATTAGTATGGTATTATTATTATTATTATTATTATTATCATTTTTACAATTATTATTATCATTAATATTATATTTATCATTATTATTAATTTTATTAATATTATTAGATATTAATAGTATTGTTATTATATATTATTATTATTAATTAAAAAAAAACAGTAGGGATCTATATTATACGCGTGACCTCTGTATCCTTTATCTCTATTATTATTATTTTTTTTGTTTCTTTCCTGCTCCCAACTCGTGAACCTGTGTTGACATTTTCTCTATTTTTTATCAACCGATCTCTATTATTACAACATGATTATGTATAATTGCAAATCAAATAAAAAGGAAATCCAATGGGATTAAAGAGCACAGCGATATTTTTTTTTCTTCTTCTCTGCACGCTCCAATTTTTTTTTTTCTCTTAATTCAATTTCGAATAAAGTTTCAAAATCTAAAAATGCAGAAAGGTTAGAAATCTTTCTTTGAATCTATCTGCAAAATCTCAACTCTCAAATCTTTATATCGATCTTGAATTTTGAAGTCAAAGTTTAGTTTAAAAAAAGTCAACAATTGTTCTTGAGACAAATTCGCGTTCGTGTATATGTTTCTGATCAAATTGACGATTCCAGTAGTTTTTATACATGTTTAGAAAACTATTTCGTGTTATAAACATTATCTATAATGTTATCTATTACGAAATCAATTTTTTTTGTTTTGTTCCAAGAACCGACGCTGCAGTAGGCCTTTAGTATATTTTTTTTATTTTAGAACCCAAATTATTATTTTTTTCTGTAATGTTTTGAAGCTTTAAAGGGAACCCCGATTTTTTTTTTTTTTTTTTTTTGGTTATTGATGTTTTGTTGAATCCATGAGACTTGTGGAAAAGAAGAGGAATAGAAGAAAAACAGTTTATATATAAAATTTAAATTCGATATTAGTACAGAGAATCAAAATTGGTGGGATGGTCGAGAGTGTTTGCGTGTGAGCATGTGGTCACGAGATCGAGTCCAGAGGACGGTAGTTTCTTTTTTTTTTTTGAAACTCTTTTCATGTGAGGTAGTTTTCTTTTCTAATTTTATTATTGTTATTATATATTAATTATTATTAGTATTATTATTATTATTATTGTGATTGTTTTGATTGTTATTGTTATTGTTATTATTAGTATCATACTTGTTATCATATTTGAAAGTATTATAGACATTACTATTATTATTATGATAGGTATTATTAATAATATTATTATTAGTAATAAACTTATCATTTTAGTATTTTATCATCATTAGGATTATGATTATGATTATGATTATCATTATTATTATTATGAAGGAAATAAAAATATATTATTATCATCAATATTAGAATTTGTACCGGTTTATAAATAATAGTATCATCACTACATTTACAATTAATAATATCATATTTATCAGTATCATCATTAATATTTACTAGTATTATTATGATTATCATTTATCATTTTATAAATATTAGAACCCTTATTATTAACATAAGTATGGTATTAGTATTAATATTATTTTAGAGTTATTATTATTAGTATCATTAACAGTTATCATTTTCATTTTTTTGCTATTAGTATTATCATTATTAATAAAATTATTATTATTATTAGTAAATCATTATTATCTAAATTATTATTTTAACAAATAAATCTTTTGTACACTATATATATACTTATGGTATATACTAGGATTGTATTAATAATTCACATAACAAACTAATAAAATTTCATAAATACAATACTAACCACAAATATATGTATATAAATATATTAATGTCACTATTTATATAAACGTAAATCATTATAGATATATATACATAAAATCGATATATATATATATATATATATAAAATATAACTTAAAATATAATATAAGTATACGTTTTAAAATAAAGGTTAGAATAAATTCTACAAAACTATAATATATAAATAATACATATTAATAAATGAAATTTTGTAACTTACATTATACGTATTAATATATACACAATTGATATAGGTTCGTGAATCCGAGGCCAACCCTGCATTGTTCAATGACGTCATATGTATTTTTACTACAAAATACAGTATCGTGAGTTTCATTTGCCTTTTTACCCTTTATATTTTTGGGCTGAGAATACATGCTCAACTTTTATAACTGTTTTACGAAATTGACACAAGTACGTGAAACTACATTCTATGGTTGGATTATCGAAGTCGAATATGCCCCTTTTTATTAAGTCTGGTAATCTAAGAATTAGGGAACAGACACCCTAATTGACGCGAATCCTAAAGATAGATCTATCGGGCCCAACAAGCCCTATCCAAAGTACCGGATGTTTTAGTACTTCGAAATTTATATCATGTCCGAAGGAGGATCCCGGAATGATTGGGATATTCTTATATATGCATATTGTTAATGTCGGTTACCAGGTGTTCAATCCATATGAATGATATTTTTGTCTCTATGCATGGGACGTATGTTTATGAGAAATGGAAATCTGAAATCTTGTGGTCTATTAAAATGATGGAAACGATTGTTTAAGTTAAACTAATGAACTCACCAACCTTTTGGTTGACACTTTAAAGCATGTTTATTCTCAGGTACGAAAGAAATCTTCCGCTGTGTATTTGCTCATTTTATAGATATTACTTGGAGTCATTCATGGCATATTTCAAAAGACGTTGCATTCGAGTCGTCGAGTTCATCAAGATTATTATCAAGTCAATTATAGTTGGATATATTATGAAATGGTATGCATGCCTGTCAACTTTCGATGTAATGAAAGTTTGTCTTTTCAAAAACGAATGCAATGTTTGTAAAATCTATCATATAGAGGTCAAGTATCTCGCGATGTAATCAACTGTTGTGAATCGTTTATAATCGATATGGACTTTGTCCGGATGGATTAGGACGGGTCTTCACATCAACTTGGGTGGTCAATTGTCTATATGAAACCTATTTCAATTAATCAACTCTTAACAAGTTTGATTGCTTAACATGTTGGAAACACTTAATCATGTAAATAACAATTTCATTTAATATATATAAACATGGAAAAGTTCGGGTCACTACATGGAGTTTGTGCAGCTCACCTCACGATCGATCGTGGTTTGACCGTGTACCACCTGACATCTGAAAATATAGCCATTTTTATTCTTTGAATTTGTCATTTTCCCTTATTGAATGGCTGCAACTAGATGTCAAGTATTTCTAAAATCATCCTTATTACCCCTTTTGTTTTGGACATTTGTATTGGAGTTGACATGTTTTGTAAAAGAGGAAAGTCTTTAGTCTTTGACCATTGTCATTGATTTCTTAATTAGGCAAATGCAGATTTTTGTCTCTAGACAAAACATTAGCCTCCAAAACCTCATCAACCCTTCTTAATTACTTGTCATTTTGCTAATGGAAGTATCTTGACCTTTGGAACCTTGTTACATCTTGAATGAACTAGTTTGTATCTAGTTGGAACTTAATTGAATCTTATTACAACTTTTACTAGCACAAGATTAAGTGCACATACACACAAATGATAATTAGGTGTCATGGGAGATCACCTCTTTAATGTATCAATGATTTTGTACTATGGTAAAAGTATAAAACAATTCACGCTAAACCTTAATTAAGTCTTAAAGTATCATTAAAATTCATTAGGTGTGATTAGTGAAGATTAACATCTTTTATTTCAAAACTTTTTTGAAAACAAAAAAGGCAACTATTCTAAGTATATTTAAATAGGTTTTGTGAATTATAGATGTCGGGAAGTGATCAAACACAATGTGGATGATTTTATTAACAAAGAAAACTGCGATCGATCCACGGTCAACCGTGAGGTTGACCATAGATCAATAGTTTTGAAAACGTGTTAATTGTATTTTCAAACAGTGATACAGGGCATCCATGGTCAGGCCTGCGGTCGACCGTGGTTCAGCCGTGTAGAAGTTTTACCAGATTAATTATTATGTATTTGTCTTTTGCTAGAGATTGTGTAGGCTTATCAACTTGTGTCGTCTTTCATGTGATCATTTAAGTCCTTTGTGTCATCATCAAAACAAAGTGTTAACATTTGAATATTATAATTGGATTATTAACCAACATGCACAATTATTGGAGTTAAAATAATCGATCAACACATTTTCCACAATTTAAGCACTCAAGTCTAATCTTAAATTACCCAAACTAGATTAGGCGTGATCATACGGCATATGGAAGAAGCAAAAATGAGCCAAAGAAAACAACAACCGAATTCAGAGAACCACGGATAACGTTGGCGAAGGCCACATTCGCCGGTCGGACTACCTATTTAGACGGGTGTGCGGGGATTCTTCAAACACATATTATTCCATTCTCGCCAACGATCACCAAACTCTGAGATATATAACATGTGATTAAAAATATCCCAACTCACGGTATCATATGTCTTTTCAAAGTCCACTTTTAAAAATCAACTTTCTTTTTATATAACCCGATCACCTCGCAAACAATCAACGAGCCATCTAGAAATTTCCTCCCTTTAATAAAAGCCGACTGAACATTGCCAATAACTTTATAGCTAACCAATGCCAATCTATTAGCCAACACCTTTGTACTAAATTTATATTTAACACCGATTAAAGAAATCGGGCGATAATCTTTTATACAAGTAGGGTTCGTTACCTTAGGAATTAAGCAAATGACAGCCGAAGCTACCCTATAAGGAAGAGAGCATTCATGGAATGTATTCTGAATTAACTGCACCAAGTCACTCTTTAATAATTCCCAATTCCCAATGTTTCTTGATAAAAAGAAAGTAAATTCATCAAGACTCGGGGATTTATCACTCCTTCAATCCCAAACCTTCTTTACTTCATCGACTGAAACTGTCTCTTGTAAGCATTCCATATCTATTTATATGAGAATGTTAACAGGCCAAAACAGTGGTGCAAGAGAATTTTTAAGGTCACTATTAGTTCACAGTAATTGAACTATGAACACCAGACTCTCACTCAAACAATAAATAAGAATTAATGATACAGAGAATGACAGAACACGATTATAGGATAGAAGATAAATGATATTAATCGTCAAAGTACATCTTCAAAGTAAAACACCAGTCCCTATTTATACAGATAAACACCAAATCTTAAGATTTGGTTTCCAAAACTACATAGCTAAAAATATGGAAAAGATAAACTTAAAAACCAAACAAATATGCTAATAACTCTAAAGTCAATCTTCTGGAGATAAAACCGAATCAAAACAAATCTTCTTAATCTTTAAACAAATCTCCAAAATATTCCTTAGCTTCGGCATCAAGAAATCTCAAACCGTTGACTTCAGTAAACATCATAGTCTGCAACTTCAGACTCTAATTCTCCAGATTCTATCATGCTTTTGACTCATCAGATTTTCATTTTCCCAACAATCTCCCCCTATCTGATGATGTCAAAACAACCTGCACACCTAATTAACCACCTTAGCATATTCCTTTTCGATAAGCTTACACTTGTTCTTCATGTGAGGAATTTTCTTCAACATAGATAACTTGCTATACAAGTGATTCAACAATTGAACCCTAAAAGGAAAAGTTTGCTCTGTCTCACATCTGGATAATAAACTGATCAACATCTCAATACCAGCCCCTTCAAACTGATCAACCCTAATCAACATCCTTTGATTTCCATTTGTCTTAAACATCAAACCATCCAAATACTCAACATACTTATCATCAACAAACTCTAAATGTTCAGGGATAGCATACCTTTCAACATGTCCCTTAGCTCTTCTTTCTTTCATCTTTAAATCAAACATTCCACAAAATACCTCATAATCCTTAAAACTTATAAACCCTTCTTCAAACACCAAATGTACCAGCATATAAACTCTCTTCAACACTTCTTTCACAACAACTTGATCTCCTGTAGACTCCTTGATACACACAGCTATGCCTTTCCACTCACAAAAACCCAAACGAACAATTTGATTTATTTTAACCCTCAACCTCCTATCTGGTAAGTGTGTCATTGTTAGCAGTAGAGTTACACCTTCAAATTCAGATTTATCAACCTCAACCTTGACAACATCACCTTCATATCTTCTGAATCTAAATCTCTTGTTCATCTGAGCCTTTAAATCACCCTCTGTCCTTTGCATAGCAGCAGCCACAACAGCACTAGAACTCCCCTGAATATCACCAACATCACCAACCATTTGAGTATCACCAACACCTCTATCAGTTATATTCTCCCCCTCAACCTGATGCTCCCCCTCAATTTGAGCTCTCTTTGATTGCTCCCCCTCAACATTTGCAAAACCTGCATTTGCAGTACCTGCATCATCTGACCTCTTTCTTTTCTCCCCCTTTTTGACATCATCTAAAGGCAGAGAAGATATGACCTTCCAAATTTCAGTCTGTTGATTCTTGAGGGAACAAATATTAGAAGTAAACCCAGTAAAGCATTGTCTCAGTTCATCAACACCAACCATCCTTTTCTCCAGATCAGCCAACCTGTGATTAATTTCTGCAACAGACCCTGAACCACCTGCACTAGACAACCCCTGCATATCCCCAACCAACCTCCTTACCTCCAACAGCTCATCTTTAAAAACAAAATTATTATTAAAGTTAAGATTATTAATCTTAGACTGCACACCAGAGAGCTTGTCATTAAACTCCTTAGTCAACTTGGTCAAAGCCTGATGTAGGCCAACCATGGTGACTGGTGCCTCAGTCTGAGAAGAAGTGCCAGAAGATAAGGGTATGGATGGTATGTCCTCACAGCCTTCCTGTTGTAAAGAAAGCTGATCCTTAGACATAGAAGATTTTGAGGCCTGTATCTCACCCCGTGACATAAGTGTGATATTGGTAGCCTATGCAAGTAAGTGTAAGGATGGAATATTTGGAGTGGGTAGTGGCAGACTTGAGTCTGGGGTAGCAGTTGGCTTGGTCATTGCAGTAGGTTGTTGGATTTGTTTATTTGAGTCCAGGATTGGGACTTCTTCATGTAAGTCAACTGAGTGGGTTTTCTCAGTGACTGTAATGTGGGAATCGAAGTTAACTAACCTATAAGGTTCAGGCTGGGATAAAGCACTCCTCTCACCAACCTCTAGCAGAGGTGGTGGAGCAGTACGTGCAGCACTCTTCCTAGTAAATTTTTTAGGTGAATTCACAAGTGCTGTAGAATCTTAAGGTTTTAGATATGGTGGTATTCTCAGTATAAACTGGTGGGTTCATAAGGTGGGTTGAGTGGATAATTTGTTCAGCAGCAGTGGGTGAAGATGTGTTAGAGTGAGGTGGGATTTCCTCACCCATGACTTCAGCCTGCTCTGTTTGGGAAACAACATGGGGTGGAGTTTGTGTGGGGGTAGAATCTGATTGCTCAGATTCTAAAGAAGGTTGACCATTGTTGTGATCTCCTGCAGACCCTGATTGCTCAGATTCTAAAGAAGATGCCCCTGCAGACCCTGATTGCTCAGAATCTGTAGGTTGGTCTGCACGGCCAAGATTGACCAAATGCAAAATAGCAGGAGTAAGAGCTACCTCTTGATCATCAATGTGGCTGTGAAACATTCGGACACTACATTCTCGAATAAAAGTATACTCATACACACGAAACACTTTAAGTCCATCATACAAAGCAGGTGTCATTGCTTGTTCAAACATTAAACTTAAAAACCTGATAAAAGGCACATTATAATCTCTTGGAGTTTTTTCAGTGAGAACCAAGAGCTCATTGAAGATTAGACGAGCAAAATCAATATTCCTTCCTGTAAGTGTTGCATGAAACAGATGTGCCTCATAATCATTAACCTCAGTCAGACTAGCACATTTGAAGCTCAAACTTCTAATGACATTCGATAACAAAAACATCCACCTAGGACAGAACATACTAATCTTAACAGAAGAATTAGTTACAGGCTGACCAACCATAGGAAAACAAGATCTCACAGCAGACCTTGATACAGTTCTAACAAAGTTATCCTATACAGGAAGATTCAAAGCAATTCTCAAATGATTTTCAGTAATAGTTAAAAAATTGTTACCATCTCGATAAGTACCAGTGATAGATCTATATGCTCTGTTTCCAACACAGGTATACCAAAATTCGCCTAACATCTCTGAAAACATGATAGCTGTCTTGAAGAAAGCCTCCTTTAAAGGATGATTTTGCATGAACAATACCAAATCCTCATACCCTTCATTGGCAAAATTCGCAGGAATAGTAGCACAAGTAACCCTATTGTTAGCCGAAACCTACACATCCTTCTCTCCTTTGATTTCCTTTGCCCTAATCATGTTATCGGCTGGAACAAGAACAAAAGGAATGAACTTCGTATTTGCCATTAGCTTCAATCAAAAACTTGTAAGAACACGAGTGAATTATGAAAACCGAGAGAGATTTTGAAGAAGATGATGATTGAATGAGAGGGATTAGGTTTTATGTTTGAAGATTAATCTGAAGAAGATTTTGAAGAAAGAGAATTAAGGGAAATATAAATACCTCTGACAAAAATTTCAAAAAGTTACCATTAACCCCTTCAAAATTTAACTTTTTACTTTATAAACCCGAATAAAGAAAACCTTTATTGACCAAAGAAGGAAACAAGTTTACAGTAAAAATACACAAACAGAGTAAACTTTTCCAGACTCTAAATAACAAGGTGTCATCCAGACTCTGAATGTGACGTAATCCAGACTCTAATTTTTTTTTTTTTTTTTTACAACAACAGTTTAGAGAGTATCATCACTGGACAATATTTTAGTTGATAGATTTAACATTCCAAGTTGCCCAAGAAGATAAAAATGTCTTTCTTCAAGAAGTGCTTTAGTAAAAATATCTGCCAATTGATCTTTAGTACCAATATGCTTTAAAAATACTTTGCCCTTCTCAACACAATCTCTTATAAAATGATGCCTGATTTCAATATGCTTGGTTCTGGAGTGAAACACTGGATTCTCAATAATAGCAATTGCACTTTCAATGTCACACATTATTGGAGTTTTGGTCAATGTTAACCCAAAATCCAAAAGTTGATGTTGCATCCAAAGTAACTGAGCACAACAACTTCCTGCAGCAACATATTCAGCTTCTGTTGTAGAAGTGGCAACAGAATTCTGCTTTTTACTAGACCAGCTGACCAATTTTTCACCTAGAAATTGACATCCACCAGAAGTGCTTTTTCTGTCTATTTTGCAACCTGCATAGTCTGCATCTGTGTAACCAATTAGATCAAACCCTGAGTCTTTAGAGTACCAAAGACCCAGGTTAGGGGTACCTTTTAAGTACCTAAAAATTCTTTTCACAGCTTTATAATGAGACTCCCTACGATCTGATTGGTAACGTGCACAAAGACATGTAGCAAACATTATATCAGGTCTACTAGCAGTTAACTATAGCAAAGATCTAATCATTCCTCTATAGGTTGATTGACAAGTGAGTTTCTCAGATTCATCTTTATCAAGCTTTTCAGAAACACTCATTGGAGTTCTTAAAGTAGAACAATTTTTAAAACCAAATTTAGTTAACATGTCAGAAATGTAGTTACTTTGGTTAATAAAAATGCCTTCAGAACTCTGTTTTATTTGCAACCCAAGAAAATAGTTTAAAGTACATAAATTACTCATTCTATACTCTTCAGACATAATGTCAGAAAACCATTTTCTTAAGTGTGGATTAGTAGACCCAAAAATAATGTCATCAACATAAATTTGAACAAGTAACACATCACCTTTGTCCTTTTTGATAAACAAAGTCTTGTCAATGGCTCCTCTAGAAAAATTCTTTTCTAGAAGAAATGTTGACAAGGTATCATACCAGGCTCTGGGAGCTTGCTTCAGACCATACAATGCCTTCTTCAACCTGTAAACATACTTAGGAAATTTCTTACTTACAAAACTAGGAGGTTTTTTCACATACACCTCTTCTTGCAATTTACCATTCAGGAAAGCACTCTTCACATACATTTAAAACACCTTGAAATCTTTGTGAGCAGCATATGCCAGAAACAGTCTAATAGCTTCAATTCTAGCAACATGAGCAAAAGTCTCATCATAGTCTATTCCTTCTTCTTGTCTATATCCTTGAGCAACCAACCTTGCTTTATTTCTGATTACAATACCATCTTTATCAACCTTGTTTCTAAAAACCCATTTTGTGCCTATTGCAGTTTTATCAGCAGGCTTTGGAACCAATTCCCAAACATCATTCCTTTCAAATTCTGTCAATTCTTCAGTCATAGCCTCAACCCAATCATTGTCAGTCAATGCTTCAAATACTTCTTTGGGCTCAATTAGTGAAAGAAAATAAGAAAAGAAGCAGTAATTTGCTATAGCAAAATCAGACACAGTTGTCTGAGCAGAAGAACTAGGTTTAGGAAAACCAGTAGGATCCACAATATAATCCTCATGATGCTTTGGAGAGACTATATTTCTAGCTGATTTTCTAGTAGGAACAACAGGATCCACAGTGGTATTTGATGACTAATCACTTCCTTGAATAACCACAGACTCATCTTCTTGTGGAACTTCTTCTGTGTGAGTATTATCTGCAGATTCATTTGTTAACCCAGACAAGTTAGGTTCATCTAACTCAGACTCTGAATCCAGAGTCTGAACACTGTTCCCAGAAATTAAATTTGACAATTCACCAAGTGCAGATTGCTCAGTGCTGGATGTCTGATCCATTTCTATAGAACTTTCATCAAAGGAAACATTAATGGATTCTTCAATCTTCATTCTCCTCTGATTATAAACTCTATAAGCTTTAGAAACAGAAGAATATCCCATAAATACACCTTCATCAGATTTTGGCCTCATCTTATCAAGCTGATCTCTTTGATTTAAAATATATCACTTACACCCAAATACATGGAAGTAATGAATAGTAGGCACCTTTTTATGGTATAACTCATAGGAAGTTTTGCCATGTTTCTTCATAATCAAGGACATATTTTGAGTATAGCATGCTGTGTTGACTGCCTCTGCCCAGAACCTTAGAGCAACATTTGATTGGCATAACATGGTTCTGGCTGCTTCAATAAGGGTTCTATTTCTTCTTTCAGCAACTCCATTTTGTTGAGGAGTTCTAACAGCAGAAATTTTTTGACCAATTCCAGATTCTTCACAAAAATCAATTAATGTAACATTCTTGAACTCAGTACCATGATCACTTCTCAATTGTTTAACAAGAACACCTTTTTGAACCTGCTCTCTCTTGATCAAATTGATGATTTCTTCAGGAGCATCACTTTTTGCAGCTAAGAAAATAACCCATGTAAATCTAGAATACTCATCAACAATCACTAGAGTATATCTTTTCCCACCCAAACTACTAGTGTTCATTGGACCAAATAGATCCATGTGAAGCATATGAAGTGGATCACTAATAGTAGCCAGGGTTTTTGAGGGAAACTTTGTTTTGATCTGTTTACCCATAATACAGGCAGAACAAGGTTTATCTTTCTTAAAAGGCTGTTGAGGCAGACCTCTTACAAGCTTCTTTTTGGAAAGCTCATTAATATTTTTGAAATTAAGACGAGAAAGCCTTTTGTGCCAAAGCCAATTAAGTTCAGGGATAGTCTGAGAGTACAGACATGTTTCAATTCCAGCATCAACAGAATCTAGATCCAGCATATACACATTTTGAAATCTCCAGGCTACAAGTGTTGGCCTTCCTTTGGGATCATAAATAATACCAGCTTTCTTTCTTATTCTGATTTCACAATCTTCATCAGCAATTTGGCTTACACTTAGCAGATTATGCTTCAACCCTTCAACTAAAGCAACTTTATTAAATGAAACACTTCCAGCTATAACAGTACCATAACCAATAGTTTTGCAACTGAATTATCACCATATCTTACAGAAGGACCTTTTTCTTCAACAAACCCTACAAGATGCTCTTTGCATCCAGTCATGTGTCTTGAGCAACCACTATCCAAATACCACATATTAACCTATTACACAAGACACAAACAAAAGAAAATGGTTAGTTTTTAAGGGGAACCCACTTTTCAGTGGTTTCAGTAGGAGTGCTCTTCACTCTCCAAACAAAAGCTTTGTTTCCAATCCAAATCAACTTGTCCTTAACAGATTTTAAGACACTTTTATTTTCACAAACTTTGGGTTTTCATATCTTCTTAATTTCCTTAGGAAAACAAGATGTTCTTTTAACTGAAGGTTTTTATTGACTCTTGATTTTTTCATTGAGCTTAGAAATTTCCTTTTTGAGTTTTTGAATTGTCTTAGCTTGTTTTGACTTTGACCTTCTTTTAGTTAATTGACTTTGACCTTCTTTTAGTTAACATTTTTGGATCTGGACAAGTGTCAGTTTCAGAGGATGATTCAGAGTTGTTATTGCAACTTGACTCTTGGGTGTCAGACTCTAGGTCAGAACATACACTATTATCTTGAGAGACTAAAATGCTAGAGTCTGAAGGTATCAAAAGTTCAGACTCTAGTGGATTTTTACTTTCAAGTATTATAGTCTCAGAAGGTTCAACGGGATCTAATGACCTTACAAAAGCATTGGTAAAAATCTTTTTGTCACCATCAAATTTTACGAATGTGTTTGGTAGAATGTCATGTTTGAATACACTTGGATCAACTTCCACATTATTATCTAATATGTAGTTTTCACCTAGTATAACTTTGACATCATTTGGAATTTGTTTGGCAATAGCATCACATTTTTTCAAGATTTTAATTTCAGCATCTTTGTCTTTGATAGTGTTTTTAAGATCAAAAATTTGTGTTCTTAACCTATCAATATCATCTAAACACCATTGAAAGTCAAGCAGCAAGTACTGAAATATTCTCACTTTTTCATTATCACTTAGTTTTGTACCTTATAAGCAGAAACTTTATTACAAGTAGAAACTTTATTACAAGTAGAGTCTTTATCCATCTTCTCAATAGCTTTCAGATCTTCCTCAAACTTGCTAGAACTACCATCAACTATAGCCATAAGACACTTATCCTCCTCCTCATCAGATGATGAGTCTTCATCCTCCCATGTGTGATGCCCCGTACAAAACCATCATGTACGAATCATCAACAACAGGATCATTACAAGGTTAAGTACTACATGTTGTAATAAAAGGAGTTGCATTCACGATAGAAAGATGACATCATAATCGACACAAATGTTTTACACCAACAGTATGCTTCTACGAATAACAAGCATAAATAAATGTATGTGACCCTTAGGTCGTTACAAAACATAGTTTCAAATGTATTAAAGTTTGAATGCAAGATAAACAGTTCATGCGGTGATAACACTAGAGCAGCGGGTGTCTACAGCAAGACTAGCATGACAGCGAAAGCAAATAACCTTAAGCACCTGAGAAAAACATGCTTAAAAATGTCAACACAAAGGTTGGTGAGCTATAGTTTAAGTATAATAGTATGTAAGGTAGGCCACGAGATTTCAGTGCTACAAAGAGCGTTTCAAAACAGTATGATAAAGTAAATGTTAACCGTGGGCACTTGGCAACTAACTTAACGTTTATACCCCCTGAAAGTACACTTGGCAAGTGCGTATGTATACGAAGTATTAAACACTCATTAAATGCTAGCGCGACTAGCCCGAGTGGGGATGTCAAACCCTATGGATCCTTATCTAAGATTCGCGTTCACGGTTCAAAAACCAATGATTAAACGTTACCGAGCTAAAGGGAATGTTTATGCCGTTGTATAACCAACACATATATAAGTTTAAGTACTCGTGCCTAGTATGTAAAACATAAAATCCGCATGTATTATCAGTTCCCAAAATAAGTTAAAGTAAAAAGGGAATGCGACAACTCACAATGATAAAGTAGCGGTAAAGTATGACTCGGGAGATAAGCAAGTGTGTAGGTCCGGGAAGTCCTCAACCTAAGTCAAATAGTACTAAGTCATTAAATCATCCGAATAGGTTTAAAAGTATGTAAATAAGGTCTTAAAGGTCATCATCATTCATCATTAAACAAAAGGTGTAAAGTAAGTTTCGTTCATGAAAAGAGTTTAAAACAAAGGCTGAGTTCGGTCAGTCACCACGGACTCTATACCTACTGAAATAAGATGAGACCAGTGGCCATGGCTTCGTATATGAGTCCTTTAGTTGTGGTAAAAATTACAGAAGCAAACTCGTCTTTGTTTGACCGTGGCGACGGTCTAAGTGCGAGTAGGTTAGAATTTTCAGCACAACGTTAAATGGACATAGTGACGATCGGAGGGCCATAAATCCTAAACCGTAACTCGGATTAAGACGAGTCCTATATGAAAAGTTATCTAATCGAACAGAGATATCTGAAAATCATTATTACAGTAGCCCAGGTCATATGGGTCAGACACAGAAACAGTAAAACAGTAGGGTCAGGAGGTTCCGGTGGTTCTTGATGCTCGATGCTTATCATGGTTCTCATCCTTGATGCATATAGCTTCAAGTGTATAACTCATTGATGTGTTTGCATCATTTTCACCAAGGTTTGACCATCATAACCCAAATGTAAGTCTAAGACAGGAAGCACAACTCACTTAAGTGTTGCAAGTGTTTTGATGAACCAAAGTTACATCAAAGTCTTAGATCTAACACATACATGAACTTTAAAACTAATAATAAGTTACAAACTTGAAAGTGAACTTATGAAATCAAGATCTTAAGTTGTAGAACATAGTTCTTAGTTAGATCTTGAAAATCCAAGACTCAAAAGTCTAGAACTAACATAAGTGTACAAAGTTATAATTAAAGAAAGCTTACTTACATGTTCTTGAACTTTTAAAGTTAACTTTTGTTCAAGATAAATGAGATCAAAGTTAACTAGTAACACTTGACAAATTTTAACCAACAAACATGAATTTAAAGTGCATAATGTAAAGAATAAACTAAGTAAACAAGTAACTAGTTCATGAGTTTCATACTTTAAAGATTCAAGCCTAAGTCTTGATCTTTAAGAAAGTAAACTTTAAAGTTTACTAACATGAATTACAAGTATGCTTTCACAACTCATGAACTTAAATCTTTTTAAAGCATTATATGTAGAACATAAACTAAAGAGTTTTGTTCTTGTATGTCTTGTAAGAACAAGATAAAAGAAGAATGAAACTAGTAAGTTTGATTCTTGAAACAAGTAAGTAAATAATAATCAAAGACAAGTAACAACAACAAAAGATGATGATGATGCATGTGTATATGTGTGTTTCGGTTTTTGGAGAAAAGAAAAGGAAGAACACAAGCTTTGCTACTTACAATTTGAGAGAGAAATGAGAGAGAAGTTGAGATGCAAGTTGAAGTGTGTGTGAGAATGAGAGAATAATACTAGTAATAAGTAAAAAAAAAATTTGATCTCTCTCCCTATCCTTGTTAGCCGACGGTCAAGGAGAAAAAAAGAGGGGAAGGGAGATTGTTTACTAGATTATGCATGTTAAGGCTTCAAAAGTTGGATAAAAGAGGTGTTTACATGGGAAGAAGTTGTAACAAGATTCCATGAGTAATAAACTAACTAGTTAATCTCTAAATAATACTTACACATGTGGTGATGGGCTAAAGAGTCCATGAAAGAAGTAGGGTGGGCTTTATAAGCCCATGTTCAATCATAAAGCCCAAGTATGTATTAATTAACAAATTAATCCAAGTAAAAGTCCATTAACACTAATAAAGGCCCAAGTAATTAACTAGTAATCTTAGTTAATTAAAATGATTAATAAACCTTATTCATGAATGTAAATAATATGTGAAAATATTATTCGTGAAAGTTTCGCGTGTCACAAAGACGTTTCGGGCAATTAAAAATCAAGTGCGGTTAATCATGGCAACAAGTAAATGTAATAACATACATTCGTTTTATCACAAATATTAATAATAATAATTATTAATAAATAAACATTGGAAAATCCAGGGTCGTTACATTACCCACCTGTTAAAGAAAATTTCGTCCCGAAATTTAAGCTGAGGTAGATGGAGGAGTCGGGAAAAGGTGAGGATACTTCCGCATCATTTGATCCTCTCGCTCTCAAGTAAACTCAGGTCCTCGTTTAGCATTCCATCGTACTCGGACGATCGGAATCTTGTTGCGTTTCAAAGTTTTGATCTCACGATCCATAATTTCAACAGGTTCTTCCACAAAGTGGAGTTTGTCGTCAATCGTAAGTTCCTCAAGTGGTATGATAAGTTCAGGTGCAGCAAGACACTTCTTCAAGTTTGACACGTGGAAGGTAGGGTGAACTGAGCTCAATTGTGCTGGTAGATCCAAACGGTAAGCAACGGGTCCAACACGTTCCAAGATTTCAAAAGGACCAATGTATCGTGGGTTCAACTTTCCACGTTTTCCAAAACGAATCACACCTTTCCAAGGTGCAACCATCAACATTACACGATCACCAACGTTGAATTTAAAGTCTTTACGTTTAAGATCAGCATAACTCTTTTGGCGATCACGGGCAGTCTTAAGTCTAGCTTGAATCTGAGCAATCTTCTCCGTGGTTTCATGGACTACCTCGGGTCCGGTGATTTGCTTTTCGCCTACTTCGGCCCAACATATAGGAGATCGGCACTTGCGGCCATACAATGCTTCAAAAGGTGCAGCATTAATGCTCGAGTGATAACTGTTGTTGTACGAGAATTTGGCTAGCGGCAAATGCCTTTCCCAGGCCTTTCCGAAATCAATGACACATGCACGCAACATGTCTTCCAAGGTCTGAATAGTTCGTTTACTTTGCCCGTCAGTCTGTGGGTGATAAGCAGTACTCATGTCAAGACGAGTTCCCATGGCTTCTTGCAAAGAACGCCAAAATCTAGAAGAAAAACGGGGATCGCGATCAGAGATGATCGATAAAGGTACACCATGACGAGATACAACCTCTTTGATGTATAGTTGAGCAAGTCTCTCCATCGTATCCGTTTCCTTCATCGCTAGAAAGTGTGCAGATTTGGTAAGACGGTCAATGATAACCCAGATGGTATCGTATCCGCCCACCGTCTTTGGTAGCTTGGTGATGAAATCCATTGTGATCCTTTCCCACTTCCATTGCGGGATTTCCGGTTGCTGAAGTAACCCAGAAGGTCTCTGATGCTCGGCTTTAACCTTCGAGCAAGTCAAACACTTACCAACATAAGTCGCAACGTCCTTCTTAAGATTCGGCCACCAATACTGTTCTTTAAGGTCGTGGTACATCTTGCCCGCTCCAGGATGAATCGAATATCTCGATTTGTGTGCTTCATCAAGTATAAGGTTCCGTAAATCTCCATAAAGAGGTACCCAAATTCTTCCGGCATAACATCGGAGTCCAGACTCCCTAACCTCGAATCGAGAGACGAGTATGTTCAAATGTTCATGAGATAAATTCTCCTTCTTGAGAGCCTCATCTTGGGCTACTCGGATCTGACTGTTGAGGTTCGAATGAATGGTGATGTTCAGAGCCCTAACACGAAGAGGTGCCGTCCTCTCCTTTCGGCTTAAAGCGTCAGCTACAATATTGGCCTTGCCAGGATGATAACGAAGTTCACAATCGTAGTCGTTGAGTGCACTCGATCCATCGACGCTGTCTCATATTCAATTGCTTCTGATCGAAGATGTGTTGGAGGCTTTTGTGGTCGGTGAAGATAGTACTCTTAGTTCCATACAAATAGTGTCTCCACAATTTGAGCGCAAAGACAACGGCTCCAAGTTCAAGATCATGCGTAGTGTAGTTCCGCTCGTGGATCTTCAGTTTTCGGGAGGCATAAGCGATAACCTTTGATCGTTGCATCAGTACACAACCAAAACCACTCTTCGATGCATCACAATAAACAACAAAGTCGTCACTGCCCTCAGGAAGTGATAGGATAGGTGCGGTGGTTAACTTCTTCTTCAAGGTTTGGAATGTCGATTCGTGTGCGGGTTTCCAAATGAACTTCTTGCCCTTGTGAGTCAGCGCGGTCAAAGGACGCACAATCAGAGAAAATCCTTCAATAAACATTCGGTAGTAACCGGCGAGACCTAGGAATTGGCGAATATACGTCAGAATAGTGGGGGTCTCCCACTTGCTGATAGCTTCAATCTTGACGGGATCAACTTTGATACCCTGGTCGCTCACAACATGACCCAGAAATTGTACTTCCTTCAACCAAAATTCACACTTGGAGAATTTGGCGTAAAGTTGCTCTTGCCTTAAGAGTTCAAGTACTAGTCGGAGGTGTTGCTCATGCTCTTCTTCGCTTTTAGAGTAGATGAGGATATCATCTATGAAGACGATAACAAATTTATCCAAGTACGGCTTGCAGACACGATTCATGAGATCCATGAACACGGCAGGTGCATTTGCCAAACCGAATGGCATCACGAGAAACTCATAATGACCATAACGGGTCCTGAATGCAGTTTTCATCACGTCACTTTCCTTCACCCTCAACTGGTGATAACCGGATCGCAAATCGATCTTAGAGTAGATAATCGATCCTTGTAGTTGATCAAAAAAATCGTCAATTCTGGGAAGAGGATACCGATTCTTGATTGTCAATTTGTTGAGTTCATGGTAGTCGATACACATACGGAAGGATCCATCCTTCTTCTTCACAAACAACACAGGTGCGCCCCAAGGCGAGAAAGTTGGTTGGATAAATTCTCGATCAAGTAGTTCTTGTAGTTGGCTTTGTAATTCTTGCATCTCGGAAGGTGCGAGTCTATAAGGTGCGTGAGCTACAGGTGCAGCTCCTGGTACTAAATTAATTTGAAACTCTACTGCTCTCGGCGGTGGTAATCCAGGCAATTCTTCAATGAAGACATCGGAAAATTCGTTCACAATTCGAACGTCGTTCACGCTCTTCACCTCAGTTTCTACTATTTTCACATGCGCTAGGACAGCAAGACGTCCCTTCTTCATAATCTTTTGCGCTTTCACGCAACTAATGAGGTTCAACTTCGAGGTACATCTCTCTTCATAGATAACCAGTGGCTTGCCATCTCCTTGTGGTATACGAAGAGCTTTATCTCCACAGATAATATCGGCCCTTATCTTACTCAACCAATCCATACCGACGATCACATCAAAACTTCCCAATTTGATGGGTATCAAATCAATTTGGAAATCTGCACCAGCTATGTTGATTATAGCTCCACGACTAATATGGTCAACCTTTTCAAGTTTTCCATTGGCGACCTCGACAAGCATACTCTCTTTTAACGGGACTAACGACCAATTAATCTTATCGCAAAAATGTTTACATACATAACTTCTATCCGCACCAGTATCAAACAAGACAGCAGCTAAAAGATTGTTGATTGTGAATATACCTGTCACCAAGTCGGGGTTATCACGTGCATCCCTTTCATTAACATTAAAAGCTCTAGCGCGCGGTGGTCCGCCATCTTTTCATTTGTTTGGGCACGCATTTCTGAAATGGCCCGTCTGTCCGCATTCGTAGCACTTTTTAGGTCCATTGGTGTTCGGCTTCCCTTTCAAAGTGGTGACCTTGCAGTCCTTCCCGATATGTCCAGACCGTTGGCACTTCTCACAGACAACATTGCAATACCCAGTGTGGTGTTTGTAGCACCGTTTGCATTGTGGTAAGGTTCCCTTGTAGTTCGTGTTGGAGTTGGTGTTCGGATTGGGGTTTCCACCGTTGTTGTTTCCTCTGAAACCCTCATGTCATTACGCCGGGTTCTGTTCATAGGTCCGTCCCCTGTTGTTATTGTTGTTGTTATGGTTATCCCATTTGCGCTTCTCACTAGTACCCGCTTCAGACTTAGTTTTCTCCGGTTCATCGATGGTTATTTGATTCATTAAAGTATGCGCCATGCGCATCGCTTCTGGGACATTTGGTAGTTTGGACGAGGTGACGTTTCCCTTAATGCTCTTAGGGAGTCCCCAGAAGTACCTTTGCATTCGCTTAAATTCCGGAGTGACCATTGTCGGACACATCAGGGCTAATTCCAAAAATCTCATGTTGTAACCATCAAGGTCGTTCCCAACGGCCTTTAACTGCATGAATTCCATTTCCATCTTTTGTATCTCGGTTCTCGGACAATACTCCTCAATCATGGCACACTTAAATTCTTCCCATGGCGTAGCATACGCTTCATCAATGCCTTGTGCCTGAGCCATTGTGTTCCACCACGTGAGCGCGCCGTCAGACAGCGTGCAAGAAGAAAATTTGGTTTTGTTGTCCTTCGAACAGTTGCTAACTCGGAATACTGATTCTAGCTTTTCGAACCATCTAGTGAGACCAACCGGTCCCTCAGTGCCACTGAAGTTATGTGGTTTACAGCTCTAGAATTCCTTGTAAGTACACCCATTATTAATGGGTTGAATAACCGGTGGTGGTGGCGGTGGCGGTGGAGCTTGTGGTTGCATTTCCGCAATGGCTGCGGCTACACGTTCTTGGATCATCTCTTCAATTTGAGCAGCAGTAGGTGTGGATCGACCGTTGGCCATGGTGTTCTAAACAAAAATTTTGACTCATGTCAAAATCCAGCATTCAATATAGTAATAATACAGTATATGGTAACCAACATGGAATCAACACACCACATGTTTATTAAGTAATGCAATCTAGGTACAAATACCACATAATCTTATAGTAACATAAATAGAACATCGTGCAAGAATTAAATAACGCAAAGTTCCATTCATTAATGATAATAAGTTTCATACATCTGAATAAGTCCGTACAATACATAAGAGAAACATAAAACTATAACTAGATTACATAATGGAATCTAAATACAAAAGCCCTACGGTGAAGGTGGATGTAGGATGTCCATAACATGAGCCATCTGGTCCTCTAGCTCAGCAACTCGAGCTCGGAGGATCTCCACCTCCCTTGTCAATTCCTCGACAGTGGGAGATGGTGGGGCAGGTGGTGCCGGTGGTGCAGGTGGTGCGGGTGGTGCCGGTGGTGCAGACATTACATAACGTGGTGCAGATGTTCTGGCTCCAGAAATAGTTAGTATATAACGGGGTGCCTTACGCACTTGTGGGTCGGCAGGGTACGGCACAAGCCGCTTACGAGCAGTAACCCTACGATGCCGACCAAATGCGTCAGTGAAAGCACGACCTCCATTCACCCCTGGAATGACGGTGCCATCAAAACCGTACCGCTTCTTCGGCGGGGTGGAGGGTGCCTGTATAGGTACATCAGCAGGGTCCTCATCATCACTGGAGTCGTCTGAGGAGGTGTCGTCAGATGAAGCATCAGTGGATGACAGGTCATCCGAATCATGTGGTGGCTGTATGGGTGGCTGAACTGGCCGTCCTTGAGCAGCCATCATCTGTCTGTACCTAGCGGGTCCGATCGGAATAAGACGTCTATCAGGGGTGCGTCGGCACCAATGGCGATACCGGTTACGGAACGGACCTTCCCCGAACTCCGCGGGAATCACAATCTCACCGGAGCGGAGCTGTGATCCTGAGGGTCCGGGGGCAGATGGAGCTGGAATCTCCGAAAGGTCCTGGGCTCCGCTAGAAGTAACCACTGGGGCAGGCGCCTGGCTGCTAGTCACGGAAGATGAAGCGCCGGGGTCACTCGTGGGTAATGGGATCGGTGTGTCGGCAGCAGCAGTAGGTGGGGTGGCTGACGAGTCTGAACTGCCTAAAATGATAGCAGGTGGAGTATCTGACATCTGAATAAGGAAAAATAAATTTTTCCATGTCAGTAAGTCATAAAGCAAGCACATATTAGGCCAACAGTTTAAATCATGTATAACAATAAGTAGCATGGCAATAACGACAAGTATCATGCAATCGAAAGCAGATAATAGCATGCAGTAGTAAAATTACGTAATAGCATACGGCATATAGCAGTAAAAGTAAGCAGCAACATGCAGTAAGTTCAGCGAAAACAAGTAAACTAGCAAGTTGTAGATTAGTCGTATTAGTGAATCCTACTCGGGTCGGTCTTAGACTCACTAATGCAACCTAATTCCCTACAACCAATGCTCTGATACCAAATGTGATGCCTCGTACAAAACCATCATTTACGAATCATCAACAACAGGATCATTACAAGGTTAAGTACTACATGTTGTAATAAAAGGAGTTGCATTCACGATAGAAAGATGACGTCATAATCGACATCAAATGTTTTACACCAACAGTATGCTTCAATGAATAGCAAGCATAAATAAATGTATGTGACCCTTAGGTCATTACAAAACATAGTTTCAAATGTATTAAAGTTTGAATGCAAGATAAACAGTTCATGCGGTGATAACACTAGAGCAGCGGGTGTCTACAGCAAGACTAGCACGACAGCGGAAGCAAATAACCTTAAGCACCTGAGAAAAACATGCTTAAAAACGTCAACACAAAAGTTGGTGAGCTATAGTTTAAGTATAACAATATGTAAGGTAGGCCACGAGATTTCAGTGCAACAAAGAGCATTTCAAAACAGTATGATAAAGTATATGTTAACCGTGGGCACTTGGTAACTAACTTAACGTTTATACCCCCTGAAAGTACACTTGGTAAGTGCATATGTATAAGAAGTATTAAACACTCGTTAAATGCTAGCGCGACTAGCCCGAGTGGGGATGTCAAACCCTACAGATCCATATCTAAGATTCGCGTTCACGGTTCAAAAACCAATGATTAAACGTTACCGAGCTAAAGGGAATGTTTATGCCGTTGTATAACCAACATATATATAAGTTTAAGTACTCGTGCCTAGTATGTAAAACATAAAATCCGCATGTATTCTCAGTTCCCAAAATAAGTTAAAGTAAAAAGGGAATGCTATAACTCACAATGATAAAGTAGCGGAAAAGTATGACTCGGGATATAAGCAAGTGTGTAGGTCCGGGAAGTCCTCAACCTAAGTCAAATATGTAACATCCCGCATTTTTCCGTTAAATTATTTTAACGCCCGTCTTTTTCTTTTTAAATAATACCCTTCGTATCTAAATTCGTATCCTTTGTTATGTAACATTTTAAATATTTTCGTTATCGGATTTTAATATCTCCCGTACTCCCGTGTAACTTAAAATAATTCGTTCGGTTATTTTCCGCACCCGATTCAAAGTTGAGGGACCAAACTTGCCAAAGTATCAAACTTTTGACTAGGTCAAAGAGTCAACCTCCTTCATCCCTTTCATTCATCCTCCCTTTTCCATTTTTGAGACTTTCAAACTCTCTCATTTCTCAACCATAAAATCATCATCCAAATCTCACCAAGGAAGTAAACATCAAAACAAACTACATATTCTTGATCCTCTCATCATCCTCTTCGATTTGATGCTAACTACTTCGATTTTGGGTAACATTTCTAAAACACTAGATTTCTTTAAATTCGTGTTCTTGACTTATAAAGTTGTTAATTAGTGTCTATGGCTCATTGTGATGTCGTGTATGTAATTTGTATGTCCGATTCGTTGTTTTTGGTGTAACTAGTTCAATATGAAAATTTCTTGCTAAATCCTTGATTTTGGATGATCAAATGTTGTTAGATTGTTAAAGTGCATGTTTTAAAAGTGTTACTAGTATCTTTAGCTTCGTTTTGATGTATAGGTTGATTAAGGAAACATCAAACTCATGACTATTGATTTTTGTAAATGTTCGTTAGAGTTTGATAGACTTTAAATGAACTTTTGATGATTTGAATGCCATGAAATATTGTTAGTAACTATTTAGTTGTATTACATGTTTCATTACCTTCAAAACGGCATATCATATGTATAAATTGGATTCCCGAAACTTAAATTGCAATTGATGAACTTGAAACCTTGATTTGGAACGTTTAACGAACTTTCGACGAGGTTTTTGTTGTCTTAAATGATGATTTTGATTTATGATATGTGGTTAGTTGTATTCCTTGTCGAAATAGCTTTCCGATGATATAAAATACCTGTTCTAATTGTTTACGGATCATAAATTGTGATTGTTTGAAGTTTGGGTCGTGCACTTGAGAAATTCAGCAAACAGGGCCTGGAAGGCAATTGGGACGCCGTCCTGATATTTGGGACGCCGTCCCACTCTTCATATTGGGACGCCGTCTTGATATTTGGGACGCCGTCCCACTCTTCATATCAGGACACCGTCCTGATTTTTGGGACACCGTCCTGATACACTAAAATGGGCTGTTTGCTTTGATCTTTTGACGTAAAATGTTTACTATGCTACGGACCTCCGATTAACATGAAACTTGGCTAACATGCTCATATATTATTATATAACTTAGAAAAATTGTCGGATACCCAACCCGACCCCGTTGACTTTTCCGTTGACTTTGACCCGACCAAGTTTGACTTTTTGTCAAACTTAACCAAATACTTATGCAACCTTTCTAACATGATTATTTGCTTGTATCTTGCATGAAACTTGACTAGTTGATTCACATGTTAATATAATCGAGTCGTAACGAGCCATAGGACTAATTGAACATCTTTGACCGTTTGTGTTTACCGTTATTGATATAACCTATATGTTTAGGTCAAGACTAGCCTTGTCTTTGCACGCGTTTACTTGTTGAAGTACTTTTATAACTCTCGCACTCAAGGTGAGATCATAGTCCCACTTTTACTCTTTTTGAACTTATATTTGGGATGAGAAAACATAAACGATTCTTTTGAACTAAGTGAACACAAGAACGGGAAAACAAACATTCTACATACAAGTTTAGAACAAAAATCCTCAATTCGATTATCATTAGTTACACTTGACGGGTGTAAGCGAGAACTTATGTTATATGGCCATATGGGTTGACAACCCTCATCTCTGACGGTTCGCTACCGTCTACGGATGAAATATATTTTCGAGAATCAGTGTTTGTTCTAGCACTATGGATGGGGTATACAATGGATGGAATGTTAAGCTTTGATAATTGGGTGCTCGTGAATATTAACTTTTAGAATGTATTACTATTATTTCAACTTTGCAAACCTTGTGGTTCGACTTACTTACTTTTACTCACTTACTTACTTAAACCTATGATTTCACCAACGTTTTCGTTGACAGATTTCTATGTTTTTCTCAGGTCTTGCACGATATGTGATACATGCTTCCGCTCATTATTTGATACTTGCATTGGATGTCGAGTATACGTGCATTTCATGGAGCGTCTTTTGACTTTACTTTAAACCGTGTCGCCTAGATTTCATTCGTATTATAACGTTGTAACTTAACTATTGGTTGAACAATTCTTGTAAACTTTGAAACAATCTTTATTTTGAAATGAAGGCGACATATTTTGGTCAAAAGTTATCTAAAAGACTTATAATCAGGTAATGGGACCCACGTAGCCGACGCCGTCACTTGACGATTTGTCGGGGTCGCTACAAGTGGTATCAGAGCCTTGGTTGTAGGGATTTAGAGTTCATTTGTGTCCACCCCGAGTCATAGGGTACATAGGTGAATCTAGACTACAACCGGCATATAGACTGAAGTAGGAATTATTTGACTAATTGTGCATTTATACTCGAACTCTTCTATCATATCTAACTCGTATTCGATCTTGATCTTACGTTGATAAATTTTGTTGATGCGCCACCTTGACTTTATGAAGTAATGTTAAATGCACATGAGAATCAGGGTAATATAATTTCCGGGATTATATTACGGTGATTCACATGGACGTTCCGACATTATGACATAGAGAATTTAAGGCGAGTCAAGGAAAATTTTCTCTCTATCCTTATTCCATGCCACGGTTAGTATTGTTGAAAATACTAACCAACGATATTCTTATCTCATGAAGGAACAATGGCTCACCAAGGTCAACACAATACTCCTCTCGAAACTCTAGAACAAGCTCTTCAACGAATGATAACCACCGCCGTGGGTACGGCCGTGGCCGATCACTTTTCTAACAACAACAATCATGGAGCCGGTAATTCAATCGAAGGTTGCTCCTACAAGAACTTCATGAAGTACAATCCTCCCACTTTCGATGGAACCGGGGGACCGGTTACTCTCACCCGATGGTTTGAACAAATGGAGACCGTTTTTAACACAAGCGGTTGTCGAGACCAAGATAAGGTCAAGTTTTCTACCCTCACTTTCACCGGTATTGCTCTCTCATGGTGGAACACGTATGTACAATTAGTGGGAAGCGATGAAGCCCACACACTCTCTTGGACCGAATTAAGAGAAAGAATGATCACCGAATACTTCCCGCGCGACGAGACTCGAAGGCTCGAACAGGGTCTAAGGAATTTAAAAACGGTCGGAAATGACCTCGAAGCTTATAATCAACGGTTTACCGAACTAGTCTCGATGTGTCCAAATCTCATGACTCCCGAATCCCTAAGAGTCGAACTTTACATAGATGGCCTCCCTAAGAGCATTCAACACAAGGTAATGACATCTCAACCCACTAACCTACAAGAGGCTTTAACAATGACCCGCCAAGCCTTAGAAACGGTGAATGAAATGGAAGCACCGGCACCAATGGTCGAGAACCACCCGAGTAACAACAAAAGAACATGGGAAGCCTCTCAATCAAGCAACCACAACAATAACAACAACCCCGCCAAGAAGCCTTTTACCTCCAACGACAAGAAAGGCTATGCCGGAAAACTACCTTTTTGTAACGAATGCCACAAGCATCACTTTGAAGGATGTGGCAGGTTTCGCCACCGGCGCCAAGGACCCGTCGCTCGAAAGATGCCCAACGCACACAGAACGGGTGCTTGCTTCAAATGTGGCCAACTGGGTCATTTTAGGAATGTGTGCCCAAATAAGAAAACCAACCCCAACGCACGCCGTTGAACCTTCAACATCGACACCTAGGATGCCCGGAACGACGATGGACTAGTAACGGGTACGTTTCTTCACAACAAACCGTATACTTCATACTTATTCGATTCCATTACCGCTAGACGTTTTATAACCAAGTCTTTGACTCGTGCTCTTTGCACTCCACTTTTTCCCTAGACACTACTAGGCAATTTAAGTGACCAACGGAATATATTGTGTGCCTATAAATTTTATCAGAGGATATACGTTAAGAATTATGACTTGACACCTATAGAACTAAGGAGCTCAGAACCTATTCGTTAGGGAGAAATTGTTTCCCTACAACTAGGTATAGATTATTGTGAACCGAGTAATTTTCGGTTGGAAGCCGATACCCTCTTCCTCGTATCCATTACCTCATGATTATTTGCGTGGATCCCGTGTATTCCAAATCGACCTCCGTTCCGGTTATCACCAATTGGGGGTTAAGGGAGACGATGTCTCCTAAGCCATCTTCCGAACTCACAACGTTAGTTGTAAATCTCTCTTGGTACCATTCGATTTATCCAAGGCACGCCCGTATCCACAAACCTCTCGAACCGCGTATGCGAATTCATATAGACTAATTCGTTATCGTATTTATAGATGATATCTTGACCTATCCAAGTAAAGAAGGAAAACGAACAACATCACCATCTCCCGCTCGAACTTTTGAGAAAAGAGCAACTCTATACCAAAGTCTCTGAGTGAGAATTTCTGTTGAACGAAGTCCAATTTTCTAGACCATGATGTTTATGGTCAGGTCGTTACAATCAATCTCGAAATCAAGCCACATGTAATCAGGAAACTCTCCCAACTCAGACTTGTATTCGTAAAAATCTTAGATCTCACCGGTTGTTACCGAAGATTCATTTCTGACTTTTCTCGTGTTACACAACTTTAAACCTCTTCATGTCTGAGCCTTGAACGTGATTCTTCACACCAACCTTCCTAGCTAAATTCGTATAGCACTAGATGGAACTCAAACATGGAAATATTTCTACTTGAACGCCGAAAGGCATACTCTCTCGACTCAAAATCAACGTAACTAAAATTCGTTATTTTGCGCGAAGAATTCGAATACTAAATTGTGGATCCGATCAACTTTCTCGTCATCACGTACCACACTACATACCTATGTTATTTCACCGTTACCGTCTGATATTACTGGAATTTAAGATAACACACAATCCAACGATACTTCACTCTTCTTTGACTTAACGCCCTTGCGTCGCTGATAATCGTCCAACCATTATTCAACCCCGAACTATACAATTACGTGTACTATCTCGTTTCTCTTTCAGACTTCATTTTTTTTTTTTTTTTGACAACTAGAGGCACGTTATGGCAACCTCGAGATGTAAGCTCATCCTATTCTAAGTCCTCATTTCACTCCTATCTTTATCGCTCGCACTTCCGTTAAAGGGAACTCCTTGTAACATTTCTCCATGGATAGAGAAATTCCTCATATTACCTTAGTATTCGCCACGAGGGTGAATAGTCCTAACGAACATTTTTTTTTCGAACCCTAACTGACTTGTTCAAACATATCTTAAGAGATCCTATTCTAACACGGTGTACCATTGCCAATTACCTCGGATCAAAATACTCGTATCGCTTCTAGTTTTGCAAGAAACCTTGGAAACCCACTTGGACATACGTACCGCGTATCTCCCACAACCGACGAACCGAGCAAACGTACGATTCAATCTTGGAAAGACATGTTACAGACTGGTATTGTCACCTTTAGTAGTTCCTTTTACGACGACATCTATCACTCGTATATTAACGCAGCACTTCCGAAACCCTATATGACCGCTAATGTCATACCCCTGTTCATTTAACCAAAGCATGCGGCAAGCAAATCGCCGAATCTGAACTCCATCAAGAAACAACAATTGAGATCGTTCAAGTCCGAGGAGGGCTAGAGACAACCCATGGTCGCCAGAAGAGTTATACCAAACTTAGATGAAAACCTCACAAATCCCAGTGTGTAATCGCGTAATATTGAGAAACCGCACCTTGGAAAGGTGAAATCCATTTTAGGAAATCGAGAAAGGCTATATCTGCAATATTGAACCTTTTGAAACCTTGGGGAGTATTGGAACCGCTTCCTACCGTTTAGAACTTCCGATGCAATTAAGTTTCCGTTTACCCTACTTTTCGTGTAACAAACTTAGAAACGTGTCCTGCGGAACAGGAACGTGCAATCCTGCTAGATACATCAACTATTGATGACAAACTTCTCTTCATAGGGGAAAACCAGTTGAAACTGGGGATCGTAAAACCAAACCTTAATACAACGTAAAACCCTGACTATCCAAATTCATGAGAACACTCAAGGATGTACTTTCACTTATTCATAGCATTGACAACGTAAAGTCTCGAGTAGGAGATATCGACTACTACTTTCAACTAAATTTCGGGACGAAATTTCTTTTGAGGTGTGGATAATGTAACATCCCGCATTTTTCCGTTAAATTATTTTAACGCCCGTCTTTTTCTTTTTAAATAATACCCTTCGTATCTAAATTCGTATCCTTTGTTATGTAACATTTTAAATATTTTCGTTATCGGATTTTAATATCTCCCGTACTCCCGTGTAACTTAAAATAATTCGTTCGGTTATTTTCCGCACCCGATTCAAAGTTGAGGGACCAAACTTGCCAAAGTATCAAACTTTTGACTAGGTCAAAGAGTCAACCTCCTTCATCCCTTTCATTCATCCTCCCTTTTCCATTTTTGATACTTTCAAACTCTCTCATTTCTCAACCATAAAATCATCATCCAAATCTCACCAAGGAAGTAAACATCAAAACAAACTACATATTCTTGATCCTCTCATCATCCTCTTCGATTTGATGCTAACTACTTCGATTTTGGGTAACATTTCTAAAACACTAGATTTCTTTAAATTCGTGTTCTTGACTTATAAAGTTGTTAATTAGTGTCTATGGCTCATTGTGATGTCGTGTATGTAATTTGTATGCCCGATTCGTTATTTTTGGTGTAACTAGTTCAATATGAAAATTTCTTGCTAAATCCTTGATTTTGAATGATCAAATGTTGTTAGATTGTTAAAGTGCATGTTTTAAAAGTGTTACTAGTATCTTTAGCTTCGTTTTGATGTATAGGTTGATTAAGGAAACATCAAACTCATGACTATTGATTTTTGTAAATTTTCGTTAGAGTTTGATAGACTTTAAATGAACTTTTGATGATTTGAATGCCATGAAATATTGTTAGTAAGTATTTAGTTGTATTACATGTTTCATTACCTTCAAAACGGCATATCATATGTATAAATTGGATTCCCGAAACTTAAATTGCAATTGATGAACTTGAAACGTTGATTTGGAACGTTTAACGAACTTTCGACGAGGTTTTTGTTGTCTTAAATGATGATTTTGATTTATGATATGTGGTTAGTTGTATTCCTTGTCGAAATAGCTTTCCGATGATATAAAATACCTGTTCTAATTGTTTGCGGATCATAAATTGTGATTGTTTGAAGTTTGGGTCGTGCACTTGTGAAATTCAGCAAACAGGGCCTGGAAGGCAATTGGGACGCCGTCTTGATATTTGGGACACCGTCCCACTCTTCATATCAGGACGCCGTCCTGATATTTGGGACACCGTCCTGATACACTAAAATGGGCTGTTTGCTTTGATCTTTTGACGTAAAATGTTTACTATGCTACGGACCTCCGATTAACATGAAACTTGGCTAACATGCTCATATATGATTATATAACTTAGAAAAATTGTCGGATACCCAACCCGACCCCGTTGACTTTTCCGTTGACTTTGACCCGACCAAGTTTGACTTTTTGTCAAACTTAACCAAATACTTATGCAACCTTTCTAACATGATTATTTACTTGTATCTTGCATGAAACTTGACTAGTTGATTCACATGTTAATATAATCGAGTCGTAACGAGCCATAGGACTAATTGAACATCTTTGACCGTTTGTGTTTACCGTTATTGATATAACCTATATGTTTAGGTCAAGACTAGCCTTGTCTTTGCACGCGTTTACTTGTTGAAGTACTTTTATAACTCTCGCACTCAAGGTGAGATCATAGTCCCACTTTTACTCTTTTTGAACTTATATTTGGGATGAGAAAACATAAACGATTCTTTTGAACTAAGTGAACACAAGAACGGGAAAACAAACATTCTACATACGAGTTTAGAACAAAAATCCTCAATTCGATTATCATTAGTTACACTTGACGGGTGTAAGCGAGAACTTATGTTATATGGCCATATGGGTTGACAACCCTCATCTCTGACGGTTCGCTACCGTCTACGGATGAAATATATTTTCGAGAATCAGTGTTTGTTCTAGCACTATGGATGGGGTATACAATGGATGGAATGTTAAGCTTTGATAATTGGGTGCTCGTGAATATTAACTTTTAGAATGTATTACTATTATTTCAACTTTGCAAACCTTGTGGTTCGACTTACTTACTTTTACTCACTTACTTACTTAAACCTATGATTTCACCAACGTTTTCGTTGACAGATTTCTATGTTTTTCTCAGGTCTTGCACGATATGTGATACATGCTTCCGCTCATTATTTGATACTTGCATTGGATGTCGAGTATACGTGCATTTCATGGAGCGTCTTTTGACTTTACTTTAAACCGTGTCGCCTAGATTTCATTCGTATTATAACGTTGTAACTTAACTATTGGTTGAACAATTCTTGTAAACTTTGAAACAATCTTTATTTTGAAATGAAGGCGACATATTTTGGTCAAAAGTTATCTAAAAGACTTATAATCAGGTAATGGGACCCACGTAGCCGACGCCGTCACTTGACGATTTGTCGGGGTCGCTACAAAATAGTACTAAGTCAGTAAATCATCCGAATAGGTTTAAAAGTATGTAAATAAGGTCTTAAAGGTCATCATCATTCATCATTAAACAAAAGGTGTAAAGTAAGTTTCGTTCATGAAAAGAGCTTAAAACAAAGGCTGAGTTCGGTCAGTCACCACGGACTCTATACCTACTGAAATAAGATGAGACCAGTGGTCATGGCTCCGTATATGAGTCCTTTAGTTGTGGTAAAAATTACAGAAGCAAACTCATCTTCGTTTGACCGTGGCAACGGTCTAAGTGCGAGTAGGTCAGAATTTTCAGCACAACGTTAAATGGACATAGTGACGATCGGAGGGCCATAAATCCTAAACCGTAACTCGGATTAAGATGAGTCCTATATGAAAAGTTATCTACTCGAACAGAGCTATCTGAAAATCATAATTACAGTAGCCCAGGTCATAAGGGTCAGACACAGAAACAGTAAAACAGTAGGGTCAGGAGGTTCGGGTGGATCTTGGTGCTCGATGCTTATCATGGTTCTCATCCTTGATGCATATAGCTTCAAGTGTATAACTCGTTGATGTGTTTGCATCATTTTCACCAAGGTTTGACCATCATAACCCAAATGTAAGTCTAAGACATGAAGCACAACTCACTTAAGTGTTGCAAGTGTTTTGATGAACCAAAGTTACATCAAAGTCTTAGATCTAACACATACATGAACTTTAAAACTAATAATAAGCTACAAACTTAAAAGTGAACTTATGAAATCAAGATCTTAAGTTGTAGAACATAGTTCTTAGTTAGATCTTGAAGATCCAAGACTCAAAAGTCTAGATCTAACATAAGTGTACAAAGTTATAATTAAAGAAAGCTTACTTACATGTTCTTGAACTTTTAAAGTTAACTTTTGTTCAAGATAAATGAGATCAAAGTTAACTAGTAACACTTGACCAATTTTAACCAACAAACATGAATTTAAAGTGCATAATGTAAAGAATAAACTAAGTAAACAAGTAACTAGTTCATGAGTTTCATACTTTAAAGATTCAAGCCTAAGTCTTGATCTTTAAGAAAGTAAACTTTAAAGTTTACTAACATGAATTACAAGTATGCTTTCACAACTCATGAACTTAAATCTTTTTAAAGCATTATATGTAGAACATAAACTAAAGAGTTTTGTTCTTGTATGTCATGTAAGAACAAGATAAAAGAAGAATGAAACTAGTAAGTTTGATTCTTGAAACAAGTAAGTAAATAATAATCAAAGACAAGTAACAACAACAAAAGATGATGATGATGCATGTGTATATGTGTGTTTCGGTTTTTGGAGAAAAGAAAAGGAAGAACACAAGCTTTGCTACTTACAATTTGAGAGAGAAATGAGAGAGAAGTTGAGATGCAAGTTGAAGTGTGTGTGAGAATGAGAGAATAATACTAGTAATAAGTAAAAAAAAAATTTTGATCTCTCTCCCTATCCTTGCTAGCCGACGGTCAAGGAGAAAAAAAGAGGGGAAGGGAGATTGTTTACTATATCATGCATGTTAAGGCTTCAAAAGTTGGATAAAAGAGGTGTTTACATGGGAAGAAGTTGTAACAAGATTCCATGAGTAACAAACTAACTAGTTAATCTCTAAATAATACTTACACATGTGGTGATGGGCTAAAGAGTCTATGAAAGAAGTAGGGTGGGCTTTATAAGCCCATGTTCAATCATAAAGCCCAAGTATGTATTAATTAACAAATTAATCCAAGTAAAAGTCCATTAACACTAATAAAGGCCCAAGTAATTAACTAGTAATCTTAGTTAATTAAAATGATTAATAAACCTTAATCATGAATGTAAATAATATGTAAAAATATTATTCGTGAAAGTTTCGGGTGTCACAAAGACGTTTCGGGCAATTAAAAATCAAGTGCGGTTAATCATGGCAACAAGTAAATGTAATAACATACATTCATTTTATCACAAGTATTAATAATAATAATTATTAATAAATAAACGTTGGAAAATCCAGGGTCGTTACACCATGCTTCTGTGTACAAAGCTTTCTCTTGTTCTTTGTTCTTAGATCTTTCTGCTTCACTCTTTAACTTCATGTACTTAAGTTTGTATTTTCTGGCTTTGTCAACAGACTTGTTGGAGTTAGCACCTCCTTCACCCTTAGACCAGCAGTCAGCAGCTATGTGTCCTAACTTACCACACTTAAAGCATTTAGCTTTCTTTGGATCAAAAGTACCCTTCCCTTTACCCTTCTTATAACCAAACTTTTTCTGCTCAATCCTTTGAGTCAAAAGAGCCATCTGGACTTCCAGATCTTTGATCTCCTCATCTTCATCAGATTCACTATCATCATCAGAAGTTTCATCACTCTCAGATTCAACCTTACTAGAATAACTAGAGAATAATTGCTTATTCTTCTTTGTGGTAGCCACCAATGCAGCTTCTGGATCTTTAGTAGTTTTCTTCGCATTGATCTTGTTCTTTAGTTGAGTTTCCTTAAAGTTTGACAGTATGCCGAACAGTTCACTTAACTCATAGTTATCTATCTTTTTACTGATTACCATAGATGTAATCACAGATTCAAAGTTTGAAGGTAACAGTTCAATGAACTTTTGACACAACACTTGTTGTGTTTTCTCTACCCCAACACTTTCAAGATCATTTATCAGAACCTGAAATCTTGAATGAAGATCACTCAAAGATTCTTTAGGCTGAGCAACAAAATTTTCATAACATATAATCAGATTCTTTTTCTTTTGAGTCTTAACAATAGTGACTCCTTCATAGTCATTAAGCAACAGATCCCACATAGCTTTAGCAGTCTTGGCATGACTGATCTTTCTGAGAATTGGAACAGTAACAGCATTCCCAATAATACTCCTTATTTTGCTATCCAGTTTGTACTTGATAGCTTCTGCTTCAGTCCACCTTTCTCTTGGTGTTTCACGAAAATAGGCAGGTTGAGCAGCAACAGTATCTGTGGCAGGAACAGCAGTTATCATAGAACCAGGAATAATGGGTCCTGTTGTAAGAACATGCTCAGCTTCTTCATGAATAGATCCTAAAAACCATAGAACTTTCAATTTTCAAGTTGCAAAGTCTGTGCCATCGAATATTGGCACACCTTTTCCAGCCATAACTGGAGTAGGAATGGTACTGGTAGACATATTTATAAAAATATGGATCGTTTGTAAAGATTACCGTAATAGGATTTACACCTTACCCGCTCTGATACCAGTTATTAGTTCACAGTAATTGAACTATGAACACCAGACTCTCACTCAAACAATAAATAAGAATTAATGATACAGAGAATGAGAGAACACGATTATAGGATAGAAGATAAATGATATTAATCGTGAAAGTACATCTTCAAAGTAAAACACGAGTCCCTATTTATACAGATAAACACCAAATCTGAAGATTTGGTTTCCAAAACTACATAGCTAAAAATATGGAAAAGATAAACTTAAAAATCAAACAAATATGCTAATAACTCTAAAGTCAATCTTCTGGAGATAAAACCGAATCAAAACAAATCTTCTTAATCTTTAAACAAACCTCCAGAATATTTCTTAGCTTTGGCATCAAGAAATCTCAAACCGTTGACTTCAGTAAACATCAGAGTCTGCAACTTCAGACTCTAATTCTCCAGATTCTAGCATGCTTTTGACTCATCAGATTTTCATTTTCCCAACAGTCACGAGCAAATTTTACGCCATATAACTCTTTAAATGCATTTTAATAATCAGTGGATGTCATTCGAGAATGTTAGTTAATTGACTAACGATTAATCAAATACTTGTTTTTTTTTATATATTCGTGCAATGTAAGGGCTCAAAATCAATAAATCATGACGCACACGGACAAAATATTCAAAGTACAAGAATAAATTGAAATTATGACGATTATAAAATGCTAGAAGAATATTAAAATTGGATGGAGGATAAAGATACAGTATTACTATACTGGGCTGTATATATAGCATTGGGCCAGCAAAACATTTTAGATTTGTAGTTTTACATTTTAATGAACTGAAATCAAGTATATTCAGCGATCAATAAATTCTAGCCAATCTTCACTTGGCCTAAGCCCAGTTGCAATATTCTGACTACAGTCATGCCCAGCAACCCACATGTATAAATATGTAACACATCAGATCTTGGTAACCCTCCATATGGACCTGGTTAAAACTTCTTTTGGACCTAGTCAAAATGATATTGGACCAGCTCCTGCTATATTGTACCGCCCAGTACTATTGACCCTTCACAGTCTGTTCAAAATTTAATTAGAGACCATTTAAACAAGGGCTTATCACCTTTTTGCCCATTTTTTTACCCCTTTCTGAGCTGGAACCCTTTTTTTTTTTTTGAGAATTTGCCCGCGCAAGGCTCAAGGATCATTAGACCTTGCGACCTTGCGACTTGCGCCCTTGCGTCCTTGTGTTAATAAATTAGGTCAAGGCGCAAGGCGCAAGGTTTATGACTTGCGTCCTTGCGGCTTTGCGCCTTGCGTCTTATTAGAATGGATTTTTCCTGATTTTTGGATAAGATTTTGTGAGATTTTTTGTACCTTTACGGATAAGATTATGTACCTGTGTATCTATTGAGGCTAGAACTCCAGATTAATCATTTCATTTCACTTCATTTCCAAAAATATCATGTCATTAGAGCATCATTAAGGTACCAACTTTTATCTATTTTTTCACTAATTTGTGTCTTAATGAGCTGTAGTAATGATGAAGCATTTGTTGTTCATGTATGTTGTGGGGGTAATTTTGAATTTGTTAACAACATACCTATGTATCTGCCTCTTGATATTTTAGAACCAGATTAAAACTACCACTTGCTCCACAAAAACCAATAAATCGAAGAGTATTGTTAAAGAAAATTCTTAAAAAAATTGAATCGCCACCTAATGCACCTGTTTCGCTAAGATATATTGATAATAATCATATTTTTGATATTACTGATGATCATGAAGATTTTTTTGAGTTTTTAAAATACGCTGTCACAAACGAGCCTATTGATATTTATGTTATCGACAAAGTTAGAATGCTTCAACCAGGACAAAATCCACAAACACACCATCTCCAATAAAACCTAGAAACACTCCAGCCCCAACAAAATCCACAAACACACCATCTCCAACAAAACCTCCGAATACTCGAGTCTCAACCAAACAAATAAACTCACCATCTCCAAAAAGAACAGGATGAAATACACAATTCTGAACCAAATCTCGAAACACACCATTTGGAACAACAGCTGGCTGAAATACCACCTCCAAACACAGAAGAATTTGGCTTCTTCAACCATGGCGCCGAGAACGTGTGTAAAAAAAAAAAGAGAGAACTCGTTTATACCTGTTGTTGCGTCTAGTGAATCGGATGAAGCAAGTGACGAGGAAGATGAAGATGAAGAAGATGAAGAAAAACAAGATTTATTCTGGAATATGCCAACTCTACACAGTCAGCAAGATGAAGAAAACCTAGAATTTACGACCCCAATTCCAACCACGTATCAGGTATCTGATTTGGTCAAAGTTCATCAAACGTTTTCGAACAAGGAAGAATTCCTAAACCAGCTATTTACAAAATGCCTTGAAGAAAACTTTCAAATAAAGCCTGTAAAGTTGGACAAATCTCGGTACACCGCTAAATGTGTGTTGCCAAATTATGAGTGGAAATGTAGTGCATACAAAATAAGACACACTTAAAACTTTATGGTTAAGAAGTTGCATGACGTACACACATGCTCACGCACACAAATTATGCTAAACAATAAACATGCTACTAAAAAGGTGTTGGGTAGTATTCTTATGGATTCGTTCAAGGCTACTAATCGAGAGTATAAACCAAAAGATATACGTGATGATGTAGCCAATCAGTTTAGAGTGAGCATATCATATAATCAAGCATGGAGGGCCAAGTGTCAAGCAATAGAGATGTTACGTGGCAGTAGTGATGACTGCTTTAGAATGCTTCCAATTTACCTTCATAACCTTAAGATCCACAACTCGGGGACCATCACCAATTTGGTTACTGACTTGTGATGTGTTACATGTCCATTGGTGTAGTTGTAAGTAAATATATATTAGCAAAAACCAATTTTAATATGTACACCATACGCAAGGACGCAAGATACATCTTGCGCCTACAAGTACGCAAGGACGCAAGTCACACCTTGCGACTGGCAGTAAAGACGCAAGGACGCAAGCTTTCACTTGCGCTTCGTAGGCGCAAGACAAAAGAGTGTGTCTTATGCCTTGCGCCTGGTGTATAAGGCATCATGGATAATATTTGATTTACTGTGAAAATTTCATGCAGATTTGATCATGTGTGCAACATGTCCGCCCGATAATCATCGTCGATGCTGCACATTTAAAGGGTGGGTACCTGGGTACTAATTTAGTTGCTGTTGCGATGGATGGCGATAATGGAATTTTGCCATTGGCTTATGGAATTGGTGAAGGAGAGACAAACAATGTTTGGTCATGGTTTTTTGGCAACCTAAGAGATCATTTAATGAGTTATGGTATGGTTGATCGTATGTCAGAGATTACTTTTATTTCTGATCGTGCTGCTTCATTAGCACACGGCATTGCAAATGTGTTTCCGGAAGCGTTTCACGTTCATTGCGCACGTCATTTATTCATGAACATCAAAACTAAATCCAACAAGATGAAATTCTTCGAATGGCACTATTGGAAAATGGTTAAGGCTTACCGTGCGTCAGATTTTCAGGATCATCTTGATGTATTTCGAAGGAGATTGAAAGCGTCTTATAAAGTGCTATGTGAGGATGGTATCAATAGATGGTCCAGAAGTCAATCTACTCATATTAGGTATTCATACCTTACAAGCAACAGTGTAGAGTCTATAAACTCTCTATCAAGACATGCTCGTAAACTACCCGTTTGCATGTTGTTCGAATTTTTTCGTTGTTCAATACAAGATTGGTATTTCAAACATCGCAACAAATCAGTTAGTCTTACTTCACCGGTTACTCCATATGTTGAATGTAAACTAGCTAAGAGGACGGACAAATCAAGAAGATGGCGAGCATTTACATCGACAAATGATCTAATAGAGGTACACGATGGATGAAAAAATGGGTTGGTTAATCTACAAGATAAAACTTGTTCATGTGGTCAATGGAAATTATCAGGCATACCCTGCGGTCATGTGATTACATCAGCACGACTCTTCGGAGTGGAGGATATTAGTTGTTATGTATCACATTGGTTCACCTCTCAAACATACATAAATACGTATTCCGAACACATTCTTCCTCTCCCCCATCGGTCTGAATGGTCGGATCCGGGACCCGGGATTTTGCAAATTGTATACCCCCCAGTTCTAAAGAAAAGACAACCTGGACGTCCTAAAGGTAAAAAACGCATTCCTTCAAAAGGTGAAGAAACTACAAAAAAAGTAAGAACTTGTAGTCGTTACAAAGAACTAGGTCATTCTCGATCAACATGCCCAGCTGCTTATGACCGAACAGGTGAATCAACTTCTCAACGGGTAAGAAACACAACCTCAAAGTCGAAAGAGACAGTCGAACCATCTCAAGCTTATCAATCTCAGTTTTATCCAACGTACAATTTAGGTAGTAATTAGTTCCCGGAATACGTTTATTTTCAGGAACAATTTAAGGTGTGATTTCGTCCCTTGTTGTAATATTGTTTAATTTTGGCCCTGTTTAATTTTTATTTTATGATGTGATTTCGTGTGTTACTTCATATGTTGTAATACTGAATGCACAAGCTATTGTTACAATAATAATAAAAAAGGTTGAGGTGCAAGTCACACCTTGCGCCACCATAAAAATAGGCGCAAGGCCACAAGATGGACCTTGCGCCTGGTACTAAACAGGACGCAAGGTCGCAAGAAGCACTTCTAACACGAGGTGCAAGGACGCAAGACGTATCTTGCACCTGATGCTAAACACGAGGTGCAAGGTCGCAAGAAGCACCTTGCGCCCTCGACTATAATGAGACGCAAGGTCGCAAGGTCTAATTAATTACCTTTGCGCCTGCAAAAAATACAGTTTTGGACGTGTTCACAATTTACAACATTTACAGTTTTATCTACAACTTACATAATTAAATACAGTTTTCAAAATAAAACCTCATTTACCAACTTTTTCTTTCTCTTCGGTGGGGTTCCTGGGTATCAAAGCGTGCACGAAAGAAGGTCTTGGCCATTCTCAGTCTGTAGTCCTCTGCAGCCTTTTTAGGATCTCCAATGTTTGGGATTTCATCCCACCCAAAGATCACCCTCTCCATAAGGATGCAGACCCAAACACCACAGTCCCCATTACCACCTCTTTGCACTGGCAAGACTGGTGCTGCCTCGGTCATGAACTCTATACTCTCCTTGTTTTCCAAGTATTCAACAATCTGGGAGTCTTGCTTTTGGTTAAAGTAATCAATTGCTCTTAAGTATACAGGCAATTGATCTCCCAGATCTTTGGTGAGCTGGGCAATTTCTTGATCAACATGACCGGGCAAACTATCGTACACCAATATCTTCTGCTCCTCCAAGTTCAACACAATGAGAATAAAATGTGCAGCATCGTAAAAGTGAACGGGGATCAAAATCTGCAAAATTATACACAATATTAGCTGAACTAAAGTAGGCGCAAGGACGCAAGACAAGACCTTGCGCCTGAAGCAAGAACGCAAGGGCGCAAGAAACACCTTGCGACTAACCTTAAACACAGACGCAAGGACGCAAGGAACACCTTGCGACCAGCCTAAAACATATGACGCAAGGATGCAAGGAACACCTTGCGCCTGGAGCAAGGACGCAAGGGCGCAAGAAACACATTGCAACCAACCTTAAACATAGGCGCAAGGACGCAAGGACTACCTTGCGACCAGCCTAAAACACAAAACACAAGGACGCAAGGAACACCTTGCGCCTGAAATAAATGAGACGCAAGGTCGCAAGACTTAACCTTGCGCCTGTTCCAGAACATCTCAAATTTTAAAATTTAAAGGGGGAATTAAAACAAACCTTATCACAATAGACCCATGATGGATATAGCTCATCACTACCATCCCCTAGTCCAATCAAATACATATAATCAGGTGCATTCTCCCCTGTGATTTCTACTTCTCCTCTTTTCTCCGCTTCTTTCCGTTTCTCTTCCTCCTTTTGTGTATCATCATAATAGGACTGAAACGCTGCAAGCCTAGAAAGGAAACCCAATGGCATCACAATCCATCGAGAACTACAAGCAAACGAGTCGGTCGGGATAACAGGAGTGGAATACTGGCTTGCTCGGGGGAGAACCCTCTAACGATATCTCAACATAAGTGTAGCCCATCCATCAATATGCTACAATTGTGATAAAATAAATATGTTAGACATTAACTGAAGATTTTCAAGAATGAAAACAAATAAGCAAGAAACTTACTAAGTTTTCCAAGTATCCGGAATATCCAAGACCAAGTAACCTGATCCAAAACTCAGGTGTGAGGTATAAGAATTGTTCGTTCTGAAAAATGAACATGCACCGCGTTTCTTGCTTATTATCCACCATACTCTTCGGATCCTTTGAAGGCCCAATGTGCTTTCTACCATCTCTCCAAGAATTTGGTGGTGATGGTAGTAGAGTTCCTTGATCATTCACTAGCTTGTCTACCATCGACCAAATTTCCTCGTCATTAACCCAATCCTTTTGCTACCTTTTACGCTTTTTCACAATCGGAGCAACAACAGCTTCTTCAACAATAGGGTGAGGTTCTTCTTTTTCTTGTTCTTCCATATCTAGATTAACAACCTCCTCAGCCTCAGACACCCTCAGCCTTTTCACTTTCTGAGCAACATCATCTGACAGCTGTGATTTACAGAAGTCAGTAAAGATGGCGCAAGGGCGCAAGACACACCTTGCGACATACGCAAGGATGCAAGGTATGACCTTGCGCTACATATGTAACAAAGGAGCAAGGTCGCAAGATATAACCTTGCGTCTGTTTGGCTAAACAAGCGCAAGGACGCAAGGTATGACCTTGCGCCTATTTGTTTTTTACAAATTCAGCCTGTTTACTTACAAAAATTAATAAAAAAACTGCAGGTATAAGGTAAAAAAATTGTAATTAAAGGCTTACCTTCTCGATTGGTTTTCTGTATCCCGGTGTTGTGAATGGGGAGCTTAGTACACGTGTTGGTCGTCGATCTCTCATTCCACGTCTAATCCGTTGAGCTGATTTGTCGTTTTCATTGTCTGAGAAGGATCGACCAAGTAACTCCTCATCTTGATGTTGCTCTTGTTCTGATAATCATTTCTCTTGTTCAGATATACGTTTCTCGTGATCATTTATTTGTTTTCTACACTCTTGCAGCTCTTTTTCTTGCCTATCCATCCGTTTCACCAAAGAATTGTATAATTCCTTTGCATCAGTAGATAAGTTTGTTTGAGACTGAGATTGAGACTGTGATTGAGATTGAGATTAAGATTGAGACTGTTCTCCACCACCATGTTCCTGATCTTGCAGTTCATCTTCAACATGTTCTTCAACTTCCTCATCAACTTCCGTCCCATCAAAGTATTGGCAACTTTTTATCCACCATTGACATCCACTCTCAACATCAGTGGGATGCAGAGTACGAAAAGGTCGTTTATTCTTCGGACAATCATCCTGTACAACAGCAGAAAAAGTTAAAAACACAGGCGCAAGGACGCAAGGTGAACCTTGCACCTTCTTTTTAAAGAGGCGCAAGGATGCAAGGTGAACCTTGCGCCTCGTTACTGATTGATCTTGCGTAGCATCAATAATACAAGCACAAGTTCGCAAGAATGGACCTTGCGCCTTGACTACGCAAGGACGCAAGATTGATCTTGCGCCCATCACAGAAGCCATTTTATCCTAAATGTTTAATCTGTATTCTTCCAGCACCAACAAAACTTTTATATTATAAACAATACTTACCATAACGTTTAGTAGATGCAGGTAATCAGTCACTGAAAAAGACTCAGCCGATGAACGTTTCCAAAATAAGGCCCTCGGTACTCCATTTTTGTGAAATGTCCCGTTCTTATTGATTAAAAACGTTCCATATTAATTGATTTCGTTGCGAGGTTTGACCTCTATATGAGACGTTTTTCAAAGACTGCATTCATTTTTAAACAAACCATAACCTTTATTTCATCAATAAAGGTTTAAAAAGCATTACGTAGATTATCAAATAATGATAATCTAAAATATCCTGTTTACATACGACCATTACATAATGGTTTACAATACAAATATGTTACAACAAAATAAGTTTCTTGAATGCAGTTTTTACACAATATCATACAAGCATGGACTCCAAATCTTGTCCTTATTTAAGTATGCGACAGCGGAAGCTCTTAATAATCACCTGAGAATAAACATGCTTAAAACGTCAACAAAAATGTTGGTGAGTTATAGGTTTAACCTATATATATCAAATCGTAACAATAGACCACAAGATTTCATATTTCAATACACATCCCATACATAGAGATAAAAATCATTCATATGATGAACACCTGGTAACTGACATTAACAAGATGCATATATATAAGAATATCCCCATCATTCCGGGACACCCTTCGGATATGATATAAATTTTGAAGTACTAAAGCATCCGGTACTTTGGATAGGGTTTGTTAGGCCCAATAGATCTATCTTTAGGATTCGCGTCAATTAGGGTGTCTGTTCCCTAATTCTTAGATTACCAGACTTAATAAAAAGGGGCATATTCGATTTCGATAATTCAACCATAGAATGTAGTTTCACGTACTTGTGTCTATTTTGTAAATCATTTATAAAACCTGCATGTATTCTCATCCCAAAAATATTAGATTTTAAAAGTGGGACTATAACTCACTTTCACAGATTTTTACTTCGTCGGGAAGTAAGACTTGGCCACTGGTTGATTCACGAACCTAAAACAATATATACATATATATCAAAGTATGTTCAAAATATATTTACA
Source organism: Rutidosis leptorrhynchoides (assembly GCF_046630445.1). Lineage (NCBI taxonomy): Eukaryota > Viridiplantae > Streptophyta > Magnoliopsida > Asterales > Asteraceae > Rutidosis > Rutidosis leptorrhynchoides. Next base: position 155,026,844 of record NC_092335.1, on the reverse strand, counting down.
ACACTTTTAATATATTTTGATGTGTTAAGTTTATTAAGTCAGCTGTCCTCGTTAGTAACCTATAACTAGTTGTCCACAGTTAGATATACAGAAATAAATCGATAAATATTATCTTGAATCAATCCACGACCCAGTGTATACGTATCTCAGTATTGATCACAACTCAAACTATACATATTTTGGAATCAACCTCAACCCTGTATAGCTAACTCCAACATTCACATATAGAGTGTCTATGGTTGTTCCGAAATATATATAGATGTGTCGACATGATAGGTCGAAACATTGTATACGTGTCTATGGTATCTCAAGATTACATAATATACAATACAAGTTGATTAAGTTATGGTTGGAATATATTTGTTACCAATTTTCACGTAGCTAAAATGAGAAAAATTATCCAATCTTGTTTTACCCATAACTTCTTCATTTTAAATCCGTTTTGAGTGAATCAAATTGGTATGGTTTCATATTGAACTCTATTTTATGAATCTAAACAGAAAAAGTATAGGTTTATAGTCGGAAAAATAAGTTACAAGTCGTTTTTGTAAAGGTAGTCATTTCAGTCGAAAGAACGACGTCTAGATGACCATTTTAGAAAACATACTTCCACTTTGAGTTTAACCATAATTTTTGGATATAGTTTCATGTTCATAATAAAAATCATTTTCTCAGAATAACAACTTTTAAATCAAAGTTTATCATAGTTTTTAATTAACTAACCCAAAACAGCCCGCGGTGTTACTACGACGGCGTAAATCCGGTTTTACGGTGTTTTTCGTGTTTCCAGGTTTTAAATCATTAACTTAGCATATCATATAGATATAGAACATGTGTTTAGTTTATTTTAAAAGTCAAGTTAGAAGGATTAACTTTTGTTTGCGAACAAGTTTAGAATTAACTAAACTATGTTCTAGTGATTACAAGTTTAAACCTTCGAATAAGATAGCTTTATATGTATGAATCGAATGATGTTATGAACATCATTACTACCTTAAGTTCCTTGGATAAACCTACTGGAAAAGAGAAAAATGGATCTAGCTTCAATGGATCCTTGGATGGCTCGAAGTTCTTGAAGCAGAATCATGACACGAAAACAAGTTCAAGTAAGATCATCACTTAAAATAAGATTGTTATAGTTATAGAAATTGAACCAAAGTTTGAATATGATTATTACCTTGTATTAGAATGATAACATACTGTAAGAAACAAAGATTTCTTGAGGTTGGATGATCACCTTACAAGATTGGAAGTGAGCTAGCAAACTTGAAAGTATTCTTGATTTTATGAAACTAGAACTTTTGGAATTTATGAAGAACACTTAGAACTTGAAGATAGAACTTGAGAGAGATCAATTAGATGAAGAAAATTGAAGAATGAAAGTGTTTGTAGGTGTTTTTGGTCGTTGGTGTATGGATTAGATATAAAGGATATGTTACTTTGTTTTCATGTAAATAAGTCATGAATGATTACTCATATTTTTGTAATTTTATGAGATATTTCATGCTAGTTGCCAAATGATGGTTCCCACATGTGTTAGGTGACTCACATGGGCTGCTAAGAGCTGATCATTGGAGTGTATATACCAATAGTACATACATCTAAAAGCTGTGTATTGTACGAGTACGAATACGGGTGCATACGAGTAGAATTGTTGATGAAACTGAACGAGGATGTAATTGTAAGCATTTTTGTTAAGTAGAAGTATTTTGATAAGTGTATTGAAGTCTTTCAAAAGTGTATAAATACATATTAAAACACTACATGTATATACATTTTAACTGAGTCGTTAAGTCATCGTTAGTCGTTACATGTAAGTGTTGTTTTGAAACTTTTAGGTTAACGATCTTGTTAAATGTTGTTAACCCAATGTTTATAATATCAAATGAGATTTTAAATTATTATATTATCATGATATTATCATGTATGAATATCTCTTAATATGATATATATACATTAAACGTCTTTACAACGATAATCGTTGCATATATGTCTCGTTTAAAAATCATTAAGTTAGTAGTCTTGTTTTTACATATGTAGTTCATTGTTAATATACTTAATGATATGTTTACTTATCATAGTATCATTTTAACTATATATATATCCATATATATGTCATCATATAGTTTTTACAAGTTTTAACGTTCGTGAATCACCGGTCAACTTGGGTGGTCAATTGTCTATATGAAACATATTTCAATTAATCAAGTCTTAACAAGTTTGATTGCTTAATATGTTGGAAACATTTAATCATGTAAATATTAATCTCAATTAATATATATAAACATGGAAAAGTTCGGGTCACTACAGTACCTACCCGTTAAATAAATTTCGTCCCGAAATTTTAAGCTGTTGAAGGTGTTGACGAATCTTCTGGAAATAGATGCGGGTATTTCTTCTTCATCTGATCTTCACGCTCTCAGGTGAACTCGGGTCCTCTACGAGCATTCCATCGAACCTTAACAATTGGTATCTCGTTTTGCTTAAGTCTTTTAACCTCACGATCCATTATTTCGACGGGTTCTTCGATGAATTGAAGTTTTTCGTTGATTTGGATTTCATCTAACGGAATAGTGAGATCTTCTTTAGCAAAACATTTCTTCAAATTCGAGACGTGGAAAGTGTTATGTACAGCCGCGAGTTGTTGAGGTAACTCAAGTCGGTAAGCTACTGGTCCGACACGATCAATAATCTTGAATGGTCCAATATACCTTGGATTTAATTTCCCTCGTTTACCAAATCGAACAACGCCTTTCCAAGGTGCAACTTTAAGCATGACCATCTCTCCAATTTCAAATTCTATATCTTTTCTTTTAATGTCAGCGTAGCTCTTTTGTCGACTTTGGGCAGTTTTCAACCGTTGTTGAATTTGGATGATCTTCTCGGTAGTTTCTTGTATAATCTCCGGACCCGTAATCTGTCTATCCCCCACCTCACTCCAACAAATCGGAGACCTGCACTTTCTACCATAAAGTGCTTCAAACGGCGCCATCTCAATGCTTGAATGGTAGCTGTTGTTGTAGGAAAATTCTGCTAACGGTAGATGTCGATCCCAACTGTTTCCGAAATCAATAACACATGCTCGTAGCATGTCTTCAAGCGTTTGTATCGTCCTTTCACTCTGCCCATCAGTTTGTGGATGATAGGCAGTACTCATGTCTAGACGAGTTCCTAATGCTTGCTGTAATGTCTGCCATAATCTTGAAATAAATCTGCCATCCCTATCAGAGATAATAGAGATTGGTATTCCATGTCTGGAGATGACTTCCTTCAAATACAGTCGTGCTAACTTCTCCATCTTGTCGTCTTCTCTTATTGGTAGGAAGTGTGCGGATTTGGTGAGACGATCAACTATTACCCAAATAGTATCAAAACCACTAGCAGTCCTTCGCAATTTAGTGATGAAATCCATGGTAATGTTTTCCCATTTCCATTCCGGGATTTCGGGTTGTTGAAGTAGACCTGATGGTTTCTGATGCTCAGCTTTGACCTTAGAACACGTCAAACATTCTCCTACGTATTTAGCAACATCGGCTTTCATACCCGGCCACCAAAAATGTTTCTTGAGATCCTTGTACATCTTCCCCGTTCCAGGATGTATTGAGTATCTGGTTTTATGAGCTTCTCTAAGTACCATTTCTCTCATATCTCCAAATTTTGGTACCCAAATCCTTTCAGCCCTATACCGGGTTCCGTCTTCCCGAATATTAAGATGCTTCTCCGATCCTTTGGGTATTTCATCCTTTAAATTTCCCTCTTTTAAAACTCCTTGTTGCGCCTCCTTTATTTGAGTAGTAAGGTTATTATGAATCATTATATTCATAGATTTTACTCGAATGGGTTCTCTGTCCTTCCTGCTCAAGGCATCGGCTACCACATTTGCCTTCCCCGGGTGGTAACGAATCTCAAAGTCGTAATCATTCAATAATTCAATCCACCTACGCTGCCTCATATTCAGTTGTTTCTGATTAAATATGTGTTGAAGACTTTTGTGGTCGGTATATATAATACTTTTGACCCCATATAAGTAGTGCCTCCAAGTCTTTAATGCAAAAACAACCGCGCCTAATTCCAAATCATGCGTCGTATAATTTTATTCGTGAATCTTCAATTGTCTAGACGCATAAGCAATCACCTTCGTTCGTTGCATTAATACACAACCGAGACCTTGCTTTGATGCATCACAATAAATCACAAAATCATCATTCCCTTCAGGCAATGACAATATAGGTGCCGTAGTTAGCTTTTTCTTCAATAACTGAAACGCTTTCTCTTGTTCATCATTCCATTCAAATTTCTTCCCTTTATGCGTTAATGCAGTCAAGGGTTTTGCTATTCTGGAAAAGTCTTGGATGAACCTTCTGTAGTAACCAGCTAGTCCTAAAAACTGGCGTATGTGTTTCGGAGTTTTCGGGGTTTCCCACTTTTCAACAGTTTCTATCTTTGCCGGATCCACCTTAATACCTTCTTTGTTCACTATGTGACCGAGGAATTGAACTTCTTCCAACCAAAATGCACACTTTGAAAACTTAGCGTACAATTCTTCCTTTCTCAATACTTCTAACACCTTTCTCAAATGTTCACCGTGTTCTTGTTCATTCTTTGAGTAAATAAGTATGTCATCAATGAAAACAATGACAAACTTGTCAAGGAATGGTCCACACACTCGGTTCATAATGTCCATGAACACAGCTGGTGCATTAGTTAAACCAAACGGCATGACCATAAACTCGTAATGACCATAACGTGTTCTGAAAGCAGTCTTTGGAATATCATCTTCTTTCACCCGCATTTGATGATACCCGGAACGTAAGTCAATCTTTGAATAAACAGACGAGCCTTGTAGTTGATCAAATAAGTCGTCAATTCTCGGTAGTGGGTAGCGGTTCTTGATGGTAAGTTTGTTCAACTCTCGGTAGTCGATACACAACCTGAATGTACCATCTTTCTTCTTAACAAACAAAACAGGAGCTCCCCATGGTGATGTGCTTGGTCGAATGAAACCACGCTCTAAAAGTTCTTGTAATTGGCTTTGCAGTTCTTTCATCTCGCTGGGTGCGAGTCTGTAAGGAGCACGAGCTATTGGTGCAGCTCCTGGTACAAGATCTATTTGAAATTCAACGGATCGATGTGAGGGTAATCCCGGTAATTCTTTCGGAAATACATCGGGAAATTCTTTTGCAATGGGAACATCATTGATGCTCTTTTCTTCAGTTTGTACTTTCTCGACGTGTGCTAGAACAGCATAGCAACCTTTTCTTATTAGTTTTTGTGCCTTCAAATTACTAATAAGATGTAGCTTCGTGTTGCCCTTTTCTCCGTACACCATTAAGGGTTTTCCTTTTTCTCGTATAATGCGAATTGCATTTTTGTAACAAACGATCTCTGCTTTCACTTCTTTCAACCAGTCCATACCGATTATCACATCAAAACTCCCTAACTCTACTGGTATTAAATCAATCTTAAATGTTTCGCTAACCAGTTTAATTTCTCGATTTCGACATATATTATCTGCTGAAATTAATTTACCATTTGCTAATTCGAGTAAAAATTTACTACCCAAAGGCGTCAATGGGCAACTTAATTTAGCACAAAAATCTCTACTCATATAGCTTCTATCCGCACCCGAATCAAATAAAACGTAAGCAGATTTATTGTCAATAAGAAACGTACCCGTAACAAGCTCCGGGTCTTCCTGTACCTCTGCCGCATTAATATTGAAAACTCTTCCGCGGCCTTGTCCATTCGTGTTCTCCTGGTTCGGGCAATTTCTAATAAGATGGCCCGGTTTTCCACATTTATAACAAACTACATTGGCATATCTTGCTCCGACACTACTTGCTCCGCCATTACTCGTTCCGACACCATTTGTTCCTTTCGTTCTATTAACCCCTGGTCCGTAGACCTCACACTTCGCTGCGCTATGACCATTTCTTTTGCACTTGTTGCAAAATTTGGTGCAGAACCCCGAGTGATACTTTTCACACCTTTGGCATAGCTGCTTCTGATTGTTGTTGTTGTTGCGGTTATTATTGTTGTTGGGATGATTGTTGTAGTTGCTGTTGTTGTTGTTGTTGTTGTTGTTGTCATTGTTGTTGTTGGGCCGTTTGTTGTAGTTGCGATTGATGTTGTGATTGTTGGGATAATTGTTGCGATTATTGTTGTAATTGCTGTTGTTGTTGTTGTTGTATTGGTGATTCTTATCACCGTTTTCCTCCCACTTTCTTTTGACTTGCTTCACATTGGCCTCTTCAGCAGTCTGTTCTTTAATTCTTTCTTCAATCTGGTTCACTAGTTTGTGAGCCATTCTACATGCCTGTTGTATGGAGGCGGGCTCGTGTTGTCACACCCCCAAATTAGGGCCTAGGGTATTTGTGACTAATTATATCAAATCACAGTTGTATAAACGAGAACGACTCTATATGAGACGTTTTGAATAAAACATTTATTAATAAAACAGCGGAAGCATTAAAAGTTTTACATCAAATTTAAACTGAAATAATAATAATAGTCTTAATGCAAAGTAAATGTAATGAAATGAAGACTCCATGTAGCAGCATTCAATTCATCAGGTAGCAATCATGGCAATCATCTTATTCGTCACCTGAGACAAAACATGCTTAAAGTGTCAACCAAAAAGGTTGGTGAGTTCATTAGTTTATCAAAATCAATCATTTCCGTTATAATAATAGGCCACAAGATTTCAGTTTCATAAATATCCGTACACTAGCAAGTGTATAAAAGCATTCTATAAGTTGTAGGCACCCGGTAACAAGCCTTAACGTTCATGTTTTACCCTCTGAAGTACACTAGATCAGGTGTGTTTAAAATAACCTCGAAGTACTAAAGCATCCCATAGTCAGGATGGGGTTTGTCAGACCCAATAGATCTATCTTTAGGATTCGCGCCTACCGTACATAGACAAGTAGTTTAATGTTACCAAGCTAAGGGTATATTTCTGGTTTAAACCCACGTAGAATTAGTTTTAGTACTTGTGCCTATTTCGTAAAACATTTATAAAACAGCGCATGTATTCTCAGCCCAAAAATATATATAAAAAGGGAGCAAATGAAACTCACCTTAAATACCAGTTGAAGTATTCCACGCAAGAAAGAAAAGTAAAGCAAGTAAGTGACCGAGATATCAACTAGAAGTAGTTCTTTAAGAGAGAAATGAGAGATTAAGGTGTAAGTTTGAAATGAGAAATGTATGTGGTATTTATAGTTGAAAATGTTAGGTAAAAAAAAATAAAATAAAATAAGTAAATCTTAAAAGTTAAAATAAGAAAAATTATTTTGTATTTTTATTAAAAGTAAATCTTAAAAGTTAAAATAAGAAAAAGTAGTTTGTATTTTTATTAAAAGTAAAATCTTAAAAGTTAAAATAAGAAAAAGTAGTTTGTATTTTTATTAAAAGTAAAATCTTAAAAGTTAAAATAAGAAAAAGTATTTTATATTTTTATTAAAAGTAAATTTTAAAAGTTAAAATAAGAAAAAGTAGTTTGTATTTTTATTAAATGTAAAATCTTAAAAGTTAAAATAAGAAAAAGTAGTTTGTATTTTTATTAAAAGTAAAATCTTAAAAGTTAAAATAAGAAAAAGTATTTTGTATTTTTATTAAAAGTAAATCTTAAAAGTTAAAATAAGAAAAAGTAGTTTGTATTTTTATTAAAAGTAAAATCATAAAAGTTAAAATAAGAAAAAGTAGTTTGTATTTTTATTAAAAGTAAAATCTTAAAAGTTAAAATAAGAAAAAGTATTTTGTATTTTTATTAAAAGTAAATCTTAAAAGTTAAAATAAGAAAAAGTAGTTTGTATTTTTATTAAAAGTAAAATCTTAAAAGTTAAAATAAGAAAAAGTAGTTTGTATTTATAAAAAGTAAAATCTTAAAAGTTAAAATAAGAAAAAGTAGTTTGTATTTTTATTAAAAGTAAAATCATAAAAGTTAAAATAAGAAAAAAGTAGTTTGTATTTTTATTAAAAGTAAAATCTTAAAAGTTAAAATAAGAAAAAATAGTTTGTATTTTTATTAAAAGTAAATCTTAAAAGTTAAAATAATAAAAAGTAGTTTGTATTTTTATTAAAAGTAAATCTTAAAAGTTAAAATAAGAAAAAGTAGTTTGTATTTTTATTAAAAGTAAATCTTAAAATAAAAGTAGTTTGTATTTTTATTAAAAGTAAATCTTAAAATAAAAAGTAGTTTGTATTTTTGTATTTATTTATTAAAAGTAGATATAGTTTTGATTTTTTTTTTGTATAAAATTCTAAAAAAAGAAATTGTTTAATATATTTCTAAGAACATTTAACATTTTATTTCTATATTTGTTTAATTATTAAATACGAATTTTATATAAAAATTATTATTATATTTAGTTTTTATAAAAATTAAAATTTATGATTATTAATTTATAGTTTTTATTAGTTTTATAAATGTTATAATATTATGTATTATTTAGTTAATTATATATTCTATTAACTAAATAACAAAAGTAATATAAATATTATATATATATTCATTGATGTAATTATGTTATATTATATATCATAATCTTATTTATAATATTTATAATTATATTATTTATTTTAAGCGTACGTTTATTCGGTCAACGTTAAATTTATTCGTATATAACAACTCTAGGTATTTTAGTAAAATCGGAAGTCGAAAAGTGAGGGTTGTTATAGTACCTACCCGTTAAAAGAAATTTCGTCCCGAAATTTAGTTTTTGCCATCAATCAGCGTTGTTCGTACCTAAACGAGGATATTTACGTTTTATCTGGTCTTCACGTTCCCAGGTAGGTTCGGGGCCTTTCGTGAATTCCAACGGATAGAATATTGTTCTGTTTCATGCATTTAAATAATACGAACCCTAATTTCTTACAGGTTCTTCTATAAAGTACATTTTATCATTAATGCGGAGGTTATCTAAAGGATTAATAAGAGTGTCATTTGACTAGGTTATCCTCAAAAGGGATGATGGTGTTATACGAGCATTTTAGTAAACTGAACACATGAAATGTGTTATGAATAGTATTGAGCTTATTTAAAACTTTGAGTGTTTATGTCACAATATTAGGGTAGACAAAACAGAGAGTAGTTCATGAAAATTATAGTCATGAAGTTTGATAGAGATCATCATTGTTTACAACAAGAATATTGTAATGATGAATATAAGTTGAAAAAATAAAGTTTTATCACTACTGAATAATATGGATAAAATGATTTGATTATAGGAAGCATATAAACGAAGCTATTGTAAAAGAGTGAATGAGAAATTAAATGTTCGCCTTAACTTTTGACGTAGTCACGATTGATTTTTGGAATTCAAGGGATTAAAGGAAATCTTCGTAATCCATAAGATTTGATTCTCCGGTAATTAAGGAATTTGAAATTTTCTTTGATTAAATGAGGTGAATTGCTTCAATTGCTGTGTTTGGAATTTTGCTATAAATTAGCTTCTTCCGTTTCATTATCTTCACCACTTCTATACTTTCTTCCTCAATTCATACTTCCAAAGATTGTGAGAATGCTCCATCCAGTTCTTATCATGGATATTTTTCTGACTATCATTTCAGTCATTCTTCTTTTTCATTTACCACTAGAGGAATTTGTTTTCTTCTACTATTACCTTGGGGTTATAGTGTTTTTAATTCTCCCATGTCTTTACGTTGCAATACGTATTGATATACACGGTTTGTAATTTCGGTATCGTTATCGGGCTACATATTTTCCCTTATATGTCGGAGCTCTTTGCCTTTTTATTCTCCTCTCGACTCTAAGTAAAGCGAGTAATGGTCTAGAATTTGTAGGTATGAAGTTTCGAATGGACCTACTGTTCTAAGCGTAATATCACGATTTGATTTGGTAAATTACCAGAATTACTGAGGATAGAACTATCAAGAATATACTTGCTTGATATGTTCAGAGATTAAGTAGAATGTAAGAGTCGTGTAACATGGCAAATGATGATTATAAAGTCTATGAATCATCATCTTCCATTAAAATTTAGCATGACTTACTGTAATATAATCATGTTGGCCTGACGTCATTATATTATACTAACTCATGCTTCAATTCTCAACACTACTTCAAATCATTCAAAATTTGAATTTAAATTTTACGGAATATAGAAACTTAAACAGTTTTCCTTTATGATGTAATAAAGATATTGCAAAGAGATAATTAATTGCGGACAAGAATCGTTATGAAGATATCTTTAGAAATATCGAGGATATTTATAACGAAAGATATGATGATATTTTAGAATTTCTAAAATCGATGGATAATGAAGAAATTCTTCTGTAAGGATTTAGAATGCGTAAAAAGATCTTCTGTGATTTCCTTCAGAAATCGAATCATCTAGATTCTTTGGTTATAGGTTTAGTCCTTGGGATTTGTCCTTGGTCTCCTTCATGTTTTGATCAATCTGTCTTTCAATACCAGATATTCTTTTGAGCTTTTCCAACACACAATTCTTTATTATCAAGCTTCTGGTCATTAAGGCCATCTACAGCTTTTGCTGCTTCATCAGCATTCTCAAGGTTAACTGATCTGAATCATTGATTATCAATCTGATATGTTTTCAAGGATTTTGAAGAATGTACAGTGTAATATATTAATGTGAATGTTAGATATTTCTTGGGTATTACCTACCCGTTAAAATATTTTCACAATTAACAGTTTGTACAAAAGAATTTTTAAATACAATCTTTATGAAAATATACATATATATATATTTTCTTCAGATGTAATTATGGATTTAATAAGTTAATATAATATTAAACTCATTTGATTTACGGTTGAAACGAGAATAAATAATCTCCAAAACTTTAGAGATTACATAATCGTCGCGGAATATTTCTTTAATGAAGTTATGAATTAATACTTCATCGTTCATTGTTATTAATATACCTCAGTAAATGATGTTGATGCTCGTGGATTTCTTGTGACATTCATAAGGCACAAATGATGTTTTCGAGAAATTTTCGAGTACATCGAAAAATAGGAGTGTAAAATCACACATGCATTTGAATAATACACTTAGTTTATTATGAAATGGAGTTTATTGTACTGAAGCAGTGATTAATGATTGTTAAGTCATTAACGAAGGATGTACATCATAGCGTATTAGTGATATGAATTAACCAAGTAGTACATACTAGTTAAGATTCACACGTAATAGTTTAGTACGAAAAGATTTATTATTGTTCCAAACCATATATATATAAAGTATACATATATAATTCTTCAGGAAGAATGAGTCAATACATCTTAACTCATTATTACTAATATTCCTTAGTATCTATGGGCGTATGATGTCGATGTTTGAGGTACCGATTATGATGTTGAGACGTGGGATGCTGATGTTGTTGTTGGTGAAGCTGATGCTGTTGGTGGTGATGCTGATAGTACTGGTGGTGCTGGTGCTGGTGCTGGTGCTGCTGTTGGTGCTGCTTGTGGTACTTGGTTAGTAAGTGTGAGCCTAGCTACCAAATCGCGCACTATTTCCTCCAGGGTTTCTACTTTACGCTCGAGTCTATGGATTTGTTCTACCCATTCCTCTGTAAGGTTTGTCAATTCTTGATATTTAGTTCCAAGTCTTCTAACTTCTTCTAATAACCCCTTTCTGGTTAGAATTCGAGAGTAGAGGACGAATATTGTCGTTGGTTACATCGAGTCGACCTTCGAGGCGGAAAATCCTTGCGAAAAGAGTGAAAACGGTATTGCGAACAGGTTCGCCAGTAAGAGGATCGAGTACTCCGACGTTTGGTGGTAAGTTTGGCTCATGATAAGGAGTACCTTCTTCATTTCTTCATAGGGTGAGTATTTCGCGAACCCATCCCCATTTTCTATAGAAATCACGGTAATTGATCGGTGGGTGTGCTCCTGTCACGCTATCTTTGGAGCTAGAAGAACTTGAGGAATTATGTGAGAAATCCATATTATGTGTTTGGAATAGGGTTTGATATGAAATGGGTGTTGAATATTGAATGATATATTCATCTCCTTGAATACGTATATATAGCAGAAAGATTTCCGTAATTTACGGAGGAAATTTAGGAAAAGTGTTAGACAAGGTCTATTGGGAATAGATATGCTAAGATATGATTTGTCTATACTCTAATAATGGCAGTATGACGTGTCGAGATTATAAAATGATAAGTATGTAATCTAATAATCTTTCGATTAAAGACTTTCAATTCGTATACTGTGATAACCCAATGACATTTCCCGGTTCGCAAACCGATGCATAAAGGCATAAGGCATATAGGTTCGTGATATAACAGGGAGTTATATACGTTTGAGTATGAATTATAGGAGTTTCAAAAATCTTGGATAATATTTCATGTAATACATATGTAATACACAAAACCAGGATAGATGACTAGGTGAGTTGTTCTTAATAAGTTCACCACTTATTAAGTGCGTAAGTGACTAAGTGTTGTATGATCACTATAGTCAGGTTTGATATTGTGCACCATACCCAAACATCTATGCCACCGCCGAGTCACTTGAATGATCAATTGTTACCAGTTGGCCCAGGAATTCTTGACCAAAATCTAAGTTTGGCATTCGAAATCCACAAGCGTCCCATAGTGGTACCAAGGATCACCCTAGGCCTTAAGTAGCGTTGACGTTCGAGTAGTTTCACATTATCGTGTATGTTATAATCTTAAGATTTAAGTATAGTTTCTAAGGTATAGTGTAGCATTTATCAATTAAAGGCAACAATTAAAGGCACTATGGTCAAGGAAAGTTGTAGTCCTACATTGCTAAGGTACCTAATTGTATAAGGCACACATAAAATGCAATCCTGGTTCTCTACAACAACCTGCTCTGATACCAATCTGTCACACCCCCAAATTAGGGCCTAGGGTATTTGTGACTAATTATATCAAATCACAGTTGTATAAACGAGAACGACTCTATATGAGACGTTTTGAATAAAACATTTATTAATAAAACAGCGGAAGCATTAAAAGTTTTACATCAAATTTAAACTGAAATAATAATAATAGTCTTAATGCAAAGTAAATGTAATGAAATGAAGACTCCATGTAGCAGCATTCAATTCATCAGGTAGCAATCATGGCAATCATCTTATTCGTCACCTGAGACAAAACATGCTTAAAGTGTCAACCAAAAAGGTTGGTGAGTTCATTAGTTTATCAAAATCAATCATTTCCGTTATAATAATAGGCCACAAGATTTCAGTTTCATAAATATCCGTACACTAGCAAGTGTATAAAAGCATTCTATAAGTTGTAGGCACCCGGTAACAAGCCTTAACGTTCATGTTTTACCCTCTGAAGTACACCAGATCAGGTGTGTTTAAAATAACCTCGAAGTACTAAAGCATCCCATAGTCAGGATGGGGTTTGTCAGACCCAATAGATCTATCTTTAGGATTCGCGCCTACCGTACATAGACAAGTAGTTTAATGTTACCAAGCTAAGGGTATATTTCTGGTTTAAACCCACGTAGAATTAGTTTTAGTACTTGTGCCTATTTCGTAAAACATTTATAAAACAGCGCATGTATTCTCAGCCCAAAAATATATATAAAAAGGGAGCAAATGAAACTCACCTTAAATACCAGTTGAAGTATTCCACGCAAGAAAGGAAAGTAAAGCAAGTAAGTGACCGAGATATCAACTAGAAGTAGTTCTTTAAGAGAGAAATGAGAGATTAAGGTGTAAGTTTGAAATGAGAAATGTATGTGGTATTTATAGTTGAAAATGTTAGGTAAAAAAAAATAAAATAAAATAAGTAAATCTTAAAAGTTAAAATAAGAAAAATTATTTTGTATTTTTATTAAAAGTAAATCTTAAAAGTTAAAATAAGAAAAAGTAGTTTGTATTTTTATTAAAAGTAAAATCTTAAAAGTTAAAATAAGAAAAAGTAGTTTGTATTTTTATTAAAAGTAAAATCTTAAAAGTTAAAATAAGAAAAAGTATTTTATATTTTTATTAAAAGTAAATTTTAAAAGTTAAAATAAGAAAAAGTAGTTTGTATTTTTATTAAATGTAAAATCTTAAAAGTTAAAATAAGAAAAAGTAGTTTGTATTTTTATTAAAAGTAAAATCTTAAAAGTTAAAATAAGAAAAAGTATTTTGTATTTTTATTAAAAGTAAATCTTAAAAGTTAAAATAAGAAAAAGTAGTTTGTATTTTTATTAAAAGTAAAATCATATAACTTAAAATAAGAAAAAGTAGTTTGTATTTTTATTAAAAGTAAAATCTTAAAAGTTAAAATAAGAAAAAGTATTTTGTATTTTTATTAAAAGTAAATCTTAAAAGTTAAAATAAGAAAAAGTAGTTTGTATTTTTATTAAAAGTAAAATCTTAAAAGTTAAAATAAGAAAAAGTAGTTTGTATTTTTATTAAAAGTAAAATCTTAAAAGTTAAAATAAGAAAAAGTAGTTTGTATTTTTATTAAAAGTAAAATCATAAAAGTTAAAATAAGAAAAAAGTAGTTTGTATTTTTATTAAAAGTAAAATCTTAAAAGTTAAAATAAGAAAAAGTAGTTTGTATTTTTATTAAAAGTAAATCTTAAAAGTTAAAATAATAAAAAGTAGTTTGTATTTTTATTAAAAGTAAATCATAAAAGTTAAAATAAGAAAAAGTAGTTTGTATTTTTATTAAAAGTAAATCTTAAAATAAAAGTAGTTTGTATTTTTATTAAAAGTAAATCTTAAAAGAAAAAGTAGTTTGTATTTTTGTATTTATTTATTAAAAGTAGATATAGTTTTGATTTTTTTTTTGTATAAAATTCTAAAAAAAGAAATTGTTTAATATATTTCTAAGAACATTTAACATTTTATTTCTATATTTGTTTAATTATTAAATACGAATTTTATATAAAAATTATTATTATATTTAGTTTTTATAAAAATTAAAATTTATGATTATTAATTTATAGTTTTTATTAGTTTTATAAATGTTATAATATTATGTATTATTTAGTTAATTATATATTCTATTAACTAAATAACAAAAGTAATATAAATATTATATATATATTCATTGATGTAATTATGTTATATTATATATATCATAATCTTATTTATAATATTTATAATTATATTATTTATTTTAAGCGTACGTTTATTCGGTCAACGTTAAATTTATTCGTATATAACAACTCTAGGTATTTTAGTAAAATCGGAAGTCGAAAAGTGAGGGTTGTTATACGTGTGAACTTATATCTTCTTGGATTCTTTCAGGTAATCCTTTCACAAACGCGTCAATCTTCTCTTCCTCATCTTCGAATGCTCCCGGACACAATAGGCACAATTCTGTGAATCATCTTTCGTACGTGGTAATATCAAATCCTTGGGTTCGTAACCCTCTAAGTTCTGTCTTGAGCTTATTGACCTCGGTTCTGGGACGGTACTTCTCGTTCATCAAGTGCTTGAATGCTGACCACGGTAGTGCGTACGCATCGTCTTGTCCCACTTGCTCTAAATAGGTATTCCACCATGTTAACGCAGAACCTGTGAAGGTATGCGTAGCGTACTTCAATTTTTCCTCTTCAGTACACTTACTTATGGCAAACACCGATTCGACCTTCTCGGTCCACCATTTCAATCCGATCGGTCCTTCGGTTCCATCAAATTCCAAAGGTTTGCAGGCAGTGAATTCTTTGTAGGTGCATCCTACACGATTTCCTGTACTGCTAGATCCAAGGTTATTGTTGGTATGTAGCGCAGCCTGTACTGCGGCTATGTTTGAAGCTAGAAAAGTACGGAATTCCTCTTCATTCATATTCACGGTGTGTCGAGTAGTCGGTGCCATTTCCTTCAAAATAGTCAAATGGAACAAGTTAATCATACAGAATATTAAGAGTAGTTAATAGTATTTCGTAGCATAATATGAACTCATTTATAAAAGCTTTTTCTTCATATTAGCGTTTTATAAGTTTAAATTCGGGTAGTTCCTACCCGTTAAGTTCATACTTAGTAGCTAATATACAATTCAACTACTACAATTCTATATGAAAAACTGATTATAATAATATTTCGCGTTCAAACTTTTACACAATATTTTACAAACTTACAATACCGCTTATTTTACATATAGCATGAAATATAGCACACAATAAATTTGATACAAGATGGTTGTGAAGATAATTCTAGCTAGTACACAAGTCGTTCAGCAAAGGCAATAAAGACACGTAATTCATACGTCCAGAAACAAGTCATGCATTCTGGTTTTACTAGGATTACTTCCCATCCTTGGTCTTGCGGAACATAACCGTTATGGCCATTGATAAGACAGCGTGTTGTAACGTCGTCAAAGGGACGAGGGTTACGTAATGTCCAACAGTCCCGTAACAATCTAAAAACCTCATTTCTTACCCCAATTACCGACTCCGTTACTTGTGGGAACGTTTTGTTTAATAGTTGTAGCCCGATGTTCTTGTTCTCACTTTGGTGAGAAGCGAACATTACTAATCCGTAAGCATAACATGCTTCTTTATGTTGCATGTTAGCCGCTTTTTCTAAATCACGAAGTCCAATATTCGGATATATTGAGTCAAAATAATTTCTTAACCCATTGCGTAAAATAGCATTTGGGTTCCCCGCAATATATGCGTCAAAGTAAACACATCGTAACTTATTGGTTTCCCAATGTGATATCCCCCATCTTTCGAACGAAAGCCTTTTATAAACCAAGGCATTCTTGGAACGTTCTTCGAATGTCTTACAAACTGATCTCGCCTTAAATAGTTGTGCCGAAGAATTCTGACCGACTCTAGACAAGATTTCATCAATCATGTCTCCGGGTAGGTCTCTTAAAATATTGGGTTGTCTATCCATTTTGTGTTTTTATACTGTAAAATAGACAAGAGTTAGATTCATAAAAAAAATACTTATTAATACAAGCAATTTTTACATATATCATAAAGCATAAGCACACTATATTACATATATTACACCACACGAATACAACTATCTTATTCCAACTCGCTTGTTTCTTCTTCTTCGGTTTTGGTTCGTTTTGCCAAGTTTCTAGGGATATATGATGTTCCCCTAATACGAGCCGTAATTTTCCACATTGGTTTAGAAAAACCTGGTGGTTTAGAGGTTCCCGGGTCATTGTTACAACTTAAGGACTTCGGGGGTTGACGATACATATAAAGTTCATCGGAGTTGGAATTAGATTTCTCTATTTTTATGCCCTTTCCCTTATTATTTTCTTTTGCCTTTTTAAATTCAGTTGGGGTAATTTCTATAACATCATCGGAATTCTCGTCGGAATCCGATTCATCGGAGAATTGGTAATCCTCCCAATATTTTGCTTCCTTGGCGGAAACACCATTGACCATAATTAACCTTGGTCGGTTGGTTGAGGATTTTCTTTTACTTAACCGTTTTATTATTTCCCCCACCGGTTCCATTTCTTCATCTGGTTCCGATTCTTCTTCCGGTTCCGATTCTTCTTCCGGTTCCGACTCTTCTTCCGGTTTCTCTTCGGGAACTTGTGAATCAGTCCACGAATCATTCCAATTTACATTTGACTCTTCATTATTATTAGGTGAGTCAATGGGACTTGTTCTAGAGGTAGACATCTATCACATAATATCAAACGCGTTAAGAGATTAATATATCACATAATATTCACATGTTAAAAATATATAGTTTCCAACAAAATTTGTTAAGCAATCATTTTTCAAGTAAACACGGTCGAAGTCCAGACTCACTAATGCATCCTAACAAACTCGATAAGACACACTAATGCAAAATTCTGGTTCTCTAAGACCAACGCTCTGATACCAACTGAAATGTCCCGTTCTTATTGATTAAGAACGTTCCATATTAATTGATTTCGTTGCGAGGTTTGACCTCTATATGAGACGTTTTTCAAAGACTGCATTCATTTTTAAACAAACCATAACCTTTATTTCATCAATAAAGGTTTAAAAAGCTTTACGTAGATTATCAAATAATGATAATCTAAAATATCCTGTTTACATACGACCATTACATAATGGTTTACAATACAAATATGTTACAACAAAATAAGTTTCTTGAATGCAGTTTTTACACAATATCATACAAGCATGGACTCCAAATCTTGTCCTTATTTAAGTATGCGACAGCGGAAGCTCTTAATAATCACCTGAGAATAAACATGCTTAAAACGTCAACAAAAATGTTGGTGAGTTATAGGTTTAACCTATATATATCAAATCGTAACAATAGACCACAAGATTTCATATTTCAATACACATCCCATACATAGAGATAAAAATCATTCATATGATGAACACCTGGTAACCGACATTAACAAGATGCATATATATAAGAATATCCCCATCATTCCGGGACACCCTTCGGATATGATATAAATTTCGAAGTACTAAAGCATCCGGTACTTTGGATGGGGTTTGTTAGGCCCAATAGATCTATCTTTAGGATTCGCGTCAATTAGGGTGTCTGTTCCCTAATTCTTAGATTACCAGACTTAATAAAAAGGGGCATATTCGATTTCGATAATTCAACCATAGAATGTAGTTTCACGTACTTGTGTCTATTTTGTAAATCATTTATAAAACCTGCATGTATTCTCATCCCAAAAATATTAGATTTTAAAAGTGGGACTATAACTCACTTTCACAGATTTTTACTTCGTCGGGAAGTAAGACTTGGCCACTGGTTGATTCACGAACCTATAACAATATATACATATATATCAAAGTATGTTCAAAATATATTTACAACACTTTTAATATATTTTGATGTTTTAAGTTTATTAAGTCAGCTGTCCTCGTTAGTAACCTATAACTAGTTGTCCACAGTTAGATATACAGAAATAAATCGATAAATATTATCTTGAATCAATCCACGACCCAGTGTATACGTATCTCAGTATTGATCACAACTCAAACTATACATATTTTGGAATCAACCTCAACCCTGTATAGCTAACTCCAACATTCACATATAGAGTGTCTATGGTTGTTCCGAAATATATATAGATGTGTCGACATGATAGGTCGAAACATTGTATACGTGTCTATGGTATCTCAAGATTACATAATATATAATACAAGTTGATTAAGTTATGGTTGGAATATATTTGTTACCAATTTTCACGTAGCTAAAATGAGAAAAATTATCCAATCTTGTTTTACCCATAACTTCTTCATTTTAAATCCGTTTTGAGTGAATCAAATTGCTATGGTTTCATATTGAACTCTATTTTATGAATCTAAACAGAAAAAGTATAGGTTTATAGTCGGAAAAATAAGTTACAAGTCGTTTTTGTAAAGATAGTCATTTCAGTCGAAAGAACGACGTCTAGATGACCATTTTAGAAAACATACTTCCACTTTGAGTTTAACCATAATTTTTGGATATAGTTTCATGTTCATAATAAAAATAATTTTCTCAGAATAACAACTTTTAAATCAAAGTTTATCATAGTTTTTAATTAACTAACCCAAAACAGCCCGCGGTGTTACTACGGCGGCGTAAATCCGGTTTTACGGTGTTTTTCGTGTTTCCAGGTTTTAAATCATTAAGTTAGAATATCATATAGATATAGAACATGTGTTTAGTTTATTTTAAAAGTCAAGTTAGAAGGATTAACTTTTGTTTGCGAACAAGTTTAGAATTAACTAAACTATGTTCTAGTGATTACAAGTTTAAACCTTCGAATAAGATAGCTTTATATGTATGAATCGAATGATGTTATGAACATCATTACTACCTTAATTTCCTTGGATAAACCTACTGGAAAAGAGAAAAATGGATCTAGCTTCAATGGATCCTTGGATGGCTCGAAGTTCTTGAAGCAGAATCATGACACGAAAACAAGTTCAAGTAAGATCATCACTTAAAATAAGATTGTTATAGTTATAGAAATTGAACCAAAGTTTGAATATGATTATTACCTTGTATTAGAATGATAACCTACTGTAAGAAACAAAGATTTATTGAGGTTGGATGATCACCTTACAAGATTGGAAGTGAGCTAGCAAACTTGAAAGTATTCTTGATTTTATGAAACTAGAACTTTTGGAATTTATGAAGAACACTTAGAACTTGAAGATAGAACTTGAGAGAGATCAATTAGATGAAGAAAATTGAAGAATGAAAGTGTTTGTAGGTGTTTTTGGTCGTTGGTGTATGGATTAGATATAAAGGATATGTTACTTTGTTTTCATGTAAATAAGTCATGAATGATTACTCATATTTTTGTAATTTTATGAGATATTTCATGCTAGTTGCCAAATGATGGTTCCCACATGTGTTAGGTGACTCACATGGGCTGCTAAGAGCTGATCATTGGAGTGTATATACCAATAGTACATACATCTAAAAGCTGTGTATTGTACGAGTACGAATACGGGTGCATACGAGTAGAATTGTTGATGAAACTGAACGAGGATGTAATTGTAAGCATTTTTGTTAAGTAGAAGTATTTTGATAAGTGTATTGAAGTCTTTCAAAAGTGTATAAATACATATTAAAACACTACATGTATATACATTTTAACTGAGTCGTTAAGTCATCGTTAGTCGTTACATGTAAGTGTTGTTTTGAAACTTTTAGGTTAACGATCTTGTTAAATGTTGTTAACCCAATGTTTATAATATCAAATGAGATTTTAAATTATTATATTATCATGATATTATCATGTATGAATATCTCTTAATATGATATATATACATTAAACGTCTTTACAACGATAATCGTTACATATATGTCTCGTTTAAAAATCATTAAGTTAGTAGTCTTGTTTTTACATATGTAGTTCATTGTTAATATACTTAATGATATGTTTACTTATCATAGTATCATGTTAACTATATATATATATCCATATATATGTCATCATATAGTTTTTACAAGTTTTAACGTTCGTGAATCACCGGTCAACTTGGGTGGTCAATTGTCTATATGAAACATATTTCAATTAATCAAGTCTTAACAAGTTTGATTGCTTAACATGTTGGAAACATTTAATCATGTAAATATTAATCTCAATTAATATATATAAACATGGAAAAGTTCGGGTCACTACATTTTGTCTGTCTTGTGGGCAAAACTTTTAATGGTTCGTCGATATGCCTCAAGAATCCAAATCTACAAAATTAAATAAATAAGGACGCATAATAAAATAATATACGATTCAAATGTAGTAATATTATCCAAATCTACCAAACTTTTTTTTTACCTTAAATGACCACATAAAACCCGCCAAAGTATAACCCTTTCCGACCTCTAACTGACTTTCCCGAGCTTGAAATCCATCTTTAACTATGGGGTAAGTGGCATCCCAAATACGATTACCCCACGGGTAGTCATTCAATTTAGCAAAGTCTTCGACTAACCATAGGTATTTTTTGCTCACCACATGAATCCCTTGCTTACCCATAAATGCTCTCTCCACAATCAAAATAATGGCTAGTCGCACCACATCTTCATCACTAACCACAAAATCATCACCATTATATAAAAGCTTTTGGATATCTGTAATTGTAATGTTTGCATTATCTTTACGTTTTGGGAAACAACGTCGTCTAATCGGTGGTGTTTCTACATCATAACTTCTTGAAATGTAATGTGCCATGTCCGTGCGACGACTAAACCTAAACCCCGTGATGAAACAAAATTCCCGCTTACTAAATCTAATTTTGAAATTCGGACGGAAACTAAACCATATTTCCTCTTCATCAGCTGGGTACTTTTCGTCTATTCCTATCGGTCGCTCACTCTTTCTTTGGAGCATTGCATGTACAAGGCCCAAATCATTGCCCGTGTAAGAAAGATCTAGCCAAGGACCAAAACAATTTCCCCTAAAATTTTTTTGTTGATTTTCAGTCATTAATGCCTTTAGTTAAGGTATAACATTCAACATATTCTTCATCGTCAACTTCGCCTCAACATATCCCTGAAACAGACAGTTTTTCAGCAAAAAAGTACAGGCGCAAGGAAGCAAGTAATACCTTGCGTCTGGTTTATCACACAGGCGCAAAAATGCAAGACGTGCCTTGCGCCAGCTACTTCGAACAAGCGTAAGGACGCAAGATGTTCCTTGCGCCTATACCAGATTCTAGTTTTATGCCCCTTAAACAATCGTGTTCCAGTTTTTATAATATGTTAGTTTTCAAAGACTGTAACTTTAACAAATCTTGCAACAGTTTAAGTGAGTTTTGCATCACCAAGCTAGTTGAAGCATTACATCGAACACTTGGTGTGCAACAAAACTTATAAATCAATTTCGACATAATAAATGAGTAATCGAACGAGAATAGTTAAAAGGATACACTTACCTGTTCTTGTGACATCTTGATGGAGTTTTTTGTCGGTTTTTTTTCTCTTCCTTTTTCTCAATATGCCAATCGTGGTGCTGATGGTGATGGTGATGGTGGCGGAGAAGATGTACTGATGGTGGTGGTGCTGGTGATGGTTGTGGTGGTGGTGGTGATGTAGTGGTGATTCTCAAAAGAAGGGTCGCAAGGGTAGACGGGTCGCAAGGGGGTCGCAAGTGCAAGGTTCTTCGTAATTGTCGTCGGTCGCAAAGATGTCGCAAGATCTCAGTCTGTCGGTGTGTGTGTGTATGTGGTGTCTGTTTTCTTTATTTGACCTAATTTATTAACACTATAATGCAAGGACGCAAGGCGCAAGGACGCAAGTCGCAAGGTCGCAAGGTCTCTTGCGCCTTGCGCGGGCAGTTTGTCATTTTTTTTTTTTGGGTTTCAGCTCAGAAAGGGGTAAAAAAATGGGTAAATAGGTGATTGGCCCTTTAAACAAATACTACATACCAATTTGAAATCAAACCAAATTTACAAATAGTTTTTGGATCAAGCGAAATCGAAAACTAAATTTGTATTTAGTTTTCGTTTTGATTTGAAAAATCTTAATTTAGTTTAAACAAAATCGAATTCAATTTATAAAATATTAAATTAATATATTAAGTTATTAATATTATTATATACATACGTGAACCAAAGAGCCATTGACCTAGCGGTATCAAGTGAACCCCTCCAACTAAGATGTTGTAGGTTCAAGTCCAAGGGTTGACATATTTGTACATATTCGCGAATAATTCGTCTTGGGTTTGTGAGTTTGCCTTTAGAAAAAATAAGGGTTACTAGTTTCACTCAATTGTTACCATACTCATATCAAACCCTAGCCGCATTTTACGTGTTATAAATCGTTCATATCCTACCCAATACGAATATCAACTTTTGGAGTCGATCTAATCTATTCCAAAGAGGTTTGTGTCATTCGATCCCGCGAGTCACACATCAAAAAACTTTGTCTAAGATCATTTGAGAACTGACACTATATGTAGGCGATTAAGGTGTGATTATATATAGATTATACGAAAGTGTGATAGCAAGTCATGTAATGTGATTTTTTATTCTTTTGAGTTTAGGTCGGGAAAGGAGATTAACCTGGATAAGGTCGACAAAAAGATGTTCAGATCGTGCTATGTAAGTCGTAAATGAGATGTCGTGGTTTTTTCCATGGCATGATTGTGGTCATAACTTGTTTTGTTTATTCATTTAGTTGTAGCAAGCTAAGTGGTTATGAGCGTTGTTGCAGTGGTCGAGAAAGTTTTTGTTATACATTACTCCGTATTATGTATTTCTATTAAAATCTTTTATTTTTAGTAATTGATAGTGTACCCCACCTCCGGTCCGTTTGCCAGCTTCGCAGTTTGCTTCAAAGGACTTGGCCACAATATATGATACGAAGGAAACCTTGAGCTACAATGAACGAGGTCCTGAAATCAGAGCAAGAATAGTGATCTTAGAGCCCATAAAACCTCGGTGAACTACAAAGTCAAGCTTGCAAAACTATTCCTAGCTCGGCTGCACGCCTGTACAACAAAGGAAAGGGACAAGCTCACTTTCCTCTGCAGGTTTACCAAAAGGGAAAGGTCAACTAGTATTCCAAAATCATTGAGAACTAGCAAGGTGGTATAGTAAGCCGGTACATCCCACTTATAAATGGATTAGAATGCAGGATACATTCCACATTCAACACACATACATAATAACACATCATGTTATATCATTTGCTTCGGTGGCGTAAAACAATCACCTGATTGTTACCTTCGGGGAATCGCCAGCGAACAAAACTAAAACTATAATCACTCAATCTCCAATCTCAGTGACTTGTATATCCCCATTTCAATACTAATTGCCGGTTATTGTACAAACAATTAGAGCCGTCCGTGGAACTCACATCTTATTCATCTTGTTGAGCAAGAATCGACGTCATGGCGGACTCCAGTCACATACCTCCAGGTTTCACACCACCCAGAAACCCACAAACCACAGAATCAGCGTAGCTGGAGTTCTCAACTGTGGGGACCTTGACTAGGTCACCAGCCGCTCCTGCTGCATTCGTCTCAACGAACCATCATGGTTCGCAGTCTGCAGAACCACTGATGGGGCGTGGATATACCAAACATAACTCTCTAAATTTATACAAGATGCAAATATTACAAAAAGCACGCACAATCTTTCGAGCACTTAAAACCCAGTTATTATAGCACTTAATGTAAGTATTCTTATTAAGTTCGTCCCGTGAGAGCGGTGTAAATTGTGTATTTGAAACTAACAGTTATCCTAGGGGGTTTGTTTGATTGGGGGGGGGGGGGGGGTTGCGAGAGATCTCAACTAACAACTAAACTTTGCAATAAACAAACTAAAACTTAACTAGCAACAAGTAGCAAGTAATTAAGAAATGAGAATAAATGGAGATAGGAGCGGCGCTTTTACTGGAACGGCGCTTTTACTTCTGGTGCGTCGCTTTTGGCCTGATAGGAGCGGCGCTTTTGGTGTTGAAGAACGGCGCTTCTGCTCACTGTGAAGAAATGGATACAAATCGTGGGTTATTGCGCCGCTTTTGGTTGTTGTGCCGCGCTCTAGGCTGTGAGGAGCGACGCTCCTTTGTCTGGAGCGGCGCTTTTGGAGCTGTTTCCTGCACTTGTCATTTTCTTTGCCCTTTTTGAGCATTTCTTGGTCAAATTTACACCAAGTTAGGCATTTTTCCTTGAGTCGACACTTTGGCGCAGGAAAACAACTTTTAAGCCCCAACGATCATCAAAATCGAATAAAATGAGGTCGATATTGCGCAATAAACATATCTAAATGGAGCAATATCAAACCTCCTACATTTGAACCTTGCTTGTCCTCAAGCAAGCAAATCAATAGAACAAGGCTTGGAGAAGATTAACGTTTAATGATTAAAGCCAAAGTGCAATGATTAGGCAACAATTGATACCTTTTGAGATGAGCACTTCGTTGGCTATAATGAACTCCAAAACCCTTTAAAATTGCTGAGGACCAAGCATTCTTCTACTCTCCTTCTTCTACTAGTGGCATGAGCATAAATCAACGCTTCCATAATCTTCAATCACCACCAAATTAACTACAATTCAAACCTAGGTCTACCCGAAACAATCATTCCCCGGTCAAGGTCAACTACATCATCTAAGAGGCCATCAAACACCAAATCATCAAGCCTAAGACTTATCACAATCAAAACCTTGACCTCCTTTATCTTGACCAATTATGTAGGATTCGCGGGATAGCCATCAATCAAATCAAATACCAACGCTATTCACAATATAATCAAATTCACCACTATACAAACAAGGTGACTTAAAATATAGGAAACAAGCTCAAATCACCATAAAGCTCACAAAATGTACCCAAATTGAGAATGGGTCATGAAAATCGTCAAAATTACCGTTCGCCAAGAATTCCTTCGTGTAGTAAGCATATGCCCCGAAAAGTATGATCCTTTATTCAACCCCGCGATGGCTATCCCTCTTCCACCTCCATGCCCCCAAAACACCTATTTTTCATCAATTCCAAATATAATATCGTCAATTCCAAGTTTAGGGTTAAGGTGGGTGCGCCAAAGCTAGGGGACTGGGTACCCCTATCTTTATTGGTCAACCCGGGCTCGGGTCAACCGGCACTCATCAAGCTTTCTATCACAACTCTATGATTTCTCTCATAATAGGGCGAAAGCATTGACGGAGGTTCGTGGAATTAGGGCCCCACGTGGCTAAAATAAGAGATCCATCAATTCCAAATTTTTGGGCGGAATTTGAATTTCTTGACGAGCGGGTGTGAGCCACTCAAGAGTGATAAAGATGAAACCTTTAACACCCAGCTAGGGAGACTTTACTCCCTAAGTGAGACAAACTTAACTTGGGAGACTTTAATCCCAAGCTTGGAACAAAAACTTGGCTTGAAAGACTTTACTTTCAAGTTTGGTACCCGAAAATACTTGGAAGACTTTACTTCCAAGTGGTTGTTGTTCTACTTCCCACATAACAAGCTTTTATGCTTATTTTAAGAAAAAGGTAGGAAGTAGTTACTACCTTTCCGTTAGTTGAAAGATCAACGGGGTGCCATAGCTTTTGGCTATGGGTTGTGTTGTCTAGCAACACTAGCACGAAGCCATTGCTCTTCATCAAGAAGATAGCACACGTTGAAGCTCGGTGGCTCCTCTTCCCTCGGTATGATACATCGGTTGAACCATCTTGAAATGATGAGACAACCAATGTCAATATGACATGGTGTGGATTAGGAAGTGGCCCACACCAAGTAGTACGAAATTTGGGAGACTTTACTCCCTATCAAAGTGGATGGACTTGAGTCATCCGGAAGTGCTAAAGCACGAAGCTTTAAACACTTGGTTTTTTGAAGCAATGTGCATGAAAGACTTTAACTTTCAAGCACATGTTTGATTTCTCTTTGAATTTTATCATTTGGAGCACAAAATCACATGAAAAGTGAAAGACTTTACTTTCACTTGGTATTACAATTGCCAACACAAGGGAAGACTTTACTTCCCAAAAATTCTGAAGCACAATGGGGAAAAGACTTTACTTTTCCCAAAAAGTTTGAAAATTTTTACAAGTTTTAACCATTTTAAGTGTTTATGATGTAAGTTAATGTAATGGCTAAAAACTTGTTCCAAAAATTGATCAACGATACAAGTTTTAATCTTTATAGAGAATATGTGATAAGCTTAACCCGAAAAAGTTCAAAATGACCCGAGATTTACTCTCCCCCTACATTTAGTTTGATGCAATGCCCTCATTGTATTAAACGAAAAATTTTCAGAAAATTGAGGGACATTTTGAATTAGAATAGAGAAGAGAAGAGAAAATAAAAAACCGGAGTAGATCAATTGATCTTTGTTGTCACCATTCGAGAAACTTAATCACCAAATTTTTGCAAGTCGATGAGCTTGAAGCCTGAACTTAATGCCAGGATTGGATCAATCATCAATAATGTGAATCCTGCCACTAAGAACCACAACAAGCAAGAACATACAAACAACCACAAGAATATCCACGCACGCGCATTGTTGAATTATTACAAACTTTGAGATGATCATGTGTGAGAGTAGCAATATGAGTCTACTACCTCACAACGAATCAATAATTCCATGTTCCACACACACAATGCCAAATAAAGTTAAGTTACATGCCAATTTATAAGATAAATTGTTTCACAAACCATGATGAAGATTGATTACCGAAATTCCGCATATTGTTTGTGTGCCACCTCGGGATGCTTATGAATGCACTCTTGATAACCCAAATGCACCATTGGCAACTCATCCGACTCATTGAAATTGACTTTTAAAAATTTAGCGATTCGAGTCACATAGTGACCACCAACACTTGGTAGCTCCGACTTCTCGCCACTTGGGTCAAATAGATAACTTACGATAAGGTTTAGAATGTGAATGTGCTTTCTCTTGTAGATGCTATGAATCAACCAAATATCAAACATTGTCATCTTATCACCATCCTCCGTTCGGTGGAAAATCGATTTGGCAAAAAACCTTTGGATGCAACGAAGGATGGGGCTTTTGAGTGCTCCAGGGACTTGATTAGTGGGGGTTAACTTTTCATAAATAATTTCGCTCCACGCTTGCTTGGGATCAAACTCATTTGGGTTTTAGGTTTCACATTTCGCCAAGTATTCGAAGATAGAGGCAGGATCGGAATCGGTGTAGAGTCCTAAGCATGCTATGAATTAAGCCATGCTCATTTGCCATTCCACCCCACCTAGCCTAAACCGAAGGTAGTTGTGGATCCATGGGGAGATGACCTTGAAATCAACCCTAAGAGTTACTAGGAACTCACGAGTTAATAACGAGTAAACGCTTTCTTTCATGTGAAGGAGCATCTCCCATGGGCGCTTAACCTTATTGTCCTCTTCAACCGTGAATGTTTCCCTAATTTGATGACCTAATCCCGCCAATTCAAAGTCGGTCCAATTGATGAACTTGGTCGGGCAAACCAGCATGTGAATCCTATTAACCGCTTGACATTGAATTGTTTCATCCAACAAAAGCATTTTCAACCATTCATGGGCATCGGTGGGCTTTTCATACCCTTCTCCATTTGAAGTACTTCCCTGAAACATACTCAATCAAACAATAAATGCACAAACGATTTCATGGCGTTAGCGTGAAGTCGTTATCGTACTTTCAAAATCCAATGAGGTAATACACCCCCTACATTTAATTCAAGAGGAAAAGCTTCATAGACAACAAATATGGT
The DNA here is from genome assembly GCF_046630445.1 of Rutidosis leptorrhynchoides. Classification (NCBI taxonomy): domain Eukaryota; kingdom Viridiplantae; phylum Streptophyta; class Magnoliopsida; order Asterales; family Asteraceae; genus Rutidosis; species Rutidosis leptorrhynchoides. The sequence goes on along the minus strand of NC_092335.1, from coordinate 154,998,278 downwards.
CAAAATTGCTCACATGCAAAAGTCAACTTTTAGTCAAAATTCAAAAGTTAATTTAAGCTTAGTAGCATGCAAAATCGTAAAGAAATTAGCCATAATATCTCACTTCTCATCATACACAAGAAGCTTTAGTCATAAAGTTACCCAATTTGGTCAAACAAAGTCAACATGCAAAAATCAAGACCCCTAATGCCAAGTGAAGATCATACAAGCATGAAAGTTTGATTCTTTTTTATTTAAGCATGTTATAGAAGTGTATTGCAACCAATTTCATCATTAAACTCTCAATTAATCATCAAATTCAAAAACCCCCAAATTGAGATGAACCCTAGAAATTCAAGATCCAAATTTGTGAAATCAAACATACAAATCATGTTAGGAATCATGAGAATAACTAGAATCTATCACCAATTTGTCATAATAATCATCAAATGCTTAGAGATCTAGCAATAAGTAAAAGTAAGAACATAGCAAGGATCATGTAATAAATTTAAGAGAAGTGTTAATGACGCATAGATCTTACTTGACTCATGTTAAATGTTGATAAATGTGTAAGAAATCTTCACAAAAGATGTTACGTTGGAGCAAGAGTTCAAATTTTAGCAAGCTTAGCCGTTTTAGAGAGAGAGAACTGAAGTGGGTGAAAGAAAAATTTGAAAGTTTATGAGTTTAGTCAACTTTTAAAGTACCAGGCACAGGAGCGCCGCACCTGAAGAAGGAGCGTCGCACCTGGGGCTAAAAAAGCGCCGCTTTTAATGAGATAGAGCGCCGCTTCTGGCTACTGATCAAAATTGATCAAAAATCACCACCAAAAGCGCCGCACCTGAGATCAGAGCGTCGCTCTTGCATTGCTAAAAATGTCGCTTTTCTTATAAGAGCGCCGCTCCTCTACCTGGAGCAGTTTTTCATAATTCAAGTTCAATTCAACTCATTCACAAGCTATTTTTGACATTTTGCAGTTTTCCCAAATGCAAGAAATGCAGCTAAATGCAAATGCAACTATCAAAACAAAAATATCATACAATCCTAAATGAAATGCAAGCTAAAAATGAACATATAAACAAGTGTGATTGTTTTTGATCACGGGTCCATCACTTGACCCGTTTTGCCACAAAGATGTTACTTGGAGTAAAGCTTGATGTCATCAAGCTCGAAAGCATTGACTTCATCATTGTAAATTGTAACACCCTGATTTTTTTTATATATCACAGCGGAAGTATTATTAATTACCAAAATAACCCTAGTTAACAATTACAAACCATAGTTATCAAATCAACTTAGTTAACGTTATTACAACATTTCAAAACGAAAGTGTTACATAAAACATTTCAAAATCAGAAAACATCAGAGTTAAGCTTGTAGTCAAACACGTCTTCAACCTATCCGTAACACCCGACCTAATAAGCAGTACCTAAACCTGCAAGGGGTGGAAATGTGGGGGAATTAGCACAACTGCTAAGTGAATGGATTCTATCTAACAGATCAAGCATAAGCAACTGAACATGCAAGGGTCACAACTATGATAACGTCCTGAACTAGCATACAACAACGGACAATATGAGGATCCGTGGCTTGTACGAGCACACGACTTAGTTGATCAAGCTACAGTCTACCGATAGTCCGCTTTACTGATTCTACTGCATAACAGTCCAGACGCAACACATGCGTCCTTCTATGCTATACTGAACAATCAATAACATCATGACCCAACCAGGCTACCGCAGTCGACCTCACATCAACCCGACCTTGCCGCCTCAGTGGGTTCCCAACCTTGCCGCCTCGGTTGGTGTCCAACTAACAGTGCGCACATAAGATCACAGATAAACAGTCATGCAATCATCTTAACTAGCATGACAATATCTAACTACGTATGGTAATCATACTAAACATAAACATAGTAATAAAGAGTCTGAACAAATAGCGTGTCAGCTACTTAATACTCTATCCGGAGATAGACCCACTCACCGAATACCAGCAACTAGCTCAGATAATCAATCACTGAGCGGCTTCCTTATCCTTATCACCTGAACATAAGGCAAATCAAGTTAGTTTCTGTCCGTTAACATAAAACAGAACAGTACAGAAAATCAGTCACAGAAAGCGCCGCTAAAAAGTCTACTTAACACTTATGCATTTTCATAAGCTACACGGACAACATAACGGCTAGACATCAACACTTGGTAAAACATTCTGCCGTTAAAGACACTCGGCCGACTGACTCACACAGTCGGTCGACTGTGTCCACACACACGGTCGTGTGTCATCTCACTCGGCCGACTGAGTAAAATGAATCATCTGGTCAGAACTCAGACACTCGGTCGAGTGTGTCACTCAATCGGTCGATCGTCTACACGGTCGGTCGAGTGTCAAGAGACACTCGGCCGAGTGTGTTCATCTGATGAAGAAGATGAAAACAACTACGGGTTTAACCCCAAATTCGCCATTTCTTGCTCTAGAGCTCGTTTCTTACCTCAAAACTGACCAAATCGACTACACTAAACATCAATAAACACAAACCCACAAGATTTTAACACAAATAACATCAAAATCCACCAGTTTGACTCAAATTGCACTTTTAATAAACTTAACACAAAAACTTCATTTTCTCAAAGATTAAAGCTTGAAACACATTGATTCTTACCTCAATAGATTCAATAAATCGTAAAGAACAAGATAATCCAAAAGATTTGAGCTCTAGAACACCAATTAAGAATTTAGGGTTTGAGAATGAAGAAAAAATGGGTACGGTTTGTTTTAGGAATTTTCTAGAGAGATGGAGAAAATGAGAGAAGGAAGCTGCACAATACACTTAATTGTGTTAAAACACAATACCCCACGACACACGGGTATTTACCAGTTATCTGATAACTTTCGTACTTAATTTGACTGCCCTAACGGAGTCCAAATTAAATAAACGAACCTGTTCTGTGACCCTTGTCACAAACTGGTCTTAACCAAATAATAAAATGATATTACACATATAAATTAAATGAAGGCATAAATAATCGCACAAATATGCCTAAGGGCACAATAGTCATCTTACTTCTAGGCCCGATCAGAGGATGTTACAAATCCACCCCCTTAAAGAAGATTCTGTCCACGGAATCTGGTCATGGTCAAACAGATGTGGATAACGAGCCTTCAACAGCTCTTCAGTCTCCCACGTAAGGTTCTATCCTAAACTATGCTTCCACTCAACAAGCACCATATGGATCTCCTTCTTTCTTAGCTTTGTTACCTTCTTATCGACAATCCTAACCGGTTCTTCAACTAACTTTTGATTTAGGTCCACCCTCAAATCACTCAATAGAACCAGTTGCATCTCATCATCGACTCTACACTTTCTAAGATAACATACGTTGAAAGTGTTGTGCATTCCTGCTAACTCTGCCGGAAGTTCTAACACCACTGTCTGATCATTAACCCTCTGGATAATCTTGAACGGTCCAATGTATCTCGGAGCTAACTTACTCCGCTTACCAAACCTGATAACACCCTTCCACAGCGAAACTTTCAAGTAAACACGATCACCCACCTCAAAGTTTATCGGGCGTCTACGTGGATCGGCATACATTTTCTGTCTGTCACGTGCCGCTTTCAACTTTTCGCGCGCTACCGCTACTTTGTCTGCTGTTATCTAAACTAATTCTGGACCTGCAAACTGTTTCTCTCCGGCTTCTAACCAACAAGTCGGCGTTCTACACTTGCGACCATACAACATCTCAAAAGGCGGCATACCAATACTCGAATGGTAAGTGTTGTTGTAGTCAAACTTGATCAAAGGTAGATGTATATCACACGGACCACCGTACTCTAACACGCAAAACCTAAGCATATCCTCTAGTGTCTGTATTGTACGCTCACTCTGAGCGTCGGTCTGTGGATGATACGATATACTCAGATTTATCCTCATCCCCAATCTTTTCTGTAAACTGTTCCAGAAGTTAGACATAAATATAGAATCCCTGTCGGATACAATAGACAACGCAACCCCATGTCGACTAACTATTTCTTTCAAGTACAAATCTGCCAAAGTACTCAACGAAGCTGTCTCTTTTGTTGCTAAGAAATGTGCACTTTTCGTTAGTCGATCAACAATTACCCACATATCGTTACCACTATGAGATCTAGGTAATTTGGTTACAAAATTCATCGTAATATGATCCCATTTCCACTATGGAATTTTCAACTGCTGTAACGAACCATAGGGTTTCTGATGTTCAACTTTAACCTGCGCACAAATATGACATCTTTCTACCAGTTGAGCAATATCTTTCTTCATCGTTGGCCACCAATACATCGGTTTCAAGTCATTATACATCTTGGTACTACCCTGATGGACAGTCAACCTTGATTTGTGTGCTTCATTTAAGATCAGTTTCCTTAAATCTCCGAGCATAGGCACCAAATTCGGTTCTTAAATGTCTTAAGTCCACGTGAATCGTCAATCAATTTTTTTTTTTTTTGGTCATCAGTTCAGCCTTTAAATTTTCCTCCAATAAAGCTTGGCCTTGAACTCGTTTTATCTGTTCAATAAGGTTTGAAACTATTTTGGTTCTCATAAATTTCACAGTTTCCACAGTTTTCTTACGACTTAAAGCATCAGCCACAACATTTGCTTTGCCCGGGTGGTACCTTATTTCACAATCGTAGTCTTTTATAAGTTCCATCCACCTTCTCTTTAGCATTCAACTCTTTCTGTGTGAAAATATGTTGGAGACTCTTATGATCTGTACATATCACACACTTTGAACCATATAAGTAGTGTCTCCACAGTTTCAATGCAAATACTACAGTAGCCATTTTGAAATCATGAATCGGATAATCTTTAACTGACGAGAAGCATACACGATAACCTTATCTCTCTACATCAGTACACACCCCAATCCTGCAATTGACGCATCACAATAAACCACGAAGTCATCTGAACCCTCTGGCAATGCTAACACTGGAGCCTGACACAATAACTATTTCAGAGTCTGAAAGTCCTGTTCCTGCTGGTCACTCCATCGAAAGCTCACATCTTTTCTAGTCAATTTGGTCAACGGACCCGCTATTTTAGAAAAATCTTTTATAAACTGGCGATAATAACCCGCAAGACCCAAGAAACTCTTAACTTCTATCGGCATCTTCGGCGAATTCCAATCCATTATCGCTTCTATTTTCGACGAATCTACTTTAATAACTGCCTCACAGATAACATGACCCAGAAACTGCACTTCTCGAAGCCAAAAATCACACTTCGAGAACTTAGCGTATAACTGCTCTTTCTTTAACAACTCTAACACTAATCGAAGATGTGTCGCATGATCAGCTTCTATCTTTGAATATACTAATATATCATCGATAAACACAATAACAAACTGATCTAAATACGGTTTACAAACCCTGTTCATCAGATCCATAAAGACTGTCGGAGCATTTGTTAACCCAAATGGCATAACCAAGAACTTGTAATGCCCATATCTAGTTCTAAACGCTGTCTTCGGTATATCTGATTCTGCAACCCAAACCTGATGATACCCAGATCTAAGATCTATCTTTGAAAAGTATGATGCACCCTGAAGTTAATCGAACAGATCATCGATTCTAGGCAACAGATACTTATTCTTAATCATTTTCTTATTTAATTCTCGATAATCTATACACATTCTCAGCGAACCATGTTTCTTCTTTACAAACAACACTGGCGCACCCCACGGCGAAGAACTCGGTCTTATAAACCCTCTGTCTAACAGTTCTTGTATTTGAGACATCATCTCTCTGATTTCAGAAGGTGCTAACCTATAAGGAGCCTTAGCTACTGGAGTTGTTCCCGGAAACAACTCAATCTTATACTCTACCTCTCTTACCAGCGGTAACCCCGGTAACTCATCAGGAAACACCTCAGGAAATTCCGAAACCACTGGAATATCGGTAACAGATTTCTTCTCTATCTTAGCATCAATAACATAAGCCATAAAAGACTAACACCCCTTAGAAAGTGACTTCTTCGCCTTCATCATATAAATCAACGGAAAACTGAACCCACTTCGTTCCCCTCGGGCAACAATACGGGTTCCATCGGTCAAATGGAAAGTCACAATCTTCTTGTCACACTTAATGTGGGCCTTATGTAGGCTCATCCAGTTCATCCCTAATGTGAAGACCCGTCCTAATCCATCCAGACGAAGTCCATATCGATTATAAACGATTCACAACAGTTGATTACATCGCGAGATACTTGACCTCTATATGATACATTTTACAAACATTGCATTCGTTTTTGAAAAGACAAACTTTCATTACATCGAAAGTTGACAGGCATGCATACCATTTCATAATATATCCAACTATAATTGACTTGATAATAATCTTGATGAACTCGACGACTCGAATGCAACGTCTTTTGAAATATGCCATGAATGACTCCAAGTAATATCTATAAAATGAGCAAATACACAGCGGAAGATTTCTTTCGTACCTGAGAATAAACATGCTTTAAAGTGTCAACCAAAAGGTTGGTGAGTTCATTAGTTTAACTTAAACAATCGTTTCCATCATTTTAATAGAGCACAAGATTTCAGATTTCCATTTCTCATAAACATACGTCCCATGCATAGAGACAAAAATATCATTCATATGGATTGAACCCCTGGTAACCGACATTAACAATATTCATATATAAGAATATCCCCATCATTCCGGGATCCTCCTTCGGACATGATATAAATTTCGAAGTACTAAAACATCCGGTACTTTGGATGGGGCTTGTTGGGCCCGATAGATCTATCTTTAGGATTCGCGTCAATTAGGGTGTCTGTTCCCTAATTCTTAGATTACCAGACTTAATAAAAAGGGGCATATTCGACTTCGATAATCCAACCATAGAATGTAGTTTCACGTACTTGTGTCAATTTCATAAAACAGTTATAAAAGTTGCGCATGTATTCTCAGCCCAAAAATATAAAGGGTAAAAAGGCAAATGAAACTCACGATACTGTATTTTGTAGTAAAAATACATATGACGTCATTGAACAATGCAGGGTTGGCCTCGGATTCACGAACCTATATCAATTGTGTATATATTAATACGTATAATGTAAGTTATAAAATTTCATTTATTAATATGTATTATTTATATATTATAGTTTTGTAGAATTTATTCTAACCTTTATTTTAAAACGTATACTTATATTATATTTTAAGTTATATTTTATATATATATATATCGATTTTATGTATATATATCTATAATGATTTACGTTTATATAAATAGTGACATTAATATATTTATATACATATATTTGTGGTTAGTATTGTATTTATGAAATTTTATTAGTTTGTTATGTGAATTATTAATACAATCCTAGTATATACCATAAGTATATATATAGTGTACAAAAGATTTATTTGTTAAAATAATAATTTAGATAATAATGATTTACTAATAATAATAATAATAATTTTATTAATAATGATAATACTAATAGCAAAAAAAATGAAAATGATAACTGTTAATGATACTAATAATAATAACTCTAAAATAATATTAATACTAATACCATACTTATGTTAATAATAAGGGTTCTAATATTTATAAAATGATAAATGATAATCATAATAATACTAGTAAATATTAATGATGATACTGATAAATATGATATTATTAATTGTAAATGTACTGATGATACTATTATTTATAAACCGGTACAAATTCTAATATTGATGATAATAATATATTTTTATTTCCTTCATAATAATAATAATGATAATCATAATCCTAATGATGATAAAATACTAAAATGATAAGTTTATTACTAATAATAATATTATTAATACCTATCATAATAATAATAGTAATGTCTATAATACTTTCAAATATGATAACAAGTATGATACTAATAATAACAATAACAATAACAATCAAAACAATCACAATAATAATAATAATACTAATAATAATTAATATATAATAACAATAATAAAATTAGAAAAGAAAACTACCTCACATGAAAAGAGTTTCAAAAAAAAAAAGAAACTACCATCCTCTGGACTCGATCTCGTGACCACATGCTCACACGCAAACACTCTCAACCATCCCACCAATTCTGATTCTCTGTACTAATATCGAATTTAAATTTTATATATAAATTGTTTTTCTTCTATTCCTCTTCTTCTCCACAAGTCTCACGGATTCAACAAAACATCAATAACCAAAAAAAAAAAAAAAAAATCAGGGTTCCTTTTAAAGCTTCAAAACATTACAGAAAAAAAATAATTTGGGTTCTAAATTAAAAAAAAAACACTAAAGGCCTACTGCAGCGTCGGTTCTTGGAACAAAACAAAAAAAATTGATTTCGTAATAGATAACATTATAGATAATGTTTATAACACGAAATAGTTTTCTAAACATGTATAAAAACTACTGGAATCGTCAATTTGATCAGAAACATATACACGAACGCGAATTTGTCTCAAGAACAATTGTTGACTTTTTTTAAACTAAACTTTGACTTCAAAATTCAAGATCGATATAAAGATTTGAGAGTTGAGATTTTGCAGATAGATTCAAAGAAAGATTTCTAACCTTTCTGCATTTTTAGATTTTGAAACTTTATTCGAAATTGAATTAAGAGAAAAAAAATTGGAGCGTGCAGAGAAGAAGAAAAAAAAAATATCGCTGTGCTCTTTAATCCCATTGGATTTCCTTTTTATTTGATTTGCAATTATACATAATCATTTTGTAATAATAGAGATCGGTTGATAAAAAATGGAGAAAATGTCAACACAGGTTCACGAGTTTGGAGCAGGAAAGAAACAAAAAAAAAATAATAATAATAGAGATAAAGGATACAGAGGTCAAGCGTATAATATAGATCCCTACTGTTTTTTTTAATTAATAATAATAATATATAATAACAATACTATTAATATCTAATAATATTAATAAAATTAATAATAATGATAAATATAATATTAATGATAATAATAATTGTAAAAATGATAATAATAATAATAATAATAATAATAATAATAATAATAATAATAATAATACCATACTAATTATGACAATATTAATATTTTATCGATAATAATAATATTAGTAATAATAATCTAATTTATACATCCAATTTCATCTTTATATGATATAAAGTGATATTATGAATACAAATATTGATATTTGATGATATAAATAACATTACTACAACAACTATATTTATATTTAAATTTAATTTATTAATATCATCTATTATTATGTAATATTTAATAATTATGTAATATGTATTGTAACATATACTGAATATTATATATTTATGCATTTTAATATAAATATATTATAATATTTATTTACATACTAATTATATTATACTTATGTATGTAATTATGAAAAATATAAATGTTTTATATATGTAAGTATTATATATATTTATTAAAATAGTACATTATTTCATCATAGATATATTATAAATTTCTACATATACATAATATAATAATTATGTATAAAATCATATATATATAGTTATATTTATGTATATATGTATACTACCATATATATAAAATCATGTTTTAAATGTTGAGTAGATGATTAATTATGTATATTAAACAATTAACTACAAAGTATAACATTGTACATTTAATATTTTGATAACGTTGGTAAAATATGTTTGAATCATTTATATACAATATACTATATATATTCAAAATGAAAATCTTTAGTTATTAAATGTTATCTTTTATAATAACAAAATTACTTAATAGTTCATTAATACTAATATAATTAGTTTTATATATAATTATTTATATTTACATTCTTAGTTACAATTAAAGGTTCGTGAATCCTCGAAAATAGTTAAAGGTCAAATGTTATCATGAAATAGTTCAAACATAATGAGACTCGGTTTAATAGACTTTGCTTATCGAGTCGAATCATATAAGATTATGTTTAAATTTGGTCGGAAATTCCCGGGTCATCACAGTACCTACCCGTTAAAGAAATTTCGTCCCGAAATTTGAGTGAGGTCGTCATAGCTAACAATAAATATGTTTTCCTGACGAATATGAGTTGATAACTTGAGTTTTATCATCATTGAGTAATATGGATAAAAATAATTCAATTATTCGAAGAGTGCGAATGAAGCTATTCACAAAAGGATGAAATGAGAAACAAAGATTTGTTTTTAACTTTTGACGTAGTCAGGTTTGAATTTAGAAAATAAGGCGCGTCTTAACTTTTGACATTGCCTTGGTTGAATTCCGGAATTTAAGGGATTTAAAGAAAATCTTGAAGATCTATAAAATCTATTTCTTCGGGATTTATGGAAATTAAGATCTCTTTAATTAAATACGGTGATCTGCCCCGATTACTACGTCTGATATTTCCAGTATAAATTAAGCTCTTCCTTTCCATTATTCTCACCATTCTTATACTTTCTTTCTTAGTTCATACATCCAAAAGATTCTGAAAATGATTAATCCAGTTCTGATCCTTGTTCTCATCCTTACTATCGCAACAATCATTCTCCTTTTCCAACTTCCACCAGAGGAATCTGCTTTCTTCTACTTCGCCCTCGGGATTATAATGTTTTTAATTCTCCCGTGTCTTTATGTTGCGATAAACATTAATATACACGGTTTGTAATTTATGTGTTGTTATCGGACTTTATATTCTCCCTTATATTTCAAAGCTCTATGCTTTTGTTTTCTCTTCCCGACTTCAAGTCAAGCGAATAATGGTCCAGAATTTATAGATATAGAGTTTCGAATGATTATAATGTTCTAAGCATGAAGGAACGTGATAGCACGATTTGATTTTCAAATTTATCAACATCACGGAAGATAGAACCATCAAGAATACATTTTCTTGATTTGTTACGGAGTTAAGTAGGATGAAAGAGTTATGTAACATGGCACATGATGACGTTATGATCTGTGAATCATCACGTTTCATTTAGAAACTCAGCATGACTTACTGTAATATAATCACGTTGATCAAGTGTCATTATATTATACTAACTCATGCATCAGTTCCCATCATTACTACAATAACATTCATATTTTAAGCTTGAAAAGTTACAGAATATAGAAACTAACAGTTTCTATATGATGTAATACTGATAGCACGAAAAGATTAATGATTTCAGATAAGAATAGTTATAAAAATATCTCCAGAAATATGGAGGATATTTATAATGAAAGGTACGATAATATCTCAGAATATCTAAGATCAGAGGATGATAGAAACTATTGTCTGCAAGGGTTTAGAGTAAGGAGCAAGTTATTCACTATAGACTTTAGCAGACATTGAATTATTTGGATTCTTTGAAGTCAAACTTATTCTTTGTGATTTATCCACGGCTTTCTTCATAGTTTCGCATAATCTGCTTTTCGGTACTATATTTTCTATTGAATGTTTCCAATATATTGATACACAGGAAGCACGAAGAGGTATATAATTTCGGACGAGAATATTTATGAAAATATCCTCAGAAATATCAAAGATATTGATGATGATATTTTGGAATTTCTAAGTTCGACGGTTGATGGAGAAAGATTTTCCGCAAGATTTTAACATGACTTCGGAGCAAGATATTCTCTAAAGATTTCAACGGATCCAGAATTACCTGAATCCTTTGAATATAGGATTTGGTCCTTGTATTTGTCCTTGGTCTCCTTCATGGGTAACTCAATCTGTTTTTCAATACCCAATTTTTTATCGAGCGTTCCTAACACTCCTTTCTTTATCATCAAACTTTTGTCCGTTTAGACCATCTACCATTTTTCTGTTTCCTCTGCATTTAATGCTATGATATCTGAATCATCGGTTATTAATCCGAGGTGGTTTCAGGAGAATTGTGTTTTTAGATGATTAAACGTTGATGGTAATATGATGGAATATGAAAGGTTACCTGGTAACAATAAAAGAGCACGCGTATATATAAACGTTATAATAAGGTTGTTTCGTACGAAAAGTCGAAGTTGACTTGTTGGAGTTGTGACAAAATTGGCTAATTTTGAAAAGGGATCGCAAAGTTGTTTTTGTTAATAAATGCCAAAGGATCTGACGCGGCTACGTGTTGAACTTTTACTCAATTGCCGAGAGTTTCTCAGGTGCATAACTATATGCATAAATCTTTCCTTCCGTAGATGAAGTGCGGTTGATTCATCCTATCGATTGAGGTGTTTTCAAGAATCATGAAAGGTTTGAACGCATAATGTAATCGTGAAGATACAAATGAGGTTTAAGACGAAATCAAGTGGCAAACTTGAAGAATTGTTTAGTTTCATATGTTATATTCAATATTTTAATTCATTTTAATTGTCCAATGTTATTAGTCCACAGTCGATAGTCCACAGTTGACAGTGCAATCATTCATATATAGTTTAATATATAATATTTGAATTAATTAATACGTATCGTGACCCGTGTACATGTCTCAGACTCGATCACAACTCAAAGTATATATATTATTATAGAATCAACCTCAACCCTGTATAGAGAACTCGATCATTACTGCATATAGAGTGTCTATGGTGATTCCAAATAATATATATAGATGTGTCGATATGATATGTCAAAACCTTGTATACGTGTCCCGATATTTAAAGTGCGTAAAATAAATAACAGAAATTAAATGACGATAAATAAAGTGCGTAAAGTAAATAACAGAAATTAAATGACAATAAATAAAATTGCGAGAATATAAATTGCGATAAAATAAATTGCGATAAATAAATTGCGATAAATAAAATGTAATACGGAATTAACAGTTAGCTAGGAACAGTTAGCTAGGATTTTGTTAGCGTGGTTTCTTAATAAAATTTAATATTGTTAATTAGTCTGTTTCTAATCAATTTTTATTGTGTCCATTATTTCTTCATTATGCCACTTGTTGGATTCTGATAGGTCAAAATTCAAATATGAAATTGAATTTGAATGAAAATAGTTATTCTTTGGTGAACGGATAAGTATCCCGGTGGTTGTAAATAGGATAGTGAATAACTGTTGAATCAGATTCGAAGAATATACAGTGTAACTTATTAATGTGAAATTTAAATATTCCTCGGGTATTACCTACCCGTTAAAATATTTTTATTATTAACAGTTTGTACAAAAGAATTTTTAATTACAATCTTTATGAAAACATATATACATATATATTTTCTTCAGATGTAATCATGAATTTAATGAGTTAACATGATATTAAACTCATTTAGTTTTCAGTTGGAACTAGAATAAATAATCTCTAAAACATTAGAGATTACATAATCACCATGTCGAACGAAGATAACTGATGTAGAATATGATGTAGAATGATGATTATACTCGAGGTATAGATTGAGATGTTGAGGCATGTGATATTGAAATTTGGGTTGTTGGTGGTACCGTTGGTGCCGGTGATTTGGATGAAGCTGGTACGTTTTGCACCATATTTTCCAAGACTACAACTTATGCGCGAAGTTCGTTAACTTCTTCTATTACACCGGGATGATTGTCGGTTCGGACGAGCGGATGAATGAGGTTTAGAATCTGAGATAGTATATGATCGTGATGAGATACTTTGGAAATGAGAGAGAAAATGGTGTCTCGAACAGGTTCGCTGGTAAACGTTTTAGGTCCATTGTCAAGAGGTGAATTTGGTTAGTGGAAATGATCGCCTTCTTCGCGTTTCCATTGATTAAGTCGACTACGAACCCATCTCCAATTCATTCAGAATAGATGATGGCTAATTGATCGATTCATTCCGGTTACTCTGCTTTCGGAGCTCGAGTGGAAATCCATATTGAAATAGCTGTCGGAATAACTATCGAAATAGCTATCGAAATCAGATGGACTCGAACTGGTTGAGGGATTCATCTCGTACGATCAGATGAAGGATTTTCGATAAGAAATAGATTATAGGATGTAGATTAGTACCCTGCAATACATAATTTACATATGCATATATAATACTAAAATCCCATAAGCTACAGAGGAATCTACGGAAGCTGTCAGGCAAAGGTAACAATAACAGATACGCTAAGATATGAATTTAACTATACACTTTCTATGCAATAAAGGCAGTAAGACGTGTCTTAGACTTTAAGGATGGTAAGCAAATAATTTTTCGACACTAAATGAAAAGCAAAACTTTTGACATGCAAACACGGTCGAAGTCCAGACTCATTAATGCATTCTAACGACTATCAGTTAGACTCACTAATGCAAGACCTGGTTCGATAAGACCACCGCTCTGATACCAACTGTGAAGACCCGTCCTAATCCATCCGGACGAAGTCCATATCGATTATAAACGATTCACAACAGTTGATTACATCGCGAGATACTTGACCTCTATATGATACATTTTACAAACATTGCATTCGTTTTTGAAAAGACAAACTTTCATTACATCGAAAGTTGACAGGCATGCATACCATTTCATAATATATCCAACTATAATTGACTTGATAATAATCTTGATGAACTCGACGACTCGAATGCAACGTCTTTTGAAATATGCCATGAATGACTCCAAGTAATATCTATAAAATGAGCAAATACACAGCGGAAGATTTCTTTCGTACCTGAGAATAAACATGCTTTAAAGTGTCAACCAAAAGGTTGGTGAGTTCATTAGTTTAACTTAAACAATCGTTTCCATCATTTTAATAGAGCACAAGATTTCAGATTTCCATTTCTCATAAACATACGTCCCATGCATAGAGACAAAAATATCATTCATATGGATTGAACACCTGGTAACCGACATTAACAATATTCATATATAAGAATATCCCCATCATTCCGGGATCCTCCTTCGGACATGATATAAATTTCGAAGTACTAAAACATCCGGTACTTTGGATGGGGCTTGTTGGGCCCGATAGATCTATCTTTAGGATTCGCGTCAATTAGGGTGTCTGTTCCCTAATTCTTAGATTACCAGACTTAATAAAAAGGGGCATATTCGACTTCGATAATCCAACCATAGAATGTAGTTTCACGTACTTGTGTCAATTTCGTAAAACAATTATAAAAGTTGCGCATGTATTCTCAGCCCAAAAATATAAAGGGTAAAAAGGCAAATGAAACTCACGATACTGTATTTTGTAGTAAAAATACATATGACGTCATTGAACAATGCAGGGTTGGCCTCGGATTCACGAACCTATATCAATTGTGTATATATTAATACGTATAATGTAAGTTACAAAATTTCATTTATTAATATGTATTATTTATATATTATAGTTTTGTAGAATTTATTCTAACCTTTATTTTAAAACGTATACTTATATTATATTTTAAGTTATATTTTATATATATATATCGATTTTATGTATATATATCTATAATGATTTACGTTTATATAAATAGTGACATTAATATATTTATATACATATATTTGTGGTTAGTATTGTATTTATGAAATTTTATTAGTTTGTTATGTGAATTATTAATACAATCCTAGTATATACCATAAGTATATATATAGTGTACAAAAGATTTATTTGTTAAAATAATAATTTAGATAATAATGATTTACTAATAATAATAATAATTTTATTAATAATGATAATACTAATAGCAAAAAAAATGAAAATGATAACTGTTAATGATACTAATAATAATAACTCTAAAATAATATTAATACTAATACCATACTTATGTTAATAATAAGGGTTCTAATATTTATAAAATGATAAATGATAATCATAATAATACTAGTAAATATTAATGATGATACTGATAAATATGATATTATTAATTGTAAATGTACTGATGATAATATTATTTATAAACCGGTACAAATTCTAATATTGATGATAATAATATATTTTTATTTCCTTCATAATAATAATAATGATAATCATAATCCTAATGATGATAAAATACTAAAATGATAAGTTTATTACTAATAATAATATTATTAATACCTATCATAATAATAATAGTAATGTCTATAATACTTTCAAATATGACAACAAGTATGATACTAATAATAACAATAACAATAACAATCAAAACAATCACAATAATAATAATAATACTAATAATAATTAATATATAATAACAATAATAAAATTAGAAAAGAAAACTACCTCACATGAAAAGAGTTTCAAAAAAAAAAAAAGAAACTACCGTCCTCTGGACTCGATCTCGTGACCACATGCTCACACGCAAACACTCTCGACCATCCCACCAATTCTGATTCTCTGTACTAATATCGAATTTAAATTTTATATATAAACTGTTTTTCTTCTATTCCTCTTCTTCTCCACAAGTCTCACGGATTCAACAAAACATCAATAACCAAAAAAAAAAAAAAAAAATCAGGGTTCCTTTTAAAGCTTCAAAACATTACAGAAAAAAATAATTTGGGTTCTAAAATAAAAAAAAAAAACACACTAAAGGCCTACTGCAGCGTCGGTTCTTGGAACAAAACAAAAAAAATTGATTTCGTAATAGATAACATTATAGATAATGTTTATAACACGAAATAGTTTTCTAAACATGTATAAAAACTACTGGAATCGTCAATTTGATCAGAAACATATACACGAACGCGAATTTGTCTCAAGAACAATTGTTGAGTTTTTTTAAACTAAACTTTGACTTCAAAATTCAAGATCGATATAAAGATTTGAGAGTTGAGATTTTGCAGATAGATTGAAAGAAAGATTTCTAACCTTTCTGCATTTTTAGATTTTGAAACTTTATTCGAAATTGAATTAAGAGAAAAAAAAATTGGAGCGTGCAGAGAAGAAGAAAAAAAAAATATCGCTGTGCTCTTTAATCCCATTGGATTTCCTTTTTATTTGATTTGCAATTATACATAATCATTTTGTAATAATAGAGATCGGTTGATAAAAAATGGAGAAAATGTCAACACAGGTTCACGAGTTTGGAGCAGGAAAGAAACAAAAAAAAAATTAATAATAATAGAGATAAAGGATACAGAGGTCAAGCGTATAATATAGATCCCTACTGTTTTTTTTAATTAATAATAATAATATATAATAACAATACTATTAATATCTAATAATATTAATAAAATTAATAATAATGATAAATATAATATTAATGATAATAATAATTGTAAAAATGATAATAATAATAATAATAATAATAATAATAATAATAATAATAATACCATACTAATTATGATAATATTAATATTTTATCGATAATAATAATATTAGTAATAATAATCTAATTTATACATCCAATTTCATCTTTATATGATATAAAGTGATATTATGAATACAAATATTGATATTTGACGATACAAATAACATTACTACAACAACTATATTTGTATTTAAATTTAATTTATTAATATCATCTATTTTTATGTAATATTTAATAATTATGTAATATGTATTGTAACATATACTGAATATTATATATTTATGCATTTTAATATAAATATATTATAATATTTATTTACATACTAATTATATTATACTTATGTATGTAATTATGAAAAATATAAATGTTTTATATATGTAAGTATTATATATATTTATTAAAATAGTACATTATTTCATCATAGATATATTATAAATTTCTACATATACATAATATAATAATTATGTATAAAATCATATATATATAGTTATATTTATGTATATATGTATACTACCATATATATAAAATCATGTTTTAAATGTTGAGTAGATGATTAATTATGTATATTAAACAATTAACTACAAAGTATAACATTGTACATTTAATATTTTGATAACGTTGGTAAAATATGTTTGAATCATTTATATACAATATACTATATATATTCAAAATGAAAATCTTTAGTTATTAAATGTTATCTTTTATAATAACAAAATTACTTAATAGTTCATTAATACTAATATAATTAGTTTTATATATAATTATTTATATTTACATTCTTAGTTACAATTAAAGGTTCGTGAATCGTCGGAAATAGTTAAAGGTCAAATGTTATCATGAAATAGTTCAAACATAATGAGACTCGGTTTAATAGACTTTGCTTATCGAGTCGAATCATATAAGATTATGTTTAAATTTGGTCGGAAATTCCCGGGTCATCACACCTAACACTACATCAAAACTAGGGGTAGGAAACACTAAACATGACATAGCAAGCGGTCTACCATCAATTTCTATACTAGCTCCAGACACATACGTTGTGACTAGAACCGTCTTACCATCAGCTACCTCTACTCTAACAGGCTCAGGCAGCACAATAGCAGGTAACCATAACTTAGTACAGAAATCTAAAGACATAAACGTCCTATTTGCACCCGAATTAAACAATACTCTAGCAGGTATTGAGTTGATCAAGAACATACCGGTTATGACGTCATCATTATTAGTTGCGGCCTCAACTGTCATCTGAAAGGCCCTAGCTTCCGCAGTCGGCGGGTTCTTTCTCTTCTGTCCACTTGAGGCTGTGGAACCCCCGACAGATGCCGAATGCTCCCCAGACCCTGCCCCGGAACTTACGCCCTTAGATGCCTGACAACTTGCTGAGTGATGACCCGGCTGATGACAACTCCAACGGACATTTTCCCTGAAGGAACACCCCTGAGATTCATGACCTACCATTCCACATCTCAAACATCTTCTTGTTGCCTCTGAACACTGACCACTATGTGAAGACTTACAACCTTTACACCATTCTTTCTTTCCAGAACCTGAACCTGAACCACCTTGATTACCCTTACCCTTTGTTCTAAACCCAAACGATTTCTTTGACTTAGAATCTGACTGACTGGTAGCCTGGCTACCGTGCGGTACCACATTTCCCTAGTTCATACCCTTTGCAGCTCTAACATCACTTTCAACCATCTTGGCCATCACAAAAGCTTGAGACAATGTCAGTACTGACCTCATAAAGGTCCTGTACTCTGGCAAGATCATATTCACGAAATGCTGGATTCTTGATTGTTCATCAGGCACCCATTGTTGCACAAACCTTAACTTGTCTATGTATTTCTCAATCACCTCATAAATTGACATCTGAGGTGTCATTCGCATCTCTAAAAATTCTAACTTGATTCTGTTCATGTCAAACACATTACAGTACTGCTCACATACCTTACTGTAAAACTGTTCCCACGTAATCATTTTAACTTGCTCTGGAGGGACACTAGCTATCACAGAATCCCACCACACCATTGCTCTATCTTTCAATAACCTGCTCGCAAAAGTCACCCTTAATTCTGGCTCACACTGATAGGCATCAAATGCCTTTTCAACCTCCCGTAACCAATTGAGAGTCACGGCTGGGTCAGTACTTCCCGAGAAAGGAGAAGGTCCACAATCTCTGAATTGTTTGAAGGTACATCTTTTTGGTGGCTGGTATTGTTGTTAGAATTTCTGTTGTGGGAATGGTTGTTGGTATATAGGTGGTTGAACTTGGTTCATCATCGTGAGATTTTGATATTGGTAGTAGTTCTGTGGTGGCATGATATGCTGACGAAATTGGTTCTGTAATGGGTATTGATACTGGTTCTGGTGTATATGCAGTACGGTGTGAGATTGAGCAGTAGCAAAACCATGTGGTGTAAGCTAACTCAAGTTCAGTAATCTTTTCCTAAGCTTCTTTAAGCTTACTTTCAAGCTCATGTACATAATCAGCCTCATAAACTACCGCCTCATCCTCCACATCTGGAGTACTGAACGTTCCGGGGTGGATCGGGTTTGTAGCGTTCGCATCCCTGTCATCTGCCATCTGTGCACTCACACAAAAGCTTAGTGGATAACTGTTAGTTTACTAAACACTAACATGCACCACATCCTATATTCACTTAGCCCCACCCCATGGACATGTTTGACTTAACTCAGGGTTTAGGAACAAATACGCGCGCGTACTTACTGCTAAACCACGCTCTGATAGCATATTTGTAACACCCTGATTGTTTTTTTATATATCACAGCGGAAGTATTATTAATTGTAAAGATATTACTTAGATGTTACTTGGAGTAAAGCTTGATGGCATTAAGCTCGAAAGCATTGACTTCATCATTGTAAATTGTAACACCCTAATTTTTTTTTATATATCACAGCGGAAGTATTATTAATTACCAAAATAACCCTAGTTAACAATTACAAACCATAGTTATCAAATCAACTTAGTTAACGTTATTACAACATTTCAAAACGACGGTGTTACATAAAACATTTCAAAATCAGAAAACATCAGAGTTAAGCTTGTAGTCAAACATATCTTCAACCCGTCCGTAACACCCGTCCTAATCAGCAGTACCTGAACCTGCAAGGGGTGAAAATGTGGGGGAATTAGCACAACTGCTAAGTGAATGGATTCTATCTAACATATCAAGCATAAGCAACTGAACATGCAAGGGTCACAACTATGCTAACGTCATGAACTAGCATACAACAATAGACAATATGTGGATCGGCGGCTTGTATGAGCACACGACTTAGTTGATCAAGCTACAGTCTACCTATAATCCACTTTACGGATTCCACTGCATAACTGTCCAGACGCAACACATGCGTCCTTCTATGCTATACTGAACAATCAATAACATCATGACCCGACCAGGCTACCACAGTCGACCTCACATCAACCCGACCTTGCCGCCTCGGTGGGTTTCCAACCTTGCCGCCTCGGTTGGTGTCCAACTAACAGTGCGCACATAAGATCACAGATAAACAGTCATACAATCGTCCTAACTAGCATGGCAATATCTAACTACGCATGGTAATCATACTGAACATAAACATAGTAATAAAGAGTCTGAACAAGTAGCGTGTCAGCTACTTAATACTCTATCCGAAGATAGACCCACTCACCGAGTACCAGCACCTAGCTCGGATAATCAATCACTGAGCGGCTTCCTTATCCTTATCACCTGAACATAAGGCAAATCAAGTTAGTTTCTGTCCGTTAACACAAAACAGCACAATACAGAAAATCAGTCACAAAAAGCGCCGCTAAAAAGTCTACTTAACAATTATGCATTTTCATAAGCCACACGGACAGCATAACGGCTAGACATCAACACTTTGTAAAATATTCTGCCCTTAAAGACAATAGGCCGACTGACTCACACAGTCGGTCGACTGTGTCACACACACGATCATGTGTCATCTCACTCGGCTGACTGAGTAAAATGAATCATCTGGTCAGAACTCAGACACACTCGGTCGAGTGTGTCACTCAACCGGTCGATCTTCTACACGTCGGTCGAGTGTCAAGAGACACTCGGCCGACTGTGTTCATCTGATGAAGAAGATGAACACAGCTACGGGTTTAACCCAAAATTCGCCATTTTTTGCTCTAGAGCTCGTTTCTTACCTCAAAACTGATCAAATCAACTACACTAAACATCAATAAACATAAACCTACAAGATTTTGACACAAACAACATCAAAATCCACCATTTTGACTTAAATTGCACTTTTAATAAACTTAACACAAAAACTTCATTTTCTCATAGATTAAAGCTTGAAACACATTGATTCTTACCTCAATAGATTCTGTAAATCATAAAGAACAAGATAATGCAAAATGATTTGAGCTCTAGAACACCAATTAAGAATTTAGGGTTTGAGAATGAAGAAAAAATGGGTACGGTTTGTTTTAGGAATTTTCTAGATAGATGGAGAAAATGAGAGAAGGAAGCTGCACAATACACTTAATTGTGTTAAAACACAATACCCCACGACATACGGGTATTTACCAGTTATCTGATAACTTTCGTACTTAATTTGACTGCCCTAACGGAGTCCAAATTAAATAAACGAACCTGTTCTGTGACCGTTGTCACAAACTAGTCTTAACCAAATAATAAAAATGATATTACGCATATAAATAAAATAAAGGCATAAATAATCGCACAAATATGCCTAAGGGCACAATAGTCATCTTACTTCTAGGCCCGATCAGAGGATGTTACATAAATCTTGAGCCTATGACCGTTTACCTTGAAGGTGTTTCCATTCCAATACAATTCTACATAACCCGTAGGGTATGCTCTCTTTACCACATGGGGACCCGACCACCTAAACTTAAGTTTCCCTGGTGAGAATTTGAACCTTGAGTTAAAAACAAGCACTTTGTCATTTGGGTGAAATTCCTTAGGACCTTTCAATCGGGCATCATGCCACTTCTTTGTTTTCTCCTTATATGACAACAAATTCTCTTATGCATCTAACCTTAGTTCCTCTAATTCATGAAGTTTCATGACCCATTTTTCTTTTGACTTGGTCAAATCTAGGTTAACCTCCTTTATTGCCCAAAATGCTCTATGTTCAACCTCCACCAGGAGGTGACAAGCTCTACCATACACTAGTCTAAATGGTGTCGTTCCTATGGGAGTCTTAAAGGCGGTTCTAAATGCCCATAATGCATCTTCTAGCTTAGTGGACCAAATCTTCGGGTTGTTTTGAACCGTCTTCTCTAAAATCCTTTTCAAGCCTCGATTATTGTTTTCTACTTGACCACTAGTTTGGGGATGGTAAGGAGTCGAGAACCTATGCACTACACCATACTTTTCCATGACTTTCTCCATAAGATGGTTCACGAAATGGGTCCCTCGATCTGAGATTAACGCTTTCGGAACACCAAACCTAGCAAACAAGCTTTTTAAGAACTTCACAACAACTCTTGCATCATTTGTTGGCAAGGCATTAGCCTCGGCCCATTTCGAGACATAATCAACCGCTACTAAAATGTAAAGGCATTTATTCGAGTTTGGAAATGGCCCCATGAAATCTAGGCCCCACACATCGAATACCTCGCATATTTGAATCCCGGTTTGAGGCATTTCGTCCCTCTTTGAAATGGAACTGGACTTTTGACATGAATCACAACGTTTTACCAAATTGTTGGCATCCTTAAATATAGTGGGCCAATAGAAACCCGAATCGAACACCTTTTTCGCAGTGTGATTCGGTCCAAAATGGCCACCCGTGGGCCCACTATGATAACTTTTCAAAATATCCCGGGCTTGTTGCCCATACACACACCTTCGGATCACTTGATCCGCCCCAATGCGACACAAATCCGGGTCATCCCAAAAGTAATACCTAAGGTCATTGAAAAATTTCTTCTTTTGTTGATACGAAAGACCTTTTCTCAAAATCGGCAAACCATGGGACCTCATCAATTAACTCAATTCTCATCAAATGTTCATCCGGGAAAGTATCCCGAATTTTGGACTCATCTAGGGTTGCAACCCGAGATTGTCTAACCTAGACAAATGATCGGCCACTACATTCTCGGCCCCCTTTTTATCTTTAATCTCTATATCAAATTCTTGCAAGAGAAGAACCCACCTAATCAACCTATGTTTTGAATCTTGTTTTTGAAAAAGGTATCGTAACGCGGAATGGTCTGTGTATACGACCGTTTTTGAAAGCACAAGGTAAGAACGAAATTTGTCAAAAGCAAACACTACTGCGAGAAGTTCTTTCTCGGTAGTTGTGTAGTTTAATTGTGCCCCGGTCAACGTCTTACTCCCATAATAAATTGGTAGAAAATGTTGGTCAACTCTTTGACCAGGGACTGCCCCGAACGCATAATCGCTCGCGTCACACATCAATTCAAAATCTTTTCCCAATCGGGAGAGATTAGAATCAGAGGGTTAATGAGTTTTTCCTTAATCAAGTTAAAAGCCTCGATACAAGCATCATTGATAGTGCTCCAAATGAACATATATTTAGTAGCAATATCCTCCCAATATGTAAATTATTTAGTTGTAATTTTCCTATTGTAAGTTGTAACCGTTTATATTAAATAAGTGCGAAGATAAAAGGCGAAAACGACGATTTGAAGACGCAAATGACCAAAAAGCTCAAATGTACAAGATACAATCCAAGTGGTTCAATTTATTGATAAGAAACGTCTAAAAATGACAAAAGTACAAGTTACGGAACGCAAAGTACAAGATATTAAATTATACGAAAGGACGTTCGAAAATCCGGAACCGGGACCTAAGCCAACTATCAACACCCGACTCAAAGGACCAAAAATTACAAGTCTACTATGCACAAGAATATAATATAATATTTAAATAATTATATAAATTATTTATATATTTTATATTTTATTAAATAACGTCGACAAGCAAGAAATCAAAAGACATGTGATCTGATCCAGCTGTCCATGCGATCGCATGGCCACAAGGCACAAAAGCCATGCGATCGCATGAGCCCAAAAATCTGGCCAACTCTATAAATTCAGCAATTTTCGGCCAGTTTATGTACACCATCATTCTCTTTACTCTTTGTAATATAAATATATATATATATATATATATATATATATATATATATATATATATATATATATATATATATATATATATATAGTATAGGGTAGTTTTATATTAGATTAGTTTTGGGTTATGCAAAGGTTATTTTACGGGTTTTAAAGTCGGAGCTCTGTCCGTGTAACACTACGCGATAAATAATCAATGTAAGCTATGTTCTCCTTTTTAAATTAATGTCTCGTAGCTAAGTTATTATTATGCTTATTTAAGACGAAGTAATCATGATGTTGGGCTAAATTATTAAGATTGGGTAATTGGGCTTTGTACCATAATTGGGGTTTGGACAAAAGAACGACACTTGTGGAAATTAGACTATGGGCTATTAATGGGCTTTATATTTGTTTAACTAAATGATAGTTTGTTAATTTTAATATAAAGATTTACAATTGAACGTACCTATAAATAACCATATACACTCGATCGGACACGATGGGCGGGATATTTATATGTACGAATAATCGTTCATTTAACCGGACACGGGAATGGATTAATAGTTTATGGAATTATTAAAACAGGAGTAAAATTATGTACAAGGACACCTGACATAATTGATAACAAAGTATTAAAACCTTGGGTTACACGCAGTCGATATCCTGGTGTAATTATTAAATAAAGTATTAAGACCTTGTTACAGTTTAAGTCCCCAATTAGTTGGAATATTTGACTTCGGATATAAGGATAATTTGACGAGGACACTCGCACTTTATATTTATGACCGATGGACTATTATGGACAAAAACCAGATAGGTTTCAAATACATCCAGGACAAAGGACAATTAACCCAGGGTAATAAATAATCAAAATGTCAAACATCATGGTTACGGAAGTTTAAATAAGCATAATTATTATATTGTTATTTATTTTACGCACTTTAATTATTGTCATTTATATTTACGCTTAAGTTTTAAAAATCGACAAACCGGTCATTAAACGGTAAAAACCCCCTTTTATATATTATTAATATATATATAATATATTTTGTACAAATATAATTGTTTAAAAATATAGTGTAAAATAAGTCGTCTCCCTGTGGAACGAACCGGACTTACTAAAAACTATACTACTCTACGATTAGGTACACTGCCTATAGTGTTGTAGCAAGGTTTAGGTATATCCCATCTGTAAATAAATAAATATCTTGTGTAAAATTGTATCGTATTTAATAGTTTTTCCTAGTAAAATATACACTATTTCCTAGTACGCCTCGCATAACATCAAGTTTTTGGCGCCGCTGCCGGGGACTCGGCGAAACGCTATATTTTTAATATATATTTTTATACATATATTTATATTTCATTTTTAGAAAAACAATATAAAATTAAAAAAAAAAAAAAAAACCTGGAACCCAGACCCATGCGATCGCATGAGCCGGGTGCCGTAAAACCATGCGATCGCATGAAGCCAACTCACACGCCAGGTTTGACTCTGCAACTGCATTAATTACGGAGTATATTTTAATTATTATTATTAAAACCCTAATTAGGGTTTATTAGTTAATTAATATTAATTACTTTAGTTTTATTTATTTAATTTGTATTTTTAAGTTTAATTAGTTTTATAAATTATAAAATTAATACTTTTATAAAAATAACAATATAAAAATAATATTTTTATAAAAATTGTACTTTTTACAACTTTAAGATTATTTTTATATTTTGTATCTTTTTGTTTGTTTTAGCGTAATATTTGTATTTTATCGCTCGTACTTAGTTTTAAACTTAGTTTTTGCCGTAGTTATTTTTACTTCTAGATTTTTAGGCATTGCCGTAAAATCACTTAAGTGCTTTTTCTTTAGACTAAGATTTAGATGCTTTAGAATTTTGCGACGCCGTTTTTAGATCTTAGTGCCTAATTAAGTTATTGCCGTTTTAGATATAGAATTCCTTTAAGCTTTAATACCTTTAGGCGTAACTTTTTAGATTTAGTTTTTAGACTTTTAAGTTACGACGCGCTATTTTCTTATTTTTATTTGTCAACATTTTTTGACACGCTCTTTTTCTTTCTTATTTCTCGCCATTCTAGTTTTTAGGACTTAGAATTTTCTCTATTTCTTCTCTAATAATTCAAAACGAAAAATTTTTTAAGCGGTTAAATTGATAGACATCAAAATTTTCTGCTTTGTAGTAATAGTTGGATTTGTTAGTGGCTGAGTTGTGAGCTTCCGATTTAAAGGGTTCTGGCTCCCTGCTGCATCTATTGGCTATTCGAAACGTGGGCAAAAGCAGAAAAGTCTATTAATTTGATAACTTATATAATTTTTATATTTATAACTAATAGGATAATTAAAATTTGGTAATAAGCGCATTATGAAAAGTCTCGAAGATATTTTGGAAACTCTTTACAACATACGAAATCAATACTCTCAACCGAGTGTTGATGAAAATTCGTTCGGTCAATCTTGGATCACGAATGACGAAACAATAACTGGTTGCGAAATCTGTGGAGATTATCACTCAACATGGGAATGTTATTATTACGTTCCTATGGAAAATTATGTACCCATGGAACCTGAAGGGAACGATTATGAAGAATACAATTCAAATTGGGATTATTCCCAAGAATATTTCCAAACTCCACAACCAGAAGATGAGGAAAATTATGTGTCTGAAAATTCTTTAGATTATATGAAAATCAAACTCGAAGAACTCGATGCTCAAAATGAACAAATGAGAGAGTTTGTAAATCGGCAAGCTGAAACTCTATCAGATTACACACCTGTTGATCTGAGGAGTATTGTGCAAGAAAATCTCATATCATCGAATTTTGATGAATTCGAGAGCTCCGAAATCACCAATTATCCCGATGATACTTTTTATTCAGCTTTACCAATTTCACAACATATCGACACATTAGCCTCTACCAACGAAATCATCAATCAATCAATAAATGAAGAAGTAAAGGTGACAAATTGGTACTCTTGGGAAAACGATAACGTTGAAAATTTTACTCCCGAGACTAAAGTGGTGGGACCGATAAGTACCATTAATGAAGAAGAATTTGCTTCGATCCCGAAATTCACCATTCCACAACCTTCCAATCTAATATTCTCAATAGACGAGTCATCTACTGAAGATGAACTACGAGCTGTAATAGATAATGACACCTCGAATTTCACCCAATTAGGTAATAGAGGTGAAACCTTTAATCCCGAGAATAAAAGGAAGGAAATGTTAGGAATTGTCCACCCTATAATATGTATGTCGGTGTATATCGATCCATTTGACCAAGAACCAGAAAAGAGACATATCTATTTACTAAAAGCTACACTTAAAAAAGAATTAAGTAGTGACGATCGACTGAGTCTAAACTTTAAACCCATTGATATATTATACACCACCCGAGATGTAAATAACTGGCTCACTATTTTAATTCGTGGAACTTATTCTACCGACTTCACATGTCGTCAGCTAAGTGTGGGGAAGTCTAACCCCACTTAACGTTAAATTAGGGGTTCGGTTTAGTGCATAACTCGTTAATAAACATGCATAATAAATTAGGGTAAAAGACGCATTTTTAAAGATTAGCAAACAGTTCAGAAAAGCAACCGTTTTTGAAGAAAAATATGTGTGATAAAACAAGAAGGAATGAACGATGAGGCGCGCCATCTATCATTCGACGAGCTTTGTAATTACAAACTGGGTATTTTTAATTACTTTTCTACACTAATCACCCTCATGAATTTATAATTATAGTCTGATTTCATGCAAATGAGGGCATTACATGATCTCAAGTGTGGGGAAGGGTTATAAATTCTCTCGGGTTTGCACTTAGTTTATTTGCCAAATTTTGTGAAAATTTTAAAAATTTTCAAATAAATAAAGTCAAAATCATGTTTATACATATTTATGAACGATGAAAACTAGGTGTTAATACCGAAATTATCATTACCTCGGAAAGGACATAAATTGAGAAACACCCTAAAACGATTGAATTCATTTAAAATGGAATAAAGGAGAATAAAAAGGCAAAGAAAGAAACTAAGTGTGGAGAGAATGTATCAAGTTATTCAATTAAAAACTATCTATCACATGTTTTTATAAAGTTATTGCAGGTGCTTTTATTTTGGACTAAATTAACTGGTTTACCCGATTTACTGTAAGAAAGATGGATCTACACGATGAATCAATTCCATCATTAAAAGGAAGTAAAGTCTTCCGAAAAAGAAACGCGCTTCTTGATTTAGGTCATGAAGTTGTCGTCCAGACCAGCTGTAGGTTGACGAAAAATCTAGAAAAGTCATCACTAAAATCAGCAGGAAATCTACGGACCTCAGCATCAAACAGGGTCGCCATGTGGTCAGACTTAACCTAACCATGAGAGGATCTGTCTCGTAAAATGGGGAGGGCGCCGTGCAAATTAGCTGGATAAGACTAATGAATCAGATCTCCAGAAAGGATAATCTCCTTAAAGATTAAAAATCAGCTTTTAAGCCTGATATTACTCAATCCTTGAGATTGACCTTAAAGATTGAGAATTCAAACTCATGAAATTCGATGATATCTAAACTCGAGCTTGAACGAGAAAATATTTTGATCAAAATTACAAAACGATTTGTTTTCTAAAAACCCATTTTCAATGCGTTCATTACCATTGAACGTAAAATCCTAGGAATTCACCTGGAATTCATTAGGTCACCTGAACCAAATCGGGTGTCAACCG
The DNA here is from genome assembly GCF_046630445.1 of Rutidosis leptorrhynchoides. NCBI lineage: Eukaryota > Viridiplantae > Streptophyta > Magnoliopsida > Asterales > Asteraceae > Rutidosis > Rutidosis leptorrhynchoides. The sequence continues at coordinate 154,969,369 of NC_092335.1, read as the reverse complement.
TAAGAACGGTGATTGCATAGCATGGTCAAAGATAGGACCTTGTGCCAGACCGAAAAATTATAAGGGTGAGCTTTATTATTGCTCCTACCAAGGATAGTAATTGCATCCGACACGTTATAGACCATAATTAAAAGCATGTCAGGGGACATTACCTTAACAGTTGCTTGTTCAACGCTTTCCTTTACAACCGGACAGTAGTTTACCGAAAGGTAATATACGGAGCAAGTATACTGGACGTGTTGCTTTCCCAATACAAGGTTAGCAAGTGGGTGACACAAAACCGCAAGTTTTGAGCTAAAATTTTAAAATCTGAAACACACTAAACCCACAAAAATATTTTGCAAACACCGGTGAAGGGTTATTCCGGAAAACTTATCTAGGGTAAAAGCTAGATTGAATTTTCAAAAGATCAAATATTTTCATAAAGATCCAATTTCCTTAAGGATCTAAATTTTTATAGTCATTGGGACTGAAAACCACATCGTTACTACCATTGTTCATACCGCCGTATAAAAATCACTGATATATAAAGTGTGAGAATAAAAAAAGTGATTCGAGTGAAGTGTGATTTAATTTCAAGTTATGTATTGCTTGAGGACAAGCAACGTTCAAGTGTGGGAATATTTGATAGTGCTCCAAATGAACATATATTTAGTAGCAATATCCTCCCAATTGTAAATTATTTAGTTGTAATTGTCCTATTGTAAGTTGTAACCGTTTATATTAAATAAGTGCGAAGATAAAAGGCGAAAATGACGATTTGAAGACGCAAATGACCAAAAAGCTCAAATGTACAAGATACAATCCAAGTGGTTCAATTTATTGATAAGAAACGTCTAAAAATGACAAAAGTACAAGTTGCGGAATGCAAAGTATAAGATATTAAATTATACGAAAGGACGTTCGAAAATCCGGAACCGGGACCTGAGCCAACTATCAACGCCCGACTCAACGGACCAAAAATTACAAGTCTACTACGCACAAGAATAAAATATAATATTTAAATAATTATATAACTTATTTATATATTTTATATTATATTAAATAACGTCGACAAGCAAGAAATCAAAAGACATGTGATCTGATCCAGCTGTCCATGCGATCGCATGGCCACAAGGCACAAAAGCCATGCGATCGCATGAGCCCAATAATCTGGCCAACTCTATAAATTCAGCAATTTTCGGCCAGTTTATGTACACCATCATTCTCTTTACTCTTTGTAATATATATATATATATATATATATATATATATATATATATATATATATATATATATATATATATATATATATATATATATATATATATAGTATAGGGTAGTTTTATATTAGATTAGTTTTGGGTTATGCAAAGGTTATTTTACGGGTTTTAAAGTCGGAGCTCTGTCCGTGTAACACTACGCGATAAATAATCAATGTAAGCTATGTTCTCCTTTTTAAATTAATGTCTCGTAGCTAAGTTATTATTATGCTTATTTAAGACGAAGTAATCATGATGTTGGGCTAAATTATTAAGATTGGGTAATTGGGCTTTGTACCATAATTGGGGTTTGGACAAAAGAACGACACTTGTGGAAATTAGACTATGGGCTATTAATGGGCTTTATATTTGTTTAACTAAATGATAGTTTGTTAATTTTAATATAAAGATTTACAATTGAACGTACCTATAAATAACCATATACACTCGATCGGACACGATGGGCGGGATATTTATATGTACGAATAATCGTTCACTTAACCGGACACGGGAATGGATTAATAGTTTATGGAATTATTAAAACAGAGGTAAAATTATGTACAAGGACACTTGGCATAATTGATAACACAGTATTAAAACCTTGGGTTACACGCAGTCGATATCCTGGTGTAATTATTAAATAAAGTATTAAGACCTTGTTACAGTTTAAGTCCCCAATTAGTTGGAATATTTGACTTCGGATATAAGGATAATTTGACGAGGACACTCGCACTTTATATTTATGACCGATGGACTATTATGGACAAAAACCAGATAGGTTTCAAATACATCCAGGACAAAGGACAATTAACCCAGGGTAATAAATAATCAAAATGTCAAACATCATGGTTACGGAAGTTTAAATAAGCATAATTATTATATTGTTATTTATTTTACGCACTTTAATTATTGTCATTTATATTTACGCTTAAGTTTTAAAAATCGACAAACCGGTCATTAAACGGTAAAAACCCCCTTTTATATATTATTAATATATATATAATATATTTTGTACAAATATAATTGTTTAAAAATATAGTGTAAAATAAGTCGTCTCCCTGTGGAATGAACCGGACTTACTAAAAACTATACTACTCTACGATTAGGTACACTGCCTATAGTGTTGTAGCAAGGTTTAGGTATATCCCATCTGTAAATAAATAAATATCTTGTGTAAAATTGTATCGTATTTAATAGTTTTTCCTAGTAAAATATACACTATTTCCTAGTACGCCTCGCATAACATCAATCATTAAATAAGAAAGGTTGGTCCTTTTCTAGCAATTTGGTCATGGGTCGAGCGATTTTAGAAAAATCCTTTATAAATCGGCAGTAAAATCCCGCGTATTCAAGAAAACTTCGAATTGCTTTGACATCCGAGGGTATGGGTAAGTCTTTTATTGGGGTGACCTTGGCTTTATCAACCTCGATTCCCGCTTTAGAAATTTTATGTCCCAAAACCACCTCTTCATTTACCATAAAATGGCATTTTCCTAATTAAGCACTAGATTAGCTTTCTCACAACGTGTTAACATTTTATCATGGTTATGGAGACAATGGTCGAAAGAGTATCCAAAGACCGAAAAATCATCCATGAAAACCTGCATGGAGTCCTCTATCATATCCGAGAATATCGCAAGCATACACCTTTGGAACGTCCCCGAGGCGTTACACAACCCGAAGGGCATTCAGCGATATGCAAAAGTACCATATGGGCATGTAAAGGTCGTCTTTTCTTGGTCCATGGGTTCAATGGGGATTTGGAAGTATCCCAAAAACCCGTCAGGAAAACAATAAAATTCCTTTTCACTTAAACGCTCAATCATTTGGTAGGTGTATGGGAGAGGGAAATGATCCTTCCTTGTGGCGTCGTTTAAACGCCTATAATCAATATACACACGCTGAAATGTCCCGTTCATATTGATTATAAATATTCCATATTAATTGATTTCGTCACGAGGTTTTGACCTCTATATGAGACGTTTTTCAAAGACTGCATTCATTTTTAAAACAACCATAACCTTTATTTTATCGATAAAGGTTTAAAAAGCATTACATAGATTATTAAATAATGATAATCTAAAATATACCGTTTACATACGACCATTACATAATGGTTTACATTAAGAATATATTACATCAAAAATAAGTTTCTTGAATGCAGTTTTTACACAATATCATACAAGCATGGACTCCAAATCTTGTCCTTATTTTAGTATGCAACAGCGAAAGCTCTTAATAATCACCTGAGAATAAACATGCTTAAAACGTCAACAAAAAATGTTGGTGAGTTATAGGTTTAACCTATATATTATCAAATCATAATAATAGACCACAAGATTTCATATTTCAATATACATCCCATACATAGAGATAAAAATTCATTCATATGGTGAACACCTGGTAACCGACATTAACAAGATGCATATAGAATATTCCCATCATTCCGGGACACCCATCGGACATGATAAAATTGAAGTACTAAAGCATTCCAAATTCCAGAATGGGGCTTGTTGGGCCCGATAGATCTATCTTTAGGATTCGCGTCAATTTGGGGGTCTGTTCCCAAATTCTTTGGCTAGCAAGCTAAAAAGGGGCATATTCGGCTTCGATCATTCACCCATATAATGTAGTTTCATTTACTTGTGTCTATTTGGTAAAACATTTATAAAATTTGCATGTATTCTCATCCCAAAATATTAGATTTTAAAAGTGGGACTATAACTCACTTTCACAGATTTTTACTTCGTCGGGAAGCAAGACTTGGCCACTGGTCGATTCATGAAATGTCCCGTTCTTATTGATTAAAAACGTTCCATATTAATTGATTTCGTTGCGAGGTTTTGACCTCTATATGAGACGTTTTTCAAAGACTGCATTCATTTTTAAAACAAACCATAACCTTTATTTCATAGATAAAGGTTTTAAAAAGCTTTACGTAGATTATCAAATAATGATAATCTAAAATATCCTGTTTACACACGACCATTACATAATGGTTTACAATACAAATATGTTACAACAAAATAAGTTTCTTGAATGCAGTTTTTACACAATATCATACAAGCATGGACTCCAAATCTCGTCCTTATTTAAGTATGCGACAGCGGAAGCTCTTAATAATCACCTGAGAATAAACATGCTTAAAACGTCAACAAAAATGTTGGTGAGTTATAGGTTTAACCTATATATATCAAATCATAATAATAGACCACAAGATTTCATATTTCAATACACATCCCATACATAGAGATAAAAATCATTCATATGGTGAACACCTGGTAACCGACATTAACAAGATGCATATATAAGAATATCCCCATCATTCCAGGACACCCTTCGGATATGATATAAATTTCGAAGTACTAAAGCATCCGGTACTTTGGATGGGGTTTGTTAGGCCCAATAGATCTATCTTTAGGATTCGCGTCAATTAGGGTGTCTGTTCCCTAATTCTTAGATTACCAGACTTAATAAAAAGGGGCATATTCGATTTCGATAATTCAACCATAGAATGAAGTTTCACGTACTTGTGTCTATTTTGTAAATCATTTATAAAACCAGCATGTATTCTCATCCCAAAAATATTAGATTTTAAAAGTGGGACTATAACTCACTTTCACAGATTTTTTACTTCGTCAGGAAGTAAGACTTGGCCACTGGTTGATTCACGAACCTATAACAATATATACATGTATATCAAAGTATGTTCAAAATATATTTACAACACTTTTAATATATTTTGATGTTTTAAGTTTATTAAGTCAGCTGTCCTCGTTAGTAACCTACAACTAGTTGTCCACAGTTAGATGTACAGAAATAAATCGATAAATATTATCTTGAATCAATCCACGACCCAGTGTATACGTATCTCAGTATTGATCACAACTCAAACTATATATATTTTGGAATCAACCTCAACCCTGTATAGCTAACTCCAACATTCACATATAGAGTGTCTATGGTTGTTCCGAAATATATATAGATGTGTCGACATGATAGGTCGAAACATTGTATACGTGTATATGGTATCTCAAGATTACATAATAAACAATACAAGTTGATTAAGTTATGGTTGGAATAGATTTGTTACCAATTTTCAGGTAGCTAAAATGAGAAAAATTATCCAATCTTGTTTTACCCATAACTTCTTCATTTTAAATCCGTTTTGAGTGAATCAAATTGCTATGGTTTCATATTGAACTCTATTTTATGAATCTAAATAGAAAAATTATAAGTTTATAGTCGGAAAAATAAGTTACAAGTCGTTTTTGTAAAGGTAGTCATTTCAGTCGAAAGAACGACGTCTAGATGACCATTTTATAAAACATACTTCCACTTTGAGTTTAACCATAATTTTTGGATATAGTTTCATGTTCATAATAAAAATCATTTTCTCAGAATAACAACTTTTAAATCAAAGTTTATCATAGTTTTTAATTAACTAACCCAAAACAGCCCGCGGTGTTACTACGACGGCGTAAATCCGGTTTTACGGTGTTTTTCGTGTTTCCAGGTTTTAAATCATTAAGTTAGCATATAATATAGATATAGAACATGTGTTTAGTTGATTTTAAAAGTCAAGTTCGAAGGATTAACTTTTGTTTGCGAAAAAGTTTAGAATTAACTAAACTATGTTCTAGTGATTACAAGTTTAAACCTTCGAATAAGATAGCTTTATATGTATGAATCGAATGATGTTATGAACATCATTACTACCTTAAGTTCCTTGGATAAACCTACTGGAAAAGATAAAAATGGATCTAGCTTCAATGGATCCTTGGATGGCTCGAAGTTCTTGAAGCAGAATCATGACACGAAAATATGTTCAAGTAAGATAATCACTTGAAATAAGATTGTTATAGTTATAGAAATTGAACCAAAGTTTGAATATGATTATTACCTTGTATTAGAATGATAACCTACTGTAAGAAACAAATATTTCTTGAGGTTGGATGATCACCTTACAAGATTGGAAGTGAGCTAGCAAACTTGAAAGTATTCTTGATTTTATGAAACTAGAACTTTTGGAATTTATGAAGAACACTTAGAACTTGAAGATAGAACTTGAGAGAGATCAATTAGATGAAGAAAATTGAAGAATGAAAGTGTTTGTAGGTGTTTTTAGTCGTTGGTGTATGGATTAGATATAAAGGATATGTAATTTTGTTTTCATGTAAATAAGTCATGAATGATTACTCATATTTTTGTAATTTTATGAGATATTTCATGCTAGTTGCCAAATGATGGTTCCCACATGTGTTAGGTGACTCACATGGGCTGCTAAGAGCTTATAATTGGAGTGTATATACCAATAGTATATACATCTAAAAGCTGTGTATTGTACGAGTACGAATACGGGTGCATACGAGTAGAATTGTTGATGAAACTGGACGAGGATGTAATTGTAAGCATTTTTGTTAAGTAGAAGTATTTTGATAAGTGTATTGAAGTCTTTCAAAAGTGTATAAATACATATTAAAACACTACATGTATATACATTTTAACTGAGTCGTTAAGTCATCGTTAGTCGTTACATGTAAATGTTGTTTTGAAACCTTTAGGTTAACGATCTTGTTAAATGTTGTTAACCCAATGTTTATAATATCAAAAGAGATTTTAAATTATTATATTATCATGATATTATGATGTACGAATATCTCTTAATATGATATATATACATTAAATGTTGTTACAACGATAATCGTTACATATATGTCTCGTTTGAAAATCATTAAGTTAGTAGTCTTGTTTTTACATATGTAGTTCATTGTTAATATACTTAATGATATGTTTACTTATCATAATATCATGTTAACTATATATATAACCATATATATGTCATCATATAGTTTTTACAAGTTTTAACGTTCGTGAATCACCGGTCAACTTGGGTGGTCAATTGTCTATATGAAACCTATTTCAATTAATCAAGTCTTAACAAGTTTGATTTCTTAACATGTTGGAAACATTTAATCATGTAAATATCAATCTCAATTAATATATATAAACATGGAAAAGTTTGGGTCACTACAGTACCTACCCGTTAAATAAATTTCGTCCCGAAATTTTAAGCTGTTGAAGGTGTTGACGAATCTTCTGGAAATAGATGCGGGTATTTCTTCTTCATCTGATCTTCACGCTCCCAGGTGAACTCGGGTCCTCTACGAGCATTCCATCAAACCTTAACAATTGGTATCTTGTTTTGCTTAAGTCTTTTAACCTCACGATCCATTATTTCGACGGGTTCTTCGATGAATTGAAGTTTTTCGTTGATTTGGATTTCATCTAACGGAATAGTGAGATCTTCTTTAGCAAAACATTTCTTCAAATTTGAGATGTGGAAAGTGTTATGTACAGCCGCGAGCTGTTGAGGTAACTCTAGTCGGTAAGCTACTGGTCCGACTCGATCAATAATCTTGAATGGTCCAATATACCTTGGATTTAATTTCCCTCGTTTACCAAATCGAACAACGCCTTTCCAAGGTGCAACTTTAAGCATGACCATCTCTCCAATTTCAAATTCTATATCTTTTCTTTTAATGTCAGCGTAGCTCTTTTGTCGACTTTGGGCGGTTTTCAACCGTTGTTGAATTTGAATGATCTTCTCGGTAGTTTCTTGTATAATCTCCGGACCCGTAATCTGTCTATCCCCCACTTCATTCCAACAAATCGGAGACCTGCACTTTCTGCCATAAAGTGCTTCAAACGGCGCCATCTCAATGCTTGAATGGTAGCTGTTGTTGTAGGAAAATTCTGCTAACGGTAGATGTCGATCCCAACTGTTTCCGAAATCAATAACACATGCTCGTAGCATGTCTTCAAGCGTTTGTATCGTCCTTTCGCTCTGCCCATCAGTTTGTGGATGATAGGCAGTACTCATGTCTAGACGAGTTCCTAATGCTTGCTGTAATGTCTGCCAGAATCTTGAAATAAATCTGCCATCCCTATCAGAGATAATAGAGATTGGTATTCCATGTCTGGAGATGACTTCCTTCAAATACAGTCGTGCTAACTTCTCCATCTTGTCATCTTCTCTTATTGGCAGGAAGTGTGCTGATTTGGTGAGACGATCAACTATTACCCAAATAGTATCAAAACCACTTGCAGTCCTTGGCAATTTAGTGATGAAATCCATGGTAATGTTTTCCCATTTCCATTCTGGGATTTCGGGTTGTTGAAGTAGACCTGATGGTTTAAGATGCTCAACTTTGACCTTAGAACAAGTCAAACATTCTCTTACGTATTTAGCAACATCGGCTTTCATACCCGGCCACCAAAAATGTTTCTTGAGATCCTTGTACATCTGCCCCGTTCCAGGATGTATTGAGTATCTGGTTTTATGAGCTTCTCTAAGTACCATTTCTCTCATACCTCCAAATTTTGGTACCCAAATCCTTTCAGCCCTATACCGGGTTCCGTCTTCCCGAATATTAAGATGCTTCTCCGATCCTTTGGGTATTTCATCCTTTAAATTTCCCTCTTTTAAAACTCCTTGTTGCGCCTCCTTTATTTGAGTAGTAATGTTATTATGAATCATTATATTCATAGATTTTACTCGAATGGGTTCTCTGTCCTTCCTGCTCAAGGCATCAGCTACCACATTTGCCTTCCCCGGGTGGTAACGAATCTCAAAGTCGTAATCATTCAATAATTCAATCCACCTACGCTGCCTCATATTCAGTTGTTTCTGATTAAATATGTGTTGAACACTTTTGTGGTCGGTATATATAATACTTTTGACCCCATATAAGTAGTGCCTCCAAGTCTTTAATACAAAAACAACCGCGCCTAATTCCAAATCATGCGTCGTATAATTTTGTTCGTGAATCTTCAATTGTCTAGACGCATAAGCAATCACCTTCGTTCGTTGCATTAATACACAACCAAGACCTTGCTTTGATGCATCACAATAAATCACAAAATCATCATTCCCTTCAGGCAATGACAATATAGGTGCCGTAGTTAGCTTTTTCTTCAATAACTGAAACGCTTTCTCTTGTTCATCATTCCATTCAAATTTCTTCCCTTTATGCGTTAATGCAGTCAAGGGTTTTGCTATTCTGGAAAAGTCTTGGATGAACCTTCTGTAGTATCCAGCTAGTCCTAAAAACTGGCGTATGTGTTTCGGAGTTTTCGGGGTTTCCCACTTTTCAACAGTTTCTATCTTTGCCAGATCCACCTTAATACCTTCTTTGTTCACTATGTGACCGAGGAATTGAACTTCTTCCAACCAAAATGCACACTTTGAAAACTTAGCGTACAATTCTTCCTTCCTCAATACTTCTAACACCTTTCTCAAATGTTCACCGTGTTCTTGGTCATTCTTTGAGTAAATAAGTATGTCATCAATGAAAACAATGACAAACTTGTCAAGGTATGGTCCACACACTCGATTCATAAGGTCCATGAACACAGCTGGTGCATTAGTTAAACCAAACGGCATGACCATAAACTCGTAATGACCGTAACGTGTTCTGAAAGCAGTCTTTGGAATATCATCTTCTTTCACCCGCATTTGATGATACCCGGAACGTAAGTCAATCTTTGAATAAACAGACGAGCCTTGTAGTTGATCAAATAAGTCATCGATTCTCGGTAGTGGGTAGCGGTTCTTGATGGTAAGTTTGTTCAACTCTCGGTAGTCGATACACAACCTGAATGTACCATCTTTCTTCTTGACAAACAAAACAGGAGCTCCCCACGGTGATGTGCTTGGTCGAATGAAACCACGCTCTAAAAGTTCTTGTAATTGGCTTTGTAGTTCTTTCATCTCGCTGGGTGCGAGTCTGTAAGGAGCACGAGCTATTGGTGCAGCTCCTGGTACAAGATCTATTTGAAATTCAACGGATCGATGTGGGGGTAATCCCGGTAATTCTTTCGGAAATACATCAGGAAATTCTTTTGCGATGGGAACATCATTGATGCTCTTTTCTTCAGTTTGTACTTTCTCAACGTGTGCTAGAATAGCATAGCAACCTTTTCTTATTAGTTTTTGTGCCTTTAAATTACTAATAAGATGTAGCTTCGTGTTGCCCTTTTCTCCGTACACCATTAAGGGTTTTCCTTTTTCTCGTATAATGCGAATTGCATTTTTGTAACAAACGATCCCCGCTTTCACTTCTTTCAACCAGTCCATACCGATTATCACATCAAAACTCCCTAACTCTACTGGTATCAAATCAATCTTAAATGTTTCGCTAACCAGTTTAATTTCTCGATTCCGACATATATTATCTACTGAAATTAATTTACCATTTGCTAATTCGAGTAAAAATTTACTATCCAAAGGCGTCAATGGACAACTTAATTTAGCACAAAAATCTCTACTCATATAGCTTCTATCCGCACCTGAATCAAATAAAACGTAAGCAGATTTATTGTCAATAAGAAACGTACCCGTAACAAGCTCCGGGTCTTCCTGTGCCTCTGCCGCATTAATATTGAAAACTCTTCCACGGCCTTGTCCATTCGTGTTCTCCTGGTTCGGGCAATTTCTAATAATGTGGCCCGGTTTTCCATATTTATAACAAACTGCATTGGCATAACTTGCTCCGACACTACTTGCTCCGCCATTACTCGTTCCGACACCATTTGTTCCTTTCGTTCTATTAACCCCTGGTCCGTAGACCTCACACTTCACCGCGCTATGACCATTTCTTTTACACTTGTTGCAAAATTTGGTGCAGAACCCCGAGTGATTCTTTTCACACCTTTGGCATAGCTGCTTCTGATTGTCGTTGTTGTTGCGGTTATTATTGTTGTTGGGATGATTATTGTAGTTGCTGCTGTTGTTGTTGTTGTTGTTGTTGTTGTTGTTGGGCCGTTTGTTGTAGTTGCGATTGATGTTGCGATTGTTGGGATAATTGTTGCGATTATTGTTGTAATTGCTGTTGTTGTTGTATTGGTGATTCTTATCACCGTTTTCCTCCCACTTTCTTTTAACTTGCTTCACATTGGCCTCTTCAGCAGTCTGTTCTTTAATTCTTTCTTCAATCTGGTTCACGAGTTTGTGAGCCATTCTACATGCCTGTTGTATGGAGGCGGGCTCGTGTGAACTTATATCTTCTTGGATTCTTTCCGGTAATCCTTTCACAAACGCGTCGATCTTCTCTTCCTCATCTTCGAATGCTCCCGGACACAATAGGCACAATTCTGTGAATCGTCTTTCGTACGTGGTAATATCAAATCCTTGGGTTCGTAACCCTCTAAGTTCTGTCTTGAGCTTATTGACCTCGGTTCTGGGACGGTACTTCTCGTTCATCAAGTGCTTGAATGCTGACCACGGTAGTGCGTACGCATCGTCTTGTCCCACTTGCTCTAGATAGGTATTCCACCATGTTAACGCAGAACCTGTGAAGGTATGCATAGCGTACTTTACTTTGTCCTCTTCAGTACACTTACTTATGGCAAACACCGATTCGACCTTCTCGGTCCACCGTTTCAATCCGATCGGTCCTTCGGTTCCATCAAATTCCAAAGGTTTGCAGGCAGTGAATTCTTTGTAGGTGCATCCTACACGATTTCCTGTACTGCTAGATCCAAGGTTATTGTTGGTATGTAGCGCAGCCTGTACTGCGGCTATGTTTGAAGCTAGAAAAGTACGGAATTCCTCTTCATTCATATTCACGGTGTGTCGAGTAGTCGGTGCCATTTCCTTCAAAATAGTTAAATGGAACAAGTTAATCATACAGAATATTAAGAGTAGTTAATAGTATTTCGTAGCATAATATGAACTCATTTATAAAAGCTTTTTCTTCATATTAGCGTTTTATAAGTTTAAATTCGGGTAGTACCTACCCGTTAAGTTCATACTTAGTAGCTAATATACAATTCAACTACTACAATTCTATATGAAAAACTGATTATAATAATATTTCGCGTTCAAACTTTTACACAATATTTTACAAACTTACAATACCGCTTATTTTACATATAGCATGAAATATAGCACACAATAAATTTGATACAAGATGGTTGTGAAGATAATTCTAGCTAGTACACAAGTCGTTCAGCAAAGGCAATAAAGACACGTAATTCATACGTCCAGAAACAAGTCATGCATTCTGGTTTTACTAGGATTACTTCCCATCCTTGGTCTTGTGGAACATAACCATTATGGCTGTTGATAAGACAGCGTGTTGTAACGTCGTCAAAGGGATGAGGGTTACGTAATGTCCAACAGTCCCGTAACAATCTAAAAACCTCATTTCTTACCCCAATTACCGACTCCGTCACTTGTGGGAACGTTTTGTTTAATAGTTGTAGCCCGATGTTCTTGTTCTCACTTTGGTGAGAAGCGAACATTACTAATCCGTAAGCATAACATGCTTCTTTATGTTGCATGTTAGCCGCTTTTTCTAAATCACGAAGTCCAATATTCGGATATATTGAGTCAAAATAATTTCTTAACCCATTGCGTAAAATAGCATTTGGGTTCCCCGCAATATATGCGTCAAAGTAAACACATCGTAACTTATGGATTTCCCAATGTGATATCCCCCATCTTTCGAACGAAAGCCTTTTATAAACCAAGGCATTCTTGGAACGTTCTTCGAATGTCTTACAAACTGATCTCTCCTTAAATAGTTGTGCCGAAGAATTCTGACCGACTCTAGACAAGATTTCATCAATCATGTCTCCGGGTAGGTCTCTTAAAATATTGGGTTGTCTATCCATTTTGTGTTTTTATACTGTAAAATAGACAAGAGTTAGATTCATAAAAAAAAAATACTTATTAATACAAGCAATTTTTACATATATCATAAAGCATAAGCACACTATATTACATATATTACACCACACGAATACAACTATCTTATTCCGACTCGCTTGTTTCTTCTTCTTCGGTTTTGGTTCGTTTTGCCAAGTTTCTAGGGATATATGATGTTCCCCTAATACGAGCCGTCGTGATCCACATTGGTTTAGAAAAACCTGGTGGTTTAGAGGTTCCCGGGTCATTGTTACAACTTAAGGACTTCGGGGGTTGACGATACATATAAAGTTCATCGGGGTTGGAATTAGATTTCTCTATTTTTATGCCCTTTCCCTTATTATTTTCTTTTGCCTTTTTAAATTCAGTTGGGGTAATTTCTATAACATCATCGGAATTCTCGTCGGAATCCGATTCATCGGAGAATTGGTAATCCTCCCAATATTTTACTTCCTTGGCGGAAACACCATTGACCATAATTAACCTTGGTCGGTTGGTTGAGGATTTTCTTTTACTTAATCGTTTTATTATTTCCCCCACCGGTTCTATTTCTTCATCCGGTTCCGATTCTTCTTCCGGTTCCGATTCTTCTTCCGGTTCCGACTCTTCTTCCGGTTCCTCTTCGGGAACTTGTGAATCAGTCCACGAATCATTCCAATTTACATTTGACTCTTCATTATTATTAGGTGAGTCAATGGGACTTGTTCTAGATGTAGACATCTATTACATAATATCAAACGCGTTAAGAGATTAATATATCACATAATATTCACATGTTAAAAATATATAGTTTCCAACAAAATTTGTTAAGCAATCATTTTTCAAGTAAACACGGTCGAAGTCCAGACTTACTAATGCATCCTAACCAACTCGATAAGACACACTAATGCAAAATTCTGGTTCTCTAAGACCAACGCTCGGATACCAACTGAAATGTCCCGTTCTTATTGATTAAAAACGTTCCATATTAATTGATTTCGTTGCGAGGTTTTGACCTCTATATGAGACGTTTTTCAAAGACTGCATTCATTTTTAAAACAAACCATAACCTTTATTTCATAGATAAAGGTTTTAAAAAGCTTTACGTAGATTATCAAATAATGATAATCTAAAATATCCTGTTTACACACGACCATTACATAATGGTTTACAATACAAATATGTTACAACAAAATAAGTTTCTTGAATGCAGTTTTTACACAATATCATACAAGCATGGACTCCAAATCTCGTCCTTATTTAAGTATGCGACAGCGGAAGCTCTTAATAATCACCTGAGAATAAACATGCTTAAAACGTCAACAAAAATGTTGGTGAGTTATAGGTTTAACCTATATATATCAAATCATAATAATAGACCACAAGATTTCATATTTCAATACACATCCCATACATAGAGATAAAAATCATTCATATGGTGAACACCTGGTAACCGACATTAACAAGATGCATATATAAGAATATCCCCATCATTCCGGGACACCCTTCGGATATGATATAAATTTCGAAGTACTAAAGCATCCGGTACTTTGGATGGGGTTTGTTAGGCCCAATAGATCTATCTTTAGGATTCGCGTCAATTAGGGTGTCTGCTCCCTAATTCTTAGATTACCAGACTTAATAAAAAGGGGCATATTCGATTTCGATAATTCAACCATAGAATGTAGTTTCACGTACTTGTGTCTATTTTGTAAATCATTTATAAAACCTGCATGTATTCTCATCCCAAAAATATTAGATTTTAAAAGTGGGACTATAACTCACTTTCACAGATTTTTTACTTCGTCGGGAAGTAAGACTTGGCCACTGGTTGATTCACGAACCTATAACAATATATACATGTATATCAAAGTATGTTCAAAATATATTTACAACACTTTTAATATATTTTGATGTTTTAAGTTTATTAAGTCAGCTGTCCTCGTTAGTAACCTACAACTAGTTGTCCACAGTTAGATGTACAGAAATAAATCGATAAATATTATCTTGAATCAATCCACGACCCAGTGTATACGTATCTCAGTATTGATCACAACTCAAACTATATATATTTTGGAATCAACCTCAACCCTGTATAGCTAACTCCAACATTCACATATAGAGTGTCTATGGTTGTTCCGAAATATATATAGATGTGTCGACATGATAGGTCAAAACATTGTATACGTGTCTATGGTATCTCAAGATTACATAATATACAATACAAGTTGATTAAGTTATGGTTGGAATAGATTTGTTACCAATTTTCACGTAGCTAAAATGAGAAATATTATCCAATCTTGTTTTACCCATAACTTCTTCATTTTAAATCCGTTTTGAGTGAATCAAATTGCTATGGTTTCATATTGAACTCTATTTTATGAATCTAAACAGAAAAAGTATAAGTTTATAGTCGGAAAAATAAGTTACAAGTCGTTTTTGTAAAGGTAGTCATTTCAGTCGAAAGAACGACGTCTAGATGACCATTTTATAAAACATACTTCCACTTTGAGTTTAACCATAATTTTTGGATATAGTTTCATGTTCATAATAAAAATCATTTTCTCAGAATAACAACTTTTAAATCAAAGTTTATCATAGTTTTTAATTAACTAACCCAAAACAGCCCGCGGTGTTACTACGACGGCGTAAATCCGGTTTTACGGTGTTTTTCGTGTTTCCAGGTTTTAAATCATTAAGTTAGCATATCATATAGATATACAACATGTGTTTAGTTGATTTTAAAAGTCAAGTTAGAAGGATTAACTTTTGTTTGCGAACAAGTTTAGAATTAACTAAACTATGTTCTAGTGATTACAAGTTTAAACCTTCGAATAAGATAGCTTTATATGTATGAATCGAATGATGTTATGAACATCATTACTACCTTAAGTTCCTTGGATAAACCTACTGGAAAAGAGAAAAATGGATCTTGCTTCAATGGATCCTTGGATGGCTCGAAGTTCTTGAAGCAGAATTATGACACGAAAACAAGTTCAAGTAAGATAATCACTTGAAATAAGATTGTTATAGTTATAGAAATTGAACCAAAGTTTGAATATGATTATTACCTTGTATTAGAATGATAACCTACTATAAGAAACAAATATTTCTTGAGGTTGGATGATCACCTTACAAGATTGGAAGTGAGCTAGCAAACTTGAAAGTATTCTTGATTTTATGAAACTAGAACTTTTGGAATTTATGAAGAACACTTAGAACTTGAAGATAGAACTTGAGAGAGATCAATTAGATGAAGAAAATTGAAGAATGAAAGTGTTTGTAGGTGTTTTTAGTCGTTGGTGTATGGATTAGATATAAAGGATATGTAATTTTGTTTTCATGTAAATAAGTCATGAATGATTACTCATATTTTTGTAATTTTATGAGATATTTCATGCTAGTTGCCAAATGATGGTTCCCACATGTGTTAGGTGACTCACATGGGCTGCTAAGAGCTTATAATTGGAGTGTATATACCAATAGTACATACATCTAAAAGCTGTGTATTGTACGAGTACGAATACGGGTGCATACGAGTAGAATTGTTGATGAAACTGGACGAGGATGTAATTGTAAGCATTTTTGTTAAGTAGAAGTATTTTGATAAGTGTATTGAAGTCTTTCAAAAGTGTATAAATACATATTAAAACACTACATGTATATACATTTTAACTGAGTCGTTAAGTCATCGTTAGTCGTTACATGTAAATGTTGTTTTGAAACCTTTAGGTTAACGATCTTGTTAAATGTTGTTAACCCAATGTTTATAATATCAAAAGAGATTTTAAATTATTATATTATCATGATATTATGATGTACGAATATCTCTTAATATGATATATATACATTAAATGTCGTTACAACGATAATCGTTACATATATGTCTCGTTTCAAAATCATTAAGTTAGTAGTCTTGTTTTTACATATGTAGTTCATTGTTAATATACTTAATGATATGTTTACTTATCATAATATCATGTTAACTATATATATAACCATATATATGTCATCATATAGTTTTTACAAGTTTTAACGTTCGTGAATCACCGGTCAACTTGGGTGGTCAATTGTCTATATGAAACCTATTTCAATTAATCAAGTCTTAACAAGTTTGATTTCTTAACATGTTGGAAACATTTAATCATGTAAATATCAATCTCAATTAATATATATATAAACATGGAAAAGTTCGGGTCACTACAATTCACGAACCTATAACAAATATGTACATATATATCAAAGTATGTCCAAAATATATTTACAACATTTTTAATACGTTTTAATGTTTTAAGTTTATTAAGTCAGCTGTCCTCGTTAGTAACCTACAACTAGTTGTCCATAGTTAGATGTACAGAAATAAATCGATATATATATTATCTTGGATCAATCCACGACCCAGTGTATACACGTCTCAGGCTAGATCACAACTCAAAGTATATATATTTTTGGAATCAACCTCAACCCTGTATAGCTAACTCCAACATTACTGCATATAGAGTGTCTATAGTTGATCCAAATAATATATATACATGGGTCGATATGATATGTCAAAACATTTGCATACGTGTCTATGGTATCCCAAGATTACATAATATATTAGAATACATATATAATACAATATAAGTTAGCTAGGATATGGTTTGTATAGAATTGTTACAATATTTCCCGTAGCTACAACAATCAAAAAAATATCCAATCTTGTTTTACCCATAACTTCTTCGTTTTAAATCCGTTTTGAGTGAATCAAATTGCTATGGTTTCATATTGAACTATATTTTATGAATCTAAACAGAAAAAGTATAGGTTTATAGCCTTAAATAAGAGTTACAAGTCATTTTTGTAAAGGTAGTCATTTCGGTCGAAAGAACGACGTCTAGATGACCATTTTGGAAAACATACTTCCACTTTGAGTTTAACCATGATTTTTGGATATAGTTTCATGTTCATAAGAAAAATCATTTTCCCAGAAGAACAACTTTTAAATCAAATTTTATCATAGTTTTTAATTAACTAACCCAAAACAGCCCGCGATGTTACTACGACGGCGTATATCCGGTTTTACGGTGTTTTTCGTGTTTCCAGGTTTTAAATCTTTAAGTTAGCATATCATATAGATATAGAACATGTCTCTAGTTGATTTTAAAAGTCAAGTTAGAAGGATTAACTTTTGGTTGCGAACAAGTTTAGAATTAACTAAACTATGTTCTAGTGATTACAAGTTTAAATCTTCGAATAAGGTAGTTTTATATATATGAATCGAATGATGTTATGAACATCATTACTACCTCAAGTTTTGTGGATAAAGCTACTAGAAATGAGAAAAATAGATCTAGCTTCAAAGTATCCTTGGATGGCTTGAAAGTTCTTGAAGCAAAATCATGACATGAAAACAAGTTCAAGTAAGATTTCCACTCGAAATAAGATTGTTAAAGTTATAGAAATTGAATAAAAGTTTAAATACGTGATGTTTAAAGCTAAGGGGTATAAAATACTATTAATTTTTAGCAGGAAATACTATTAAATACGATACAATTTTACACAAGATATTTATTTATTTAGAGAATGGATATACTTAAACCTTGCTACAACACTTATAGGCAGTGTACCTAATTGTACAGTAGTGTAGTTTTTAGTAAGTCCGGTTCGTTCCACAGGGAAAATCTTTAAACAAAGCTTAACGCTATATTAGTTTACTTTTATAAAAATACAAATATATATATAAATAATATTATTATTTTAAAGGGGGGTTTTTACCGTTTAATGACCGGTTTGTCGATTTTAAAACTTTAGTCGCAGTTAAAACCAAATGTAAAATAATAAATAAATACAAGACTTAAATTAAAGCGTAAAGTAAATAACGATAATGAAATTGCGATAAATAAAAGTGCGATAAAATAAACTTGCGATAATTAAAAAGTACGAAAATTAAAGTGCAATTAAATACAATAACAATAAATAAAATGCGATAATTAGAAGTGCAATTAAATATAAAATAAAGGAAATAAAATATGAAATAAAAGAATTATGCTTATTTAAACTTCCGTAATCATGATGGTTGACGTGTTGATTTTTAGTTTATTCCCATGGGTTAATTGTCCTTTGTCCTGGATTATTTAATATGTCCGTCTAGTTTTTGTCCATAACAGTCCATCAGTCATAAATATAAAGTGCGAGTGTCCTCGTCAAATTATCCTTATTCCCGAAGTCAAATATTCCAACTAATTGGGGATTCGAATTGTAACAAGGTTTTAATACTTTGTTTAATGAATACACCAGGTTATCGACTGCGTGTAAACCAAGGTTTTACTACTTTGTTAACAATTACACCAATTACCCTTGAATGTAATTCACCCCTGTTTCAACAAGCCTATTAACTATTAATCCAGTTCCGTATCCGGTAAAATGAATAATTATTGGTATTTATAGATATCCTGCCCACCGTACCCAGTCAAGCGTATGTGGTTATATATAAATACGTCGAATTATAAGTTTGTATATTAAATTAACAAGGTATTGTTTAGTTAATATAAAACCCATTAATAGCCCATAGTCTAATTTCCACAAGTGTCGTTCTTTTATCCAAACCCCAATTATGGTACAAAGCCCAATTACCCAATTTTAGTAATTAGCCCAACATCATGATTACTTCGGATTAAATAAGCATAATAATAACTTAGCTACGAGACATTAATGTAAAAAGGTTGAACATAACTTACAATGATTAAAAATAGCGTAGTGTTACACGGACAGAATTTCGACTTACACCTTTACAACTTTCGCTAACATACCCTTATTATTAGGATTAAAATTAAAATTAAAATTAAAATATAAATTATAAATATAAATATTATGTATATAGATAGAGAGATGGATGGATATTGGATGATTTTTGCGATCAGAATTCGTTTGCTTTTATAGGGAGTTTCAGTTTTTGGGGCTCCGCGACTCGCGGCATTTTTGCTCTTCAAACTCCGCGAGTCGCGGAGTTTGAAATTCCAGCTCACTCCAAATTGGATCTTAGTCTGCCGACGGTTTATTATATAATATAATATATATATATAATTTATATAATTAATTATATATTATATTATATTTATATACATAGTTAACTTGTAATTTTTAGTCCGTTGCGTCGAGCGTTGAGAGTTGACTCTGGTCCCGGTTCCGAATTTTCGAACGTCCTTGTGTACTATTTTATATCTTGTACTTTGCGTTTTGAATCTTGTACTCTTGTAATTTCGAGACGTTTCTTATCAATAATTGGAACCTCTTTGATTGTATTTTGTACTTTTGAGCTTTTTGGTCGTTTGCGTCTTCAATTCGTCGAATCTGTCTTTTGTCTTCACCTTTTAATATTTAAACGAATATCACTTGTAAATAGAACAATTGCAACTAAAAGCTTGTCTTTCTTGGGGAATAATGCTATGAAATATATGTTCGTTTTTAGCATTATCAAATATTCCCACACTTGAGCATTGCTTGTCCTCAAGCAATATCGTCTTGAAATACTAGAATCACTTCTTTATTCTTCACACTTTGTACATCAGTGATTTCTATACGGCGGTATAAACAATGGTAGTAACGATATGGTTTACAGTCCCACATGACTATAAAAATTTAGATCTATTAAGGAAATTGGATCTTTATGAAAACATTTGATCTTTTGAAAATTAAATCTAGTTTTTACCCTAGATAAGTTTTCCGGAATAACCCTTCGCCGGTGTTTGCAAAATATTTTTGTGGGCTTGGTGGGTTTCAGATTTGAAAATTTTAGCTCAAAACTTGCGGTTTTGTGTCACCCATTTGCTAACCTTGTATTTGGAAAGCAACACGTCCAGTTTACTTGTCCCGTATATTACCTTTCGGTAAACTACCGTCCGGTTGTAAAGGAAAGCGTTGAACAAGCAACTGTTAAGGCAATGTCCCCTGACATGCTTATAATTATGGTCTATAACGTGTCGGACGCAATTACTATCCTTTGTAGGAGCAATAGTAAAGCTCACCCTTATAATTTGTCGGTCTGGCACAAGGTCCTGTCTTTGACCACTATTCAACCACCGTTCTTACGGTTGACACCCGATTTGGTTCAGGTGACCTAATGAATTCCAGGTGAATTCCTAGGATTTTACGTTCAATGGTAATGAACGCATTGAAAATGGGTTTTTAGAAAACAAATCGGTTTGTAATTTTATCAAAATATTTTCTCGTTCAAGCTCGAGTTTAGATATCATTGAATTCCATGAGTTTGAATTCTCAATCTTTAAGGTCAATCTCTAGGATTGAGTAAAATTAGGCTTAAAAGCTGATTTTTAATCTTTAAGGAGATTATCCTTTCTGGGGATCTGATTCATTAGTCTTATCCAGCTAATTTGCACGGTGCCCTCCTCATTTTACAAGACAGATCCTCTCATGGTTAGGATAAGTTTGACCACTTGGCGACCCTATTTGATGCTGAGGTCCGTGGATTTCCTGCTGATTTTAGTGTTGACTTTTCTAGATTTTTCGTCAACCTACAGTTGGTCTGGACGACAACTTCCTGACCTAAATTAAGAAGCGCGTTTCTTTTTCAGAAGACTTTACTTCCTTTTAATGATGGAATTGATTCATCGTGTAGATCCATCTCTTCTTTTCTTTCATCGGGTAAAACAGTTTAGTTTAGTCCAAAGCAAAAGTATTTTCAGTTATTTGTACAAAAATATGTGACATATGTTTTGAATAACTTGGAGAATTTTCCCACACTTGGCTTTTATTTTTCTTTTTATTGTCCTCTATTCCATTTTAAATGAATTTTAACATTTTGGTTTGTTTCTCAATTTATGTCCTTTCCGAGGTAACAATAATTTCGGTGTTAAAACCTAGTTTTATCGTTCATAAATATGTATAAACATGATTTTGAGTTCATTTAATTGAAATTTTTGAAAAATTTTACTAGAATTGGGTAGTCAGTATATAAGACTAGGGCTGTTCTTTATTATCAGAGAGCACTAGATTCTAATACAACTACTGCTTTACTAGTATTTTTAATGGTAACCCAGTGTTTAAGATAAAAATTTTAAAATCCGAAAGAATTTAACCCCTTCCCACACTTAAGATCTTGCAATGCCCTCATTTGCAAGAAATCAGTAACAATTTTAATTATTGAGGGTGATTTGTGTGAAAATGATTAAATTTTACCAAAGTTTCCAAACATATGTGTGTTTGCTTGCTGAATGATAAATGGTGCATATCATATGTTCATTCCGTCTTGTTGTTATTTCACATATATTTTGCATCTTGTCGTCAAAATTAGTTGCTTTTGCTGAACTTAATGCCAGTCTTTGAAAATGCGTTGTTTTACCCTGTTGTGTACATAAGATAAACTGCAAACATATATACATATTTTTGAAGTTTGGTATATTACCCCACATTCAAAAATTATTAAAATCTAAGAATAAAAGTTAGAAAATTATAACAACTATTACAATATTAACATAAGTATTAAACGTATCAACATTACAAATTACAAAATAAATAAAAAACTAAGTAGACTAGGGATGATACTGATACCAGTAGGGGTTCCATGCATAACCATAGGTGCTATAAAATGCTTCGGCTGGGTTATACGTAGGATACGGTGGTTGAATCTCTATAGATCAGGGAGGGAATATGGGCTTTGTAGTAGGAATATAGTTTCTACCTATATGTTGGCAATAAGCTATGATTTGGTTTTGATGAACTTGCCAATCTTCAAATGCTCTATGTCTAGCATTTTCGTACTCCTGTGAAGCTATAAACCTTTGCATTTCTTGCATTTCATTTCCCCCTCCTACATTACCTTGCTGTTGGTTTCTCTCAACCTGTGGATGTCTACCATGGTATTATACTGCGGCGTTATTTCGCCTCTTCAAAACTTTCGCACCATGGTATACATTTAAACCTATTGTATCGCGGGGTTCTGGTTCTTTGACTAATAATCCCCCCCGACTTATATCCACACCGAGATATTCAGCAATCAAAGTAATAAATATACCACCTCCTATTATGCTATGTGGTCTCATCTCCCTAACCATAGCTGATAAATAATAACCCACACAATAAGGTATAGTTACAGCGCTTTGTGGGTCTCGAATACACATATGGTAAAACAAATCCTGTTCATTTACCTTTTCCTTGTTCTTACCTCTTTGTGTAATCGAATTAGCTAAAAACCTATGAATTACTCTTAATTCAGCTCTATCTATATCCAAATAAGAGTAATTCCCCCATTTGAATCGGTGATGGCTTGTCATTTGACTCCATACACCATGTGTATCAAAATTTTCATCTATCTTTCTACCATTTAGTATCAACCCTCTACAATCGGCAGATGCTAACTCCTCAGGCGTATATATACGTAAAGCCTGAGCCATGTCTATTAAAGACATGTGGCGCATCGAACCTCCTAACAAAAATCTAAGAAAAGATCGATCGGTTAAACTAGCTACCCGATCGTTTAATTCTATACTACACAACAATTCTTCACACCATACTTTATATACAGGTCTACGCATGGTGAATAAACGTACCCAGTCGTTAAAAGTAGAATTACCATACCTCTGTGCAAGTAATTCCCTAATTGGCCCGACCAATTCTACAGCTTCTAATGGTCCCCATTCTATGACTCTAGGTACCTCAACAACTTTAGAATGAAGAGTATGCAAACCACTTTGGTATTTTGGATAATCTATCCAAAGTCTGTCAAATCTCAGGTTTGGGTGAAAATCTTCCAAGTGCATATCAGAAAATGTCATGACTGGATGAGATATATCTTGTTTGTAGTAGTTATCCACCTCCTGTTGTTCCACATTTTCAGCAGGAGCATTGCGAGCTTGGGATGAAGATTCACCCCTTTCAGTCTGCAAAACACATCAAACACAATTTTTGTGCATCCAAATATGCATTAGTGTCAGCAAAATCATCAATTAAAATAATTACAATGACATGATCAATTTATATCAAACTTAAGCTCATTTTCATATTTTCATCAAATCTACACTTTTTCAAATAAGCATATACGAAAATGTTCGCCAAGTTCATAAGCATTCAACTCAAATAACATGTCAAAATAATCATTACTAGCAATTAAACAAGTTTCAAATGGCATTATCTTTCAAAAATCAAGTTCATGAATTTTAGACTTTAAAAAGTCCACTTTAATTCTCAAAATCATGTTTAGGCTCAAAGTTTGGATCATTTAACTACCTAAACATGTTACACTACTTAATTTAGCAACAATTCATGACAAAAATCGGACATAACCTGTTTATATCAAAAAGCCCCAAATTTGCTCAAGAACACAAACCCTAGATTACTCAAAATTTGAAATTTAAGGCTTCTAATCATGTTAAATAGCATCAATCTAGGTTATACAAGCATAATACATAAACAATTTAAGCATAATTACACTAAAAAGCATCAAAATCAAATTGGGTATAAAATTGCTCAAGAACACAAATTATCGGATTAAATGGTGTTTAGGTGTAGAAATTTACCGTTTTTCTTGAGTAATTCCTTGATAGCATCCTTCTTAACATGATTTTAGTAAAAGATTTGATGATTAACGGTTAAAAATTGTGATTTTGGGGTGTTTTCTCGGGTTTTTGCGCAGTATTTTCGGGTTTATTTCGCAGGTTTTGTGGGTGTTGGGTTGGGGACTGATCAGTTTGATCAGTATATTTTTTTCTGGATTTTTCATCCTCCGCGAGTCGCGGTGGATTTCCCTTTCAAACTCCGCGAGTTGCGGAGTTTGTATTTTTTTTTTATATATATCTTATACTAATTAAAACAATAAAGTAATTAATTTTAAAATTTTGTTTGCCTTGTTATTTAGGACGAGATCGTTTCGGATCGATGTCCTAGTCCGTCCCTCGACAAAATTTTAAAATTTGTCTTTTTGTAGCGATTGTTTTAAAAGCTAAGATTTTTGGGGTTTTTTAATGTTTTTGGCATACTTTAATTCAATAAGATTAAAAATAATGATAATAAAAGTTCTCGTCCCTCCCTTGGTTAAAGCAATTTCGGTTCAAAGACCTAGTCTTCAACTTACGGCGAATTTTAAAAATTATATTTTTAACTTAATGAGATAAAGTAAATTTTTGTTTTTAAATTCACACAATTTAAATATAAAATTCAAAATTAATATTAAAAATTCACACCAAACTTAAAATTTGAAATGCATAAAATTAAAAATTCATATTTTAAAAATTAAAAATTCACACCAAACTTAATTTAAAAATTCATATTATAAATTCACATCAAACTTATATTAATTTTTCAAATATTTACAATTTTAAATATATTGATTTTACAAAGTTTACAATATTAATTTAAGATTTATATATTAATTTTAAAAACATGGTAAAAATAAAATTAAAAACCTTTTTGGCTTTTTATCTCACTTTAATCAATCAAATATTATCAAAAATATGCGCCCCTCTTTTCGGTAAAGTAATTTCGGTTCCAAGACCTAATTTAACTCATGACGAATTTTTGAAATATTTTCGGTTGATTGATTAAAGATATTTATAGCTTAAGAATAAACGTTAAATTTCGCAGTGATGTAATAAATTTTTGAATGATATCAATAATTTCGATCGCCAAACCTAATTTTATTCAATACCAATTTAATACTTTATAGCGAACAAATTAGCGTTTATTATCAAAAGGTTAAAAATAAAAATAAAAAAATAAATACTGTACAAACATACCTGTGAAATAGATTTCTTAGTTATATGATCTATCCCATTCATAAGATAGTCGGTTTAATTGGTTTTCCATGGCTACATAGGCGTAACCTCGAGCATTCAGTGTCTTTTCTTCTAAACATATGAACGGTCCGTCTCTGCATAAAGTAACAAATTCGGTATTTGAATAGGTTTGATTATTTGAACATTTACCTCCATGTGACCATTTTCCGCATTTGTGACATCTTTCTAGGTGTCGTGCTCTTCTTTTCGCTGCGGATTTTGATTTTCCTTTACCAAATTGTAACTTATTATCTTCGCATCTGGATTCTTTTCTAACTCCGTCCAATCTTTCTCTGATTACTGATACTATTTCACTCGGAAGTGTGTCATTATTACGTTTAGTGATCAAAGCGTGTAGCATTAGACCATGGTTTAGTTCACAGGCAGTCTTCATTTCCTAAAAAAAATAAAAATTCAGAATGGGGGGAGAAGACTAGTTCTTTAGGGTCTGCTAGGGAAAGACCATTCGGGTTCCATTTTCGAGAACTACACGAAAACAGACAATCTAACTCTAACATAAATACATATTATCCTTAAAAGACTTGATTCTCCCCACACTTAGTTAGCTGTGGTGTCGAAATTGTGATTAACTTCATTGTCTTCTTCCATCGGACCATGTATGTAATGTTTAACTCTGTGACCATTAACTTTAAATTCAATCCCATTTGAATTTATTAATTCTATCGTTCCGTATGGGAAAACTCTTTTGACTATGAATGGTCCAGACCGTCTTGATTTCAATTTTCCAGAAAATAGCTTGAATCGTGAATTGAAAAAAAGAACTCTGTCTTCTTCTTTAAATTCTTTTGAACTTCTGATTCTTTTATCATGCCATTTCTTCATTCTTTCTTTATAGATTAACGAATTTTCGTATGCTTCATGTCTTAATTCTTCTAATTCGTTTAGTTGACTTAATCGTAGACGTCCGGCTTCATGTAAATCAAGATTACATGTCTTCAAAGCCCAAAATGCTTTGTGCTCAATTTCTACTGGAAGATGACATGCTTTTCCATAAACAAGTCTAAAAGGTGTGGTTCCAATTGGAGTTTTGTAGGCTGTTCTAAAAGCCCATAGTGCATCCTCCAATTTAATGGACCATTCCTTCGGATTTGATCCTACGGTTTTCTCTAGAATACGTTTTAAAGCTCGGTTGGTATTTTCAACTTGTCCACTTGTTTGTGGATGATATGCGGTAGAGATTTTATGAGTTACTCCATATCTTTTAAGAACTTTTTCAAGTTGATTATTATAGAAATGAGTACCCCGATCACTTATTAAAGCTTTCGGTGTTCCAAACCTTGCAAAAAGACGTTTTAAAAAGTTGACTACAACTCGTGCGTCATTAGTTGGGAGAGCTTGTGCTTCCGCCCATTTAGATACATAATCAATGGCAACGAGAATATATAGATTATTATGAGATTTTGGAAATGGACCCATAAAGTCAATACCCCAAATGTTAAATACTTCACATACTTGTATGACATTTTGTGGCATTTCATCACGTTGACTTATTTTTCCGGCCCTTTAACAAGCATCACAGGATTTGCAAAGAAGGTGTGCGTCTTTGTAAATTGTAGGCTAATAGAATCCAGCTTCATAAACTTTTCTTGCTATTAGTTGAGGCCCATAATGCCCTCCTGTTGGTCCTGTGTGACAATGGTTAAATATTTTACTGGCTTCATCTCCGAATACACATCGGCGTATTATTCCATCGGGACAACTTTTAAACAGATGTGGATCTTACCAAAAATAGTGTTTTATATCACTGAAGAATTTCTTTCATTTTTGATACGATAATCCTTTTTCAAGTAATCCACATACTAAATAGTTTGCATAGTCTGCAAACCATGGGATTTCATTATAATCTATCTTCAATAGATATTCATCAGGAAAGTTGTCTTGTATGGCCGATTCATTTAGAACTTCTAATTCGGGATTTTCAAGACGAGAAAGATGATCAACGGCGAGATTTTCTGCTCCTTTTTTATCTCGGATTTCAATATCAAACTCTTGTAAGAGTAAGATCCAACGGATTAATCTTGGTTTAGCATCTTGTTTCGAAAATAGGTATCTAAGAGCAGAATGGTCGGTATAGACTACCGTTTTTGCTAGAACGAGATATGATCGAAATTTGTCAAAAGCAAAGACAATAGCAAGGAGTTCTTTTTCAGTAGTTGTATAGTTCGTTTGTGCTCCTTGTAACGTCTTACTAGCATAATATATAGGTTGAAATCGTTTTTCAATCCTTTATCCTAAAACGGCTCCCATTGCAAAATCACTTGCATCGCACATTAGTTCAAATAGTAGATTCCAATTTGGTGTTATCATGATCGGCGCATTAGTAAGTTTCTCTTTAAGAATATTAAAAGATTTGATACATTCATCTGAAAAGATGAATGGAGCATCCTTTTCTAGGAGTTTATTCATAGAAATGGCAATTTTAGAAAAATCTTTTATGAAACGTCGATAAAAACCGGCATGCCCTAGAAAACTCCTAACTCCTCTAACATTGGTGGGATGTGGAAGTTTAGCAATTACATCTACTTTAGCTCTATCCACTTCAATTCCTTCTTTTGAAATTTTATGACCAAGAACGATGCCTTATTTAACCATAAAATGGCATTTCTCCCAATTAAGAACTAGATTTGATTGTTCGCATCTAATAAGCATTCGTTCCAGATTAACTAGACATGATTCAAATGTATCACCGAAAACTGAAAAGTCATCCATGAAAACTTCCATGCATTCTTCTATCATGTCGTGAAAAATCGCCATCATACACCTTTGAAAGGTTGCAGGGGCGTTGCAAAGTCCAAATGGCATGCGTTTGTAAGCAAAAGTACCATAAGGGCACGTGAATGTGGTTTTCTCTTGATCTTCGGGTGCTATTGGAATTTGAAAATATCCGGAAAATTCATCTAGAAAACAATAGTAACTATTTTTGGCTAATCTTTCCAACATTTGATCTATGAAAGGTAAGGGAAAGTGATCTTTTCTGGTGGCGTCATTTAATTTTCTATAATCAATACATACACGCCATCCTGTTACAGTCCTAGTAGGAATAAGCTCATTTTTTTCATTTATAATGACAGTCATGCCACCCTTCTTAGGCACGCATTGAACTGGGCTTACCCATGGACTATCAGAGATTGGATAAATTAGACCTGCATCTAGCAGTTTAATAATCTCTTTCTTAACTACATCTTGCATATTAGGATTTAGTCTTCGTTGGCGTTGCACATACGTTTTATGACCTTCTTCCATAAGGATTTTATGTGTGCAATACGAAGGACTTATTCCTTTAATATCATGAATCTTCCATGCAATGGCTGGTTTATGAGCTTTCAACACAGAAATGAGTTGTGATTTCTCATTTTCAGTAAGAGAAGACGATATTATTACAGGTAATTCAGATTCACCATGTAAATAAGCGTATTCCAAATGGTTTGGAAGTGGCTTTAACTCTAATTTCGGAGGTTCTTCTATCGATGATTTGTATCGATATCTGTCTTCTTCTTTTAGCATTTGAATTTCTTCTGTTGTTGGTTCATATCCATTAGCTATTAGTGTATCTAACATTTCAGCTTTATCAATTTGTTCTGTTCCTTCTCCTAAAGAACATTCTCCTGTTCCTTGTAATTCTGGAAATTCTTCTAATAATTCTGCATGTGCATCTATAGTTTGAATATAATAACATGTATCATCTGCAGATTGTGGTTGTTGCATTGCTCTATCAACTGAAAAGGTAACACTCTCATCCTCTATACTTAGGGTCAATTTCTTATCGAACACGTCTATCATTGCTTTAGCCGTATTTAAGAATGGTCTTCCTAATATGAGAGGAACTTGATAATCTTCTTCCATGTCCAGAACAACAAAATCTACTGGAAATACTAAAGTACCAACTTTAACTAGCATATTCTCCATTATCCCTCTAGGATATTTTATTGATCTATCGGCTAGTTGTATGCTTATTCTTGTTGGTTTCAATTCTCCAAGGTCTAGTTTAGCGTATAGTGAATACGACATTAAATTTATACTAGCACCTAAGTCTGCCAATGCTTCTATTGAACTAAGACTACCCAGAAAACATGGAATTGTGAAACTTCCTAGATCAGATAATTTTTCTGGTATCTTATTCAACAGCACTGCTGAACAATTAGCGTTCATAGTAACAGCCGAGAGTTCTTCCATTTTCTTTCTATTTGAGATTAGATCTTTCAAGAATTTAGCATATCTAGGCATTCCTGAAATCATATCAATTTAGCATATCGGCTTCAAGTTTCTCTTTCTTCATTTTACTCGGGTAAGGAAGTGGTGGTTGGTATGGTTTAACATAAGGTTTAGCCTTAACTGTGTTATCTTCATTAACCTTTTCAACTACCGGTTCTTTTTCCTTATCTTGATCAGGTTGTGGTTCTTGTGAAGTAGGAATAGCTTCATCAGAAGTTACAAGTATTTCAGGTGGTTTAAGTGTTGTACCACTTCTTGTGGTAATGGCTTTAGCTGTTTCATTCCGGGGGTTAGCATTTGTATCACTAGGTAGACTTCCCGGTTTTCTTTCACCTATTAACCTTGCTAGGTTACTTACTTCTTGTTCCAGATTTTGAATAGAAGCTTGTTGATTTCTAAATGCTTGAGCATTTTGTTCATTAGTTTGTTTCTGAGATGTGAAAAACTGCGTTTGAGTTTCAACTAGCTTCTTCATCATATCTTCTAAATTCGGCTTTTTATCATCGGTTTGTTGTGGTGGTTTGTTTTGAAAATTAGGTCTTTGCTGGTTGTAAGTATTATTGGATACTTGTTGATTGCTAGGACCTTGTTGGTTGTTGTATGGAATATTTCGGTTATAATTCTGGTTTTGATTATAAATCGGTCTTGGCGGTTGATAATTATTCTGATAATTATTTCCAGGCCTTTGGTTTATGTATGAAATATTCTCTCTTTGTTCCATTGTTAATTCAATACTGAGACAATCTTTTGTCAAATGTGGTCCTCCACACTGCTCACAACTAATTCGTATTGAGTGAATATCTTTAGTCATCTTTTCCATTCGTCTCTCGACAACATCTATCTTTGCGGAAATGGAATCTAAGTCATGGCTAGAATCGGCTCTAGCTGCTTTAGATGATCTAACGATGTCTTTTTCTTGGTGCCACTCATGTGAGTGGGAAGCAGTGTTATCAATAATTTTGTAAGCATCAGTTTCGGTTTTCTTCATAATAGAACCACCAGCTGCTATATCTATGTCTTTCCTTGTAGTGATGTCGCATCCTTGGTAGAATATTGGTACTACCTGACAGGTGTCTAAACCATGTTGCGGACATCCTCTTAATAACTTTCCAAATCTTGTCCACGCCTCATATAGAGTTTCATTTGGCTTCTGTGTAAACGTAACAATTTCTGCTTGAAGTCTTACGGCTTTAGATGCAGGACAGAATTGTTTAAGAAATTTTTCAACTAAAACATCCCATATATCGATCGCCCCTTTAGGTAACGATTCCAACCAATCTTTGGTTTCTCCCTTTAAAGTCCAGGGAAATAACATGAGATATATCTGTTCATCCTTCACTTCTCGGATTTTAAATAGTGTGCAGATCCTATTAAAGGTACGTAGATGTTCATTTGGATCTTCCTTCGGCGCACCACTAAATTGGCATTGATTAGTCACCATGTGTAGAATTTGTCCTTTGATTTCATAATCTGGCGCATTAATGTCTGGATGAGTAATTGCGTGACCTTGGCCAGTGCGTTTAGCTCTCATTCAGTCTTCCATACTTAATGGTTCTGTTACTTCCATAATTGAATTTGTTGAATCGGAATCACTAGAGGATTCTGATTTAATGGTTCGTTTCTCAACAATCTCTGTTTGAATGATTGGTGGTTCCGGAGGAAAATTTAATGGTTCAGGATCTATGAATCGTCCCTGAATATTCTCCGGATTCTCAATTGTGAGGTCGGGTTCAAAAAATGGATTATCGGAAATTTGAACTGGAGTACTTGGTCGACTGGATGACGATTCTAAAGAAAAATCAACGGCAGTAATATTTGCTAAATGTCTTGATCTAGTTACAGGTGGTGAACGTACAAAAGGTGGTGAACGTCTTGCTCGGTGCATTCACTGAATATCCTATTAGTTTTTAAAAGGAAAGAAAAATTATAATAAGTTATCCAATCAATAGACTTTTCTGATTTTGCCCACGTTTTGAATAGCCAAAAGATGCAGCAGAGGGGCAGGATTCGTTTGGTCTCAATATAATTGAGGACTGTTTGGCTCCAATAACCCGGTCCACGTACAAATCCAACTATTACTACGAACCAAAAAATTTTGATGTCTATCAATTTAACTACTTAAAATAAATTTTCGTAATTTTAAGAAATTTAGATAAGAAGTAGAAAAAATTCTAAGTCCTAAAAACTAGAATGACGAGAAATAAGAAAGAAAAAGAGCGCGTAGGAAAAAGGTCGAAAAAGAAAAATGGTTGAAAAATAAAAGGTGACGGAAAAATAAAAGAAACTTATAAAACTTAAAAACACTTGACTAACCTAACCTTATTACTACAACTAACTTAAAATTATAATCGCAAATTGAGATTACTAATTGGAATGATAATTGATACATAGGTAAAAGTCGTCTAAAAATATTAAAGCTTACAGGAAAAACTAAATCCCAAATGGAAATAACTTAAAAAGAAACTAAAACTTAAAAAGGCGTCGCAAAATTCTAAAGTACCTAAATCTTAGTCTAAAGAAAAAGCACTTAAGGAATTCTACGGCAAAGCCTAAAAATTTAGAAGTAAAAATAACTATGGCAAAAACTATGAATTAAAACTAAATATGAGCGAAAAATACAAATATTACGCTAAAACAATTAAAAAGGGACAAAATATAAAAATATACAAAAAGTTGTAAAAAGTTACAAATTTTTATAAAAATATTATTTTTATATTATTTATTTATTAAAACTATTAATTTTATATTTTATTTAAACTAATTTAACTAAATAAAACAAATAAATAAAAACTAAACTAAACAATATAATATAAATAAACTAATTAGGGTTTAAAATTAATTAAAATTAATAAAACCCGTAATTAATGCGAATTAGGGTTCCTGTGTACCCGTGTCAGGTCTGCTCCGCGAGTCGCGGTATTCGATGCTTCAAACTCCGCGAGTCGCGGGGTTTCAAAATTCAACTCAGGTACAGTTTTGAAATTCGACGCGTTTTTCTTTTTATTTTTTTATTTTATATTTTCTGTTTTATATTTTTTGTTTTAAAATCTAAAATATTTATATAATAAAAACTTATATTTAAAAACTAGAATAAAAATAGAACTACTTTATAATTTTATAAATAAAAATCTTAAAACTAGATTTATATATATATATATATATATATATATATATTTTTTCGGTTTTTTTTTATGTTTTAAATAAAAACAAAATATTTAATAAAACTTATATTTTTATAAAATAAAAATAAAGAAACTTTATAAAACTTAAATATTTAACAAACTCTTAAAAATATTTATATTTTTGTTTTCTTTTTATATTTTCGAATAATTAAAAACGTATTTTTTTTAAAAAAACGTATTTTTATAAAAGTAAACTAAAAATCTTTTTTTTTTGTAATTAGCGTTGCGCTTCCGGCTTTTAAGCTAGATTGTTCCCCGGCAGCGGCGCCAAAAATACTTGATGTTTAAAGCTAAGGGGTATAAAATACTATTAATTTTTAACAGGAAATACTATTAAATACGATACAATATTACACAAGATATTTATTTATTTAGAGAATGGATATACTTAAACCTTGCTACAACACTTATAGGCAGTGTACCTAATCATACAGTAGTGTAGTTTTTAGTAAGTCCGGTTCGTTCCACAGGGAAAATCTTTAAACAAAGCTTAACGCTATATTAGTTTACTTTTATAAAAATACAAATATATATATATAAATAATATTATTATTTTAAAGGGGGGTTTTTACCGTTTAATGACCGGTTTGTCGATTTTAAAACTTTAGTCGCAGTTAAAACCAAATGTAAAATAATAAATAAATACAAGACTTAAATTAAAGCGTAAAGTAAATAACGATAATGAAATTGCGATAAATAAAAGTGCGATAAAATAAACTTGCGATAATTAAAAAGTACGAAAATTAAAGTGCAATTAAATACAATAACAATAAATAAAATGCGATAATTAGAAGTGCAATTAAATATAAAATAAAGGAAATAAAATATGAAATAAAAGAATTATGCTTATTTAAACTTCCGTAATCATGATGGTTGACGTGTTGATTTTTAGTTTATTCCCATGGGTTAATTGTCCTTTGTCCTGGATTATTTAATATGTCCGTCTGGTTTTTGTCCATAACAGTCCATCAGTCATAAATATAAAGTGCGAGTGTCCTCGTCAAATTATCCTTATTCCCGAAGTCAAATATTCCAACTAATTGGGGATTCGAATTGTAACAAGGTTTTAATACTTTGTTTAATGAATACACCAGGTTATCGACTGCGTGTAAACCAAGGTTTTACTACTTTGTTAACAATTACACCAATTACCCTTGAATGTAATTCACCCCTGTTTCAACAAGCCTATTAACTATTAATCCAGTTCCGTATCCGGTAAAATGAATAATTATTGGTATTTATAGATATCCTGCCCACCGTACCCAGTCAAGCGTATGTGGTTATATATAAATACGTCGAATTATAAGTTTGTATATTAAATTAACAAGGTATTGTTTAGTTAATATAAAACCCATTAATAGCCCATAGTCTAATTTCCACAAGTGTCGTTCTTTTATCCAAACCCCAATTATGGTACAAAGCCCAATTACCCAATTTTAGTAATTAGCCCAACATCATGATTACTTCGGATTAAATAAGCATAATAATAACTTAGCTACGAGACATTAATGTAAAAAGGTTGAACATAACTTACAATGATTAAAAATAGCGTAGCGTTACACGGACAGAATTTCGACTTACACCTTTACAACTTTCGCTAACATACCCTTATAATTAGGATTAAAATTAAAATTAAAATTAAAATATAAATATTACGTATATAGATAGAGTGATGGATGGATATTGGATGATTTTTGTGATCAGAATTCGTTTGCTTTTATAGGGAGTTTCAGTTTTTGGGGCTCCGCGACTCGCGGCATTTTTGCTCTTCAAACTCCGCGAGTCGCGGAGTTTGAAATTCCAGCTCACTCCAAATTGGATCTTAGTCTGCCGACGGTTTATTATATAATATATATATATATATATATATATATATATATATATATATATATATATATATATATATATATATATATATATATATATATATATATATATATATATATATATATATATATATATATATATATATATATATATATATATATATATATATATATATATATATATAATTTATATAATTAATTATATATTATATTATATTTATATACATAGTTAACTTGTAATTTTTAGTCCATTGCGTCGAGCGTTGAGAGTTGACTCTGGTCCCGGTTCCGAATTTTCGAACGTCCTTGCGTACTATTTTATATCTTGTACTTTGCGTTTTGAATCTTGTACTCTTGTAATTTCGAGACGTTTCTTATCAATAATTGGAACCTTTTTGATTGTATTTTGTACTTTTGAGCTTTTTGGTCGTTTGCGTCTTCAATTCGTCGAATCTGTGTTTTGTCTTCACCTTTTAATATTTAAACGAATATCACTTGTAAATAGAACAATTGCAACTAAAAGCTTGTCTTTCTTGGGGAATAATGCTATGAAATATATGTTCGTTTTTAGCATTATCAATATGAGTATTACCTTATATTAGAAAGATATCTTACTGTAAATAAGAAAGATTTCTTGAGGTTGGATGATCACTCAAAGTGTATTTGCAAGATTGGAAGTAAGCTAGCAAACTTGGAAGTGTTGTTGGTGTGTTCTTGAGTAGTTATTTTGTAACTTGGTTTATGTATGGATTTATGAACTAGATTGAGCTAGATTTTGATGAATATGATGAAGAACACTTAGAACAAAGGAAGAACACTTGAGAGAGAGTAATTTGATTCAAGAAAATTGCAAAGTGAATGTGTATGTGGTGTGCCATATTCACGTGAAGTATGGAGTCCATATAGGCTCCATTAGTTTGTTGTTTTGTTAGATATTTCTTGCTAGATGTTAAATGATGGTTCCCACATGTGTTAGGTGACTCACATGGGCTGCTAAGAGCTGATCATTGGAGTGTATATACCAATAGTAAATACATTTAGGAGCTGTGTATTGTACGAGTACAAATACGAGTGCATACGAGTAGAATTGTTGATGAAAATGAATGAGGATGTAATTGTAAGAATTTTTATTAAGTAGAAGTACTTTGATAAGTGTCTTGAAGTCTTTAAAAAGTGTATGAATACATATTAAAACACTACATGTATATACATTTTAACTGAGTCGTTAAGTCATCGTTAGTCGTTACATGTAAGTGTTGTTTTGAAACCTTTAGGTTAACGATCATGTTAAATGTTGTTAACCTATTGTTTATTATATCTAAAGAGATGTTAAATTATTACATTATCATGATATTATGATGTATTAATATATCTTAATATGATATATATACAATTAAATGTCGTTACAACGATAATCGTTACATATATGCCTCGTTTCGAAATCATTAAGTTAGCAGTCATGTTTTTACATATGTAGTTCATTGTTAATATACTTAATGATATTTTTAATTATCATAATATCATTTTAACTATATATATATATATATATATATATATATATATATATATATATATATATATATATATATATATATATATATATATATATATATCCATATATATGACATCATATAGTTTTTACAAGTTTTAACGTTCGTGAATCACCGGTCAACTTGGGTGGTCAATTATCTATATGAAACCTATTTCAATTAATCAAGTCTTAACAAGTTTGATTTCTTAACATGTTGGAAACACTTAATCATGTAAATATCAATTTCATTTAATATATATAAACATGGAAAAGTTGGGGTCACTATACACGCCATCCGTGATGGTTCGGGTCGGGACAAGTTCATTTTGGTCATTTTAGATCACCAAGGTCCCACCCTTTTTGGGAACCACTTGCACGGGACTCACCCATGGTGAGTCCGAGATGGGGTAAATTAGGCCAGTGTCTAACAATTTAATAACCTCCTTCTTCACAACATCTTTCATATAAGGGTTAAGTCTTCGTTGTCATTAGATAACCGGTTTGTAGTTCTCCTCCATGAGGATTTTATGAGTGCAATATGATGGATTTATCCCCGGGATATATGTGGTCTTCCATGCAATTGCTTTATGGTGAGACTTGAGAAGTGAAACAAGCTTTGACTTTTGGTCAACGGTGAGTCTCTTAGAAATGATCACCGGAAGTTGACCCGATTCTTTTAGAAAAGCATACTCAAGATGCTCGGGGAGCTCTTTAAGCTCAAGAGTGGGAGGTTCTTCCCATGAGGACTTGATTAGAAATCTATCCTCATTAGGAATAGCCTTAAATGACTCTTCCCGAATTGTTTAACTTTCAAGCTCATTATCATCGACACTAACATTCATCAATTCATTAAAATCGACTTCTAAGTCCACAATATCACTTTCAAAAACTTGGTTGAACCCCGAGGTATCAACCCCCAAAAGCTTTTCAAGCTCTTCATCCACATAAATGTCAATATGGTCTAGGGCATAACACTCATCATCATCGGTGTTGCTCGGTTGCTTCATAGCTTCCCGAATATTTATGGTCACACGCTCTTCACCAACTCCAATGTTGAGTTGATTGCGTTGTACTAAGATTATGGTGTCGGCGGTTGCAAGAAATGGTCTACCTAAGATGATGGGGACTTGAAGGTCCTCCTTCATCTCCATGATAACAAAATCAACCGGGAACACCAAGGAGTCAATAAGATGTCCTCGGCAATTCCAATAGCGGTGTTGATGTTTGAAGCTAAGGGGTATAAAATACTATTAAATTTTAGCAGGAAATACTATTAAATACGATACAATTTTACACAAGATATTTATTTATTTAGAGAATGGATATACTTAAACCTTGCTACAACACTTATAGGCAGTGTACCTAATCGTACAGTAGTGTAGTTTTTAGTAAGTCCGGTTCGTTCCACAGGGAAAATCTTTTAATCAAAGCTTAACGCTATATTAGTTTAATTTATAAAAATACAAATATATATATAAGTAATATTATTATTATAAAGGGGGGTTTTTACCGTTTAATGACCGGTTTGTCGATTTTAAAACTTTAGTCGCAGTTAAAACCAAATGTAAAATATTAAATAAATAAAAGACTTAATTTAAAGCGTAAAGTAAATAATGATAATGAAATTGCGAATAATAAAAGTGCGATAAAATAAACTTGCGATAATTAAAAAGTACGATAATTAAAAGTGCAATTAAATACAATAACAATAAATAAAAAGTACGATAATTAAAAGTGCAATTAAATACAATAACAATAAATAAAAATGCGATAATTAGAAGTGCAATTAAATATAAAATAAAGGAAATTAAATATGAAATAAAAGAATTATGCTTATTTAAACTTCCGTAATCACGATGTTTGACGTGTTGATTTTAGTTTTATGCCCATGGGTTAATTGTCCTTTGTCCTGGATTATTTAATATGTTCGTCTGGTTTTTGTCCATAACAGTCCATCTGTCACAAATATAAAGTGCGAGTGTCCTCGTCAAATTATCCTTATACCCAAAGTCAAATATTCCAACTAATTGGGGACTTAAACTGTAACAAGATTTTAATACTTTGTTTAATAATTACACCAGGATGTCGACTGAGTGTAACCCAAGGTTTTAATACTTTGTTAACAATTATGCCAAGTGTCCTTGTACATAATTTCACCCCTGTTTTAATAATTCTAGTGGCTATTAATCCATTCCCGTGTCCGGTTAAATGAACGATTATTCGTACATATAAATACCCCGCCCATCGTGTCCGATCGAGTGTATATGGTTATTTATAGGGATGTCCAATTGTAAATCTTTATATTAAAATTAACAAACTATCATTTAGTTAAACAAATATAAAGCCCATTAATAGCCCATAGTCTAATTTCCACAAGTGTCGTTATTTTGTCCAAACCCCAATTATGGTACAAAGCCCAATTAGCCAATTTTAATATTTTTAGCCCAACATCATGATTACTTCGGATTAAATAAGCATAATAATAACTTAGCTACGAGACATTAAATTAAAAAGGTTGAACATACTTACAATGATTAAAAATAGCGTAGCGTTACACGGACAGAATTTCGACTTACACCCTTACAACATTCGCTAACATACCCTTATTATTAGGATTTAAAATTAAAATTAAAATTAAAATATAAATTATAAATATAAATATTACGTATAGATATAGAGAGAGATTGATATATATTTGATATTTTTTTTCGTTGAACTGCGTTGCCTTTTATAGGAATTTTCGTCCAGGTAATCTCCGCGACTCGCGGTTCTTTTGGTCTTCGAACTCCGCAAGTCGCGGAGTTCGTTTTTACAGCTCACCCAACCTTGGCTCTTTGTTTGCCGACGGATTTAAATATAAATATAATATATAAATAATTTTTAAGAATTATTTAAATATTATATTATATTTATATGCATAGTTGACTTGTAATTTTTAGTCCGTTGCGTCGAGCGTTGAGAGTTGACTCTGGTCCCGGTTCTGAATTTTCAAACGTCCTTGCGAATAATTTAATATCTTGTACTTTGCGTTTTGAATCTTGTACTCTTGTAATTTTGAGACGTTTCTTATCAATAATTGGAACCTCATTGATTGTATTTTGTACTTTTGAGCTTTTTGGTCGTTTGTGTCTTCAATTCGTCGAATCTATCTTTTGTCTTCACCTTTTATTATTTAAACGAATATCACTTGTAAATAGAACAATTGCAACTAAAAGCTTGTCTTTCTTGAGGAATAATGCTATGAAATATATATTCGTTTTTAGCATTATCAAATATTCCCACACTTGAGCGTTGCTTGTCCTCAAGCAATATAGTCTTGAAATACTAGAATTACTTCTTTATTCTTCACACTTTGTACATCAGTGATTTCTATACGACGGTATAAACAATGGTAATAACGATATGGTTTGCAGTCCCACATGACTATAAAATTTAGATCCATTAAGGAAATTGGATCTTTATGAAAACATTTGATCTTTTGAAAATTTTAATCTAGCTTTTACCCTAGATAAGTTTTCCGGAATAACCCTTCACCGGTGTTTGCAAATTATTTTTGTGGGTTTGGTGGGTTTCAGATTTGAAAACTTTAGCTCAAAACTTGTGGTTTTGTGTCACCCACTTGCTAACCTTGTATTGGGAAAGCAACACATCCAGTATACTTGCTCCGTATATTACCTTTCGGTAAACTACCGTCCGGTTATAAAGGAAAGCGTTGAACAAGCAACTGTTAAGGCAATGTCCCCTGACATGCTTTTAATTATGGTCTATAACGTGTCGGACGCAATTACTATCCTTTGTAGGAGCAATAGTAAAGCTCACCCTTATGATTTTTCAGTCTGGCACAAGGTCCTGTCTTCGACCATGCTATGCAACCACCGTTCTTACGGTTGACACCCGATTTGGTTCATGTGACCTAATGAATTCCAGGTGAATTCCTAGGATTTTACGTTCAATGGTAATGAACGCATTGAAAATGGGTTTTCAGAAAACAAATCGGTTTGTAATTTTGATCAAAATATTTTCTCGTTCAAGCTCGAGTTTAGATATCATTGAATTCCATGAGTTTGTAATTCTCAATCTTTAAGGTCAATCTCTAGGATTGAGTAATATCAGGCTTAAAAGCTGATTTTTAATCTTTAAGGAGATTATCCTTTCTGGGGATCTGATTCATTAGTCTTATCCAGCTAATTTGCACGGTGCCCCCCCCCATTTTACGAGATAAATCCTTCTCATGGTTAGGATAAATCTGACCACTTGGCGACCCTGTTTTATGCTGAGGTCCGTGGATTTCCTGCTGATTTTAGTGATGACTTTTCTAGATTTTTTGTCAACCTACAGCTGGTCTGGATGACAACTTCCTGACCTAAATCAAGAAGCGCGTTTCTTTTTCGGAAGACTTTACTTCCTTTTAATGATGGAATTGATTCATCGTGTAGAACCATCTCTTCTTTTCTTTCATCGGGTAAAACAGTTTAGTTTAGTCCAAAGCAAAAGTATTTTCAGTTATTTGTTACAGAAATATGTGACATATGTTTAAAATATCTTGGTAAATTTTCCTACACTTGGCTTTTATTTTCCTTTTTATTGTCCTCTATTCCATTTTAAATGAATTTTAACATTTTGGTTTGTTTCTCAATTTATGTCATTTCCGAGGTAACAATAATTTCGGTGTTAAAACCTAGTTTTATCGTTCATAAATATGTATAAACATGATTTTGAGTTCATTTAATTGAAAATTTTTAAAATTTTTTACTAGAATTGGGTAGTTAGTATATAAGACTAGGGCTGTTCTTTATTATCAGAGAGCACTAGATTCTAATACAACTAATACTTTACTAGTATTTCTAATGGTAACCAAGTGTATAAAGTAAAAATTTTAAAATCCGAAAGAATTTAACCCCTTCCCACACTTAAGATCTTGCAATGCCCTCATTTGCAAGAAATCAGTAACAATTTTAATTATTGAGGGTGATTTGTGTGAAAATGATTAAATTTTACCAAAGTTTCCAAACATATTGGCGTTTGTTTGCTGAATGGTAAATGGTGCATATCATTTGTTCATTCCGTCTTGTTGTTATATCACATTTATTTTGCATCTTGTCGTCAAAATTAGTTGCTTTTGCTGAACTTAATGCCAGTCTTTGAAAATGCGTTGTTTTACCCTGTTGTGTACATAAGATAAACTGCAAACATATATACATATTTTTGAAGTTTGGTATATTACCCCACATTCAAACATTATTAAAATCTAAAAATTAAAATTTGTAAATTATAAAAACTAATACAATTCCAACATAAGTATTAAATGTATCAACATTACAAATTATAAAATAAATTAAACTATGTAGACTAGGGATGATACTGATACCAGTAGGGGTTCCATGCATAACCATATGTGTTATAAAATGCTTTGGCTGGGTTATACGTAGGATACGGTGGTTGGATCTCTATAGACCAGGGAGGAAATACGGGCGATGGAGTAGGAATATAGTTTCTACCTATTTGTAGGCAATAAGCTATGATTTGGTTTTGATGAACTTGCCAATCTTCAAATGCTCGATGTCTAGCATTTTCGTACTCTTGTGAAGCTATAAACCTTTGCCTTTCTGTCATTTCATTTCCTCCTCCCACATTACCTGGCTGTTGGTTTCTCTCAACCTGTGGATGTCTACCATGGTATTGTACTGCGGCGTTATTTCGCCTCTTCAAAACCTTCGCACCATGGTATACATTTAAACCTATTGTATCGCGGGGTTCTGGTTCTTCGACTAATAATCCCCCCTGACTTATATCCACACCGAGATATTCAGCAATTAAAGTAATAAATATACCACCTCCTATTATGCTATGCGGTCTCATCCACCTAACCATAGCTGATAAATAATAACCCACACAATAAGGTATACTTACAGCGCTTTGTGGGTCTCGAATACACATGTGGTAAAACAAATCCTGTTCATTTACCTTTTCCTTATTCTTACCTCGTTGTGTAATCGAATTGGCTAAAAACCTATGAATTACTCTTAACTCTGCTCTATCTATATCCAAATAAGAGTAATTTCCCCCTTTAAATCGGTGATGGCTAGTCATTTGACTCCATACACCATGCGTATCAAAATTTTCGTCTATCTTTCTACCATTTAGTATCAACCCTCTACAATCGGCAGATGCTAACTCCTCAGGCGTATATATACGTAAGGCCTGAGCCATGTCTAGTAAAGACATGTGGCGCATCGAACCTCCTAACAAAAATCTAATAAAAGATCGATCGGTTAAACTAACTACCCGATCATTTATTTCTATACTACACAATAATTCTTCACACCATACTTTATATACAGGTATACGCATGTTGAATAAACGTACCCAATCGTTAAAAGTAGAATTACCATACCTCTGTGTAAGTAATTCCCTAATTGGCCCGGCTAATTCTACAGCTTCTAATGGTCCCCATTCTATTACCCTAGGTACTTCAACAACTTTAGAATGAAGAGTATGCAAACCCCTTTGGTATTTTGGATAATCTATCCAACGTCTGTCAAATCTCAAGTTCGGGTACAAATCTTCCAAGTGCATATCTGAAAATGTCATGACTGGATGAGGTATATCTTGTTTGTAGTAGTTATCCACCTCCTGTTTTTCCGTATTCTCAGCAGGAGCATTGCGAGCTTGGGATGAAGATTCACCCCTTTTAGTCTGCAAAACACATCAAACACAATTTTTGTGCATCCAAATATGCATTAGTGTCAACAAAATCATCAATCAAAATAATTACAATGACATGATCAATTTATATCAAACTTATGCTCATTTTCATATTTTTATCAAATCTACACTTTTTCAAATAAGCATATACGAAAATGTTCGCCAAGTTCATAAGCATTCAACTCAAATAACATGTCAAAATAATCATTACTAGCAATTAAACAAGTTTCAAATGGCAT
The DNA here is from genome assembly GCF_046630445.1 of Rutidosis leptorrhynchoides. Taxonomy (NCBI): domain Eukaryota; kingdom Viridiplantae; phylum Streptophyta; class Magnoliopsida; order Asterales; family Asteraceae; genus Rutidosis; species Rutidosis leptorrhynchoides. The sequence goes on along the minus strand of NC_092335.1, from coordinate 154,925,953 downwards.
TATCTCTTAAAAATCAAGTTCATGAATTTTAGACTTGAAAAAGTCCACTTTAATTCTCAAAATCATGTTTAGGCTCAAGGTTTGGATCATTTAACTACCTAAACATGTTACACTACTTAATTTAGCAATAATTCATGACAAAAATCGGCCATAACCTGTTTATATCAAAAAGCCCCAAATTTGCTCAAGAACACAAACCCTAGATTACTCAAAATTTGAAGTTTAAAGCTTCTAATCATGTTAAATAAATCAATCTAGGTTATACAAGCATAATACATAAACAATTTAAGCATAATTACACTAAAAAGCATCAAAATCGAATTGGGGAAAAAAATTGCTCAAGAACACTAATTTTCGGATTAAATGGTGTTTAGGTGTAGAAATTTACCGTTTTTCTTGAGTAATTCCTTGATAGCATCCTTCTTAACATTATTTTAGTAAAAAATGTGATGATTTTTGGTGAAAAATTCGATTTTCGTGTGTGTTTTTGGGGTGTTTTTCGCAGTATGTTTGTGTTGGGTGTGTGCAATCTGATCTGCTCTGGCGTTTTTATTTTTTCAGTATTTTGGTCTCTCCGCGAGTCGCGGTGTTTGACCCTTACAAACTCCGCGAGTCGCGGTGTTTGATTTTTTTTTTTTTTTTTTTTTAACAATCTTTAACTTATAAAACAATTAAGTAATTAATTTTAAAATTTTGTTTTCCTTTGTTTTAGGACGAGGTCGTTTCGGATCGATGTCCTAGTCCATCCTTCGACAAAATTTTAAAATTTGTCTTTTTGTAGCGATTGTTTTAAAAGCTAAGATTTTTGGGTTTTTTTTTTATTTTATGTTTTTGGCATACTTTAATTCAATAAGATTAAAAATAATGATAATAAAAGTTCTCGTCCCTCCCTCGGGTAAAGCAATTTCGGTTTAACGACCTAGTCTTCAACTTACGACGAATTTTAAAAATCAAATTTTTTAACTTAGCGGAATAAAGTAATTGTTTTTGTTTTTAAATTCACACAACTTAAATTTAAAAAAAAAATGCATAAAATTCAAAATTAATATTAAAAATTCACACCAAACTTAAAATTTAAAATGCATAAAAATAAAATTCACATCAAACTTAAAATTTAAAATGCATAAAAATAAAATTCACACCAAACTTAATTTAAATTTTGTTTTTTTTACATACAAACTTATATTAAAAATATTAATTTTTCAAATATTGACAAACTTAAATATATTGATTTTACCAAGTTTACAATATCAATTTTAGATTTATATATTAATTTTAAAAACATGGTAAAAATAAAATTAAAAATCTTTTTGGTCTTTTATCCCACTTTAATCAATCAAATATTATCAAAAATATGCGCCCCTCTTTTCGGTAAAGTAATTTCGGTTCCTTGACCTAATTTAACTCATGACGAATTTTTGAAATATTTTGGGTTGATTGATTAAAGATATTTATACCTTAAGAATAAACGTTAAATTTCGCAGTGATGTAATAAATTTTTGAATGATATCAATAATTTCGGTCGCCAAACCTAATTTTATTCAATACCAATTTAATACTTTATAGCGAACAAATTAGCGTTTATTATCAAAAGGTTAACAATAAAAATAAAAAAATAAAAACTGTACAGACTTACCTGTGAGATAGTATTCTTAGTGATATGATCTATCCCATTCATAAGATAGTCGGTTTAATTGATTTTCCATGGCTACATAGGCGTAACCTCGAGCATTCAGTATTTTTTCTTCTAAACATATGAACGGTCCGTCTCTGCATAAAGTAACAAATTCGGTATTTGAATAGGTTTGATTATTTGAACATTTACCTCCATGTGACCATTTTCCGCATTTATGACATCTTTCAAGGTGTCGTGCTCTTCTTTTCGCTGTGGATTTTGATTTTCCTTTACCAAATTGTAACTTATTATCTTCGCATCTGGATTCTTTTCTTACTCCGTCCAATCTTTCTCTGATTACTGATACTATTTCACTCGGAAGTGTGTCATTATTACGTTTAGTGATCAAAGCGTGTAGCATTAGACCATGGTTTAGTTCACAGGAAGTCTTCATTTCCTAAAAAAATAAAAATTCAGAATGGGGGGGAGAAGACTAGTTCTTTAGGGTCTGCTAGGGAAAGACCATTCGGGTTCCATTTTTGAGAACTACACGGAAACAGACAATCTAACTCAAACAGAAATACATAAAATCCTTTAAAGACTTGATTCTCCCCACACTTAGTTAGCTGTGGTATCGAAATTGTGATTAACTTCGTTGTCGACTTCCATCGGACTATCTATGTAATGTTTAACTCTGTGACCATTAACTTTAAATTCAATTCCATTTGAATTTATTAATTCTATCGTTCCGTATGGGAAAACTCTTTTGACTATGAATGGTCCAGACCATCTTGATTTCAATTTTCTAGGAAATAGCTTGAATCGTGAATTGAAAAGAAGAACTCTGTCTCCTTCTTTAAATTCTTTTGAACTTCTGATTCTTTTATCATGCCATTTCTTCGTTCTTTCTTTATAGATTAACGAATTTTCGTATGCTTCATGTCTTAATTCTTCTAATTCATTTAGTTGACTTAATCGTAGACGTCCAGCTTTATGTAAATCAAGATTACATGTCTTCAAAGTCAAAAATGCTTTGTGTTCAATTTCTACTGGAAGATGACATGCTTTTCCATAGACGAGTTTAAAAGGTGTGGTTCCAATTGGAGTTTTGTAGGCTGTTCTAAAAGCCCAGAGTGCATCCTTCAATTTAATGGACCATTCCTTCGGATTTGATCCTACGGTTTTCTCTAGAATATGTTTTAAAGCTCTGTTGGTATTTTCAACTTGTCCACTTGTTTGTGGATGATATGCGGTGGAGATTTTATGAGTTACTCCATATCTTTTGAGAACTTTCTCAAGTTGATTATTACAAAAATGAGTTCCCCGATCACTTATTAAAGCTTTCGGTGTTCCAAACCTTGCAAAAATACGTTTTAAAAAGTTGACTACAACTCGTGCATCGTTAGTTGGGAGAGCTTGTGCTTCCGTCCATTTAGATACATAATCAATGGCTATGAGAATATAGAGATTATTTTGATATTTTGGAAATGGACCCATAAAGTCAATACCCCAAATGTCAAATACTTCACATACTTGAATGACATTTTGTGGCATTTCATCACGTTGACTTATTCGTATGGCTCTTTGACAAGCATCACAGGATTTGCAAAGAAAGTGTGCGTCTTTGTAAATTGTAGGCCAATAGAATCCAGCATCATAAACTTTTCTAGCATCATAAATTGTAGCCCATAGTGCCCTCCTGTTGGTCCTGTGTGACAATGGTTTAAAATTTTACTAGCTTCATCTCCGAATACACATCGGCGTATTATTCCATCGGGACAACTTTTAAACAGATGTGGATCTTCCCAAAAATAGTGTTTTATATCACTGAAAAATTTCTTTCATTTTTGGTACGATAATCCTTTTTCAAGGAATCCACATACTAAGTAGTTTGCATAGTCTGTATAGTCTGCAAACCATGGTATTTCATTATAATCTATCTTCAATAGATATTCATCAGGAAAGTTGTCTTGTATGGCCGATTCATTTAGAACTTCTAATTCAGGATTTGCAAGACTAGAAAGATGATCAGCGGCGAGATTTTCTGCTCCTCTTTTGAAATGTCCCGTTCTTATTGATTAAAAACGTTCCATATTAATTGATTTCGTTGCGAGGTTTTGACCTCTATATGAGACGTTTTTCAAAGACTGCATTCATTTTAAAACAAACCATAACCTTTATTTCATCAATAAAGGTTTAAAAAGCTTTACGTAGATTATCAAATAATGATAATCTAAAATATCCTGTTTACACACGACCATTACATAATGGTTTACAATAAAAATATGTTACAACCAAATAAGTTTCTTGAATGTAGTTTTTACACAATATCATACAATCATGGACTCCAAATCTCGTCCTTATTTAAGTATGCGACAGCAGAAGCTCTTAATAATCACCTGAGAATAAACATGCTTAAAACGTCAACAAAAATGTTGGCGAGTTATAGGTTTAACCTATATATATCAAATCATAATAATAGCCCACAAGATTTCATATTTCAATACACATCCCATACATAGAGATAAAAATCATTCATATGGTGAACACCTGGTAACCGACATTAACAAGATGCATATATAAGAATATCCCCATCATTTCGGGACACCCTTCGGATATGATATAAATTTCGAAGTACTAAAGCATCCGGTACTTTGGATGGGGTTTGTTAGGCCCAATAGATCTATCTTTAGGATTCGCGTCAATTAGGGCGTCTGTTCCCTAATTCTTAGATTACCAGACTTAATAAAAAGGGCATATTCGATTTCGATAATTCAACCATAGAATGTAGTTTCACGTACTTGTGTCTATTTTGTAAATCATTTATAAAACCTGCATGTATTCTCATCTCAAAAATATTAGATTTTAAAAGTGGGACTATAACTCACTTTCAAAGATTTTTACTTCGTCGGGAAGTAAGACTTGGCCACTGGTTGATTCGCGAACCTATAACAATATATACATATATATCAAAGTATGTTCAAAATATATTTACAACACTTTTAATATATTTTGATGTTTTAAGTTTATTAAGTCAGCTGTCCTCGTTAGTAACCTACAACTAGTTGTCCACAGTTAGATGTACAGAAATAAATCGATAAATATTATCTTGAATTAATCCACGACCCAGTGTATACGTATCTCAGTATTGATCACAACTCAAACTATATATATTTTGGAATCAACCTCAACCCTGTATAGCTAACTCCAACATTCACATATAGAGTGTCTATGGTTGTTCCGAAATATATATAGATGTATCGACATGATAGGTCGAAACATTGTATACGTGTCTATGGTATCTCAAGATTACATAATATACAATACAAGTTGATTAAGTTATGGTTGGAATAGATTTGTTACCAATTTTCACGTAGCTAAAATGAGAAAAATTATCCAATCTTGTTTTACCCATAACTTCTTCATTTTAAATCCGTTTTGAGTGAATCAAATTGCTATGGTTTCATATTGAACTCTAGTTTATGAATCTAAACATAAAAAGTATAGGTTTATAGTCGGAAAAACAAGTTACAAGCCGTTTTTGTAAAGGTAGTCATTTCAGTCGAAAGAACGACGTCTAGATGACCATTTTAGAAAACATACTTCCACTTTGAGTTTAACCATAATTTTTGGATATAGTTTCATGTTCATAATAAAAATAATTTTCTCAGAATAACAACTTTTAAATCAAAGTTTATCATAGTTTTTAATTAACTAACCCAAAGTAGCCCGCGGTGTTACTACGACGGCGTAAATCCGGTTTTACGGTGTTTTACGTGTTTCCAGGTTTTAAATCATTAAGTTAGCATATCATATAGATATAGAACATGTGTTTAGTTGGTTTTAAAAGTCAAGTTAGAAGGATTAACTTTTGTTTGCGAACAAGTTTAGAATTAACTAAACTATGTTCTAGTGATTACAAGTTTAAACCTTCGAATAAGATAGCTTTATATGTATGAATTGAATGATGTTTTGAACATCATTACTACCTTAAGTTCCTTGGATAAACCTACTGGAAAAGAGAAAAATGGATCTAGCTTCAACGGATCCTTGGATGGCTCGAAGTTCTTGAAGCAGAATCATGACACGAAAACAAGTTCAAGTAAGATCATCACTTGAAATAAGATTGTTATAGTTATAGAAATTGAACCAAAGTTTGAATATGATTATTACCTTGTATTAGAATGATAACCTACTGTAAGAAACAAAGATTTCTTGAGGTTGGATGATCACCTTGCAAGATTGGAAGTGAGCTAGCAAACTTGAAAGTATTCTTGATTTTATGTAACTAGAACTTGTAGAATATATGAAGAACACTTAGAACTTGAATATAGAACTTGAGAGAGATCAATTAGATGAAGAAAATTGAAGAATGAAAGTGTTTTAGGTGTTTTTGGTCGTTGGTGTATGGATTAGATATAAAGGATATGTAATTTTGTTTTCATGTAAATAAGTCATGAATGATTACTCATATTTTTGTAATTTTATGAGATATTTCATGCTAGTTGCCAAATGATGGTTCCCACATGTGTTAGGTGACTCACATGGGCTGCTAAGAGCTGATCATTGGAGTGTATATACCAATAGTACATACATCTAAAAGCTGTATATTGTACGAGTACGAATACGGGTGCATACGAGTAGAATTGTTGATGAAACTGAACGAGGATGTAATTGTAAGCATTTTTGTTAAGTAGAAGTATTTTGATAAGTGTATTGAAGTCTTTCAAAAGTGTATAAATACATATTAAAACACTACATGTATATACATTTTAACTGAGTCGTTAAGTAATCGTTAGTCGTTACATGTAAGTGTTGTTTTGAAACCTTTAGGTTAACGATCTTGTTAAATGTTGTTAACCCAATGTTTATAATATCAAATGAGATTTTAAATTATTATATTATCATGATATTATCATGTATGATGTAACGACCCGGAAATTTCCGACCAAATTTAAACCTTAACCTTTATATGTTTCCGACACGATAAGCAAAATCTGTAATATTGAGTCTAGAAAATTTGAAATCTATATTCGGTTAATCAATTACCCTTTGACCATGCCTGACGATTCACGAACATTTGTGTATGAATAAAAAATATAGATATATATGAAATTCGATAAATATAAATTGTTATATTACTATTAATGTTAATATAATTATTATCATTAGTAATGATATTATTACTTTTACTATTACATTTGAATTACTAATAATTACTATATTAAAGAATATTACTATCATTGTATTCACATTTATTAATAAGATAACTTATAACTTATAAGTATAAATATTGTTGTAGGAACAATTAAAAGTATAACTTAATTATAATTTAAATGTCATTAGTTATTATTACCAAATTTCATTATTTACATTGTTATTAATGATTATCTTTATCTTTGTTAATAATACTATTTAATCAGTATCATTATTTTTATAAGTAATATTATAAGAACTATCATTTATATTATTATTACTGATACTATTACTGTTATAGAAAAAATAATGATTTTAAAGTTATTAATATGATTATTATTATTATTTGTATTATTTTGATAATATTATTATATTTATTATTTATATTACTAGTATTTGTATTAGTATTATCAACTGTATTATTATTAATTATATATTTAGATTCAGCCATTATTAATTATAATTATAATTATATAAAAGGAACAGATTTATATAAATACATATAATTTATATATACAGATAATACATATATAAATAAATATTAAAAACTAATTATATAAATAATTGAATATTTATTTCTTTTATAAAAGTCAATACAGATTTATATAGATAAGCATAGGATTCTTTTTTTTCTCCTGTTATCTTCTATTTGCTCGTGAACCACGATCCCTTCTTGCCTTTATATAAACGATCATCTTGTATTGTTATAAAAACCATTCAATTTTTTTCATAACCTTTATAAATCGAAGCCACCTGAGAATTGCTAAACTGTGTTCTATTTTTTTTTTATTTTAAACCCGTCGTCCCTGTACCACGACTTCAAAATCAAAAGCTCATATATGAATGAAATTTCAAAATTTACAAAAGCAGTGTTGTTAGGAATTGATTACTTGAAATAACTGCAAATTTATAGCTTTCAATTCATTTTATTGATTACAAATTTTGAGGTTAAACTTTATAAATCAAAAAGTCAAAAGTGGTGTTCATCAGGAAATTAGAACTTGTTTTAATGTTTCTGTGTTGATTGAAGATCCCAACACTTTCTAGGATCGAATTGCAACATAAATCGTTTTATAACTTTTGACTAAAACTGTTCCGAAATCAAAAATCAATTTTTTTTGGGTGTGTGCAAGCCGTCGAACACAGCAGCAGTAACAGTGTAGTTTTTTTTTTTCTCGTTTTCTAAATAAAACAATCAATGCATATTAGTATTTTCTAATTAGTAAGGAGCCTAAACTAGTTTTGTATCGAGTCTGTGATGGAATTTATGTTGTGACGATTTGGGTTAAGGAAGAAGATGAACATAACAGTGAGTATGAGAGATATATTGTTTAGGCTGGGGTACTATAACAGAAATAGAGAGATGGAGGAGTGGTTCGAGTGTGGGATGGGGTAGCAAGTGGTCTTGGGATCGAATCCCATTCATGTCAGTTTTTTTTTAAGCTTTAAAGGTAGTCCATTTTACTTATTATCATATTTACTATTATTACTATTATTATAATTATGATTATGAGATAATTAGTATTATTATTATTATTATTATTATTATTATTATTATTATTATTATTATTATTATTATTATTTTTATCACTTTTATTATTAATATCATAATAAACAATATTATTTTTATTATCATTATTAATAAAGTTAATATTATTATTATTAGTAAATTATCACTTTTAAAACTATCATTTTAATATATTATTAAATTAAATAAGTAATATATATAAACTAGTTTGATTATTACTACATGTTAATTATATGTATTAATATATATACTTAATATAGGTTCGTGAATCTGAGGCCAACCATACTTGTTCAATGATGTTATATGTATTTTTACTACAAAATACAGTATGGTGAGTATATAGTTCCCTTTTAACTCTAAATATTTTGGGCTGAGAATACATGCGCTGTTTTTATAAATGATTTACGTTATGGACACAAGTGATCAAAAATATAAATTCTACGTTGAGTTGTACCATGGCATATCTCTTTATACTTGGTAGCTAATATTTACGTGAGAAACGTAAACGCGAATCCTGTTGATAGATCTATCGGGCCTGACAACCCCAACCGGGCTGGACGACCAGCATTTAACGGTTGCACAGTACTTCGTTTCGTTACTACACTTGGTACGGTGTAGGGTTTATTTAAGAGTATGCTGCTGTGATTTAAATGTTAAGTATGGTTACCAAGTGCTCAACGTCTTTTCTATATACGAGAAGTGTATTATGTATAAACATGAAATCTTGTGGTCCATAGTTATAACGCTGCTAGCATCAAACCTATATATCTCACCAACTTTATGTTGACATTTTAAAGCATGTTATTCTCAGGTACGAATTAAGTCTTCCGCTGTGCATTAGCTCATACTAAAGACATTACTTGGAGTCGATCATCGCAATGGAACCAAATGTTGAAGATTTCGTCCAGGGGGATAAGGACGGGTTCTCACAGGTGGTATCAGAGCGTTGGTCTTAGCGAACCAGGTCTCCCAATAGTGTGTCTAACTGGTAGTTGTTAGGATACATTAGTGAGTCTGGACTTTGACCGTGTCTACATGTCAAAAAGTTTTGCTTATCATTTCTAGTCGGAAACCATCTGCTTATCATCCTTAGGGAATTGCCTGCTTATCATTCATAAGTCTAGACACGTCTTACTGCATTTACTGCATTGATAGTGTATAGACAAAATTCATATCTTAGTGTATCTGATAATCTATATCTTAGCGCATCCTTAGACTTGCCTGACATATGCCGTAGGTTCCTCTGTAGTCTACGAAATCGTTTGTATTATATATATAGATATTCTATATAGTTAGGATATCATCCGATATCCGAAAATCATTTCACATCGAAGATCCTTTCCATCCACCCAATTGTCCTCTTAACGATGAACCGGAAGCATTTACCGGCGAACCTATTCGAAATACCATTTTCTCGCTCATTTCTAGAGTATCTCGTCATGATTACATACTATCCCATATTTCGAATCTTGTTCATTCACTCGTTCCAACCGTCAATCATCCCGGTATAATAGAAGAAGTCAACGAGCTCCGCGCTCGGGTAGTGGCTTTAGAAAATACGGTGCGAAGGTTACAAACACCAGCAGCAGCACCAGCAGCATAATCTGTACCAGCATCACCAACGTCGACAGTACTCTTATCACCCCCAAACCACAACCACGCCGTAAATCTCAACATCATAAACTATATCTCGGATATCAATATCACATACCTCGAAAACCTCATCGGAATTTCGAGTATGATCTTCGTTTTACATATCGTTCTACATCAATTAATTTCGTTCTACGTATTGTTCTACCTCATTTACTTTCGTTCGACATGACAATTATGTAATCTCTAATGTTTTAGAGATCATGTAATCAAGTGTTAACAATAAATCAAATGAGTATAATATCTTATTGACTCATTAAATCCATGATTACATCCGATGAAAATATATATGCAAGTATATTTTCATAAAGATTGTAATTAAAAATTCTTTCGTACAAACTGTTAATGATGAAAATATTTTAACGGGTGGGTAGTACCCAAGGAATATTTAAAATTCACATTAACAAGTTACACTGTACATTCTTCTAATCTGATTCAACGGTCATTTATTATCCTACTTACAACCACCGATATTCAAATCCGCTCACCCCGGAATAACCATTTTCATTCAAATTTCATATTCGAATTTTGACCTATCGGAATCCAACAAGTGGCATAAAGAAGAAAACATTGGACAAAATAAAATTTGTTAGAAACAGACGAATTAACTAAATTGAAATATTGTTAGGAATCCACGCTAACTGTTCCTAGCTAACTGTTCCCGGCTAACATTTAATTTATCGCAATTTACATTTTCGCAATTTTAATTTCTGCACTGTACATATTGTCGGGACACATGTACAACAATACGTCGGATTAATTCTGAGACAACACGTTGTATAATGGGTCATGATATATATTTATTTATTTTATGCACTTTGAATAACGGGACACGTATGCAAGGTTTCGACTTATCATATCGACCCATCTATATATATATTTCGGAACAACCGCAGACACTCTATATGTGAAGGTGGGAGTTGGCTATACAGGGTTGGAGTTGATTCCAAAATATATATTTACTTTGAGTTGTGATCGACACTGAGACCGGTACACGGGTCACGATACGTATTAATTATGTATATTAAATTATATATGAATATATTGAATTATTGAACTATTGGACCATTGGACAATCGGACAAATACACTGCAAACTATGGACAAGTAAAATGAATTAAAATATTGATTATAACATATGAAACTAAACTAATCTTCAAGTTTGCCACTTGATTCTATCTTAAACCTCATTCGTACCTTGACGATTACAATTCGCATTCACAACTTTTTATGATTCTTGAAAACACCTCGATCGGAAAGATGAACCAACCGCACTTCATCTACGGAAGAAAAGAAATATGCACCTGAAAAACTCTCGAATCCAAATTCATAGTTTAACACATATCGTGTTGAATCCTTTGCCATTTATTAGCAAAAACAACCCTACAATTTCTTTTCAGGAAGCCAATTTTGTCACAGCTCCACTTCGACTCCTCAGCAAGACTACTCTCATTACTACCTCGATATATACACGTTGTTCTTCCGCCATCGTTACTAGAGAACCTTTTATACCCCACGACATCATTAGCAGATATACCAGCAGCTCGTTATCTTTTTGGCGAAATTAGCAATCAGTATTTTGAAAATCTCGTAGAACTTCTCCCGTCATACCTATAACGTTTATTCCTAAGAATTTCATACTCCGAATGTGAAGTTTCTGAAAAACACCATGAACTACAGACTAGTTCTCGAAATGCTGATGAAGCAGCAAAAACTGTAAAAGACTTTAATAAGTCAAACGTTGTCAATAAAGTACAGTGTGTTGGTAAAACTTCGAAAAAGAGAAGGTTGAGAACTGGAAACAGGTTTGAGCAAAGTATGAAGGAGGATGTGAACAAATCGTGAAAACTAAACCTGACTTCAAAGGATCCAAATGATTCTGTACCTGTTGAAATCATTAGCAAACATCTTACTCCTCATTCTAAACCTTCGCAGACAAATCTTCCTCGTTATCCATCAATGATAGAAGATTTACGATATCATCGTATCTTTCATTATAAATATCCTCAATATTTCTGAAGATATTTTCACAACTATCCTTATCTGAAATCATTTATTTCTCCGTAACATCTGCGTTACAATATAAAAGAAACTATGTTAGTTTCTAAATTCTGAAACCTTCGAGTTTAAAATAGGAATGTTTTGAAGTAGTGTTGGGAACTGATGCATGAATTAGTATAATATAATGAAACTTGATCAACTTCATTATATTACAGTAAGTCATGATAAGTTTCTAATGGAATGTGATGATTCACAGTACCGTCATCATGTGCCATGTTACACGGCTCTTACATTCTATCCAATTCCGAAATGTATTAAGAACAAATCATCTTGATAGTTCTATTTTCCTGGATACTCTGGTAATTTGACAAATCAAAATAGTGCAATTACCATTCCTTTCTGAGAACATTAGCTATGTTCATTCCAAATCTTATACCTACGAATTCCGAACCATTACTCGCTTGACTCGAAGTCGGGAAGAGAAAACAAAAGCATGAGGCTCCGAAAAATAAGGGAAAATATAAAACTCAACAACCACCCAGGATCTACAAACAGTGTATATCGATGCAGATAGCAATATAGAGACACGGGAGAACTAGAAACACTATAAACACAAGAGTATAGTAGAAGTAAATAGATTCTTCTGGGGGTAGATGAAAAAGGAGAATGACATATGTGAAAATTAGAAGTATAACAAGAATTAGAACGGGATGGAGCATTTTAAGGAATACTTTAAGGTATAAATTAAGGAGAAAAAGTAAAAGATGTGAGTTGCGAAAAATAAGGAAAATGAAGGGTGGATTTGTAGAGAAATATCCGACAGAGAAACCAAAACAAATTGCCATATTAAATCAAAGAAGATTCTGATCGCTGAAGAACCAAATCTTATTATGTAAGATTTTCTCTGAATCCCTTAAAATCCGGAAATCAATCATAACCACGTCATCGGTTAAAACGATTTCATATTTACTCATTTTACTCTTTTGTGATAGCTTCACTCGTGCGCTTCATATGATCGAATCGTTTTATCTATATCTCCCAATAATGATAAAACTCCGTTATTACCCCATATTCGTCATAAAAACATTCCTATTGTTATTTATGACGACCTCAATCAAATTTCGGGGACGAAATTTCTTTAACGGGTGGGTACTGTAACGACCCGAAAATTTCCGACCAAATTTAAACCTTAACCTTTATATGTTTCCGACACGATAAGCAAAATCTGTAATATTGAGTCTAGAAAATTTGAAATCTATATTCGGATAATCAATTATCCTTTGACCATGCCTGACGATTCACGAACATTTGTGTATGAATAAAAAATATAGATATATATGAAATTCGATAAATATAAATTGTTATATTACTATTAATGTTAATATAATTATTATCATTAGTAATGATATTATTACTTTTACTATTACATTTGAATTACTAATAATTACTATATTAAAGAATATTACTATCATTGTATTCACATTTATTAATAAGATAACTTATAACTTATAAGTATAAATATTGTTGTAGGAATAATTAAAAGTATAACTTAATTATAATTTAAATGTCATTAGTTATTATTACCAAATTTCATTATTTACATTGTTATTAATGATTATCTTTATCTTTGTTAATAATACTATTTAATCAGTATCATTATTTTTATAAGTAATATTATAAGAACTATCATTTATATTATTATTACTGATACTATTACTGTTATACCCAAAATAATGATTTTAAAGTTATTAATATGATTATTATTATTATTTGTATTATTTTGATAATATTATTATATTTATTATTTATATTACTAGTATTTGTATTAGTATTATCAACTGTATTATTATTAATTATATATTTAGATTCAGCCATTATTAATTATAATTATAATTATATAAAAGGAACAGATTTATATAAATACATATAATTTATATATACAGATAATACATATATAAATAAATATTAAAAACTAATTATATAAATAATTGAATATTTATTTCTTTTATAAAAGTCAATACAGATTTATATAGATAAGCATAGGATTCTTTTTTTTCTCCTGTTATCTTCTATTTGCTCGTGAACCACGATCCCTTCTTGCCTTTATATAAACGATCATCTTGTATTGTTATAAAAACCATTCAATTTTTTTCATAACCTTTATAAATCGAAGCCACCTGAGAATTGCTAAACTGTGTTCTATTTTTTATTTTTTTTTATTTTAAACCCGTCGTCCCTGTACCACGACTTCAAAATCAAAAGCTCATATATGAATGAAATTTCAAAATTTACAAAAGCAGTGTTGTTAGGAATTGATTACTTGAAATAACTGCAAATTTATAGCTTTCAATTCATTTTATTGATTACAAATTTTGAGGTTAAACTTTATAAATCAAAAAGTCAAAAGTGGTGTTCATCAGGAAATTGGAACTTGTTTTAATGTTTCTGTGTTGATTGAAGATCCCAACACTTTCTAGGATCGAATTACAACATAAATCGTTTTATAACTTTTGACTAAAACTGTTCCGAAATCAAAAATCAATTTTTTTTGGGTGTGTGCAAGCCGTCGAACACAGCAGCAGTAACAGTGTAGTTTTTTTTTTATTTTATCATTTTCTAAATAAAACAATCAATGCATATTAGTATTTTCTAATTAGTAAGGAGCCTAAACTAGTTTTGTATCGAGTCTGTGATGGAATTTATGTTGGGACGATTTGGGTTAAGGAAGAAGATGAACATAACAGTGAGTATGAGAGATATATTGTTTAGGCTGGGGTACTATAACAGAAATAGAGAGATGGAGGAGTGGTTCGAGTGTGGGATGGGGTAGCAAGTGGTCTTGGGATCGAATCCCATTCATGTCAGTTTTTTTTTAAGCTTTAAAGGTAGTCCATTTTACTTATTATCATATTTACTATTATTACTATTATTATAATTATGATTATGAGATAATTAGTATTATTATTATTATTATTATTATTATTATTATTATTATTATTATTATTATTATTATTATTTTTATCACTTTTATTATTAATATCATAATAAACAATATTATTTTTATTATCATTATTAATAAAGTTAATATTATTATTATTAGTAAATTATCACTTTTAAAACTATCATTTTAATATATTATTAAATTAAATAAGTAATATATATAAACTAGTTTGATTATTACTACATGTTAATTATATGTATTAATATATATACTTAATATAGGTTCGTGAATCTGAGGCCAACCATACTTGTTCAATGATGTTATATGTATTTTTACTACAAAATACAGTATGGTGAGTATATAGTTCCCTTTTAACTCTAAATATTTTGGGCTGAGAATACATGCGCTGTTTTTATAAATGATTTACGTTATGGACACAAGTGATCAAAAATATAAATTCTACGTTGAGTTGTACCATGGCATATCTCTTTATACTTGGTAGCTAATATTTACGTGAGGAGCGTAAACGCGAATCCTGTTGATAGATCTATCGGGCCTGACAACCCCAACCGGGCTGGACGACCAGCATTTAACAGTTGCACAGTACTTCGTTTCATTACTACACTTGGTACGGTGTAGGGTTTATTTAAGAGTATGCTGCTGTGATTTAAATGTTAAGTATGGTTACCAAGTGCTCAATGTCTTTTCTATATACGAGAAGTGTATTATGTATAAACATGAAATCTTGTGGTCCATAGTCATAACGCTGCTAGCATCAAACCTATATATCTCACCAACTTTATGTTGACATTTTAAAGCATGTTATTCTCAGGTACGAATTAAGTCTTCCGCTGTGCATTAGCTCATACTAAAGACATTACTTGGAGTCGATCATCGCAATGAAACCAAATGTTGAAGATTTCGTCCAGGGGGATAAGGACGGGTTCTCACATATGAATATCTCTTAATATGATATATATACATTAAATGTCTTTACAACGATAATCGTTACATATATGTCTCGTTTAAAAATCATTAAGTTAGTAGTCTTGTTTTTACATATGTAGTTCATTGTTAATATACTTAATGATATGTTTACTTATCATAGTATCATTTTAACTATATATATATATATCCATATATATGTCATCATATAGTTTTTACAAGTTTTAACGTTCGTGAATCACCGGTCAACTTGGGTGGTCAATTGTCTATATGAAACATATTTCAATTAATCAAGTCTTAACAAGTTTGATTGCTTAACATGTTGGAAACATTTAATCATGTAAATATCAATCTCAATTAATATATATAAACATGGAAAAGTTCGGGTCACTACAGTACCTACCCGTTAAATAAATTTCGTCCCGAAAGTTTAAGCTGTTGAAGGTGTTGACGAATCTTCTGGAAATAGATGCGGGTATTTCTTCTTCATCTGATCTTCACGCTCCCAGGTGAACTCGGGTCCTCTACGAGCATTCCATTGAACCTTAACAATTGGTATCTTGTTTTGCTTAAGTCTTTTAACCTCACGATCCATTATTTCGACGTGTTCTTCGATGAATTGGAGTTTTTCGTTGATTTGGATTTCATCTAACGGAATAGTGAGATCTTCTTTAGCAAAACATTTCTTCAAATTCGAGACGTGGAAAGTGTTATGTACAGCCGCGAGTTGTTGAGGTAACTCAAGTCGGTAAGCTACTGGTCCGACACGATCAATAATCTTGAATAGTCCAATATACCTTGGATTTAATTTCCCTCGTTTACCAAATCGAACAACGCCTTTCCAAGGTGCAACTTTAAGCATGACCATCTCTCCAATTTCAAATTCTATATCTTTTCTTTTAATGTCAGCGTAGCTCTTTTGTCGACTTTGGGCGGTTTTCAACCGTTGTTGAATTTAGATGATCTTCTCGGTAGTTTCTTGTATAATCTCCGGACCCGTAATCTGTCTATCCCCCACTTCACTCCAAAAAATCGGAGACCTGCACTTTCTACCATAAAGTGCTTCAAACGGCGCCATCTCAATGCTTGAATGGTAGCTGTTGTTGTAGGAAAATTCTGCTAACGGTAGATGTCGATCCCAACCGTTTCCGAAATCAATAACACATGCTCGTAGCATGTCTTCAAGCGTTTGTATCGTCCTTTCGCTCTGCCCATCAGTTTGTGGATGATAGGAAGTACTCATGTCTAGACGAGTTCCTAATGCTTGCTGTAATGTCTGCCAGAATCTTGAAATAAATCTGCCATCCCTATCAGAGATAATAGAGATTGGTATTCCATGTCTGGAGACGACTTCCTTCAAATACAGTCGTGCTAACTTCTCCATATTGTCATCTTCTCTTATTGGCAGGAAGTGTGCTGATTTGGTGAGACGATCAACTATTACCCAAATAGTATCAAAACCACTTGCAGTCCTTGGCAATTTAGTGATGAAATCCATGGTAATGTTTTCCCATTTCCATTCCGGGATTTCGGGTTGTTGAAGTAGACCTGATGGTTTCTGATGCTCAGCTTTGACCTTAGAACACGTCAAACATTCTCCTACGTATTTAGCAACATCGGCTTTCATACCCGGCCACCAAAAATGTTTCTTGAGATCCTTGTACATCTTCCCCGTTCCAGGATGTATTGAGTATCTGGTTTTATGAGCTTCTCTAAGTACCATTTCTCTCATATCTCCAAATTTTGGTACCCAAATCCTTTCAGCCCTATACCGGGTTCCGTCTTCCCGAATATTAAGATGCTTCTCCGATCCTTTGGGTATTTCATCCTTTAAATTTCCCTCTTTTAAAACTCCTTCTTGTGCCTACTTTATTTGAGTAGTAAGGTTATTATGAATCATTATATTCATAGATTTTACTCGAATGGGTTCTCTGTCCTTCCTGCTCAAGGCATCGGCTACCACATTTGCCTTCCCCGGGTGGTAACGAATCTCAAAGTCGTAATCATTCAATAATTCAATCCACCTACGCTGCCTCATATTCAGTTGTTTCTGATTAAATATGTGTTGAAGACTTTTGTGGTCGGTATATATAATACTTTTGACCCCATATAAGTAGTGCCTCCAAGTCTTTAATGCAAAAACAACCGCGCCTAATTCCAAATCATGCGTCGTATAATTTTGTTCGTGAATCTTCAATTGTCTAGACGCATAAGCAATCACCTTCGTTCGTTTCATTAATACACAACCGAGACCTTGCTTTGATGCGTCACAATAAATCACAAAATCATCATTCCCTTCAGGCAATGACAATATAGGTGACGTAGTTAGCTTTTTCTTCAATAACTGAAACGCTTTCTCTTGTTCATCATTCCATTCAAATTTCTTCCCTTTATGCGTTAATGCAGTCAAGCGTTTTGCTATTCTGGAAAGGTCTTGGATGAACCTTCTGTAGTAACCAGCTAGTCCTAAAAACTGGCGTATGTGTTTCGGAGTTTTCGGGGTTTCCCACTTTTCAACAGTTTCTATCTTTGCCGGATCCACCTTAATACCTTCTTTGTTCACTATGTGACCGAGGAATTGAACTTCTTCCAACCAAAATGCACACTTTGAAAACTTAGCGTACAATTCTTCCTTCCTCAATACTTCTAACACCTTTCTCAAATGTTCACCGTGTTCTTGGTCATTCTTTGAGTAAATAAGTATGTCATCAATGAAAACAATGACAAACTTGTCAAGGTATGGTCCACACACTCGGTTCATAAGGTCCATGAACACAGCTGGTGCATTAGTTAAACCAAACGGCATGACCATAAACTCGTAATGACCGCATTTGATGATACCCGGAACGTAAGTCAATCTTTGAATAAACAGGCGAGCCTTGTAGTTGATCAAATAAGTCGTCGATTCTCGGTAGTGGGTAACGGTTCTTGATGGTAAGTTTGTTCAACTCTCGGTAGTCGATACACAACCTGAATGTACCATCTTTCTTCTTGACAAACAAAACAGGAGCTCCCCACGGTGATGTGCTTGGTCGAATGAAACCACGCTCTAAAAGTTCTTGTAATTGGCTTTGCAGTTCTTTCATCTCACTGGGTGCGAGTCTGTAAGGAGCACGAGCTATTGGTGCAGCTCCTGGTACAAGATCTATTTGAAATTCAACGGATCGATGTGGGGGTATTCCCGGTAATTCTTTCAGAAATACATCGGGAAATTCTTTTGCAATGGGAACATCATTGATGCTCTTTTCTTCAGTTTGTACTTTCTCGACGTGTGCTATAACAGCATAGCAACCTTTTCTTATTAGTTTTCGTGCCTTCAAATTACTAATAAGATGTAGCTTCGTGTTGCCCTTTTCTCCGTACACCATTAAGGGTTTTCCTTTTTCTCGTATAATGCGAATTGCATTTTTGTAACAAACGATCTCTGCTTTCACTTCTTTCAACCAGTCCATACCGATTATCACATCAAAACTCCCTAACTCTACTGGTATCAAATCAATCTTAAATGTTTCGCTAACCAGTTTAATTTCTCAATTCCGACATATATTATCTGCTGAAATTAATTTACCATTTGCTAATTTGAGTAAAAATTTACTATCCAAAGGCATCAATGGACAACTTAATTTAGCACAAAAATCTCTACTCATATAGCTTCTATCCGCACCTGAATCAAATAACACGTAAGCAGATTTATTGTCAATAAGAAACGTACCCGTAACAAGCTCCGGGTCTTCCTGTGCCTCTGCCGCATTAATATTGAAAACTCTTCCTCGGCCTTGTCCATTCGTGTTCTCCTGGTTCGGGCAATTTCTAATAATGTGGCCCGGTTTTCCACATTTATAACAAACTACATTGGCATAACTTGCTCCGACACTACTTGCTCCGCCATTACTCGTTCCGACACCATTTGTTCCTTTCGTTCTATTAACCCCTGGTCCGTCGACCTCACACTTCGCCGCGCTAAGACCAATTCTTTTACACTTGTTTCAAAATTTGGTGCAGAACCCCGAGTGATACTTTTCACACCTTTGGCATAGCTGCTTCTGATTGTTGTTGTTGTTGCGGTTATTATTGTTGTTGGGATGATTGTTGTAGTTGCTGTTGTTGTTGTTGTTGTTGTTGTTGGGCCGTTTGTTGTAGTTGCGATTGATGTTGCGATTGCTGGGATAATTCTTGCGATTATTGTTGTAATTGCTGTTGTTGTTGTATTGGTGATTCTTATCACCGTTTTCCTCCCACTTTCTTTTGACTTGCTTCACATTGGCCTCTTCAGCAGTCTGTTCTTTAATTCTTTCTTCAATCTGGTTCACTAGTTTGTGAGCCATTCTACATGCCTGTTGTATGGAGGCGGGCTCGTGTGAAATTATATCTTCTTGGATTCTTTCCGGTAATCCTTTCACAAACGCGTCGATCTTCTCTTCCTCATCTTCGAATGCTCCCGGACACAATAGGCACAATTCTGTGAATCGTCTTTCGTACGTGGTAATATCAAATCCTTGGGTTTGTAACCCTCTAAGTTCTGTCTTGAGCTTATTGACCTCGGTTCTGGGACGGTACTTCTCGTTCATCAAGTGCTTGAATGCTGACCACGGTAGTGCGTACGCATCGTCTTGTCCCACTTGCTCTAGATAGGTATTCCACCATGTTAACGCAGAACCTGTGAAAGTATGCGTAGCGTACTTCACTTTGTCCTCTTCAGTACACTTACTTATGGCAAACACCGATTCGACCTTCTCGGTCCACCGTTTCAATTCGATTGGTACTTCGGTTGCATCAAATTCTAAAGGTTTGCAGGCAGTGAATTCTTTGTAGGTGCATCCTACACGATTTCCTGTACTGCTAGATCCAAGGTTATTGTTGGTATGTAGCGCAGCCTGTACTGTGGCTATGTTTGAAGCTAGAAAAGTACGGAATTCCTCTTCATTCATATTCACGGTGTGTCGAGTAGTCGGTGCCATTTCCTTCAAAATAGTCAAATGGAACAAGTTAATCATACAGAATATTAAGAGTAGTTAATAGTATTTCGTAGCATAATATGAACTCATTTATAAAAGCTTTTTCTTCATATTAGCGTTTTATAAGTTTAAATTCGGGTAGTACCTACCCGTTAAGTTCATACTTAGTAGCTAATATACAATTCAACTACTACAATTCTATATGAAAAACTGATTATAATAATATTTCGCGTTCAAACTTTTACACAATATTTTACAAACTTACAATACCGCTTATTTTACATATAGCATGAAATCTAGCACACAATAAATTTGATACAAGATAGTTGTGAAGATAATTCTAGCTAGTACACAAGTTGTTCAGCAAAGGCAATAAAGACACGTAATTCATACGTCCAGAAACAAGTCATGCATTCTGGTTTTACTAGGACTACTTCCCATCCTTGGTCTTGTGGAACATAACCGTTATGGCCGTTGATAAGACAGCGTGTTGTAACGTCGTCAAAGGGACGAGGGTTATGTAATGTCCAACAGTCCCGTAACAATCTAAAAACCTCATTTCTTACCCCAATTACCGACTCCGTCACTTGTGGAAACGTTTTGTTAAATAGTTGTAGCCCGATGTTCTTGTTCTCACTTTGGTGAGAAGCGAACATTACTAATCCGTAAGCATAACATGCTTCTTTATGTTGCATGTTAGCCACTTTTTCTAAATCACGAAGTCCAATATTCAGATATATTGAGTCAAAATAATTTCTTAACCCATTGCGTAAAATAGCATTTGGGTTCCCCGCAATATATGCGTCAAAGTAAACACATCGTAACTTATGGATTTCCCAATGTGATATCCCCCATCTTTCGAACGAAAGCCTTTTATAAACCAAGGCATTCTTGGAACGTTCTTCGAATGTCTTACAAACTGATCTCGCCTTAAATAGTTGTGCCGAAGAATTCTGACCGACTCTAGACAAGATTTTATCAATCATGTCTCTGGGTAGGTCTCTTAAAATATTGGGTTATCTATCCATTTTGTGTTTTTATACTGTAAAATAGACAAGAGTTAGATTCATAAAAAAAAAATATTTATTAATACAAGCAATTTTTACATATATCATAAAGCATAAGCACACTATATTACATATATTACACCACACGAATACAACTATCTTATTCCGACTCGCTCGTTTCTTCTTCTTCGGTTTTGGTTCGTTTTGCCAAGTTTCTAGGGATATATGATGTTCCCCTAATACTAGCTGTCGTTTTCCACAACGGTTTAGAAAAACCTGGTGGTTTAGAGGTTCCCGGGTCATTGTTACAACTTAAGGGCTTCGGGGGTTGACGATACATATAAAGTTCATCGGGGTTGGAATTAGATTTCTCTATTTTTATGCCCTTTCCCTTATTATTTTCTTTTACCTTTTTAAATTCAGTTGGGGTAATTTCTATAACATCATCGGAATTCTCGTCGGAATCCGATTCATCGGAGAATTGGTAATCCTCCCAATATTTTGCTTCCTTGGCGGAAACACCATTGACCATAATTAACCTTGGTCGGTTGGTTGAGGATTTTATTTTACTTAACCGTTTTATTATTTCCCCCACCGGTTCTATTTCTTCATCCGGTTCCGACTCTTCTTCCGGTTCCTCTTCGGGAACTTGTGAATCAGTCCACGAATCATTCCAATTTACATTTGACTCTTCATTATTATTAGGTGAGTCAATGGGACTTGTTCTAGAGGTAGACATCTATCACATAATATCAAACGCGTTAAGAGATTAATATATAATATTCACATGTTAAAAATATATAGTTTCCAACAAAATTTGTTAAGGAATCATTTTTCAAGTAAACACGGTTGAAGTCCAGACTCACTAATGCATCCTAACAAACTCGATAAGACACACTAATGCAAAATTCTGGTTCTCTAAGATCAACGCTCGGATACAAACTGAAATGTCCCGTTCTTATTGATTAAAAACGTTCCATATTAATTGATTTCGTTGCGAGGTTTTGACCTCTATATGAGACGTTTTTCAAAGACTGCATTCATTTTAAAACAAACCATAACCTTTATTTCATCAATAAAGGTTTAAAAAGCTTTACGTAGATTATCAAATAATGATAATCTAAAATATCCTGTTTACACACGACCATTACATAATGGTTTACAATACAAATATGTTACAACCAAATAAGTTTCTTGAATGCAGTTTTTACACAATATCATACAAGCATGGACTCCAAATCTCGTCCTTATTTAAGTATGCAACAGCGGAAGCTCTTAATAATCACCTGAGAATAAACATGCTTAAAACGTCAACAAAAATGTTGGTGAGTTATAGGTTTAACCTATATATATCAAATCATAATAATAGCCCACAAGATTTCATATTTCAATACACATCCCATACATAGAGATAAAAATCATTCATATGGTGAACACCTGGTACCGACATTAACAAGATGCATATATAAGAATATCCCCATCATTCCGGGACACCCTTCGGATATGATATAAATTTCGAAGTACTAAAGCATCCGGTACTTTGGATGGGGTTTGTTAGGCCCAATAGATCTATCTTTAAGATTCGCGTCAATTAGGGTGTCTGTTCCCTAATTCTTAGATTACCAAACTTAATAAAAAGGGGCATATTCGATTTCGATAATTCAACCATAGAATGTAGTTTCACATACTTGTGTCTATTTTGTAAATCATTTATAAAACCTGCATGTATTCTCATCCCAAAAATATTAGATTTTAAAAGTGGGACTATAACTCACTTTCAAAGATTTTTACTTCGTCGGGAAGTAAGACTTGGCCACTGTTGATTCACGAACCTATAACAATATATACATATATATCAAAGTATGTTCAAAATATATTTACAACACTTTTAATATATTTTGATGTTTTAAGTGTATTAAGTCTGCTGTCCTCGTTAGTAACCTACAACTAGTTGTCCACAGTTAGATGTACAGAAATAAATCGATAAATATTATCTTGAATCAATCCACGACCCAGTGTATACGTATCTCAGTATTGATCACAACTCAAACTATATATATTTTGGAATCAACCTCAACCCTGTATAGCTAACTCCAACATTCACATATAGAGTGTCTATGGTTGTTCCGAAATATATATAGATGTGTTGACATGATAGGTCGAAACATTGTATACGTGTCTATGGTATCTCAAGATTACATAATATACAATACAAGTTGATTAAGTTATGGTTGGAATAGATTTGTTACCAATTTTCACGTAGCTAAAATGAGAAAAATTATCCAATCTTGTTTTACCCATAACTTCTTCATTTTAAATCCGTTTTGAGTGAATCAAATTGCTATGGTTTCATATTGAACTCTATTTTATGAATCTAAACATAAAAAGTATAGGTTTATAGTCAGAAAAATAAGTTACAAGTCGTTTTTGTAAAGGTAGTCATTTCAGTCGAAAGAACGACGTCTAGATGACCATTTTAGAAAACATACTTCCACTTTGATTTTAACCATAATTTTTGGATATAGTTTTATGTTCATAATAAAAATCATTTTCTCAGAATAATAACTTTTAAATCAAAGTTTATCATAGTTTTTAATTAACTAACCCAAAACAGCCTGCGGTGTTACTACGACGATGTAAATCCGGTTTTACGGTATTTTTCGTGTTTCCAGGTTTTAAATCATTAAGTTAGCATATCATATAGATTTAGAACATGTGTTTAGTTGATTTTAAAAGTCAAGTTAGAAGGATTAACGTTTGTTTGCGAACAAGTTTAGAATTAACTAAACTATGTTCTAGTGATTACAAGTTTAAACCTTCGAATAAGATAGCTTTATATGTATGAATCGAATGATGTTATGAACATAATTACTACCTTAAGTTCCTTGGATAAACCTACTGGAAAAGAGAAACATGGATCTAGCTTCAACGGATCCTTGGATGGCTCGAAGTTCTTGAAGCAGAATCATGACACGAAAACAAGCTCAAGTAAGATCATCACTTGAAATAAGATTGTTATAGTTATAGAAATTCAACCAAAGTTTGAATATGATTATTACCTTGTATTAAAATGATAACCTACTGTAAGAAACAAAGATTTCTTGAGGTTGGATGATCACCTTACAAGATTGGAAGTGAGCTAGCAAACTTGAAAGTATTCTTGATTTTATGTAACTAGAACTTGTAGAATATATGAAGAACACTTAGAACTTGAAGATAGAACTTTAAAGAGATCAATTAGATGAAGAAAATTTAAGAATGAAAGTGTTTGTAGGTGTTTTTGGTCGTTGGTGTATGGATTAGATATAAAGGATATGTAATTTTGTTTTCATGTAAATAAGTCATGAATGATTACTCATATTTTTGTAATTTTATGAGATATTTCATGCTAGTTGCCAAATGATGGTTCCCACATGTGTTAGGTGACTCACATAGGCTGCTAAGAGCTGATCATTGGAGTGTATATACCAATAGTACATACATCTAAAAGTTGTGTATTGTACGAGTATGAATACGGGTGCATACGAGTAGAATTGTTGATGAAACTGAACGAGGATGTAATTGTAAGCATTTTTGTTAAGTAGAAGTATTTTGATAAGTGTATTGAAGTCTTTCAAAAGTGTATAAATACATATTAAAACACTACATGTATATACATTTTAACTGAGTCGTTAAGTCATCGTTAGTCGTTACATGTAAGTGTTGTTTTGAAACCTTTAGGTTAACGATCTTGTTAAATGTTGTTAACCCAATGTTTATAATATCAAATGAGATTTTAAATTATTATATTATCATGATATTATCATGTATGAATATCTCTTAATATGATATATATACATTAAATGTCTTTACAACGATAATCGTTACATATATGTCTCGTTTAAAAATCATTAAGTTAGTAGTCTTGTTTTTACATATGTAGTTCATTGTTAATATACTTAATGATATGTTTACTTATCATAGTATCATGTTAAGTATGTATATATCCATATATATTTCATCATATAGTTTTTATAAGTTTTAACGTTCGTGAATCACCGGTCAACTTGGGTGGTCAATTGTCTATATGAAACATATTTCAATTAATCAATTCTTAACAAGTTTGATTGCTTAACATGTTGGAAACATTTAATCATGTAAATATCAATCTCAATTAATATATATAAACATGGAAAAGTTCGGGTCACTACATCTTTTATCTCGGATTTCAATATCGAATTCTTGTAAGAGTAAGATCCAACTGATTAATCTTGGTTTAGCATCTTGTTTCGAAAATAGGTATCTAAGAGCAGAATGGTCGGTATAGACCACCGTTTTTGCTAGAACGAGATATGAACGAAATTTGTCAAAAGCGAAGACAATAGAAAGGAGTTCTTTTTCAGTAGTTGTGTAATTCGTTTGTGCTCCTTGTAACGTCTTACTAGCATAATATATAGGTTGAAATCGTTTTTCAATCCTTTGTCCTAAAACGGCTCCCATTGCAAAATCACTTGCATCGCACATTAGTTCAAACGGTAGATTCCAATTTGGTGTTATCATGATCGGCGCATTAGTAAGTTTCTCTTTGAGAATATTAAAAGATTTGATACATTCATCTGAAAAGATGAATGGAGCATCCTTTTCTAGGAGTTTATTCATAGGAGTGGCAAGTTTAGAAAAATCTTTTATGCCCTAGAAAACTCCTAACTCCTCTAACATTGGTGGAATGTGGAAGTTTAGCAATTACATATACTTTAGCTCTATCCACTTCAATTCCTTCTTTTGAAATTTTATGTCCAAGAACGATGCCTTCTTTAACCATGAAATGGCATTTCTACCAATTAGGTACTAGATTTGATTGTTCGCATCTAATCAGCATTCGTTCAAGATTAGCTAGACATGATTCAAATGTATCACCGAAGACTGAAAAGTCATCCATGAAAACTTCCATGCATTCTTCTATCATGTCGTGAAAAATTGCCATCATGCACCTTTGAAAGGTTGCAGGGGCGTTGCAAAGTCCAAATGGCATGCGTTTGTAAGCAAAAGTACAATAAGGGCACGTGAATGTGGTTTTCTATTGATCTTCAGGTGCTATTGGAATTTGAAAATATCCAGAAAATCCATCAAGAAAACAATAGTAACTATTTCCGGCTAATCTTTCTAACATTTGGTCAATAAAAGGTAAGGGAAAGTGATCTTTTCTGGTGGCGTCATTTAATTTTCTATAATCAATACATACACGCCATCCTGTTACAGTCCTAGTAGGAATAAGCTCATTTTTTTCATTTGTAATTGTAGTGACCCGAACTTTTCCATGTTTATATATATATTAATTGAGATTGATATTTACATGATTAAATGTTTCTAACATGTTAAGCAATCAAACTTGTTAAGACTTGATTAATTGAAATATGTTTCATATAGACAATTGACCACCCAAGTTGACCGGCGATTCACGAACGATAAAACTTGTAAAAACGACATGACGATATATATATGGATATACATATGGTTAACATGAGATTATGATAAGTAAGTATCTCCATAAGTATATTAACAATGAGTTCTATACATATAAACAAGACTACTAACTTAAGGATTTAGAAACGAGACATATATGTAACGATTATCGTTGTAACGACATTTGTAACGACATTTAAATGTATATATATCATATTAAGATATATTAATATATCATAATATCATTATAATATAATAATTTAACATCTCATTAGATATAATAAACAATGGGTTAACAACATTAATTGAGATCGTTAACTTAAAGGTTTCAAAACAACACTTACATGTAACGACTAACGATGACTTAACGACTCAGTTAAAATGTATATACATGTAGTGTATTTAGATGTATTAAAATACTTTTGGAAGACTTCAAGACATATATCAAAACACTCATACTTAACGAAAATGGTTACAGTTACTTTCCCATTCTTTTCTTTCATCAAGAATTCTAGTCATATTCTTACCTGTATTATACACAGCTTCAAAACGTACTTACTATGGGTATATACCAATAGGAACTAGCATGGGATTCCACTCTTGATTATGTCATATATGACTAATCAATTTTACCTTCTACCATGAGCTAGTCAACTAACTAGAACTCCTTTTAACCCCACTCACCACTCACCAATTACCACTCATCATTCACTCCATTTCACTTCCAATTCTCTTTCTAATTCTCTCTCAACACACACACACTATTATGACCGTATTTTTCCAGTAGTTAATCATCATATTCATCAAAAATCACTTCAAGAATTAAGCTATAATCATCATAGGAAGAATACTTCAAGAACACTTCAAAAATCCCTTCAAGTTTACTAATTTACTTCCAAGCTTTCTAATCCATTCCAAGTAATCATCTAAGATCAAGAAACCTTTGTTATATACAGTAGGTTATCTTTCTTATTCAAGGTAATATTCATATTCAAACTTTGATTCAATTTCTATAACTATAAACTATCTTAATTCGAGTAAAAATCTTACTTGAACTTGTTTTTGTGTCATGATCCTACTTCAAGAACTTTCAAGCCATCCAAGATCCTTTGAAGCTAGATCATTTCTTGTCACTTCCAGTAGGTTTACCTACTAAACTTGAGGTAGTAATGATGTTCATAAAATCATTCGATTCATATATATAAAACTATCTTATTCGAAGGTTTAAACTCGTAATCACTAGAACATAGTTTAGTTAATTCTAAACTTGTTCGCAAACAAAAGTTAATACTTCTAACTTAACTTTTAAAACCAACTAAACACATGTTCTATATCTATATGATATGCTAACTTAATGATTTAAAACCTGGAAACACGTAAAACACCGTAAAACCGGATTTACGCCGTCGTAGTAACACCGCGGGCTACTTTGGGTTAGTTAATTAAAAACTATGATAAACTTTGATTTAAAAGTTGTTATTCTGAGAAAATTATTTTTATTATGAACATGAAACTATATCCAAAAATTATGGTTAAACTCAAAGTGGAAGTATGTTTTCTAAAATGGTCATCTAGACGTCGTTCTTTCGACTGAAATGACTACCTTTACAAAAACGACTTGTAACTTATTTTTCCGACTATAAACCTATACTTTTTCTGTTTAGATTCATAAAATAGAGTTCAATATGAAACCATAGCAATTTGATTCACTCAAAACGGATTTAAAATGAAGAAGTTATGGGTAAAACAAGATTGGATAATTTTTCTCATTTTAGCTACGTGAAAATTTGTAACAAATCTATTCCAACCATAACTTAATCAACTTGTATTGTATATTATGGAATCTTGAGATACCATAGACACGTATACAATGTTTCGACCTATCATGTCGACACATCTATATATATTTCGGAACAACCATAGACACTCTATATGTGAATGTTGGAGTTAGCTATACAGGGTTGAGGTTGATTCCAAAATATATATATTTTGAGTTGTGATCAATACTGAGATACGTATACACTGGGTCGTGGATTGATTCAAGATAATATTTATCGATATATTTCTGTACATCTAACTGTGGACAACTAGTTGTAGGTTACTAACGAGGACAGCTGACTTAATAAACTTAAAACATCAAAATATATTAAAAGTGTTGTAAATATATTTTGAACATACTTTGATATATATGTATATATTGTTATAGGTTCGTGAATCAACCAGTGGCCAAGTCTTACTTCCCGACGAAGTAAAAATCTGTGAAAGTGAGTTATAGTCCCACTTTTAAAATCTAATATTTTTGGGATGAGAATACATGCAGGTTTTATAAATGATTTACAAAATAGACACAAGTACGTGAAACTACATTCTATGGTTGAATTATCGAAATCGAATATGCCCCTTTTTATTAAGTCTGGTAATCTAAGAATTAGGGAACAGACACCCTAATTGACGCGAATCCTAAAGATAGATCTATTGGGCCTAACAAACCCCATCCAAAGTACCGGATGCTTTAGTACTTCGAAATTTATATCATATCCGAAGGGTGTCCCGGAATGATGGGGATATTCTTATATATGCATCTTGTTAATGTCGGTTACCAGGTGTTCACCATATGAATGATTTTTATCTCTATGTATGGGATGTGTATTAAATATGAAATCTTGTGGTCTATTATTATGATTTGATATATATAGGTTAAACCTATAACTCACCAACATTTTTGTTGACATTTTAAGCATGTTTATTCTCAGGTGATTTTTAAGAGCTTCCGCTGTCGCATACTTAAATAAGGACGAGATTTGGAGTCCATGCTTGTATGATATTGTGTAAAAACTGCATTCAAGAAACTTATTTTTTGTAACATATTTGTATTGTAAACCATTATGTAATGGTCGTGTGTAAACAGGATATTTTAGATTATCATTATTTGATAATCTACGTAAAGCTTTTTAAAACCTTTATCTATGAAATAAAGGTTATGGTTTGTTTTAAAAATGAATGCAGTCTTTGAAAAACGTCTCATATAGAGGTCAAAACCTCGCAACGAAATCAACTAATATGGAACGTTTTTAATCAATAAGAACGGGACATTTCAGTAATGACAGTCATGCCACCCTTCTTAGGAACGCATTGAACTGGGCTTACCCATAGACTATCAGAAATTGGATAAATTAAACCTGCATCTAGCAGTTTAATAATTTCTTTTTTAACTACATCTTGCATATTCGGATTTAGTCTTCGTTGGCGTTGCACATGTAGTGACCCGAACTTTTCCATGTTTATATATATTAATTGAGATTGATATTTACATGATTAAATGTTTCCAACATGTTAATCAATCAAACTTGTTAAGACTTGATTAATTGAAATATGTTTCATATAGACAATTGACCACCCAAGTTGACCGGTGATTCACGAACGTTAAAACTTGTAAAAACTATATGATGACATATATATGGATATATATATATATATATAGTTAACATGATACTATGATAAGTAAACATATCATTAAGTATATTAACAATGAACTACATATGTAAAAACAAGACTACTAACTTAATGATTTTTAAACGAGACATATATGTAACGATTATCATTGTAAAGACATTTAATGTATATATATCATATTAAGAGATATTCATACATAATAATATCATGATAATATAATAATTTAAAATATCATTTGATATTATAAACATTGGGTTAACAACATTTAACAAGATCGTTAACCTAAAGGTTTCAAAACAACACTTACATGTAACGACTAACGATGACTTAACGACTCAGTTAAAATGTATATACATGTAGTGTTTTAATATGTATTTATACACTTTTGAAAGACTTCAATACACTTATCAAAATACTTCTACTTAACAAAAATGCTTACAATTACATCCTCGTTCAGTTTCATCAACAATTCTACTCGTATGCATCCGTATTCGTACTCGTACAATACACAGCTTTTAGATGTATGTACTATTGGTATATACACTCCAATGATCAGCTCTTAGCAGCCCATGTGAGTCACCTAACACATGTGGGAACCATCATTTGATAACTAGCATGAAATATCTCATAAGATTACAAAAATATGAGTAATCATTCATGACTTATTTACATGAAAACAAAATTACATATCCTTTATATCTAATCCATACACCAACGACCAAAAACACCTACAAACACTTTCATTCTTCAATTTTCTTCATCTAATTAATCTCTCTCAAGTTCTATCTTCAAGTTCTAAGTGTTCTTCATATATTCTACAAGTTCTAGTTACATAAAATCAAGAATACTTTCAAGTTTGCTAGCTCACTTCCAATCTTGTAAGGTGATCATCCAACCTCAAGAAATCTTTGTTTCTTATAGTAGGTTATCATTCTAATACAAGGTAATAATCATATTCAAACTTTGGTTCAATTTCTATAACTATAACAATCTTATTTCAAGTGATGATCTTACTTGAACTTTTTTTCGTGTCATGATTCTGCTTCAAGAACTTCGAGCCATCCAAGGATCCGTTGAAGCTAGATCCATTTTTCTATTTTCTAGTAGGTTTATCCAAGGAACTTAAGGTAGTAATGATGTTCATAACATCATTCGATTCATACATATAAAGCTATCTTATTCGAAGGTTTAAACTGGTAATAACTAGAACATAGTTTAGTTAATTCTAAACTTGTTCGCAAACAAAAGTTAATCCTTCTAAATTGACTTTTAAAATCAACTAAACACATGTTCTATATCTATATTATATGCTAACTTAATGATTTAAAACCTGGAAACACGAAAAACACCGTAAAACCGGATTTACGCCGTCGTAGTAACACCGCGGGCTGTTTTGGGTTAGTTAATTAAAAACTATGATAAACTTTGATTTAAAAGTTATTATTCTGAGAAAATGATTTTTATTATGAACATTAAACTATATCCAAAAATTATGGTTAAACTCAAAGTGGAAGTATGTTTTCTAAAATGGTCATCTAGACGTCGTTCTTTCGACTGAAATGACTACCTTTACAAAAACGACTTGTAACTTATTTTTCCGACTATAAACCTATACTTTTTCTGTTTAGATTCATAAAATAGAGTTCAATATGAAACCATAGCAATTTGATTCACTCAAAACGGATTTAAAATGAAGAAGTTATGGGTAAAACAAGATTGGATAATTTTTCTCATTTTAGCTACGTGAAAATTGGTAACAAATCTATTCCAACCATAACTTAATCAACTTGTATTGTATATTATGTAATCTTGAGATACCATAGACACGTATACAATGTTTTGACCTATCATGTCGACACATCTATATATATTTCGGAACAACCATAGACACTCTATATGTGAATGTTGGAGTTAGCTATACAGGGTTGAGGTTGATTCCAAAATATATATAGTTTGAGTTGTGATCAATACTGAGATACGTATACACTGGGTCGTGGATTGATTCAAGATAATATTTATCGATTTATTTCTGTACATCTAACTGTGGACAACTAGTTGTAGGTTACTAACGAGGACAGCTGACTTAATAAACTTAAAACATCAAAATATATTAAAAGTGCTGTAAATATATTTTGAACATACTTTGATATATATGTATATATTGTTATAGGTTCGTGAATCAACTAGTGGCCAAGTCTTACTTTCCGACGAAGTAAAAATCTGTAAAAGTGAGTTATAGTCCCACTTTTAAAATCTAATATTTTTGGGATGAGAATACATGCAGGTTTTATAAATGATTTACAAAATAGACACAAGTACGTGAAACTACATTCTATGGTTGAATTATCGAAATCGAATATGCCCCTTTTTATTAAGTCTGGTAATCTAAGAATTAGGGAACAGACACCCTAATTGACGCGAATCCTAAAGATAGATCTATTGGGCCTAACAAACCCCATCCAAAGTACCGAATGCTTTAGTACTTCGAAATTTATATCATATCCGAAGGGTGTCCCGGAATGATGGGGATATTCTTATATATGCATCTTGTTAATGTCGGTTACTAGGTGTTCACCATATGAATGATTTTTATCTCTATGTATGGGATGTGTATTGAAATATGAAATCTTGTGGTCTATTGTTACGATTTAATATATATAGGTTAAACCTATAACTCACCAACATTTTTGTTGACGTTTAAAGCATGTTTATTCTCAGGTGAATACTAAGAGCTTCCGCTGTTGCATACTAAAATAAGGACAAGATTTGGAGTCCATGTTTGTATGATATTGTGTAAAAACTGCATTCAAGAAACTGATTTCGATGTAACATATTTGTATTGTAAACCATTATGTAATGGTCGTGTGTAAATAGGATATTTTAGATTATCATTATTTGATAATCTACATAAAGCTTTTTAAACCTTTATTTATGAAATAAAGGTTATGGTTTGTTTTAAAATGAATGCAGTCTTTGAAAAACGTCTCATATAGAGGTCAAAACCTCGCAACGAAATCAATTAATATGGAACGTTTTTAATCAATAAGAACGGGACATTTCAGTTGGTATCAGAGCCAGGCCCCGGACCAAACGTGCACAGCGAGGACGCTGTGTCCCATTAGGGGGGACGATTGTAACATCCGTGTTACATCCGTCCCACATCGGTTGGAGAGGGGAATAAAGCATGTCTTATAAGGGTGTGGAGACCTTTCCTAGCATGACGCCTTTTGGGACCACAAGCGCAGCAGATCCCATGAGAACTCTGCAATTAAGCGTGCTCAGGCGAGAGCACTACTAGGATGGGTGACCTCCTGGGAAAGTGCTCGTCGTGTATGGTCGCCAAGAATAATCCGTGAGCAACCTACGGGGGAGACAAGGGTACGTCCCTATCTCTGCAAAGCGGACAATATCATGCTACGGGGAACGTTTTACCTGGGGTGTTTCAGAATGGTATCAGAGCGTTGGTCTTAGAGAACCAGAATTTTGCATTAGTGTGTCTTATCGAGTTTGTTAGGATGCATTAGTGAGTCTGGACTTTGACCGTGTTTACTTGAAAAATGATTGCTTAACAAATTTTGTTGGAAACTATATATTTTTAACATGTGAATATTATGTGATATATTAATCTCTTAACGCGTTTGATATTATGCGATAGATGTCTACCTCTAGAACAAGTCTCATTGACTCACCTAATAATAATGAAGAGTCAAATGTAAATTGGAATGATTCGTGGACTGATTCACAAGTTCCCGAAGAGGAACCGGAAGAAGAGTCGGAACCGGAAGAAGAGTCAGAACCGGAAGAAGAATCGGAACCGGAAGAAGAATCGAAACCGGTGGGGGAAATAATAAAACGATTAAGTAAAAGAAAATCCTCAACCAACCGACCAAGGTTAATTATGGTCAATGGTGTTTCCGCCAAGGAAGCAAAATATTGGGAGGATTACCAATTCTCCGATGAATCGGATTCCGACGAGAATTCCGATGATGTTATAGAAATTACCCCAACTGAATTTAAAAAGGCAAAAGAAAATAATAAGGGAAAGAGCATAAAAATAGAGAAATCTAATTCCAACCCTGATGAACTTTATATGTATCGTCAACCCCCGAAGTCCTTAAGTTGTAACAATGACCCGGGAACCTCTAAACCACCAGGTTTTTCTAAACCTATGTGGAAAACGACGGCTCGTATTAGGGGAACATCATATATCCCTAGAAACTTGGCAAAACGAACCAAAACCGAAGAAGAAGAAACAAGCGAGTCGGAATAAGATAGTTGTATTCGTGTGGTGTAATATATGTAATATAGTGTGCTTATGCTTTATGATATATGTAAAAATTGCTTGTATTAATAAGTATTTTTTTTATGAATCTAACTCTTGTCTATTTTACAGTATAAAAACACAAAATGGATAGACAACCCAATATTTTAAGAGACCTACCCGGAGACATGATTGATGAAATCTTGTCTAGAGTCGGTCAGAATTCTTCGGCACAACTATTTAAGGCGAGATCAGTTTGTAAGACATTCGAAGAACGTTCCAAGAATGCCTTGGTTTATAAAAGGTTTTTGTTCGAAAGATGGGGGATATCACATTGGGAAATCCATAAGTTACGATGTGTTTACTTTGACGCATATATTGCGGGGAACCCAAATGCTATTTTACGCAATGGGTTAAGAAATTATTTTGACTCAATATATCCTAATATTGGACTTCGTGATTTAGAAAAAGCGGCTAACATGCAACATAAAGAAGCATGTTATGCTTACGGATTAGTAATGTTCGCTTCTCACCAAAGTGAGAACAAGAACATCGGGCTACAACTATTAAACAAAACGTTCCCACAATTGACGGAGTCGGTAATTGGGGTAAGAAATGAGGTTTTTAGATTGTTACGGGACTGTTGGACATTACGTAACCCTCGTCCCTTTGACGACGTTACAACACGCTGTCTTATCAACGGCCATAACGGTTATGTTCCATAAGACCAAGGATGGGAAGTAATTCTAGTAAAACCAGAATGCATGACTTGTTTCTGGACGTATGAATTACGTGTCTTTATTGCCTTTGCTGAACGACTTGTGTACTAGCTAGAATTATCTTCACAACCATCTTGTATCAAATTTATTGTGTGCTATATTTTATGCTATATGTAAAATAAGCGGTATTGTAATTGGTAAAATATTGTGTAAAAGTTTGAACGCGAAATATTATTATAGTCAGTTTTTCATATAGAATTGTAGTAGTTGAATTGTATATTAGCTACTAAGTATGAACTTAACGGGTAGGTACTACCCGAATTTAAACTTATAAAACGCTAATATGAAGAAAAAGCTTTTATAAATGAGTTCATATTATGCTACGAAATACTATTAACTACTCTTAATATTCTGTATGATTAACTTGTTCCATTTGACTATTTTGAAGGAAATGGCACCGACTACTCGACACACCATGAATATGAATGAAGAGGAATTCCGTACTTTTCTAGCTTCAAACATAGCCGCAGTACAGGCTGCGCTACATACCAATAATAACCTTGGATCTAGCAGTACAGGAAATCGTGTAGGATTCACCTACAAAGAATTCACTGCCTGCAAACCTTTGGAATTTGATGGAACCGAAGGACCGATCGGATTGAAACGGTAGACCGAGAAGGTCGAATCGGTGTTTGCCATAAGTAAGTGTACTGAAGAGGACAAAGTGAAGTACGCTACGCATACCTTCACAGGTTCTGCGTTAACATGGTGGAATACCTATCTAGAGTAAGTGGGACAAGACGATGCGTACGCACTACTGTGGTCAGCATTCAAGCACTTGATGAACGAGAAGTACCTTCCCAGAACCGAGGTCAATAAGCTCAAGACAGAACTTAGAGGGTTACGAACCCAAGGATTTGATATTACCATGTACGAAAGACGATTCACAGAATTGTGCCTATTGTGTCCGGGAGCATTCGAAGATGAGGAAGAGAAGATCGACGCGTTTGTGAAAGGATTACCGGAAAGAATCCAAGAAGATATAAGTTCACACGAGCCCGCCTCCATACAACAGGCATGTAGAATGGCTCACAAACTAGTGAACCAGATTGAAGAAAGAATTAAAGAACAGACTGCTGAAGAGGTCAATGTGAAGCAAGTCAAAAGAAAGTGGGAGGAAAACGGTGATAAGAATCACCAATACAACAACAACAGCAATTACAACAATAATCGCAACAATTATCCCAACAATCGCAACATCAATCGCAACTACAACAAATGGCCCAACAACAACAACAACAACAACAACAACAACAACAACAACAACAACAGCAACTACAACAATCATCCCAACAACAATAATAACCGCAACAACAACAACAATCAGAAGCAGCTATGCCAAAGGTGTGAAAAGTATCACTCGGGGTTCTGCACCAAATTTTGCAACAAGTGTAAAAGAAATGGTCATAGCGCGGCGAAGTGTGAGGTCTACGGACCAGGGGTTAATAGAACGAAAGGAACAAATGGTGTCGGAATGAGTAATGGCGGAGCAAGTAGTGTCGGAGCAAGTTATGCCAATGTAGTTTGTTATAAATGTGGAAAACCGGGCCACATTATTAGAAATTGCCCGAACCAGGAGAACACGAATGAACAAGGCCGCGGAAGAGTTTTCAATATTAATGCGGCAGAGGCACAGGAAGACCCGGAGCTTGTTATGGGTACGTTTCTTATTGACAATAAATCTGCTTACATTTTATTTGATTCGGGTGCGGATAGAAGCTATATGAGTAGAGATTTTTGTGCTAAATTAAGTTGTCCATTGACGCCTTTGGATAGTAAATTTTTACTCGAATTAGCAAATGGTAAATTAATTTCAGCAGATAATATATGTCGGAATCGAGAAATTAAACTGGTTAGCGAAACATTTAAGATTGATTTGATACCAGTAGAGTTAGGGAGTTTTGATGTGATAATCGGTATGGACTGGTTAAAAGAAGTGAAAGCAGAGATCGTTTGTTACAAAAATGCAATTCGCATTATACGAGAAAAAGGAAAACCCTTAATGGTGTACGGAGAAAAGGGCAACACGAAGCTACATCTTATTAGTAATTTGAAGGCACAAAAACTAATAAGAAAAGGTTGCTATGCTGTTCTAGCACACGTCGATAAAGTACAAACTGAAGAAAAGAGCATCAATGATGTTCCCATTGCAAAAGAATTTCCCGATGTATTTCCAAAAGAATTACCGGGATTACCCCCACATCGATCCATTGAATTTCAAATAGATCTTGTACCAGGAGCTGCACCAATAGCGCGTGCTCCTTATAGACTCGCACCCAGCGAGATGAAAGAACTACAAAACCAATTACAAGAACTTTTAGAGCGTGGTTTCATTCGACCAAGCACATCACCGTGGGGAGCTCCTGTTTTGTTTGTCAAGAAGAAAGATGGTACATTCAGGTTGTGTATCGACTACCGAGAGTTGAACAAACTTACCATCAAGAACCGCTACCCACTACCGAGAATCGACGACTTATTTGATCAACTACAAGGCTCGTCTGTTTATTCAAAGATTGACTTACGTTCCGGGTATCATCAAATACGGGTGAAAGAAGATGATATTCCAAAGACTGCTTTCAGAACACGTTACGGTCATTACGAGTTTATGGTCATGCCGTTTGGTTTAACTAATGCACCAGCTGTGTTCATGGACCTTATGAACCGAGTGTGTGGACCATACCTTGACAAGTTTGTCATTGTTTTCATTGATGACATACTTATTTACTCAAAGAATGACCAAGAACACGGTGAACATTTGAGAAAGGTGTTAGAAGTATTGAGGAAGGAAGAATTGTACGCTAAGTTTTCAAAGTGTGCATTTTGGTTAGAAGAAGTTCAATTCCTCTGTCACATAGTGAACAAAGAAGGTATTAAGGTGGATCCGGCAAAGATAGAAACTGTTGAAAAGTTGGAAACCCCGAAAACTCCGAAATACATACGCCAGTTTTTAGGACTAGCTGGTTACTACAGAAGGTTCATCCAAGACTTTTCCAGAATAGCAAAACCCTTGACTGCATTAACGCATAGAGGGAAGAAATTTGAATGGAATGATGAACAAGAGAAAGCGTTTCAGTTATTGAAGAAAAAGCTAACTACGGCACCTATATTGTCATTGCCTGAAGGGAATGATGATTTTTTAATTTATTGTGACGCATCAAAGCAAGGTCTCGGTAGTGTATTAATGTAACGAACGAAGGTGATTGCTTATGCGTCTAGACAATTGAAGATTCACGAATAAAATTATACGACGCATGATTTGGAATTAGGCGCGGTTGTTTTTGCATTAAACACTTGGAGGCACTACTTATATGGGGT
The DNA here is from genome assembly GCF_046630445.1 of Rutidosis leptorrhynchoides. Lineage (NCBI taxonomy): Eukaryota > Viridiplantae > Streptophyta > Magnoliopsida > Asterales > Asteraceae > Rutidosis > Rutidosis leptorrhynchoides. The sequence goes on along the minus strand of NC_092335.1, from coordinate 154,886,866 downwards.
CAAAAGTATTATATATACCGACCACAAAAAGTCTTCAACACATATTTAATCAGAAACAACTGAATATGAGGCAGCGTAGGTGGATTGAATTGTTGAATGATTACGACTTTGAGATTCGTTACCACCCGGGGAAGGCAAATGTGGTAGCCGATGCCTTGAGCAGGAAGGACAGAGAACCCATTCGAGTAAAATCTATGAATATAATGATTCATAATAACCTTACTACTCAAATAAAGGAGGCGCAACAAGGAGTTTTAAAAGAGGGAAATTTAAAGGATGAAATACCCAAAGGATCGGAGAAGCATCTTAATATTCGGGAAGACGGAACCCGGTATAGGGCTGAAAGTATTTGGGTACCAAAATTTGGAGATATGAGAGAAATGGTACTTAGAGAAGCTCATAAAACCAGATACTCAATACATCCTGGAACGGGGAAGATGTACAAGGATCTCAAGAAACATTTTTGGTGGCCGGGTATGAAAGCTGATGTTGCTAAATACGTAGGAGAATGTTTGACGTGTTCTAAGGTCAAAGCTGAGCATCAGAAACCATCAGGTCTACTTCAAAAACCCGAAATCCCGGAATGGAAATGGGAAAACATTACCATGGATTTCATCACTAAATTGCCAAGGACTGCAAGTGGTTTTAATACTATTTGGGTAATAGTTGATCGTCTCACCAAATCAGCACACTTCCTACCAATAAGAGAAGATGACAAGATGGAGAAGTTAGCACGACTGTATTTGAAGGAAGTCGTCTCCAGACATGGAATACCAATCTCTATTATCTCTGATAGGGATGGCAGATTTATTTCAAGATTCTGGCAGACATTACAGCAAGCATTAGGAACTCGTCTAGACATGAGTACTGCCTATCATCCACAAACTGATGGGCAGAGTGAAAGGACGATACAAACGCTTGAAGACATGCTACGAGCATGTGTTATTGATTTCGGAAACAGTTGGGATCGACATCTACCGTTAGCAGAATTTTCCTACAACAACAGCTATCATTCAAGCATTGAGATGGCGCCGTTTGAAGCACTTTATGGTAGAAAGTGAAGGTCTCTGATTTGTTGGAGTGAAGTGGGGGATAGACAGATTACGGGTCCGGAGATTATACAAGAAACTACCGAGAAGATCATCCAAATTCAACAACGGTTGAAAACCGCCCAAAGTCGACAAAAGAGCTACGCTGACATTAAAAGAAAAGATATAGAATTTGAAATTGGAGAGATGGTCATGCTTAAAGTTGCACCTTGGAAAGGCGTTGTTCGATTTGGTAAACGAGGGAAATTAAATCCAAGGTATATTGAGCCATTCAAGATTATTGATCGTGTCGGACCAGTAGCTTACCGACTTGAGTTACCTCAACAACTCGCGGCTGTACATAACACTTTCCACGTCTCAAATTTGAAGAAATGTTTTGCTAAAGAAGATCTCACTATTCCGTTAGATGAAATCCAAATCAACGAAAAAGTTCAATTCATCGAAGAACCCGTCGAAATAATGGATCGTGAGGTTAAAAGACTTAAGCAAAACAAGATACCAATTGTTAAGGTTTGATGGAATGCTCGTAGAGGACCTGAGTTCACCTGGGAGCGTGAAGATCAGATGAAGAAGAAATACCCGCATCTATTTCCAGAAGATTCGTCAACACCTTCAACAGCTTAAAATTTCGGGACGAAATTTATTTAACGGGTAGGTACTGTAGTGACCCGAACTTTTCCATGTTTATATATATTAATTGAGATTGATATTTACATGATTAAATTTTTCCAACATGTTAAGCAATCAAACTTGTTAAGACTTGATTAATTGAAATATGTTTCATATAGACAATTGACCACCCAAGTTGACCGGTGATTCACGAACGTTAAAACTTGTAAAAACTATATGATGACATATATATGGATATATATATAGTTAACATGATACTATTATAAGTAAACATATCATTAAGTATATTAACAATGAACTACATATGTAAAAACAAGACTACTAACTTAATGATTTTTAAACGAGACATATATGTAACGATTATCGTTGTATAATGTATATATATCATATTAAGAGATATTCATACATAATAATATCATGATAATATAATAATTTAAAATCTCATTTGATATTATAAACATTGGGTTAACAACATTTAACAAGATCGTTAAGCTAAAGGTTTCAAAACAACACTTACATGTAACGACTAACGATGACTTAACGACTCAGTTAAAATGTATATACATGTAGTGTTTTAATATGTATTCATACACTTTTGAAAGACTTCAAGACACTTATCAAAATACTTCTACTTAACAAAAATGCTTACAATTACATCCTTGTTCAGTTTCATCAACAATTCTACTCGTATGCACCCGTATTCGTACTCGTACAATACACAGCTTTTAGATGTATGTACTATTGGTATATACACTCCAATGATCAGCTCTTAGCAGCCCATGTGAGTCACCTAACACATGTGGGAACCATCATTTGGCAACTAGCATGAAATATCTCATAAAATTACAAAAATATGAGTAATCATTCATGACTTATTTACATGAAAACAAAATAACATATCCTTTATATCTAATCCATACACCAACGACCAAAAACACCTACAAACACTTTCATTCTTCAATTTTCTTCATATAATTGATCTCTCTCAAGTTCTATCTTCAAGTTCTAAGTGTTCTTCATAAATTCCAAAAGTTCTAGTTTCATAAAATCAAGAATACTTTCAAGTTTGCTAGCTCACTTCCAATCTTGTAAGGTGATCATCCAACCTCAAGAAATCTTTGTTTCTTACAGTAGGTTATCATTCTAATACAAGGTAATAATCATATTCAAACTTTGGTTCAATTTCTATAACTATAACAATCTTATTTCAAGTGATGATCTTACTTGAACTTGTTTTCGTGTCATGATTCTGCTTCAAGAACTTCGAGCCATCCAAGTATCCGTTGAAGCTAGATCCATTTTTCTCTTTTCCAGTAGGTTTATCCAAGGAACTTAAGGTAGTAATGATGTTCATAACATCATTCGATTCATACATATAAAGCTATCTTATTCGAAGTTTTAAACTTGTAATCACTAGAACATAGTTTAGTTAATTCTAAACTTGTTCGCAAACAAAAGTTAATCCTTCTAACTTGACTTTTAAAATCAACTAAACACATGTTCTATATCTATATGATATGCTAACTTAATGATTTAAAACCTGGAAACACGAAAAACACCGTAAAACCGGATTTACGCCGTCGTAATAACACCGCGGGCTGTTTTGGGTTAGTTAATTAAAAACTATGATAAACTTTGATTTAAAAGTTGTTATTCTGAGAAAATGATTTTTATTATGAACATGAAACTATATCCAAAAATTATGGTTAAACTCAAAGTGGAAGTATGTTTTCTAAAATGGTCATCTAGACGTCGTTCTTACGACTGAAATGACTACCTTTACAAAAACGACTTGTAACTTATTTTTCCGACTATAAACCTATACTTTTTCTGTTTAGATTCATAAAATAGAGTTCAATATGAAACCATAGCAATTTGATTCACTCAAAACGGATTTAAAATGAAGAAGTTATGGGTAAAACAAGATTGGATAATTTTTCTCATTTTAGCTACGTGAAAATTGGTAACAAATCTATTCCAACCATAACTTAATCAACTTGTATTGTATATTATGTAATCTTGAGATACCATAGACACGTATACAATGTTTCGACCTATCATGTCGACAAATCTATATATATTTCGGAACAACCATAGACACTCTATATGTGAATCTTGGAGTTAGCTATACAGGGTTGAGGTTGATTCCAAAATATATATAGTTTGAGTTGTGATCAATACTGAGATACGTATACACTGGGTCGTGGATTTATTCAAGATAATATTTATCGATTTATTTCTGTAAATCTAACTGTGGACAACTAGTTGTAGGTTACTAACGAGGACAGCTGACTTAATAAACTTAAAACATCAAAATATATTAAAAGTGTTGTAAATATATTTTGAACATACTTTGATATATATATATATATATATATATATATATATATATATATATATATATATTGTTATAGGTTCGTGAATCAACCAGTGGCCAAGTCTTACTTTCCGACGAAGTAAAAATCTGTAAAAGTGAGTTATAGTCCCACTTTTAAAATCTAATATTTTTGGGATGAGAATACATGCAGGTTTTATAAATGATTTACAAAATAGACACAAGTACGTGAAACTACATTCTATGGTTGAATTATCGAAATCGAATATAGCCCTTTTTATTGTAGTGACCCGAACTTTTCCATGTTTATATATTAATTGAGATTGATATTTACATGATTAAATGTTTCCAACATGTTAAGCAATCAAACTTGTTAAGACTTGATTAATTGAAATAGGTTTCATATAGACAATTGACCACCCAAGTTGACCGGTGATTCACGAACGTTAAAACTTGTAAAAACTATATGATGACATATATATGGTTATATATATAGTTAACATGATATTATGATAAGTAAACATATCATTAATTATATTAACAATGAACTACATATGTAAAAACAAGACTACTAACTTAATGATTTTGAAACGAGACATATATGTAACGATTATCGTTGTAACGACATTTAATGTATATATATATATATATCATATTAAGAGATATTCGTACATCATAATATCATGATAATATAATAATTTAAAATCTCTTTTGATATTATAAACATTGGGTTAACAACATTTAACAAGATCGTTAACCTAAAGGTTTCAAAACAACATTTACATGTAACGACTAACGATGACTTAACGACTCATTTAAAATGTATATACATGTAGTGTTTTAATATGTATTCATACACTTTTGAAAGACTTCAAGACACTTATCAAAATACTTCTACTTAACAAAAATGCTTACAATTACATCCTCGTTCAGTTTCATCAACAATTCTACTCGTATGCACCCGTATTCGTACTCGTACAATACACAGCTTTTAGATGTATGTACTATTGGTATATACACTCCAATGATCAGCTCTTAGCAGCCCATGTGAGTCACCTAACACATGTGGGAACCATCATTTGGCAACTAGCATGAAATATCTCATAAAATTACAAAAATATGAGTAATCATTCATGACTTATTTACATGAAAACAAAATAACATATCCTTTATATCTAATCCATACACCAACGACCAAAAACACCTACAAACACTTTCATTCTTCAATTTTCTTCATATAATTGATCTCTCTCAAGTTCTATCTTCAAGTTCTAAGTGTTCTTCATAAATTCCAAAAGTTCTAGTTTCATAAAATCAAGAATACTTTCAAGTTTGCTAGCTCACTTCCAATCTTGTAAGGTGATCATCCAACCTCAAGAAATCTTTGTTTCTTACAGTAGGTTATCATTCTAATACAAGGTAATAATCATATTCAAACTTTGGTTCAATTTCTATAACTATAACAATCTTATTTCAAGTGATGATCTTACTTGAACTTGTTTTCGTGTCATGATTCTGCTTCAAGAACTTCGAGCCATCCAAGTATCCGTTGAAGCTAGATCCATTTTTCTCTTTTCCAGTAGGTTTATCCAAGGAACTTAAGGTAGTAATGATGTTCATAACATCATTCGATTCATACATATAAAGCTATCTTATTCGAAGTTTTAAACTTGTAATCACTAGAACATAGTTTAGTTAATTCTAAACTTGTTCGCAAACAAAAGTTAATCCTTCTAACTTGACTTTTAAAATCAACTAAACACATGTTCTATATCTATATGATATGCTAACTTAATGATTTAAAACCTAGAAACACGAAAAACACCGTAAAACCGGATTTACGCCGTCGTAATAACACCGCGGGCTGTTTTGGGTTAGTTAATTAAAAACTATGATAAACTTTGATTTAAAAGTTGTTATTCTGAGAAAATGATTTTTATTATGAACATGAAACTATATCCAAAAATTATGGTTAAACTCAAAGTGGAAGTATGTTTTCTAAAATGGTCATCTAGACGTCGTTCTTACGACTGAAATGACTACCTTTACAAAAACGACTTGTAACTTATTTTTCCGACTATAAACCTATACTTTTTCTGTTTAGATTCATAAAATAGAGTTCAATATGAAACCATAGCAATTTGATTCACTCAAAACGGATTTAAAATGAAGAAGTTATGGGTAAAACAAGATTGGATAATTTTTCTCATTTTAGCTACGTGAAAATTGGTAACAAATCTATTCCAACCATAACTTAATCAACTTGTATTGTATATTATGTAATCTTGAGATACCATAGACACGTATACAATGTTTCGACCTATCATGTCGACAAATCTATATATATTTCGGAACAACCATAGACACTCTATATGTGAATCTTGGAGTTAGCTATACAGGGTTGAGGTTGATTCCAAAATATATATAGTTTGAGTTGTGATCAATACTGAGATACGTATACACTGGGTCGTGGATTTATTCAAGATAATATTTATCGATTTATTTCTGTACATCTAACTGTGGACAACTAGTTGTAGGTTACTAACGAGGACAGCTGACTTAATAAACTTAAAACATCAAAATATATTAAAAGTGTTGTAAATATATTTTGAACATACTTTGATATATATATATATATATATATATATATATATATATATATATATATATATATATATATATATATATATATATATATATATATATATATATATTGTTATAGGTTCGTGAATCAACCAGTGGCCAAGTCTTACTTTCCGACGAAGTAAAAATCTGTAAAAGTGAGTTATAGTCCCACTTTTAAAATCTAATATTTTTGGGATGAGAATACATGCAGGTTTTATAAATGATTTACAAAATAGACACAAGTACGTGAAACTACATTCTATGGTTGAATTATCGAAATCGAATATACCCCTTTTTATTGTAGTGACCCGAACTTTTCCATGTTTATATATTAATTGAGATTGATATTTACATGATTAAATGTTTCCAACATGTTAAGCAATCAAACTTGTTAAGACTTGATTAATTGAAATAGGTTTCATATAGACAATTGACCACCCAAGTTGACCGGTGATTCACGAACGTTAAAACTTGTAAAAACTATATGATGACATATATATGGTTATATATATAGTTAACATGATATTATGATAAGTAAACATATCATTAATTATATTAACAATGAACTACATATGTAAAAACAAGACTACTAACTTAATGATTTTGAAACGAGACATATATGTAACGATTATCGTTGTAACGACATTTAATGTATATATATATATATCATATTAAGAGATATTCGTACATCATAATATCATGATAATATAATAATTTAAAATCTCTTTTTATATTATAAACATTGGGTTAACAACATTTAACAAGATCGTTAACCTAAAGGTTTCAAAACAACATTTACATGTAACGACTAACGATGACTTAACGACTCATTTAAAATGTATATACATGTAGTGTTTTAATATGTATTCATACACTTTTGAAAGACTTCAAGACACTTATCAAAATACTTCTACTTAACAAAAATGCTTACAATTACATCCTCGTTCAGTTTCATCAACAATTCTACTCGTATGCACCCGTATTCGTACTCGTACAATACACAGCTTTTAGATGTATGTACTATTGGTATATACACTCCAATGATCAGCTCTTAGCAGCCCATGTGAGTCACCTAACACATGTGGGAACCATCATTTGGCAACTAGCATGAAATATCTCATAAAATTACAAAAATATGAGTAATCATTCATGACTTATTTACATGAAAACAAAATAACATATCCTTTATATCTAATCCATACACCAACGACCAAAAACACCTACAAACACTTTCATTCTTCAATTTTCTTCATCTAATTGATCTCTCTCAAGTTCTATCTTCAAGTTCTAAGTGTTCTTCATAAATTCCAAAAGTTCTAGTTTCATAAAATCAAGAATACTTTCAAGTTTGCTAGCTCACTTCCAATCTTGTAAGGTGATCATCCAACCTCAAGAAATCTTTGTTTCTTACAGTAGGTTATCATTCTAATACAAGGTAATAATCATATTCAAACTTTGGTTCAATTTCTATAACTATAACAATCTTATTTTAAGTGACGATCTTACTTGAACTTGTTTTCGTGTCATGATTCTGCTTCAAGAACTTCGAGCCATCCAAGGATCCATTGAAGCTAGATCCATTTTTCTCTTTTCCAGTAGGTTTATCCAAGGAACTTAAGGTAGTAATGATGTTCATAACATCATTCAATTCATACATATAAAGCTATCTTATTCGAAGGTTTAAACTTGTAATCACTAGAACATAGTTTAGTTAATTCTAAACTTGTTCGCAAACAAAAGTTAATCCTTCTAACTTGACTTTTAAAATCAACTAAACACATGTTCTATATCTATATGATATGCTAACTTAATGATTTAAAACCTGGAGACACGAAAAACACCGTAAAACCGGATTTACGCCGTCGTAGTAACACCGCGGGCTGTTTTGGGTTAGTTAATTAAAAACTATGATAAACTTTGATTTAAAAGTTGTTATTCTGAGAAAATGATTTTTATTATGAACATGAAACTATATCCAAAAATTATGGTTAAACTCAAAGTGGAAGTATGTTTTCTAAAATGGTCATCTAGACGTCGTTCTTACGACTGAAATGACTACCTTTACAAAAACGACTTGTAACTTATTTTTCCGACTATAAACCTATACTTTTTCTGTTTAGATTCATAAAATAGAGTTCAATATGAAACCATAGCAATTTGATTCACTCAAAACGGATTTAAAATGAAGAAGTTATGGGTAAAACAAGATTGGATAATTTTTCTCATTTTAGCTACGTGAAAATTGGTAACAAATCTATTCCAACCATAACTGAATCAACTTGTATTGTATATTATGTAATCTTGAGATACCATAGACACGTATACAATGTTTCGACCTATCATGTCGACACATCTATATATATTTCGGAACAACCATAGACACTCTATATGTGAATGTTGGAGTTAGCTATACAGGGTTGAGGTTGATTCCAAAATATATATAGTTTGAGTTGTGATCAATACTGAGATACGTATACACTGGGTCGTGGATTGATTCAAGATAATATTTATCGATTTATTTCTGTACATCTAACTGTGGACAACTAGTTGTAGGTTACTAACGAGGACAGCTGACTTAATAAACTTAAAACATCAAAATATATTAAAAGTGTTGTAAATATATTTTGAACATACTTTGATATATATGTATATATTGTTATAGGTTCGTGAATCAACCAGTGGCCAAGTCTTACTTCCCGACGAAGTAAAAATCTGTGAAAGTGAGTTATAGTCCCACTTTTAAAATCTAATATTTTTGGGATGAGAATACATGCAGGTTTTATAAATGATTTACAAAATAGACACAAGTACGTGAAACTACATTCTATGGTTGAATTATCGAAATCGAATATGCCCCTTTTTATTAAGTCTGGTAATCTAAGAATTAGGGAACAGACACCCTAATTGACGCGAATCCTAAAGATAGATCTATCGGGCCCAACAAGCCCCATCCAAAGTACCGGATGCTTTAGTACTTCGAAATTTATATCATATCCGAAGGGTGTCCCGGAATGATGGGGATATTCTTATATATGCATCTTGTTAATGTCGGTTACCAGGTGTTCACCAAATGAATGATTTTTATCTCTATGTATGGGATGTGTATTGAAATATGAAATCTTGTGGTCTATTATTATGATTTGATATATATAGGTTAAACCTATAACTCACCAACATTTTTGTTGACGTTTTAAGCATGTTTATTCTCAGGTGATTATTAAGAGCTTCCGCTGTCACATACTTAAATAAGGACGAGATTTGGAGTCCATGCTTGTATGATATTGTGTAAAAACTGCATTCAAGAAACTTATTTTGTTGTAACATATTTGTATTGTAAACCATTATGTAATGGTCGTGTGTAAACAGGATATTTTAGATTATCATTATTTGATAATCTAAGTAAAGCTTTTTAAAACCTTTATCTATGAAATAAAGGTTATGGTTTGTTTTAAAAAAATGAATGCAGTCTTTGAAAAAAAACGTCTCATATAGAGGTCAAAACCTCGCAACGAAATCAATTAATATGGAACGTTTTTAATCAATAAGAACGGGACATTTCAGTTGGTATCAGAGCGTTGGTCTTAGAGAACCAGAATTTTGCATTAGTGTGTCTTATCGAGTTTGTTAGGATGCATTAGTGAGTCTGGACTTCGACCGTGTTTACTTGAAAAATGATTGCTTAACAAATTTTGTTGGAAACTATATATTTTTAACATGTGAATATTATGTGATATATTAATCTCTTAACGCGTTTGGTATTATGTGATAGATGTCTACCTCTAGAACAAGTCCCATTGACTCACCTAATAATAATGAAGAGTCAAATGTAAATTGGAATGATTCGTGGACTGATTCACAAGTTCCCGAAGAGGAACCGGAAGAAGAGTCGGAACCGGAAGAAGAATCGGAACCGGAAGAAGAATCGGAACCGGATGAAGAAATAGAACCGGTGGGGGAAATAATAAAACGGTTAAGTAAAAGAAAATCCTCAACCAACCGACCAAGGTTAATTATGGTCAATGGTGTTTTCGCCAAGGAAGCAAAATATTGGGAGGATTACCAATTCTCCGATGACTCGGATTCCGACGAGAATTCCGATGATGTTATAGAAATTACCCCAACTGAATTTAAAAATGCAAAAGAAAATAATAAGGGAAAGGGCATAAAAATAGAGAAATCTAATTCCAACCCCGATGAACTTTATATGTATCGTCAACCCCCGAAGTCCTTAAGTTGTAACAATGACCCGGGAACCTCTAAACCACCAGGTTTTTCTAAACCAATGTGGACAACGACGGCTCGTATTAGGGGAACATCATATATCCCTAGAAACTTGGCAAAACAAACCAAAACCGAAGAAGAAGAAACAAGCGAGTCGGAATAAGATAGTTGTATTCGTGTGGTGTAATATATGTAATATAGTGTGCTTATGCTTTATGATATATGTAAAAATTGCTTGTATTAATAAGTATTTTTTTTTATGAATCTAACTCTTGTCTATTTTACAGTATAAAAACACAAAATGGATAGACAACCCAATATTTTAAGAGACCTACCCGGAGACATGATTGATGAAATCTTGTCTAGAGTCGGTCAGAATTCTTCGGCACAACTATTTAAGGCGAGATCAGTTTGTAAGACATTCGAAGAACGTTCCAAGAATGCCTTGGTTTATAAAAGGCTTTCGTTCGAAAGATGGGGGATATCACATTGGGAAATCCATAAGTTACGATGTGTTTACTTTGACGCATATATTGCGGGGAACCCAAATGCTATTTTACGCAATGGGTTAAGAAATTATTTTGACTCAATATATCCGAATATTGGACTTCGTGATTTAGAAAAAGCGGCTAACATGCAACATAAAGAAGCATGTTATGCTTACGGTTTAGTAATGTTCACTTCTCACCAAAGTGAGAACAAGAACATCGGGCTACAACTATTAAACAAAACATTTCCACAAGTGACGGAGTCGGTAATTGGGGTAAGAAATGAGGTTTTTAGATTGTTACGGGACTGTTGGACATTACGTAACCCTCGTCCCTTTGATGACGTTACAACACGCTGTCTTATCAATGGCCATAACGGTTATGTTCCACAAGACCAAGGATGGGAAGTAGTCCTAGTAAAACCAGAATGCATGACTTGTTTCTGGACGTATGAATTACGTGTCTTTATTGCCTTTGCTGAACGACTTGTGTACTAGCTAGAATTATCTTCACAACTATCTTGTATCAAAGTTATTGTGTGCTATATTTCATGCTTTATGTAAAATAAGCGGTATTGTAAGTTTGTAAAATATTGTATAAAAGTTTGAACGCGAAATATTATTATAATCAGTTTTTCATATAGAATTGTAGTAGTTGAATTGTATATTAGCTACTAAGTATGAACTTAACGGGTAGGTACTACCCGAATTTGAACTTATAAAACGCTAATATGAAGAAAAAGCTTTTATAAATGAGTTCATATTATGCTACGAAATACTATTAACTACTCTTAATATTCTGTATGATTAACTTGTTCCATTTGACTATTTTGAAGGCAATGGCACCGACTACTCGACACACCGTGAATATGAATGAAGAGGAATTCCGTACTTTTCTAGCTTCAAACATAGCCGCAGTACAGGCTGCGCTACATACCAACAATAACCTTGGATCTAGCAGTACAGGAAATCGTGTAGGATGTACCTACAAAGAATTCACTGCCTGCAAACCTTTGGAATTTGATGGAACCGAAGGACTGATCTGATTGAAACGGTGGACCGAGAAGGTCGAATCGGTGTTTGCCATAAGTAAGTGTACTGAAGGGGACAAAGTGAAGTACGCTACGCATACCTTCACAGGTTCTGCGTTAACATGGTGGAATATCTATCTAGAGCAAGTGGGACAAGACGATGCGTACGCACTACCGTGGTCAGCATTCAAGCACTTGATGAACGAGAAGTACCGTCCCAGAACCGAGGTCAATAAGCTCAAGACAGAACTTAGAGAGTTACGAACCCAAGGATTTGATATTACCACGTATGAAAGACGATTCACAGAATTGTGCCTATTGTGTCCGGGAGCATTCGAAGATGAGGAAGAGAAGATCGACGCGTTTGTGAAAGGATTACCGGAAAGAATCCAAGAAGATATAAGTTCACACGAGCCCGCCTCCATACAACAGGCATGTAGAATGGCTCACAAACTAGTGAACCAGATTGAAGAAAGAATTAAAGAACAGACTGCTGAAGAGGCCAATGTGAAGCAAGTCAAAAGAAAGTGGGAGGAAAACGGTGATAAGAATCACCAATATAACAACAACAGCAATTACAACAATAATCGCAACCATTATCCCAACAATCGCAACATCAATCGCAACTACAACAAACGGCCCAACAACAACAACAACAACAACAACAGCAACTACAACAATCATCCCAACAACAATAATAACCGCAACAACAACAACAATTAGAAGCAGCTATGCCAAAGGTGTGAAAAGTATCACTCGGGGTTCTGCACCAAATTTTGCAATAAGTGTAAAAGAAATGGTCATAGCGCGGTGAAGTGTGAGGTCTACGGACCAGGGGTTAATAGAACGAAAGGAACAAATGGTGTCGGAACGAGTAATGGTGGAGCAAGTAGTGTCGGAGCAAGTTATGCCAATGTAGTTTGTTATAAATGTGGAAAACCGGGCCACATTATTAGAAATTGCCCGAACCAGGAGAACACGAATGGACAAGGCCGCGGAAGAGTTTTCAATATTAATGAGGCAGAGGCACAGGAAGACCCGGAGCTTGTTACGGGTACGTTTCTTATTGACAATAAATCTGCTTACGTTTTATTTGATTCGGGTGCGGATAGAAGCTATATGAGTAGAGATTTTTGTGCTAAATTAAGTTGTCCATTGACGCCTTTGGATAGTAAATTTTTACTCGAATTAGCAAATGGTAAATTAATTTCAGCAGATAATATATGTCGGAATTGAGAAATTAAACTGGTTAGCGAAACATTTAAGATTGACTTGATACCAGTAGAGTTAGGGAGTTTTGATGTGATAATCGGTATGGACTGGTTGAAAGAAGTGAAAGCAGAGATCGTTTGTTACAAAAATGCAATTCGCATTATACGAGAAAAAGGAAAACCCTTAATGGTGTACGGAGAAAAGGGCAACACGAAGCTACATCTTATTAGTAATTTGAAGGCACAAAAACTAATAAGAAAAGGTTGCTATGCTGTTCTAGCACACGTCGAGAAAGTAAAAACTGAAGAAAAGAGCATCAATGATGTTCCCATCGCAAAAGAATTTCCCGATGTGTTTCCGAAAGAATTACCGGGATTACCCCCACATCGATCCGTTGAATTTCAAATAGATCTTGTACCAGGAGCTGCACCAATAGCTCGTGCTCCTTACAGACTCGCACCCAGCGAGATGAAAGAACTGCAAAGCCAATTACAAGAACTTTTAGAGCGTGGTTTCATTCGACCAAGCATATCACCGTGGGGAGCTCCTGTTTTGTTTGTCAAGAAGAAAGATGGTACATACAGGTTGTGTATCGACTACCGAGAGTTGAACAAACTTACCATCAAGAACCGCTACCCACTACCGAGAATCGACGACTTATTTGATCAACTACAAGGCTCGTCTGTTTATTCAAAGATTGACTTACGTTCCGGGTATCATCAAATGCGGGTGAAAGAAGATGATATTCCAAAGACTGCTTTCAGAACACGTTACGGTCATTACGAGTTTATGGTCATGCCGTTTGGTTTAACTAATGCACCAGCTGTGTTCATGGACCTTATGAACCGAGTGTGTGGACCATACCTTGACAAGTTTATCATTGTTTTCATTGATGACATACTTATTTACTCAAAGAATGACCAAGAACACGGTGAACATTTGAAAAAGGTGTTAGAAGTATTGAGGAAGGAAGAATTGTACGCTAAATTTTCAAAGTGTGCATTTTGGTTGGAAGAAGTTCAATTCCTCGGTCACATAGTGAACAAAGAAGGTATTAAGGTGGATCCGGCAAAGATAGAAACTGTTGAAAAGTGGGAAACCCCGAAAACTCCGAAACACATACGCCAGTTTTTAGGACTAGCTGGTTACTACAGAAGGTTCATCCAAGACTTTTCCAGAATAGCAAAACCCTTGACTGCATTAACGCATAAAGGGAAGAAATTTGAATGGAATGATGAACAAGAGAAAGCGTTTCAGTTATTGAAGAAAAAGCTAACTACGGCACCTATATTGTCATTGCCTGAAGGGAATGATGATTTTGTGATTTATTGTGACGCATCAAAGCAAGGTCTCGGTTGTGTATTAATGCAACGAACGAAGGTGATCGCTTATGCGTCTAGACAATTGAAGATTCACGAACAAAATTATACGACGCATGATTTGGAATTAGGCGCGGTTGTTTTTGCATTAAAGACTTGGAGGCACTACTTATATGGGGTCAAAAGTATTATATATACCGACCACAAAAGTCTTCAACACATATTTAATCAGAAACAACTGAATATGAGGCAGCGTAGGTGGATTGAATTGTTGAATGATTACGACTTTGAGATTCGTTACCACCCGGGGAAGGCAAATGTGGTAGCCGATGCCTTGAGCAGGAAGGACAGAGAACCCATTCGAGTAAAATCTATGAATATAATGATTCATAATAACCTTACTACTCAAATAAAGGAGGCGCAACAAGGAGTTTTAAAAGAAGGAAATTTAAAGGATGAAATACCCAAAGGATCGGAGCAGCATCTTAATATTTGGGAAGACGGAACCCGGTATAGGGCTGAAAGGATTTGGGTACCAAAATTTGGAGATATGAGAGAAATGGTACTTAGAGAAGCTCATAAAACCAGATACTCAATACATCCTGGAACGGGGAAGATGTACAAGGATCTCAAGAAACATTTTTGGTGGCCGGGTATGAAAGCCGATGTTGCTAAATACGTAGGAGAATGTTTGATGTGTTCTAAGGTCAAAGCTGAGCATCAGAAACCATCAGGTCTACTTCAACAACCCGAAATCCCGGAATGGAAATGGGAAAACATTACCATGGATTTCATCACTAAATTGCCAAGGACTGTAAGTGGTTTTGATACTATTTGGGTAATAGTTGATCGTCTCACCAAATCAGCACACTTCATGCCAATAAGAGAAGATGACAAGATGGAGAAGTTAGCACGACTGTATTTGAAGGAAGTCGTCTCCAGACATGGAATACCAATCTCTATTATCTCTGATAGGGATGGTAGGTTTATTTCAAGATTCTGGCAGACATTACAGCAAGCATTAGGAACTCGTCTAGACATGAGTACTGCCTATCATCCACAAACTGATGGGCAGAGCGAAAGGACGATACAAACGCTTGAAGACATGCTACGAGCATGTGTTATTGATTTCGGAAACAGTTGGGATCGACATCTACCGTTAGCAGAATTTTCCTACAACAACAGCTACCATTCAAGCATTGAGATGGCACCGTTTGAAGCACTTTATGGTAGAAAGTGCAGGTCTCCGATTTCTTGGAGTGAAGTGGGGGATAGACAGATTACGGGTCCGGAGATTATACAAGAAACTACCGAGAAGATCATCCAAATTCAACAACGGTTGAAAACCGCCCAAAGTCGACAAAAGAGCTACGCTGACATTAAAAGAAAAGTTATAGAATTTGAAATTGGAGAGATGGTCATGCTTAAAGTTGCACCTTGGAAAGGTGTTGTTCGATTTGGTAAACGAGGGAAATTAAATCCAAGGTATATTGGACCATTCAAGATTATTGATCGTGTCGGACCAGTAGCTTACCGACTTGAGTTACCTCAACAACTCGCGGCTGTACATAACACTTTCCACGTCTCAAATTTGAAGAAATGTTCTGCTAAAGAAGATCTCACTATTCCGTTAGATGAAATCGAAATCAACGAAAAACTTCAATTCATCGAAGAACCCGTCTAAATAATGGAGCGTGAGGTTAAAAGACTTAAGCAAAACAAGATACCAATTGTTAAGGTTCGATGGAATGCTCGTAGAGGACCCGAGTTCACCTGGGAGTGTGAAGATCAGATGAAGAAGAAATACCCGCATCTATTTTCAGAAGATTCGTCAACACCTTCAACAGCTTAAAATTTCGGGACGAAATTTATTTAACGGGTAGGTACTGTAGTGACCCGAACTTTTCCATGTTTATATATTAATTGAGATTGATATTTACATGATTAAATGTTTCCAACATGTTAAGCAATCAAACTTGTTAAGACTTGATTAATTGAAATAGGTTTCATATAGACAATTGACCACCCAAGTTGACCGGTGATTCACGAACGTTAAAACTTGTAAAAACTATATAATGACATATATATGGTTATATATATAGTTAACATGATATTATGATAAGTAAACATATCATTAATTATATTAACAATGAACTACATATGTAAAAACAAGACTACTAACTTAATGATTTTGAAACGAGACATATATGTAACGATTATCGTTGTAACGACATTTAATGTATATATATATCATATTAAGAGATATTCGTACATCATAATATCTTGATAATATAATAATTTAAAATCTCTTTTGATATTATAAACATTGGGTTAACAACATTTAACAAGATCGTTAACCTAAAGGTTTCAAAACAACATTTACATGTAACGACTAACGATGACTTAACGACTCAGTTAAAATGTATATACATGTAGTGTTTTAATATGTATTCATACACTTTTGAAAGAATTCAAGACACTTATCAAAATACTTCTACTTAACAAAAATGCTTACAATTACATCCTCGTTCAGTTTCATCAACAATTCTACTCGTATGCACCCGTATTCGTACTCGTACAATACACAGCTTTTAGATGTATGTACTATTGGTATATACACTCCAATGATCAGCTCTTAGCAGCCCATGTGAGTCACCTAACACATGTGGGAACCATCATTTGGCAACTAGCATGAAATATCTCATAAAATTACAAAAATATGAGTAATCATTCATGACTTATTTACATGAAAACAAAATAACATATCCTTTATATCTAATCCATACACCAACGACCAAAAACACCTACAAACACTTTCATTCTTCAATTTTCTTCATCTAATTGATCTCTCTCAAGTTCTATCTTCAAGTTCTAAGTGTTCTTCATAAATTCCAAAAGTTCTAGTTTCATAAAATCAAGAATACTTTCAAGTTTGCTAGCTCACTTCCAATCTTGTAAGGTGATCATCCAACCTCAAGAAATCTTTGTTTCTTACAGTAGGTTATCATTCTAATACAAGGTAATAATCATATTCAAAATTTGTTTCAATTTCTATAACTATAACAATCTTATTTTAAGTGACGATCTTACTTGAACTTGTTTTCGTGTCATGATTCTGCTTCAAGAACTTCGAGCCATCCAAGGATCCATTGAAGCTAGATCCATTTTTCTCTTTTCCAGTAGGTTTATCCAAGGAACTTAAGGTAGTAATGATGTTCATAACATCATTCAATTCATACATATAAAGCTATCTTATTCGAAGGTTTAAACTTGTAATCACTAGAACATAGCTTAGTTAATTCTAAACTTGTTCGCAAACAAAAGTTAATCCTTCTAAATTGACTTTTAAAATCAACTAAACACATGTTCTATATCTATATGATATGCTAACTTAATGATTTAAAACCTGGAGACACGAAAAACACCGTAAAACCGGATTTACGCCGTCGTAGTAACACCGCGGGCTGTTTTGGGTTAGTTAATTTAAAACTATGATAAACTTTGATTTAAAAGTTGTTATTCTGAGAAAATGATTTTTATTATGAACATGAAACTATATCCAAAAATTATGGTTAAACTCAAAGTGGAAGTATGTTTTCTAAAATGGTCATCTAGACGTCGTTCTTTCGACTGAAATGACTACCTTTACAAAAATGACTTGTAACTTATTTTTCCGACTATAAACCTATACTTTTTCTGTTTAGATTCATAAAATAGAGTTCAATATGAAACCATAGCAATTTGATTCACTCAAAACGGATTTAAAATGAAGAAGTTATGGGTAAAACAAGATTGGATAATTTTTCTCATTTTAGCTACGTGAAAATTGGTAACAAATCTATTCCAACCATAACTTAATCAACTTGTATTGTATATTATGTAATCTTGAGATACCATAGACATGTATACAATGTTTCGACCTATCATGTCGACACATCTATATATATTTCGGAACAACCATAGACACTCTATATGTGAATGTTGGAGTTAGCTATACAGGGTTGAGGTTGATTCCAAAATATATATAGTTTGAGTTGTGATCAATACTGAGATACGTATACACTGGGTCGTGGATTGATTCAAGATAATATTTATCGATTTATTTATGTACATCTAACTGTGGACAACTAGTTGTAGGTTACTAACGAGGACAGCTGACTTAATAAACTTAAAACATCAAAATATATTAAAAGTGTTGTAAATATATTTTGAACATACTTTGATATATATGTATATATTGTTATAGGTTCGTGAATCAACCAGTGGCCAAGTCTTACTTCCCGACGAAGTAAAAATCTGTGAAAGTGAGTTATAGTCCCACTTTTAAAATCTAATATTTTTGGGATGAGAATACATGCAGGTTTTATAAATGATTTACAAAATAGACACAAGTACGTGAAACTACATTCTATGGTTGAATTATCGAAATCGAATATGCCCCTTTTTATTAAGTCTGGTAATCTAAGAATTAGGGAACAGACACCCTAATTGACGCGAATCCTAAAGATAGATCTATCGGGCCCAACAAGCCCCATCCAAAGTACCGGAGGCTTTAGTACTTCGAAATTTATATCATATCCGAAGGGTGTCCCGGAATGATGGGGATATTCTTATATATGCATCTTGTTAATGTCGATTACCAGGTGTTCACCAAATGAATGATTTTTATCTCTATGTATGGGATGTGTATTGAAATATGAAATCTTGTGGTCTATTATTATGATTTGATATATATAGGTTAAACCTATAACTCACCAACATTTTTGTTGACGTTTTAAGCATGTTTATTCTCAGGTGATTATTAAGAGCTTCCGCTGTCACATACTTAAATAAGGACGAGATTTGGAGTCCATGCTTGTATGATATTGTGTAAAAACTGCATTCAAGAAACTTATTTTGTTGTAACATATTTGTATTGTAAACCATTATCTAATGGTCGTGTGTAAACAGGATATTTTAGATTATCATTATTTGATAATCTAAGTAAAGATTTTTAAAACCTTTATCTATGAAATAAAGGTTATGGTTTGTTTTAAAAAAATGAATGCAGTCTTTGAAAAAAAACGTCTCATATAGAGGTCAAAACCTCGCAACGAAATCAATTAATATGGAACGTTTTTAATCAATAAGAACGGGACATTTCATTTATTAAGTCTGGTAATCTAAGAACTAGGGAACAGACCCCCTAATTGACGCGAATCCTAAAGATAGATCTATTGGGCCTAACAAACCCCATCCAAAGTACCGGATGCTTTAGTACTTCAAAATTTATATCATATCCGAAGGGTGTCCCGGAATGATGGGGATATTCTTATATATGCATCTTGTTAATGTCGGTTACCAGGTGTTCACCATATGAATGATTTTTATCTCTATGTATAGGATGTGTATTGAAATATGAAATCTTGTGGTCTATTGTTACGATTTGATATATATAGGTTAAACCTATAACTCACCCACATTTTTGTTGACGTTTAAAGCATGTTTATTCTCAGGTGAATACTAAGAGCTTCCGTTGTTGCATACTAAAATAAGGACAAGATTTGGAGTCCATGTTTGTATGATATTGTGTAAAAACTGCATTCAAGAAACTGATTTCGATGTAACATATTTGTATTGTAAACCATTATGTAATGGTCGTGTGTAAACAGGATATTTTAGATTATCATTATTTGATAATCTACATAAAGCTTTTTAAACCTTTATTTATGAAATAAAGGTTATGGTTTGTTTTAAAATGAATGTAGTCTTTGAAAAACGTCTCATATAGAGGTCAAAACCTTGCAACGAAATCAATTAATATGGAACGTTTTTAATGATAAGAACGGGACATTTCAGCACATACGTTCTATGACCTTCTTCCATAAGGATTTTATGTGTGCAATACGAAGGACTTATTCCTTTAATATCATGAATCTTCCATGCAATGGCTGGTTTATGAGCTTTCAACACAGAAATGAGTTGTGATTTCTCATTTTTAGTAAGAGAAGACGATATTATTACAGGTAATTCAGATTCACCATGTAAATAAGCGTATTCCAAATGGTTTGGAAGTGGCTTTAACTCTAATTTCGGAGGTTCTTCTATCGATGATTTATATCGATATCTGTCTTCTTCTTTTAGCATTTGAATTTCTTCTGTTGTTGGTTCATATCCATTAGCTATTAGTGTAGCAAACATTTCAGCTTCATCAATTGGTTCAGTTCCTTCTCCTAAAGAACATTCTCCTGTTCCTTGTAATTCTGGAAATTCTTCTAACAATTCTGCATGTGAATCTATAGTTTGAATATAATAGCATGTATCATCTGCAGATTGCGGTTGTTGCATTGCTCTATCAACTGAAAAGGTAACACTCTCGTCCTCTATACTTAGGGTCAATTTCTTACCGAATACGTCTATCATTGCTTTAGCCGTGTTTAAGAATGGTCTTCCTAATATGAGAGTAACTTGAGAATCTTCTTCCATGTCCAGACACACAAAATCTACTGGAAATACTAAAGTACCAACTTTAACTAGCATGTTCTCCATTATCCCTCTAGGATATTTTATTGATCTATCAGCTAGTTGTATACTTATTCTGGTTGGTTTCAATTCTCCAAGGTCTAGTTTAGCGTAAAATGAATACGGCATTAGATTTATACTAGCACCTAAGTCTGCCAATGCTTCTATTAAACTAAGACTACCCAGAAAACATGGAATTGTGAAACTTCCTGGATCAGATAGTTTTTCTGGTATCTTATTCAACAGCACTGCTGAACAATTAGCATTCATAGTAACAGCCGAGAGTTCTTCTATTTTCTTTCTATTCGTGATCAGATCTTTCAAGAATTTAGCATATCTAGGCATTCCTGAAATCACATCAATGAAAGGAAGATTTACATTTATCTGTTTAAACATATCCAAGAATTTGGATTGCTCGGCTTCAAGTTTCTCTTTCTTCATTTTACTCGGGTAAGGAAGTGGTGGTTGGTATGGTTTAACATAAGGTTTAGCCTTAACTGTGTTATCTTCATTAACCTTTTCAACTACCGGTTCTTTTTCCTTATCTTGATCAGGTTGTGGTTCTTGTGGAGTAGGAATAGCTTCATCAGAAGTTACAGGTATTTCAGGTGGTTTAAGTGTTGTACCACTTCTTGTAGTAATGGCTTTAGCTGTTTCATTCCGGGGGTTAGCATTTGTATCACTAGGTAAACTTCCCGGTTTTCTTTCACCTATTAACCTTACTAGGTTACTTACTTCTTGTTCCAAGTTTTGAATAGAAGCTTGTTGATTTCTAAATGCTTGAGCATTTTGTTCATTAGTTTGTTTTTGAGATGTGAAAAACTGCGTTTGAGTTTCAACTAGCTTCGTCATCATATCTTCTAAATTCTGCTTTTTATCATCGGTTTGTGGTGGTTTGTTTTGAAAATTAGGTCTTTGATGGTTGTAAGTATTATTGGATACTTGTTGATTGCTAGGACCTTGTTGGTTGTTGTATGGAATATTTTGATTATAATTCTGGTTTTGATTGTAAATCGGTCTTGGCGGTTGATAATTATTCTGATAATTATTTCCAGGCCTTTGGTTTATGTATGTGAAACGACCCGACCCAATCCATAGGAACGAATATAATAACATATGATTACATCGCGAGGCATTTGACCTCTATATGATACGTTTTATAAACATTGCATTCTTTTGAAAAGATATACCATAAATGAATATTTAAAATTTAATGTTTTCGACATCTGATGATTTCTACATATAGACAATCACCGTAAATAATAGTTTACAAGAATACTTCCGTTGACAATGCAGTCAAAATAAATACACGGTGATGATTTTGTGAATGCAATGCTTCCTCGAATAAAACATGTATGACTCCATGCACATGGTTTCTCTAACATATATTCAAACAGCGGAAGACTTCTAGGAACCTGAGAATAAACATGCTTTAAACGTCAACATAAAGTTGGTGAGATATAGGTTTAATGCTAGCAGCGTTATAAATATAGACCACAAGATTTCATATACATAAACGTTTTAATAAAAATATTCTAAGTGGTTGAGCACTTGATAACCATGCTTAACATTTAATCAACGTCGCATATTCCCTTTATTATGAAATCTCACTACACTTTACCAAGTGTAGTCACCGAAACGAAGTACTGTGCAACCGTTGAATACTGGTCGTCCAGTCCGGTTGGGGTTGCCAGGCCCGATAGATCTATCAACAGGATTCGCGTTTACAATACCACATGTAAATAGTAGTTACCAATCTACAGGGAAGTATGCCAGTGGTACAACTCAACGTAGAATATATTTTTTTATCACTTGTGTCCATAACGTAAATCATAAAATGCATGTATTCTCATCCCGAAATATTTAGAGTTTAAAAGTGGGACTATATACTCACTTTTGCCTTGAAGGTATTTAACTCGACTTGGTCTCCGATAGATATCACGAACCTAACCATATATGTATAATATATCAACATATTTTCTTTTCAAGTAATCGTTATATATATATATATATATATATATATATATATATATATATATATATATATATATATATATATATATATATATATATATATATATATATATATATATATATATATATATATATATATATATATATATATATATATACTTATAATACTTTTAATATTTTCTTAGTCCGTAGTTAGCAGTCCGATGTTAGTGGTCCACAATTAGTTGCTCAATAAAATAAATAAAGACCCCATCGTATTCGTATTGATCAGAATTAATCTCGACCCATGGTACCATGTTGTCAAATGACGTGTTGCCTACATAAAGTACCGTGTTGTCAAATGATGTGTTGCGTACAATCATGAGGTCTTATGATTAATCTTCTCGTGTTGTTTACGGGTGGTCCTGAAATATATAAAATCAAATCATAAGTAATTATATATAAAATATCATATTAATTAGAAAAGATATGATTAATTTACTTTAGCTCCAAATATTTTCGTAGCTAAACTAGCTTCGGATACCCAATCTTGTTTTAGTCGTAGTTTCTTCATTACAACTCCATTTTTGTTGGTTCAACTTGCCACTTCCTTGGATTGAGTCAAATTTTAAGAATATGAACTGAAAATACCTTAGTTTGTATTCGAAATCACAAGTTATAGGTCAAACTTTGGTAAAACTTATGAAAGTGATCATTTTCCATCATAAAAACAACATTTAATGATCATTTTTCTAAAAATACTTACACTTTGAGTTAAACCATAAAAATTTTATGTGTTAACATATTCATAAGAAATATCATTTTTCCAGAACATAAACTTCCAATTCAAAGTTCAAGATGGTTTTTAATTATCCAACCCAAAACAGCCTCCGGTTGCACTCCGACGACGTAGATTCAGTTTTTAAGGTGTTCTTTGTAAAACCAAGTTATATCTTGTTAAGTTAGCATATCATTATGATATATTATAGGTCTTGAAGTGTTTTAAAAGTTAAGTTAGAAGGATCTATTTAGTTTACAAACAAGTTTGAAATCATTCAAACTATGTTCTTGTTGTTAAAATTTTACAACATAAAATAAGATAGCTATATAATTATGAATCGAACAAGATTATGAACAAGGTTACTACCTCAAGTTACTTGGACAAAGTTACCGTAAGAGATAAGAAAAAATCTTGGAATCAAAGAGTGGTGGAGTTAGATCAAAAGGTTGGAAGTATACTTCTTCAAATGGGTGGATATTTTGATATGTTCTTGAAAGAGTTTTCTTATGGTGTTTAAGGCTTGTAATTGAAGCTAAATGATGGGGAAAATTCTTGGAGATGATCAAGTATGAAGTTAGGAGTATTTTGAGAGAGAAATGAGGGTGTAGGTATGAGAAAATGGAGTGAAGAAATGGTGTTCATTCATAAAAATGTTTTTAGTTTATAAAGAAAGAAAAGGATTCCTAATTTTGTTTTCTTACTAATAATTCATGCTACTTGACAAATCCTAGTTTCCTCATATCTAGGGCAGTAATAATGTTGATTAGGATGTTGATTTTATGTGTATATACCAATAGTAAATACATATAGAAGCTGGGTATGATACGGGTACATATACCCTAGATATACGTATAGAAATCTTGAGCAAACGAAATGAGAATTCAAATATAGCTATATTTTGTGAACATACTTATATTGTTTTATGTATTTAAGTCCTTAAAAAGTGATTAAATACATTATATATACGATACATGTATAAGCATTATAGGTTATAAGTATATATATCAAAGAATGTTACGTATAGTTATCGTTTTGAAAACTTAAGTTAGTAGTTTCAAAATATACTTATAACTCATTGTCATTAGTACACAATGAGATGTTAAATAATCCTTAGATCATGTTAAATATATATAAATACATATATATACACAAACGTATAATTATCGTATGTTATATAGTTCGTGATATCATCGGTCAAATTGGACTGTCAAACGTTGTGTAAAACTCTTTTCAAAAACATAAGTCTCAACAATTTGGATTGCTTATCATGTTGGTAAGGTTTAATTTATGTAAATATTAATCTCATAAGTATAAAACGATTGGAAAAATCCGGGTCGTTACAGTACCTACCCGTTAAATAAATTTCGTCCCGAAATTTGAATGGGATGGTCATGGCTGACAATAAGTATGTTTTCATGACGTATACGAGTTGGAAATTAGAGTTTTATTATCATCAAGTAATATTGATAAAGCAATTTGATTTTTGTGAATAGTACGAGTGAGGCTATCACCAAAGGGTGAAATGAGTAGGTATAGATTCGTCATATCTTTTGACGTAGATAGGATTGATTTCCAAGTTCAAGAGATTTGGAGTAAAATCTTCATAATGAGATTTGATTCTTCGATAATCAAGGAAATTAGAATCCGCTTTAAATGCGATCATCTATTTTGATTGCTCTGTCGGATCTTTTACTATAAATACACCTCCCTTCATTTCCTTACAACTCATACCTTCTATTCTTCCTCCCTCAATTCATACTTCAAAATATTTATCAGTATGCTTCATCCAGTACTGATCCTGGATATACTCTTAACTTTCATCTCTGTCATTCTTCTTTTTCATCTACCTCCGGAGGATTTTATTTATTTCTACTATTACCTTGGGGTTATAGTATTGTTAATTCTCCCGTGCCTTTACGTTGCAATACGTATTGATATACACGGTTTGTAATTTATTTGTTGTTGTAGAGCTTTATATTTTCTTTTATATTCAACAGTTCCATACTTCTGTTTCCTCTTCCCGACTTCGAGTCAAGAGAATAATGGTCCGGAATTCGTAGGTATGGATTTTGAAATAAACATAGTTAATGTTCTAAGAAGGAAATAGTAATTAAACGATCTTGATTTGGTAAGTTACCAGAATGTCCGAAAAGATAGAATTATCAAGGAGATATGTTCTTAATATGTTTGGAGATTTGGTAGAATGTAAGAGTTATGTAACTTGGCACATGATGACGTTATGATCTGTGAATCATTATGTTCCATTTAGAAACTCAGCATGAATTACTGTAATATAATCACGTTGATCAAGTGTCATTATATTATACTAATTCATGCTTCAGTTTCCAACACTACTTCAAAACATTCATATTTTAAACTCGAATTTTTCAGAATTTAGAAACTAACACAGTTTCTTTTATGTTGTAACGCAAATATTGTGAAGAGATAAATGATTTTTGATGAGGATAGTTGGGAATATATCTTCCGGAATATCGGAGACATTTATAATTAAAAATACGATGATATCTTAGAATATCTAAGATCAGGGAATGACGCGGAAAATCTGTCTGTGAAGGTTTAGAATAAGGAGTAAGGTTCTTACTAACGGTTTCAGCAGACACTGAATCATTTGAATCCTTTGAAGGTAGATTTCGTCATTGTGATTTGTCCACGACCTCCTTTATACTTTGCTCAATCCGTTTTCCAGTACCAAATTTTTCGTTCGAGCTTTTCCAATCTATTATTTGTCAAACTTCTGACCGTAATTGTTGTCTACTGTTTTTACCACTTTATCAGTCTTTTCCAAAACTTAATAGCACTAATTTGTAGACTGGAGCATTTTTCAGAAACTTCACATTTGAAATATGTAATTCTTGGGGATAGACGTTGTATATATATATATAACTGCCGAAATAGAAATGCTGCGAGATTTCAAAATACCAATTGTTCATTCCGCCAAAGGGGTAACGAGTTGCTGGTACATCTGCTGATAATGTCGTGGAATATAAAAGGTTCCCTGGTAACAAAAGGGTAATCGTATGTATTACAGGTTATAATAAGGCTACTTCGAATGGAAAGTCGAGGTTAACTTGCTGAAACTGTGACAAAATTTGCTATTTTGAAAAGGAATCGCAAAGTTATTTTTGCTAATAAATGCTAAAAGATTTAACGCGGATACGTGTTAAATTATGTCCTTGGTTTCGAGAGCTTTTCAGGTGCAAGACTGCGGGTAATGTGTGGTTGTATCATCATCTCGATTGTCCATTATTTGAAGTGTCTTCAGGAATTTCGAAGGGTTTGATCATAGATTGTAATTGTTAATATACATATGATGTTTTAGGACTTTGAATGATACAAATATTTTTCTGGGTTCCAAGAATCGAATGATGTTCTAGCATAGTTTTAAAGTCAAAGTATAGTTTTGAAAGATGTAAGAGTCCTAAGAGTGATGTCTTCTGTTAAGTCTTGACTTGGATTTCGTTTTGTCGTAATCAAATTTGGATGAGAATGGTTGTTTTGATTTCTATGAAAGAATGTATATTATTGTGAAGGTAGTGAGTATAGTTGATGATTGTTGAATCAGAGTCGAAGAATATAATCATATTAATTGTGAATTTATATATCTCTCGGGTATTACCTACCCGTTAAAAAAAATTTTCACAAGTAATGTTTTGTACCAGAGAATTTTATTACAATCTTTATGAAAATATATGTACATATATATCTCCTTCAGATGTAATCATGAATTTAATAAGTCAATATAATATTAGACTCATTTGATTTTCGGTTTGAGCTAGAATAAGTAATCTCTAAAACGATTAGGAACCACATATTCTTCACAGAATATTAATGAAGTTATGGATCAATACTTCATTATTTATTCTTATATATATTTCCTTAGTGAATCATGCTGATACTCATTGAACTCTTGCTAACTTCGCAAGATATGAATGTTGTTTCCCAGTAAGCTTCGAGTACATTGAAGATGAAAGTGTAAAATCAAACATATTATTGAATAATACACTTGGTTTATTATAAAACGAAATTCATTGAATTGAAACAGGGATTGTAGTTAACGATGATTAAGTTGCTGACGAATGACGTACATCATTGCATATTTGTAGTATGAATTTAAACGAGTAGTATATACCCTTTTTCAATTCATACTTAATAGCTTAGTACGAAAAGATTTATTTTGGTTTCCGAATTCATATATATAAAATATTTATATAAATTCTTCAGAAGAATGAGTTAATACTTCATAACTCATTGATGCAATATACGCGTTATTGATGATGTCCACGGTGATTCTTGAACTGGTGGAGCTTGTGATGTTAAAGTTGCTGACGATTCTAACGATGTTGACAGCACTGACTGTGTTGGTGAGGCTAAGGGTACTGCTGATGCTGTTGGTAAAACAATTCTAGCTTGTACCTTACGCATCATTCTTGTCGGGGTTTCTACTCTTCCTTTTATCATTTCTGTCCACTCATCTAATTTATGGTTAAGGTAGAAATAGGTAATCTCTATGTCTTTAGAGATTACATAATTACCATAGAATGTTTCTCCGATGAAGTTATGAATCAATACTTCATCTTTTGTTATTGTTGGTACTTCTTGGTATCTATGGTGTGTGTGACGTTGATATCCGAGGTACGGATGGTGATATTAAGGCGTGTGATGCGGATGTGATTGTTGATGGTGGTAATGATCCTGTTGATGTTGATGATGGTGATAACGTTGATGCTGGTGATGCTGCTGGTGCTTAGGGTATTGAGGCTTGCGATGTTGATGTTATTGACGGTACTGGTTATGCTGCTGATGCTGCTGATGGTGTTTGTAACCTTCATACCGTATTCTCCAAAGCCACTACCCGAGTGCGAAGCTCATTGACTTCTTCTATTACACCGGGGTGATTGTCAGTTCGGACGAGTGGATAAATAAAATCTAGAATTTGATGTAGTATATAATCGTGACGAGATACTCTAGAAATGAGAGATAAAATGGTTTCTCGAACAGGTTCGCTGGTAAGTGCTTCAGGTTCATCGTCAAGAGGGCAATTTGGTGGATGGAAGGGATCACCTTCTTCTTGTCTCCAATGATTGAGGAGGCTACGAACCCATCCCCAATACATCCAAAATAGATGATGACTGATTGGTTGATCCATTCCGGTCACACTGCTTTCGGAGCTTGAGTGGTATTCCATATCGGAATCCGAGGGACTTCAACTAGTGACGAGTTCCATTTCGTATGATTGAATAAAGGATTTTTCGATATGAAATGATTTTTCGGCTATCGGGTGGTATTCTAATTATATAGAATATCCACATATATAGAACAAAAGATCTCATAGATTACGGAGGGATTTACGGAATATGTCAGACAAAGTTTACAGTAACAGATACGCGTAGATATGAATTAGCAAATACGCTAAGATATGAATTATGTCTATACACCATTCATGCAATGAATGCAGTAAGACGCGTTTAGACTTAAGATGATAAGCAGGTAATTTCCTATAGATGATAAGTAGATGATTTTTGACACAAAATGATAAGCAAAATTTTGACATGCAGACACGGTCGAAGTCCAGACTCACTAATGCAACCTAACGACTTATCAGTTAGACACACTAATGCA
Organism: Rutidosis leptorrhynchoides; assembly: GCF_046630445.1. NCBI lineage: Eukaryota > Viridiplantae > Streptophyta > Magnoliopsida > Asterales > Asteraceae > Rutidosis > Rutidosis leptorrhynchoides. The sequence continues at coordinate 154,857,082 of NC_092335.1, read as the reverse complement.
GACCTGGTTCGCTAAGACCACCGCTCTGATACCACATGAAACGATCCGACCCAATCCATAGGAACGAATACAATAACATATGATTACATCGCGAGGCATTTGACCTCTATATGATACGTTTTATAAACATTGCATTCTTTTGAAAAGATATACCATAAATGAATATTTAAAATTCAATGTTTTCGACATCTGATGATTTCTACATATAGACAATTACCGTAAATAATAGTTTACAAGAATACTTCCGTTGACAATGCAGTCAAAATAAATACACGGTGATGATTTTGTGAATGCAATGCTTCCTCGAATAAAACATGTATGACTCCATGCACATGGTTTCTCTAACATATATTCAAACAGCGGAAGACTTCTAGGAACCTGAGAATAAACATGCTTTAAACGTCAACATAAAGTTGGTGAGATATAGGTTTAATGCTAGCAGCGTTATAAATATAGACCACAAGATTTCATATACATAAACGTTTTAATAAAAATATTCTAAGTGGTTGAGCACTTGATAACCATACTTAACATTTAATCAACGTCGCATATTCCCTTTATTATGAAATCTCACTACACTGTACCAAGTGTAGTCACCAAAACGAAGTACTGTGCAACCGTTGAATACTGGTCGTCCAGTCCGGTTGGGGTTGTCAGGCCCGATAGATCTATCAACAGGATTCGCGTTTACAATACCACATGTAAATAGTAGTTACCAAGCTACAGGGAAGTATGCCAGTGGTACAACTCAACGTAGAATATATTTTTTTATCACTTGTGTCCACAACATAAATCATAAAATGCATGTATTCTCATCCCGAAATATTTAGAGTTTAAAAGTGGGACTATATACTCACTTTTGCCTTGAAGGTATTTAACTCGACTTGGTCAGCGATAGATATCACGAACCTAACCATATATGTATAATATATCAACATATTTTCTTTTCAAGTAATCGTTACATATGTATATATATATATATATATATATATATATATATATATATATATATATATACTTATAATACTTTTAATATTTTCTTAGTTCGTAGTTAGCAGTCCGATGTTAGTGGTCCACAATTAGTTGCTCAATAAAATAAATAAAGACCCCATCGTATTCGTATTGATCAGAATTAATCTCGACCCATGGTACCATGTTGTCAAATGACGTGTTACGTACATAAAGTACCGTGTTGTCAAATGACGTGTTGCGTACAATCATGAGGTCTTATGATTAATCTTCTCGTGTTGTTTACGGGTGGTCCTGAAATATATAAAATCAAATCATAAGTAATTATATATAAAATATCATATTAATTAGAAAAGATATGATTAATTTACTTTATCTCCAAATATTTTCGTAGCTAAACTAGCTTCGGATACCCAATCTTGTTTTAGTCGTAGTTTCTTCATTACAACTCCGTTTTTGTTGGTTCAACTTGCCACTTCCTTGGATTGAGTCAAATTTTAAGAATATGAACTGAAAATACCTTAGTTTATATTTGAAATCACAAGTTATAGGTCAAACTTTGGTAAAACTTATGAAAGTGATCATTTTCCATCATAAAAACAACATTTAATGATCATTTTTCTAAAAATACTTACACTTTGAGTTAAACCATGAAATTTTTATGTGTTAACATATTCATAAGAAATATCATTTTTCCAGAACATAAACTTCCAATTCAAAGTTCAAGATGGTTTTTAATTATCCAACCCAAAACAGCCTCCGGTTGCACTCCGACGACGTAGATTCAGTTTTTAAGGTGTTCTTTGTAAAACCAAGTTATATCTTGTTAAGTTAGCATATCATTATGATATATTACAGGTCTTGAAGTGTTTTAAAAGTTAAGTTAGAAGGATCTATTTAGTTTGCAAACAAGTTTGAAATCATTCAAACTATGTTCTTGTTGTTAAAATTTTACAACATAAAATAAGATAGCTATATAATTATGAATCGAACAAGATTATGAACAAGGTTACTACCTCAAGTTACTTGGACAAAGTTACCGTAAGAGATAAGAAAAAATCTTGGAATCAAAGAGTGGTGGAGTTAGATCAAAAGGTTGGAAGTATACTTCTTCAAATGGGTGGTTATTTTGATATGTTCTTGAAAGAGTTTTCTTATGTTGTTTAAGGCTTGTAATTGAAGCTAAATGATGTTGAAAATTCTTGGAGATGATCAAGTATGAAGTTAGGAGTATTTTGAGAGAGAAATGAGGGTGTAGGTATGAGAAAATGGAGTGAAGAAATGGTGTTCATTCATAAAAATGTTTTAAGTTTATAAAGAAAGAAAAGGATTCCTAATTTTGTTTTCTTACTAATAATTCATGCTACTTGACAAATCCTAGTTACCTCATATCTAGGGCAGTAATAATGTTGATTAGGATGTTGATTTGATGTGTATATACCAATAGTAAATACATATAGAAGCCGGGTATGATACGGGTACATATACCCTAGATATACGTATAGAAATCTTGAGGAAACGAAATGAGAATTCAAATATAGCTATATTTTGTGAACATACTTATATTGTTTTATGTATTTAAGTCCTTAAAAAGTGATTAAATACATTATATATACGATACATGTATAAGCATTATAGGTTATAAGTATATATATCAAAGAATGTTACGTATAGTTATCGTTTTGAAAACTTAAGTTAGTAGTTTCAAATTTCAAAATATACTTATAACTCATTGTCATTAGTACACAATGAGATGTTAAACAATCCTTAGATCATGTTAAATATATATAAATACATATATATACACAAACGTATAATTATCGTATGTTATATAGTTCGTGATATCATCGGTCAAATTGGACTGTCAAACGTTGTGTAAAACTCTTTTCAAAAACATAAGTCTCAACAATTTGGATTGCTTATCATGTTGGTAAGGTTTAATTTATGTAAATATTAATCTCATAAGTATAAAACGATTGGAAAAATCCGGGTCGTTACAGTATGAAATATTCTCTCTTTGTTCCATTGTTAATTCAATACTGAGACAATCTTTTGTCAAATGTGGTCCTCCACACTGCTCACAACTAATTCGTATTGAGTGAATATCCTTAGTCATCTTTTCCATTCATCTCTCGACAGCATCTATCTTTGCGGAAATGGAATCTAAGTCATGGCTAGAATCGGCTCTAGCTGCTTTAGATGATCTAACGATATCTTTTTCTTGATGCCACTCATGTGAGTGGGAAGCAGTATTATCAATAATTTTATAAGCATCAGTTTAGGTTTTCTTAATAATGGAACCACCAGCTGCTATATCGATGTCTTTTCTTGTAGTGATGTCGCATCCTTGGTAGAATATTTGTACTATTTGACAGGTGTCTAAACCATGTTGCGGACATCCTCTTAATAACTTTCCAAATCTTGTCCACGCCTCATATAGAGTTTCATTCGGATTCTGTGTGAACGTAACAATTTCTCCTTGAAGTCTTACGGCTTTAGATGCCGGAAAGAATTGTTTAAGAAATTTTTCAACTAAAACGTCCCATGTATCAATCGCCCCTACAGGTAACGATTCCAACCAATCTTTGGCTTCTCCCTTTAAAGTCCAGGGAAATAACATGAGATATATCTGTTCATCCTCTACTTCTCTTATTTTAAATAGTGTGCAGATCCTATTAAAGGTACGAAGATGTTCATTTGGATCTTCCTTCGGCGCACCACTAAATTGGCATTGATTAGTCACCATATGTAGAATTTGTCCTTTGATTTCATAATCTGGCGCATTAATGTCTGGATGAGTAATTGCGTGACCTTGGCCAGTACGTTTAGCTCTCATTCGGTCTTCCATACTTAAAGGTTCTAGATTCTCCATAATTGAATTTGTTGAATCGGAATCACTAGAGGATTCTGATTTAATAGTTCGTTCCTCAACAATCTCTGTTTGAATGATTGGTGGTTCCGGAGGAAAATTTAATGGTTCAGGATCTATGAATTGTCCCTGAATATTCTCCGGATTCTCAATTGTGAGGTCGGGTTCAAAAAATGGATTATCGGAAATTTGAATTGGAGTACTTGGTCGACTGGATGACGATTCTAAAGGAAAATCAATGGCGGTAATATTTGCTAGATGTCTTGATCTAGTTACAGGTGGTGAACGTACAAAAGGTGGTGAACGTTTTGCTCGGTGCATTCACTGAATATCCTATTAGTTTTTAAAAAGGAAAGAAAAATTATATAAGTTATCCAATTAATAGACTTTTCTGATTTTGCCCACGTTTCGAATAGCCAAAAGATGCAGCAGAGGGGCAGGATTCGTTTGGTCTCAATATAATTGAGGACTGTTTGGCTCCAATAATCCGGTCCACGTACAAATCCAACTATTACTACGAACCAGAAAATTTTGATGTCTATCAATTTAACCACTTAAAATAAATTTTCGTAATTTTCAAGAAATTTAGATAAGAAGTAGAAAAAAAAAATCTATGTCCTAAAACTAGAATAGCGAGAAATAAGAAAGAAAAAGAGTGCGTCGAAAAAGGTCGAAAAAGAAAAGATCGAAAAAAAATAAAAGGCGTCGAAAAATAAGAAATAAAAAGAGTGATTTATAAAACTTTAAAACACTTGCCTAACCCAACCTTATTACTACCACTAACTTAAAATTATAATCGCAAATTGAGATTACTAATTGGAATGATAATTGATACATAGGTAAAAGGTGTCTAAAAATATTAAAGTTTACAAGTAAAACTATATCCCAAATGGAAATAACTTAAAAAGGTACTAAAACTTAAAAAGACGTCGCAAAATTCTAAAGCACTTTAATCTTAGTCTAAAGAAAAAAAAACACTTAAGGGATTTTACGGCAAAGCCTAAAAATCTAGTAATAAAAATAACTATGGCAAAAACTATAACTTAAAACTAAAAATGAGCGAAAAATACAAAAATTACGCTAAAACAATTAAAAAGGGACAAAATATAAAAATATACTAAAAGTTGTAAAAAGTACAATTTTTAAAAAAATATTATTTTTATATTATTTATTTTATAAAAGTGTTAATTTTATAATTTATTTAAATTAATTAAACTAAATATACAAATTAAATAAATAAACTAAACTTAATTAATTAAAAATTAAAACCTAATTAGGGTTTTTAATTATTAATAATAATAATAATTACTTAATGATGCAGATTAGGGTTTCTGGTCATGTGTCAGAGAGATCTCCGCGAGTCGCGGTTCTCGAAGCTGGAAAACTCCGCAAGTCGCGGGGTTTCAAATTTCAGATCAGGTGCAGGATAAAAATCGTTCGTTTCAGTTTTTTTTTAAAAAAAAATTTCTGTTTTATATTTTCTGTTTAAATAAAAATATTTATATAATAAAAACTTATATTTAAAAACTAAAATAAAAATAGAAATAACTTTATAATTTTATAAATAAAAATCTTAAAACTAGATTATATATATATATATATATATATATATATATATATATATATATATATATATATATATATATTTAGTTTTTTAATTTTATGTTTTAAATAAACACAAAATATTTAAATAAAACTTATATTTTTATAAAATAGAAATAAAGAAACTTTATAAAACTTAAATATTTAACAAACTCTTAAAAATATTTATATTTTTGTTTTCTTTTTTTTTTTCTATTAGCGTTGCGCTTCCGGCTTTTAAGCTAAATTATCCCCGGCAGCGGCGCCAAAAATACTTGATGTTTGAAGCTAAGGGGTATAAAATACTATTAAATTTTAGCAGGAAATACTATTAAATACGATACAATCTTACACAAGATATTTATTTATTTAGAGAATGGATATACTTAAACCTTGCTACAACAGTTATAGGCAGTGTACCTAATCGTACAGTAGTGTAGTTTTTAGTAAGTCCGGTTCGTTCCACAGGGAAAATCTTTTAATCAAAGCTTAACGCTATATTAGTTTAATTTATAAAAATACAAATATATATATAAGTAATATTATTATTATAAAGGGGGGTTTTTACCGTTTAATGACCGGTTTGTCGATTTTAAAACTTTAGTCGCAGTTAAAACCAAATGTAAAATATTAAATAAATAAAAGACTTAATTTAAAGCGTAAAGTAAATAACGATAATGAAATTGCGAATAATAAAAGTGCGATAAAATAAACTTGCAATAATTAAAAAATACGATAATTAAAAGTGTAATTAAATACAATAACAATAAATAAAAAGTACGATAATTAAAAGTGCAATTAAATACAATAATAGTAAATAAAAATGCGATAATTAGAAGTGCAATTAAATATAAAATAAAGGAAATTAAATATGAAATAAAAGAATTATGCTTATTTAAACTTCCGTAATCATGATGTTTGACGTGTTGATTTTAGTTTTATGCCCATGGGTTAATTGTCCTTTGTCCTGGATTATTTAATATGTCCGTCTGGTTTTTGTCCATAACAGTCCATCAGTCATAAATATAAAGTGCGAGTGTCCTCGTCAAATTATCCTTATACCCGAAGTCAAATATTCCAACTAATTGGGGACTTAAACTGTAACAAGATTTTAATACTTTGTTTAATAATTACACCAGGATGTCGACTGAGTGTAACCCAAGGTTTTAATACTTTGTTAACAATTATGCCAAGTGTCCTTGTACATAATTTCACCCCTGTTTTAATAATTCTAGTGGCTATTAATCCATTCCCGTGTCCGGTTAAATGAACGATTATTCGTACATATAAATACCCCGCCCATCGTGTCCGATCGAGTGTATATGGTTATTTATAGGGATGTCCAATTGTAAATCTTTATATTAAAATTAACAAACTATCATTTAGTTAAACAAATATAAAGCCCATTAATAGCCCATAGTCTAATTTCCACAAGTGTCGTTATTTTGTCCAAACCCCAATTATGGTACAAAGCCCAATTAGCCAATTTTAATATTTTTAGCCCAACATCATGATTACTTCAGATTAAATAAGCATAATAATAACTTAGCTACGAGACATTAAATTAAAAAGGTTGAACATACTTACAATGATTAAAAATAGCGTAGCGTTACACGGACAGAATTTCGACTTACACCCTTACAACATTCGCTAACATACCATTATTATTAGGATTTAAAATTAAAATTAAAATTAAAATTAAAATATAAATTATAAATATAAATATTACGTATAGATATAGAGAGATTGATATATATTTGATATTTTTTTCGTTGAACTGCGTTGCCTTTTATAGGAATTTTCGTCCAGGTAATCTCCGCGACTCGCGGTTCTTTTGGTCTTCGAACTCCGCAAGTCGCGGAGTGCGTTTTTACAGCTCACCCAACCTTGGCTCTTTGTTTGCCGACGGATTTAAATATAAATATAATATATAAATAATTTTTAAGAATTATTTAAATATTATATTATATTTATATGCATAGTTAACTTGTAATTTTTAGTCCGTTGCGTCGAGCGTTGAGAGTTGACTCTGGTCCCGGTTCTGGATTTTCGAACGTCCTTGCGAATAATTTAATATCTTGTACTTTGCGTTTTGAATCTTGTACTCTTGTAATTTTGAGACGTTTCTTATCAATAATTGGAACCTCATTGATTGTATTTTGTACTTTTGAGCTTTTTGGTCGTTTGCGTCTTCAATTCGTCGAATCTATCTTTTGTCTTCACCTTTTATTATTTAAACGAATATCACTTGTAAATAGAACAATTGCAACTAAAAGCTTGTCTTTCTTGAGGAATAATGCTATGAAATATATATTCGTTTTTAGCATTATCAGGTGTCAAACGAATGGTTGGCCAATCTTATACGAATTCGAGTTGGTTTAAGAGGTCCAAGGCCAAGTCTTTCATAAAGCGAGTGGGGCATTAGGTTAATGCTTGCTCCCAAGTCGGCTAGTGCAATAAACACTTCCGATTCACCAAAGTTACATAGGAAAACAAATTTTCCCGGATCACCTAACTTTTTAGGGATTCTTGGCCTTGATGCAAGTATCTTATTGCACTCCTCTTCAATAAAGAATGGCATTTCCTCATGCTATTTACCCTTTTGAGAGATTAACTCTTTGATGAAGCGTCCATAATTGGGTATCCCTTTGAGCACATCGGTAATAGGCAAGTTGACCGACACATTCTTCATCATATCTTGGAACTTTTTGTATTGAGCCGCCAACTTGTCCTTCCTTAAAGCATTCGGATATGGAACCGGCCTTGTAACCTTCAAAGGCTCTTTACCCTTATCTTTACCCTTTTCATCTTTACCCTTTGCATCATTACCATTGACCCAGGTTGCATCAACCTTTTCTTTACCCTTCTCATTACTAACCATGATTTCCTCCCCAATGAATTTTGGTAGTGGTTCTTGGGTGATAAAGGTTGGTGGTTGTGGTTCTTCAACTCCTTGAGTGGTTAGACCACTTCGAGTGGTTATGGCATTGACGTTTTCATTTCGATTTGGGTAGTTAGGGTTTTGGTGGTTGTTGTTGCTTTCAATAGGAATGACCCTTATAGTGTTGTTGTTGTTGTTGTTGTTGTTGTTGTTGTTGTTGTTGTTGTTGTTGTTGCTGTTGCTGTTGTTGTTGTTGTTGTTGTTGTTTTGGTTTTGGTTTTGTTGACGGTTATTGTTGTAAGTGCTTGGGTTAACTTGAGTATTGGATGGTAAAGTTCCTTGAGGTCTTTCGGCAACATAGCTTGAAAGTCTCCCAACGGTGCTCTCAAGGGTTTGGAATGAGGCTTGTTGTTGCTTAAGTTGTTGCTTCAAGAACTCATTTTCCTTTAACAAAATTACTTCGGTGGATTCCGCCTTCTTGATATAAGTTTGCATCATCTCCTCTAGGCTTTTATAAGGTTGGGAAGGTTGGTTATTTTGTTGACTTTGTTGGTTTTGTTGAATTTAACCTTGGTTATTTTGTGGTTGACTGTAACCTTGGTTTTGGTAACTTTGATTTCCTTGGTAATTTGGGTTGGAATGGTTATTGTACGATTGGTTGTTGTAATTTTGTTGGTTGTGGGATTGGAAGTTGTTTTGTCGGTTTTGGTTGTAATTGGAGTTATACCCTTGGTTTCGGTTTTGGTTGGAGAATCCGGGAGGTGTGTTGGTTTGAGTGTTAAATGACACTTTTTTTGGTTAGGGTTGTAGTAGCTATTATTCGATTGGAAAGAGTTGTTGCCTTGGGTAGAAGTTCCTCCTCATTGAAAGTTTTGGTTACTCACAAAGTTCACATGAGCTTCCGAATTCATAGGAATGTCGTCCAACTCAATGTGGTTACATTGATTAACTTGGGGACAATTTTTGGTGAGGTGTGGTCCTTCTTACCTTTGACAACCAACTTGCATCGCCACGAGCATTTGTTGTATCTTCTTCAACTCTTTTCCATATAATTGAAATTGATTATTCAAGCTTGCCAAGGTAACTTGCCCATATTCACTCTCCACTTGAGCTACATTCTTCCTCGTCAATTCTCTTGGTGAAGGTGCCCATTCATATGTATTAACCGAGATGTCTTCTAGTAACTTTTCGGTCGCATTGGATGAGTTGTACATAAACACTCCACCCGAAGATGAATCAAGATATTGCTTAGTTTGAAAATTGGTACCCCGGTAGAACGTATTGATGTACTCCTTCTTGGTTAGACCATGTGGTGGGCAAGCTATTAATAACTTCTTGAAACGCACCCATGCATCATACAAAGACTCATCTCTCCTTTGCGTGAACCCATTAATTTCCATTCTTAAACGTTCCACCTTTGAAGGTGGGAAAAAGTGATTGATAAATGCCCTATTTAAATCTTGAAAAGACCTAATAGAATCCGATGGCAAGTTCCTTAACCAATCTTTAGCTTCTCCATTAAGCATGAAGGGGAATGCCCTTAGCTTAAAAGCATCTTCGGTGACATCTTTGTTCTTGTAGATGTCACAAATATCTTTAAAGTATTGAATGTGATCAAAAGGATTTTCATCTATTAAACCGCGAAAGAGTCTATCCTTGAACATTGTGAAAAAGTTACCCTCGATCTTCCAATTATTCGCTTCAATTGGTGGTTTTGTGATAGCCAGAGGCACAACCGTTTGTGCCACCATTCTAACATTCCACATCGGAGTGTCATTTGGATCGTTTGCAACTACTTCATTAACTACCGGTGGTGGATTACCATGTGGATTACCCTCTTCTTCTCCGTCCATTTCTATCAAACAAAATGGCAAAACCTCAAAATTCTTCCTTAAATCCCGTTCTTCTCTACGCTTATAAACCCCGTGTACGTGTTTTTCAGGATCGAAAAATGGTTGTGTGAAATCTTGATCCTTTTGGGATCTTCTTCTCATACACCAAAAGACCTAACCTTCAAAGACAACACAAACACAAGTGATTATCCAATACAAAATAATAAATAAAAGATAATAAAAGTAACTTTTGTAAGGACGAATCCTTACAAAAGGATCGAATAACTGAAAGCTTGAACTAAATACACAACTTAACTTAGCTAACCGCTCCCCGGCAGTGGCGCCAAGAAAGTGTGATGAGGCGTGGATATACCAAACATAACTCTCTAAATTTATACAAGAAGCAAATATTACAAAAAGCACGCACAATCTTTCGAGCACTTAAAACCCGGTTATTATAGCACTTAATGTAAGTATTCTTATCAAGTTCGTCCCATGAGAGTGGTGTAAATTGTGTATTTGAAACTAATAGTTATCATAGGGGGTTTGTTTAATTTTTTTGGGCGGGGGGGGGGGGGGGTTGCGAGATATCTCAACTAACATCTAAACTTTGCAATAAACAAACTAAAACTTAACTAGCAACAAGTAGCAAGTAATTAAGAAATGAGAATAAATCAATATGATAGAGAGTGTTCACTTATCTAATCCTCTTTATGCTTAGATGGCCCTTGTTTTACCCAAATTGTTGTCACTTATGTTGTTTGAACTAGTAAATGTTCTTAATCCAATTTTACCTTGCAAATTCACATAAGCTTAGTATCACAAGATCAAGCAATGTATCAGTTGATTTTTGAGATTATGCCCGGGTTAAAATCACTTAAAACTCTTTAACCATCAAAGTCACCTAAGATAGTCAAACACCACTATGATGAACAAAGGTCAATTGAAAACCAACTTAGTCTAGAAACACAATCACTTGAAATTCCTATTCTGGTTGTCTAGATCACCAAAGGTGTTGAAGAAGAAATTGATTCACTTCTCAAATCACTTAGAGAGCTACTCAACCTATGTAATCAAAGAAAAACCAATAACAAACATAGCAATGGACCTCATGGCTAACTCAATAACACTAGCTCATGTATTTTCATTCAAAATAACCTAATTCACTAGATTAAGGGCACATCTTATGCATTAAAGATTCATAGATAAGCAAACACAAGTGATTTAGCTACTCATATCAAAGATTACACTAGCAATAATCATAAAAGCATCAATAAACATCATCTTGAGTGATTACAAGCTAAGATTCAAAGATAAATGAAGATAAACAAAGATTACAAGCAAAGATTCAAAATAGATAAAGATAAAGTAAAGATTACAACTAATTGATGCAAAATATGTAAAAGTAAAGTGAAGATTACAACCCAAAATTATAACAATAGAAAGATCTAGCAATAATGATGATGAAACTTGAGCTTGCTTCCTCCAAATCACCTTAGAACTCTAATGGATGATGAAATTAAGGTTTTGTGTGTGAAATTCGGAGTAAAACTGCAGCTCTCCGAAAAATGACCTATCACTTTCTATTTATAGTGGTGAGAAATTGGGCTGAAACAGCATCAGGAGCGCCGCATCTCTTTCAGGAGCGGTGCTTTTGGCTTCAACCTGGAACGGCGCTTTTACTTCTGGTGTGTCGCTTTTGGCCTGATAAGAGCGGCGCTTTTGGTGTTGAAGAACAGCGCTTCTGCTCACTGTGAAGAAATGGAGACAAAGCGTGGGTTATTGCACTGCTTTTGGTTGTGGTGCGGCGCTCTAGGCTGTGAGGAGTGACGCTCCTTTGTCTGGAGCGGCGCTTTTGGAGCTATTTCCTGCACTTGTCATTTTCTTTGCACTTTTTGAGAATTTCTTGGTCAATTTTACACCAAGTTAGGTATTTTGCCTTGAGTCGACAATTTGGAGCAGGAAAACAACTTTTAAGCCCCAACGATCATCAAAACCGAATAAAATGAGGTCGATATTGCGCAATAAACATATCTAAATGGTGCAATATCAACCACCTCAGCTGATAGATAAGACCTTCGTCTTAAATAATTACGATCACATCAGATCGGTCATAAGGAGTTTAAGGGATACGGGGATCTTGCAGAGTAGAAGGGTGCTAACATAAGAAAGCGAAGAATATGACGAGGAGCTGGAAATGGAACCTCCGAACCAAAACCCGCAGTCCTGAAGTTTTCCGACAAACTCGTCAGCAGCCACTACAACTCAGACAAGGGAAACCACAAGTATATCTTAGGTAACCCTAACTATACCTACGACACCCCTCTATACCTGACAGTGTCCATAGCACCCCAAGCACCAAACAGGAATATACCTCCGCCTCCCCCAATCTGGGGTAACATGGGGCAACCAAACCAATATGTATGGTCCCAAGGAAACCCTTTTGTCACTCCTAACATACCATGTGTAGAAACAACCCCTGTAAGCAACATACCATACGCGTCAGTGCAACCAGTGACCAATCACGCTTACTTCCAAATTTGGAATCACCCACCACAACAAATGACAACCACCTAGATATACCCTCCTAACCAGGAGGGGATATGTTGCGCCCAAGGTCACTAGATGCTACCCTCGATTGCGACCAGTAACAACTTCTGGGTAAACCAAAAAACCCCGTTTGTGCTCTACATCCAACATTGTGCATTCCCCGATGGAATGAAAATTCCCGCACACCTAATTTATTACGAAGGAAAAGATGACCCGGATGATTTCCTTAATATATTCGAAGGTGCAGCATGAATGGCCAAATGGGACATACCCGTATCATGTCACGCATTTTCTTACATGTTAAAGGGAGATGTAAGGGTCTGGTTTGACTCCCTACTAAAAGACTCTGTAGCTAGCTTCGATGACCTGAAACGGCAATTTAGGTCTAAGTTTAGCCAACAAAAGCGATAAAAAATAACCATGCGGTCGTCCATGAAATAAAGCAGAAAGATAGCGAAGGTTCTAGGGCCTTCCTTACCAGGTATACCAATGAAGCCCAACAGATCCCAAACCTACCAGAATCACAGAGGATATCCGGGTTGCTATATGGATCTAGGGTCAGACCTCTCATTGAACACCTTAGTCGAGACCTACCAAGCACCTACGAAGCTTTGCTAGAAAAAGCATATATATGATTAGATGCAAAAGAAACAGCACGTAACTTCATCCTAGATGATGCACCCATAAATAAGCGAAAAGAGATGTTAGAAAGAAGGGATGACAAACATGGTAGGAAAGAGGAAAAGGGGAGATTCCACCCTTACCGAAGGGAAACCGGAGCTGGGATCTTGGGGGCATTGATAAAAACCCCCAAGGAAATCCTAGCAACAGAGAAGGCAGCCAATAAGTTCAAAGCTTCGGGAAAAATGTCCAACAGAGGAAGGAACAGGGACATGACCAAGTTTTGTGACTTCCACAATGATTTTGGTCACGAAACAGATGAATGCTTCAACCTCAAAACAGCCATCGAGGAGGCTGTTAATCGGGAAAACTGTCCCATCTCATAAAAGGGATCCGAGAACCAAAGAAAGAGAGGGTACACGAGACATGAAGCAGAAAATGCAATCTTGGCAATAGATTCACACCAACCTTATAATAAAAGAGATAGGGGTCGAATTATCAGGGAATGGAGTGAAGTATCATTTCCAGCCCTTGATACAATATATCCTTCGGACCTACCGGTCACCATCAATGGAAAAATCTTTGGCAGGGAAGTCCGAAGGATATATCTCGATAGCGGAAGCGCCTGTGATGTAATGTATGAGCATTGCTTCGATCAGTTAAGTCCCACAATCAGAGCACGATTAGGTGCCCCTATGGTACCTTTAGTGGGATTCTCCGAAAAAAGATGTTGGCCAATTGGGGAAATTGATCTTGACTTCACAATAGGTGAGCCACCATTAACAAGAACCGAAACCATTGATTTCGTGGTAGTCCGAGCAAATTACCCGCACAAAATTCTGCTTGGGAGATTGGCTATGAAAAAGATGGTCATAATTGTCTCGAAAGTGCATCAAATGGTTAAGTTTCATACTCATGAGGGTATTGGGACCCTCACCTCAACGTATGACAAGGATAAGGTAATCTTGGCTATAAAAGAAACGATGAAAGAGCTAACTGAGTGCATCCTAGAGGCATCAGAGGAAGATCCCCAAGTAGAGAAGATATCAGTACATTCAATGTTTCCGGATCAAGAGATCAGCATAGGGAAGAATTTACCAACATCCACCAAGCAAAAGCTTCGGATGCTGTTGCAAGCCAATGTGGATGTATTCACATGGGAGAACAGTGATATGACTGGGATACCACGAACCATCAATGTACAAGGGTCACCCTTCGTGACAGAACATCGACTCAATGAGCACAAGCACCTCGAACCAGTACATCAGAAGAAAAGAAACCTAGCACCTGAAAGGGACGAAGTGACCTATAAGGAAGTAGAGGGTCTACTAAAGGCATGAATAATTCGCGAAGGTAAATATTCTTCATGGGTCGTTAACCCTGTGATGGTAAAAAAAGTCGGACGGAGGGTGGAGAATGTGCGTTGATTTCACAAACATCAACAAAGCATGCCCCAAAGATTGTTATCCATTACCTGAAATCAATTGGAAAGTCGAATCCCTCAACAGGTATCAATACAAAAGCTTCTTGGATGCTTACAAAGGGTATCACCAGATTAAAATGGATAAGGAGGATGAAGAAAAAACATCCTTCTTCAATAGCAGAGGGATTTATTGCTACCAAAAGATGCCCTTCGGGCTAAAAAATGCATGAGCAACTTATCAAAGGCTCGTTGACAAAGCCTTTCATAACCATTTGGGGAGAAATCTGGAAGCCTACGTGGATGACATGGTAATCAAAAGCCAAAAAGAAGAAAACTTAATAGAAGACATCCAAGAAACCTTCGAGAAGCTTCGGGAAATAAACATGAAACTAAACCCAAAGAAATGTTCCTTCAGAGTTGAGGAAGGGAAATTTCTTGGGTACTATATCACCAGAAAGGGAATCCAAGCAAATCCAGAAAAGGTAGACAGGCTCAAGCAACTCCAAACCCCAGCAACCATAAAAGACATGCAGAGTTTGAATGGGAAATTGGCATCACTCAGCAGGTTCATATCAAGGGGAGCAGAAAACCAGCTACCTTTCTTCAGAATTCTGAAAGGGTGCTTGGGAAAGAAGAAAATTGTCTGGAACGAAGAGGCTGAGAAGGCATTCGTTGAAATGAAGGAATATATTTCCAACCTCCGGACCTTGATTTCACCTGAAGAAGGAGAAACTCTCTTCATATACTTGGCTGCTTCGAAAGAGTGCATTAGCTCAGTCTTGGTCACCGAGCGAGAAAGAGTGCATGTACCAATATACTTTGTTAGCAGGGTACTTCAAGGAGCAGAGCTGAATTACCCAGAACTTGAGAAGCTTACCTTAGCGCTCGTCTACACAGCCAGGAAACCCAGAAGATACTTTCAAGCACATCAGATAGTGGTGCTTACCAACAAACCAATCAGACAAGTGCTCTCAAAACCTGAAAAATCGGGGAGAATGGCCAAATGGGCCATTGAGCTAGGTGAACATGACATTGAGTTCAGAGTCAGGCACACAATTAGAGGACAAGTTCTGGCAGACTTCATCACCGAAACAGATAGCATCGATGAAGAAGATGCAAAGAACTCCACTCAAGTCATCACCCTGAGGATTGAAAATGAAGAATGGAAGTTGTACACCGATGGTGCGTCAAGTTCTGATGGATCAGGTGCTGGTCTGATGTTAGTAAACCCCGAAGGAAAAGAGTTTACTTACGCACTCCGTTTCGAATTCGCAACAACCAATAATGAAGCTGGGTACGAAGTGCTACTTGCGGGACTGAGAATGACGAAGGAATTAAAGATCCTCCACCTTCGTACTTTTGTCGACTCACATCTAGTGGCTAACCAAATCATGGGCACTTTTGAAGCAAGGAAAACCACCATCCAACAGTACTTTACAAAAGCGAAGGAACTGATCGAAAGCTTCAAAAGTTTTGACATCGAACATGTCCGACGAAGTCAAAATAAGAAGGCAGATGCACTGAGCAAACTCGCTTCGTTGACATTTGAACATCTTGCAAAGGAAGTCTGGGTGGAAGTGCTAGAAAAGAAATCGATCTTAGAAGAAGAAGTCAATGACCTCATATAAGAAGATGAGGTAACATGGATGACTCCATTGCAAGTATATCATGAAACGGGAAACTTACCAGAGGATAAAAACGAAGCAAGGAAGATAAGGATAAAGGCACCCTCCTACAAAATGAAAAATGGAGAACTATACAGAAGATCCTTCCTCACTCCATGGCTTCGATGTGTAGGGCCGAAGCAAGCTACTGTTATAATCCAAGAGATGCATGAAGGGATATGTGGTCTTCATGCAGGACCAAGGTCGGTAGTAGCAAAAATCATGAGGCTAGGGAACTATTGGCCTACAATGCACCATGATGCGAATATGGTGCTACAAGCTTGTGAATCCTGACAAATTCACTCGAATGTCCCAAGACTACCCAAGCAAGAACTAGTCTCTGTTACCTCAGCTTGGCCTTTCATGAAATAGGGGATAGATATAGTTGGACCTATCAACGACACCCCTGGAAGCCCAATATTTCTACTAGTAGCAATTGATTACTTCACCAAGTGGGCCGAAGCAAAACCCTTGGCAGCAATCACTGGTAAGTAAGTAGAAAAGTTTGTTTAGGAGCATATCGTATGCAGGTTCGGAGTTTCAAAGAAATAGTCTCGGATAATGGGAAACAGTTTGCATAAGGAATTTTCCCAAAATTCTGCGAGCAATTGAAAATTCAGCAAAACTCCACCTCGGTATACCATCCCAAAGGAAATGGACAGGTGGAAGTAACCAACCGAGATATAATCAAGGGAATTGAGAAACGCTTAGGAAAATGCAGAAAGGGATGGGTTGATGAGCTCCCCTTGGTGCTATGGGCACACATGGCGACACCAAAGCGAAGCAATGGAGAAACACCCTACAGCCTAGCATACGGAACAGAAGTTGTTCTTCCCACTGAGATACAAGTGCTAACAGAAAGAACAAAGAACAACGAGAACAACGAAGAAAATCTTCGAGTCAATACTCGAAGAAAGAAGAGAGACAGCTGTGATTCGTGAGGCCTCGTACAAACAAACAATTGAAGGCTATTACAACAAAAGAGTAAAGCCCTTGACCTTCAAGGTGGGAGACTATGTCCTAAGGTTAAACAGTGCAAGCAAGGTGGAATACGAAGGAAAATTAGGACCAAATTGGGAAGGACCCTATGTAATCTCACAAGTGCTGGGTAAAGGCTCCTACAAATTGGATAAACAGCTGGCAAACCCATACCCAGGGCATGGAATGGAACCAACCTCCAAAAGTTTTATCATTAGATGTCTTGTATTTTTTCCTTATTAACATGTAGTTGAAAGATGCAATGTTGGTAGTTGAAGCCTACAAACTTCCTACACATAAATTAATGAATTTCTTACAACTACTTTTGATAAATAAATGTCTTGACCGAATTAAATCCTATATAAGGAATCATGTGAGAAAAATGACAACTGGAATATAAGTAACCCTGTTATAATCCACATTATACAGAGCAACGAAGCAAAAAATATGCTTCACAATGCTCGACGTAAGGAAACAAGTTTTCCTTAAAAGTGATCACTGTATAACCATCCTACAGGAAGAGAGTTTTTACCCACCTATACAGGATAAAATCCATGGTAAAACATATAAGAAAAGCATGCTAAAATTAAACAAAGGAACTAGAGTTATAAGATACATAACCAATTGTTCAAAAGGGCAACAGAGCCCAGGCATCTAAAGCCAATTCACAAAAGATAATAATTGTTTTAAACGATTACACACAGCAACTAATTAACAGGAGCATCAACTTTCTCAGATTGCCCCATAGCCTCAGGGACCTCCACAAGAGTTTCTTCATCATCATGAGCTTCAGGAACAATAGTAGCTTTTGTTTTCAAAAGATCAGCAGGTTTGGCATCCACCTTGGCGGAGATAGTCTTGACAAAATCAAATTTAGCTTGTTCGAGCTCATCAAAAGCATCATCAACCATCGCCTTTCCCTGTTCTGTATAATCGGTAAAATCACCAAGCTGCACAACCCCCTTTGATGCCAAGTTTCCTATCAAATCGCACCTAGCCTGAACCTTTGAGGCCAACACCTCATCACCAAAAAGCTGTCCAAAATCTGCACTCTTTAGTAATTGGTTACAAGCATGAGGAATAACCTGAGAAACAACTTGAGAGTAATCAGACTTCAACTCCTCACAGCACTTCTTGTAGTCTATCAACTCATCAGCAATGGCCAACTCTTGAAGCTTGCCTACCTTCACCTGCTTCTGCAAACCTGTTATCTCATCACGAGCAGCTTTCAACTCCTCCTCATAGCTAGGAGCCATCAATATTTCCTTCTCAAGCTTTTTAACTCTCTCACTCATAGTAACATGATGCTCCCTCAAAGATTCGAGCTCTGCATTGCGTTTCTACAAAAGGGAGGAAGCAATATGCCCCATAGAAGTAGCCTGGAAATTGATAATAGCAAAAGCATCATGGAAACTCTTCATGTCATTAGCAAAAGAATTTTCCCAGTTATCAGGAACCAGACTGTCAATAAGATCAAAGCAATTGCCGGGAGCAGGAATTTCGGAGTACACATGCATGTCTATAAGAAACAAACAGAGAAATAAATGATAACCAAAAAGGAATAACTGACAACGTAGTAAATGAAGCAAAACATACCAAACAAAGGGTTAGCAACAATGATATCATCACTCGCTTCATCTCGAAGGTGACCAAACTTTTACTTCTTCACAGAAGAAATATCAGGATGCTCCTTTCGTTACATCCCACCTTTAGCTTAATAACATTGTGCCACTCTAGCCCCAACACCTGTCGCCAGAGAAGCAATAGGCTGGTCATCTTGGGTATCTACATCAATGGGAGCTTCAACTTGCTTCGACTTTTCCTTACTCTTCACTGTGATGACCTGGGAATTTCCGACCAAATTAAAACTTTAATTTTTATATGGTTTCGACACGATAAGAAAAGTCTGTTAGGTTGAGTCTCAAAAATTTTGAAATGTTTCATATATTCATTTGACCTTTGATTATTCCCGACGATTCACGAACAATTTTGTGTAAATAAATAAGTGAATAAATATATAAATAAAAATATAAATATAAGTATACATATAAATCAGTATTGTTATTATTTATTATTATAATTATTATTATTATTAATATAATTATTAATTATTAAAATTAAAAATTATATATATAGAGACAGGATATATCACGCGAATGGGGTACCTGACATAATCTGTTTTATTTATTTTTTATCTTCTTCTGCTGTTGAACCTGTGATAACTGGTCGATATTTTTTTCTTCTTCAATAAGTGAGTCGATCAAATTGGAGTATTGATAAACAACCACTCACTTTCCATTATCAATATTCATTGTAAATCCTTAGCTTCTATCTAATTTTTTTTCTGCTTTGCTCAATACCTCTGTCGAAATCATTTTTTAACCATAACCAAAATTTGAAATCAATCTCAAGATCCATTAATGCAAGATTGTTAGGAATCTCGTACTCGAACCCTCTGTAAATTTTCAAGTCTCAATTCATCTTATTGATTGTTAATTTTAGAGTCAAAGGTTTTGAAATAAAAAGTCAACTGAAAGTGTTCATCGAGAAATTGGATTTAGTTTTGATGTTTCAATCTCAATTGATGATTCCTAAAGTTTCCAGGAACAATTTAAAATATAATTCATGTAGGAATTTTTGAGTAAAACATCCTTAAAGACGAAAATCAAAAAAAAAAAAATAAAGAAAAGCTGCGACAGCAGCTGTCTCTTTTTTTTCTATTTTTTTTTCATTTTTTTTGTTTGATTTTATAAATGTATTCAACACTGGTGAATTAATTTCAAGTCCTAAATTTATTAGTAATTCGCGTTAATTTTATTCCTGGTTACTGATCGACTGATGTTTGGAAAGAAGAAGAACACAAGTATAAACAAGAATGGGTAATAATTATTTGGGTTGAGTTCTTAAATAGAAAAACAGAACTGGACAGACGGTCAAGGTGTGATGCGGGTGAGTGAGAGGTCACGGGTTCGAGTCCCGTCTTGGGCGATTTTGATATTTTTTTGAGCCTTTAAGGTAGTAACCTATTTTATTATTATTATAATTATTTTTATTATTATTATTATTATTAGTATCATTGTAGACTTATTATTATTATTATTATTATTAATAAAATTATTATTATTAAGATTATCATTAGTAATAAGATGGTTGTAGTAATTATTATTATGTATTATTATCAAAAGTATTATTTCATTATCATTATTAGTAAACTTTTTAAATTACTAAAAACTACTGTTATTATTATTATTATTATTATAAGATTTATCATTAAAACTATCGTTAATATTATTATTAATAAAAATCATTAATATTATTATCATTATTATTAACACTGGTATTACTAGTATTATCATTATAATTATTTTAACCACTATTAATATTATTTTGGTACTATTATAATTACTATTTTAACAAATAAATAAATAAATAAATATATATATATATATATATATATATATATATATATATATATATATATATAACATAACAAAAATTAATATTTTATATAACAAAACAAATATATGAAATATATATATATATTATTAATATAAAAAGTATATAAATAATAAATTTGTATATATATTGTTCGATTACAATTATGTATATTAATAAATATACAAATGATATAGGTTCGTGAATCCGTGGCCAACCATGCATTGTTCAATATAGTCATATGTATTTTTACTACAAAATACATTAGGTGAGTTTCATTTACTCCCTTTTTTAAATGCTTTTGCAATATATATTTTTGGGACTGAGAATACATGCACTGCTTTTATAAATATTTTACGAAATAGACATAAGTAATCGAAACTACATTCTATGGTTGGATTATCGAAATCGAATATGCCCCTTGTTAGCTTGGTAGCCTAAGAATTAGGGAAATGGCCCCTAATGGACGCGAATCCTAAAGATAGATCTATGGAACTTGACACGTCCCATTCGGGTTACGAATGCTTTAGTACTTCGATTATCATGTCCGATGAGAGTCCCGAAGTGATGGGGATATTCTATATGCATCCTGTTAGTTCAGTTATCAAGCGTTCACCATATGAATGATTTTTATCTCTATGCAGTTTGCGAAATGCCATATATGAGATGTATATTTATGAGAAATGGAAATGAAAATCTTGTGGTCTATTAAAATTATGAAATGATCGATTATGATAAACTAATGAACTCACCAACCTTTTGGATGACACTTTAAAGCATGTTTATTCTCAGGTATGAAAGAAATCTTCCGCTGTGCATTTGCTCATTTTAGAGATATTACTTGGAGTCATTCATGACATATTTCAAAAGACGTTGCATTCGAGTCGTTGAGTTCATCAAGATTATTATTAAGTCAATTATAGTTGGATATATTATGAAATGATTTGCATGCCGTCAACTTTCGATGTAATGAAAGTTTGTCTTTTAAAAATGAATTCAATGTTTGTAAAATGTATCATATAGAGGTCAAGTACCTCGCGATGTAACCAAATTTAATGTATTTGTCCAGATGGATTAGGACGGGTCATTATAGGTGGTATCAGAGCGGTGATCTTAGCGAACCAGGTCTTGCATTAGTGTGTCTAACTAATAGTTGTTTAGAAGCATTAGTGAGTCTGGATTTCGACCGTGTCTGCATGTCAAAAGTTTTGCTTATCATTTCGTGTCGAAAATTACCTTCTTATCAATCTTAGGGAATCACTTGCTTATCATTCTTAGTCTAGACACATCATATTGCAATGATTGCATGAATAGTGTATAGACAAAAATTCATATCTTAGCGTATCTGTTATTGTTACCTTTGCCTGACAGATTCCGTAGATTCCTCCGTAACTTATGGAATTTTAGTATTATATATGCATATGTAAATTATGTATTGTAGGGTACTAATCTACATCTTATAATCTATTTCTTATAAATCTTTCATCTGATCGTACGAGATGAATCCCTCAACTAGTTCGAGTCCCTCAGATTCCGATAGCTATTCCGATAGTTATTCCGACAGCTATTCCGACACAAATGTTCACCTAAGCTCCGAAAGCAGCGTCACCAGAATGAATCAACCAATCAGCCATCCCCAATTCATCTGATGGGTTCGTAGATGACTTAATCAATGGAGACGCGAAGAAGGCGATCCTTTCCACCAACCAAATTGCCCTCTTAGCGAAGAACCTGAAGCACTTACTGGCGAACCTATCTGAAACACCATTTTCTCTCTCATTTCTAGAGTATCTCATCATGATTATATAATATCTTAAATTTTAAACCTTATTTATCCGCTCGTCCGAATCGACAATCATTCCGATGTAATTGAAGAAGTCAACGAGCTTCGCGCTCGAGTTGTGGCCTTGGAAAATATAGTGCAAAACGTACCAGCATCAGCAACATCACTGGCACCAACAGTACAACCAACAACCCAAGTTATCAACATCACATGCCTCAACATCTCATTCTGTACCCCGAGTATAATCTTCGTTCTACGTATCATTCTACATCATTTATCTTCGTACGACATGACAATTATGTAATCTTTAATGTTCTAGAGATTATATATTCTTGTTCTAACGGTAAATCAAATGAGTTTAATATCATATTGACTCATTAAATCCATGACTACATCTGAAGAGAATATATATGTATGTATATTTTCATAAAGATTGTGATTAAAAATTCTTTTGTACAAACGATTAAAGGTGAAAATATTTTAACGGGTAGGTAATACCCGAGAAATATTTAGATTTCACATTAATAAGTTACACTGTACATTCTTCAAATCTGATTCAACATTCATTTACTATCCTACTTACATCTACAGATATACGTATCCATTCACAGCAGAATAAGCATTTTCATTCAAAATTCATATTTGGATTTTGACTTATCAGAATCCAACAAGTGGCATAATGAAGAAAACATTAGACAAAATAAAATTTGTTAGAAACAAACAAATTAACTATGAGAAATTTTGTTAAGAATCCACGCTAATTGTTCCTAGCTAACTGTTCCTAGCTAACTGATTACCTTTTATTTATCACAATTTATTTATCATATTTTATTTATCGCAATTTTAATTCTCGCAATTTTATTTATCGTCATTTCTGTTATTTATTTTACGCACTTTAAATATCGGGACGCGTATACAAGGTTTTGACATATCATATCGACGCATCTATATATATTATTTGGAATAACCATAGACACTCTATATGCAGTAATGTTGGAGTTAGCTATACAGGGTTGAGGTTGATTCTACAATAATATATATAGTTTGAGTTGTGATCATGTACACGGGTCACGATACGTATTAATTAATTCGAATATTATATATTAAGCTATATATGAATTATTGGACTGTTAACTGCGGACTATCAACTGTAGACTGCCGACATTGGACAATTAAAATGAATTAAAATATTGATTATAACATATGAAACTAAACAATTCTTCAAGTTTGCCACTTGATTTCATCTTAAACCTCATTTGTATCTTGACAATTACAATCTGCGTTTAAACCTTTCGTGATTCTTGAAAACATCTCAATCGAGAGGATGAACCAACCGCACTTCATCTACGGAAGGAAAGATTTATGCATATAGTTATGCACCTGAAAACACTCGGAACCTGAGTAAAACTTTTAACACGTATCTATGCTAGCTCTTTTGACATTGTTATTACCGTAAATAATAACGCAATTCTTTTCTAAAGTAGCCAATTTTGTCACAGCTCTAGCAAGTCAACTCCGACTTTCATTCGAATAAGCGTTATTATAACCTTGTTATATAAGTCTACCTTTCGTTATCGTTATCAGGAAATTGTTTATATCTCACCACATTAGCAGAAACTTACCAGCAACTTCCTTGATCTTTGACTTTCCGAAAAACTATTATAATTGTTTATAAAAAAAACCTATCATCTTGTAACGATAATTACCATACCAATTACCGAGAATCATCAATCTGTATTTTGAAATCTCGCAGCATGTCTACATCAACAGTTATATGTATACATATAACATTTATCTCTTAGAATTATGATCTTTCATTCTGAAATTCTGAAAAAGCTGAATACAACAGCAAAAACTGTACACGACTTTAACAGTCGGAAGTTTGATGATAAAGAAATAGTATGTTAGCAAAGCTCAGAAAAGTTGAAACTGAAAAATGGATTGAGCAAACGAAGAAGGAGGCTGCAGACAAATCATAGAGAATAAATCTGCCTTCAAAGAATCTTGATGTTCTGTTTCTGATGAAATCTTTAGCGAATACCTTACTCCTTAACCGCTCTAAATCATCGTGAATGAATTTCTTCATCACAATTTGATTCTGAAATTCTAAGATATCATCGTATCTTTCCTTATAAATATCCTCAATATTTCTGAAGATATCTTCATAAATATTCTCGTCCGATATTAATTATCTCTCCACGCTATCTGTGATATATCATAAAAGGAAACTATTTTAGTTTCTAAATTCTGAAAAATTTAAATTTGAATTATGAATGATTTTGAAGTAGTGTTGGGAACTGAAGCATGAGTTAGTATAATATAATGACACTTGATCAACGTGATTATATTACAGTAAGTCATGCTGAGTTTCTAATTGGACCTGATGATTCACAGATCATAACGTCATCATGTGTCATGTTACATAACTCTTTCATTCTGCTTAACTTCTGAATATATCAAGAAAGTATATTCTTGATAGTTCTATTCTCAGTGATTCTGGTAATTTGACAAATCAAATCGTTCTATTACGTTCTTTCTTGTTGAGAACATTAAGTTCATTCGAAACTCCATACTTACGAATTCTGGATCATTACTTGCTTTACTAGAGGGCGAGAAGAGAATAAAAAGGCAAAGAGCTCCAAAATATAAGAGAAAATATAAAGCCCAATAACAACACGGAGGTTACAAACAGTGGATATTAATACGAATAGCAATATAAAGACACGGGAGAATTAGGAATACTATAACCCCAAGGTAATAGTAGAAGTGAATAGATTTCTCCGGTGGTAGATGAAAAAGGAGAATGATTGATATGAAAGTCAGAATCATATCCAGAATTAAAATGGGATTAAGCATATGGACTGATGATTTGGAAATATGAATTAAAGTATATAAAATGAGAGTGGTGAAAAATAATGGAACTAAAAAAGTCTAATCTATAATGAAAATATCAGACAGAGTAATCGAGGCAGATCACCGTATTTAATTATAGAGATCTTAATTTGCTTATTCGCCGAAGAATCAAATCTTTTAAATTTCGAAGATTTTCTTTAAATCCCTTGAATTCCGGAAATCCACCGTGACTAAGTCAAAAGTTAAATCTCTATCTCAATCTTTTTTGATAGCATCATTTGTACTCTTCGAATAATCGAATTATTTTATCCATATTACTCAATAATGATAAAACTCTATTTATCAACTCATATTCGTCATGAAAACATTTGTATTGTTAGCCATGACCACTTCACTCAAATTTCGGGACGAAATTTCTTTAACGGGTAGGTACTGTGATGACCCGGGAATTTCCGACCAAATTAAAACTTTAATCTTTATATGGTTTCGACACGATAAGAAAAGTTTGTTAGATTGAGTCTCAAAAATTTTGAAATGTTTCATATATTCATTTGACCTTTGATTATTCCCGACGATTCACGAATAATTTTGTGTAAATAAATAAGTGAATAAATATATAAATAAAAATATAAATATAAGTATACATATAAATCAGTATTTTTATTATTTATTATTATAATTATTATTATTAATATAATTATTAATTATTAAAATTAAAAATTATATATATAGAGACATGATATATCACGCGAATGGGGTACCTGACATAATCTGTTTTATTTATTTTTTATCTTCTTCTGCTGTTGAACCTGTGATAACTGGTCGATATTTTTTTCTTCTTCAATAAGTGAGTCGATCAAATTGGAGTATTGATAAACAACCACTCACTTTCCATTATCAATATTCATTGTAAATCCTTAGCTTCTATCTAATTTTTTTCTGCTTTGCTCGATACCTCTGTCGAAATCATTTTTTAACCATAACCCAAATTTGAAATCAATCTCAAAATCCATTAATGCAAGATTGTTAGGAATCTCGTACTCGAACCCTCGATTCATCTTATTGATTGTTAATTTTAGAGTCAAAGGTTTTGAAATAAAAAGTCAACTGAAAGTGTTCATCGAGAAATTGGATTTCGTTTTGATGTTTCAATCTCAATTGATGATTCCTAGAGTTTCTAGGAACAATTTAAAATATAATTTATGTAGGAATTTTTGAGCAAAACAGCCTTAAAGACGAAAATCAAAAAAAAATTTAAAGAAAAGCTGCGACAGCAGCTGTCTCTTTTTTTTCTGTTTTTTTTTTCATTTTTTTTGTTTGATTTTAT
Organism: Rutidosis leptorrhynchoides; assembly: GCF_046630445.1. Lineage (NCBI taxonomy): Eukaryota > Viridiplantae > Streptophyta > Magnoliopsida > Asterales > Asteraceae > Rutidosis > Rutidosis leptorrhynchoides. Next base: position 154,830,316 of record NC_092335.1, on the reverse strand, counting down.
AAATGTATTCAACACTGGTTAATTAATTTCAAGTCCTAAATTTATTAGTAATTCGCGTTAATTTTATTCCTGGTTACTGATCGACTGATGTTTGGGAAGAAGAAGAACACAAGTATAAACAAGAATGGGTTATAATTATTTGGGTTGAGTTCTTTAACAGAAAAAACAGAAATGGACAGACGGTCAAGGTGTGATGCGGGTGAGTGAGAGGTCACGGGTTCGAGTCCCGTCTTGGGCGATTTTGATATTTTTTTGAGCCTTTAAGGTAGTAACCTATTTTATTATTATTATTATTATTATTATTATTATTATTATTATTATTATTATTATTATTATTATTATTATTATTATTATTATTATTATTATTATTATTATGTTTATTATTATTATGTTTATTATTATTATTATTATTGTTATTGTTATTGTTATTGTTATTGTTTTTTATTTTTGCTATTTTTATTATTATTGTTATTGTTATTGTTATATTTATTGGCTATAAGTATTATTAGGTTAACATTAATAATATGATCTATATTATTATCACTTTTGTTATTAAGCAACATCATTAGGTATTATTAGTGTTATTATTGGTAATATTAACATTAATATAGGTATTATTATGATTAAGAGTATTATTATTATTATTACTAATATAAGTAACATGAGAAAGAAAGATAATCATTTACTAATTTTTATGATGATTATAGTTACAAACATGGTTATTATTATAATTGTTATTACGAAAATAATACGACTTATTATTAATATTAGTATTATTATCATTGTAGACTTATTATTATTATTAATAAAATTATTATTATTAAGATTATCATTAGTAATAAGATGGTTGTAGTAATTATTATTATGGATTATTATCAAAAGTATTATTTCATTATCATTATTAGTAAACTTTTTAAATTACTAAAAACTACTGTTATTATTATTATTATAAGATTTATCATTAAAACTATCATTAATATTATTATTAATAAGATCATTAATATTATTATCATTATTATTAACACTGGTATTACTAGTATTATCATTATAATTATTTTAACCACTATTAATATTATTTTGGTACTATTATGTGACGACCCGGAAATTTCCGACCAAATTTAAACTTTAATCTTTATATTATTCCGACACGATAAGCAAAGTTTGTTAAGTTAAATCTCAAGAATTTTAAACTGTGTTCATACATTCATTATAAGCTCGACCAAATTCCGACGATTCACGAACCGTTATATATAAATAGATATGTATATGTATATATATATTATAACTTGAGAATATTAATAAAGTATTAAACGTATAATACTTTACATGAACGTATTTGTTTCAATATGATTTTCGACGAAATTAAAAAAATATATATTAAATGATTGAATTATCAGAAACATTGAATTATGATTACAAGTCTCTGTTGAGAGGTCCACTATGATTTGAGAAAATCTATTCCTCTTAACGATATTCAGAATAATTTGTAAAGCTATTTATAAATAAAAACAAAAAGTGTCATTTACGAAAGTTAGACAAAAGTTAGTGGAGAATTGGTTTCCATAATATTCTATTAATCTATTTTCAAACGTACAAAGACGTTTTCAGTTTAAAAAGAACTTTATTATTAAAACGTATATAACTTTTATAAATATCTAGAATCACTTTTGACAACTCATTACTTAACCAGTATAATAAATATAACGATATTTACATTTTATTTCATTAAATATATATAACGATTTAAATTAATATTATATATATTTATACGCGTATTATACATACATAGTTTTTATACTTTTACTATACTTTAACTTTAATTTTACTTTACTTTTACTTTACTTTAACTTTAATATTTCATACTTTAATAATTCACTTTAATAATTCATACTTTAATAATTCACTTTAATAATTCACTTTAATAATTCATACTTTAATAATTCACTTTAATAATTTATACTTTAATAATTCACTTTAATAATTCACTTTAATAATTCACTTTAATAATTCATACTTTAATAATTCACTTTAATAATTCACTTTAATAATTCATACTTTAATAATTCACTTTAATAATTCAAAAATCTATTATAAATAGAATTCAATAGGTTTCATTATTTTATAGAAACTTGAAAATATATTCCTCTAAACTCTCTCGATCGATATATATTTGCTCTGTATTATTTCAAGATATTATTAGTATACATAAAATATTACGACGGAGTGCTGTCCGAGTGATTTCAAAATAGTTTTTTGAATGAGTCGAAGCTAAGGAAATTATGGGTTATAGCTATGGAGGTGATGGGTATGGTTCATGGGTATGCTCGTGAGGTCAATCTAGTGTTTATCATCTCCGTTGCATCTACGTACTTTCCTGCAATATTGAATCTCAATATTGATACGTTCGTGAATCCGAGGCCAACCTTGCACTTGTTAAATGACGTTATATGTATTTTTACTACGAAATACAGTATTGTGAGTTTCATTTGCTCCCTTTTATATATATATATTTGGGACTGAGAATACATGCGCTGTTTTTATAAATGTTTTACGAAATAGGCACAAATACTAAAACTAATTCTACGTGGGTTTAAACCAGAAATATACCCTTAGCTTGGTAACATTAAACTACTTGTCTATGTACGGTAGGCGCGAATCCTAAAGATAGATCTATTAGGCCTGACAAACCCCATCCTGACTATGGGATGCTTTAGTACTTCGAGGTTATTTTAAACACACCTGATCTGGTGTACTTCAGAGGGTAAAACATGAACGTTAAGGCTTGTTACCGGGTGCCTACAACTTATAGAATACTTTTAAACACTTACAAGTGTACGGATATTTATGAAAACTGAAATCTTGTGGTCTATTACTATTACAGAAATGATTGATTATGATAAACTAATGAACTCACCAACCTTTTGGTTGACACTTTAAAGCATGTTTATTCTCAGGTATTAAAGAACTCTTCCGCTGTGCATTAGCTCATTTTAAGGATATTACCTGGGGTCATTCATGATATACTTTTAAAGACGTTGCATTCGAGTCGTTGAGTTCATCAAGATTAATATTAAGTCAATTATAGTTGGATGTAATATGAAATGGTATGCATGCCGTCAATTTTTTATGTAAAGAAAGTTTGTCTTTTAAAAATGAATGCAATGTTTGTAAAACGTATCATATAGAGGTCAAATACCTCGCGATGTAATCAACTATTGTGAAACATTTATAATGTTTATGAACGGGTCCTTTCAGTTGGTATCAGAGGGGTGGTCTTAGCGAACCAGGTCATGCATTAGTGTGTCTAACTGATAGTTGTTAAGAGGCATTAGTGAGTCTGGACTTCGACCGTGTCTGCATGTCAAAAGTTTTGTTTATCATTTTTAGTCAGAAATCATCTACTTACCATCCTTAGGAAATTACCTGCTTATCATTCTTAGTCTAGACACATCTTATTGCATTGATTGCATGAATAGTGTATAGACAAAATTCATATCTTAGCGTATCTGCTAATTCATATCTTAGCGTATCTGTTACTGTAAACTTTTCCTGACATATTCCTTAAATTCCTCCGTAATCTACGATACCTTTTGCTCTATATAATTAGAATACCACCCGATAGCCGAAAAATCATTTCATATTGAAAAATTCTTTATTCAATCGTACAAAATGGAATTCGTCATTAGTTCAAGTCCCTCGGATTCCGAAATGGAATCCCACTCAAGTTCCGAAAGCAGTGTGACCGGAATGGATCAACCAATTAGTCATCATCTATTCTGGATGAATTGGGGATGGGTTCGTAGCCTCCTTAATCATTGGAGACAAGAAGAAGGTGATCCCTTCCATCCACCACATTTCCCTCTTGGCGAAGAACCTGAAGCACTTACTGGCGAATCTATCCGAAACACCATTTTCTCTCTTATTTCTAGAGTATCTCGTCACGATTACATACTACACCAAATTCTAGATTTTATTTATCCGCTCGTCCGAACCGACAATCACCCCGGTGTAATAGAAGAAGTCAACAAGCTTCGCTCTCGGGTAGTGGCTTTGGAGAATATGGTGCAAAGGTTACAAACACCAGCAGCAGCACCAGCAACATAACCAGTACCACCATCAGCAACACCAACAGTACCATCACCACCACCAACAACAACATCCACATCCCACACCGCAACAACACAATCTGTATCTCAAACATCAACGTCATACGCCCTGTAAATATCCAGGAATATCAACAACAACAACAAACGATGAAGTATTAATTCATAAACTTCATTGAAGAGATATCTCTGCGGCAGTTATGTAATCTCCAAAATCTTAGAGATTATTTAATTCTGACCGTAAATCGGATGAGTGAACGGAGATGGTAGAGTAGAAACTTTGATCGAAAAATGGTATACGATTTACAAGCTAGAATCGTTTTACCAACAGCATCAACAGGACCGTAGCATCATCAACACAGCCAGTATCGTCAGAATCAACAGCACCTGTAACATCACAAACTCTGTCAGTTCAAGAATCATTGTGGACATCATTACGAATCAACAACAAATATATTGTATCAACGAGTTATGAAGTATTAACTCATTTCCAATCGAAATATTTATATGTATATTTTATATGTATAAATTTTTAAACCATAATAAATCTTCCCGTACTAAACTATTATGTGTGAATCTTAACTACTCAGTTAATTCATATTACAAATATGCAATGATGTACGTCCTTCGTCCGCAACTTAACCATCGTTAATTACAATCTCTGTCTTAATTCAATAAAATTCCAATTCATAATAAATCAAGTGTATTATTCGAATATATGTTTGATTTTACACTTTCATCATCGATGTACTTGAAACTTTTCAAATAACATCATTCGTACCTTGCGAAGTTCACAAGAATTTCACGAAAACCAACAAATAACAAAATAATGATTCATAATTTCAATATTATTGAAGAAATACTTATGCAATTTATAAAGTTTTAGGGATTACTCAATTCTAGTTCCAACCATAAAACAAATGAGTTTAATTTAATATTAACTCATTAAATCTATATTACATCTAAAGAAAATATACACATATATTTTCATAAAGACTATAATAAACTTCTTTTGTACAAAATATTAATTGTGAAATTTTTTTTAACGGGTAGGTAATACCCGAGAGATATATAAATTCACAATTAATATATTACATTTTTCGAAACTGATTCAGCAATCATCAACTATACTCCCTACTTTCACAACAATATCCATTCTTTCATATAAATCAAAACAATCATACTCATTCAAATTCAATTACATATTCTGATTTTGAAATCGCATAATTCAATTCAAAATATAACCAATATCATCACTCTTAGATTCCTATATCTTTCAAAGCTATACTTTGACTTCAAAACTGTGTTAGAACATCATATGTATTAACGATTACAATATGTGCTCAAACCCTTCGAAATTCCTGAAGACACTTCAACTAAGGAACAATCGAGATGATGATCCAACCACATGTTACCCACAGTTATACACCTGAAAAACTCTCAAAACCCAAGTCATAGTTCGACACGTATCCGTGTTAGACCCTTTGGCATTTACTAGCTAAAATAACTTTTCAATTCCATTTCAAAATAGACAGTTTTGTCACAGCTCCAGTAAGTCAACTTCGACTTCTCAATCAAAACAGTCTTATTATAACCTCGATAGATATGTTGCCCTTTCGGCAACGTTACCGGGGAATCGTTTATATTCACCACATTAGCAATAAACTTACCAACAACTTCACTGATCTTTGACTTTTAAAAAAAAAAAAAAATCATTATAATTATCGAAACCCTATCATATACTCATTCGTACCTTATAACAAGAATTGTCATACCAATTATTGAGAATCAGCAATCAGTATTTTGAAACCTCGCAGCATGTCTACATCAACAATTACATATACACACAACGTCTACCTCCAAGACTTACATTCTTTGAATGAGAAATTTCTGAAAAACACCCTAAACTGCGAACCAGTTCTCGAAATTTTGAAAAATGCTGATGAAGCAGCAAAAACTGTAAACGACCTTAACAGTAAAAAGTTGGATGATAAAGGATAGTATATTGGCAAGCTCAGAAAAAGAGAAGCTTTGGAACTGGAAAACGGATTGAGCAAAGTATGAAGGAGGCTGTGGACAAATCACAAAGGCTGAACCTGCCTTCAAAGAATCCAAATGATTCAGTACTTGCTGAAGTCATTAACGAATACCTTGCTCCTGACTCTAAACCCCTGCGGACAATATCCTTCATCATCCTCTGATATTAGACATTCTAAGATATCATCGTATCTTTCATTATAAATATCATCCATACTTCTGAAGATATTTATATAATTATTCTTATCTGAAATCATTTACCTCTTCGTGCTATCTGTATTATATCATAAAAGAAACTATTTTAGTTTCTAAATTCTGAAACATTCGAGTTTAAAATAGGAATATTCTTGAAGAAGTGTTGGGAGCTGAAGCATGAGTTAGTATAATATAATGACACTTGATCAACGTGATTATATTACAGTAATTGATGCTGAGTTTCTAAATGGAACATGATGATTCACAGTTCATAACGTCATCATGTGCTATGTTACACGACTCTTGTATTCTCTTTGATCTCTAAATATCAAGAAAATATTTCTTGATGATTCGGCCTTTTCCGAGGTATTCTGGTAATTTGACAAGTCAAGATCGTGCCATTACAATTTCCTTCCTAGAACATTAACAATGTTCATTCTGAAATTTATATCTGCGAATTCTGGACCATTACAAGCGGTGCTTAATCGCAAGAAGAAGAAACGAAAGGACAAAGCTTCGAACTAGAAATAGGAGTATAAATCATAGCAAATAGAAGAGAGCATTAATTGTGGATGACAATGATTATAGAAGAAGCAAGGACTTTGAAATATAAGGGAAGATATAAAACCCAACAACAACCCAGAAATCACAAACCGTATATATCAATGCTTATAGCAATATAAAGACACGGGAGAACTAAAAATACTATAAAACTAAGAGTATAGTAGAAGTAAATAGATTCTTCCGGAGGCAGATGAAAAAGAAGAGCGACAGATATGAAAGTGAGGAGTATATCAAGAATCAGCACTGGATGAAGCATATTGACAAATACTTTAAAATATGAGTTGAGAAGGTGTGAGTTGTAAGAAAACAAATGGGGTTGATTTATAGTGAAATATCCGACAGAGAAATCAAAATGGATTATCGCATTAATTCGAAGAGGATCATAATTTCCTTAATCACCGAATAATCAAATCCAATATAGATTACAAAGATTTTCTTTTCGGAGATCAATCGTGATGACGTCAAAAGATACGACGAATCACTATTATCTTATTTCATTCATACACGATAACTTCACTCACACGCTTCGAGTAATCGAATTATTTTATCCATTCTTCTTGAACATGATAAAACTCTATAATCGTTATAATAACATTCTCATTGTTAGTCATGACTACCTCTATCAAATTTCGGGGACGAAATTTCTTTAACGGGTAGGTACTGTGACGACCCGGAAATTTACGACCAAATTTAAACTTTAATCTTTATATTATTCCGACACGATAAGCAAAGTTTGTTAAGTTAAATCTCAAGAATTTTAAACTATGTTCATACATTCATTATAACCTCGACCAAATTCTGACGATTCACGAACCGTTATATATAAATAGATATGTATATATATATATATATATATATATATATATATATATATATATATATATATTAATATATATATATATATATATATATATATATATATATATATATATATATATATTATAACTTGATAATATTAATAAAGTATTAAACGTATAATACTTTACACGAACGTATTTGTTTCAATATGATTTTCGACGAAATTGAAAAAATATATATTAAATGATTGAATTATCAGAAACATTGAATTATGATTACAAGTCTCTGTTGAGAGGTCCACTATGATTTGAGAAAATCTATTCCTCTTAACGATATTCAGAATAATTTGTAAAGCTATTTATAAATAAAAACAAAAAGTGTCATTTACGAAAGTTAGACAAAAGTTAGTGGAGAATTGGTTTCCATAATATTCTATTAATCTATTTTCAAACGTACAAAGACGTTTTCAGTTTAAAAAGAACTTTATTATTAAAACGTATATAACTTTTATAAATATCTAGAATCACTTTTGACAACTCATTACTTAACCAGTATAATAAATATAACGATATTTACATTTTATTTCATTAAATATATATAACGATTTAAATTAATATTATATATATTTATACGCGTATTATACATACATATTTTTTATACTTTTACTATACTTTAACTTTAATTTTACTTTACTTTTACTTTACTTTAACTTTAATAATTTACTTTAATAATTCATACTTTAATACTTCACTTTAATAATTCATACTTTAATAATTCACTTTAATAATTCATACTTTAATCATTCACTTTAATAATTCATACTTTAATAATTCACTTTAATAATTCATACTTTAATAATTTACTTTAATAATTCACTTTAATAATTCATACTTTAATAATTCACTTTAATAATTCACTTTAATAATTCATACTTTAATAATTCACTTTAATAATTCAAAAATGTATTATAAATAGAATTCAATAGGTTTCATTATTTCATAGAAACTTGAAAATATATTCCTCTAAACTCTCTCAATCGATTTATATATATATATATATATATATATATATATATATATATATATATATATATATATATATATATATATATATATATATATATATATATATATTTACTCTGTATTATTTCAAGATATTATTAGTATACATAAAATGTTACGACGGAGTGCTGTCCGAGTGATTTCAAAATAGCTTTTTGAATGAGTCGAAGCTAAGGAAATTATGGGTTATAGCTATGGAGGTGATGGGTATGGTTCATGGGTATGCTCGTGAGGTCAATCTAGTGTTTATCATCTCCGTTGCGTCTACGTACTTTCCTGCAATATTGAATCTCAATATTGATACGTTCGTGAATCCGAGGCCAACCTTGCACTTGTTAAATGACGTTATATGTATTTTTAATACGAAATACAGTATTGTGAGTTTCATTTGTCCCCTTTTATATATATTTTTTGGACTGAGAATACATGCGCTGTTTTTATAAATGTTTTACGAAATAGGCACAAGTACTAAAACTAATTCTACGTGGGTTTAAACCAGAAATATACCCTTAGCTTGGTAACATTAAACTACTTGTCTATGTATGGTAGGCGCGAATCCTAAAGATAGATCTATTGGGCCTGACAAACCCCATCCTGACTATGGGATGCTTTAGTACTTCGAGGTTATTTTAAACACACCTGATCTGGTGTACTTTAGAGGGTAAAACATGAACGTTAAGGCTTGTTATCGGGTGCCTACAACTTATAGAATACTTTTAAACACTTGCGAGTGTACGGATATTTATGAAAACTGAAATCTTGTGGTCTATTACTATTACAGAAATGATTGATTATGATAAACTAATGAACTCACCAACCTTTTGGTTGACACTTTAAAGCATGTTTATTCTCAGGTATTAAAGAAATCTTCCACTGTGCATTAGCTCATTTTAAGGATATTACCTGGGGTCATTCATGACATACTTTTAAAGACGTTGCATTCGAGTCGTTGAGTTCATCAAGATTAATATTAAGTCAATTAAAGTTGGATGTAATATGAAATGGTATGCATGCCGTCAGTTTTTTATGTAAAGAAAGTTTATCTTTTAAAAACGAATGCAATGTTTGTAAAACGTATCATATAGAGGTCAAATACCTCGCGATGTAATCAACTATTGTGAATCGTTTATAATGTATATGAACGGGTCCTTTCATATTATAATTACTATTTTAATAAATAAATAATTAAATAAATAAATAAAAAATATATATATATATATATATATATATATATATATATATATATATATATATATATATATATATATATAATAGTTAATACATATAACATAACAAAAATTAATATTTTATATAACAAAACAAATATATGAAAAATATATATATTATTAATATAAAAAGTATATAAATAATAAATTTGTATATATATTGTTCGATTACAATTATGTATATTAATAAATATGCAAATGATATAGGTTCATGAATCCGAGGTCAATCATGCATTGTTCAATATAGTCATATGTATTTTTACTACAAAATACATTATGTGAGTTTCATTTGCTCCCTTTTTTAAATGCTTTTGCAATATATATTTTTGGGACTGAGAATACATGCACTGCTTTTATAAATGTTTTACGAAATAGACACAAGTAATCGAAACTACATTCTATGGTTGGATTATAGAAATCGAATATGCCCCTTGTTAGCTTGGTAGCCTAAGAATTAGGGAAATGGCCCCTAATTGACGTGAATCCTAAAGATAGATCTATGGACCTTGACACGTCCCATTCGGGTTACGAATGTTTTAGTACTTCGATTATCATATCCGATGAGAGTCCGGGAGTGATGGGGATATTCTATATGCATCCTGTTAGTTCGGTTATCAAGCGTTCACCATATGAATGATTTTTATCTCTATGCAGTTTGCGAAATGCCTGATATGAGATGTATATTTATGAGAAATGGAAATGAAAATCTTGTAGTCTATTAAAATTAAGAAATGATCAATTATGATAAACTAATAAACTCACCAACCTTTTGGTTGACACTTTAAAGCATGTTTATTCTCAGGTATGAAAGAAATCTTCCGCTGTGCATTTACTCATTTTAGAGATATTACTTGGAGTCATTCATGACATATTTCAAAAGACGTTGCATTCGAGTCATTGATTTCATCAAGATTATTATTAAGTCAATTATAGTTGGATATATATGAAATGATTTGCATGCCGTCAACTTTCGATGTAATGAAAGTTTGTCTTTTAAAAACGAATGCAATGTTTGTAAAATGTATCATATAGAGGTCAAGTACCTCGCGATGTAACCAAATGTAATGTATTCGTCCAGATAGATTAGGACGGGTTGTTATATTCACCTTGGATGAACTCACTTCACCATGATCAGTCTTTGGTTTGCTTGATATCTCCATAAACCTAGAGCATGTAGGAGATCCAACATCCTTAACAATAGTCGATCTAGCTTGGACAGCAACAGTATACTCTTTTCAACCCTTGGGGTTTGACAACGTTTCACAAAGACATTTCTATAAAAAACATAGCAGAAAAACGTAAGTAGTTAGAGAGGTAATCAATTATATCAAAAAACACAAATGAAACATACCCTGTTCCCTATACAAGAACACAGGATTGGCAGTTGTAGTGACCCGAACTTTTCCATGTTTATATATATTAATTGAGATTGATGTTTACATGATTAAATGTTTCCAACATGTTAAGCAATCAAACTTGTTAAGACTTGATTAATTGAAATAGGTTTCATATAGACAATTGACCACCCAAGTTGACCGGTGATTCACGAACGTTAAAACTTGTAAAAAAACTATATGATGACATATATATGGTTATATATATAGTTAACATGATATTATGATAAGTAAACATATCATTAATTATATTAACAATGAACTACATATGTAAAAACAAGACTACTAACTTAATGATTTTGAAACGAGACATATATGTAACGTTTATCGTTGTAACGACATTTAATGTATATATATCATATTAAGAGATATTCGTACATCATAATATCATGATAATATAATAATTTAAAATCTCTTTTGTTATTATAAACATTGGGTTAACAACATTTAACAAGATCGTTAACCTAAAGGTTTCAAAACAACACTTACATGTAACGACTAACGATGACTTAACGACTCAGTTAAAATGTATATACATGTAGTGTTTTAATATGTATTTATACACTTTTGAAAGACTTCAATACACTTATCAAAATACTTCTACTTAACAAAAATGCTTACAATTACATTCTCGTTCAGTTTCATCAACAATTCTACTCGTATGCACCCGTATTCGTACTCGTACAATACACAGCTTTTAGATGTATGTACTATTGGTATATACACTCCAATGATCAGCTCTTAGCAGCCCATGTGAGTCACCTAACACATGTGGGAACCATCATTTGGCAACTAGCATGAAATATCTCATAAGATTACAAAAATATGAGTAATCATTCATGACTTATTTACATGAAAACAAAATTACATATCCTTTATATCTAATCCATACACCAACGACCAAAAACACCTACAAACACTTTCATTCTTCAATTTTCTTCATCTAATTGAACTCTCTCAAGTTCTATCTTCAAGTTCTAAGTGTTCTTCATAAATTCCAAAAGTTCTAGTTTCATAAAATCAAGAATACTTTCAAGTTTGCTAGCTCACTTCCAATCTTGTAAGGTGATCATCCAACCTCAAGAAATCTTTGTTTCTTACAGTAGGTTATCATTCTAATACAAGGTAATAATCATATTCAAACTTTGGTTCAATTTCTATAACTATAACAATCTTATTTCAAGTGATGATCTTACTTGAACTTGTTTTCGTGTCATGATTTTGCTTCAAGAACTTTGAGCCATCCAAGGATCCATTGAAGCTAGATCCATTTTTTTCTTTTCCAGTAGGTTCATCCAAGGAACTTAAGGTAGTAATGATGTTCATAACATCATTCGATTCATACATATAAAGCTATCTTATTCGAAGGTTTAAACTTGTAATCACTAGAACATAGTTTAGTTAATTCTAAACTTGTTCGCAAACAAAAGTTAATCCTTCTAACTTGACTTTTAAAATCAACTAAACACATGTTCTATATCTATATGATATGCTAACTTAATGATTTAAAACCTGGAAACACGAAAAACACCGTAAAACCGGATTTACGCCGTCGTAGTAACACCGCGGGCTGTTTTGGGTTAGTTAATTAAAAACTATGATAAACTTTGATTTAAAAGTTGTTATTCTGAGAAAATGATTTTTATTATGAACATGAAACTATATCCAAAAATTATGGTTAAACTCAAAGTGGAAGTATGTTTTCTAAAATGGTCATCTAGACGTCGTTCTTTCGACTGAAATGACTACCTTTACAAAAACGACTTGTAACTTATTTTTCCGACTAGAAACCTATACTTTTTTTGTTTAGATTCATAAAATAGAGTTCAATATGAAACCATAGCAATTTGATTCACTCAAAACGGATTTAAAATGAAGAAGTTATGGGTAAAACAAGATTGGATAATTTTTCTCATTTTAGCTACGTGAAAATTGGTAACAAATCTATTCCAACCATAACTTAATCAACTTGTATTATATATTATGTAATCTTGAGATACCATAGACACGTATACAATGTTTCGACCTATCATGTCGACACATCTATATATATTTCGGAACAACCATAGACACTCTATATGTGAATGTTGGAGTTAGCTATACAGGGTTGAGGTTGATTCCAAAATATATATAGTTTGAGTTGTGATCAATACTGAGATACGTATACACTGGGTCGTGGATTGATTCAAGATAATATTTATCGATTTATTTCTGTACATCTAACTGTGGACAACTAGTTGTAGGTTACTAACGAGGACAGCTGACTTAATAAACTTAAAACATCAAAATATATTAAAAGTGTTGTAAATATATTTTGAACATACTTTGATATATATGTATATATTGTTATAGGTTCGTGAATCAACCAGTGGCCAAGTCTTACTTCCCGACGAAGTAAAAATCTGTGAAAGTGAGTTATAGTCCCACTTTTAAAATCTAATATTTTTGGGATGAGAATACATGCAGGTTTTATAAATGATTTACAAAATAGACACAAGTACGTGAAACTACATTCTATGGTTGAATTATCGAAATCGAATATGCCCCTTTTTATTAAGTCTGGTAATCTAAGAATTAGGGAACAGACACCCTAATTGACGCGAATCCTAAAGATAGATCTATTGGGCCTAACAAACCCCATCCAAAGTACCGGATGCTTTAGTACTTCGAAATTTATATCATATCCGAAGGGTGTCCCGGAATGATGGGGATATTCTTATATATGCATCTTGTTATTGTCGGTTACCAGGTGTTCACCATATGAATGATTTTTATCTCTATGTATGGGATGTGTATTGAAATATGAAATCTTGTGGTCTATTGTTACGATTTGATATATATAGGTTAAACCTATAACTCACCAACATTTTTGTTGACGTTTTAAGCATGTTTATTCTCGGGTGATTATTAAGAGCTTCCGCTGTCGCATACTTAAATAAGGACAAGATTTGGAGTCCATGCTTGTATGATATTGTGTAAAAACTGCGTTCAAGAAACTTATTTTGTTGTAACATATTTGTATTGTAAACCATTATGTAATGGTCGTGTGTAAACAGGATATATTAGATTATCATTATTTGATAATCTACGTAAAGCTTTTTAAACCTTTATTGATGAAATAAAGGTTATGGTTTGTTTAAAAATGAATGCAGTCTTTGAAAAACGTCTCATATAGAGGTCAAAACCTCGCAACGAAATCAATTAATATGGAACGTTTTTAATCAATAAGAACGGGACATTTCAGTTGGTATCCGAGCGTTGGTCTTAGAGAACCAGAAAATTTGCATTAGTGTGTCTTATCGAGTTTGTTAGGATGCATTAGTGAGTCTGGACTTCGACCGTGTTTTCTTTAAAAATGATTGCTTAACATTTTTGTTGGAAACTATATATTTTTAACATATGAATATTATGTGATATATTAATCTCTTAACGTGTTTGATATTATGTGATAGATGTCTACCTCTAGAACAAGTCCCATTGACTCACCTAATAATAATGAAGAGTCAAATGTAAATTGGAATGATTTGTGGACTGATTCACAAGTTCCCGAAGAGGAACCGGAAGAAGAGTCGGAACCGGAAGAAGAATCGGAACCGGAAGAAGAATCGGAACCGGATGAAGAAATAGAACCGGTGGGGGAAATAATAAAACGGTTAAGTAAAAGAAAATCCTCAACCAACCGACCAAAGTTAATTATGGTCAATGGTGTTTCCGCCAAGGAAGCAAAATATTGGGAGGATTACCAATTCTCCGATGAATCGGATTCCGACGAGAATTCCGATGATGTTATAGAAATTACCCCAACTGAATTTAAAAAGGCAAAAGAAAATAATAAGGGAAAGGGCATAAAAATAGAGAAATCTAATTCCAACCCCGATGAACTTTATATGTATCGTCAACCCCCGAAGTCCTTAAGTTGTAACAATGACCCGGGAACC